>NC_141419.1:4687254-5984754 GCF_034619465.1 Leptosomus discolor
ATCCTCCAGCATGGTTTCAGAGGGGACACTCCTGTAGGTACCATCTGATACCCAATTACTCCACTGACAATCACCTTCGATTCATACGTCTTACTTCCAAGCTCACCCTAATCAACTTACCTTCTTTTCTAAGCATTCTGCAAATTTCAACTGCTTCAACAGCTTCTTCTGCTTGTTGCTGAAGCGATTGTCCTGTTCTGCACTTGTTCCCTAGAGCGCAGGAAATAAGATTTTTAGTCTGTATGACATTCAACGATCTTCAAGTACGAGTTTCCCACACATTTGCACTGGACAGGACACAGCGAAACCAGCGATACCATTCTGTAAGCAAATAAACCTTTTCAGGTGAAATAAGCCTTTTCAGGTGCCTTTCAGTTTTAGCACCATAGTGTTCATCTACTGCTGAAGATTTAGGGGTAAGCAGGCTCCTAAACTCCACAGTGACACCTTAATCATATAACCTCCCTGGCATATTACCTACAAACTTAAAAGTACAGCAGTATCAAATTGCCACGAAAAGGGCTTATGCTGGAATTCAAAAAAACTCCTCAGAAGGAATAAGCACTTTTTCCTCTGTCCAAGAACAAAAACATCCTATTTGTTCACGGTGACATCTACGAAACCGTTGGGTAAATTTCTCTGAAGCCAATCAGCCAACATGGAGTCAGCAAGAGTACAAAGAATACTATTTTATTGATCATGCTCTGTTAAAGTTCACCAACTCGTTCCACTTTCATGAACAGAAACTATAGGTTAATTCATTTGGAACTGAAAGGCTTGAAAGTCCAGTTCTGGGAAATTTACTTGCAGAGAAGTAAACAGAACCGCACAACAAGAAGAACATGTGCAGAACTGCATCCCATCCTCACGGCCTGCTAAGGATTCAAGACAAACCCATAGTCCACACGTGAAGTTTATTCAGGAAACCAACCTGACTGGTGGAAAACATGGGAATTTAACACATGGAATTTCCTACGCACGGAAGAAGGGGCTGAGTACCAGCAATAGTATAAGCTGCTAAGGAACCAAGAGATAATAAAGAAGAGGAGGCCCAAATTGCAAGGTAACCTAACCATTTGCTCAGAAAGCATCTTGAATTAGCAACGTACAAAGTCATCGGATATGGAAAGGGAACAAACTATTAACATTCCCATTTGCTACTCTGGAACACAGGAATCCTAAAGGAATCCACAGACACCTGCCAGGATTCAGCCTGTTTAAAACTCTCTATAATCTTTGCAGTCTACTTGTGGCTCACACATTAGCAATGAACTCAATACTTGCCAGATCATTCAAGAATGTAATGGTCAATACCTTTTTTTTTTTTTTTTTTTTTAATTCTTTCACAACCCAGAAGTGAAAAGCAATGAAATTTCCCTCAGCCTGTTTATAACACAAGGCAAGCAGCAAGGGGAACCAAACGCGACACAGAGCGCGGCATCAAGGGGGGTCACGGCAGAGACAAAATAGCTTGCACTGAAAACTTTACAGAAGTGTGAAGAACTGTAAGAATTATTAAGAGCAGCTTTCTTGATCAGGCGAGTCCAAACTGCTGCTCTGCTGCGCTTTTGTCATTTCCCCAAGAACTTTGGTTTCTCCTGAAGCCAGACCAAAACTAGACCAGGACACTGTTTACAGCCCCATTTCAGTGCCATGTTGCTCTTGTTTTTATAAACAGTCATCTTTCACAGGCCAGTTTAAAAGAATATCAGTTTTCTAATTCAGTTTTTTCAACCTCAGTAATTCTGCTGTCAACTACTCAGTTTGTAAACTTTTTAACAACTATGTTAGGCAGAACAAGTGTAGATTTAACTTGTAATTATTTTTCTCAGGCTAGTATGTTAACACAAAATTGAATCAAGTGAAGGGTTATACGTGCCCTCATGTTTTAAAAGCATTCCAGTTGTAGGAACAGAAAATAATAGGGCTGAACAGGTGAATGAATCTTGGAAAATTAAATTGTTTTTCAAAATTGACAAGGAACTCCCCCCAAACAGGTTCATTCTAGTAAATGGGGGAAAAGTCTGAAAAGAAATATACCCTAGGTAGGTTCGTATTTAATAGTGTCTGCAGAAAACACAGCACAGCTATAAGAATAAAAAAGAAAACCTCGAATGATTAAAAAAATAAAATACCAGCCTAAAAATAAAACATAACTTCTTTTTGCTTTGAACACGCTTAAACAGCTTCGTGTCACAGTTTAAAAATCTCTCTCTAAAAAAAACGGGCAGTTTTGTTTATTTGCTTTGAATGTGGACAGCAAAGTGCGTTTCACTGCAAGATCGGGTTCGCCCCCCACCTGCTCCCCGGTCTCCTCTCCCGCTCTTCCTCGCCTTTAAGGGCCGTCAGAGCGTAGCTCGGCCGCCGGCCGTGACACAACCCCGCACAGGGCAGGCCCCGGCGCGGTGGGACCCCTCCTTCCTCCGGCGGGGTCAGAGGCCCGGCCGCCCCAAGGCCTAGAGCAGGAACCGGCGCTCCTAGGCCGCACCGGGTCGGGCGAGCGCGGCCCTCGGGGGCGGCGATGGAGCCCGTCCTGCGGGCACGTGAGGCCCCGCCGCACACGGAGCATCCGCCCCCTCCGGCGAGCCCGGGCCTGGGGCGACGAATCCCCTCCCTGACGCTCCCCTCCCACCCCCGCACCCCCACGGCGCCGCGGCCTTGCGGATGGGCCAAGCCGCACCGGCCTCCTTCCCGCCGCCATTTTCTTCGCGGCGGCTCCTCACAGGAGCCTGCGCAGGGCGGGGGCGGGGGGGGGGGGGGGGGGGCACGGCGGCGCCTCCTCGGGGGAGCGCGGCGCCAGCGGCTTCGCTCGCGGCGGCCTACAGCGGCCCGGCTCAGCCGCGCGTCCCCCGCCGGGGCTGCCCCGCCGCCATCCCCGCCCGCCCAGCCCCCTCTGAGGCCGGCACTTACGCGGAAGAACCCCGCGTCCATCTTGCCTCCTCCGCCTCCTCTTGGTCGCGGCGCGCTGCCGTCCCGGCGTGCACCGCGCTCCCGCAAGCCCCCTCGCACGCTCTGCGCGCTGGGGGAGGAGCAAAGGGAAGGGGCGGAGCCAGGCCCTCCGCAAAGGCTCTCCGGTGCCTCCCGATTGGTGGCCGCGGCAGCTGAGGGTCGGTGCGCGCGCGGGAGCTAGCCAATCAGAAAGCGCGGCGTTCCGTCGGGGCGAGGGGGCGGTTGTAAGACGTCCTGTCACGGCTGCGTAGGGGGAGGGGGCGGTTGTGTGAATTCTCCTCTCGCGAGATGTTGGTGTTCAGCGGCGCGGCGCGCTGGTCAGGTGACCTGGCGGCCAACAGCGCATGCGCGCGGCTAACGGCTATGGCCGCCTCCCGCTGGGCCGCGGCCCTGTCGGCCGCCCTGCGGCTCCCTCCTCCGAGAACGGTCCCCTCACCCCCGTCCGGGTTCTTCCTCGGCGGAACAGGCCTCGTGGGGTCGGTGCGGCCCGGCGGAAGACAGCGGGATCTCTGCACCGCCGGGGCCTGGAGGGGTCACTGCTGTGAGGGGCCGTGCCCGGGCCGCCTGCCCTGCACGGCGGCCCAGGCCTCTGCCCGCGCCTCTTGGGGCCTGGTGTGCTCGCCTGGTACACGAGCAGCACGGGGTGGTGCGTGTTCACCGCTCTGCCCGGCCAGCGAACGCAGCGGGCTGTGCCGAGTTGCCCTGCTGCGAGTTGTCGAGAGCAGCCTGGCCCTCTGTGCCGTTACCGGCACTTCAGCGTGTGTCTTGGGACAGGCAAAGAGACACGTGAGAGTGAGGGACAGTAAAGGCACAGTTCACTGGGGTTAATACAGGTTTATCCAAAGTAACACTCCAGGGTTTTATCTAAAAGAAACGAATATGTCCTGTTAAGAGCTATTAGTTATTTCACCTAAATAAGTTTTAAATAGAATGAATCACTTAAAAGTTACAATGTCATACGATTTCATATGCTGTTTGCTGAGCTTTACTACTTGGAATGAGTAGCCAGATCTGCTGAAGCCTTAGGCCACCAGCTGTAAACTTTTGCCTGGATTTACTGGACGCGTAAAGAACTTGAGGCCATTCAAGCCAGACAAGGCCTCCAGAGCCAGCACAGACCTGAAGATAAGGCGGCTTCAAGGCTACAACCACCACCAGCAGCTGCAACTAGGCGAAACCCTGCCTGGAGCCGGTGGAATGAGAATCCAGTAAGGAGTCAGAAGGTGTCAGAGGATCTGAGGCCAGAGTCACCATTGGACCAAAGGGCGTGTGAACAGAGTGTGAGGGTCACATGAAGGGTGGACACACAGTCTATGAGGATATAAATGTCCAGGGATTCCTTTAGGGTCCTGCACCGGAGGCACCCAGCTCAAGCTGTCCCTGCTGCTTCACCATTCTATTAAATTACTTATTTGTGAGATTCGATGCCTGAAACTCTACTTCAGGAAACCTTGGGTTCAGACTGTGCTTCTTTAGCCGTCCTCTATCTTTAAAAAGGAATTAATAGGTTCCTTTAAATAAAGTTAGATGATGCTTAAAGCTGCTTCCTGCTTTATCAGCAGGCGTTAGTAAGTGAGAGACACGCGGTTTTACAGACGTCTTTTTGGAAAATAGATTGATTATGGGACTCGGGAAAAGACCCGAAGAATATTCTTACATTTTTATCTGCTTAGAATTCCAATGATCCCAGACCTTTTTGCACAGCCAAACCTGGATAGCGTTCAGCTCGGCTACCTAACAGTCCCGGCACCGGGGAGTAAGGGGAAGGAGGACTGGGCTGGGGGTGCGGGTAGTTTCTGAAATTTAGTAAAGTGGGCAGCTAAACTTGGAATTACTTTATGGTTTTGTCTGTTGAGAAACTGGAGCTGCAACCTGTTAGATGGCAGGAGGACACTAGGTGGAGCTACGTGCTCTCGGCTGAGATAAGGCGGGTGATGGATCCAGAAGGGTGACAGCCGCCTTGCAGAAGTTTTGGGAAACAGGACCTCGGGATGAAAATTGGAACATTTTACTAGTGTACTTGTATCAGTAAAGTGCCAGCTGCGAGACTGAGGGATCCAACCTGCTGAAGCCGTTAATTCCAGCAGACTTTTAGGAGCAAGAGGAAAAAATACTAATTCTTGCAAGACCCAGCTGCAGACCAACTATTGAGTATGTCTGTAGAAAAGATTTGTAGTGGTATTTCATTGTATGACCCGCAGACCAAATGTTCCCGTTGTCACTGCTGAATACAGCCCTGCTGGCATTTTGCAGAGAGAGAAACTTAACCAAAGAGCAGAGTAAGGCGCTAGAAGGGTTGCAGTGCTGAGCAAAAAGGCACTCTGAGGCACTGTGCCACTAAGGGTTCAACTTGGTAGTAATTTGCAGGGCTCCATGGATAGTCTAATGAGTTTGTGTGAACCAAGATTAATGTGTTCCCCTTATGTTGCCTGTTCTCTCCAAAGGATTCCTTTACTAGCCCAGTTTGCCGTATCTGTTTTCAACTGCTGGGGGTTTTTAACCAGCAGGTTTACCCGATGGCAAGTCTGCATACAAAGGCAGCTGCAGCGGAGCTTTTCAAAGCTTTTCTGCTTTTCCAAAAGCTGGGAGTTTGCAAGTGGAAGTTTGTGAGTGCCTAGGCAGGGCAGGGCGAATTGGCGCTGGAGCTGCTACTGTTACAGGCCAGGGACAGTGTGGGATTGTTCCCGGAAAACCGTTAAATCCCCAGCAAGTCACACAAGTGTTGTAGTGGTAATGCTGTGGAAATACAGGGATGGCTGTTTCTTAAGGTGATTTTGCTGGGTCAGCAGAAGCTCTGGATTTTGCTGACAGGAGGCAGAGTGGATTGTGGGGGCCTCCCGGGCTGTGCCGATGTAAGGCAGATTTTACTGGTAAAACAGCACGTTTTGAATTTTTCAGACTGAGCAGTGCAAGTGTGGTCAAAGCAGTAATTCTCCTGCCAGTAACAGTAATTCTACAGTCTAGAATTTTTATGGTAGTGCTGCTTATTCTGCTCAGGGAAGCAAAGTGAACTTCATCGGTTTTAAATTCTGTAAATGGAAAGTAAACAAAATTTGCTAGAAGTAGGTCTGGCTGGTAATGTTAAAAACTAACAGTAAGATGGGGCTTATCTTTTCTAAAGATCTCGATTTTGATACAGTGGAACAGAAAACATCCTTAGCTGTCCAGGGATAGACCCAGGAGGCCAACTCCTTTACATTTTTAGAAAAGAATTAAACTGGCATCTGCCATCCCTTCTGAATGATTATATCAATCACTCCTGCCACAAAAAATAAGTTAGAGAAATAGGACAAGTAAAATATTTACATCAAGATTTAGAAACTTCACAAACAGCTGTCTTAATATTTAGTTTGGAATCCAAACTCTGCTCCAGTTTCATACCAAGAAAAAAATAAAATTGCAAAGTAATTTGAATTTCATTTCTGCACAGAAATACCAGTTAGTAGAAATGACCTGTTCAAGAGATGGCTTCACATCTTGGAAAAAAATCTATCAGCTTACCACCCCAGTCCCTCACCAGTGTGCTCTGAGAAAGCTCTGCTTTGGTTTGGCACCACGTGGTTTAAGACTGTAACGATCGGTGACGTGGGACGGGATTGGGAAGAAGCACAAGTGACCCGCCGCAGGACAAGGCTGGAGGCTCTGGGATTGAGTCAGTTAAGACAAGAGTAACACCTCTCTCTACAGCTCCCAAAAAGGAGTTAAAATACCTCCTTGGCAGTTACTAAGGTCTCCAAACAGGCTGGGGCCCTCTCACGGCCACAGTAGCTCCGAGCTGACCCCGGCAGTGTCTCAGTGCCAGACACACAGGCCACGGCCCATCGGCCTCCTGCGCTCCCGCTGGCCTCGTTCCTGCTCCATCCAGCCATCCAAGCAAGCGGGTCCGTACAGTCTCAGACCTGTGTGTGTCCAAGAGTGGAGCTGTTTCTCAGAGCCTCATGTACTTCTATTGAAAACAGGGTCGAACTCCTCCACTTCTTAGTCCTTCATATCTCCCCTGTCAGCCAGTGTTTCAGGGCTGCTTTGATACACGCGCTGGAGACAATCAGGCACTGACTGGCTGACAATGCTGCTGTGTGTTCACTCAGTGGGCTGTGAATATCCTTGGGAATTTCTTCATTGCATTACTGTGCACCCACAGTCATCACACTTGCAGAACAATGTCACTTTCGGTTACTTTCTAGAATAAAACATTTCTAAAAATAGTTCAAGCTTAGTCTGCATTAAAGAACAAGCATGTCAGGATGCGAGCTGTACACAGCAGCTGTATAAAGCCTCGCTCGCCTTACGCTGCCCTTCCATCCTTACTTTTCCAATTAAAGAACTTCTCAGATTTTGTGTAAGACACACTCACTCTAATGCAGCTCCAGTAATGAACCTAAAGCAATTCTTGGCATGAGAGTGAAAACCCTCAGGTGTTGAGTTCGTTTGGAAATGGACAGGTTACCAAGTGTATAGAAATATTTTTAAAATACTTGAAAACAAAAAGTAACCTTTTTCTCTCCAACCATACATATGTGGCATTAGAAACACGAAAGATGAGTGAAGATAAATACAGCTTTGATCTTCCTGTACTATCCATCAGGTATAAAACAGACTGCAAACCTGTTTCACATAAATCATACAGCCGGGTTCAACCTGAGTTGTAGCCTGCACGTCCAAATTTTTCTTCCACATATCATCAGTCATTGCAGAACAGAAAAAGCTCAAACTCTCTGAGTAAGCAAAAGACGAGTGTGCATTGTCCAACAAACGGCCTCGGCTGGTTTGGTCTCTCCGTACCCAGAGCTCCATAAGAAGGCTCACCGTGTTTCTGACGGTTTGTATGTCTCCAGCAGTTGATTTCAGTTGTACAAAAAGCGTCCAGACCTTTTATTTCTCCTCCCAAAGAGAGAAAGCAGGATTAATTACAAGCTATAGACAAAACAACAGCTTGTTGCTATTACAAATGCAGCGTCGCTTTGCTGAGGAGTCCCAGGTCCACGTAAATAAGAATTCCATCTGTCCTCTCTCTCAGGGAGGATGGGCATTCCCAGTTATCTGTTCTGCATGTGGATATCCACAGGTATGAAAGCCACTGTGGGCTGCTGAGCCAGGCTGTTGCTGTTCTGCCCTAAAGCAGGCGGCATCGCTGTTTTGCTGGGTTTGGGTTCCAGCTCCCGCTTCGCTCTCATGCGTCTGTGAAGATAAAAACGAGATTGTCACCAGAGTGGGAAGTATTGGGAAGGTTCCCACGGAAGCAGGTTACATTGAAGAGCTGCTGAGAGGTCAACACAAGCCAGGATTTCATCCCAAAGATACTGAATGGCAAGTCAGTGCTTCTGGAGCGTACAGGTCTCACCCAATGCCCTGAACAGTAAGAAATCAAGCTGCTCTCTGGCAGCCCTGGTGCACACAGCAGACCTTTCCTGGGTCGACAGGAGCCCCTAAAAAGAGCTTCCACCAAGCATCCTCCATCAAGAACCTCTTTCTGCTTCCTAGCAATTCAATCACAGACTCTGACGGTGAGATCCAGGACGCTCCAATCGAGCACATTATAGTTTAGATTCTCCTGGAAATTTTCAGCAACAAATACCGAAATGGTCTGTTAGATGAGAGCACACCCAGCAGTGATTTTGGTTCATCTTGTCCCACCTTAGTGAAGTATAGAACTTGGCCACATACCTGTTATATGTTTTCAATATGAGCAGAACCGCTGTAAAAATAATAATCACTCCTACTACGATGGCAGCAACTATTGCTCCAGAACCTAGCAGGGAAGCAGAAAGGGAAAAAAAGGCTTATTTACAAAGTTGTCATCATATGGTTTGAAGTTTGCCACGTTCAATGTCCACTTTAAAAAAAAAAAAAACCACAAGCCACCACCCCATTACTTTTCTTACTTTGATAGAGACTTTGTTCTTGAGTCTTCGCGGTCACATTTACTGAGAACTGAGTATTATTGAGCAGTGGTGCGGCTGTCGTCATCTTGATTCAGCTACAGAAGAAAAAAAGGAAGAGTGAGTTCATAAAATATTAACCAAGATTTGACAGTGATAATTAGGCAACTACCCATTAAACACTCAGAGCCTACTAAGTGCAGGCTCACTGAACTGGGCTTCTGAATCTTTTCTTAGTGGTGAAAATCTGGCCCTGCTGAAGTCAATGGAAATCTTGCTGCAAGCTAGTCTTGAGCAATTTGCCTTCAAACACACGCTGCTCAGTATTAATAGGATAAAATAATGCACTGATACCTGTCTATTACTGCTGTTATACACATTTTGGATTAATTATATATTTTAAACGCTTTAGGATTTAAATTGTCATTTCAGGTTGAGATTCAGATCACTGAGCAAATAAGCGTGAAGAATTCCGTAGCCAGTATTCAGCGATATATCTTTAAGGAAGGAAAAAAAGTCAGCACAGAAAGGTTTAAAATCTCCTTTATAGAACAGAATTTAAAGTAGCTTCATTCATCTCACATGAAGAAGAAAAACCATTTAACTCCTTAACTTGAAGCTCCAAAAGCTGCACGACCAGCAACGGCTGTCCTGTGACAGAAAGACCGCCACGTGACTGCGACAGAATGTTGACGCGAGTTCGGACCAGCACCTCGCTCATGCCAGTGTCATCTCAGGTCTGTTATTGGAAGGGGCTAAGCCTGCAAGTGGATAGCTGAAAATATGCCTGCTCTGGCATTTTGGTAGGGTAGAACTGTAGATCCAGACAGAGCAGCCTGTATGTTTACTGATTTCATAAGCCTTTTCCAAATGTTTTCTAAATGTGACTAGTAACCTTAGCTGTTAAAAGACTCCTTCAGTCTGAGGAGGGTGTGAATGCCACTTCAAACAAACCTCTGAAACCATTTCAGCTCCCAGCTTCAGGGAGCTAATATGCTCAAACTATCCACTGAAAAATTAAATTATTCTTCAACACCTGATCCTGGAAGTGAGTTTCCCATTTCAGGTGCTGCCCAGTACAACCAAGCAGGACTCTACCCTGCACTCCGTTACACCCCACTGGGATATTGTGGATGTGTGGCCAGTTCTTAGTAGCTTTGATTTTACAGAGCGTGGGATAGAGAATAGCCAGAAAATGATTGAGTGGTTAGAAATCAGT
Organism: Leptosomus discolor; assembly: GCF_034619465.1. NCBI lineage: Eukaryota > Metazoa > Chordata > Aves > Leptosomiformes > Leptosomidae > Leptosomus > Leptosomus discolor. Next base: position 4,697,302 of record NC_141419.1, read on the forward strand.
TGCTAACAGAGAGAAGTGCAAACGTGAAAGGCAGCCTCCCTTCCCTTCCCCCTTATTGAAGCTCTCCTAAAGGTTTCTGCAAAGTCGCATCCATCAAATAAAACGCACGTCGTGGCAGGGTAGAGGTCTGGAAGGCAAGGAGGGGACAGCTCTGACTGCCCTGGGGGTTGTTTTGGGGTGGGGGGGCCCGGTAGCTGAGTCAACACACGCTGTGGATTTGGGCGGCTCCGCTAACAGGTACCTGAGGAATGAGAGCGAGCAGCAACCAGCAGGAAGGGAAACGGTCGATGTCTGCCTGGGTATGAAGGGTCAGAACTGCAAGGTTGATTCATCAAATTCTTCGATCCCCTTAAGTTAAAAAGGTTGGTTGTTGTTTTTTTTTTCTTTAAAAAAACAAAAAATAACTTTGTCTTGAGTCTGTAACTGGGTCATTCTCCTCTGACTGAATGATTCCTTTCTTTAGCCAAGGCCAAGTTAATTCACCAACATGATCATCAACTGCAGTCGTAGATCTTTCCACGCTGAAAGAAATATTTTGTGTTTTGAGTTTGCCCAGCCTCATTGTGTAGCACAGCGAAAGGATTTACACGTGCCTCGGAGGAACCCGTGAGAGGCACCAAAGCTCCGGGAACAGCACCGTCCCCCTCTGTCTCCCACCCATCCATTTCAAACCGTCTTGATGGAGATTGTACGTGGACAAGCAGGGGCTGAAGAGACTCTCTGTCGCGCTGCAGGCTGGGGAGAGCTGAGCGAGTGTTTTGATTGCAGACATAATTCAGAAAAAGGCACGTCTAACTTTGACCTTGTTGCTCCTGACTAGGAGAGAGCAAATTCCAGATTTACAGAACCATTTTTCTCCTCCTCTGGCTACTAAAATAAAAATCCCAAATAAAGAAGGCTGAATATTTCGATATTAAGCCATGTAATATTCATACTTTCTAACCTCCCTCTGGTTCAAACCACCTTGGTAGTGGTGAGCTTTTGAGCATGAGTCATCTACAACTGAAGAATTTTTATTGTTGTCAGTGAAACCGCCTGTTTACAAAAAGGATTAATTTATCTGACCGGGTGTAACAATCCAAGATGTAATTTGAAAAATGCATCGAATCTTTTTTTTTTTTTTTTCCCCTGCATTGTGCAGCAAGTAGAGAGGACCAAGGTCTGTGGCTCAGGCCAGGGTGGGAGGTACCAGTCCTCTGCTTTACCCACAGCAAGCCCCAGCTCCATTCCTCCCCTATGAATCAGCAGGGTTACGCCTGACTAAGCCAGTGCTGCCAGACTCAAGGACCCAGCAATGTCCAGCAAAATCTATGGGAACCTACAGGTTTTGGGGTATTGCAGGCTGGATCCTACTCTGTTGAGAAAAACATCTGGAAAATCAAGAGTGCTCAATAAAAGCTGTGTAGCAGGGGTGAAAAAATGGACTTTGATACAGCAATCACAGGACATTCTTTCTTTATGACACACGGCATGCACTTCCCCCTGTGCACACACACCTGCCTGGGGTTTGAGAGTCACTAAATCACCCGTAGTTCTCCAGACTGGGGGTGGGGGCACACACTGCTGGTTATTTCTGCATCCCCATATAACAGAGCTGGAAATGTTTTTCATAAAGTTAAGCTTTGGGCGCGTTTCCATTTAAAACACCTTCGCAGCTACAGCGTATAGTTGTTTTGGCAAGTGGTAGCAATGATGCCCCCCGTTATACAGCCTTCCTGCCCCCCCCTGCCCTGTCAAAATTCAAGCTGAACGGCCGTGCTCGATTATGATGTGCTCATTTATGATGAGATGAGGATCAGAGCTCATCTGTCAAGCGGCTCCTGCAGCACCTGGCAATTACAGGAGAGGGGTGACGGGGAACAGAGGGGGTTGTTTGAGTTTTTTTCCAGGAGAGCTAGACTTCGAAAGCCAGCTCGCCGCCAGGGAAGGCAGGTGCTGCTCAGGAAGACACACAAACTCAGCGTTTCGCCACCCAGAAAAAAGGTGGTCTTTGCATCAAGCTGTGTTGCAGGTTTTAAACTAGACACAAAACCAGCTATTGTTTCTCCAGCAGTAACATAGAGTAGTTGTGACCCAGAAGCAAAATTAGAGAATTAATCCATCCTTTCAACTGCACTGCTGCACAGACGGTATTTTGTGGTCAAACACAAGCTGAAAAACAAGTGATTTTTCCCTCCTTACTTATCCAGGTCTGAGGAAGAACACTGGCTGCCAGCTCTGCTGCTCTGGGACTTGACCCCCTTCCCAAAAATATCAATGGGGCAGGGTCTTAAATCACAAAACCCACCAAGGCATGGGACAACAAAACCCAGCACTGGTTTGCTTGATTTCTGGTTTTCTTTCTCAGTATACCAGCCATGACAGCTGCTAGGAAAGGGAATATTCTTTACAATATTTAGAAATAGGCTGGAATTTGGGCTATTCTCTTCCCTCAGGTCCTCTTGCAGCTGTAAATGAGCAGTGCCGTGTGAGAACCCTCTTATGCGATCAAAAGGCCACTGAGAGCTGGACTTACACGAACACTACCAGGGCGCTGGAGCTGTGCAGAAAGAGGCAAATTATCAGAGGTATAAAGCATTAAATCCAATAAACAAATGCCAAGGTGTCATCAAAGAAGCCCAAGAGGCAGTCAGATCCTCTTAAATAAAGGGGGAAGGACTTTCTACCACATGAGCGGTAAACGTCCCGACAGTCAACTGAATCTCAGATTTGTTCTCTTGCGAGAATTCCACACCACAGACCCACTGCCATCCTTTATCCTGCAAAAGAAGAGCCCGAGGAGTCAGCTGCCATCCACATGCACGCTCCCACCGCTCTGAAGGAGCTTTGTGCTAAGGCACATCTGTTTGAGGCTTGGCTCAAACCACTTGGGCTCAGCTCACACACCAACCTAAGCAGCGAGCTCACTCCCACCCAAGGGAGAAGTTAATCCTTCTAAGTAAGTCCAGAGTTTTTCTCCCTTCCTAAAAGTGACTGAGCCCAAGAGCAAGGACCTGGCTTGCGAGCAATCCCGAGGAAGCTGATGGGTGTTTCAGCTCTGCTCCTGCCTCCACCCGAGCAGCCTGACCTTCCCGGTCTTTGCAGCAAGGTTTACCTTGTCTAATCGCAGTGAACACCGAGTGGTTTGAACCTGCCTGTTTTATTGTTCCCTGCTGTTTTCCAGCAGCAGGGGAATCAATTGAGCATTCGTGGCACAGCGTGGAAAAGAAACAGGCTTATATTGAAGAGTCACAAACTCAGCTTCAGCTCTCCATAACCTCGCAACAAACAGCCACGTGCTCCCACGCTCACCTTCCAGCAGCATCACGAGCCACGAGAACATCGCCGGGGCTTTGAGGCAAACTGTAATTTCAGAAAGTAATAAAAACTCAATGTGCTTCAGTGAGACCTGCATGTGCCTGAATTTGCCTTGTGAGGCTCTAAAGAGGAAGAAAGGAGGGAAAAAAAAACCCCAAGTTCAAACTGGTTAGGGGGAGCTAAGGCATAAACGTGGCCTCAGGCGAACAACCCTGCTCTGTATGGAGCTGTGTGTTAGTACGTGTCCAGCACCTTTATATAAGCATTTGTCTCAGGTTCTGGCATGAGCTCTCCCAGTTCAGCTGTTGTTAAAACACATATTAAAAGCATTTCATTTCCTTGCCAAGGCAGAGTTACACAAGCTGCAGGCAACTCTACTGTGCAGTAGCAGCACCAAGAAAGAAAAACAACCCAGTAATTCTACCTGCACGGCTTCTATCTTGAGAGGGGGCTAAAAACCCTCAGCTCACACAAATGACAAGAACTGAGGGAGTGAAGACAGGGCCCCAGAAAAGTATGCCCTTGTTTCAAAAGCCAGGCCTGGAAATACGAACCAGATAGACGTTGTCGTTGACTTGCCCAGGAGCGATGTCTAAACCAGACTGAGAACTGCCAATTTCCCAATTCTAATTTTTTGCCTTCAGATGCTGGGCCACACACAGCTCTTCTCTCCCTCTGTGTGAATGCACTTATTCATGGGGGCTACAGGAACTCCACTACGGTCAGCAATGTGCATTCACACCATAAAAACACTCGAGATCCTTCAGGGCAGGACTGCCTATGCGCACAAGCCAGGATATGGAAGCAAAACAAGACAGAGGTATTTTCCCACTGGTTACAGGCCAAGATCTAAGGCACATTTGGATTGGAAGGCTTGCTTAGATGCTTGTGAAATACATGTCAGAACCAGTATTTGAACTGAAAATGGCAAAGCCCCCTCACGCCACCACCGCCCCCCCACGCCACGACCACCACAGGCGCTGCAGCTCAAAGCTCGCGCCGCTCAAAGGTAACCTCCAGCCGGGTGACAGAACTGCTCAGTGGGGCCTGACAGGTTGAGCACAGACGCCTGTTGTTGAATTTTTTATTTTTTGAACATCCCAACTCCCCCTCTTTCACTGACAAATATCATATGTGTCAGCTAGAGCTTCCCACTAGCTCTGGCCAGTCGTCTGGGATCTCCCACCCTGGACCCAGGCACGCTTTGCTACTCGTCTACGTTTCCAGGCAGACCCGTGGAAGTCAGGAGGCATAAAACCCCCTCCATCCAGAAACGCTAAACAAAACATCATCCAAAAGAAAATGGTCTGTTTAGTGTGCTGTGATTATACAGCAAGGCTCTTTAAAAGACATTTACAATAAATCCTTTGGTCCAGCGGCTGCATTTGCAGAAGCGGCAGTTACTTCGTTATTTAGAGCTGAAGTGATGCATTTGAGAGGAAATGGAGTAACATTTTCAAACAAAACTGCCGTTTACATGCACCGCACAGATGATAGATCAGATATCAAGAGAGACCTGGAAGCAATTTTGCAGCTTATTCCCAAAAGGAATGCTAGAGGTTTTCTTTTGTTGGCAGCTTTTTTTAATTATTACTAAAACGCTCTCACTCTGTGTTTTTAACTTGCGACTGTACACACACAAAATGCCGAATTAACCGATTACGAACGGTGTAACCAAGAGCTGGCAAATAAGAAGTCTCACGAGATCCACCTTGTTATAACAAAGAGGGAAAGGTGCAATACACTGCTTGGTCTTTTTTTTTTTGGAGAAAGGATTCTTTACTTTCCAAAGACACAGAACCACGTCTCAGGACTTAAAGCAAAATAATGCACAGATTGATTTCCAGGTTCAGGAGGTGGTCTCCAAGGCTCAGGCAGTGTCAGTGGTATCTCTTGTTTTGCCCCTGCAATCAGGAAAGCCTTTTCTAACAGTGCAGCACGACACGCGAGTGACTTGTACCTCCCTTGGGGCCGGAGCTAGCCCACAGTTTCTGCCCCGGGTCAAGAAAAGCATACATCATTTTTTTTTTCTTCAGATGCAGTCTTCCACCAGAAGGCTTTGTCCCAGCAGAGATCGAGGGTTTTCTATCCCTTGGTGTCTGGGCATCCTCCATTTCAGTCATCGCTGCACCGATTCAGTAGCTCTGTGGGTACGGCTGCACATACGGAAATCTGGGAACCATCCCCTGCGCAGTAAGCCCCACGCTTTCCGGGAAGGATTGGGTGAACTTCGGTATTACGTTTTACAGCAAATCGGTACAGATACACCACTGCACCCCAGAAATGCTGCTTATGTGCTAGAGGCAGCTCACGCGCACGCAGTTCAGCCAGGAAAATCAACGTGAGGGACAGCCAAGTCATAGTACAGAACAAGGCCTGAGGCTGATTCCCAGCTCATCTGGACTCAGCAGGAGCTGGAAGTCCCTTTGCAGAACCCTATTTCCGAGCAGCAGCTCCCACCAGTGCCTGGCAGCGCAATTAACCTCTGATTTGGGAATGAAACATGCAGTCTGGTGGATGACAAGACTCACCGCAGCAATGGGTGAAGAAAATCCACCCGCTCTCACGCGCTTAAAGAGCAAGGACGGCTGCAGGAGGTGCAAAGAACCACGGGAGCCCAAAGCCCCCATGGGCTCCCCAAACACGACACGGTCCCGATGCTTTGCTTGCAATAAGGTGGCTTTACCCACGCTGATAAGGTCCCACGCTCCTCCTGGGAGCGCTCAGGTGGCGGGGTGCAGGAGGGAAGGATGTGTAATTAGCAGTTAAATATTACCCAGAAAAAAATGTTTCAGAAAGAAGAAAAATGCCTCCAGGCACCTGTATGAATCTCAAGGCAGGAATGATGCATGGGGGAGGGGAAATGAGAGTCAAGGTGACAAATTTTAGAAACCATCGACGTGTGCACTCAAATGGAAAGCAAGAAAATTAATCCGAGCTGAACCCTCGGTTAGGGTCTGGCAGCGCTCGGTGGCATCGCGTCACACATCCCTCAAATCACACTACCCACCAATTTGCTTCTGCTGTTCAAAGAAGTCCCAGCAAAGAGCATGTTGGTGGCAAATTCAGTGGATCTGGACAAATAAATCACAAAAAAGCAGCTTGCCCTTGAGGACAGCCTGCTTCTGCTCTTGTAGCCAAAAGTCAACCCCTGCTTTGTTCATGTAATGCTCTAGAAAGGGCCTTGTTACTGCAGGACTCACGTCAGAGGTATCTTTGGAAAACTCCCTACAGCTTTTCAGATTCCTAGGGAAGAGAGTTTAAAAAACCCCCGTTGCAGATTCAGCAACATTTTTGCAGAAGTGATCACCAGGCTCTGTACAGTGCTGGATCTGCCATTTACCAGAAGGCTGGAGCAGTTCAGGAGATTACACTGTTGTACAAATCCTCTCCCACCTGGATTTTCCATCAGGACATCTGCTCTACTCCAGGCACAACCCATAAATGCTCCAAAGCAGGAGAGAGGGAATTAGGACTGAAACTCTTGAGCGTGGGAACTGCAGCATTAACCTTTTTATTTCAGGGTCAGAAACGAGTCCCCCAGCGCTGCTGTGATGATCCATGGGCTCGTTTACCCTCCTCAGCCTGAGCACTGCCAAATCCCACCAAAAAGCACCTTCTTCGCAAGCCCGCAGCCGAGTGGTTCGGTGCTGATGTTACGTGGGATGAATCTAGGGGTGCGTTGGGTCCTGGGGGCTGTCTCCAGCCAAATGGGAGGATGTGATAAAGCCCAAGCCCCTTTCCTCTGCCCACTCACCCAGCCTGGCACGTGAAGCAACTGCACCATCAGCCTCACAGCTGGGCAGGGGGATCCCCAGCTGGTAGCTGGCCCTGAGCAGCTGGCGGCGAGGAAGCGCTGTGACTCCAGGGCCCCTGGAATTTCGTTGCTCCGTGGAGGTGGTTGTGAAAACATTAAGCTATGTATGTCAGTGGGAAACAGGATGACTCAGACATCCCAGCAGCTTTTTTTTCTTGCTTTCCTCCTCTGTGATCTCCATTCATGCCTCATATTATCTCTCCCTGCAAGAGCCCTAACGAACACTCTAAGTTTTGGCCGCATTTCCTGATTCCTGTGTCTCTCAATAAAAGCAGCACAGTCATCCCCACCACATTTTTTTCCTCTCCCACATGCCCAACAATAGGCCAGGTCAAGGCTCCCTCGCTGGCCCTGACCAAACCCCCTCCCAACACAGCTGCTCTTCAGCGATGCTGATCCCAGCCTGGCACAGGGCCATGAGAACCCAGCACGGGAGATACCACCCTGGGAGCAGGGGCTGCTTTGGGCAGCCGCCAGCACCCCGCAGGGTGCTCAGCATCGATGGATTTACCCCATGAGCACAGTAGCTGCTGATCCGAGACCGCTGTAGGCGCTTGGTGTATCACTCACGGGCTTCTCCAGCTCCTTTGTGCACTAAATCCTCACCAATTCACTGTTTATTGCCATAAGTAAGAAGGAGAATTTAGCGTAACTAATAAAAGTCACTCTTTCTGTAGCAGCAGGCAGATAGGAGCAGGGCTGGACAGGAAACCTTCACGAATTACTGCCAACAAGGGAGCCAAGTCTACTGCCAGTTGTGGATTGCAGTCCCAGGACTGCTGGCCTCTGCCTGCAGCTCAGCCTGTGTAGGTACAATGTGCTCCCCAGCTACTGCACTGGATCTTCTACAATTGAAGCTGTTCATCTGCCAGAAAAATACAAATCTCAACACTGTTGTAGTTTCATGTCCTCTGCAAGTTTCATATCCTTTGTTTTCTTCTGTATTAAAAAATACAGAGAGAATTCTGTTTGCAGTACAGAAGCGCAACTCCTCTCCCTGTGCAAACAGCAGGATGAAAGCAGCCGGGAGAGTTCTTCGAGTACTGCATAGGCAAACTTGTTGAATCAATGAGGCACATCCCCTCCTCCAAGAACACTGTGTAGACAAACACGAGGCAGGGCGATGCTTTACGCTCACACGCTATCCTCCGTCAGAAGGGTTCAAAGCCCCTGGCAAGCCCGCCGTGTCTAAACCTGGCGTCCGCAGCCCGGTGCCCTGTCCGCGCAGCACGACAATCATTCTTACGGGGCCACCGATCTCCGCGCTGCCTTTGTCTTCTGGTTCCTAATCACTAGATCAACCCCTCCTGCCCAAACCCTCCATCCAGCACAACGTATCACATTAATGAAATGTGTTTACAAAACACCATGCTTCCTTTAGCAAGGACTTCCAGGGGCATTAAGTACATTAATTACCATGAAAAACCAGAAATCGCAGTTCAAACCGGTCAGCAACTTCAGCATGTTCCCAAATAGCGAAAGCAGTACAGTTTTGTTCTGTGCTGGAGAGACTCAGCGAACTGTAACACAATGCTGCGAGCTTTCTAGTTCTTTTCATGTTAAATATTAGTCTGCCAGCCCTTGCGAACACGCCGCTTGGCAGATTAAAAAAAAAAAATCACAACCAAACAACAACAACAAAAAAATCACAACAAAACCTTATTTATAGTGCTGGGGTTGAGTAAGTCAGGACAAGAGCTTCAGCATATCCAGAGCAATGAAAGGGCACCGCTAGCGAGAGAGAAATCTTTCAACAGAGACGCAAACTTCTCCCCGGGGAGGAAACAAGTTGCCAGATCAGTTCCAGTCCCCGTACCTTAAAGGTTTCCGATTCATGAAACAACTGCTCAAGCAGCAGTTCGGCAGAAAACCGTACGAGGACATCTGCTCTGCATTTCTTTCTGGTTTGGGGTTACCGATAAAGAACTTTGCTGCACGTAGAGGCGTTTACTGCGGGATATACAACCGCTTGCACGTAAACCCGGAGGAACCCCGCTGAAACACCCGTTTGCAGCCGTTTCGCTGCCAGCACAAAGGACCTTGGAGCTTTCCAACGGACAGAATTAAATCCATACGGACTCGAAACAGAAATGCACACCCACCCCCCCGCCAGCCTGTACCCGCCCGGCTGCCGAGGCTACTCACCGGAGGATGCTGCAGCCCTCGGGGCTTCAGGAGCTCATCCTCGGGCCGCCGTTCCCGCCCCGGCCGAGCCCTGTGCTGCTGCTGCGGGGAGCCCCGGACCGGGGGGGTTCGGGCGGTGCCGGTACCGGAGCCAGCCCGGCCGCCGCAGGTGGCTCCCCCGGGGCCGCCCAGCCCGGCCCCCGGCACCGCCTCCCCGGCCCCGGGAGGGGGGGGGGAGAAGGGGCTGGCTCGGGGAGAGCGAAGCCGAAATTGAGGCGCTGAAGAGAAGCTGGGAAGGGGGACACAACCCCCGAGCTGCTGCCGGCACGGACCGCCCGGGAACGGAGGTGGGAGCGGCCGGTGCCCGCTGGAAACCCCGGTCCAGCCCTGCTCGAAAGGGCTCTGCGGGTCCTTGTCCCTGGTGCTGCTGGGTTCCAGTTCCTCCTCGGTGCTGGGGGGGTGGGGGGTGTCTTACGGAGGCATCCCCAAAACAGCCCGGCTTCTGGGGCACACCAGTGCCTAAAGGTCTTGCAGGCACTTTGGGAGAAGCAGCCCCAAACCCGTCCATCCCAGAGATGGAACAAGTGGGTTCGTCCACTCAGTGGTAGAATCAAAGGGTTCAAACTGGAAAGGGATCCTTGTCTTTAACCCGCACTTTGTTGGCTTTAGCCTGCGTTTCCCACCAACGAGTGGGGAAGCAGCCTGTGACCACAGTCCCTTTCTGCGTTTTTCATCTGGAAATCACATTTATAAAAGGGACCTGCCCCTGCCTGGGGCCTGATGCTGCTCCCCCCAGAAACCAGGAAACCACATTAACAAGCCTGCAGCCCTCGGTCTGGGCTCAGTTCATGGTTTGTGATTGTTGAGCTGCCGTGCAGAGGACATTTCCCCCCAATCCTGCATCTCAGCTTCCCCATCTGCAACCAGAACCAACACCACCACTCTCTGTTACAAAGTGACCTGAAACGTAGGGATGAAACCTGCCAACTACAAAATCCTGGGAAGGCAGCAACTAGGGCTTCACAATGGTCCATAAACCTTTGCAGCAGATTCCTTGGGAAGACCAGCGCGCATCACTCATGGCTACCCAGCTTCCATCGATGACCGACTTCGCTAGAGTGAAGGTTGGACTGTAAACGAATCTATAAATTATTGCTTTTCAGTGATTTAAACCTGTGAATCCTCAGACCAGACCTCCTCCGAGCTGGCAGAGATTGTGCGGTGGGATAACGACTTCCTAACTTCTTTCATGACTTTTACAAGTAACAGTTAATCAGCTGCCACTGGGTTGTGTAACTAGATGGGTTTATCTGCATGTTTCCTAATGTGTTCAGCAGAAGACGGGATTTCCACATGCTTCTGGGTTTGTAACATGCCTCTCCAGCCAGACTCTTCTGCTCCTGCCTGTCCCTGCTGTGTCATGTGGGCAACAAAGTCCAGGGCAGGGGGCTGGGCTGGCATCCTTGACCTGGAGTTTTGCTCAAGTTCAAAACTGGTAAGAGATAACGAGAGACATGAGCGTAGAGCCAAGATTTTTCTACTATGTTCACAGGTTCTCTTTGGGGACAGCTCTAGGAAAGCTGGGGCTCCTGACAAGATGAGTTTCAAACGCTTGGTTTGTGCCAGCTGGAGCAAGGATTGCTGCAGCTCCCACCGCACCTTCGTGCACGGAGTCAGGCCATGACAGCAGGCGGCTTCTTGTCGAACCCAGCGGGGAACGGTGGTGCATCGCCCTCCTGCAGCCTGCCCCAGCCCCCTCCCCGAGGGCACGCTCCGGTGGCTGCTCTCAGCACCGTCCCTCCACATCAGCACCTCCACGGGACTGAGCTTCCTCCAGCACAACCGTGAACCTCACCCTTCTCACCTTCCAAACACGGCTGCCTTTCACTTCCAGTAGCCCAGAGGACAAAACTCAGGCCGGCTGGTCTGAACACACGAGTGTCTGCAGCCACGGAGCCCGGGTATCGCAGCCTCTGCAGAGCCCCAGCACGGCACATTTCTAAGCGTTTCACTGATACGGCATTGCTAAAGCAAACAAGCTCATGAATGAACCAGTGGTGGACAGAGGCAGGGCTTGGAGGGAAAGCACCGGCTTGTTCTTCCTGGGTCTAGAGGGCAAGATCTAGAGGGTAAAAAAGATTTTGTCTCACATTTGTAATATTTTCAAAGCTAGAGAACCTAATCCTGACAGAAGCTGGCAAGTGGGAACCTTCCTTGTCCAGCTTTAAGCCTTCAGGAGAACCACAACTTCTGCAGCCCACAGCTGGGGCTAGATAAGCAAGCAGAAGAAAAAGAAATCAGGAGCTGGCTCCAAAAATCAAGAACTCGTTCAAAAAATCACAAAATTTAGAGTAAGGATCACCACTTACAGAGGGATATTTCTTTCTAGTGTTTAAATCACAGGTTTTGCTTTGCAGCCATGAAGGAAAGAAAAGAAAACAGACAAAAGTTGTGAAGATTCTTACACCACCATGTTTCTCCAGAAGCTGCTGCGTTGGAGGAAGCACCAACTGAGCCTCACAGATGGCGGCCTGAAGAGACTGCCCCATCCCAGGCTGCACGCGCAGCCTGCAGAGAAGCTGGGATTAAAAATGAGGTGCTTCCTTACCCTCTCAGCTTCTTCCTGCGTGGGGAATGCTTCATTGTGGGTCACTCACGAGGCGGTGGTGGTGGAGTGCCACGGGATCCCGCGGGAGCAAAGAAGTCAGCACAAAGCCGCCACCACCACAGCAGGGAGCGTGCGATGGGCGACGGCTCGTACCCAGCTGGCGCCAGGCAGCTCTCCTGCCAGCACGCTCTCTTCCCATCCAGACCCAATTACAAAAGCATTTCTGGTTTCCCTCTCTTCGGTACAGCAGCTCAGTTATGGAAAGAAACACGATACTCGACGCTACATCTCACTGCAAATGCACCAAATCCCCTCATCGTGCTGGGGGCTGTGCGTTCTGCCCAGATGAGGAGTGTTTGTATCTCAGTGCAGCGCTTGGCATCACACGCCCTTTCGCAGCACAGAATGCGACGCGCTGCAAGCCGGAGATACCATTAATTCCACTCCATTCACCATGGGTTTTTGCATTCTGTGAAATAACAGACTGAAACCGAAAACGCCTTGTTGCAGGGATGCTCTGAACACGGGGTTCATACATACGGCCAGAAAGTGACGGATCAGAACCAGGGAGGCTTTGGGGTCTTTGCAGTTCTGGCTTCATAACATTTTGGTTACTGGGAGTCGGAGCAGAACATCACACCCATAAACGTGTGCGTTCTCCTTGATTTGCTTGTTCGAGCTGGCTGGAGGAGGCAGGGAAAGGGCAGCAAACACATTCTCAGCTGACAGCCCACCTGCTCTAGCTCTGGAGGAGACATACAAATACTGATCGGGCAGTATTTATGTGGCACCCAGGTTTTGCCACATAAAGCGCTTGATAAAGCGGGAGCCGTTGATAAAGATGTCGTGTATAAACCTGAACTTGCATTTATCAACCTAAACTTGCCTTGGTGCCACTCGCCTCAGTGCTTGCACCAAGGAGACCCTAACAGCCACACGCTCCATTCTATACGTTGGGGCTCAAGCCCAAGTGAAGGTTGTGAAGAACAACCAGAACAGCACACACCATTGCAGCAAGCAGATACTTACCGCCTGAAGAAACATTGGTGTCTTCCTAACACAGGTCTTGCTTCAGTTTGGTGTTCACGATGGACTGGTTTCTACACCGAACCCCAAGCTGAACCCCATCCAACAAAACCACAGGGGCTTTCTCACCAAAGTTTAAGAATTCAGAGTTTCAAGGTCCAATTATTTAGCAACATTTTTTTTTATATAGCTATAAAGACCCACATTAGTCACTTCCAGCTAAATCCTTTCACCTCAATCACACTAAAACCCCGAGCAGGTAGCGCAGCTCCTTAAAAAACACAGATTGAAATCTCCATAAGGATTACTCACCATTCAGCTTTTCAAGGAAATAAATCTAGTTTCATTGGTTTCTTTACAATTTCTGCCTCGTCCTGCATAAACAAGAAAGAACATGAGGCTCTCCTCTGGGAACAGGAGTGGTGCTCCAGCTGCACGCTTCCCCTGGGTTGTGTCTCTCTATCGAGCAGAAGGGGCTTCATTCAACAGCGTGCGCTCCTAACTTGGAAGAGATACAAATAGCTACATGTAAATTATTAATAATAGTTAAAAATAACAGTCCTAACTCAATTTAAATAGTACAAGAAAGGAGAACCCAGCCACTGTGACTGTCAGGCAGCCCACATCAACGTGGAAAAAGTTCTGTATTTTCACCGAATTCCTTTCCTGTTGTCTTTGCGATGAAAACCAGAGTAGCGAAGCACATGGTAAGCTGTTTTCCAGATCCCCTCTTCCTTCCCCCAGGGTGAAACCGGAGCAAATCTCTACATCTGGATGTGGTGTAAGGCACACCTGGATCCCTGACCACCCTAAGCACTGGAGCCTGCGCTGCTCGGCAGACCCCCCAGCCTTGCGCAGAGCCTACCGGGCACGGTGAGCCTCAGTGCAACCGCTTTCTTGCCTATCTTTGCGATAAACCTTTCGGAGCACCGAGGAGCTTACGCAAATACCGGCAGCATGGCACACCCTCACCAAGCTGCCAGGCCTGAGAGGCTGGGTTTACCCAGAAGCACGGGCTCTTACCTAACCTTGCTCCTCAGGGAGCTGCTGGCTGCCTTGGTAAAGCTGAGACTCAATTCAAGGTGAGTTTTGGAAAGGGACTGACATTTTGAAGACACCCACACACGCTCAGCCCCCCTTGTCCCCAGAGTCAACTATTTCCAGGGCGGTTTGTTGGCCATTTCTGCATTCCTTGAAAAAAAAAGGGCTTCGTGGCCTTTGTTGCCACCCCCAAGAAGAAAGCGAGGCCATCGTCAGCAGCCTGGTGAAATCGTGGCGGTGGAAGGCGTTGCACACGCAGGAATTTCTTCCTAACAAGGTCCCAGAGCCTGGGTGTCTACAGATACTTGCTGGAAGACCAGCTAATGCTTGTACAAGCACGACCCTCGTATTAAGCAGTGCCGGCCTGATCACCAACTCCGGGTCACGGTAGCACGTTTTGAAGGTTCAGCTGTTTCAAAGGCGTTGCTTTCACTGCACATGACATTTTGTATTAGCTCAGTCAAAGCTTGAGACAATAGCACTGGTGGGAGAATTTGGGATTGTTTACCAGCATTGGGCTTTGGCCTCTAATTTCTCATTTTCTTTGCTCTGTTTCATCTGGTTTTGATACTTCCACGGATGGAAAGAAGGATTCACAGTTTAGACAGAAAAGGAGAGGGCTGAGACTGAGCGTGGCTGAGCTCCTGTGCTTATGGAACTGCCGTAACATTCTGCAGCACAAAAGCTTCTCGATCTCACTGTTCTGGAGGACAAAGTAGTTTTTCATGGAAATAAAAACCAGAAAAGAGTATTTAGCGTAACTTTTGCTCAGCTGAGCTGCTGGACAACTCTGACATCAGAGTCATCATGACAATACAACAACTGCATTTAGGTGCCATTGGAAGCCAAACACGGAAGGGATGAAACGAGCCAGTGAATGATTCGGGGCAGCAGGAAGAACCGCACTGTGCAGGTGATGCTGGGCTGTGCGTGGCAGATACCACAAATTCACAGCGACAGCAGGACAAACGCAAACGCGTAAGAAGTCACAGCTCTTTCCACCCATGCAGGCTAGAGAAGAAATCTCCCTAAAGCAGGAGGAGGAGGTCTGGAGACTCCCCAACTCTGTCCAAGGCCAGTATCTTCTTAATGCAGAGCAGTCTCTCTCTGCTGAGGACGAAACACAGGAGGCAGTGCGATTCCCTCCCCTCCCTTCAAATATTGCTAGAAAATAGTACCAAGCCTGCGAGACCGCCAGCTGCAGCAGAAGGTAGATGGCAGAAATCTGAGAGTTTGAAGCAGAATTCAAATCTCCTGGTTGTCACCGCTTTGTTCTAAACAAGTACGTTCCCTCTGTGGCAGGTATCTAAGGCAAGGCAGTTGCATCCTCTCAAGTAAAACACCCTTGGAGTTTCTGTATGAAATACCATCTACACGAGAAGATGAACCCAGAGGGTCCCGCTGGGATGACTGGCACAGAGCAAAGCGAACGAGAAAGAGCCCAGTGTAATTGTTTCCAGGCGTCACAAGGTGCTCAGTGCCCTTTCAACTAGGAAAAAAACCACCTTAATTTCTTAAGTGCCATCTCTGCTACAATGCTTGAGAAGGGGTGTGAACATCTACAGTGAAGCCAAGTAAAAGCTCAGCGAAAGCAAACGCTTTCTCTGAAAGCCTTGTGGCAGAAGAGAGGGCGGTGTGACTTTCCCAAGTGCTTGCCCGGGAAGAAGCACCCCACCAGGTCCTACGTTTAGAGACCTTATTAGCTATAGCCATCCACTAGGTTTATACGCTGTCCTGTACAAAGCTCTGCTTTCAACATCAGTTATTCGGTTTACAGCCACCAACCCTGATCCTACCCCATTGGCCGTATTGGTGGAGGATCAAACGAGACACTGGGATGCTCCAGGACAATCCTCACGAAGTCAACGAATGCCGAAGGACGTAATTAGGAACTACAGGCCCACTTTGCGGCCTTACAAAAATCAGAAGTGACACAACCTAGTAACGTGCTAAGTTCCACTGAATTTATACATCCAGCCTACGCTCCCAAGTAGGGTTTGTATTCCTCCACTTCACGGCACCGCTGATTAAATTTGCCTGCAATGAGAAGGGCAGAGAGCAGAGCAAACATACTGGAGCCGCCTTTGTAAGAAAAAAAGAACAGATGTACTATAACAGGTATCACAACTGTCGAGAAATTATTATTGAATCTAGAAATCAGGACCTGTACGTGCACCCACAGTCACAAAGGACATTACGAACCGTTCCTGCCAAGGATGGAACCGAACCGCAGCGATGAAGTGACCTGTCCCAGCAGAAGGGCACGTCTAAGGCCGCTTCCCTCCCTAACCCCCTGCTGGCTGTGCCGTGTCATTCAAAGGGAACACGGTCACTGGCTATAGAGCCTGAAAGGACACAGGATTTGTTAGTTTTCTGTAACACAGCGAAGCGACAGGTCCCTCCTGCTGCCTCACCCCGGTACTGCTCACACCCGGCTTTCCGCTGATACCCTGGTTGGAATACGTTTGCCTCACCGAGGAAATCAAATGTTCCCTTGACAAGCCTGAACACGCCAACAAGCTAAAATGCCAGAGACCTTGCTCAGACGAGGATTTTAAACACATCAAAACATTCAACATTTAAAATACCACGTGTTTTCTGGTGTGACTTAGCGCCAACACAACTGAAAGAGAAAACACACGAGCAACTGAAGCACACGATACCACCTGCCTCTCCACTGAGGTGGGCACCACGATACCGACGCGACATCTCTAGCCCTGATCTTTAGGTGAAGGGTATGGAGACGCTCAAGCAGACGCTGTGCAAGCCTTCCTCAAGCTGCATGGCTGATGTTAGGAGACAACCCTGTAGTCGCCCTCACTCAGGTTTCAGCTCGGCCAATAGCTACAGCAGAAAAAGTGTTTTACCTTGCTCGGACCAAAGGCAAAAGGCTGCTTAAGCACACGCTCCTCCGAGGCGTCAAGGACCACAGCTCCCTCCCACCGACTTCAGCTTCACCGTCCCGCTCCGTCGCTGGCTCCCGGCCCCTCAGGCTGCCCTTCGTGCGCTGCAGGTGCCGTGTAAGCCCCCGCAGGAACAAAGACTCACGGGTCCAGCCAGGCGTGCGCCGCCCCTTCGGTTTGGTAAAGGAAACACTTCTGCGTCTTTCTCCAAGGGAACGAGGCTTGGCTGTGCTCTCTTCCCACACGAAAAGCACGCTGGACTGTGAACCCCTCCCAGCAAGTTTTACACATTAAGCGGAGCAAGACGATCTTCTGGGCTAAAAAAGATCAGCAATCCAAAACCAGACAATAACAGAAATATAACCTTTCAGGGAATAAATTAACCAAGAGGTATTTTATGCACGAGGTTTTTCTGGGGGGAAGCAGTTCAGGAACAAGGTAGAAATGGAGTCAGAGACAGTAATCACAGGATTGCAAAAATAAGGCCCATTGTTAGCTATTATAAAATAAAAACAAAGTACCCCCCAGCAACTTCTTCTCCAGAATACACAGGCAAACTGCCCAAAGAAAAGACCATACATTTTTCCAGCTGCTTCTCAAGCAGAAGGCTGTAAAGGAATTTGGGATATTTATTTATACAAAGTGCAAGCTCAGAAAGGGCTGAGTTGGTGCCTCTGTGCAAGCCTCCTTGTAAAAACAGCCCTTCAGTTAAGGGCAGGTCAGTGATTAAGAGAAGCAGGTTCTGATGGTCGTTACTGAACTATTAAATAAAGCAAACTTGAATTTTGTTCATTTTACAAGGAAGGCTCAGTCACCCTGAGGTTACGGACCGAGTGAAAGTGGAGTAGAATCACTTCCGATGGCTAAATTCAAGTTTCCCTTTTGTAAAGCCTCTGCTCTGCCACCTCCTCGCCCACCACGTCAGCCCCTGCAAGGCACCAGCCACCCCCTTCCCCACGGTGCCCCTGAACCCCGGCGCCCCTGAACCCCGGCCTCCCACGCCCGCTCGAGGCAGGGCTCACGCTAGCCAGCGTCTCCCGGCGCACTCGCACAACGGGGCCCCCAGGCGCCGTCCCAGAAATGAGGCTTCACAGACGGCGAAGGAACGCGATTTTGTAGCATTTCTGACATAATTCAGTGACCTCACACCACGGTGCGTTAGGAGAAGGGCACGCAGCCTCCCTCTGCCGGCTGACACAAAACCCGCTGCCGAAATCTGCCCGGGCTGTGCAAGAGAGGGGAACCTGGGGGCAAAAGCGCAGGCAGCGCCACACGCTGGTGGTGTACGGCTCTGCTGATCAACGCACGCACATTTTATATAAAGTCTGATCGTTTCCTTCCTCTGGAGATTTTGGAAAACGAGTCAGTATTGCTTTTTATTGACACAAAACCTGTACAGAGCTCAATGCTGCAACCCAAACCGGACATTCCCTCCCACAACAGTAAGCCAGCGTCCAACTCCCACTCCAAATTCACATGAGGTACACGTCCAAAGGAACTCTGCTGCGACAGGCACCCAAACCCACCATAAAACCTCTCTCAGTCCCTCCTTCAGCCCAGCGATTCCCAAGGAGTTTCTGCTGAAATCCCCAAATTCTTCAGCACTATTTTACCAATAAATGTGTTTATTGAAAGCCATGAACTACCTCAGCTGTTCACTCAATTGCACAAGCCCACGATACCATTAGAAAACTTGGGATATCCAACTGGGGCCGATATGGAGCACAGTTGAAGAACCACATGTGAATGGCACTGCGTTGTTTTTATTTTAAATCTTTACACGATGAAAGATGTTGGAATGCAAGTTGTTGCACATTTTACACAAGATACATCGACAACATTACTTCCTTGATTTGCCTTATAAAACTGTTTCTGAAGGTTTTCCACTTATTCCTACTTACAGCAACTACTACAATGGGGTAGAAATTAAACAATTAACAAAATATAACCACCACAGAAAATCCAAAACGGACGTCTGGAATTTTAAAAATACACAAGCCTGATGGACAATACAAGTTTTTTCTTGTTTTTTGTTTGTTTGTTTTTAATAACATGGAACAGTGAGACAGAGAAGTCAGATTTTGAGTGATTGTAATACCTGAAGAGATACATAAATATCACGCTTGTAGAGGCAAGATGAACAAACCCCATTTTCCTACCTTTTTAATAGACACTATTCCTGCCTCTGGAACAAGGACCTGCCTGCAGGATCCCATTTTGAAGCTGGTGGCAGGAAGGGATCACGAGCTGGCACAATACGGAGTCGAACGCTACCAAGCCCATGCAGATTCATGACCATTGCTTTTTCTCTCCGCTGTCAATCAAGTGAAAACACTTTTGGAAAACTCAATGAGCACGTCATGTGGAAGTGAAACACACTGAAATGAATTTGAAAAAGGCCAATTCTGAATGATTTATATATATATAAACATCAGCAGCCTGGTTTGTTCACAAATAATTTTTACTCTTTTAAATAGAAAAAAGAAGAATCTGTCTAGACTAAAAAAAGTTGGTTATAAAACAGCATAAAAGCATAGAGGCGTGTGTCGGTATACCACGGGGTATTTTCCTCCTACTAGAACACTTAACACAAGATCACAAAATTAAAGAGCTGTGTTTTAAAAGACGCATCCTGGTCTCGCAAGTAGCAGACGCTCCATCAGACAGACAGGATGCCACGCAGAAAAAGTCTTAATGAAAAACAGCAAACAAGGGCTGAAACGGCATAAAAACTGGCTAAGCCAGGCAACCGATTGTCTTAAAAAAATACAAAACAGACTGGAGAAGTTTAGGAGCACAAGTTAAAAACTAACCCTAGGTGTCTGATCTCCTAACGTAACGTAACAGTCGCTGAATTTCTTCACAAGCGTAGGCCATCTCTAGGACTGCAGAGGAACAAACGTTACCGTGTTTTCAGAGAGGAGCACAGACAACACATTCAGTAGCTGAAACCGTATTTCACGCCACACGCTGTAACTGCCTCCCAGCGAGGTGTCAGTGCAAACCGTTGTACCTATCGGTGTAGCCTCACGGACAGTAGCAGCAGCAGTGCTGGCGGCAGACTCGGAGTCCGTCTTCTCAGCGGTCTGTGGTTCTGCCTCCTGTATTCTCCTCCGCGTAGTCAGCAAAACTGCTTGAATTTAGTTCCATACGTGTATTTGTGCCTCATGTCAAATTAAAACCACATACTTGGCATTTCTGAGAAAAGCCAAGGTTAATCTTCACCTCCGAAGATTACTAGCTGGGAAGGAAGTTTAGCATAACGAGTACGTTTCACTTGCATTTAACACTATACTAACTGGAAGCTGTTGTACCAGCACAGATCAGCTTTTAATTGCTATACAATGAACTTTCTGGAATCCAGTCGTGACATTTAAGATATTATTTCAGCACTTGGTACATCACACTGTACAATATGAAGAAAAGGGTAACATCTTTAAAAAAAAAAAAAAAAAAAAAAAAAGAAAAGAAAAGAAAACACAACCAGACTTCCTATTTTTCACTATTTCAAGTCAGGTGGATTTGCTACACTCAGGGGACTAGTCCCTAAAATTAAAGTGCTTGTCAGAGCATTGGCATCCAAAAATCTTGACCATGAGAGACAACTACAAGTAAAATCTGTTGTCGCTATACATGACATATAGCAGCAGTACAGACAGCAACACAGGAACTCAGTAAGTGTCTGGTTTTTGATACTATCTGGAGCATCACACAACTTAACAGTGCATAGTGCCCCCTACCTCCAGTGTACAATCGAATGCTTTAGATTCATTCAGTATTGTGGCAGGCGGTTCAGGACGCCTTGTCTGCATGATCTTCTGTTTGGGATTTTTTATTTCCTCTTCCTCTTCTGTCTCACTTTCGCAGACATGGACAACTACACTAGGGGTCGATTCTGTCCCTGCATGCAGCTCGTACTTTTCCCCTGAAGAGCAGCAAACAAAAATCACGCTAAGAACATCCCCAAGAAAAAGCATTAAGCTACTTTAGCTCAAGAACTCCTTAGCAGCTGCAGTAACACAACCAAACATTCATTTATCCCCATCTCATCTTTAACTTACTCAACTTCCACACTTCACCAGACCGGTTAAATGTTTTAAAATAACCCCTGTATCTGTTACACTGTACTCTGAATACAATCAGTCTTTTAACTGATATATAAAGGAAGGGAGGGAGGGATGTAAAAAACTATCGTGAAACACTGAAGACATCAGAATCCAAGCAGCAGACAAGTTTTTAAGTGACATCATTTATGCTGTACATTTATATGACACTTGTAAATGAAAAGCTACAAAAGCATCTGAGACCATTAAGCCCCCCAGCTCCCTGCTTTTCACAGAAAGCAGACAGCACATTTCCCAGGAAGGCTCCTAAAGAAGTTGGACGGTTAAAGACAGAAAGAACACGTTAGTATCCTTAACAAGTGGAGCTGCCCACCTGCAAGAGACTGAACTTTTCGTTCCTCTTCTGGTTTGTTATTTCATACTGAGACTGTAACAAAATTCAATAAATGGATCCAGTTCTGTGCTATGCTTTCAATCCATTAACGAATTAAGTAAAAAAAAGTGATGGATCATTTTATTCCAGGAATGAACAACATATAAGAGATTCAGTTTCTTCTCAGTAGATAAATTCCCTCAGTAACTATTTTTGAAGTTAAGTAACACAACAAAAGCAGGTAAATATTCCTACCTGGCCCCAACTTGGAGACAGCACAAAGCAAGTCATAGTTTATCAGGGGGGTTGCATCTTCGCTCTGTTTCCATCCAACTGGTGGAGATGCAGGTGGTGATATCAGGAACTGTTTAACAGGCTGTGGAGGAAGGAGGTAGGACTTGTCGCCTATTTCACCGGATACCTGTACCTGAAGACAAAAGCCAGGAGATACAGATTAAGACGACAAATATCAATTCTCTTTTTCTTTAGCCTACTTCCCCAATAACGCATGCCCATTCTCTGTATCAGCAGTGCTTAGTTCAGCCTAGCTTTAAAAATAAAAGTAGTACAGCTTTTGTCAGTCCTCCTGGTACGACACCTTGGAGAAATGCTGCAGTTAAGAATTTGGCCTGTTTGAGTGTTGGCAAAGCACCAGCACATGACACATGTGACTGCTAATCCAAAAAGAAGAATATGCCCGTGAAGCACCTATTACAAAGAGATCTTTGGTCCCACTTGTTTTCTTTCAGCACATTTCTGTTTATGTACGGGGGAAGGTGGTTTGTGTCACTACACAGCGACCCCTCCACACCAATTACAGCTCTCTACGCTCAAGCCGAAAAGCAAAACTGTCCCCATAAGCACGAATTTCAACCCGAGTGAAACATCTCAGTGTAGAAGAATGAGGCTGAAGGCAGCTTCAGATATTTATCACAAAACGGAATTGATGGGCAAACGTGGAATAAAGAAGAAAGAGGACACATGTACGATACCTTAGTGTTCCAGAATACCTGTGCAAAGTACAGCTTCAGCTTTTTCCCACTGAAGTCGGTTTCGTGCAGTTCTATCCGTGCTCTCGCTGCCGCCTCTGGATTGCTGAAGTTTATCCTGACTCTTCTAAAGCTTTTAAACAACTGGAACGTCACTTGATTATCGTAGACTGTGAAAAGTGCTTCAAATCTTTCCTAGAGATGAAGTACAAAGATTCAGCAAACACAAAATGAACATTTTCACTCAATGAGCACACATTTGCCTTTCATTTTCGCCTCCCAAATCCCCTTAACTTCCTTAATTGCCTAAACCTGCACATTCCATACTTCCCTCAGTTAACCCGACTGTACTCAGTGCAGCACTGCTTTGTCTCGCTATTTAAATCCGAATTCCAAGAGCGCATTGATGTGAACAAGCCTATGAAACTCTTAAACTGCCACCTAGCGACAGCTCCGCAAAGGTCCAGATGTCAACAAAAACACTGGGACTTGCACCTGACTTCCACCCAAGCATCTCCAAAAGTACCAGGGAAATCGGTTAATTTTTATATTAGAGAAACTAAAGCACCAAGTGCTTAAGGAAAATGTCAAAAGTCCCAGGATGAATGAATAAGGTGACTTTGGAAGAGACAAAAATCTACTGTTACTAAACACCACTTGTTCACAAAAATAAAAAATTGTAAAGTCATGTTTTATTGAACAGGAGACCTTATCCTCAAGTTCTTTAAAGAATAACAACTGCATTGTTATGAAAGTCAATCTGTTTTATTTTACGAGTTCTCTGATCTACCAGAGACCTAATTTGCAGGCATTTCTTTTGTTCCCCTAGTGTAAGTGCACGAGGAAATCTTCTAGTGCCAATTTCCATTCCCTGAAAAAAGTCAGATTAAAACCAATCGATGAGAAGTACGCAAGCAACCTCTTTTCAATTGTATTTACTATGTTCTGATAACATTCAGTTATCCAGAGATCTACATAAGCAAACAAGCAGAAAAGGAATACTTTTAAATTAAAACTCTTTCCAATGGCAACAGTTAATTTGCTTGATTCCAGCAGACGCTGATCTCTACAAAAATCCTGTTGGTGCCTTCCTCCTGTAAAACAATCACAGGATGAGGGGCTTTCATTTTAAATAGGACTGAAGAAATTCTTCACATGATGATGCCCTTGTCAGTTTTAACAAAAATACTACTTTCTTGCACAATTCTCTCCAATCTGTACAACGTCAAGGACTTTATTAAAACCAGAAAACCTGTTCCTTCTGCACACTGCCCAAATCTTGTACTTGACAAACACAAAACTGCAATCTAGTGGATCAACTCTGCAATTGAAAATGACAACGACAGTGCTGCAGTCACGATGTTACCCTCAAAAAGGTGAACAGTTGAGAAAGAAACAATACATACTTATACTCTATCTGAATTTTTCACCTTTTTCTGTTTGAACTAAACTTTTAAATGATACGTAAAAGACAAAATTATTAAAAGACGTATGCCAACTTTGACATCTTACAGTTTTTCTGTAAACACACCATGTATTTAACCTACCACACTTGAACAAAATTGGAAACTGATGCCATTAAATTCAACCACTTAACAGTCAATTCAACATGAACTGTTGATGTTTAAGTGTTGCTTTAACCAATCAGCAGTAAAAGCAGAAATAGAGCTAGAAAATGTAAAAAAAAAAAAGGATGAAAGAATCAGAACAGAAATAGAACCCCAGCAAAATCCTTTGTAAGAATTAAATATACAGATTTGAAATCAACAGTGGCTTTTTAGCCTTCTTTCCTCACCAGAATATTAATCATCACTCACTCACGTGACATTTCAGAAATTAAAATGCAGAGCATAAAATATTTGTGCCCACATACAGAACCAGGCAATCTGGTTTTTACAGTTGTGACTGCCACAAAAGCAGGGAGGAGGAAGATTCGTTTGGACAACCTACTGCAACTGCTGCGAGCTTTGCTAGCGTTACCAGATGAGCTAAAACACCCCCTGGGTAGTGAAGCTGTAAGCGCCACCCAAAAAACCACCTCACCCCCCCCCCAAAAGAAACAACCAAACAATCCCCCAAACCATCAGAAATTTTCAAACTGCTTTCTGTTCACGCACAGGCAGCACCATTTCCATTTGTTTCCTGAACTGTTTGCTGTGCGCTCAGCCTTTAAAAGAAGATGTAGGCAGCAGCACATCAAGCCACTGAAACGCGTGTCCAGGGGCTGACTAAGCTGAACTTCATAAAACAGATAAAAGCCACATAATTTATCAAAGCACCTCTATTCTTCCAAGCACTAGGAAGAGGTCTGCATGGTAAGCATTCAATTTTAGATAAAATGTACAATTCTGATCTATCCTAAACTAATGCCCTGGCTATGGCAATCAGCTTAGACGAGCTGGCTGACAGAACCAGCAGCACACTTTACAAACTATATTTGAAACGTAAAATTTTAAATTTGTGGTTAAATTTACAAGTAGTTTAACGTGGCAACTAATTACCCCAGTATCATTAGAGAAAAAGCTAGCACATCTGATACACCCCGTATGCACGGACATACTGCGGGAATACTTTTCATGGACAAAAGCAAACGTGCGTTAAAATGACAAATCACGTGTAGACACGTGCAAAACAACGCAGCAAGGCGACATTTCCAGTGCTCACTTTCTGTACTGGACACACAATGAATTATGGGGCACTGCTCTTTCTGTGCTATCAGAGTGAAATTAGTCCAGGGCATTATTTCATGTTCCATCGATTAACTGACGCTTTACTACCGTCTTCCGAGGGCAGCAACTACCGAAACAAGCGGAGTGCTCCCCGCTCACAAAAGCGGTTTGAGCTAGAAGCTGATCTAGTAGAAACAGTAACAACCTAAACGAGTCACCAGGGGCTTAAAATCATATCTAGAAAGGGAGACATCATCTTGCATTTTTTTTCAGTTAGATGACATATAATTTACATACTCTCATGCATTGCCTGTTTTGTTTTCCAGTAAAATCAGCATTAACATACAAGGCTAAAAATTAACTCTTTTACTGATGTATATAGGCTAGTGAGAACTCATGGTCTTTGAAGAGAAGCATTTAACACTAGAAATACAACTAATGGTTAATACTTGTATTTCATTCTCTCTACAAAACATGGGAAAGAAAAAATAAAGCACTGCCTCGGAACATAAGCCACTAAAGACCCAACAGCCTCTTCTGGCACCTGTCTTCTGTACCCACAGGAATACAGTTACAACAACCTACAAGAACAACAGCTCTCATTGCCTAATACCCTCCTCCCTACCCAAAAAGGCATCCGTAAGCTGCTTTACAAACTGTTTAAGTGACACCACGTGCATGTTCTCAACAAGTTGCTGTTCCTTTTATTTTAATGTACTCTGTCCGTTTGTCTGGAGCACTGGCTTAGGAACTCGGCTCACAGCAAGTGTCTGAAAGGTTGACACAAGTACACAATTTAGCAGCTCTGAGGCACACAGCAGCGTTTCCTGCCTGACACCACACCTTTACCTCAGACACTGAAAACTTTTCAGCAAACCCGTAGCTTTGTCAGTACTTTTGTAAACCGAAACTGAAGAAGCCACAGACCAAAGCTTTCGTATCAGCCCCTCCTATTTTCCCTCACTCACGCAGTGCACATCATCACTCCTGATGGTCTTGGAAGCAGAGGGAAAGCACAGATTTGCCTGAACACAAACATTAGCAGGCCAGAGAAGATTCAGTTTACTGTAAGGTTTTAAGCCACTTTCAAGATGTTCTCTTAGCTCAAGTTAGAACACACATACTGCAAATTTATAATGCTCTTTTAACAGAATCCTTGCCTTGAAATAAAATATTTCAATTTGCTTTCAGATTTTATTTAAATTTGCCCTTGGATTTGGTACGTTGGATAAAGAGGAAAACTACCCAAAACCTCAGAAGAGCTTTTCATGGGAGTAGCACTACACATCTATTAACAACTTCAAATGCCAGAACAGGGTAGTTTTATCTGCTCTTTGGTAACTGTACTCGTTCCGATCCGAGCTTCCCAGGTAAGTACTTCAGGTTGGTGTGTGTGTGTGTCCGTCCCCAGCTACAATACACAGTAATACACTGAAAATCCAGACAAAAATGTTCAATAGCTGCACCAATCCCTACAATACTATACCCCCAAACGCACCTCTCTCTATCTTACCTTTTCCTCCTGTACCTCAAACACAGCTTCATGAACACTGCAAGCAAAGAGTGAGGTAGGCAAGTCACTTAAATCCATCATCTCTTCCAAATCGTCTTCATTTTCTCCAAAAATCATCTGTTCTTCCTCTTCTTGGTCACTGCTGTAGAGGTCTGACTGGCTGTCGCTCCAGGACTTCATAGTATCTCTGAGCATCGCTCACCCTAAGCAACTCTTCTCTGTGTTCCAGTTTCTAGCAGGGGTCTGCTGTTCCAAAAAACAAAACCAAAACAGAACGTGAAGATACGACGTCTTTGTGAAAAATTATTTTACAAAAAGTAATAGAAATCAACATGAAACTTGTTCTCTCATCCACAAAACAGCAGCACTGTATCCTATTTCTGTAAATGAGATAAAGACTCACTGTTCAGTCTATGAAAAGGAAGAAAAAGCCACTCAGTCAAGTAAACGAAATTTCCCCTCCCTTTACCCTGACATAAATCAAGAACTACAACACTGTTCTAGGAAGCTTTTCTCCATGACACACTTCTCAGCTAATAGCAATTTCTTATTTAATAACTTAAAAGCACTTCCCAAGTAATCACAGTCGTCTTCTGATATTTGAAGAAACATCTATTTCATCAATGGAAACACATGTGCACAACAAAGTTAAATCACCTGCCCAAAGGCTCCCCAAGCCAGTGGTAGATACGGGAACAAAACCCAAGATCTCCTAACGTAAGGAGATTTCCTTCTGGAGATTTAGGAGGAGATTTACACTGGGGAATGTCTTTCCCACAGCTAAGAGGGAAACCTAGCCTTTGGTAAACACATCAAGGAAGAAAAAAAATGCAAACAAGCAAAAGACTAAATAAAACACTTTGGGTGTACTAGTTTTTTACACAATAAAGTTTTTAACGGAGTGCACCTTTTGCCACCTGTCGCTGCAAAAGTCACAAGGAGGTTATCACACTACCGTATATTCTAATGTAAATGACAGAAAACATATAACTGTACCGTATCTAGATTGGAGGGGGTGTTAATTGGTGACATAATGCTAAAAAAAGGGGTAAGTAAATCCATTATGTTTCATTGGCAACGATCTCACTTGAATATTTGCTTAACTAGCTTATTCTTTTGAAGAAGTCACTGAGAAATACCACGAACTGAAACCAATATGCATTAAAAATGCATTTAAAAATCCATAATTAATTCATGCTTGCTCACAGGAAAAGCAAGTTAAGACAAGTTTTCTAATTAACACCCCCCAAACACTCTCAACACTTTGTACTTAAGGAGGAATAGCACGTGAAAATGAGCAAAAAAGATTTAGTGCCCATTTTAAGTATTTACAAACTGCTCAGAGAGAGACACATAAGGTATGATGCTACCTTCAACGAGTTAAATCAATGTCACCTCGGTGAGGACACATAAAAGCTGTCTGAAGCGATGTCTGCACATGCACACATACCTGCACCAGTTCACTGCCACATCTTTAGTCAAACCATTACAAAGTCATGCACAGACCCAGCTAAATTCTCCCAGCACAGTAAGTTTCAAAATTTTCAGAGGAAACACTCCTCGGCATCACAAGAAAACACGTAGCTGGTGGAAACCCGAGTTTTTGTGCTTGCTGATTCATGCAAAAAGGAAAGAGAAAAGAAAATACGCCAACACAGTAAAATCAAAAGCCACCATCCGGCTTGGCAGCACAGCCCCAAGAGAGCTCTGGGCCGATCGAGCCAACATGCACCGGGACACAGACGCCTACAGTCAAGCCAAGCTCCGTGCAGGCAGAACCGAGAGCAACATGCCAGCCTCGTCCTGCCTTCGGCCCGGCCTCCCCAAGCAGCCCTGTCAGAGAGGAGCGCGGATCACAGTGACAGACGCCTAACCCACCCATCAGTGCTCCAAAAACCTGGTTTCCTGACAAAGAACGAGGAGGCTTGCAAGCAAGGCGAGAGCAAAACCAGCACAGAGAAAGGAGGGCTGGAAACACCGGCATGTAAATTCAAAGACTCAAATTAACAGGAAGGCAGGAAGCAAGGTAACATACAGGTCAACATGAAGTTTGGGCAAGTGGGCCACGCTATGAAGAGGCTGAAAAAGTTCAGGCTGTCTGAGCCTCATACACCACAACACGAAGTCAAAGCAGCAGACCGGAGGGAGGCAAAAGCATCAAGAAAATAAGATGAACGGAGTGCACAATTACTGTGACTTACACTGTGCCTGCAGCAGTACTCCTGTCTTCATTCTGTTAGTACTGTGGAATCAGACATCACAATTAAAATGAGAGAGAATTTAATCCATAGATTATCAACTGAACCCATTACTCCTCCTTTAAAGCCGTTATCATCTAGGATGTCATTTAAGGTGCTGCAATCTGCAGATTGCTAACACCAAACACTGCGGTGACCACAGAGATGCTCCTCCGTTTGGCACGTTAGCACAGAGGAACAGCACTTCAGAAACAAATGAGCAGAGACGGACAAAAGGAAGGCAGATCTGGGGTTTTATTTACACAACTAAGACACTGTATTTCAGGCTAATACTCTGTACAATGAGACTTTGTACAGGCTCCTTGAACAGAAACCATCTTTTACACACCAAGGAGATAAATATGCAAATACCTGCTTGAAAACACAAGAAAACTGATACCGTTAAGAAGAGCAATACCAGACACTTTCTAAAACACCAACCTAAAGACATAAAGAATGCATTGTGAGGGGAAAAGTTTTTCCTTGTTTTGCCAAATTTGGTTAAAGTAATCCAGAGAATTAAAATTGAGTTCAAAGTTCCAGCATGAGGAAGTTCAAAAACCCTGAACCCGTTATTTTGTATTTTGAAAAAAAGACATCCATGTTATTCCTGTGTCTGTTTGGTAGAACAGAATAGGGAAATTTTGGAAGTGAAAAGGTGACAACACACAAAAGATGGAGCAGTAAAAGACAAGAATGACAGCCAGGTAAACAATACAATTAAGGAAAGGCCTTTGCCAAATCAACTTTGGAATTGGAGAGGGATCAATAACAACTGAAATGTTTGCAAACAAACGCCAGGAGCTCAGCTATCACAGAATACCAGACACACTGTAAGAGAGGATGGGAAGAAAAAAAGAAAGGGGAAAAAAGACAACAAAAAAGCCACAAGAGTTAGCTGCTTTTACAATTTAATTTATGTAACATTAAACGATTCAAGTAACCTACAAAGTAGACGAGATAAAGTGACGATGGCTGCAAGGTCACTATGATTCTCACCATGCACGAGCTGGTCAACAGACCAGTCCAGCTAGCATCTTAATGCCACAGAAATTAAATCTGCAGTCCCTACATCTTCAGTCTTCTGTGTCCATTTCATCCAGTTCTATGCAAAAAAGACAAGCAACAACTACCTTTGCCTACCTGTGTATTCCCACCTTCAAAATGCACACAGATTAAACAAACTACCAAGGCACAAGTGCTCAGAAACAGAGCTGAGATGACAGCCCTGCTGATCCTGCACTGTAGGCCCTCCTTCTGTTCACCACAAAAGATCTCCCCTGTAAAATACCCCTGATACGAGGAAAATGCTGCTTTTTGCTCAACGGCAATTTGTAGCGTTACAAAACACACTCAATTCTGCATTATTGCACAAAAAGATGCTCTTCAGATTTGTGAAGAGGTTTAAGAATCCTGATGGAAAACACACAAACCTGTCTAGGCACGCTACATCCAGCTCTGCACATAGCAAACAGCCTCACTGGCTTCAAGTTTCATTATATACAAATTCATTGTGTTGTAGCATCTAAACACAGCAACAAAACCTTTTACTGGAAGATATTTTCTGCTCCGTAAAAAGGCAGCGGGTCTCAAATGATGGGTGTAAATGATACTGGAGAGCTGGGGCAGTTTAAACCTCCCTGTTGCCATGAAGTAGATTACTTTCTTTTGTTTTCCCTCCACTAGTAACAAAAATTGAGTTAACAGAAATCATCTTGTTCCTTCAGATAACAAGAGCAGAAACTTGTACACTATTAAACCGCAGCAGATGATGCAGTTATTCCCTTGAGTTCCTGCAAATGGTCTGCGGGGAAACTGGTTTAATAGAAGCAATTTTAGTCAAAGTTAAGGAAACATTTCAGCAACAAGATCAACAGTTCTGTATAATTTACAGTATCGTATTTCTTGCTAGTATAAAAACAAAACCTGAAAAGCTGCTGTAAAGAGCACTGAACTGTAAAAGCTACTTCAATTATAGCTTGCTTTTTAAAAAATAAGAATGCATCGTAGTTCTCATTTTTTAAATCATAAACCTACACGATTAATTCTAGTTTTTTGACAGATTACCTTTTTCCCCTCGACTTCACACAAATCAGTATCAAAACACTACGGTTACTGAGCAATGCAAGAATATGCAATAGCTTCCCTGAAATACGGATGAGACAGGTAGCACTGATGTATGAACGTTAATTAAGAAGTACTGCTGGAAACAGTACTGTGAGAAGTGATATTTTAACAGACTAGGTAAGAACTATCTTACTGTGCAATTATCAGAAAGCAATAAAATAAGCCGAAGGAATACTCCAAGTTTGATCTGTACACCGGTGTGATTATCAGTGCAATAGCCAAACTGCTCTGCCTCAGTTTCCCTTTTGCAAAAAGGGATTTATTTCACTTACCTCCCTGGAATGGCAAAAAGTACCTGTTTATAAGATAGTCTGATATAAATGAAAATATACAAATGCTAGTTATTTATTACAATCAGCTCATTCCGTCTGCAATAAACAACCAAAAACTATAAGCAAATCCATTGTGTAAACAACTGACAGTACTCGTTAGCCACCTATTTGATCACTCTCTCCCTCTTAGATTTTAGATTAAACGGCCGTACACAGCAGATCTCAAGAACTAAAGCCACTTGAATATGACCTTTCACTAAATCCTTTGCTCTTCTGCAAATTAATGCCTGCTTACCATTTAAATACCAGGTGGCAGGTACCTCTGCAACACTTAAAAGCAAACTCTTCAACTTCAGACAAAGCTTAAGGTCTTCTGAAATGTAAGCAAACTATGGAAATGCAGCTTCTGCCATCGAGAGCTTTGTTTCCTCAGCATCAAGTCGGTGCAGGCAGCACCGGGGTTTTTGACAGCACCGGAGTTAGTTTTTTTTTGCCTTGGCACCCTCAGGCACTGCTGAAACACAAGCAGCTCATTCACATTATCACATCCTATCGCTTCAGAGAGCGACAATCACATCGCTTCCCGAAAAAAATCCTGATACAAGGACTTATTAAAAAAAAAAAAAAAAAAAAAAAAAAAAAGGGGCATGGCCATTTCTACATAAACAGCCAAATCTGCTCTCAGGAGTTTATAAACTCGGGCTCAACCCCGCAAACCCGCAGAGGACTGGTCTACCCAGGGGCCAGCCCTGGGCAAGTTCGCGGGCTGGGGGTCCAGACACCCAAGTTCAGAGGCAATACGGCAGGTGGAAAACACGGCGCTGGAGGCAGAAGCCCTCTCTGGGATGATCCCTTTAAACAAAAAACCACAAACCCTCTGTATCTGCCCTATCGAGCAACTGCTAAAGGAGAAAACAACTTCGCCGCCGCCGCTCCGCCCGGCAGCCGGGGAGGGCGCGGGCAGCAGCGGGACGGGCGGGCTGGGCCAGGCCTCGCCGCGCCCTCACCGACCCACCCGGGAGGCGGCGGGCGGTGCTCGGCGCTGCTCAACGAGCCGCCACCGGGTCGGGCGGGGCCGGGCCGGGCCGCCTCACCTCAGGACGGGACTCCTGGCTAAGCGACGGGGGAAGCAACAGATGGCCGGCGGCGGGGGGCTGAGGGGGGTGGGGGGAAGCGGGGGGAGGGGGGGGGGGCGCTCACCGTCTTGCTCGGCGGGGATCCCCTCGGCAGCGGCGGCGAAGCGGCGTCGCGGAGGGGGCGGCAGCGGGAGCGCGCACCCGCCGCCGGTCGCCGTGCGGAGCGAGCGGCTGCGGGAAGGGAGCGGCGGGAACGCGCCTGCGCGCGCGGCCCCTCGCCTCCGCATCGCCTCAGGGAGCTGCGGGCGAGGGGGGGGGGGGTCGGTGACCCGGATGGAGGGGGGGGGGGAATACACACACTCTGCGCATGCGCCAGCCCTGTCCCCATATGGAGGGGTTGAGGCGGGCGGCCATGTTTCGTCCCGCCTGACTCTGAGGGGCTGCTCGGGGCTGGGTCCTCACCGCCCCCCTCCCCGCTGTTCCGCGGTGGGTTTTAGGCGTGTTCCGCCCCCCTCGGCGTCCGGGGGCCTCCACAGCAAAGGGCGTGAAGCGCTTTGGGGAGACAAAGGGTGTTTTATAAGTCTCGCTCCTTGACGAGGCGATGGGCTTCCACCGTCTGCTTGGCCTCGAGGAAAGGCTTTCCAGGGTTCCTTGGGGGAATGGCTGAGCTCAGAGAGATCAGAATTGATTCAAAAGCTGCAGAATGCTCTAGGAACTGCCTGTGGAGAAGTGGCCAGCAGCTGAGTTGCTGGCAGAGGACAGAGGCTTCTTCCATGTTTTTAATTACCAGCTGTGACACGATGTTTGAGACCTGGCAGGAGCGCCCCGGGGTGTCCCAGCAGGATGCTTGGGTGACCTTGAAGGCTAAAGCCAGAGACAAGGACGTGGGACTGACGCGGAGCACGGCACCTGTGCTGCGGTGCTTTGCGCTTGGCAGATTGCTGCTGCGAAAGGCCCACGTACGCTCCTAGATGGCGGCCGAAGTTAATCGGTTTTACTTTGCAGTTGGCCTCGGCTGGCGGACACGCTCGGGCAATTGCCAGATGGGAACAGTGACAGTTTGTGTCTCTCAGAGTAAATCACGGCTTAATCCAGCGATGAGATGATTTGAGACAGTGGTCATCTGAACTGCGTGACAAATGAATGCTTGTGTGCATTTACAGCTAAAGAAAGCACAAACCAACATCCGTTTTTCGGTTGTATTCTGTTTTCCACAAAAAGCACACACAACTATTGAATTTCACTGACACAAATATTTAGTTCACTCACTTAGAAAGCCAGAAGACAGGATTTTTGATGTAAACACTGACGTTTCTGTGGTGGAAATGCTTCCTTCTAAAGTTTAGGTACAGAAAAAAAAGGCAGAAAATAACGCTAAACTGATCTTCTTTACCAGGCTTGTAATTTGTTTGTCCACAGCAGCGCAGACCTTTCCTTCGTAAGGAAATAGGGCAAGGCAGAATTCACTTTTAGCAAGCGAAGATCAGTCTTACCTGTCCAGATACGGGATTCTGCAATTTAGATGCAGTGCAAATTTAAGCAGTAATTGGTCAGTCTCAATTACTTTAGCCTTTCCTTGCTGCAATCTCATGCTCTATTGATTCAATACCGTGTTCTTCCTCCCTGGCCAGCAATATATTCTGCTTTAATACCACAAACTCCCAACATCTGTGTCCATTTCAGAGGCATTTTAAATACTCTTTTTTTGTAATAACACTTCTTTTGTAGTGCTCCTGGTATCTGGCTTGATCGCCACCTCTTTATATTAGCACTTAACACCGTTGTCTCTGTTATCACACA
The DNA here is from genome assembly GCF_034619465.1 of Leptosomus discolor. Lineage (NCBI taxonomy): Eukaryota > Metazoa > Chordata > Aves > Leptosomiformes > Leptosomidae > Leptosomus > Leptosomus discolor. The sequence goes on from NC_141419.1 coordinate 4,731,238, forward strand.
CTAACCCTTTAAATGATGTCTGTTAACGAAGTATTACCACATTTATCAGAAGCTCTGGGGCTCCGGCATGCTGCTGCTGCAAGCGTTGGAGCGCTAGCAAGTGTTTTAGTACTCGTGTCCAGGGACTTGTATGAAGTGCAGCTTCGACACCCAAGTGGATAAGGCTGCTCATGGGTTGTTTTTTTTTTCCCATTTGTGCTTTGGGACCCCAAGAGATACATTTAATTAAGAGTATCCTGAGGGTTATCTTCTGCTTATCCCCCTGGACTAAACCCCATATGGTGAGTGTTAATTAGGTTGGCAAGCATTCGATTAAGCTACGTTGCCAGTATTCTAAATTTATGACCGTCTGTATCTCTTAATGGCATTGTTAGGAAATGCCCTTAAGCTGTCAACTCCTGCAATCCAAGACATGATATCCTGTATCTGAAGGATGGCATCTCCCACAGCACAGCGTTCCCAACTAGGACGAGCGGGCTGCGCTGTCTCGGAGAAGCACGCTGTTGTCTCAGGTTCAGGATTGAGTTGGCAGGCATGCAAAAATCATGAGTCAGGCCACCAGTAATAGAACGCTTTTGGGTTTGTGATTTGGCTCGTCTTGTGTGTCCCCCCACTCCTTTAGGCTATACTTGGATCACATTTTCAACCTCTCCTCTGAAATAATGAATGCTAACATTTCTTTTTAAAGCCCTGTAAAACTAAGATTTTCAAGTAAATTGCACGATTCCTAAAGCTGACACCGAATACCTGGAGACTCATGTAAAATGCGAGCATTAGTAATGCTGCAGCCCCAAACATGAGCTGTAGCAAACTGCATTTCATCTGCAAACATCCTCTTAAAAATGACAATTCTCTGAATGCACATAGTACTTGTGGAAAGCAGGTAGTACTTATGGTAGTAAACTAAATTCTGTCTTCACTTCCCTCAAGACATTTATGGCCGGTTAAAGCTTTACCAAGAGTACGGAGCAGGCCAGAATTCTATAGGTTTTACCACAATCTTTTATTAAGCTTCATTTCCAAAGGTCTCACCTGAAGGACAAAGAAGTAGACATGCAACATTGCTTATGAAAAATTAAGCACTTATCCTTAGAGTCCAATACTGTAAAGCTCAATTTATTTACACATTTTAATGTGAACAAGAGAACATTGTAGGCAGATCATTTTGTACATTCAGCCAACACAGGAGCTGTATGCCACAGCATTAAGTTACATGTAAGATATACACTGAGAACGTATTAAGTGCTCTGGTGCATTGAAAAGCCACACAGGGTGGAGGCAACGGATGTCAGCTCCCGTTTGATAAAGCAGCTGGGAGACAGAGAGGCAGGGAGCTGTGCGACTCGTTTAGTGAAGGAGACAGGAGTCAGGTGATTTTTGTGCACACTTTTTCAGCTCTCGGTGCTGAAATTCTAGATTTGGAAATCTAAGCGTACTCCGCGGTTTACAGTGCCCTGCCTCTCTCGGGATCAGCCCTGGCTAAACTGGTGTTTTGACATACGCGTGTCAAAGTGTGCTGTACACCAACAGATTATTTTTCAAGCTGCAAGAAGGACTAGAATGTGCCATGGGGCTCCTTTCCTTTAAATCTTCACGTGCTGGTTAGCTGTCAATATCTGCTGCAATCCTGGCCATGGCCACTGTCACCTCAGACTAACAAATATTCTGTAAAAGTATAGACTTGGGGGTACAAGTAGCATCCTCTTTTCAGCTTGTAAGCTCTGACCTAGACGGGAGGGAAGGAGTTTATGTCAATCCTGAGCTATGGGCTCCGCTGTCAAAGAGCGCGGCGGTCCTACAGTCAGTTTAAACAGATGTTTGGCTTCTAGGGGCCCTGTTCGTGCCTTCTCAGCAACAGAGATGGCAGCTGTAAGACTGTGCACAAGAGCAGGAAATAAAATCTTTTGGAAGCTTGGGAAAAAGAGCAAGAAAGGGGGAACTGCATAAAAATACAAACACCGCCCCCCCCCCCCATTTTAAAATTCAAGTATTGAACATCGGCAGCGAGCAGGAGCGAGGTGCAGCCTGGCAGCCCTACTGCCGTGCTCACAGTGGCTCACGCAGACCGGCAAAAACGCAACCCTTACACCACCAGCGTATTGTGTTGAGGTCTAAAGCCCAAGGAACGCCTCAGGCTCTACTGATGGGGCACAATGGAGTAATCAAAACCACTGTGATTTATGTGCTGTAGAAACAGACATCGTCTCGCTTGGAGTCCTTTGTCAGGAAATCTCCAAAAGCAAGTCTCGCTGCAGGTAAAGGGAACTGTCATTATTAAGTAGAATTATTTAAACACACACAGGCTGTGTAAATAAAACATAGTTATATAAAGCTTTGGAGCGAGACTCTTGCCTTTAGCGTCTTTGAAAGAAAAGGGCCAAACCAGCACAATAATGCAAAAGTTCAGGTTATGGCTGGAGGAAATTTCACTCAGAGCAGAAGACAGCCACATGCTGACAACTGAGGGCTCTCTGGCAGAGAGGGAGGTCAGCCCAGCAGTCAGTCAGTGCCCAGGCTGCAGGGCTGTGGAGTATCCAGGCGGATTACTGAAAAAAAAAAAAAAAAAAAAAAAAAAAAAATCACAGAATTGGGCTAGAGAGCAGCCCACAAAAGAGAAGTACAAGCAGGGGCTCCACATCAGAGTAGCGCTCTCCCCCTGGCAAAGCACTCCGTGGCTGTCTCTCACGATGTCAGGTCCCATCATTAGGAGAAAAACCTAACCAGCCATTTACTGGCTACGAAGTCCCTGGCACACCAGTCAACTGCGGTCTTTAAATACCACTGAGAAACGAAGAACTGGGAAAACTACGTTCTGTTACACATAGGACCATCCTAATAATAGAAGTCAACAGCAAAACATTTAGACCCCTCCACAGCAGCACCCATAATAATCAGACACAGAGAATATTGCCATGTAAAAAGTGGAGTTTGTAGCTATGCACGGTTTCGCACAGCTTGTTTCAAAACAGTTTGTTTCTGTGGTTTCAGAACTAATAGGTCAAACCAGCTACTGCCTCACTGATGAAAACGGAAGAGATAAGAAAAGCCAGCATTCTTGTACCCTTCCCATTCAGCCTCCCCTGTACTACTTTGTTTTGTGTTGTTAATGAACAAAAGCGGCACATAAATTCACAAACAATTGATTACCGGGGATAGAAAGCCAAAGGTAGTAAATCAGTGTCACTGCAACTCCAACAAGATTAATGTTCTGGCAGTTTTAGCCCATTAACGTTGTTATCTTACTTAAACACAAAAGGTATTGAGGGTAAAAGAAAAGCTGTTATTTCTTGAGGTTTCATAAGCTGTAGGTACGGGATGCCACTGATAAGATCTGAATTGTCAGACATGCCATGTTGGTGAAGAAACTCCACATACAGGTACACCTACAGCCAGTAGGCATCTACTCTTTGCAGGGCCGGGAAGGCTATAATTTTTCTAAGCTGCACAAAAATGCCAAAGCTATCTCAAGTATCTCCAGATCGAATTAGTATTCGTAGCTGGCATGGCAAACATATGCAAAATAATAGTTCTGCTGTCATAAACAATAGCAAGAATCTGAAATAAATATGTACAAGTCAGTGGAGTTCTTGGGAATTTTTGGTAGTGGGAACAGAAACTGGCCACGAGTCAATAAAAAAAAAAAAATGCAGAAAGCCACTGTTGCAAGTCCAAGATCCTCCCAAACCCCTTGGGAGTATCAGAGTAACGAGTTAAAGCACGGAACACAAGCACTATTCATTTCAAATAAAGTCTTCTAAGGTCCTGGGGATGCTCCACTACATATACAGTCCAAGACACACCAAGTAGACTTAAAACTGTTTCCCAGCAAAACAACAGTTTTTAGAGAAGGTGATGACATCAAAGTGCCACTATAACTTGCATATGCCAGTAAATGTTGTACTTTGTCCTTTTCACTTGACAAGTTTCACCCCCTGTGTCTATTCTCCCTTCTTATCAGCTTCTAGCCATCTCTTGGAAGTTGGAAAGATAAATATCATGAGTACACAATGCTCCATTATTCTTACAGTACTCACTGAGTGCTGGACTGTGCACACTTTTTTTTTCTTAGGTCTTTCACAGTATTAGACTAGTATCTTTCTTTGCCCCCCCCCCCCCCTTTTTTTTTTTTTAAGAAAAAAAAAAAGGGGGGGACACACACCCCCAGCCTACAACACCCAGACCGGGCTTTTTAACTAAGGAACGTCAACACCTTTAAGCATTTAAGACCACTACACAAAGCTGGAAATCCTGCCTCAACCGGAAAATAAAAGTGATAGGGAACTACGACCTCATCAAGAACTACAGAAAATTCCCACCAGATACCAGTCACGCTACTACTCTCAGTTCTTCTTGTGCTCCTACTTTCCAGTGTTCCCTCTGCACCATTGAATCCAACTTGAAGCTTGAGACCAGAAAACTGGCAAATTAGTTTTGTTCTAAGCTGCCACATAATCCAGTGGTGCTATAAAAACAATTCACATTCTCAGTGCATATGTTCAACACTAGTCAGAGAACAGTTGTACAGGAAGTGCTCCAGAGGCACATTCTGAAGGGATAAAGCAGCTTGCTCACTCCAACCAAACATGCTGCTCTAAAGACACAGTAAGTTTCAGTAGTCGTGCTTGAAAACAGTTACATTTTATTGCCATGTTAAGGTAGTTCGGTGGTCACGCTAGAGACATGAGGATTTACAGCTTTTCTGGAAATCTGTCACAGTTTCTCTATAGGAGAGATTAAATCCTGCCCTCCTCTGTGAGCAACTCCTGAAAACTTCTATTTGGAGATATACCCACTCCCAGCAGGACTAAAAATTGCACAGTCACTTCTCTTCCCACAGCTCTGCGTTTTCACAGCATCTGCTATCTCATCGGTTTCATGCTGCCATGAAACTGCACTCACCATTTCACGCTTCCAGACAGCAGCCTTCAATGGAGAACTGTGATTTACTCCTTGCCAAGACGAATGCTTTCAACTTCACAACTATAGAGAGTTGTTTATTTTAATAATCAGCCTTGAAAGTTGAGTTTGAGACGAGCTTTAAACCGTATCAAGGTTGGCTTTACACTTGCTTATATTTTAATGGGTAAATAAATAAAGGTCATACTTCTGACGACTCAAACCAGCTCCTTAAAGGTCACTCACTCCTTTTTGCTGTGCTCCAGCACCCGATAAGGTGGAGCAGAAACTCCTTTGGAACCATGTTGCTCCTGCACGATCGGCAACGTAGCTGGAGTATAAATTTCCGGCATGTTGTCATTGTTCTCTAGGGCACCGTAGGAAAAAGAAGCTTTGAGGTCAGGCTGAACTGCAACCCCTTTATCGTGCATGTTCTGCATGCCTGAAAAGAGCAAAGACAGAGATTAAATGCTTAGGAACAAAAGTGCATTCTTCCCACACTGTTCAATCAGCAAATTATAAAGTCTCAGTGTTCGTGCTATGCGGCTCATCAGTTCCTGGAGTGTTAAATGAAAGACATAATGTTCTTCTGCTTAGCACTAAAGCAACTAATGGAGAAATAAGCTTCAAGTGAATGAGGGATGGCAGTCTGTTATTTATCTTTTGTACAGCTCACCAGACAGTTTAGCTGTACTTCCCAAAAGAAATTTCTGCTCCCTCTGGCTTCTACCTCTTGCAACACACCTCAGCCTTCCCCAGTGATCAGTTCTTCCCGCTGGATGAAGACCAAGCCCAGGCCCCAAGCACATGCTCAAAACTAGTCCATCTTCCCAGACAGCGGCCAACTGGACGAGGCTGTTCTGACAAAATACGACGCCCTCCCGCTGCGTCAGAGGGCCCAGCGTAAGTGGCACCCAAGTGGCACATCGCCTCTTCTCTGCTTCATGCAAAACATGCACGTACCCCTCACAGGGCACAAACCAGAGAAGGAAAGACTGGAAAAACACCACAGCTGCCTGATAGACCCGGATACTGAACAGAGCCTGAAGCCTGAGCTCTCACTGTGAAGCCCCACGCTTCAGTGTATTTTTACTGTTACCTGGCATAGCGTCCATTGATATGTAAGGTTCAAACGGTACCGTTTTCTTCCTGTTTCTTGTGATCAGGAAGACACCTAGAAATGCTATGAGGCACCTGAGAGAGAAGACAAGATCTACTGAGGTAACTGTGAGAAAGAGAGGAGGTAATACTGCATGTTGCTGCCTCTGAGTGCCTATCATGTGGCACCACAAAGAATTCAGAACTGGAAGCAAAAGAACCATGAAGTGAGAGCTACAGGGAACCATGTCCACTGAATAACCCTCTCCAACTATATTGAAATCCACCTAGCAATCAGAAGAGTTTCACCTTTTCTTTATCAAAATGCAGGGAAAAGTTTTCACATTAATTAATTAACCTTGACTAAATAAAGGAGAAGGGAAGCATATCAAAATTTGGTTTTCTTTGATGACATTCCAGGATTTAGCAGCCTGACCTTTGAAAGGTTTCCCATAGGTAAACACACCAACAACTGTCGATCTTGATTTTTACAGTATGTTGACAGAGAAAGGCGCAGTTCATAACGTTAATCTCCCAATTGTTTTTTTTCTGTACTAATCTGAAAGACATTTCAGAATGTCCCCTGATTACGGAGGGCTAATCACATCAAGATACCGTACGAGGACTAAATACTGAGTTACCCAGCAGATGTTTTTCTGATCGTATCTGCACTGTGTGAGTGCCCATACCCGAAGAAACAGGACTCCAGAAGTCCAGTCACAGTTCGGTGGTGGCGGCTCAGTGCCAAACCTGAAATGGATTCCCTAGAGATGGCTGCTTTTGGTTATTCTGCAATTCTTCTAGGTTCACGAGCGGGTAGCTTGAAAAGCAGCCCATATGCTTCAACATGCAAGCTGGTCTCCGGTAGAGTCAGGAAGGGATTTAGTGTTGAATGTTGTATAATTATGTGTAACCCAATGTTACACAATTCCTCTAGAGCATCCATCATCACTCAGACAAGGTGCTGAGCTCCATGGGCCATCGTCTGCTCTAACACAGAAAGTGCTTTCAGTTTGTCCTCCTCTCCAATAGAGATGGATGGACACGTATTTTAAAAATTTTAGTCTTGAAGTAATACTTTCCAGTTTGCTGTCAAGGAAACTTTAAACACTTACCCAAACGCAAACATACATATATGGAGAACATCTTCACCGGTGAAGTCCAAGTAAAAAGTTGCTCCTGGAAAAGAAAATAATTCATGGCATCTTTCTCCCCAGCTTACCTGGGCAATTAGTGCTACATCTCCAGCACTCGTCCCTCCACAAACCAAATCCTGCAAGATTCCTATTTTCATAGTCAGCACCTTTGTTTTTTTTAATGATCTTAAAGTAGAAAAAGGGGGCCTGATTTCAACTTTAACACAATTTATTGACAAATCTTTTAGAATTTCACTACCGAAATAGTTATACTGGTGTAACTAATATAGATGCCAGTGAATCTGTACAGCAGCAGAGCAACCAGGACAGATCTTTCTGTGTTGGGGTAGGGGCTTGCGAAGGAAACATTGCTGGAACTACTGCAGGTCACTGTGCTAATAAAGCCTGAGCCAAATTCTCACCACACAGCAGTGGTTACCACATAAACAAGAGAGACTCCTTCTGAAGTCTGAATGACAAACCAAATTGGATGTCTCTAACTAGAACAGGATACAAACTCTTGACCCCAAACAAGTATATACAGCTCAAACCTACAAGGTGACAACTGTCCTCGGATGTCAACAGGACACGCATTCTGGCTCCTACTCCTTAGATTTCTAGTTGAAGTCAAGTCAGCAAGCAAGCTGATGAATCTGAGAGCAGCATATGACTCAGAACATGACAGGAAATAAACACGAGCCCAAGAGTAGGCCATACTCTCTTGTGACACTGAAGAAGAGCATTAAGAGCATTAAAAGGCGATGTGTAATCTGCGAGGGAAGCTATTGCCCTGATCTACCCAGAAGGGCATTGCTATTTACACAGACAGTATCCATCACTGTCAAGCAGATGCACTTTCTCCAGTGTTGGGGTTTTGGGTTGTTTGTTTGTTTGTTTTCCCCAGTTTCGCTCACTTGGCTAAGCGAGGAGAACAGAACCTTAAAAAGGCTGCTCGCCAGGTTTGAAGCCTGAGGGGTTTAAAATGCTCAGCTTTGTTCACGCAGACAAAGCCTTTCCTATGTGGGCAAGGGCTGAAATTGGAGTAAACCGTTCAGAAAGGAAAGTGCCTCTAAAGCCGTGAGCTGTATCTAGATACAACACAAACAAGACCATCAGGAAGAGAATTGTAACACCTTCATACAGAGGAAGCAAATACAGTGTATAAACCCGTGTGTATCACACACATTTTAGCAAAATCTAGATAAAATTACACAAGGAGGAATTTTAGCTGTATTCAAGTTGCACATCTAAGGGCATACATCACCCTCTTCTACACGCTAGCATGGTCTGAGTAATACAGTCTCAAACATAAGTTCCCAGGCACTTTAAACAAAATGACAGAACTTAACAGAAAATTTTAACACAGTTTAATGGGATAATTCACATTTTTGGAAAGAAAAAAAGAAAAAAAAATAAGCCAGCTGCAGAAGAGAGATGACAGGAAAATACAAGTCATCATCTTGCCGAGTATTCCCCTTCCTTGTCTGTAAGCGAGGATTATTTTCCAAAAATCTTTTGCCCTTCTTTTTGAAAGGACCAACATTGCGCAGTTACCTGCTGTGATTGCTGCTGTTGTGGACAGGATGTAGCCGATGCTGGCGATCTGAGATGAGTCATAGAGCTGCGAGGCTTGAGCTAAAAATCTGCAATACAACGACAGACATCGGGGGTTGATTCGGGAAGGATACTCCAATTGTACAGCAGTTACCATGGACTAGAATAGGTCTCTTTCTCTTTGGAAACACCTTTCAAAAGTGATGCATAAGTTTAAGACACTTTATTTTCTTTCTCAGTAAACCTGCAGCAGCATCCCTTGGAATTAATGTAAGTGATAGAAGAGTAAGCCTTATGGCTGTATTGACTAAAGGCAGCGAAATTACTGCCACTGACCTTAGGGCCAGAAGGTCACTCAGGTTGTGAATAGCTTTTTATCCCTGCTGCTGCCGGCGTTTTATGTTATTACAAGTACAGAGCGGGGAAAAAACCCACCAGACACATCATCAACCACACTGATTCTGCACTTTGACTTCAGCCAGTGCACAGATCCTGGATTCGATCTGCCACCATTTCAGTCCTGACGTTGTTTTGCAAACACTTGACTGATGTATCAGTTTGGGATTAAAACTACTTGGCAGTGTCACTGCATAGAAAAGCAAAGAACACCACCATCCCAGGCTCGTGTGACACGGATTTGAGGACAGGTCACAGAAGAGAATGGATAATTCTTCTCCTAAAATTTTATCATCATTCTTGGAACAGATAATGAACAGCCCACTAATCACTGACCCACCGAAACCAGCACAATTGTAGACAAAAAGAGAGTAAGTGTCTTACGTTGCTTGAAAGATCGCTGTAGCAATCATGCACACCAGCATGATATAAAATATCGGGTAGTCGAGCTGTAAGTTTCCTTGGATGGAGACAACAATCATGCCTGCCACGGCCTTCACAGTCACAACAGTCATGGAACCTGCAAACGTTTACCAAGGCTCAGCTGAAGCACCGACACACGCTCGAGGGGACAGGAATGCTGCACATTCCCTCTGTACGTGACAAGCAGCTGCAAACCAGACCAACAGCTGCAAGAACTTGAGCCCTCCTTTTGCCAGGCCAAACGAGGGACGCAAACGGCCTGTTTTACCACCAGCTCTGCCAGTTTTATTCCCAACAACTTCACCTTCAACACATCACTTTTCTGTATCGCAGTTCCCTTGTCTACAGGACTGGGAGCATTTCCCGTGTTTTTTAAGCGTTGAAGCGGCGTTGGGCCATCACATAATGAAGGATACAAATTTTTAATTTCTGATGCCACATAGGCTTGGTTAATAAAGCTCAGGAAGTTTTCAAAAACAAGAATCAGAAAGAGCCGACTTCCCTTCCATTTCTTGAAAGCACAAGCCAGGGCCATTCAGGAGTAAGACAGTTGCTCTGTCTATAATTCTCGCAGCCTCTGAGGGATTGGTTACTGAAATCCAGCCTCAAACAGTTCAAAAAAAAAAAAAAAAAAAGGGAAAAAAAAAAGACAAGACACTGAGTAACTGAAGCTGCATAAATAGCAAACACTGAGGACTGTGACATAGATTCAGCAGCATGTCAGACTGCGTCACTGCCTTGCTATTATTCACCCTTTTTAAAGTTTAATTGATCACAGTTTCTTAAAAAAACCCAGATTAACGCAGAGAAAGGCACAAGTGAAATCGTGGCCTTTCCAGAGTCACTGTAGGATCCCACGGTAGGCTAGGAGGACATCAAAAGCATCATTTGACCCCATGCCCAGAGCCTCTCCCTGTTTAAATAGGGACATACTGGCATGGCAGAGTATTGATCATTTCTTTAGCCACACAGCAAATCTTCCCACAGCCAAGATGACTCTTGTAGGTCAAATCCTCTCTTTCATCCACCGAATCAGCCTTCCTTACCCGTTGAGTAGATAAGACATCGTACCATGCTTTGGATGCACAGATTCAAATTAAAAGCACTAATAAATATCTTGTAGTTTCTGTATTGGGCAGATTATTTGTCCTTATGGGAAATAAGTCTTAATTGTTCAAAAGTAATTTGCAAAGATTCTAAGCATCCCTGCAAGACACTAGCTTCATCCAATTTGTAGTAACATTTCTGGGGTAGATCCGTGCGTTTTACGACATTAATTAGGTCGATATAATTCCCTGTATGCTATAGAGATGCTTCAGTTCACTAGAGTTTACTGTTATAAGCCAGAGTTAGAAGATCTTACAAGCCCAAATCAACTTACCCAGCAAAGCTACCAGCAGAAGAATCACTACAATGTAGTTTGCATTTTTCTCCTTGTAGAAATACAGTAGCAGGCAGAATATGATGATCTCCACAAGCTACAAAAGATAGAAATGAGAATATTACAAAACGTGGGGTGTATGGGGTTGGCAGCAAACGGGATTCTGAGCCAGCCAAACATTACAATTACACAACAGGGCAAATCAAAGGACAATGAGGATCCCACACAATTATGATCAAATTTAGCATGATCTTAGATTCCAATTAGATGAGATATTCAGTAGCTTCTTGCAGAAGAGGAAACCTGGGACACTTTTGACATTATATTCATGGTAAAGCAGCAGATCAAATAATCCTGACTGAATATTCACATCCGAGATCTCAGCCTACTTTCTGTAATGAGGTTCTTTAAGTGATCCCTGGAGCACACTTCTTATTTAATGGCCAAACTTATCCCTGTTAAAAATCAATAGATTTCATAAGATTTTCAGTGAGAGACTGATGGCTCCTGAGAAAGTCAGTCTAGAAAAAACCCAGATGCAAACACATTTTTGGATACCTCTGGAGCAGCTGCTCTCAGCTGCCACCAGCAGGAATGAGTGCCACAGGCCGAAGCTGACAGGTCAGGGAGAGAGCAAACTATTGTAAGGCTTTTCAGTTACAGGTATTGAAGTCCTAACTGAATAATTCAGAGAAAGAATGGGAGGGTTCCAAATTGTGCATGCAGGTGTCCACAGTGTGGCAGTGACACCGGGAAAAGCTGGCATAGGTTCATTAGCAAGTACAAGGAATGTTGCTAGTAACCACGAGGAAAAGTAACGCTTGAAATGAAACGCCCAAACAGGCATAGAGCAGAAAACTGTCCCACATTTTATGGGCCATCTTACCATATACAACAGAAATGGCCAGCTCACTAAATGCCTAGTGATATTTTCTCCTGTCATCTTCTCATGACTATTAGGTCCAAATGTTATCAGCAGGTAAGTTCCAACAATTGCCAAACCACAGCCTACAAAGGACAAAACGTAGCGCCCTTTGGCGACCAAAGGACAAAAAAAGAAAAAAAAAAAAGAGAGGACAAAGTTAGTGGGTTAGTGTGGACGCACAGAATTAATATCGCACGTGCACAGCGACCATTAATGACATCATGCACATGCCTCTGGATGACTCATTCCTCTGCCCTTCATGCTCCACTTTCAAAATATTAGAACCAAAAAAACCCCCAGGCAACGTGTGTGCTGTGAGTTGAGAAAAAAAAGCTCCGACCAGGTAGCATCTGCTAAATGAAAAGGAGCTACAAGATCCGTATCTGGGGCTAATCCCGCCTGGCACTGCCCACTCGCTAGGAAAGGGAGGAATGAACGCCCCGGTTCTGAAAACACCTGCACGTGTAGGAAATTCAGCTGATTCAGTTGTGCCTACGCTATGGCAGAGTCAAGGCCCCAGGCTGCAGCTTCAGCCCAGAGAAGCATCTTTCTCAAATCCTGAAAAAAAAAAACCCTGCCGTTTCCACATATTTCTAAAATCTGTGAGATTCAGATGATTTGGCAGAAGTCAGAAAAAAAAAAATCCACTTTTAACAGTGGATGAGATGACGCATTTCTTCGACGAGGTACTATAGCTAATGGGGATCTTGCCGTCCCTCTAATTATGGTTCTTGAGAGGCCATGCTGTGTGTTGAATGGCTTGTAAACAGAGAGGAAAACCGAAAAGGAGCTGTGGAACTTACTCAAAAAATCCTTGGGCTTCCATTTTTCTTTAATAAATATAATTCCTATGATTGCACTAGCTACAAAAAAAAGGAGAGAGAAACAGCGAGTTACGTATCAGCAATCTCACACTGGAGCGCTCCCAGACCCGTCTCTTTCCCCCTTACCTATAACAGACACCGCACTGAGTGGCACGATCAGTGAAAGAGGAGCAAAGGCGTAAGAGGAAAACACTCCCAGTTCTCCCAGCACCAGCAGAAACAGTCCACACCACCACGTCTTGGTTTTGAAGTAGGCTCGGGGGTCTTTGGAACCTGCCAGTCGGATGTGGCTGTATTTCTAGAAAAGAAAACAAAGACAGAGAAGCTTTGGCATGCTTGATGGCTTTTTAACGCAGGGTGCTTGAGGCAGGATGAATATTTGCTTCGTGATACTCACCTGGAGGTTGAGTGCAATACTGGTAACAAGATGCCCAAAAATAGCTAGTAATGCCCCAATCAAGTTCTCCTGTAAAAACAAAGTAAACACACAGATCTAAAATTTAGCCACTGGACCCTGAAGGAAGCTGGAGCTTTTTGCACCACCTGGAAGAGAGCAGACTTTTAAAACAGTTCCTAGTTCACCTGTCAGTAAAATGGCTGTTGATCTTCCTCCCTTTCTATGTGATCTAGGGCAATTCAGGTAAGTTCCCTGTGGCATCTCTGAAACTGGGGTGAAAGATAACCCTTCCTTAACAGAGGCTTTCTACAAGAGACTTAAACTAGGGTGCATATATTTGCATTCTTTGCAGTTTCTCGGAGGGGAAGAAGATAAAGCTGAATACAATGACCCATTCACTCATTCTTCCCTTTGAAAAACTCTTTTCATGAAGATGTTTGTTGCCCTGGAATTCAGTATGGATGAGGAACCTCTGCATTCTGTGGGTCACATTCTGCTCTTCTCCACTTACAACATCTGCTGGTTCAGTAGGTAATTTAGCCCATTTGATGAGGCAGCCCAATTATCACAGATTTTATGCTGCTTTTTATACGAACCAGTTATTCCAAAGCAGTAGGCAACTGGTAGGAGCTCCTAGCAAGCTCCCAACCCCTTCTGCATTAGCGTTCCCAGCTCCGCGATAATTCTCACAGTCTAAAGACAGAATCTGAAATAAAAAAGGATGTAAAGCAGGCTGAGTCACAAAGGAATGTACATTAGGAGTGAACAGAAGAGCCTGAGGCTAAGCCAGGCCATTTAGCATATGTATTCTTCCAACAACTGTCTAAATCCCATTAGATGTCATTAGCACTTTTCATTTCAGTGCTGGTCTCCAAGAGACAGTCCAGTACTTACTCTGATTGATTTGGAATAACCCAGCTCACATTCCTATTCCTCCCTGAACAGTAAATACACTGTTCTTGACTGTCTCATACATAGTAAGACAAGGACTTTAAGATTTCAAGTTCATATCAGCAGAACAAAAATCTCTTTATCAGGATGTATAAAAATAAGATTCACCCAAGCAGCTTCATTCAAAAAACACCCGAGAGATCTTCCCACGACAGACAGCAAAGCTGGCAGAAAACCATCACTGTGTGATCCCAGACGTAGCCAGAGCAGCTCAGCACAGTTTACTGGTTCAGCAACTGGACTTCAGTTTAGAGGACACAGAGGAGACGGTGAAGAGCCCCTCAGTGCAGCACAGGTTTGGGACTGGCTCCCGGACCGCGAAAGTTCACAGGCCAGCGCCAGTCTGGGCAACTCCCACAACGCACCCAGGACCGTGTTCTCAGCAAAATACTTTTTCCAGCAGGGAAAAAAGCCCTTCTTGCTGCGATTTTCTAAGCACTTTCAGAATCAAGAGATTCAGAGGAAATTGATTTGGGAACAGCTCCATTCCCAGCTGGAGAATAAGGTGGAACTAAGGCAGCGTCCCATCTCAGCTGCAGGCTCTGCATGACCATGGGCTGACCCACCTGAAATTCAAGCACTTAAATATACAGCAGGCCTCAATTACTGACGTATGGGTTAGTCTGAAAAGGCACCTAGCAGAATTTATTACACTTTTAGACATCCACATCTTTTAACTGCCAGTCCTTTCTTCACTTTGTCTAGCTCTTCAAGACACAGAACCTCCCTTTCTGTCTCTCCCTGCTTATATACACAGCGTATAGTACACTGGGGCCTCCAGGCAGCGCTAAAGACAAAGACAGTGCACTTTCTGCAAAAAAATACCCAAAATACAGTGGCATTATCAGCTTACTTGATTAGTCAGGGCCTTCTAGGGATAGACTGGGGTACAAATCTGACCTTGTAAGAAAAGGAGTCAGTGTGTGGCTGCACAGAAACAGCTGCTGTGGCCAACGGGAGTTGCTGAAGTTGCAGGTTTGGGCTGTTGCCGCCTTCCATTTCGGTTGATGGGAGTGTTTGCTTTTCAGCCTCTCTGATGCTGGAACTTCTCTTTAAAGAAGAGACTTGGACCCTGCTGGAACTGCCTTATCTGTAACTTGGTACCACTTCTTCCCATCCATCATGTTTTCTTGGACAAGCAACAAGTAACTCAGTGAAGCACAAAGAACAATTCGCTGTAGCCTGTCTGCTGCTTTTCTTCCCCTGCCAGGCTATGCCGACACAGGGTGGGCACCGTAGGCAGAAGTGTAGATGAGCCAGTATTTCCAGCCAGTCAGTGGGATAGCAAGGTTATATTTCTCCAAGGTGATACTAAAAGAAAAAAAGAAGGAAAAAAAAAAAAAAAAAAGGAAAAAACAAAGAGAATTAGGTCAAGTGAACTCAGTGGTCCAAAAACTGCAATGAAATTCTGCTGAAGGACAGGCCACAGAAAACTCCCTGGGATCAAACTGTCCATACCAGCAGAGGAAACAGATTTTTAAATGCCTTCTTACAAAGCCTCAAACACAAAAACTCGCACAGACCTTGCTTTACAAGAGCTCACGAACTGGCTTGGCCCCAAGGGTGACATATTCAGCTGGCATTTAACATCAGGCTTTGCCATTTGGAAAGCTCTTATCAAAAAGTCTCTGAAGTCCTCCAAGCCCTGCTTTTCGTTTCTCTACTGCCTGCATACCTCTGTTGTTTGCTCAGGACGCAGCACTACATTAGTCACGCCATCCCCACGTGCTGGCGATGACAGTGCCGCTCTTCATGCAAACAGAGGTCATTTCAGTGTAATGGCTGTGAGCAGAGTTTGGAGGCCAAATTCCTTACAGCCAGACTGATTAGAGGTGTCTGGAAAGCACCGCACACAGCCAGCCTGTCTAAGCTCCCTGCATGCTGCGGTGGCTCCTTTCATCAAAGACCTCAAGGAGCATCATCCCCCCGCTTTGCAGAGAGGGGGGTGGTGGTGTACAGGCATTGCAGGGGTGCGATCCTCACAAGTGACATGTCCTTCTCGGTCCACTCAAGGACTACCTGAAATGGTGCAGGCTGAGCATCCTTTAGACTCAGATCCCGAACAATCGGCCTGTGGTCACATCCCAAGGTAGCAGGACCTATCCCATCCTCAGGCCACAAGTGGCAAGCTCCCTTGGACAACCTCGGCCTGCGAGGGATTACTTTCACTCATGGGTTGTCCCAGTGCCTCCAGCGCGGGGGGGAGGGGACGGGACGGGACAGGGGCAGCATGACAGCCTAGCCGTGAAGGGGAAAACCACCCCGTTGTGGGGGGAGGTGGGGGGCGAAGCCCCCTCCCATCGTGAGGAAACCCTGCCCGGGCAGAACAGAGCCAAGCTGAAGGCAGGCGGTACCCCCAGGACACCCTCCCCGGGTCAGGCTGCCCTGCCCAGCCAAGACCCGCAGCCAGACCCCAGCGACGGTTTGTTCCCGACCAAAAACCCTCCGGAAAACGCGTAACGCTGAGGGGACAGAGGCGGCCTCCGCCGGCACTCACCTGCTCCCTCAGGGAGCGACCCGCGGACTCCGCCCCCGCCGCTCTGCCCCCATGGCCCGGGCCTTTGGCCCCCAACTTCAGCTCCCGGCCGAGCGTCGCGTTCGGTTTCCACCCGGCCCCTCCGATTTGTCGCCAGCCCTGTCACTCCGGGGCCCGGCCCCGGCTGCCGGCGGGGACTGGCTACCGGGCGGGGATCGGGCCTAGCCCAGCCTATGGGCCGAGCCCGTCTGAGGCGCTGGGCTCCGAGGGGGCGGGCGGGAGGAAGGAGCCGGGTTCCGCCGCTCCTTTCGGGCGGGGCGCGGGCGGCCGTGGCGGCTCCAGGCTGCGGGCCAGGCCCCTCCCGGAATTCCGCTCCTGAGGAGGCGCTCCCCGGCCCAAGGACAACCGCAGCACCCCCCCTTCACCCGGCGGGGCCCATCCCACCCGGCGGGGCCCGCCCCGCCCCGGCCCGGCCCGGCCTCCGCCCGCCCCCTGTGCGCGGCTGCAGCCCGCCTCGGGGGCGGCGGCGGCTCCCGGTGGCGATACCCCAGCCGCCTTAAGGCGCATGCGCAACGAGGCCTCTCCGAGCCACTTTAACCAGCCGCGCATGTTCAACCATGCGCGCAGCGGCTCTGAGAGTTCGCCTGTGATTGGGCGCCTGCCGGAGGGCCCAAAGTAACAAGCGCAGTGATTGGAGGAGAGCTGGGTCGGCCGTTGTCTCGGCAACCAGGTGTACGCGTTCCCTCGGCCGTCGGTACCGCCGGGGGCCGGAGCGCCCCGAGGCGCACGGGCGGGTACCGGCAGATACAGGCCGCACCGCGCCACCTCACCTGGGTGTGACTGGGGGGGGGGGGGCACCCCCGGCGCTCACCGCGCTGCCTCCCCTGCTCAGGTATCCGCCATTCCCAGCGTGCACCGCGCCGCCTCACCTGGGCGGGGCGGCGCCGTGACGTTACTTCCTGTAGCTCCACAGAGGGGCTTCCCTCAGGCCCCTTCTGAGGCCCAGGCGGCGGCGGTGGCGCTTCCCTCCCGTGTCCTCCCCTCCTGCGCGATCGCAGTCGGGCCTGCAGCCCTTCCCTGAGGGGGGAAAACAAAGGTTATGGCTGACCCGTCACATCTCTGGAGGAAAGCGGCCCGGCCCTGCCAGCCGCTGGCCGCCTGCTGCGCGTTAGTAGTTGTGGTCGGTTTGTTCGAGAAACAGAAGGGTGGCGCTACGCAGGGTCGTGAGGTCGTGTGGGTAAGGGATACCTGCCTTCCCGCGGGGTGCTCTGGAGCAGGAGGCCCAGAAAAGCACCACTCGGCGCCAGGCAGCGAACAGGAGCAGCACTCGCCACAGGCATGTCACGGCTGAAGAAGGAAAACCCCACCCGTGCAGAGGTTTTTCTTTCAGGGCTTCGTTAACGAAACCAATCAGGAAGTGGCATCTGAAACAATTCCTGTCCACTGCCAGTTAGAGGTGTTCCAGGTCCCGAATTGCCCTCCTTGGGGAGAAAGGAGCACAAGGGAATAAGAAATGGTACCAAATCATAACCCCGTTGCTGTGTGCTTTGCAGGACGGTGGAAAGTTTGCTGTTTGCTCCCTTGTGGCGCTGACCAGCTCCTTGTCTTCTGCACCACCCCTCTAAGAGCCCTGTCCCTAGCAATTACTCAGACCTCTTCCCTGCATTAACTTTCCCTCTAGCTGCAGAGCTCATCTTAAGACCTGTACTATCCTTGGTCAGAAGCACACTTACATTTTCATGGAGCTTATATTTAAACTGTCCTATTGCCAGCTCAGCTCTGTGACCGGTAGCACTAACACCAGAGCTTGATTAGATGAGGTGTCAGTGTTTTTGTCACGTTATGTCACAGAGAGACTATGCAATTTGAAAATCTGTGGTAGCTCCCACCTCACCATCTCTTGGCAGTCAGCACCACTGCCAGGACAAGGCCTTTGATTTCAAAGCACAGCGCTTCTTGCGTGGCGTGGGGAAGCTTAGTGTCCAGTTGGGCAGGAGCTGGGGTGCTCAGCATCTTTCCTCGGATTTTCAGTCGAGAGAGGGTCAGCCCTGAGAAGTGAGTTGTTAAGTTGTCTGACTAAGCAAGGACAGCGATTTAACAGCACTGAGTCACCCTTACGGCCCATTCATCAACCATAGTGCTTCAAAGGGCTTTTTTCCCCCTTTGCTCCTTGAATAAAACAGGGAAATCAAATGCAGAAAGAAATGACTGCTGATTTCTTGACTTGAATACTGCATTAATGTTAGATTTGCCTTTAACTTACAGATCCTATTTAAAATGGAAGCTGGCGTGGTAGTTACATGTTTCCTCTATCTCCATATTCAGAATTTTGTTATCATTAGCTGTTTCTTTCAGGTTTCAAGATTTCCTCCAGTCCTTATAAATACCATAGGAAAGTAACATCAAACTCAGAAAAAAAAATATTTAATTATCAGTCAAAGAGATTTCAGTATAATCAAGTGAGTAACAAAACGTTTGAAGTTCATGTCTTTGTTTTGAAAGTTTTTGTAACTCATAATGATTCTGTTTTGTAACAAGAACAGCAACTAAGTTTAGATCAAGGTTGTTAAATTAACTTTGTAATCACAACTGATAAAAGGATGAGAAAAACAGTAATGCAATATTATTGGTCTAAACCTTGAAATTACGTATAGCACCCTCGTCTGTACCATCTCCCGATCTCTCACCCACCCAGCTTTGGCCCTGGTCCCATTTCCAATCTTCTTGAGCTCTCCAGGACACACAGAGGAATTTCTCTGCAATTCAGGAGCAAATTCAAAGAAATCGGTGGAGTTAACGCTTGTGTAGCGATAACACCAGATGACCCCTCCTGTCTTTTGCTGTTCTTCACCCTGATCCCGGATTTGTAGGAGTTACGTTGGTACATCTGTTATGTGGCCAGCAGAGGGAAGCAGAAAGATATTTTAAAACCATACTCTGTTCCCAGCCTGCACTCTGCCATGTTTCTTTTCAAGCCCAGCCAACGCTCACAGGTGCCAAGGGCCTCCTGGGCTTTCTGGATCCAGCTTTCAAGCTACTTCCTCTGCTGGTGGAAAGAGGATGCCCATGGCCCCTGCTGACAGTCTCCTGCTGTCTGGTGTCGATGTGGTTACTCCAGAACTCTCAAAATTAAGTGTATTAAGAATTTCTGAAACTTTGTGTACCGGGTATGTAAAGTAGGTAAATCAAGGAAGTATTTGGCATCTTCCCTCTTTCTTCTTCTGCCTTTGGCATCTTCTCTTTCTTCTCCTTCCTTTGATCTCTTCCTCCTTGCTTGTCTCTCCCATCTCAGTGATATCAGGAGCGTATTATCTCAGGATTGAATAACAGCAATCAAGGACGTAAAGGACCAAAGATGAGGGAAAATGATCAAGGTAGAGAAGTTGCTTAAATACCTTCTGTAGGCGCCATCAGTCTGTCTGGTCAGCTTCCAGGAGTTCCAGATGACCTGATGCTAAGTTCTGACTAAAAGAGAAAAGGCAGAGTCTTAAGGCAGCTTCACAAAGCACTCCCTTCCCTTTGAGAATTTCCTGCTTGAAGGGTAGAGCGGGCGGGAAGCCAAACCACAAGCTACACAAGGGCTTGGCTGATTCTTTCTTAAGCTTCATCCCTAGAGAAAAGCTACTGCACCAGGTAGGAGAGGGGAAGCATTAGATCCATTAACACTAGACCCTTTGGGGGCTGCTGACTTAGTTTCCTCCACCAAAAGCGCTTGACTGTGACCTCTGCAGCACAAGCCATTTTGGAGCACATTCCTTTCGCAGGGTAGTCAGGGATAACTGCCGGTACACGAAGTTTACCCACTTGTAATTTAGGCAATGTAAAGAGCTCGTTTGCTTCTTACTACCTGACCTAGAATACCTAACAGGTGAGCTGACCCACTTTTATAACTCTGCCAGTTTACCACTGCCTTCACCCTTCCCTACTGTACCAGGAGACCGGAGTTTGCCGGGTATTTCTGAGGGACTTACCTCGTGGCACAGTGCCCCCTTACATTGCCAGAATACGACTCTGAGCATTCAGAGGGCACCGAGGTGTGCAGGCACTTTAGCAGGAGGTAGATTTCCAAGGGCGTGTAGATGTCTAATCTCCAATTACTTTCAACAACACCGAGGTGATGATGGGCATGCCAACCCCTGAGCTGGATGCACTGGATGGGAGAAGGGCTCTGTAGCTGTTTCCCTGCCACGTGATATCCTGGAAGGCACTAATCAAGAACATGCTGCCAGAGTAGTAACTCCCCTTTATGGGGCAGGGCTGAGCGTGGGACTCGGTCCAAGCCTCAGCAGGCTGGTCAGCAGGAGCAGCCAAGGCTGGGCAACACCAGGGAATGGAGCTTGCAGATGCAGTTTTTTATCAGCTGCTTTGGAAACCTGCTGCAATTTTAATAGCCAGTCCCAGCAAATTGGACCAATCTTTGCTTTCCTCAGCACAACCCTCTTGTCTGTGGAGCACAGGGTGGAGAACCTCAAGCCCATGGCAGGGCTTCCACATGGCAGGGCCACGTGCAGATGCAAGCCGAAGACGAGGGCAGTGCAGTGTCTGTTCTGCTTCGAGTTCTGGGGGTTGATAAAAAATAGCTGGCTCAGGATCCCTGCCCGCTCCGTGCGGACAAGCCCTCAGACCACATCTTCAGAAATCTCCTCCCGTGACTTTGGCGTCCTGGGAGCATCACACAGGGGCTGAACCGAAACACGGCGTAAGTCAGAGCAGGTCTGCTGAAATGCCCAGGGTTGCGTCACATACCGCAGCTTTTGGTTTGTCTTGGAGCATTTTCCTACACGGAAAAAATACGTGGAAAAGACAGGTTATTTGTGGCCATCTGCTTTATAACTCAGGTGGCATTTTGATGAGGAAGCCCAAAGCCACAAGGATTATGTGCGCAAATAACGAGAACTGGAGGCCTGGGACCTGATTCCCTGCAGTGCTCTTCCAGTTTTAATGGAAGGGGCACGTATTTGGGGTTTATTATTTTTAGCACTGTAGTAGCACTATTACACTTGTCCATGCATGTAGCAAGAAACAGCTCAGCCGCAGTGGAAAAACAGACCGGTGAGGTGATTTGCCCGTGATCTCACTATAAATCAACAGCATTTTCTCCATTAGACAACCCTGCCTGCCCACTCCCATCTGTTCTTCCCTTAGTCTACTCTTTTGCAAGACCAAGCAGAGCACGAGCCTCTCTTCTTCGCCCTGCCATTTCTGGTTGTTTCTTAAGGGGGAGCGAGTCATCCCAGGGTCGCTGCTGCTGTATGGCCATCAGCCCCGCTCCTGTCTGGATGGTGGTTTTTAATCAAGCATATGCTCATCCTATGCAGGTTTCAGCTTCCCTGCTTTTAGCGTCATGTTTTCCTGCTCCTTTTTGATCCTGCAAAAACTTCTACACAGTCAACTCCCTTCATTCAGCCTCATGTCTTTGCATGAGTGGAATAGTGCCCAAACTGCTTTCTTTTCTCCTCTGGGCTGCTCACTGCCTCGTTCTTCAAGCACACACATCCTATTCTCTTTCCCTCACTGTTATGCACTTGCTATTTTTCGAGGGGCGTCTGATCACTGTCAGAATCCAACTCTGAAGTCATCAGAACAGGAACTAAGTCACTTCCAGAATAGTTTCCATTGGCAACCGGCAGAGAAGACAATTAATGAAGTTCACATAATGGCAGAATTCTCTTAAAGATCAAGAACTTCAACTCTTTCCATCCCACGTACTGGAATAATTTCACATTTATGTTAGTACAAATCTATTGCTTTCATCTCGTGTGGTCCCAGACCTTCCAAGTCCCACTTTTTTTTTTTCTGGGACTGGCAGAAGGAGGTTGTGCTACCAAGGGGCATTCAGCTCTTCGTGGGACCACATCTGAAAAGCTGGAGGTATCATGCGCAACGCAGGCGGGTTTTGATTTATTTGGCTCTATAAATAGAATCCCGCCCAGTCCTCTGTTTGAAAAGCCCAGAAAGAGAAGAGAGTCAGGGAAGGTGTGGTGACTGCAAATACTGCATTCTGCCCACGTGCTGCATTAATTAGGTCCAACTCAGACGTTACAGGTGAGATTTTGGATTTGCCGTGGCTCCCAGTCTATACAAATTGCCATGTAGACAGTAGAGAAATTTGATCTTCCCCATACTCAGAAATATTCAGCTTTCCATGCAACAGGAGACTCGCATTAAAAGATTATGATTTTGAAACAATGAAGACGTTTACCTCAATGCACAATTACAATTAAAGCATAAAATTCGGGGGTGCAAGCCATGACTTGGAAAACGATACAGGAAAGACAATAATACCGTCCTTTATGCTGCTGATACACCTTCAGCTGGAATGTTGTCTTCAGTTCTGGGCAGCCTAACTCTAAAACCAGGCTATGGCAGAAATATACTCCATTTAGAAATGAGAGAGATGATCATGAGAGTCCCAATGAGGACTGAAAGCACTGAAGATGTCTAATTTGAGGAGAGGGCAAATAAGAGGGCTTGAAGTGCATATGAGATCATTAAGAAAAATGAAATAGTGAGCTTCTCCCATGTCATGTAAACCAGAAGAACATCAGCATAAACTTAAACCCCAATAAATCTAAACTTGAAAGAAGGAAATAATTGTACAAGCAGTGTTCATCCTCCATTTGTGAACTGGGATGGTAATTTACCATGAAAGCTGTTTGGAGCAATATACAAATAAAGAAAATAATTCATATTGGTTCATTTGTGGTGTGCACAGCCGTGAGGGCCCACAAGGCCAGTTGTAAGCGAGGTTTAGAAGTTGTTTAGATACGTGTGGACGCATATGGACTGTACGGACCACTGCTCTGTTCCAGCACCGCTGTGCTCAGAGTTGTTCCTAAAGGAACTGGGGTGTTTTGGTCTGTGCTCAGAAAGGTGGGGCGCAGGGATGTGCTGGGGAAAGATGTCCCGTTAGCATCTGAGAGCCTGTGCCTCTGGCTCATTGCCTTGGCCCCGGGACAGAGGTAACTAATACAGCTTGGTCAACACGTGTGATACTTCTCTTGCTAGAATGAAACCACAAGTCCAGGATTCTGTAGCGTCACTCGTCAGATCAACAGCACCTCACTGTCAGAGAAGGGAACTGGATGCTTCCCTTCACTGGTACGAGGAAGCGTTTTACTTCAGACTGATTTCCAAAGCTGCTAAAGTCACCTGGTGCCTTTGTGCTGATGTCAGTGGGCTACGGATCAGGTCTTTGACTGACTGTTGACTATCTGCAATACCTATTTAGTGTTGAATGGGGGATGTTCCTAAAGTCCAGCCAAGAAGCAAAATGATTCCTCGTTGTCAGTTATATTGGAAGTCCAACACCTGTTCTAGGCTGCTTTTTCATACGCCCTTATCTTTTGAATTTCTACTGGGGCTGAAATTGCCTTTGCTCACTGTCACCCAGAGGTGGTCCCTTTTCTTTTTGCACGAGCCTTTCCAAGCAAAAGGGGCAGAGCTGTTGTTACGTTACTGAAGTGTAAAGCAGGATCTACGCGCACACCTTGTGGACTCACTTAGAATATTGTACTAAGCTGTCTGAAATTTGTAGCTAAAGCGACCGATTTCAGGATTTGTTCTAACAAAAGACATACGGGTGGTCTTTGAGGTTTCTCTTGCAAGCTGATGAGCATCTCCACCCCAAAAAGAAGAAATCAATGCAACTTCATACCTAAAAAATCACCCTCAGCCCCATTTTTGTGTTAGAACTTGCTGCGGTCAGCTCTGTATAGCAGTTTCTGCTGGTTTTAAAATGCGAAAGGTGATTTGTCCTTAAAAATGACATTTGGTAAATTCCAGCCCTCAGTTACGCCCCAGTTTCTTCCCAGGTCAGCTACTGACAGTTCCCTTGATCCCTCTCCTTCCAGGTTCCATGCACCACATGCAAGAAAATCTCCAACTATCCCCCTGCACATGCCTACAGGATCTTGTCACGTTTTCAGCCCAAGCAAGACTTTAGCAAGGGAAACTCCAGCACGTTTCAACAACCCGTTGCCAGGAAGACTGAGAAAATCCCCACTCCAGCACTCAATCAGTCAAGGGAGGACAAGACGAGGGGGTCACAGCTAACGGATAATGGTGGTGAAGTGATGTTTGAGGTTCAGAGAACACTAGGACAAGCTGCCACCTACCGCGTTTGGGTGCAGCTCTCGGGGTAGCTGCAACGGCCCAAACCTTTGCACCAGGGTCTGTGCCCCCGTGGGCAGTTTGGCCCCAGCAGCCGACGGAACAAGCACGAAGCTAGGTCAGGTATTTCCACTGAGCTTCTGTCTCGCCTCTGACCGTGCTGCAGATGTGTCCTGAACCCCGAGCACACATCGGGCAGTAACTCTTCGATGCCGAGGGAGGAAGAACGCGTCCCTGCCCCTGGGGTGGCAGCAACCCCTGTCCTTGCCACATCGCTGGCTTTGACGCCGAAAGACCCCATAACATCCCGGGAGGTTTCATCCCAGAAATCCAGCCTGCCTCGGTTGGTTGTAGGGAACCTCTGCCAAGAAGCTCAAGGCAGGTGAATGTTACACCTGTAACAGGTCCTGGGTTTTGAGGTTCAACCTCCGAGCTGGGAATCGGGTTTGCGTACGTACAGCTGATGTAATGGACCGTGCCCTTCCACTCGCTGTGGAGCTGTGCCAGTTTGTGTCAGCTGAGGACCTAGCCTTCAGGTTCAGCTCCTGAACCTCCTGCTGATTCACCCTTGTGTCAGTCACTTAACTGTTCTGTGCCTGATGCTCCCCACCCATGCCACGGTGACCAGGCTTCACTGGGGTGTTGTAAGCTTCAGTCCACAGGAATTCAGAATGTTTTGAGATACGGGAGGTATTAACAAAACACAGAGTGTTCACAATTATCAGATAGTTCATAATAACATACGCACTGCTGATGGAGTTTTCTGTCCCTTCAGTGGTGTCTTGCTACGGCTGTGATTACTTTTGGATTGTTTTGTTATTCTTTAGAGGGGGTTTTTGCTGTTTTCTGCACAGCCTGTCTGCGTTGCCGCCGTTTCCTAGTGAGCTGTAGCCTTTGAACCACACTTTAACACAAAATACATCCACTGCGTGGAGGCAGAGCACGTTGACTCTTTGTAATAACCGATGACTTTGCACAGCTGTTTAAGACAGAATGAAGACAACACAATTTAATAAGCTTAATAAGCTGCCACTCATCAGCTGAGACATCTTACCAGGCTGCACGCATCTTCCTGAAGCAATTCATGCTTTTATAGTAATTTGATAAAGTTTAAACATCAGCAAAGGTGTTTTAAACAAACATCTCTTACCTCACAATTTGGGTGTGCAAAGAGCGCACGCACAGAGCTGCGGAGCCTCGGCTGACATGGGGTAATCACGTTCGCTCGCGCAGCCTGAGCGCTAAGACTGTGAACTTTCTTAGAATGACTCACTCCGACGGAGTATCTGCCCCAGCATGTTCTGAGTTGATTAAACTCGTTTGCAGGCCATAATTATTTTCTATATCATACTATAATGGATTCGCATCGTATTATTTTTAACATTGTAAGAATTTGCTTCTGGGAACGGCCTTCTTGAATTAATCACTGACTCATGATTTACTGTAGGAGATAATATCTAACCTACAAGAAGCAGAACAGGAAACTATCTATTTAAAAGATGGCAGCGTCTGATAATTTATGACTGTAGACAAAGAGACATCTGGGAGGAAAAAGGCGGACAGATCCTGCACTCTATGTGGTCACTGCTGTCACTCAGGCAAGAAAGAACTTTTGTCTAGTAACTGGAGGATCTGTATTTGAGGCAGTGACAGCTGAAAATGGACGAATGTTGGAGAAAAAATGAGTGAGAAACAAGAAAACAGTGTCCTAAGCTGTCCTCAAAGCCATCTTCAGCTCTGGGACCAAACCCTGTGTTAAAATAAAGCCATCATGACTATTGTAGGCATTTCACCAGCTTACTATAGGAAACTTAAGGAAAAAACGGGGAAAAGCATCGGTCTTTTTGCGTTTGAATCGTTAATGCAGGTGTCTTCTTGCTACCTCACCGCTCTTGTGCTTGAACTGGGCTCTTCCACTTAGATCACTGAATTAGCCTCGACCATGAGATGTTTTCTCTACCTATAGCCCCCTTGTTAGAAAAAGTCGTTTTCAGCAGCCAACAGTAAAAAGCTTTAAATCCCAGAGCACGTTCCAGGAGGTCAGGCTTCATCCTGGGAACCTGAAGACTCTTTCCTTTGTCCCATTTCGGCAGTTACCTGTTCTGTGATTTTGGGTAACTCCTATAACCTTTGGCACCATAGGTTTTTTGACTCTGTAAGGAGAGCAGTTCTCACCTGGGGCGTGAGGAGCTGTGAAGTAAATGTGTTTCTGTGTATGTGTTGTAGAAGAGCTGCAGCGTGCACCAGGGCGGTGACTGCAGCAGGCAGCCGGGCGCTCCATGAGGGCAGCGAGACCTGCTCCCCCAGGGACTTCTGGCACCTCGGCCCGAGTTAATCAGCTCGGGGACCGCTAGCAGCATAACGACGCTGCTGCACCCGGAGCTGGGTGCCTGCTGCAGGAGGGCACAGACACTCCAGCAGTTACCTGCGGGCCCCAACAAACCGAAATACGGACTCTCCAGGGCATCCTTAGCTCAGAGCCATCAGCCCACCCTGCAGCCCCAGCAGCGACAGCCGCAGAGACATCTCCTTTTCTCTGTAGAGCGCTCCAGGGGCTGCCACGCGGACACCCCTTTAGTGTCCTGGCAGCACCGCCCCAAATTCTGTGCTCAGTCGGTGACTTGAACAAAACCAGACGCTTAGAGCTGACGTTGGAGAAGTCTGGAGACAGCAGTGAAACACACAACGCCACATTTTCTGCAAGAGTTTCAAGTCCTTGGCGTCTGTGTAAATGCAACCTTTACATGCTGGGCAGTCACAATGAGACCTACCTACGACTGGTAAGCGCTCCCAGATTTTGGCCATAATACTGCCTACAGCCGTGTCATTAGAATCACTCACAACGGAGACAACTGGATTTTAAATGTGGGTTTTCCTTTGTTGGTAATTACCCACAGGTAAAGTCAAGTCAAAGGCATTCACAAGCCCTTTTTCTGGCACAGGCCTCCACGGATTTCTGCAAGCAAAGCAACAACGTTTCTGGCCAGACAGTGTTTATGTCCAAAACCACAAGAGGATTAAATTTGGAACAATTTGGAAAAGGGCCTTCTCCAGGTACATGAGCCTTGAGCTGGGAGGAAAGATGTTGCTCTGATTTTGGTTCTGATCCTCCAGGGTGCCGGGCAGCATCGCGCACGAACTCAGGTCGCTCGGAGCTTCTTAAGGCACGTTCAGTTTACGCCGCTGTCAGGACAGAAGTGAGTCTCCCTTCCAAGAGCTCCGAGTAGGTCCCTTTGAACCTCTGCCGAGACAACCGTCCGGAAACCATCCCGACCGTTCAGAGTAGCCGTAAGGAGTCACTAGAACACCCCGCAGCGCAGTGTAAATGCCAGAGGCTTCAGGAGAAGCCACGCTAGTGTATAACGTACCGAGCTCCACAGTACTCCTGGCTCAAAAGCAGCCTGCTCCTGGCCCATTGCCTGGTGAGGTTTGAGACCTGGAGCGTGAGGGCACGTCGCTTTGTGGCTTATCTTACAAGTTACACCACGTGCGAGTTCTCCTCCTGTTTGTTTGATTCTTTAAAATTGCTAATACCTCCGTTTGTTCCTATGCTCGGGACAAAGTTTAGTGTTGCCTTATCGGTGTCCCTCGAAATAAGCTCTGCCCAGGACAGCACTTTTTAAATCCAGAAGTGATTTCCCCACACCGTCCTGTTATACCGGTTCTTTTTCCTTCTGTTACATTCACTGACTGGTGCACTCTCCTTCCTCAGTGCCACTCTTGCAGCCTTGTTTGGTCTTCACATCCCTTTTCTGTTTGTCTTGCAGGTCACTACAACATCAACAACTCCCTCATCAAGGTATCTCCCAAGTGTAGAACATCTTGCTTCAAGTCAAAGACCTCCCACCTAACAAGGCTGTACAGATGTACCCCAGAGCCTGCAGCCGATCCACCGCGTCAACCTGCCAGGGAAGCAAAGCAAACTCCTTTCAGGTTATGTCCAGCCTGGAGGACAGGCCACTTCCGTGGGACGTACGAAAATACATCCGTCAACGGAGTGATCCCAGAGCGTCCCACCATATTGTCTGGTCCAGTGGGGCCAGTTATTGCCACAGGTCCACAGGAACTGGCTCAGAGGTGGAAGTGCTACAGCGCGCTGCCTCGAAGGGGCGTGGGGGTTGGTAACACCCTGGAGCAGTGTATCAGAGGTCCCTTTATCAGATGATCTCTCAGACATTTACAAACAGTCATTAAATACTGCACCGCCCTTATGATGTAGGGGTAATTTCTTGTCCCCATGGTACAGAGCGAGAAGCCAGAGCACACATGACCTGGAAAAAGTTTCTTCACATCCCAGGCAGAGGCTTTAAGGATGAGGCTGCTTTCCTTTTGCACTGCCAGTGCCTAAACTCACCCCCAGGGGAACAGGCTGGGCATAAAGGGTCCAACCTGGGAACCGCTGGGCAGGAATGGGGAGGGATGCTCGTGGCTGCCCAGCATCTCAAGGCACCTGAGGGGTAAGGCGTGGGCATTTCCTCAGCCCCTCAGCTGTGGCTGGGAATTGGAGCTGGAAAGAGGCTTGTGGAAGTCCGAAGTACTTCCTTCGAGCCAGAGCTGCCATTCCCTTGTATTCCGTCCTACTGCTTGTTTCAAAGAGATTAGAGATTAAAAGGCATGAAAGGAAATTCCCTTCTCCCAAGCCCTCCTCCCCCCTCGGTATCCTTATGAGAAGACAAATAAATCTGTCTATCAATCGTTCAAGTAAATTTATTGTCACCATGCACTGATGTTTCCTGGCCTAAGATTAAGATCAACAATAAATTCCTGACCATGGAAAAGAATGAGAACATGAGAAAGCCCACGGCTCTCCGTACCCAACAGGTGTATCTTTACTACATCTCTCAGCAGCTGTATCTCATAACAGGGATTTTGTAAAAAGAGTGGGAAGCTGCAGGCTGGGCGGGAAGCAATGCCAAGTGGCACTTGATAAGGACAGAGCGCTAGAAGAAAGGGCAAATTAAATATGAGGAGAGAAGATCGCCAGTCTGCATTATCAGAAAACACAAAAACACTCCACGCCCAACTGCTGGGGTTAGAGCTTGCTCTTGTTTCAGCCAGTGGGAGAGAATGGGAGGAACCCCCAGTCGGAGTCATTTGGCATCGCTGTCTTGGTTTCAGCGCTATCTTGCTCTGGAGTAGCCGAGCAACCAGCTCTCTACAGAGGCTGGACCACTGGCAAGTGTTTCTATTTTATGATAAACAGAGCGAGCTGCCTGTGGCTTTGCAGTTGGACCCCTTTTTCCTCAGATCATTTCCCAAAGATTTTGGCTTAGGAGGATAAAGCATCCACCTCCCCCGGGCACGCAACAGAAACCACAGCTTTTATTTCAAACAGAAAACCCCATCAGTGTCAGACAAATTCCTCAAATCTCTTTTTCTCCTGACAGGCAAAAATTCTGCTTGACTCCCTCTGCTCCAGCCATCCCACCTCGTAAAGATCCTCCTTGGCCTGGGCCTGCGCAGTAGGACCGTGTGGTTGCAAAGGGTCTCCACTGCAGGACCGCTCCAGCGCTGCCTTGGCCTCAGACAGAGGGCGATGGACAGAGGCAGATCCCAGGGAGGGATCCCTGCGCCAGGTGAGGTTAAGAGTTGTTCTGAAATACTTCTTGCTACTAGAGACAGCAAAACACGAATGTGACTAAACGGGGCTGCTGCCCACTCAGCAGGAGAACAAACAGAGCACAGGAATTAGCAGAGCTCACCCACAAAGGCACGTGGACGCCGTTTCTGGAAGGCACTAAATTCGGTAGAACGTGGCACGTAGGACCTTTTGTGAACTGGGGGCAGTGGGTTTATGATGAGCACCGAGTGTCTAAATCCCTCTGCGATCGGAGGATGGCGTCTCCTGAGACCTTCAGGTGCTCTAACATCATCCGAAGGGCCACGCAGCAGAAGCAGCACTAGAGTCCTGACTCCCAGCTCTTTGTCCAACTTGCTGGTGTGTATTGTACAATATTATTTTTAAAGGCAAGACTGAAAAAAGCGTGTTTGCAATGTAAAGTCCATGAAAGCATCACTGACCGTCAAGGCACGTGACAAACAGGTTCTGTGAGTTCTGGTGCACGTGTAAAACTATCACATCATTCCGGCTGTTGGTACAACAGACATTTCACCTGCAATAGTTGTTTGATTGGAAGAGAGGAGCACTTGCAGGGAGAGAGGCGGAGGGGGGCAAGCGTGCCTTCTTACACAGAGAGAGCCTCCGTGCCCCGGCTGGAGAGAGGCGTCACAGAGCAGCTCAGCACCGTCTCCTTGGTTTTGTACCCCCCCGGCTGTCCTGTCCTGTCCTCCGTAGGCTGCACCAGAGCTTTCCTGATGTAAAGCTGAGGGAGAAGAACCACATCCTGCAGCTCGTCATCAGGAAATGCCTGGGAGGAGGGACCCACCCTCAGCGAGGAACGGGTTAAACACACCACCCTGCCTCGCAGTGACATGTCACCAGTCCCTCCAGCCAGGACCAGCGGGCAGCTGCCACAGCTGGAGTCGAGCCTCAACAGCCAAGGGACAGCTCACAGGAGGAACAGTGCCCAATTTTGACCCCGACATTAGCATTGATACGAGAGAAGCAGACGCAGGGACGAACCCTGCTGCGGTCTCCTCGCGTTGAGCAGTTCCTGACTGCCTGGGCACAGATCAGCTCATCGGGGGTGGAGGCAGAGCTCAGCTCGGCCTGGGCGGATCGTGTCCCTCAGTGCCCGTTGGCTAATTGTTGCCAGGCGCCAGTAACATTATTTTTTCTGTTAGTCAGACTCATGTTTCTTGCCCTGTTTATTTCTTCTAAGATTCTTAAGTCATTCCGGGAGGTTACCGAAGGGCTAGAACAACAGACAACAGCAGCGCTGCTCATTTCTAGCGTTTGAACTGCCCAGCTGCAGATTTCGTACCAGCCACCCGCAGCGAGTGAACACGCTGGTGCCATTAGTCTCTCCAGAGCCCTCCCGGCAGCACCGCTGGGGTAATGGGCTTTTCTGCAGCCGTGTCCAGATCGTGTCCCAGACTTGCACCGGACTGCGCCGACACGCCAGCTCCCCAGGGCTGCTCCGCTGACTAAGCTGGGACGAGATCCCCAGCCCACGTCAATCAGCCCGTTGCAGTTAAAGGAACAGAGCGAGGCCGGTTTATTCGTGCTGAAGATGTGGCTCACGGTTGTGAAGGATGGTGACCCAACTCATTAAAGAGGAAGGGAATGGGCTAGAAATACCTTCTGCAGGTGGTGGAGAGATGCCCTCTTTCGTTTTCATCAGCCTTTTATGCCAGTTGGGTTAGGAACCCCCGCAATAGCGCGTCAGTGTGTGAAAAGGACAAGGGGACACCACCACCAGACATAGCCATCCGCGTAGTCTTCGCTCTCTTGCTAGAAAAACCCGCCACATCTCCTTTGCACTCTAGCCTGAAAAGAGGGGACGAAAATTCCAGCGGATCAAAACTCCCAGTTATGAGATTAGAGGCGACTTGAGCCCTTGGCCCACAAGAACGCTCACAATTCGGCACAACACGGGCAGAACTATTCCGTGCTACACCACGATGAGCAGAACCACAGGGGGGCAAAATACTTCACAGTTAAATCAGTCGGTGGCTGATGCAAAGCAGCAGCTTTATTAAAGGCCAGTTATTCAGCAGCTGTTGGTGCCTGGGCTGTTTGGAGCCAGGGTCTCGGTGCTTCCAGGAGCTCTGGGTGATCCCTTGCGCCGCAGTCAGAGTCAAATGTATAAGCAAGACAACCCTCGACATACTAAAGCTGAGCCGAAGTCTGTGCACACCGAACGTTAGCACAAAACTCTAATTCTATGGCCGAGGACAGTTTGCAGCTGAAGATACCAGGACGTTTGCACAGGCCGAGGGTTTTAGCACCATCCCGCTGATCAGAAATCCACTTCTACGGACCCAAGGAACTACCCGAGGAATCGGGTGAGAAAGCAGAGAGGGGGGACCCTCACGGACTTCAGTAAAGCTTTCCACACTGCGAAACAGATGGAGCCAGAGTTTCATTTTCCTCCGTCTTTGATCCTCTCTGACACCCAACACAGCACAAGGGCACCTTCAAACACAGCCTGTGGGTGCCCTAACAAAACCCAGGATGCTGTTTTTCCCTTTACAGCGATGGGGAACCACACCGCACACCGAGATCCTCAGCTGCTTGGTTGATGATGCAAGGAATGAATAAGCACGAATAAAGACACAGAAACTGGGTGTTATTTGTAGAAGTGAAGAGCAGAGCCCTCCACCCAGCACTGGGGATACCGGAGCTCTTGCACAACTCGGCTCGCGTGCTGCCACGATTCTCTTTTTTGTGTATCTCTGTCATTGCAGGCGCTCATTCACCCAGAGTACTCGGGAAGTGTCCCTCCGTCTACAGCTACGGCGGGAAGCGGCTCCCAGTGCTGCGAGCAGCAGAACCCGGACACCAGAGCAGGGTTCCTCGAGCAGGACTAACCTCAAACTCTGCTCGCTCACTGTGATGAGTGGTCCTGTCCTCGGCCTGCCACGGCCAGCTGGCTCATAGCTCAGCAGCTCGCTAGCAGTACTTGGTCCTGTATATGGGAAAATGACCTCGAGCGAAGGTTGATTTGAAAGCTTCCAGTTTTGTAGATGTTGAATAATTACTACAATTAACAGGCACTGCAAATAAAACCCCAAAACCAATCCCCTCTTGGTGCTTTTGTCTGATAAACCAAAGAGGAAACAGGTGCTGGAGGCTGGGCCGTGCCCACGGGAGCGGTTACCCTGCTGGGGAGCCCTTTCTTCCCGGGTTAGAAATACGGGAGAAGGGCAGCGCCGGCAAACCCTGCGCCTCTGCCGCTTCCTCGCTCCGAGAACGGACGTGGGTTTGCCACACCGCGCCGGGCCTGAAGCACGACGCCTGCGCAGACACACGTCAAACCTCCGTGGCGTGCGTGTGCCCAGACCCCCTCCGCCACCCGCCGGGTACACTTTAACAAGCCAGTTGACTTGAGCGTTTCTGACTGGAGTCAGCCCAAACCAGCCGCCGACTGTCCGGAGCAGACACCGCTCCGGAGGAAGCTGCTCTCGTTTGTCAGCGCGAGCCCTTTGCAAAACACGAGGGGGTTCATACTTTCACACGACCTTTGTTGGCTCAGAGGTGAATCGCCTTCATCACTCGTATCTTAATCTTCAAAAGGAGCTGGTGGGCTCCGGGCAAAGAGTCAAGAATGCTTTCACATATTTGGGAGCTCTGCTTTACGCAACCTCCGCAGCAACGCGCCTTTGCTGCAAGGGATGAACGATACTGAGCCAGTCAGCAAAACACCCACCCTTGGCAGGGGTGGCAGGGGGCGGTGACTGGGTCTGCTGGTGTGAATCAACCGGCATTTCCCTGCACACGGCGGAGTTACCGTGACTTAAAACCTGACAGAGGCAAGATTACCCAGGACCTGCACAGAAAAAGCACCTGGTTCTCTGCCCCCCAAGAAGTCAAGCGCACTGGGCAGACACACACAGCTCCAGCCAGGGCAGTTCTCACCCTGCAAAACTTAGGACGTGTTCATAGCCCGTGTGAGATGGGCCACCGTGAAATCCAGCCAAATCCATCGTTGTTCTGCTGGGAACCTGCAGTTACAACACGAGATGATTTTTGCTGTTGTAAACTGGGAGCGATGCTACTAGAGTCAGTGGAGTTGGGCTGGTGTAACGGAGGAGAGAGTCAGACGGGCAGCGCTGTGTTTACGCTGGTGGGAAGTCAGCCCCAAAATCAGACTTTCAGAGCAGCTACTTGAGGGATCAGAGGCCACCCAAAGCCCACAACGCGGCGTCCACAAAAAAAACCCCCACAGCTGCCTGCAGCCCTCCCAACTCCGTACCGCTCGGCAGAGCAAGCCGCCTCCACCGCCGGGAGTTTCCCTGAGCGCCCCAGGCTCTGCCAGGGCAACGGCAGCTCCTCGGGGAGAGCAGTAGCACCCTGCAGAAACCCAGAGCGAGCCATCGGGGTGCTCCCAGCGCCGTCCATCTGCTGTTTGTACTGATTCCTTGTGCTCAGGCCTCCCCGGTGGGGTGGGGGACACGGTGCTTCCCCTGAACCACCCACCCCTTGTCTCTAAGGGGGCTGGGTGCAGAGGAAACCCCTGTTCTTACCTTAGCAGCTCCCGCTTGTCCGTGTGGTCAGGCAGGAGGGGTTCCCCCTCCCCAGAGGCAGCGCTGGCAGGGTGCCCGGGGCGCGCAGTCCTGCTGCGGAGCTCCCCCGGGAGGAACAGAGCCCCCGCGCCCGCCTGACACATCGCGGTGATAAGGGGGGCTGTAGGTTTCCCGGCTGCCGACGCCAAGCGTCGGGGGGTTCCTGGTGCACCTGTTCTTAACTGGAGCTGAAGTTCTGCTGTAGCAAGACTGTAGGCACGGCCTTGCAGAGCTAACGCTGAATCAGAGGAATCTTGCTGAAGAAGGAGTTCATGATGTGAAGATGAAGGCGTGCAGAGGGCTGGGAGAGATCTTCAAAGGTCGATAAGCCTTCAAACTTATCTGAGCCTCATCTTAGAGGCCCTCCTCGTTGTGATAACAACACTTAAGTAATGCAAAATTCACCAGCCTGATGCGCTTCAACATTTCAAAACCCCCTTCCCAGT
The DNA here is from genome assembly GCF_034619465.1 of Leptosomus discolor. NCBI lineage: Eukaryota > Metazoa > Chordata > Aves > Leptosomiformes > Leptosomidae > Leptosomus > Leptosomus discolor. The sequence goes on from NC_141419.1 coordinate 4,766,381, forward strand.
GGGAGCAGAGCTGCCCTCGCTTCCCCAGTCGTGGGACTCAGGTGCATCTGTCTGACACGGACAGGAAAAGCAAAGGATGAAGATGAAAGAGGAGGAAAGTCCCTGGTTTTCACTGGTTGGAGAGTTAAGTAGAAAATACAGGGCTCCCCTTGGTATTTCTTTACCTAAATGGGAAGCAGCTGCAGACAATTTTAGCGCCGGGGTGAAGGGCTGGTGGTTGAGAGATACCAGGTGTGAGGAGTTAAACTCAGTGCAGCGCAGGAAGGAGGGGCGCAGCTGGCCATATGGCAACACCCACCCCCCACCAAAGAGATGGAGGTTGAGCTGCCCCTCCTAGGAGCGGCAGTAAAGCAGCGCCTTGCTTGTGGCTTGCTTAAAGTGTCACCAAATCTGTGTAACGAAATCCCTCCATCAAAGGGATGGGCCTAGAACCACTCAGCAACCTCCACCCGCAGCGCCGTGACGGCACATCTGCAGGACCGGGAGGGAGAGCCCGGCGTGCGGGAGGGGAGGTTCAGGAGGCGCCCAGACACCGGTGGAGGCGGCAGCTGCAGCCGGGAGCAGATCGGCAGCGCTCGCTGTCTCCCACCCCTTCCCAGAGAGGCGGGTCAGGACGGACAAACTCCTGGTGCTGTTGAAGAGCGCGTGGGGCAAGAGCAGCCTCGAGTCCTTTCTGCACCACTGAGGTCACCTCTCTGCCCTGGCTCCTGCCCGGCCCTTCCCCACTCCGGCCTCTGGAGCTGCGACAACAGTTCACTTTCCGTCTTTGAGCCTTTATTACTACGGAATATCCAAAACAACAAAACCAACAACACAGTTACAAAAGGAGTTCACGGAGAAATGTGAAGCAGCCTGTGTTTGAAATGCTCTGTGTCACCGTACTGAGTCAAATATAAAACAAGGCATTATTTATACATATATAAAATATAAAAGGAACAACACATCAGAAATGTATAAACAAGGGCTATGGAGGCCTTCGTGGTATTTACACTCAGCGACAGGGCAGGGTGGGGGGCGTGGGAGCAGGCAGTGTCCGTTCAACAGTGAGTTTTAAATGCATCTGTGAGAGTCTCTGTGGACAGGGAGAAGCTCAGAGCTGGGCTCAGCCCTGCTGGAAATGGTTTGAAGGTTCTGCATGACTGACGGTTTGGGAGGAAGCCAAAGCCTGGGGTTGGAGCAGTCACGGGCCAAGGCAAACAGCGAGCAGAGGCAGCCCCCTGCCTCTGCCCAGGCTCTGACAGCCACGTTAGCGTAGCTGCGCGTTCCCAGCTGTGAAACAGGAGGTCAGGCCCATCGCCAGAAGGGAATAAAATAAAATAAAATAAAAAATAATAATTATAACTCAACAGAGAGAAGTTCCACGTTCACATCGATAACAGATCTTCCAAGCAGTCTCCGGCGCGGCGCCGCGAGGCCGAGGCCCTCGCCAGGGGCACTGTATTCAAGTAAAGGCAACGAGCCGAGGCACTAGGCCGAGTTCCGTGGGGTCAAACTTGCCGGCTTTGAGAGAAGTCCCAGTAAGTGCTGCCTGCGGCTCCTTATAGCTCCTTGAGGATGATCTGGAACTTGTCCTCTGCTTCCACCACGTCCAGGAGAAAGGCCATGTGGTTGCTGTAGTGCTGGATGATGTTGTTGTCCATGTTCACCAGGATCCTACAGGAGAGGGAGAACGGCCGGGTGAGATGCAGCCCATCGAGAGGTCTGCGGAGCAGCTTAGTCGGGAGGGCTTGGACATTACCGCACACTCAGGATTCCCAGTCGTGAACTGGGAATGACATCACTGACAAAGCCTGGTGACACGGGGGTGGCCCTCTCCGAAATGCCTCCACACAAAATTCCCGTTCCAAATGGCCTTTATTTCCGTGTTACTGACCGGCGTCGCGTGATCGCAGCCACGCTCCTCGCCCCGTCCCGTCCCAGCCGGGCGGGTTGGCTGCTGCCAGGCTGCTGCGGGGGTCACAGCCCTGGGCAGGCACCAGAAGGCACTGCAGCACCCACCGTACCCAGTTTGAAGGGCTCTGCCACGATTAATTAAAGCCACGATACCACACAAAGGAACATCCTACAGAGCTTTGCACAATTCTACCCTTGACATGCCTAGGCCCAGCGTTTCCCACCCAGGCACGTTAATCTGGATTACGGCAGGGTGTGAATTTAGAGCAGAATTTCTCACTCCTCACTTCTTGCCCCCGTCCTTTTAGGGGTGCACTGCTCTGAACAAGCTGAGACTGCTTAGGGAGTAACGGAAGTGGTTGGGAACAGGCTGCCTTTCTCCTCTCCAGAGCAGCCTCCCATGCAGACGTGCCCCGAGCATTGCGGGGAGCCCTCTCTGCGGGGAGCACCCCCGTGCTCCAGGGCACGCCTCCAGCCCCGCTGCAGGTCACACACCTGCTCCGACCTGGAATGAATGACGTGGAGACATGGGGAGAAGGAAGGATTTTCAACAGCTGCTTTAAACCCGAGGCTGCGGTTCTGTGCCAGGCAGGAGCCCCTCATTACTGTAATGGGAGGGACGGGGCAGCTTTGCGTCACCCCACCGCGATCCCATAAATCAGATGTGAAATTTGTAACTGTTCAGAGGAAACAAAGGGAACAAATGATGTTTCTCTGCAGAAAGTGCATCCCCTCTCGTCGTCAATGGGGCAATAGCATGAATGGTGCAATGCTCCACAAGCCAAGATTAAACCCAAGAAACAGAAAAAGCTGAGCGACTAACAAATCTGACCGTTCAACCAGCACAAACACGGGGCCCCAGTGTCCCGCCAGGCAGCGCCCTGGAGGTGGGTGCAGCCACACCGGGTTGCAGCGACCGGCTCCTGCCCGTTTGATCACTGGGCGTACGGGCAGGCTCGCCAGAGGCCCGGCCCAGCGTGCCCGGATTTCGGAGGTGAGGGTGGGAGATCTGCCCTCGTGTCCAGTCCCTTCTGGCGGGAGCTTCATCCCAGGGCTCCACCCCGCGCTGCCTTTCGGCAGAGCACAAACCGCTCTGCCAGCAGGCTGGTAATTCTGGCACGGCGCGGTCGGGGAAGGGCTTCCCACCCAGCGCAGGGGGAGGCTGAGACCCTCCAGGGCTCCTCCTGGTAAATCATAACCGTCACGGCTGCATCTCACCTCCCGGCACCGGACAGGAGCAGCACTGGGGCTGCCTGGGGTCCCAGGGGAGGCTGGCCTCTGACAGGTGCCCCCAGAGGGACAGCGTAGGTACCCACGGGCGGGTTGTCACAGAAAGCCTTGCAACAGAGCTGCTCCGGTTATCTCCGGCCATCTTAGCGCAGCAAGCCAGAGAAGTCACCTGTGCCTCCTGCTACCGTGCTTCCATCTGATTTCTCAACCACAAAAGACTCAAGGGAGCGTTGATTAGGAATCTGAGCCCTGTATTGTTTTTCTAGACCAAACCTCACCAAGATACGAAATTGCTTATTACTGCTCTTAGTCACCCTGAGACGACGTTCATCCGAATGAGCTCATCGCACTAAGGCGGCCCATGGCTGACAGAAGGTCCTCACCTGCTGTAAACCCAGGTAGTACCACTGAGCTTCACTAGCTTACACCAGATGAAGATCTGACCCTTGAGCTGCAATTACCAGGAGAGGATTGTTTAGGGTGGAGCGACAGGATAAAAGTATTCAAAGGAAAATTAAATCTGGGGGAGCAGGGAACGGTGTCTGACCCTGCCATCCAGCAGACTGGAGAAAATCTTTCACGTCCCCCATGCTTCAGCAATAACCTATGGCTCAGTCACGTCCAGCTTTCATTAAACCAGGTGTCAAGTTTATTTATTTTTTTTAAAAATCCAATTTCCAGGTGTTGCCTTTTCTTTTCATTAGACACCTCTTTGCTCCTCCATGTTGGGGAAGAGATGGAAAGGACAGCTGCCTGTTTTCCCTCCCCGTCATTATTAAACAACCTTCACTACTTATCAGATCAAGTAGTGAACAAAACCGAAGCACACCAGAGAATAGGTGGCCTCTCCCCTGAAGCGGTGCCGCTTCCTGGTCCACCTGCAAACACATCAGTGCTTGGATCTCTCTCGCCACGCAGACGCTCACAGTCAGCTGGTTCCAGTTACCCGAGAGGAGCTGTTGCCTGATGACAGCCTGATGACCTGCGATGGCCACATCACAAGCCACCACCACAGCTGACACACCTGAGTTTTGGCTCAGTCCGATAGCTGCAATAATAAACTGACCACCCCTGTTCTTCATGGTTGTTGTTCTTCGAGATCAGGCTCGGGGCACTCTCTGGCTGAGGGTGCATGGCACAACTCCTCCCTTGAGGCCACCAGTGTTGCTCTTTTTATCTGGGGAGAAAATTTCCATTTCTGGGGCTAGTGGATGAGCAGCATCGGACAGCGCTGAGGGCCCTGAGTCCAGGGACAGGTGGAAGAGCCTCCTGACAAATTCAGACACCTCACTAAGGCCCATCCATCATCTTAAAATTAGGACCATATCTAAACCCCCTCCTAAACGGGGAAAGGTTGCTCAGTTGTGGGTTTAGAGGTGACGGGGTTGTAACAGCTTCCCAGTTCAGTGACACCACGTCACAGCATGGAGGAGAAACGGCTGCCTCTCCCCCTCCCACCCCGCAGCTGCCGCCAAGCCTCACTGGGGGCTCTGCTTCTCTTGAAGCCATCAGGCTAAGTCCCATCGGGATAAAGTTATGGTGACACCAAATGAGTTGGAAGATCCCATCCAAGGAGCTTTAGGACTTTCTCATCTCACTGTCACCAGAAAGCAAATGCAGAAGCAGAGCTTTGGACCAACCCTCAGCACCAGGGCCTCTGTTCCCTTGTTTTGTCACGCAGAGGACCTCTTGGGGGGGGCCGTGCTAGTGAGAACAGCAGGGCCGCCTGACGTGGGACCTGTCATCAGCCTTGCTTTTCTACCTGTCTCTCCTCATGCCCAAACTCTGGACCAGGGCCAGCAACAACAATGAGTTCATCTCCCAGGCAGTCACTGCTGCTTGCAAAGCCTGATTATATCTCGCTCGCTCTGCAAGAAGGCCTCTGGATTTAACTTTATGAAAATAAGCTTGGGAGCTTATGAGTCGTTCCCCTTCCATCAGCTGAAGGGAGAGCTCGCTGCCAGAGATGGGGACAACCCAGAGGCAGTTCTTAGTCCCGAAAACATTTCTGAAAGTAGCACTTGGCTCCATATCCTCCACGGAAAACTCAGCGGCCGGTCCTCAGCTCACACAAACCAGCACCGTTTCCTCTCAGCCGTGGGGGAGACCCACATGGATCAGTCACTAATCAGCACCACGCTGGAATCACCCGAGAAGCCATTTCACAGCTCCTCAAACCTCCCCTCTCACCCTCTCTAGAGCTACGCCTGTCTCCCAGCAGCGCCCGACAAGTGTCTCAAGTGGGACCCGCGTTTCTGTACTGGGGCTGCTCAAGAGCCACCAGTGCCAAGAAGGGCCTGGTCCATCACCTCCCAAAGTGAGCGGGAAGTTTCCTATTGACTTCCCGGCTCTGGGGATGGGATGGCAAAGCTGGGAACAGACACTGCCCTTTCAAATCTCTCCTGTTCTCCTCCGAGGCTGCTCACGCTCTTATTTAGCCCGTACAGTCTCTTTCTGAGCCAGGGACCTTTAGGCACTTGGTTTGCAGAAGCAAACATTTATACCTCTCCGATGGCAGCAAGATAAGTTCTCCATAACCTTCAGACTGAGACACAAAGGATCACCCATTAAACTACCCAAACAATTCCTCCTTCATCCGACTTCCTTTCCTTGGGAGACTTTACCCTCCAAACAAATACACTACAAACAAGCATTATCCCAAATCTTTAAAGCCCAGAAAGATCCGAGTTTTATATGCTCCAAATAGCACAGACTCACATGGCTTTACTTTTTATTATCTTGTTAAAATGGTATTTCAGCCTATGGCAGGGTACCAAAGAGAATGGGGTTTTAGAGGCACAGCATAAAAGCAGATGAGAGATTAGCTTACCCTCTTTTGCATTTTTTGTAGACTTTATAAATGCTTTCTTCAGGAAGCCCATATTTTTCTGAAATCTGTGAGAGAAAACATGACAATTCTTTGTACTTGTAAAATGAAATTCCTATGATAAAAATCAAAGATAACACTGAGCCAGGGGTGTTCCGCAGCAAAGGACTCCCCCTCCCTTTTACTCCACAAAACAGGGCCGAAGCAATGATCTGAACGGGACGATTTGAACGTGTGTGTGTCTCGCAGCGGGCAGCTGCAGCTTGGCCTTGGTTCTCTTTCTGATGGCTCCTGCCAGGCCGGGAACCTTGGGGAATAATCTTCACTTTCTTTCTCATTCCCTGGCCTGTTTGGGGCTTGGTGCTCCAAGCCGCTGGGCACAGAGAGCGTTGAGCTGATGGATCCAAACGGGAGAGGAACTACACAAAGCGTTGGACTCTGTCTGCCTGCGGCTGCGGCTTTTGCTTAGGTTTTATCTGATTTGCAAAGCTTCCCTGCAGACCTCTCCTAGGCGAGAACAGTTACAGTCTTAGGGTGACAGGAGTTTTGTAGCTTTTCCACAAACGTTTTCTGCAGAGATTTTTGACTCTTTGTGGTGAGGGGCGGCGGGGCGGGGGGGAAGATGGCAAAGAATCCTCTGGGCTGACATTTTTCAAACTCTCTATTTTTAAAAGTTTGTAAAACCAACAGAGCTTAAAGTGCAGCCATAAAGCCACCCCAAATCTGAGAGGTTTATTGTTTGTTTCCTTCCCAGCAAGCTCCAAAGAGGGGTGGGTTATCAGAGACGCTGCTGATAATCATCACAGAAATATGTCTGTGTGCTCCTCAAACACAACACAGGGAATTCCAGCATGAGGCCCAGAATTGGCTTCAGATTGCACATCTACAGCCCTGAGAACGAGAAGGGTGTTTTACAATGGAAAATATGAATGTGTTGTCACAAGAGGAGACTTATGATCTGAACAAAACATCTTGCCACAAGGTGTGTTCTTCCCCGCTGCAGCGCTAACAGCACACAGCCCATGCCAGGAGCTGTGGGCAGAATTCACCTGCTACTCACAATTTCCATTTCCATTCCCAAGAGAAAGCAGACAGGAGATATAAGCAGCCTTATATCCACCTTCCTATGTACCAAGTACCATTGCCCTTTTATCTGCAGTTTGTTCATGTGCCACAGTCTTTTGCTAACACTCACAGCTGTTCTGAGGCCCTGGAGATCTGGTGTCTTCAACATGAGAGCATCAAACACCTCCTCTGACTCCCTCCGCACGTACAACAAGACTGAAAGAGATAAAGCACAGCACTGAATCAGGGCTCTTTATGGCACGTTCTCCGGGTGATGTGGCCTCATGTAATTCAAGATCCAAGGTTATCTGAATCAAATGAAACACTATGTTCAAGAAGAGTTCCCATCCCAGGGGTTACCTCTCTGAGGATCTTCCTCCTTGGTTTGCTTTGGAGGTATCGGGTCAAACTCATCCGTGAATGAGGCACCACTCCGTTTCAAGGGCAGCCTAAGCAAAAGGAAGACAAGACACTCAAGAGGACAGAACCACACCAGTGAACAAAACAATTCCAGCAGTTGAACTTTTGACCAAACAATCAATTACTCCAACAAACATCCAGCAATTAAGTATCAGTTTTGCAATTACAGCAGCAAAGTGTTCCTGCCTGACCCACACAGGGACATTGGTGAGTGCAGGCAGTGGTTTTGGAGTCACATCATGAACAAAACCCTTTTCCACCTTCACATCATTGTTTCTCTATTGGTATCACTAGACAGTGGGTCAAGCCTCAGGTTAATACCAGTTCTCCCATTACAAGGGTGATTTCTACTTCATTCCGGCTTATTTTACAGCAGGATCTGCCTCTGGTTACTTGCACCCTTCAACGCTAGTGCTGTGACCACCTCCTCTTTCAAACATTGTCTCAATAAGAACAGGAGGACAGTCATGGACCTGACTCATGTTGGAGTGACTCACTGATAGGGAAAGAAATGTATCTGCGTTTTTGCATCCCTTGAGTCCACTCTAGGCCAGAGTTTAACACATATTTTGACACTCAGAGCATCAGGGAGACACTGCACTGTGTTATTTTGCACCTATAGCTATATATGCCTCTTGGATTATCCAACAACCATGACATACGCAAAGAAACAGAGCAGCTGATGGGTGGGAAATACAAGCTGCTTCATCCTTACCTGTTTGCAGAGTTGGGAACAGCAGGAGGGAGCACCTTGAAATGGAAAGGAAACATCGATCTTTTAGTTTGCACAGTATCACTGTGTGCCAATGAAGGGGGGGGGGGGGGGGGCAACATGGGCACATTTTAAACATGACTTCCTTCCTCCCTCCCTCCCTATCGTTTTTCCTACATAATTAAAGCCAAACATCTGTATGTGTTTCTTGGATTAAATGAAACCTGATCTAAAGGACCTGTCTAGATTTTCCTGCTCTGTCTAGAAGAGACCTGAACACATATCTAGCTAGACCCAAAAGCAGGTCAAATCTCATAACCTGCTTGGGACCAAGGACCAAGGTTCTCAGTGAATTCTTTGGTCACAAACGAGATTCTTCTAGTCCCTGTTTTTGACGCTGATGCATCAGTACAGCAGCTGCTGCAATAGGATGCTACAGCATTGTCACAGATGGCTTTTTCCCCCCTTTTTGACACACTGAGACAGTTGCTTCTTGAGGGAACACTGACGAGCTCTGAAGAAGGCTGGGTCTAGGTTTCCTCAGGCTGAAGGGGATAGAGAAGGGCAGAGGACAAGTGAGAGATGTCCCGTCCCCCCCTCCAGGGACTGACACGGTCACGTTTTTCTGTAGTTTACTTTCTGCTAGTGTTTTTGCTACCACTCCAGTCCTCTGTGGAAGCTGCAGGTGATACCTGTAAACCACAGGAATAGCTGGCTGGAAGGAACTGGAAAGGTTATCTTGCCCATCACTGTTGCATGACTATCTAGGCCGCTCCCGATAGCTACGTCTTCAAGTTCACCACATTTCCACAGAAGAATTATGGTTTGGTTTTGTTTTCTTACATAACACGAGTCGTGTCTGGGGGACTGATCAGTTTGGAAATTATGGGGGTGACAGGGCAACAGGTTGGTTGTTTTTTTGAAGGGACTTACCGTGCCGCACCTCTGCAGGTTTGAAAAATGGACGTTGGGGATAAACAGGACTGGCTGGGTTTCGAGGTCAGTCTCTGGCCTCAGGAACGTGATTTCATTCCCTCTGAAGCCAGAGAGCAAACAGCCTTTCAGACCTACAGATGGAAAGTCCAGTTCAGCTCAGTTCAGATGGCAGTTTAAGAGGCAACTACATGCAGAGAGGGGAAAGCGCCTGCCCGAGGTCTCCCAACAGATATATTAGAAAAAAGTCAGGACCCCACAGAACCAGGTCTTCAGGGCTTGCCCAGCGCTGTCTGCCCTAGGGAAGGCTCCCTGCCAAGACCCCAGGACAATTCAGAAGGGTTGGTTAGTATTAATGAAGGGCTTTGAGAGCCTTGGTAGGAGACCAGGTCAGGACCTGACTGACAAGCTGTTTCTGAATGGTGCTGATTTCATCAGGCTTGGAAATACCCAGGGCCAGATCCCGTGGAAGTTAACGGGCAAGCCCACATGGATTTCGACATGCTTCGGACCAGGTAACAAACTCTTAACACTGACCATTGTTGTTGGAGTCCAGGCACTTTCCTTTCCTTCTGAACTGTTTCCTTTCATCATCCCGCATTTTCCTCTCTGCTCCCTGTGGGGAAGTTAAGAGAAAAATCATGTTGACAATTCTAACGTTGGCAAGAGAGGGTTTATTGGCCATCTCTGGGAGGTAAATGCATTAAGATAAAGGCAGCCTTTATTCAAAAATGCTCATCTCAGAGACCTTTTACAAGCCATCCGGAACTTTCTGATTCTTATAAATTAAAAAATGAAAAAAAAATTGCTTTTAAAAATGAAAAATGCAGACAAAAATAGCTGTGAGAAATTTTTCCATGGGAAGACATCTGAGGCTGGGGAAGAACTTCTAAGGAGATTCTCGTCTCTTCTGCTATTTAAATTCTTGTCAAAAATAGAGTTTATTATGAGGCACAACCCCATGTAGGTCTGACACGGGGAAAACTTTCTAATGACTCTGTTCTACAAAGGCCTCAGCAGTGCAGATGCATCCCCACTGTCCCGTCTCACTCAGCTGAGGGGACTAAACCATCTCTGTTCCTCAGTCCTGACCTCTAGGCTGTTCTAGGCTCTCACAACCTTTCTGGTTTTTCTCCTGGAGTGACCGGCCACCAGTTTAAAATACCTCTTGGACAACCTGATGGAAAAGCAATGTTCTACCTTATCGCAGAATATCTTGATCTGGCAGACGGCACGGTGCACCAGCTGGCTGGTTCCATTGCCGTAGTCATACGTGTCTATCTGGAGGTTGAGCGGGACACCTTTCACTCCTTTCTGGGAGGAGAAGTCAGTGCTCAGGCAATTCACCCCAATAAACACCTGCAAATAGGAACAGAGATTGATACAGCTTGTTGGGACTGAAAACATTCTTCTCAAACAGCAGTAAGAGCAATGGGTGGGAACAAAAGCAGCTACTGAGACATCCTTCCGACCCTCCTAGCTTCAGCCAAGCATGTGAGCTGTTGGTTTCCCACCTGAGCACAACGACCAGGCCTTCCTAGCCACAGCCTCCTCCCACAGCTACTGCAGCTCTCCAGCTCTTCATTAACGCTTAGGCTATCCACTCCCATCAGCTCAGGCAAGTGTCAGACCAGATGCAAAGTCTGCCTGGGGATGTTCTTGCTGATATTGCGGATCTTTCATTTGAACAAGGGACCCTCAGACAGCAATGCCCTGGAGGCAGGGAGGAGGGCTAGACTGCAGCTTCAGGAATTACAAATCATTGCTGCTAGTCAAATAAATATTCATCACACACTGGTCTCCTTTATCTCTAGGACCGAGTTACCTCCAGTGGAAACTTCTGAAGAAAAGCCGAGCACAGATATAATCCACACTGTATCTCCAAATTACCAACTCATTTGTGTGGCCTTGAAATTTCCCTTGGACTCTGGGGACAGATTTGCAGCTGAAGAAGCTCCCACAGCTCCCTCAGCAGGACTCTAGCTGAGGATTTCAGCCTGAGACCTAATGTCAGATCTAGTCAGTCCCTATATATAGAAAAGAAAACCACTTAACTGTGGTGTGAAGTTTAATGGGAAGAAGAGAAGGAACAGGTGCTACAGACGACCCAAATACCTGACCCCTCCTGTCGGGGCTCCCAGCCCTCCCAGCTCTCTGAAGTCTCACCTTTATCTGCCCCAGGCCAGTGCATGTACTGGGAGTTTCTGCTAAGAGTTAAATCCAGTTCTGCTGAGGTGCCCCCGAGGGCTTGCCACATACCTGACATATTTCCATTTCTGACAACTTTGCCTTGAAGACATTTGTTAACCTCTTGGGTTGTAAAAGACCAAGGTGGCCTTTGGGCTAAAAGAAGGGCTTATTGAGATCCCAAAGCAAACCAGAGTTTTCCCAAGATACCAGCTTCAGAGAGATGGGGTATTCATGCTTTTCTTTTTCCCTTAGTTAATTCCTTAGTTACTACTTTTTACATGCTCCTTTCAATCCACACTAGATACAAAGTGTTAATGAGAGACTCTGAAGAGACACAGAAGAGACAGCAGAGCTGGAAAGATGTTGATATAAGCTTTACAGATTTTGAGGTCAAAAGGGATCTTGTGACCTGCCTGGCTCCCTTCCACATCACACAAGCCACAGAAGGGTGGTCAGTCATTTCTGCATCAAAATGCTGCCTTGAAAGGAGGGTCTTTGTTCCCTAAGCTGTGGTTTATTTAAATAGGCTTCACCTACATGTGAGCAGAGCCCTGATCTCGGCTGCCTGCTGCAAAAGGCTTTCTTCAGAGTTATCCATCAGCACTAAAAAAACATCTCTGAGCCAGTCTCAGGTGTACCCAGAGTGTTTATTAGCTAATGGCAATGCTTAAACACACAGAGAAGCATGGTGTCCTTCCCCACTGTCCTGGCAGACAAACACTACGTGGGGCCACTGGAATGGTGTTGTTTGGATTTGAAACTTTCTGTCTTTCAGCTGAGAAGTGGAAGGGGTGTGGGGGTGGTGTGCCTGGGCTGTCAGAAAGGAGGCTACGCTTTTGCTGTGGACCAAGGCTTCCCATATCCCTTCCACAAGCAGTTTGTACCTTTGCTTCTTCGTGGATGTTCCACACAAAGGACAGCGCATTGTAGGCTAACTCCTCGATGTTCTGCACTGTGTTGAAGTTTTCTTTACAGTCGGCTGAAACGCAATGGAGAAGCAGTTTATACTTTGGCTGCAAAGCAAGTTACATTCCCTAGGATTTCCACTCCCCAAAAGCCTGCCTCTCACTGACTCCAAGGCTAAAAGAAGTCTTGTAATACAGCAGAGAGGCCATCCTTGGTACCACTGGATAAACCTTGTGTGCATATGTAAGGGATGGGCCAGAAAGGACTCAAAGGTATTGGCTGGTGACTGCTATTTGAGTAGCCATGTTATGCAAAGTCAATGTAGATTGCTTCTAAGTTGGAACAACTGTGTCTCGCTCTGAGCTGCAAGGTGCTCAGCTGGACGGACAAAACCTTTGTCTGGCCAAGCATAACACACTGTAAAGCCTGCGTGGTGGCAGTGGAGAAGGACAAGCAGTACCAAAGCCTTTTCTAGCTCAGATTCCTAGACTCCAAGAGGCCATAGGTCACACCTGTGAGAGCCAAAATGGTTTAGCAGTTTCTGTCTCTCTGACTGAGGCTCTTCTTTGATGTATCTTGGTCTCTTAGCACATGTCCCTACACTTGGCAAACACCACCTTAAACCCGCAAGAGCTCCTCAGTCAGAGAGGATCTGCAGCCAGCAGATCAGCGCCAGATTCTGGAGCTTCAACTGAGTTATTGTGTATTGGCAATGCAGTAAAACGGTGCTAGAAGTTATCAACCCCACCCAGCCACCGCCATCGGACAGCCCCGCTCATACCGACGTCAATGACTCTCTGCTTGGCCGTGGGCTGGCGGGAATGCCAGTGCTTCCAGAACTTGAGCTGCTCCGTCGGGATCTTTTCGTTGTCAAAAACAATCATCACGACACTCTGTAACACAGCGAAGGACACCCCATATCAGCACATATCAGGCTAATGCTTGGTGCACTTGCTGCCCTTTCCATCCAGTGCATCCGGGCACAGGACAAGGGCAATTTAGTGTCACTGTTAATGTTTTATAGCTGGGGAAACTGAGGCAGGCAAGGGAAGGGACTTGAACACCGTCATGCAGGCAGGCAGTGGCAGAGCCAGGAGCAAAACTAAGATGCCCTGTATGCCCCCTAATTGCACTGCCCATGAGTTTCCACCGACTCCAAGGCGCACAAGGACCCTGCGTGGGAGGAATGTTAGCAGTGCTGCAGCAAGGATTAGGCTGGTACAGCCTAAATAGTCTTTTTCTAGACATTCTCAGTTTCAGGAATCCTGTATGTCCAAAGTCTAGCCCCTGAATACTGCTCAGGATTGGAGGACCAGGTTTCTCTGGTGGGAATTCAAGCTCAGCTTGGTCTCAGGGGTGGCTCCGGGAGCAAGATGGGGAACCTCTCTCTAGCTCAGAAGTCCTCTCACCAGGGCCCCCAGCCAGCCATCGGCTAGGGAGGCCTTTTGTGCATCCCTGACCTTACTCTGAAAGGTTTCAGCTGCCAGGTAACATGAAGGCTGTTGCTGTGCATCAGAGGATTAGCTTGTTATGAGTGAATCCATCCCATTCATTGCTTTAAGCCAACATGAGCCACAAAGCCATTACTCTTCATGTTCAGCTCTGTTCCCAGGCCGGTACAATTGCTGGATGTCTGATTACAGCGTGTGTCAGCAAAATTGTCAGCTTGTCTCTTACCTTCACTTTATTTGAGGACAAGTGTAAACATTTGCTGTCTCCAGCCGTCCGCAGCGTGATGGGGTAGAACTGTCCTTTGTTGAGGTAGGCCATGGGAGAGTCCCCAGATTTGATGTGAATGGCTTTGGGTGACCCCAGAGTATATTCAAAGTCACTTGTATGGAACAAAGAGAGAATGATGAATAAGCACACGCTGCTGTTTCACTCCAAAAGCAAAACAAGAGACATGCTAGTCTCCACCCCTACAGGCTACAGACACTGTGCACACAGGAGTCTGTGCCCCATTCCCCATCTCACATGCCCCTACAGCATTGAGCACCTCCCAGCACAGCACATACTGATCCTCCCCAACACCCTGGGGAGCAGAAGATCTCCGATATCCTCATTTTACCCTTTGGTTTTGGCTTAAAAAAACCAAACCTGTACATTATCGTAACCAGTATTTTTCTGTGGATGGCTACAGAACCATTGCACAATCAAAAGCCTAAACCAAACCAAACAAAAACAGGTACCTGTGATGAGACTTTTACAACAACCTAAACTCAGGTTCCCATCTCTAAATTCACACCCATAAATGGCCTGACCCAGGAAGACTGTATCCTAGTGGGTCCTGTAGAAACAGGAGGACCTGCAGGACACTGACATCTGCTTGTTTATCCAGGTACTCAAAAATGGACTCAGAAGCCCAGCTGGTTGAAGCAACTTCTGGTAGGCAACAACTTTAGTCTTTACAGAAAAGGTCTGTAGTCTTACACAGAGGAAGCTGTCACTGTTGACAAGCTAATTTAAAAGAAGAGCCTGATTTCCAAGAAGTCCTGCTCTTGGGCATTCACCAGCACCATAAGCATTCAAACCATGAGGCTACAGCTCAAGCTATTTTCTTCTGTGAGGAATCTGTGCAAGCCTCCACCTGTACACAAGCCTTCACACAGACCCTTCAAGTGCCCTGGAGTTGAAGCTCATCGTATTCCTGTTTAGTCACCAACCCATCTCCTTTTCCTGCTCCACCTCCCCTGTGATGCCATCTCTGAAGATGGGCTTGGCAGCTCCTCTTATCTAGAGCCAGGAGAGCCAGAGAACTTTAGTGCACAAATAAACACCAAACAGAAAGCCTCTCGCTCACTAACACGAGCTGCTGTCTGTGTGAACATCCCCACGTCTGACAGTTGAGTCACGGAGTCAGGTGACTCAGGAGGCAAATAAAAAGTGGGAGGTGGAATAATGTTACCTACTCAGAGGTTTGATGAGGTATCTAGAGCAGGAAAGCTCTGCCTGAGAGAGGGGTGGAAAGGAGGAAGAAATCTCTCTCGTGTTTTAAGGAGTGAGCGGCAGCGGCACCTTCTAAAATGAAGGCTGACTAACAGTGCTAAACCCAAAGTGAGAATCTAAATCTTGGATTAGGAGGAGGCTGCTTATCATTCTCATCAACTGTCACCCTCATTTTCTCTGTCATTTACCCCATTCCAGGTAGCTTGTGGAAATATGGTGCAGCCTCCTGGATGTATCTGTAGCTTGGGAACCATGCAGTGCTCCCTGGGAAGGAGCTGTAATGCACAGCAAACCTTTGCATGGAAGGCCTCAGTGCCACGTCTGCACTTGTGCAGGTCAAGGTGCTCATGAGATGTGACCACAGCAGTGGCAGGAGTCGGCACTGGATTTACACCAGTTTGGCCAACAAAGTACAACCTGAACCACACACATCTCAAGCTAAAAACATGAACTGGCACAACTGCATCAAGTAATTTGAGTTTAAGACTGGATTTGACTCCTTTTCAGCAAAACATTTCAAACCCTAATCCCTGCCTTGTACTACTAAACACTAAAATTCATCACTACTTTTTGTCTAAAAAGTCACGGAACAGCAACTTGCTCCCAAGACGCCAGGGGGACACAACTTGTCCCTGCAAAAGCATGAGATCTGTAAGTTTGCAATGGTCATTGTCAAGACTGGCATTGGGCTGAGGAAAGGGACGCAGCCTTTCCCCAGGAAAGGGACACAGCCAAGGGCGCTGGAAACCCAGAGACCGTGGATTGGCAGTTACCTCTTAACACTGTCCGTAGCGTAACTCTCAGGGCAAGGTGGCTCTGGCTGGGGTTTGAGGATATCGCTGAAGAGTAGCGACTGTAAGCAAGTGGAAACAAAACAGTCAGAAGCAGAATCTTTCATTGCTTTGCCCATCCACCTCTTCCCAGACATTACAACAGAGGCCACAGATAAAATAGACCCTCATTTCACAGCCTCATCCTACTTCCAAAATCAATACAAAACCCCCAGCAATGGGAATGACATCAAGCTTCTAATGCAAAAGCAAAGCTCCCACTGACTCCAGCATGAGCAAACCCCAAACTAGAGACAGCCTCACGCAGTTCCCCCTGCTGCCAGCACGCAACCCACTAACGGCTCTGACCTCCTGGGGATCCTCTTTGAAAGTGCTGTCTGGCTGCCACCTCTGCTGTGGTGGGGCTACTGGGATGGTCTCGAAGAGGGAGTTCAATGAGCTGTTGTCGTATACATCCCCTGGTGGGACCATGTAGTTGTCTGGGGTGGGATCCAGCTTGCTAGTGCCTGGTGGAAGCATGGCTGGCTTGTGAGGAGCAGGGACGCCTTCAAGACTTAAGCCATTCTTCTTCTGTGGCTCACAATATTCTTGGGTCATGGAAACATTTTCAGACAAGAGCTTCATGAGATGGGCTGAGCCATCAAAGGATGCAATCTCTGGGTCGTACTCCATTCCGTGGCAGTGCCTGGTGGAGAAAGGGTCCTGTCTCAAACCAGGGCAGAGTGTGGACAACCTCAGCAAGTTGTCACAGCAAGAAGCAAGTGCTGGATGTGCTGCTGGGAAGCAAACTGCACAGTCTAGCTGCCAGGTGACCTTGAGTCAGCTATGTGCATCTCCTGCTTGATATGGGAGATCTCACAGGCCCATGGGTGATCTCCACCCACCCACACACCTCTCAGTGCAATCAGCAAGAGCCAGAGGTGCTCAGCAGATAAGGGATGATCACACGGAATCAGAGAACATGGTTTAGATGTGGTTTGGGGCTGCAGATCCAGGGCCTATATCCATTATTTCTTTATTTAGGACACGAAACACTCAGAGCAGCAGGGGTGATAAGATAACTGCTATGTGGTCCTTCCATCTTAGTCTTTTCAGGACTCATTGACACTGAAAGTTGATTTTTTAAAACTTTTTTTTTTTTTTTAAGGCTGATTCTTGTTCAAATTCACCACAAACTCCAGGAGCTTAGGAAGCAAAACTCCCAGAGAACATCAGATCAGTGAAAAACTGACGTGGCTGAAGTACTGGAAGTGAAGTGTATGGCCCAGACTTCAGAGCACAAAAGATTAAGTATAGGAGCTGTCAAGTGACAGAGACATCAACAAACACACACTCCTGTCGCATATGGAAATGCTTCCTTTGTGCAGCATCCCAAGAACTGGTCCCTTCTCCAGCAGTGGCTCTGTGACCCTGCTGACTCTGCAGCCCTAGCTGAGCTGGGAAAAGGTGGCTTATTGCCCCTGTTACCATGCTCAGAAAACAAACCAACCCTGACATTAGCAACCCGCACACCTCTTGGCAGCATGAGCTACCCCCAAGGGAAGTAAAGCTGAATGAGTAGCTCCCACCCACTCTGCTTTGAGAGCTTCACCTTCAGGTATATGCTGAAATTTCCATAGTTAATAAAAAACATACCACTGTCCAGAACGCAGTGGCCTTTCAGAGAGGAGAAAACTGCTTAACTCAGCTTACTTGTGAAGAAGGAATGAAGTGTCATTCAAGAGGCTTATTCTGTCAACTAGTTAAAAACAGACAACCAGAAAAGGTTGCCAAAGTACACAGCATCCAGGAAGGGGAACTGAACTCATAGTGGCAAATAAGCCATTAATTTAATAGTTAATTATCTGAAAACCTCAGAGGACAAGTGGGAGTCACTGGAAGAGAATCCTAGGAGATTGAAAGCAAGTGGAACAGAAACCCTCATCAGCCTACGGAATGGAAGAGGACTTGGTCATTCCCTTCTTGCTGCCAGTGCTTAATCCCTTTTCCCTTTCTAGTTGTCACAGAGTAGGAAATAAAGACAAATCCTTCAGCTGCTGCAAATCAGTGCAACTCCTCTGAACACAGCTAGACAGATCCCCAGTTGTGTAAATGGGTGTAGCTCAATTTATACCTGCTTGGGATCTGGCCTAAAGAATTTTAATATATGTCTCAGGGTTAATAACCTCCACTGTTGTTGGTAATAACACCGTGCTTTGATGTCTATTTTATGCAAGCTAAGAGACCCATCATGCATGCAAGCAGCTGCAGGAGAATTAGACAGCTATAGAGAGCAAAAACGAAGCTAACCTCTTTCCTAGTTCATTGCGTCCCATCACACCAGATGGAAGAATCCTCTTCTCCTTTGGGACCTAGAACAAGGCAGAACAAAGAGTTTGTTTATTGTTAGATTTTATTAATGGAAAACAGAGGTAAAATTAGCCTTGTCTGTGTAGCAAGTGAAGTCTCATAGATAAAACACCGGGTGAATAACAAACACTGGGTGAGGATGCAGGAGACTTGGGCTCTCTTGCTGGGCTTCTACCATGGATTCCCAAGGTAACCTTAGGCAAGCCACATCATCTTGTTCTGGGAAGGATTTTCAAAAGCACCCAAGTGAATGGGAACATCAGTCCTATTGGTTTTAATTAGGGCTAAATCATACCCACATTTCTTGAAGCTCCATCCTACAGCAGCACTGGAAAAATAAAGATGCTAGGGTCTGCAAGGCGTAGAGCTCTTCCAGCTCCATGTCTCTAAGCATTGCTGTTTCTTATATGAAAGCTGTCGGGTAAAAGAAATACCCGCCTGCGTCTCAAGACACCCGGGTTCAGTTTTCCACCCTGTTTTGGGTTCCCTTTACAGTATAATGGTGTTTTGTGCCTCAGTTTACCATCTGTGCACTGGGGATAATAGTGGCACTCTATGCTGGGGGTGTTATAAGGACCATTGCACAAACAACGTGGAGAGCTCAGCGGATGGGTACCCTCCTAAGGTGACTGAACACTATTTTACCTTCACGCTTCTGCTCTGGGACAAACTCCCCCAAGGCACCCAGCCCCAACGGGAACGTACCATGTAGTAGTCATAGAGGAGGCTCAGGGCAGCCACGCTGTCATCATCTCCATTCACCCTCATCATAGCTTTGGTGGCTGCCGTCAAGGGGTTCTCCAGGTAGGTTTTCCAGGCTTCATCTTCATTGGTGTAAGGGAATTTCTGGAAGTTCATGGTGTCATTCTTCATCAGACGCACGGACCTAAAACTGAGCCAGACAGAGGAAACGGGGAATGAAGGATACTAATTTTCCACGGCAATTTCGGTGCCACCCAGCTGAATACACCAAGGGCTTCCCAAAGGCACTGCTGGAATGGAGAAGGGATGCTTTCCTGGTCCTTAACTCCCACAGTCTTTGGGATTAACAACTTTTCTGCCCAAAGCTATGTACAAAATTAGACTGAAGTCTCTCTGGTGGGGCCATGCAGAGAGGCAGATGTACCTCTGCTTCCCTCTTCCTGCCCCAGGGGTGCAAAACACCACGACACCACCTGCAACTCCTCCTTCCTCAGCAAGCGCACACTACCAGCCAGGCAGATCATGCACCGTCAAGGTGGGATGTTGTGGGATTCAGTAACTTGAATGCAATGTGATCAGGAAACTGCAAAATTTTTCCTTGAATTTGGAGCTGCAGCCCACAAATACAAACAATCACTCAGTGTTCAGAGAACTTGACCTACCCAGATGAAACCAAACCCCATTGTTTTTCTTTGCTGTAGCTCATAGTTTTTAAATTTAGTTACAATCTATGTTTTTTTCAATCGTTTGTGTGCAATTTTACTTAGAGGGAAGTAGACAGGCAGATCACAACACCCTTCCTTCCACTAAAAAATTCCTGACAAAGGTGAGGCTCATGGGCCTACGTGAGCTGAGAAGCAACATACCAAAATAATGCCCTGCCTGTCCTCTCTTCTGGCACTTTCTCCAGGTCTCTCCATCTTATGTTAATAAACTGTCAGACACTTAATTACCCAAACATTGGTCATCTTTCCTTTTCCTCCAGCAAATCCTACTAGCAGCCAGCACAGAAGCACCTCTGTGCATTCCCTGTGTGCTCTGTGCTGCAGGTTCACCCCGCTCAGAGGAAAGGATGAACCAGTGGCCGTACTCCTGTCACATCCTTCATGTATATGGTGTCACCACAACAGCTCATACTATTCACCATAAAAAACAACTTTGTGGACAAAAATTAGTTTTTCATCAAAACGGAAATGTCCAGGAAGGACAGACTGTTTTTTATTAGCAGAAGTAGTTTAAGAAATATATAAGAACATTTCTTTAAACCTCCAAAGCTGCCAATAGCAGAACTTTTTCAATTGCTGATTTTTTTTATGGAAAGGCAAAGAAAATCTACAGGAGTTCATGTAATGAATGCTACATTTTAATGGCATTTTTATAAGGAATATGTTGTTTCCATTAAGCTACTCTCCATGTGTTTATAATAAGTTCTGGGCTAGACTTTTAAGTGAATCATTCAGAGAACAATAATTCCTCTTGAAAGGAATCTGGCATCTCTGAAACTCCCAGTTATTGCTAACCATGACAGATACTGCCAGCCCGTTTGGTGTGAGCTGCCCACGCCAACGGGGTGAAAAGCCAGGTGCTCAGTGGATGCTCCTGGGCTGGAAACTGGAAGGGTGCAGAGGTGGACCTTGGATGGGGTGAAGGATGCAGGTCCATCCTTCCCGGCAGCCCAACGAAGACAGCTTCAGTCCCGCACGTGCACCAGTCTCTCACACTGCCATGTCTTCAGCAGGGAATACGCGTTGAAACCGTGCCTGGATAGTTTTGGCAGCGCTCCTGGATCAGACTCAAGAGCCCTCCTTGGCTGAGCAGAGTGGCAGCCCTACAATGGTACTCAGTCTCTCCCAGAGCAGCACAGACGAGGCCACCAAGGGCTGCCTCTGCTGCCACCTTTTCATTAAAGAACGTATTTCTTCCACGCAAAGTCCCTCCACATCTGAGCTGCACAGAAGAGAAGCTGGTAACAGATCTGCTAATGGCCCGAGGCACCCAATTCCCACTGGTTTCTGTGCTCACGTGGCGGCAGGCGCCTGAGCTCAGGTTGGTACAGAGAGCAGCTGCTTCCATGTTACGGTCCTGGCCACTGCAAGCTCCCATCGCGCGCTGGTATAACGGAGACGCTGAGTTTGCTCCTCTTCTCCCTCGCACGACGGGAGGATGCGCTAACACCAGTTTCACCCCGCGCATGAAACTTCACCAGGTGTTTTGTGAGTTTCGTTGTCTTTAGCGTTTCTCACGCAGCCCTCCCTCCCCTTCAGTGCCGCTGCTGTCTCCAAGGCGAGCAATCGGCATGACTCAGATTTCACTGCTGTCGACTTGACGATGGGCTGTTCAGTCCTGTCTGGACAGGAATCCTCACCCGTTCTCAATCCGATCTTCTCAAGGAAGAATAGGCAGCAACGGAGCTTGCTCTCGGGGTGAGACTCAGCTCCTATCACTTGTAATCAACATAGATAAACACACCGTGGTAAGATGTAGCAACAAAGCATTCAGGAGCTTAAAAAAGCACAGATATTACAAGGAAAAATGCTTTGGAGCTTTATTTTGCCTCACCTGAGCCCTCAACTGAAGCACTCCTTGTGTGACTCTGTTCTGCCTCCCTGCCTTGTCACTTTGGTGTGGCACAACCACTGTATGCATGAGCGGCTGATGTTTTAGCATTTTATCACTTGGTCTGCACTCCGGAGGCAGAAGGAAGTTGGAGGTGGAGCTTGAGATCTCAGCCACTTGTAGACGTGTCCGGTTTGTGAAGAATACAAGTTTGAAAAGTGCCCTAGGAGCCTGCATCTCATTTTTACGTGTGGCTCCTGGCTGCCTTGGGTAGCTGTGCCTGTGCTGCGTGCAGACATCTCCACCTCATCACTGCTGCCCCACGCCTCTGCTAGGAGAAACCGTCCCTGCAGCAGAGACGGCACAATGGAAAACCTGCCCTACCCTCAGCCTGGCATAATAAACCAAAGGCACTTTGCTAAAGTTGTATGCCGTGCCCTGAACTTGAGAGCGCTAAAGTGTGGGCACACCTTGCCTTACAGTACTCCTGTTACAAAGTGGCAAACTCCAGCAGAAAGGAGGGACTGGAGGATGAGGACAGCAGCATTTTAAGCTACCCAAGCAAGATTCACTGGAGGCTTCAGTCAGGACCCTGTAGGGCTTAGAAACCACAAAGTCCTTGAAAGTCAGTGGGCCGACAGCACAGCAACACAGCGGGTCCTCCCATGCGCCTGGAACTGCATTGGTCCCAGTGAGCTTGCACTGATTCACCCAGCTGAGGACTTAGACAAAGGTGACATGATGGGGATTGCACATCTGTTCCATCTTTTTTTCTTTTCCAGAGTTCATACGATCCCTAGTACTCCCTGAAACACATTTGAGTGGAGCCACGTGAATTGCCCAAGACAAAACTCTGCAGGTGGGACAGCTCTGCAGCTGAGACGTAATGCAGACTCCATCCCACCTTACTCTTCCAGAGAGGTCGGCTCTGCTCTGACCCTGCTCCAGAAGTCAACGAGGCTAACCAATATGTGAAGAAAGAGGGTGATTTGAGGAGATAAGCAGATCTGATGATATGTTTTGAGGCACCTTTTTGACATCAGATGCATTTCAGTTCATGCAGCTACAGGGCACCATCATGTCAGTTTGCTTCTACAGCCTACTTCTGACTCAGCGTTAGCAATCTCCGTGAAGTAGAGACAGAGGAAAGAGACATCCAAATCCGGATCCAAACACACGTGAACTTTACTTTCATCACTCCCTGCGATGCCCCTTCCATGCGGCTATGCCATGTTTGTCCACTGCAAACTGCTCTCTGTTTGGCAAAACAAACTTTCCAGTTACAGGCAGTCGCCTTGGTGCGGTGGCTCAGACAAAGCGAGGATGGTTAGTGAAACACAAACACGTGGGACCAGCGGCCTGCCTTCTTGTGTGCACAGACTCACCCCGCTGGAGCCTCGGGGTCATGTGCAAAGCAGTGCACGATTTTGGGAAGGGAGCAGTCTATTTGTTTCCAAACAGTTTAGAATTTGACACAAGGTGATACCAGCCCCCTTTCCCCACTCCATCCCACCCAATCTCTGTTTCCCCTGTTTATCTGCCAAGTCTACCATAACAGTGGCCTCCTGATTATGAATAAACACTCAGGGCTATGCTGAAACAGGAGAATATGCCCAAAGGGTCTAGGTGGGGAGAGCAGCCAAGCAGGAAAGAAACGGTTGTATTCCTTTTGCCTTTTGTTGGGTTTCAGTGGGTGGTTTTGCCGGCCTTTAAGCTTTGTGTTGCTTGTCTTTGTTCTCTCCCCTATAACTGATTAAGCCTCCAACCTAAGTATTAGCCATGCCAGATGCTGATGGCTACAGAGAAACATCACATTGTCAAAGGAGCAGAGAATCCATGGCAACCAGCAGCAGGAATTCAAAGGGACAGAATAGACCCCGGCCCGCAGGACTTCAGAGATACCCCAGGCAGGTCACGCGGGGGATTTCATTAGCTCTGGCTTTGTGCATCACACTCACCTCCCTACTGAAATAACCCTGATGTTCCCCAAGAGCCTCTTATCAGTAGCATGGGGAAGGATCAACACTACACTCGAGAGAGCAGGGCCGATGAAGAGCAGCGTTACCACGACTGCTTTCTGGGGCAGAGATTTTAGCCTGTCAACCAGGCTCCCTTGCCAAGGAAGGACAGCACCCCACAAAGCGGCCTTGTTACTAAATCCAAACTTCTCAGCTAAATGCTGGTTTTACCCTATCTTTGCAAGTTTAATAAATAAGCACATCTGAAGACAATGTGACAATACAGCCACCAGTGAGCATACTGTCACAGGCCCATTCACACAGGCAGCCAAAAATCCAGACAGAGACAGAACCAGAAAAAAAAAAAAAACCCACACAAAAAGAAACATAACAAACCTACAGACTAATAATGAAAAACATTGCCTAGATGCCAAGTACAATACAGTGTCAACCCATAGGTGTCAAAGGAGACCACTAATCTCACGGACCCTGACCTGCACTGCCTACACAATCGAAATATTTTCTCTGGCAGCTGGGTAACAACGCGGACTCTGTCACTGGATTTCTTCAGGGGCATTTCAGCAGCAGGATCATCCTCAGGGTAGCGCAGTACGTTAACTCAGCGCCACAGCTAGATGTGTCCTAGCCATGCCTCGGCTCTGTGTCACCCACAAAGACAGCTCACGAGCACGTGGTCTGTGTAGCCCGTGCATGAGACAGGCTGACCCCGTCGCACTCAACCAGAGACCCTGCACAGATGCACACGACAGGGCATCGACCTGCATTTAGTAAGTGCAGAGGAGCAGAAAGGTGCAGTGGCTGGGATGGAAAGAAAAGGGGCCGTCGTGGGCATCTTGGAGAAACAGCTCCTGTTTCCCAAAAGGGCGCTGAGACTCCTCAGCGTCGAGGCAAGCCAGTGGTGCTCAGCAGCACCCAGGAAGACGGGCGAGCTGTGCGGCTGGCTCCGGCCGTGCAGCGGGGAAGGCGTGGTGCGTCCCCGAGGGTGGGGACCGGGGCGATGCGCGCTGTGCTGACACTGGGGGAGACAGAACCCTGCCAGGCTCTTTGACTGAATCCCCCCAGCCCAACTCTCTTGCGGAGCTGGAACCAGTTGGAACGGTTTGCAGGTTGAATCCAAAGCGTCGTAGAGCCAGCCAGACCTTCCAGGGGCAGGCACTACCTGGGTAATATGCAGGGAACTGGCCTGTCTCTTGGCCCTTTTTGGTTACTTACAGCTCTTTAGGACCCACAAACACAAGAATTTTCTTCCATTTTTACACCAGCGTAACTCCCTGCTTTTGAAGCTGTTTTTTATCACAGAAGAAGAAATTGAGGCACAGGGATTAACATTAAAATGACTTATCGAAGGCTGCTCAGTGCAGATGGGAGAACAGAACCAGACCTGAACCTCTGCTATAAACCTCTCCAGCATTGGACTGGTTCCTGCCTTTCTTAGCCTGAAGGGCTCCATGAGACGATTCAGCATTGAGTGATGTTTGGGGGACACCAGCTGGCATTGTGTTTTACCTGATAACATCATCCTTGAGGTATCCACCCACACAATCACATTTCACAAATGATTCCTGCTTTAGTGCCTTCCCTGCCTAACATAACAAATTACAGCACAGAATTAGTTTGCAGTTCAGGAATTATGGCTGATTTTTTCTAGAAGCAGTTTGTGATGTCGGACGCTTCAGTTTTGAGGTGTCCTGAGTTTCAGGGGGATCTGCCTCCAAAGGGAGAACACAAAAAACAGGCCTATAACTGCCTCTGACTGAGCATCTGGCACTTCTGAAATCTTGGTCTAAACTTCTACTCACTTTTTTTTGTTGTAGACAGATAAGGACACCTTATGTACACATGTATTCATGAACACAAACCTTCATCTCCACCAACACACACACACGCACACTGTATTGAAGCTCCCAGTCCTTCAAATACCATGAGAAAAAATTCACACAATGAGAAGTGTTTCATAACTCAGAGCCTAGGTGCTTTCTGTTATCTCTCTTGTTTTTAGTGCTTATGGATTTTTCCCCCCAGCTTCCACATCCAAAAACCTAGCTACTTGCTATTTTATGTTTCAGTTCTCATATATTCACTGACTCCAACAGCTGCAGCTTTTAAATGGGGGGGGGGGTTTTAAAAAAAAAAAAAAAAGAAAAAAAAATCACAGTTTTACAAGACTTGGATTAAAACCCCCCAATGGTAGCAATGAAGCGATATATAACCTTTTGCAACAAAGTTTGTTTCTTTTTTGCTGCTCTTCAGGTAATCTGGTTTTAGTCTAGTAATCAGTTATGGTTATTTGTACTGTAGCAGAGCCCAGAGGTCCTGACTGAGAGCAGAGCCCAGTTTTACTCAAGTTTCTGTACTTCCTTCATCACATCCTACCAGAGGATCCTGCAGTAACACACTAAATGATGTTACATATCTCTGTGTGAACCTCAGCATTCATTTAAGAAAGTAATAAGAGCAGAGATTAATATTAACCTGATGGGAGGTTTGCCACTTCAGAGTTATGCATTGAGTCTCAGGCTTCCTACATGCCCTGGGAGACAACAGGACAGTTCTGTCCTCCCATTTTAGGCTGGGATGTGCTGATCCCTTCCTAGTGCCTGCAAACTCAGTCAGCTAACAAACTTGGCACCTGGCTTCAAGCTGAAGGTGGGCGAGGTGAATCCTCAGCGCATTGCCCAAGAGGACACAGGAAGTGTGTGTCAGGGCAGGACACTTGACACAAAGCTCACGCGATGCAGCTTGCTCCCCTGCCCCGTCAGGGTATCATTGCTCCATGTCCAGCAGTGGCTGTGCCTTCTTCAGCTGTGCTGGGGACTATCTGCAGACCTGGTGAGATCCAGCCAGGGTTGGCTCTCCCCTTTTGCTTTCCTCTTTCTTCCCATCCTGGAGGGACTTTTCAGGCTGGCCAGATCTCAGCTGCCCAGATCTCCTATAATGGGCTTGGCTGATGTACTCTGTATGTACGCTGTAATGTATTCTGATTCAGAGTACCCTGTGAATCAGTGTCCCCAGGGTCAGGCAAGCCTTTTGCTTTGCTGTTTAATAATAATAATAATAAAAAAAAAGTAGCATGATGTGTTTCAAACAATGCTTTTGCCAAACAAATAAAATTCATCCCTTTCTAGGTATAACCCTATTAAACAGCGCGTTTCTGGAGAGCCGGCGTCACAGCTCAGACAGCAAAGACAGAATGATGAATAGAAACGAAAACTTGCCACAGCGGGTGGCTGGCCCCCGGGAACCAAGCACCTTGGTGAACGACACCTGCGCTTTTCCTCTGACTGCTTGTGGTTATGAACACTCTGGGGACAAGGGACATTTTTGTACCAGAGCTATCCTCACCCATGCCATAATCACAGCTACTGGCCAGAACAACGTAACACCTAAAGGAACAACAGCGAACGAGGCACCACATTTTCTGATCTCCCAAGCCTTTGAAACTTGGGTATTAGCAACGGAGTCCCAGCCAGAATATAATCGTATGCTATATAATCAATTGCATTGATTAACGTGTCTTTCAGCCCTTGCCTTTATCGTCCTTCAGCACACACTACTCGAGGATCCGAGGCACTGATCGGGAGCAGTTTCCCCGCCAATCCACTGAACTGACACTCGCTTGCAGGTGCAATGTAAGTGCAAGCGTGTTTTCGGATGAATACTTTACAATGATCAGCAATTTAAACACCAGACTGAACAAAGCAGCAGTAGATCCTCATCAGTGTAACTGTCTTTACTCTACAAATTTATCTGGAATTATCCCAATGTACCAATCAGTTGAAAATGTGACCCAAAGCATCAAAGCAGAGATAGTATGTAAATGTTGATTTATCTCTGCTTTGAGTCTAGAGTTTATTCAGAGGGCTTTTACTCCTTTGTTGTGAATTGCACAGCAGTTATTTGATTGTTGTTTCTTTAATTTACAAATCTCTCTTTCTCTTTACATAACTTAAAAATAAAACCCACGTCTCCCTTGAAAGCGTACCTTGCTTCAGCATGGTTATCCCTTGTGTGCTTTACTGCCAGGGTTTTATAAAAGGGCTTTAACTTTTCATTCACCAGGAGCATAACTCGAGTTTTAATAACACACCTTATGCATGACAAAAATTTGCTTCTGGCGATCATGGTTTCGACCACAAAACCACAACTGGGAGTAACTCCTGGTTAACTCTTTCAAGCCCACGCATTGCAGAGTTAGACATAAGTTCAATTTAGAAGACTATGGAAATTATCAGTTAGAATATGTTATAATAGGCAAAACATCTCATTCTCTCATGCCACGCTAGTCTCTTCCCTGTCCTTTCTGTGAAATTAAACTGGAAAGGGAGAGATGAGATTACTCTCCCTGTCACTTTGGGTGATAGCATCAGCCCATGGGGATATCACAGCTCCCTTAAAATCAGCTACATTTGGGCACATATTCACAGCTCAGATCCATCCTCCCCGGGCTCAGCTAGTCATGGGGCTGTATAAAGAACAATGGCTGTGCGAGACAGACAGACACACACTGCTGCCCTTATCAGATCCTCTAAGTACTGCTCCTGAGAGCCCTTTCCTTCCACTGATGTCTACAGAGCTACACCCTGTATGACTTCGGCCTGGGTGATTAACCAGAGGTTAACAGCTACTGCAACAGCCCCATTGCTCAGATCTTGGGCTTTAGCAGCTCTTCACAAGGTTCCTCCTCCCCGGTGACACCTTTCCCCCCCTCACAGTAAACCCAAAAGCAGTCTGAACGTTTCAGCTATGCCATTGGTACCGCGAAGTTCCCACCACGCTTTATCTCCTATCGGTGCTCCCCGTCAGCCCCTGGGGAGCTGGATGAGGTGCTCCAGGCCCACGGTGCTCCTCAAGAGTTTCTGCAGGCGAGCTGGCAGTGCCTGCCCCTGCCCCTGCCCCTCTGCCGAGGCACCATCAGGCTGGGGTGGTTACAACCCCCTGTCTGCACCCCCGGGAGAATTGTTTTCCCCCAGCTTTGAGCTAATGAACTAAAGTGAAATTTTCACAGAGGAGATGCAGAGATCTGCAAACATGTCCTCAAGTTCAATCTATAGAAAAACATTGCACAGAGCCTTTTACCTGCGGAGGTAACCAAACGGAGCCCCATACCGAGATCTGTCATAAAGACTGAGAGCAGAGAGCAATCTCTGCACTTGTATTGTCTCTGGAGTTGAGATCTGAATCACAAAAGGGATGCTGCTCCCATCAATTCCCCCTTTCTCATGCGAAAGGTACAGGGGTTAACAGCCCGTTAGTAAGCGAGGAGTCAAGCAACCATGTAATTCATCAGGTAACATAATGCCCCAGTCCATAATTAGTAATACATCAATCTAATTCTGCAATGCGCTGTGTACACACACAAACACTCTGTAGCATTCTGAGAGTAAACCACGTGGCCTGACTAAGTTTAAAAAGCATCAAGTATAAATTACCCAAAGAGTTTGGAAAGGGAAAATTTAAGTTACTGATTTTTAATTGATCCAAGCATACTGATCCGAGTACTTACATAAAATAATAATTAATGTTGCACCTTCACAGGGTTCTTAATTATTAAGAGATTAGCTGTCACAACACCCCTGTCAGGCTTGTAAATGCATACAGGTATGTGGTTTTCTTTCAAAATATGCCTTCTGAAGCATGATATCTGTACACAGATGTATATATGGACATAAATTTCTTGATATATTTCATTATACACAAGTATTTCATACAGGGCTATATACCTAAACAGGTTTTTCAGACTGGATTGACAGCAGCATTCACTACTGTTGTTCAATATTCCTCCAGCCATACACTATGTCACACCAATATGACATTTGCCTGGTTTTATTCCAGAGGTGTGAGGCACGGTATGTTGTGTAAATCCATACCATCAGTACCTGAAGTCCCAAATATTTTGGAAGTGTCAAGATTAGAAACAAAAGTTATACAGGATCAACAAAGTGTTAAGTGTTTTTTTCTTGTTAAATAAATAATTAAAAAAATAATCACAATTGCTTGACAGAATCGTATGTGAATCCATTTACTTAAAAAAAACCCAAACAAACAAACAAAAAACCACCAACAAAAAAGAACACCACAGAACTCTCACCCAAAAAAACTAGAAACTCATCCAAAATTGGTTAATACTTTGGATGGTAGTTTCTAAGAAAAAAAAAAACAAAACCCAGCCGCAGAATCACTGTAGCCTGTTAAGATTTTGTTGGATAGAGGCAGACTTGCCTCTAGACAGAAACCCTATGTGTCAAGTTTTAGTCTGGGAAAAAAAAAAAAACAAACAAAAAAGGATCACGATTTTAAACAACTCTCAAGTAATAACAAGAAGTGATTCCTCCTAAGAGCAGCAACTGGTTAACAAGGAACAGAAAGTCTGAAAAATGCTCCCATCCCATTCTTTTACTTCCACAGGCAAACAGCTGGACAGGCAGATTAACCCAAGGAGTCTAATTCAGTCAGACCCAAAGCACTTAAACCACCCTCAGAAGAAACACTCAACCTTTAAAGAGAGGAGTGGGTCAACAGAAAAAAAAAACCCTACTTACTCAAGTTCATTAGACATACTTCCCCACGTTTCCAAATCTTCGCAGACAGTAAATTCTGATGACTTCTCTCTTCTAGTACCTGCTAAAGACAGACATTGCCTGTGAAGTGTTTGATTTATGTTGAGGTTTTGCGCACAGGTATGCTGCTGACAGGTGGGTTGGCAGGCGGCGGGGATTGGCTGCCGGCACAGGTGCCCTGGGACAGGTACACCCAGGCAGGTGCAGCCCGTAACCCTCTGCCTGCCGGCCCGGGGAGGATGGAGGAGAGGGAGGTGGGTGGGGAAGGAGGGGAAAGCCCTTGGGGGAAAAAAGATAGGCTAAAGGAGTGGAATCAGTTATTCATCTCTGTGATAATTAGTTTCAGTTTGGTGGATGTGTTCCATGCACTGCGGTGCCAAATAGCTGTCATTTTTATGAATCTGGTCCTTTGCTGTTTCTTTATATATAAATATACAGACAAAAATACGTACATATATATAAAGGAATAAATCAGGGAAGAAGGAAAGCCTCTTGGTTTCCTCTCATTCCTAAACGGTAATTGTACTGACAGGCTCACTCTTTCTTTCCTTTTCTCACCTCCTCTTAGCTGCTCGCTCTGTAGGTGTTGGGGTTTTTTTTTCCTCTTAAAAAAGTAACTTTAAACCCCCTAACTTTAGATGCCAAGACATGCAGCAAATACACTGGCTTGGGGAATCTTTGCATTACACTGGATACATAAGGAAAACAGGTCTGTGGGACAAACCTTTTCCCGTACCGTTCACGCACGCTGTCCTGCCTTCTGTAGTGCAGACAAGAGTGTTACTCCAGCACGCAGGGGACGGCAGCGGGAAGCCCAGACACACGCCGTTTGGGAACTGCAGGAATACCACCCAGGCAATACCTCTGTAGCAACTCACCTGTAAACGGGGAAAAGATTTATGCAATAGAACAAAACTCATCATAGATTCAAGCACTCCTGTTGGATGGTTTCTGTCATCCGTGTTGCAATGAGGAGGCAAAGGATGGGCTCAGCGGGTGACTCATGTTGACTGGATTTGGAAGGCAGGAGAGGATTTTATGAGACAAGTTGGTGCAAGCCTTAAAACAAAGGGAAAAAGAACGGCTTCCACCACTCGTTCTCACCCCCCATCACTGTCTCACTCACTGAATCTGTCCCACTCAGAGCCCTGCACCAGCAGGTGAATACAAGAGAGCTTGCAAGTCTTCCTTCACATAACAGTAAGCCCAGCTCTCCCAACTCGGTGACAAATGGCATTACTAGCCCACTCAGGCAGGCATAAAGCATGTCTACACAGGCAGGTGTGAAGACAGAGCATATTAATTTGGGTACAACACCCTTCAAACAAATCTCTATGGCTTCTCACTCAGAGCGTGGCCAGCTCAGAGCACAGGATGAAGAATGGCAGTGGTGTATCTGCGCTGGCTGATAAGGACGTGCTGAGCTGAGCTTTGCCTGACCCAGCCAGCAACTATCACCCTCCACTCTGCTGTGCAAACTCCTGGCTGCCAGGGATCTAGGGACTGGACAAAGTCTGTTTTCTGGGAATGAAAGGCAGAGGTCTGGAGCAATGCAAACTCCATTGGGGATCACTGGAGAGGACCAGCTGCCAAGACCTTGTACAGCAGAGGACAGCAATACCCCAAAGTCAGTTGAATGAGGGCTGATGATCAGAATCAATGCCATAGCAGGGACCATGCAGTGGTGAGAGTGCAAAAAAAAAGAAGAGGCAAGAACATTTATGTCCTATCCAGCCAAGGAAAAGCACAAATCTTATGCAGTCGTGGCATGAGTTGATCAATATTCTGACTGTATCTCTAAATTAAGTATTAAGTATCTCTAAAAACAAGTACCCAGTACATGATGACCACAGTTGTAGTCCTGGGTACTTGTCTTTTACCTGGATCCAGGCAGAGAGTATTTCACTGACTCTGGGTAGTGCAAAGAGCAGCAACATCCCCTTAGGGGATTTCCAAGTTTCTTCTAACCTTTCAGTGAGACTTACCAGATTCCAGCAACAAAAGTGAAGAAGAAAACACTAGCTGAGCCAGACCATGCCGGGGAATGGCAGGGCATGGGATTCTGACCTCTGCGGGAAAAAGCCTGTGTCAAAGAAAAGAGAGGGAGAAATGTGTCTGGCAAAACTGAGCAGTGACAGGCTTTGCCTTAGCGAAAGGTGCCCTGCGGGCCTCAGTGCCACCACGGCCAGGCCAAATCCATCTCTGGATGGGAACCTTCAGTCTGAAAACTTGGCCTTTTGCAGAACAGCAGGGATGACGCTGTCTGCTGCTCTGTGATAGGGGACAGGAGAAAAACAAAGCCACTGGTCGCTTCTGCCTGCCTGGAGCTTAGCTCTGTAACCAGCATGCTGCTGACAAAGCCTTGGTTCTACCTTTGGGGGTTTAAGCCCACCCCTGCTGCACTTGCAGCTCACATACCACAGCTCGGGTGGAAGTGGGGACAGCCAGGGCCAGTCTGGGCTTACCAGGCTCTCGGTGCTGTCTGTCAGGCACCAGCAAGGCTACACGCCCTGTCCTGCTTCGGTGTGTCTGGAGTCTGCCTGAGAAGCCACGAGGTCCCTCGGGAAGCTAGAAAGGACAGAAACACAGATTCTCCTTTGGACAATTTCCCTGGGACTCCAAAAGGACGAGTCTGTTTTCAAACATTAAGTTTCTTCTTAGCTTTGCTGCCGCTGATCCAGGACCTCATCTTTTTCCTGCGAGGATCTTATTGCCATGGCGGCAGGAGAGACTTGGCCAGGTAGGAAGACGTGTGCTTGTTCTCGCATACAGTATGATTTCTTATGCAATGAGCTGCGTGCCTGCCCGCAGCACGGAGGCACTCTCCCAGCCTCCAGGAACGATGGCGCCTCGGCAAAAATCGCTTGCAGCAGAAACCAGCCCCTTTGCGCCAGTACTGTGGGGCCCGTACACACCTCTGTCTTCTTTATGGTAACACCAGCTTGAGTTTGCTCTCTCAGACACCTTTTCAAGGCCAGGTGAAAACATTACTGACTCCCTGTCACCAACCTTCCCACAGACAGGACGCTCACAGCCTCCCCTCTGTTAGCTTTACGCTATTGCCAGCGAAGGAGGATCAGGATCACCCCAGCACGCACACGCCAATCGAGGTGTGACGTGTGCTGGTGGGAAGCAGGGACAGCCAGCACTGCCTGGGCACCGTGCCGCCTCCAACACCCGCCAGCTCCTGCCAGACGGGACCACCCTTGCCCTGCCTCTTCCATTCTCTTGGGCATCTTGTCTTTTTTGTGATAATGTATGTTTTATGGCGCCTGAGAGGCCTCCAGGCCTGGACGCCTAGACAATCCCTTTGACTACAATTTCAGTATTTTTAATTATTATTTTGTCTTTTTTTTTTTTTTCATTTATACTCCACCCTCCAAGAGTATCTGGTGAGGGGGTGGGTTAGAAGAAAGAGACCAAGAGATACATTCCCTATGCACAAAACCCTCCCACTTCCCTTCCACTCCCCTGTTAAATATACCTTGGAACAAAAGCCCTTTATGATGCTCTAAAAATAAAGCATGTAGCAGTCAAGACAAACTGCAAAGTTTAAAAGAGAGGGCCAAATTTTGCTCACAGCTACACCCTCTCTAAGGCAACAGGGTTCCACTTGTGTTTGGATTGTTAAACCCTCTTTAAACATCCAGGGGCAGACTGTGATTAGCTGCATTTCATTAGCAGGAGTTCAGCAGCTCCATGATGGAGGACAACATCACTCATCGGGTCTCCAGCCCTCAGATGCCGCTGCCGTGTCAGGAGCCCGCTGGGTCTGCATCTGGAGGAGCTGCCCAAGGTGCGGCACGGCCCTATGACCATGCTGCCCCTGTTCCTGTTTCTCCCTCTGCCACTGATTTGTGGTGTGACCTCAGATAAGTCACTTCACACTCCCTGTTCCCAGTCTGGCTTCTTTGCTGTATAACTTGTAAGAAACTTCAAAGCAAGGGCTGTAATCCCTTTAGGATACACGGCTTTTCCCACTGACAGCTGTCAAACATCCTTTCCAGCTCTCCTGTGATGTGCCAGGAATTTCAGCTGTCTTTGACCAAAGGTTATTAAAACACTTCAACAATTAATACGCAGTAAGAGGAAGCAGCCTGAAGCAGGTTAAAGTGAGCTGTTCTCCAAAAGGAGATGTGGCTGCTTCAGGTGCTTTTCCAGCAAAAAATACAGCCTGTGCCATATAAGTTTGTAGAATTTGATATCCAGACCGGACGCTCGCTCCCAGTGAGACTCCCTCCGCCTTCCAGAGCCTTTTCCTTGGGAAGGCAGAACAAAAAGCTGAACTGGAACTTCCTTGGGCTGCAAGTCTTAGTCTGGCAGGACTGCCCTTTCGCTCTGTTTGTACAGCACATAGGACAACAGAGGCTACGAAAGTCACTCTATAGTGCTATTGTCACAGTAATAATGAGGAAAAGGAAAAAAAATAATTTGGCCTTCTGAAGCGAGAGGGAGAGAAACAAACCCCTCACTGACCCTTTCTCAGCAGTTGTTTTCCAGTGAGGTGAACACCTTTATCTGCAGGGTATCTGGGAAGCTGGCTGGCTCTGCTGGATCCTAGTACCACTAAACAACATGACCCAATGCTTAAATGTGTTTTTAATAGAGTCAGGCCAGTTTGTTATTATCTGTTGTAGCCCACAGGGCTGTAGGAAAATTCCTGTTGTCTTTTATCTAGTTCTACCAGTTTTTACACAGTAACAAGTTTGGGTTGCAAACAACTGACCCAACTAACAGTCTTCAGGGCAGCCACCTTCAGTTTAAATAAACAAACATGACCCACCGTCTCAGCCAGCTTCTCTTTGTGGAAGAAGCTTCACTTTCGCTCTGCGTGCTCTAACCTGAGCTTGTCCCGTGCTCTCACTCTGGAGCTGACTTTCAGCACATGCATTTAGCTGATCCCTGTCAATCGAAACCCAGCTAGAAAAAAACGCACAGCAGGGAATGGAGATGCCAGTTTAGTATACGGAGGGAGGGAGTTGGTTGGAGATGTCACAAGGATGCTCTCCATTTCAGCCGAATTTGCTGCCGAGGCCCAGGCCTCCTGTCATATTCAGCTACGAACATGTACAGGGAAGGAGTCAGGGGAAGGTTTCACACAGGAAAACTGGTCCTCTCTAAAAGGGATTTCAGACTGGCTCCAAGGAAACTTTATTTTCTAACCCCAGCACCCGACAGTGAGCACATGCTGCAGCTCTTCAGCCATACCTAACTCACGAGACTTTCCTCCCATCAACTGCCTCACTCGTGCAACTCAAAACAAAAGCCCATTTCCTCTTGCAAAAACCCAAGGATTGAACTCCCCCCCAGTGATGACCACAGCAGGAGCAGGAGGTGCTGTCGGTGACGGCAGCAGTGCAAGGAAGGGCTAAGGGCTGGGCCCACAGTTACTGCAGCGCTGTGATTCCTCACTGAGAGAAACTTATTTTTAAACATGAAAACAGTTTTTGAAATGGACCAGATGCAAAACATCACATATTGCTCCCAACCATTTCCCCCACTGCTGCAGCCTGATCAAAGCTGCCTCCCTTCAGGAAGTTATCTGATGTCAGCCAGTGACGCTATAGCAGAGATGACTTTGGTCTCGGATACCTCACTTGACCCCATTCATCATTAATCAGCCCTTCACAAGCAGAGATATGGAAATGTCACTGGCAGAGGTGTCCCAAGATGCTCAGAATAAATTACCCTTATCAGCCAGCGGGTTAGATCCCAGCAGCAGAGACTGGGCTCAGATTCAGACTCCAGCTGAAGCACGAAGTGTGTTTGGATCCCGGTGTCTGCTCAGTTCACGCAGCTGCAGAGATGCCAGTTCCGATTTGAATCTAAGTACGGCACAGAAATGGGATTTCATTCAGTAAATTCCTGAGTAGCAAATAAAAAAGGAAATATTATGAATGAATATCAGTCTGTCCTGGTGGACTATAATGAATCTGCTCAGGGAGCCTTGAAAGACATCTTTACCTGACAACTCAGTTTCTGTAGCTAATTAGAAAAGCTCAGGCCAGAGATACTTATCTGTGTGCAACATCTGGAACTCATAACGTCTCAGGTTTGCCAGCCTTCATGGTTTCATCACAAATCTGCTGATACTTGCTGTTGTTACTAGTTTATTTATTTGCCTTTTTAAAGCCTGACTTCTTGTAATCACATGATCATGTGAAAGTTTTCTCGACATAAAAATCTCCATCCTTCATGATTGTTGCAAAACACCTCAAAACACAATCCTTATAGGCTCAGGAATGAAGAGAGAGAAATGAAAATAACTCCCTCACACACCCTGCAAAGTTAAGCAATTTTAAAGCCAAGCCTACATCTACCAGGGACCTGGCTTGTGGTTTCTAAGCCAGTCCTGCGTTTGGTAGGACCACAGCTCATGACATATTAGTGCTAAGGCTGGTCAGTACTGGAATCATTAAAGCACTCTGCAAATTTTAATTATTTCTCACTTCTATTCTACATCTGTCATTACTCATCTGAACCAGTCCTGGGATACGGGGACAGGGGAAGTTTTGGGATGGCTAGAACTGGCACACGGCAGCAGTCATCCCGCTTTCCTCTGTCTCAGCACTTTGGCAGGAGCTGACTTTCCCACAATACCTTGAGAAGACAGCTGTTGGACCTGATTATTTATAGAGAAGAGGAAGAAGAAGTTG
This sequence comes from Leptosomus discolor, assembly GCF_034619465.1. Lineage (NCBI taxonomy): Eukaryota > Metazoa > Chordata > Aves > Leptosomiformes > Leptosomidae > Leptosomus > Leptosomus discolor. The sequence goes on from NC_141419.1 coordinate 4,803,093, forward strand.
GCTCCGCAATCTTGATTTGACTCTAAAATTGTCCCTGGAGTTGGGATTCCGTGCTTAGATCCCAGGCCTGGTTTGGAGACACCTTCCGCTCCCAAAGCATTCAAATGAAAAGGCAAACGCAGAGGGAGGGGAGAAGCAGCGAGGCTGGGCAGGGGCTTGGTACATCAACTGTGGGAACTGAATCTCATTTCCACTGAGAAAACTGGAAACCCCTGCCAAAGGCCCTGCATGAGTCACTGAGCTATCGTCTGCTGGCTGATACTCCGCAGGTAACACACACAAACTTCTGAACAACCTCATGTGGGAGAAGCACCCGGTACTTGGAGCTCTAGTTCTCAGCTCTTTACAGGCAGGGAGGGATTTCCCTTTGAAAATCTCCTGCAAACAGGCCCAGTGTTGGCCCTGCTCCCTCCCCAAGGGCTCCAGCTTTGTCATGCTAACGTGCAGCCATCAAAGGGAAAGGAGAGCCCCCTGCACAAGATATGCGGAGCCCACAGCGTGTTGGATGCTGCAGCAAAACCCAAGCGAAGTTGGCAGCGCTGAGGCCTCCTGTCAAAATTAAGAGTTCTGCGCTGGAGAAAGGGGAAACCTGAACTTTTGTGCTTTATCTTCTGCTGCAAGCACAGCTCCGGCGAATTGCTGCAGTATGTCATCTTCGTCTGACAGCATGAGGGAGGCAGCAGCTCTCTGGCTCCCCTTTGGTGCTGCTGCACACCTCTGCCAGCACAGAGGAACAGTAGGGAAAGATTTATCAGGGGGTTGTGGGACCTTCTGAGTCACTCCAGCACCCCTTCAGCTGCACAGTCCTCCTCCATCCACACGGCACCTGCATCCAGCCCTGGATGAAGCTGCGATCTGGTGAGGAGACACGTAATCACAGCCAGGTATCAGGTCTTCACCTGCCAGAGCCCACACACCACAGCCCATCTCCTGCTGACACCTCTGTCAAAGAGACCAGAAGCTGCAAGGAACCTGGGCTCCGCTCTTATCTATCTCTCCCCATCAGAGCTACAGTACACGAGCAGGCACATGGCAGCTTGGAGGAGGCCTGAAACTCCACTGGCATCATCTCTCCCAAACATCCTCCCCATGGCTCTGAAGTCTAGGGGAGAAAGAAAAACAGATACCATCTACTCCACCCTCTGGCAGTGGCCAAACTCTCTTTGCTTCCTAGCTGGTACCTGTCTATCATATTTGATACCAAATAAAGACCCATTTAATTTTGACTCGCTCTACCTGCTTACTTTTCCTGGCCAGGCCATAACCAAACATCTATGGTGAAAAATCTTGCCATCCTAAGTGAAACCTAAATTCAAATCCTATCACTGCATTGCCTTCTCAGATAACAAATCTAACCAAACCCTGTAAGAACTTACTAGATTGTTTCTAGATTGCCCAGCTTCTAGGTCAAATATATAAATCGCAAGCCTTCCTGAACAACAAATCCAGTAGATAAATTTACTTTTTGTCCGCCTCTGTAGGGCTGGAACTTCCTTCTTGGGGTAGGTTGTTGTTGGGGGATTAACAGAAAGTTCACTGTAAGGTACCAGTTATCCTGTGGAGTGGAAAAGTATCAGGCAGTTTTGCAACATTTAAAGAGATGCACAGAGAACATCTTGGGTGGCAGTTAGCACATAAGGGCTGCCGGCCCTTAGGGGCTTGGGGATTTTCTTTCCTCATAGAAAATGCCTTCTGCAAGAAGCACGTACCTATTACAAAACAAACTGTCGCTTTAGCTTTGTTAAATAAATCAATCAATCTTCTTTCACTTCAAGATCTGAGAATCAGCCTCCCTTCTAAGCTGACACTGTGATATTTTCCCCACAAACACTACACGGCTCCCAAATCCCAGGCACCGGTGCCTAGGTAGGCCTCTTGAGGACGGCAGACCGCATTTACCCGCGAACCTCTGGTGCAGGGTCTGGGCAGCACCGGCACTCGCCATTGATATTCAGGGAGGGTCTGTTGCCATAGCGTGTCTCTACGGCACTGGAATGGAAAGCAGGAGAGCAAAGCGCTGCTCGCTGCACACCCGTGTGCCTGAGCTTTGCCTCTCACAGCCTTTGTGCCTGTTCCAGTCGGAGGCCTGTTGGGGCAGTCCCGCACCAAGCACTTGGACAGATGCCACCCCTGGAGCTCTCATGGGATTTGCAGCCATGACCGTACTGCAAGTAATTTTATGCGAGTCTTAGAAAAATTTGCCTACCCTGAGTGTCTAGTCACCCACGCAAACCACTAGTGGAGATGTGACTTATAGCAATGCATTTTTACCCCAGTTTGAAACAAGATCAAACAAATTACACTGAACCAGCATAAACCGTGTCTCTGCTGGAGCCGGAACTGGTACTTGTGGCCAAAACCCAAGTACAGATGAGTCCTAAAAAGACACAAAAAGGAAGCTACAATTTCATCTGAACCTGGAGGATTTACAACCTTGACAGTGAGACCTTTTCCTGTGAGTTCCTACAGTAGCTTTAGGATTAATTACCTGCTCACTTCTCTGATTTTCAGCATAGAACAAAATCATTTTAGGATGAACTAGAAAGATATAGTCTGAGTCAGACCCAGCAGCAGCCAGATTCAGACCCCAGTGGAGAGACAAAGCTGAAGACTTGGGTTCACATGAAGGATGCCAGATGGTTGGAGAAAGCCTTGTTAGAAGAATTTAAACTTATTTTATCCTATATAGAATAAAAGGTCAGACAAAGGAGACATGAGGCTCCCACCGGGCCTACCTGCCTCTCCATTTGGGTTCCTGCACTTGAAGGTGCTCAGTGGGTAGCAGGGACAGGCTTACTCCTTGTCTTAGTCTGCACTGCCTTTGCATTCCAGCTGATGGGATTAATTGCATTAGACTACTTCTTCTCCAAAACCACGCTTTGGAAGGAGCGGGAGGACCATAGACAGGGAAGACAACACAACCTGAGGAGTTTTCCTCACACCCAGCTACTTAATCCCACCGTATGAGATAATATTTGGGAGCCCAGCCAGCTGTCTGGAGCCAGTGTTGAACCTTGAGTGCAGACAAGCGCCAAACAGGGCAGTGCAGGGCCATTGTGAGCCTTCCCAAAGGAGATTTTGGATTGTGGATTGTTCTTTTCTTCCACACAAGGAAAAACTACCCTTTGCAGAGCCTTGCGGTGCAAGCTGGCATTGTGTGGCACTGTGCAGGCAAGGGTATTTGGAGACTCTCCCCCTTGACCCGAGCATGACATTTGGCTGACATTTCTACAGAGCCCCTCCCTGCAGTATCAGATCCTTTCTCCCTGTGATCTCCTGTGTCCTAAAGACCCCAGGCAGCTCCCCTGGCTAACAGGAACCCAGATCGAATTCTGGCCATTCGCTGCCTGAGGTCAAGCTGTAAAACGAGCAATCCAGAATTGCCCCGAAAGGCAGATGTACTAATTAGAGAAACCTTGGGTGGCAGTTCTGAGTATGATGCTTTTAATAACTGCAGGGATGTTGAGAAGCAAATAAATTATATGATGAAAGTCTACCAGGCTGCAGAACCCAGATATGTAATAAGCAAGACTGGCACCAAGACTGAAATTTTGCCCCCTGGGCTTGGCATTTTGTCTGATTGCCTTTCCAGATGAGAAGGTATCTGGAGCTTCCGGTCCCGCCGACTGCTTGGCAGAAAGGTATTTCTCAACAACAACCCGGGGAATCATCCTGGGAAGGCTGGAATTAGAGAGCCAGCACTCACTGGCGCTAGAGAAGTACGGCCAGGTTTTCACCAGGAAAGAGTGACCAAGGTTTCACTCCTGACTTTTAGACTTAAAAGTGGACATAAACCATATGAAAACTTTAAATGTGCTTAATCTTGTAAAAAGCTAGCTGGTTGAGGCCTTCAGCTCTTCCCTTTGCCAGCACACAGATAAAGAGGCTGTGGCAGCTCCAGGGGTCTGGATTGCTCCCCGTCTGCCTGTGGCCTCTGATCCCATCAAGTGCCCCAAGCTCTAATGGTTTATCTTCCCAGCGCTGTCATGAAGCTGGGAAAACCTCTCCTCTCTTTATGCTGTGAGTATGCCTTTACCTCACAGCACAGTGCAGTGCAGAGGTCCCCAGGAAAATGCAGACATGGATTGTTGACATCTGCACAGTTCAGCCCGCACATCTGGGCTTGCCAGCCTAAAGCCATACACGGTAGGTCACATGAACGAGGCTCTCCTGTTTCCAGCCTAAGCCCGTTCTCTCAGCCACAGAGGCCCTTGCACACCCAAAGTGCCCAGCACAGGGTCATACAAGGAATCCCCGCAGAGCCAGGGCCCCACACACTCGGTTGCGTGGCAGCGGAGACGGGAGGGACACCCACCTTGCTGCTATTGCCAGTCCATGGCATGCAGCAAAGCCCCTTGAGCCGCTTCCCTTCTCCCAGCTCAGCGTGCTACACCCTCCCACGCTTCCTTCCATCACTCTGTGATGTCTTTGTGCCCTACATCAGGGCTATCTGTGCCCACCTTCCAGTTGTGTGACCCCGCACAGCCTGGCCCACACTCCTCTCTTGCGCCTGTTGCCTCACCCAGCACATACCTAAAGCACCCATGGCTCCCACCGACACTGGGTGCTTCTCCCATAACGCCACCTTCGTGGCTTGACCGACAGTTCTAATAAATCTTGCAAATGAGGGTCCCTAATTATAAGAGGTTTGTGGCTCCCTGATAGTTTGCTTAGTCCCACAGGTCATCACAGCTTTCCCCCAGGGTGGACCTTGCTTGAAAGCAAACTCCCACGCACGTACAGACCCCACTTCAGATGTCTTGACCAACAGAGACTATTGCTCCCGCTGATGAAGAGCAAGGCAGGCTGGAAATGTCTGCCCATCCCTAGCCCATAGCTGCCTGAGAAAGGAGGACACCAGTGTCTGTATCACGCCTCTAAGAGCTTCCATTCTCTCACACAGGCTGCTACATGTCCCAAACAAGCCACACACAGTTATTTTCAATGGCAATTAAAGACTAGCTCTTGTTTCAAGGGCTGGACAATGAAATTGCAGGAAGAGCTGCCCTGACCCAGCAACCATTATGCCAATGAATACACTGGATTGAGAGACGCTGACGCTCATCTCGGCTCCAATTCACTTTTAATTCTCCTGGCCTGAAACCCTGCAGGAGTAATATGGGAAGCTTGTAGCCATTGCATGGGATTTGGGAGCAGCACCTGTTTTAGGAATAATCAGCCCAGCAGGAGGAAAGTTTCTCTCAGCTGGTCTCCAAGTATTTACATTTTTGACCCTGTCTCAGCAGTGATAATAGTGCACTTTGTCAATCTTGCACAAAACCTTGCTGGGCTCTGTGACTGGTTTGTCCTGACTCCTGCATGGCTCTATTATGATTTTTCAAAAGACCTCCCGAAGGGTTAAATGACCTCACATTAGTGCTAATTTGGGGCTAACTTTCCTATTCAGCTCATAACAAAGCAATTGATGTTTACCCAAGTTCCATAAAGTGACAGGGACCACACACAACCTAACTGCACTCAGCCTGGACACAGACAAAACTCCAGCCCAGCCCTTTCCTAAGTATTGCCATTTTGTAAGAGAGAGAGAGGGGGAGGAAAAAATAAGAGTCCAACGGAAAATCTTCACCCAGCCTGTGCCCGAAGCATGACAGGCTGAATTAAGCACACAACAGTCAACCTAAAGCAGCTCCACTGCTGGCCCCAACGAGACTGCAATGGGAAGAGACGGTGGCCATCCCTTCCGTTCCCCTACGTGGCCTAATTGCAACCTGCTGAGTCACAGACCCACAAAACACTTGGCTGCCTCATTCCTTAGCTGCTTTTCTTCTCCACAGGCTCCTTGTGAATTTAACTCATATTAATTTGATGCCAGTAAATCACCCTGCACAGCTAATAAATTAAATGTCTCATTGACCCCGCTTCTGGGAAAGGAAATGTTTGGTGGAAAGCAAGCAGCGCGCAGGCTGACTGCACACCGACGGCTGCGTGACTATCGCCACAAAAGGCATTGCCAGTCTCGTCCCCATCCCATCTACCTCTCCATGATTAATGACAGCACAAAGTAGGGCAGGCTGAAAATAACAACAAACCCTGACTGATGTTCCCAAGCACAGAGCGAGACACAGATCTTCAGCCACAGCCAAGGGGTGTCACTACTGGAGCGGAACAGCACATTTTACACCAGCTCCCCTTGCGCTGCTGTGGTGCAACAAGACCCAGCAACACCGGCCACGGGTTTATTCAGTGCATCATTCCACTTCATCAGAGGCCGTACATTTGCCCCCTTCCAATTGCAATTAAATAAGGTCAAAAAAAAAAAAAAAAAAAAAAAAGAGGGAACACAAACATGTTATTGGCCGAGTGAGTAAACATTTCAGGCTCTTTTGCAATCATTAATGATAGTACAAGGCGTGTGTGAACTTCCTGCACACTGTACTGCAGTTCATTCTGAATTCACCAATGCAATTAGGGTGTCTTTTATGCAAGAGCTGAAATTCGCCTAGATTGATTTAACGAGTATAATTTCCTCTTTGGAACTGCTGGAAATTAATCATCACTTCTCCAAGCTCCATCTGGAATTCACTCTGTCAGCACAACACGCAGTATAATGGTGGCATCTGAAGAGAAGTGCATGCTGACTACGCTGTTGTTGACTTTGTTCGAGTATTTCCTATACTTAGAATGGGAAATATCTCAAATATGCAGCAAAGTCAACCATCCCAACACAGGGCACACCATTTTTTTTCCTCTAGTGACAACCATCACACAGACAATAAACCAAATTCTTTTCTTGCTCATGCTACTTTTCATTGAGGCAACTGCACCAACTTAATTGGATTGACCCTAATTTGCAGTAAGCGAAAGCAGCAGAAGAAACTGATGGGATATTTTTAAGAGAAATGAAACAAATACACCTAACCAGTTACATCCCTAAGAAGCTGCATTTGCACATAAAAATGCCAATTTGTGCACGCAAATCAGCTAACTAGCCACCTAATTCCCTATTTTCATGGCTACCTGCGTGACTTGGGTGTACAGCTGTAGGATCTGGAGAGCTGAGAGCAGTGAATGCCTCTGGGAATGTGCCAGTGACAGAATTATCTGGAAGAAATTATCTGGAAGAAATCTATTCTTTCTTGCCCATCTCAAACTCAATGAAACTCTATAAATGGAGTCAGATAAAGAAAAAACAAGGACAACTTCATAGCATATGGGGACACCGCATAAGTGACTAGCAGCTAAAAGAACAGAATGCTCTAGAAAGAAAACTGTTTTGTTTATTAAACAATTAATACAGCTTAAAAGGAAGAGCACTGAAGTAGGTGTGAATGAACTGCCCTTCTCAAAACTGAGGTGTGGCTGCTCCAGAGGTTTTCCCAGCATTTTGGTGTCTTTTGATGTAAACCACAGAAACTAAACTATATGAATTAAAATCAGAGCTCCTTAAAATTCACTAGTTCCAGGATTATTCTTGGGAGCTGACCCATCCCTAGAACACCCCACAGGTGTACAGTCACAAAGGAACTCACATGAAAGTTTGAGCAAGTCTTTGTTGACTTCTTCCACCCCAGTGGTGACCCATTTCTAGCATCAGTCGTTTTCAAGAGTTTTTTGGACAAGAATCTCTAGAAATTTCCCATTCTTCTATATATAATCACTTTAATCCAACTGACAATAAGCTTCATTTTCTGTAACCATCTGCAGACCCACTAGCAGTCATGAAAATCCCCGAGGAGTCTGTGGTTAAAAAGAATCAATCCCCATCCCTTCATTGCTTCTCCACTACATCTCATGCCCTTTACTCAGCCTCTTGCGAAGAGCCAGGACTTACTCTAGCATATTTTTTCTCTGGACCATAACATTTAGCTCTGCCACAGAGAGCTGCATATTGACAGTACTCTACAGGGACCACCAAATTAAAGATTACAGCACCCCTGGGAGATATATCAACCCATTTGATTCTGTCTATTGATAGCTGGGGAAAACAGATTCAAAGCTGAAGCATCTTGCCCAAGAATGCAGCATGAGAGAGCAGCAGAGCCAAGGTAATAACAAGCGCTACTGATTCCTGCCACACTGTTTTCAGACTCTGGTTGGGGCTAGGAAAAAAACCTCCTAAAATCTTCCTTCTGCTACACTTCTGCCTCTCTTTGGAGCAAAGAAAGCTGGAAATAAAACAAAAATATCTCCTCTTAGAAGCCCTCCATCCAGTTTTGCAAATAAACAGATAAGCAGCCACCCAGTGGGGGAAAAACATAATAACTAGCTGGGCTCCGGGATGCAGAAAGGTGTGTAAAAAAAAAGAAAAAAGTTTCAAGGATGACAAGATGAATGTGTAAGAGATGGAATTACAATTACAGACAATCCTAATAAGGGAAAGGAAAGTTTGAACTTCCTGTGAAAAATAAAAACCACAAACAAACCTGGGAGATTCTCAGAGCCATGGAGAGGGGAGTAGGGAGAGGAGAGGCGGAGTAAAACTGCATGAAGTAGGAAACTGCCACAGAAAACTTTGAGCTTTAAAAGTCTTCCCTTTTATCTAGAGAGCTTTGGGGTAAGAATGGAGCATGAGGGAGTAATAAGCATAGGTGCTAATTGCATGGAGCATCTCCATGGAGCTTTAGATTAAAGACTCCAGCACCTCGGGGGGTGGGGGGGGTATGTGTGTAGGAATCTGTTGATCTTGGAGACAGTATGTGGGGCAGGCAGCTGCACCCTTTGTTACTAACCTGCCTCCCTTCCCCATCTGATCATGTAAATGAGAGCTACAAATGCTAGAGTTTACAGCATGCAACATCTGAGTTGGGATCTCTGGAGAGACAGGAATGGATTTATTTACATGTTCTGAGTTATCTCTGCAAATGATCTAACAGGGGCCCCTTCACATCTGTAGAGCCCTGATGAAAGTAAAAACATCGTACCCGGGTATTTCTGTTTGTGCTTGTGGCACTGAAGACAAAAAGGCCAGATTCTCTGCCTGCTTTACAGCCCCTTCGCACTGGCATTTGTTACAGTCTGCTCCTAAGAAGTACAGCATGTCCTTGACAATGAATGTGTGTTTTTCAGGGGAAGAACCAGGGCCAGATTCAGTCTGATTTGCCAGCTTTGCTTCAGCTTGGCCTCAGATCTTCCACAGATGCCAGCCCAGCATGGCTGATGATCCTGACTCCCCTAGTCAGCAGTAACTTCTTAGGGATCTCCCTGCTGTGGCAGAAAGCTGGGATGGCGCGAGAGTGGAGGTGAAGCCAGATTAGCCCTACTCTGGTGCTCCAAGTTATGGACCCCTCCATCTGCAATCCGAGTGTGGGTGAGCCCGGTGCTTGGCAGCAAGGATCAGCCTGGGTAACTGTAATCCTATTTAGAGCCAAGAGGAAGGCAGGCGGGAGGACAGCAACCCCTCTGCTCTCCTTTGCCAATAGCAAAGAGGGAAACAATAAGAAGCCTCAGGTGTTGGAGGAGCAGAAATACTTCTTCTCCACAGACACCAGGCCTACTTGGCATAACACTCCCCAGTCTATGCCTGCACTGCCGTTCCCAGGGAGATCTGAGCAGAGGAAAAAGCAGCCACAGCCCTTGGATGCAGCAGCTGTTGGGCTCTGCGAGCTGACTGCCTGCCCTGAAATGTTTAAGTACTTTCTCTTGCTGCAGGGTGATGGTAGCCCAGAACGGCTGAATTCACCGTTCTTCACATGCTTCCCTGCCTTCTACGTGGCTGACACTATGCCTGCATCGCTGACAGATTTTGATTTTGAAGAGCAGATGCTCGTACATTAACTGAGCAGTCCTCCTTCCTGTCAGTAAAGCAAGCAAACTCAGCCAGTCCCTCACTGCCACTGCCAGAAGGGGAGTAGGGAAAAAAAAAAAGCAGGAAAAAAAAAAAAAAGCAGCATCAAATAAACCAAGCTATGAATCAGCTTCTGGAGCTATTTGTAACAGACGTCCTGGCAGGTGTGTAATTGCCTTCCTACCGTTATCAGCTGGAGCTCACGCAGGCCCCGCAATCACCTGTAGCTCTGCAGCAGGGATCCCCAGGGAGCCAGCTTCGCCTCCACCCCAGTGCACCCAGCACCTTCCTTTAATTACGGGCTGAGCCTCTTCCCACCCTGGCGCTACCCTGCAGACTCAGCGCTCCATGTGATACTGAAAGCGGTTGATGCTGAGCACCATGGCTTTGTCTTGGAGCCACTACGAGAGCTATGAGGCAGTTTCAGTCCCTGCCTCCATTAAATCTAGAAACTCAGGAGATAGATGGGAAGCAAATCTCTGGATTCCTAGATCTCTGGATTGCTTCCATTTTTTAATATAGCACCCTGTTGCCTTCCTTTTCATGTAGATTACTCCAGAAAAATATCTACTACAGTGTGGCTTGCACGCTTACCTGCCACATTTGCTACAAAGGGGGTCGAAGCTGGCTTAGAGGACATACTATGTTGTGAGGAAGCAACTTGTGCTTTCCATTTTTACCAAAGTAACCATGCTTGGGCATCTTGACTTGCTTTCAATAGTATTGGTTCTTTGAAACAAAAGATTTTGTAAGCTTTCATATAGCCCCAGAGCCTGCAGACCTCTTGGTTTGGAAGAATCGGAGAGGAAAGGGAAGGGAAGGGAAGGGAAGGGAAGGGAAGGGAAGGGAAGGGAAAGGGAAGGGAAGGGAAGGGAAGGGAAGGGAAGGGAAGGGAAGGGAAGGGAAGGGAAGGGAAAGGAAGGGAAGGAAAGGAAAGGAAAGGAAAGGAAAGGAAAGGAAAGGAAAGGAAAGGAAAGGAAAGGAAAGGAAAGGAAAGGAAAGGAAAGGAAAGGAAAGGAAAGGAAAGGAAAGGAAAGGAAAGGAAAGGAAAGGAAAGGAAAGGAAAGGAAAGGAAAGGAAAGGAAAGGAAAGGAAAGGAAAGGAAAGGAAAGGAAAGGAAAGGAAAGGAAAGGAAAGGAAAGGAAAGGAAAGGAAAGGAAAGGAAAGGAAAGGAAAGGAAAGGAAAGGAAAGGAAAGGAAAGGAAAGGAAAGGAAAGGAAAAGGAAAGGAAAGGAAAGGAAAGGAAAGGAAAGGAAAGGAAAGGAAAGGAAAGGAAAGGAAAGGAAAGGAAAGGAAAGGAAAGGAAAGGAAAGGAAAGGAAAGGAAAGGAAAGGAAAGGAAAGGAAAGGAAAGGAAAGGAAAGGAAAAAAATATAAAATCTAGAACCAAAGAACAAAGAAAACTAATTGAGCCCCACAATTTCTGCAGTGCTGACTTTCGAATGCACAAAGCTCATTTAAAGAGCAACAAAGATGGGTGGGGATACCACTGAATTTCCTTGGCCTGTGCTGTGGAAAGATGATTCAGAGAGCTCTCAACGGGGCTGCCCTGCTTATGGAGGGCATGGCAAACACTGCACTCTCTGCTAACAGAACCATGGCGATGAGCACAGCAAACAGCTCCTCCAGCCTGGCCTGGCTAAGGGGCGGCTGTTCGCCCCATAGCTGGGACTCCCTTCCGTACCCGTGCGTCTCTCTGTGAAGCCCTGCTAACGTTAAGGCCAGCCCTGAGCAGGGAGCTCCATCCTGCGAGGTGCTGAGCACCCTCAGCCAGACCCTGTGGGAAAAAGCGGGCTCTGAGTGAAATTAAAGGGCAGCATATGGTGGGCTCCTAAAAGGAAATAGCCGTGTCCAGTGCATAGCAGAGCAAAGGAATTTGCAGCCGGAGGAAGGCGACTGAGACAAACAACGTTGACTGGGTTTCAAACTTGGGTTGGAAAATTTTATGGCTGCAAATAACACTGGCAGTCATATAACCCAAGGGAAAAAACAGGGGTAATGAAACCTCCGGCTTCAGGGCATGAGCTGGTGGCCTTTAGGGAACACGGAGGAATTTTTCCTCCCATTCACAGCATTGCTCAAGCAGCTGGATGCATTCTGTAGGGGTTTCACCATCCACAGAAATACCAGGCATTGACAGTTGATGGCAAAAAAAAAAAAAAAGATATTGACTGGATAAGCCACTGGCTTGATTTGATAAGGACATCTAACAGGCAGCAATACTGCCATGAAATAGAAGGGACATTGGATGAGAGTCCAGCCCTGGGGTCATAACGAATCAATAGGAATGGTCTCCAAGGACCAGAGATAAACACATCAGAAGAAAAAGAAAAATGCAGGCCAAACCACTGTGTTTTGACTCTGAGCTGGAGCAGACTACCCCGTACTGTTATGCTGGCCAGCCAAATAATATGTCTGTGGAACTGATGTTAAATTCCCCCCTTTGGTGGCTAAAGACTGGGCAGCTGGATCTGTGGTTCTGTCTGGGCTCCTCTTCCTCGTGAATACTGATGATCTGCTGACATGGGGAGGGTATAAAGTTTGCTGGATGCCTCTAAAATATTTTATCTCTAGTGGGTAGAAATGTCTCCTCATTGTCAGTCTAAATCAACCTAAGGCCACTTCAAATTCACTGATTATTATGTCAGTATTGTCCTTCCTCTGAAGCAGTTCTCATTTTCCCCATGTTCGCCTCTCGATACATTTACTGTGGGTGACCACATTCCCACTCGGCCTGGTCTTTGCTGGGTCACAGAGCCAGCTCTTGCAGGCTGGTTGTCCTGGGAGCCCCGCTCTGAACCTCACTGTCAATCTGCCTTTGATGGCTGATGACTGCACCTACAGACCTTCTTTCTGACGAACCTTTCTCTGGCTCTGTGCAAGGGCACTGGTACTTCTCTAGCTCCCCTGGTAACACTCTCCTCCCGCTGTGCATCCCAATATCACATTTGGCTTTCTTTTCCTTCTGCCTAGTTCCCACAGCTCACAGATCTGCTGCAATCACTTAGTACACCCAGGCCCTTCCCTTCTTTTGTTATCTCCAAATTAAATATTCACTCTTTATAGCTGATTAGTTATTAATCCCTGAATGCATGAATTTGCATTTTGTACGTCAAATGTCATCTCTTTTCTACTGCTCAGGTCCTGAAGGTCACCGTGCTCTTGCTGCTGGAGAACGCCCTGACCCTCCCCTGCTTTTGATGATAAAGTCCAGATAAGAGTCAGCAGATTTCATCAGTACACACTTTTTTGTTTATTCTGAAAAAAAATGGATAAGGTTGAGCTCAAAAATTATTCTGGAAGAACTCCTCTAGTAACCTCCTTCCTGCCTAGTACTTCAGCTTTCAACATTTACTTGTGGGTAAGTCCTTCTGCCTCAGTTTTCCTGTCTGCTTCAAGTAAATTATCACGTCCAGATAGAATCTCATTTTTACAAGATCTCAGGCATTGCTACACACACACGCACATGTGCATGTGCATGCACGTGTGCTCGCTAAGACTACCTGCAAGCAGTCCGTTTCCCAGTGGAAGAATGATGGTCTATGCAGTCCTGAAGCAGCACAAAACTGAGCTTCCAGGAAATCTTATTCTCAGACTAAGCTGGCTCGGAGCCACTTTATAGTATCACTCCCAACACCCCCATAATAAGTAGCTTAAAAACCCAGACATCAGGACTCAGAGTCTAGCAAATGGGCACAACAGCATCTTCTGTCCCGTACCACTTTCAGCAGCTCCAAAGGCACTCAGATACAAAGGGATTAGGTGCTTTATAGGACCAAAGCTTTGCAGATTTCCCTCCAGGGCCCCCAGCCGTTTGCTCTGTCGGTCATCATTCCTGTCAGGCTAGTTCAGAATGTCTCTGCCTTTACTCTTAGTGGATTAAGGGGTGGTTGAGCGGTTATTTTCTCCTGCTTTGTTGCTTGGAGATGGGGCTGCAGAGGGGAATGAATTACATCAGATAAATACATTAAACTGTCACTCTGAGAATTAACTGGAAGCCCCGGTCCCTCCAGGAAAACAGTACAAATGGTGAGAGAAGTGCCGCAGAAGGCATCTCTACTGTCATTCACATGGATGGATCAACACAGACATAATTTTTCTTCCCAGTAATTAATTTCAGTGTATTATTAATTGTAATAACCATCAATTTCTAATGAATACACTGGGCCTCATCAAAATCCTGGCACTTAGTTGCCACAATTAAAGTAACTGTAGCATTCCCCGATCAGCGGGCTCAGTCCTTCCATCCCCTCCCACTCAGATCAGAGTCCAAAGCACTTTATGGCCGGAAGAAAGCCAGGTGACTGCAGCATTATCCCAGAACTCGGGGTCTCTGCCACAGATTTTCTATAGGACTTTGAGGAAAACTCACTTTACCTCCACCTCATCCAGTGATAACATCAGTCCTCTACTGCACTCATTTATTTGGAGGTAAGCTTGTTAAAAATGCAGGGATGATTCAGATATTTAGATAACAGGATCCACAACAAACTGTCTGCTGAGAAAAAACCACCCTAGGGAATCCTGCTAAAAATGTCTCCAAAAAAAGATCCAAGTCAGGTTCTAGGTGTTGGGGTAGTTTAAGTCCGTATAACTTACATGTCACATCAGGAGACAATTACACGAGTTGAGCTTAATCCAGACTCACAGAGCAGCAGCAACACGAGCGTTTGTCATTTCCTCTGCACAACTTCATCAATTAGAAGCACAACAATGGATTGCTACACGTGCCATTAACCTTATACTTCTCACAAGCACACTGTAATCAAATATAAAGAAACAAGTATTAATTACAGCGTGAATATCTCAGTCATTATCCTGATCAAAACAAAATCCAAGAATTTTATCATTAAACACTCTTTCAAATGGGAGCAAGAAAACTACGTGAACGTATTGACGACACGTCCCGTCGTAGCTGCACTCTCTTTGGGACAGGGACTGCCTTCTGTTCTGAGTTGGTCCAGGACTTAGCACAGGGGTCCTGGGACTGCAGACACTACTACAACAGCAATTAAGTTTCACATTAAGCTGCACGTACCTTATTATCAAGAGGTAATAGTTACCATTACTCCAGCAAAGTACTCAAAGGCAAGTCAGTAAATGTATCAATTAATTGTTTTCTTCCATTGCACCATATTCCTTAAAAGAACATAATCTGAGAACAGCATCAAGGCTGTAAGAGCCAAAAGAGTTAAAAAGATCACTAATTTTCTGGGCAAAGTTGAGGACATGATGTGACACTGAAGTACACTTCTCTACACAGCAGAAATCCTGACCTTGTGAAGCTGAGTGGAGAACTGCCGATATCAAGATTTCCCAGTGTGTTTAGCCAAGGCAAGATCTGCAGCAAGGGGCATTATCCTTTACCGCTCCTGCTGACGGCAGCGGAACCAGGATTTCACAGTGCGTTTAAGCAAGACAAAGATTTGTAGTGAGGCGTTATCTTTTACAAACCAGCTGCTACAGCTGAAAAAACAGAGACACTTTTGGACACTCAAGCACGCATCTCGATCTGACTCAAAAGCAACAAATTTCAAGCTATGCTCAGGCCAAGAAAATTGTCTTTATCAAAATCATGCTGATCAATTAGACAAACTGAGAGAAAAAGCAGTTGATATTTGTGCCAAGTTTTCTGCTTGTTAGCACAAGTTCATGTGATGTTAAGAAGGCTAAAGGACTTCCAGGCTGAAACAACTTCGTATTTTGTTGGCTCAGGGTATGGACAGATGAGGTTCGTGATTACTTGCGCCTGTCCATGTAACTATGGCCTGAGCTGTGGGCAGTTATTTACTTAGTCATTTCCGTGCTCTGACACGATCGCGATTTACAAATCACGTAAGTAGGTATCATGTTATCACCTTGCAATATTTTTTTAATGAAAATTTTTGGTCCTGGACTATGACCCAACTAAATGGTTTAGAACAACAGGTGAATCTCAGAATCTCTCGCTGTTGTAACCTTCATCCTCCCCTACGAGTCTCCTCCCCTTTGTTTACTGCAATTCTTCCTTTGCACTTAGATTGTGAGATCCTTTGAGCGGGGCCGTATCCAGCCTTTGTTCAGACTGTGATGCATAAACAGCTATTTGCATTCAGTGGGAGATTCACCTGACCCAGGATTCACTCAGAGTGGTGGGATCAAGATTAAATACATTTACATACATGTAAATTTTTGCCATTTGCTGTGCAAAAATATCCTGTCTCTGAGATGGTTCTGACTCAGAATTGATGCTATCTTTCCAGTCAAGATTACTGTCTAAATTGTGCAATCCATCTTAACTCACAGTATCAGTTGCTATGCAAAAGACAATGTTTCATACAGAGGTGTGGTCTTTCCAATGATTGCAACAAATACCGACCACAGCTGGCTTGTCATTTAGATCCAACACAATTGGAAAGCGCAGCCGATTTTTCAGTTCGATCCTAAAAGAAACTGATTATTCCTTGTAAAATGCAGAGTCACCTTAAATCATGGTGAAATAAATGGGATCAAGAGGTTTTGAATGCCTGTGACGAAACTGTCCCTAAAAACAAAAACCAGAAAAGGTGAAAGCACTTAAATTAAAAAAAGAAGAAGAAAAAAAGCTTTTTTCCCACAGGAAACTTCCATCACTATTGTATTTTCCCTAAGGACATTTCTGTATCTGTCACTAAAAATTACTGCTGTCAGCGGTAATGCATCAGCACAAACCAGAGGGCTGGGCTTTGGTGGTCTGAAAAGGGATGTAAACCGCAGTTGTTTTTAACCACCAATTCACCTTAGCTATAGTGAACATATTTATTATGCAATAAACCCAATTTTGTCTGGAGGAAAAACGAAGTTGGAAAGAAAAATGGTACGTTGTTTTCACAAGCGCATGCCTGATGCCTAATCAAGGCTGAGAGAGACATTTCACTCACGTAGGGCTGAGCAACTGCCAAAACAGAGGTAGGAGAAAGGTACGTGATAGGGAAACAGATGAATGCCAAACCCCTTCAAACCCCTGAAAGAGCAAAACTGTCTTCCACCAGAGCCCCTAAACAAATGCCTTACAATTTCACCGGCAAAAGAAACAAGCCTAAAACAGATTTCCTCCATAATGTGAAATAACGCCCTAGAAAATTACACTACCAATAAAAAGCTAATGAAAAGGTCTACTGGGAACAGTTTTGCCCTACAGATAACTTGTCCCTCCTGATCTTAATGAATTCACTTGCAATTTTGACATGCTTTTATTAGTGGCACTCAACGCCCTAGAAATCTCAGTGCTAGGCGCTGTTCAAAGAGATGGTCTTTGTCCCAGGGAACATGATGTAACTCTTAAAAAGGCAATGATAGAGGCTGCTAATTATTCATTGTTTGCACAGGGAATAAAAAAGGTTTATATGGAACTAACGTATGGGTAAGTGTAAGTATCATTAGTAGTAATTATAGTAACTGCCTCTATGATCCTCCTCTGTTATATTTGAGGCAGACTTCATTTCATAACTACAGGTTTGTCTGCTAGAAATCCTCTTTCACAACAGACAGCCCACTGCAAGCCGCTGGCTGCTTTCACGTATCCTGCTGCTCTGGTCGAGCTGTCTTCCAGCACGGAGTGGTCTCCTTCGGGCTCAGGCTAGAGGAAGGCTGCGGCAGATCGGTGCTACGTTTCACTTCTCAAAGATGTTTACCAAGGGCTTTGCTTGCAGAGATTTAACCCCAGAAATGTGTGAGTTGACAAATCATCCAAGGGAAGGGGCAGTGGAAGGCCCTGACCCTCTACTTTTTATGCAGGTAAAATACTGTGTTACTTCAGACTAGCATTCACTAGGGGAGCAGAGATGTGAGGAAGGGTGTCTTCTGTCTAAGTGGTTGTTGCTGGGTAAGGGCAGAATTAAATAGGATGAAGAGGGCGTGGACTGAAGATAGGGAATGGGATCTCTCGTGATGCAAGAAGCATCTTTGTGTAATGGTACAGCCCAAACTGGAGCTCACAGGCTCTGTCAGTGTCCACCCAGGCAGAGGTTCACCATCATTCCCCCCCGCCCCAGAGGGAGAGAGGTTTCCTCTCTGTGCCTAAAGAAAGCCAGAAGAACCGTGGGTGAAATGGGGTTTAATCCCTATTGAGAAAATGCTCTGGTAAAGTACTCGGCTCAGCGTGTGCTCCCTGCCGAACCCACGCAGGCGCTCAGGGCGGGTCTGTTTGTCTCTTCAGGGCCACAGAAACCAACAAACAGCAGCGGGGAGAGGAGTTACCGCGGCCGCATCCTCATCACACCCACGCTCCCATGAGTGGCCTTCTTTCTGCCTAATGAAGTGAGGATTAATTAGAGGAGGTAATGGGCTTCTACGGACGGCACTGTCAAGCACTGCTTATTGCTGTTTGTTGATTCAGCCAGGCATTTTGTAATCCCTCGTGTTGTTTTGCAGTGACTACGGGAAACAGGTAAAAAAGACACTTAGCTTTACCAAGGTCAAGGCACCTATGCAGACCCTTTAGAAATGATGGCTGGTGCTGGATAGTACTGAGCAGTAGCAAACATATAATCAGCACTCAAATAGTCCCACTCATCTCCAGAAGACAGCTGATCTATAACACAGAGGAAGGGAAAAAATCAACAAAAAATATTCTCTTCTTTTGATCAACGGGGGGGGGGGGGGGAATTTAAAGCGAATTTGTCTTTGGCACTTACTCCTTTTACGCAAAAAGTTGTTTTCCCTTCAAATTTTCTTACTGACACACTGTTTATATAATGGGGGAAATACTGCTCAGAGACGGTGTGGTGACTTGCCCAAAAACAGAGTGGGGAGAGGAAAACCCAGTGGTTTTTTCCTTTCCCCCCTGACCCATGCAGAATACAGTAGACTCCACGGCCTGACTTTTCTTTGCCCCTTGCCATGTCCAAGCTTTCGTATCCATAAAAATACAGTGTGCAATGTACTAGCCCTTGAGCGATGGTCAGCACCCACGCAAGCCAGCCCTTGCCATTCCGATGCTTTCCGTACAATTCTGCTTTGGGCTGGGCTGTAAACTAATACGGAGGAGGGTCTTCCAAAGTTTTCCCTGCAGAATCACTTGGCAAAGGACAAAGTTACTCTCCCAGGGTTGAAACAACTCTTATCTCCCTGGCCAACCCACCTGGATGTTAGCAGTCACTCTCCTGTCATGTAACTCAGTCTGGAGAGTATGAACAAACATTAGCAGGTTTGAACTGCCACATTTCTGTATTTGGGCCAGGCAGAGCTCAGGGCAGAGATCCAATGTTGTCTTTGTGTGTACAAACCCACCACAAAAAATAATTAAAGCACTGAGTTCTGATTTTTCCCCTTAGCTCCTTTCAGGAAAGGTTAGAACTTCACCCACGCACTGAAAATTTGAGGCCCTTTTTAAAACTCCCCCCGGATTATATTTGCCTGCCCAGAAGGACAGATGACACATTAGATTTCATTTCATTTTCTCAAGACGTGACATTTTTGTTGGCTCATGTAAGGGTAAGGTATCTCATGCCTTTCTAAAGATCTTTGCACGCATGAGCACACCACAGAGCTGACAAAGCCTTTGCCCTTCCCAAGAGAGATATTTTGAAGAGGGATGTGCTATGGTGGGGAGACAAGGCTTCCTAAGCAGTGCCCATCATGAAGAGAGAACAATCACTGTGGTAAGGGCACAGGTTTTGGCCCATTTGCTGCAAGATCCCGTGGGACCTATGTCAAAAACAAGAGCAGGGTGTGAGTAGCTGTGTCCTGTCCCACAGGAACAGCCTCTGCTGGCTGGGGTTCCAGTAGCTCAGGATTTCAGGTGGGAAAGTTCAGGAGAAGACTATTTAGCAGGTCGGGCTTCTTTCCTTTTCCTCATTTTTCATACCTTCACCCCACAGCTGGGTGGTGCCAGGGAATACACGTAGCTTAATGCAAGGCAGCGTGAGGCCTGGACACATCTGGTGGCAGCAGTACCAGCGTGCTGACACGCTACTTCAGACACTGCCTGAGTCAGCTGGACACAGGCTGTTCCTAAAGGACAGGTCCAGGAAATCCCTGCCTGCCTGAAGTAACCAGGAAGAATACATTTCCATTCACGAAGGATGCAGCAACAGCTCCTGTGTGTCTTCAAACAGGCTGAGCAAGACTCCTGCTGAATTATTGCTCCACTCCCTTCATTGGACATAGAGGCCAGAGGAACTGTCCTTTGACTTTCACAGGGAAGGAAGATTTGCTTTTTGAGTATTTCCTAATGGTCATGCCAATAGCCTTCTCCGCTCGTTGCTTCCTCACTCCTCTCCAAAGTAGCTGAAGGCTATGGAAAATGCTGGAGGTCTAGTGCAGTCATTTCAGATTGATGCTGAGACTCCTAGAGCTTGTCTACGTGGCAGAAATTGAGGGAAATCAATTTGAGTTCATGAATGGTAACTTAAAATAGTTCAGTAAAATGGCAATGAACTCTCGTGCAGATGCTCCAGTTCAGAATCAGATAACCTTAACTGAGTCATTTAATCTGAAATCACTTTCAATTAAATTACAGTAAATCCAAAGAAGGCCCCTTTAATTCTAATTGAGTCTGTATGGACCACACTATTTCTAACTGAATCTAAAGGTGCTTAAGTAGCTCACTCCAAATTCACACTTCTAAGACAGTTCCAAAAGAGCTTGGAAACACCACGGGAGTGTAATACAAAATGTTCTCAAACAAGGGGACACAGAAAAGTAGTACAAAATAAGTACATATATTTAAAATCTCATGCTTTTTCTGAGTTAGCATGTTAAATTACAGAGGTGACATTTAACAATGTCTTCTCTCGACAGATTATGTCCCTGCCTAGTGTATAACACACACCTCATGGGCCACGGTATCAGTGGCAATCCCAGCTCCAGGCCCTACTCAGTCCTCTGGCTGACTCACTGGGCCACCGCAGAAGCCTTGTCGCTGAGTTGCGGTCTCTCCTGCTGACCTGGCCATGCAGCAGCGCCTACAGCGCAGATCAAAGCAGGAGCAGAGCTGGGCAAATGGGCTGAGAGATGAGAGAAGCCACAAATGGAGCTACACACTTACTAATGAAAGCAAAGGGCTTGCAGACATCAGAGCAAAATGACTGCATTAGACCTACCAACAGTTGTTTCTTCCTGATTTGAAGAGCTTCCTCGGAGGAGGTGTGCTGGGAAGGAGGGTCTCTAGTTAGGGTGAGTCAGATCCACGATGCACCAGTGGCAGCCAGGAAAGTGGACAGGGTCTGGACCTTCTCAAGGAGGTGGGTGAGGAGCGGTTTGAGTTCTCAGAGCTGCTGTGCTATGCCATATGCTTGTTGCAGCATCCTTTTCCCTCATTTATTAGCAACACTGGCAAACATGAGAGCTCCAGCACACTGCCTGTGGTACACATCCCACCGAAGCTGGTTTTAATCTTAAAAAACAAGAGGTAAGAGGGAAGGCAACCCATGCTCAGAAAGGGTACCCCTCTTGCTCAAAGTCACGTGAGATCCATGAGCAGAACTCAGCTCAATGCCCTTTCCGCTAGGCCAGACTGCCTCTTTCTTGGATTCATGGGATAAACAGCCCCATTTCTTCACTCCCAGTGCACTTCCTCTGCTCTGTCATAACCATACCAGGACTTCACTGGACCAAAGTTAACACCTTTACTGGTTTTCCTCAAGCCTAGTTGTAAAGATTACATGTTATCACACCTGCCTCACCTGGTAGTTAAACACGAGGCAGAGCCTGCACCATCCTGCACAGAAAAATCTGTATAAGAAAAGTATATTTTTAATGCAAACACATTCCTAGGAGCACAAAGGCACCTGGTGAAGACATTTCCTCATTGCTGGGTGCATGTGCCCAACTGCCATTAGCACCAAAGAGAAATAACAAGAGCCTGGGAAGGCCCATCTTCTTGGGTGGAGGCTTATCATAGTGCCAGGTCATCAAAGGAGATTTTAGAGTGATTCCCAGGGATTAAGACCCCCCATTTCAAATCACTGACACTTGATATTTCCAGTTCAGCTGTGAACTTGTAAAATCACTGAAGAAAGTGAAACCAGGCCACATTAGTACCAAAAGAATGAGAGACATGTGCGAGTCCGCTCTCAGCCTTGGCGATGCCCATGCTCTCAGTTAACTGAACTCTTGAGCAATTTTTTGTCTCTGACCATTCCCAAATTGGTTTCTTACAACATCAAAACTGACTACTGACTTTCTTTCAACTTATCTGATAGAGTTAAAAGAAAACACCCTGGCAATGCCACTGCATCACAAGTGAAGCTTTGATCATCTGGAACTGCCAACGCACCTTGAAGCGTGTTAAACATATATGACTTGGCTGATTGCATCTGCCTGCTTCCATTAAGTGTACCTGCAAGGGAGCCACCCGCTGAGAATGGGCAGTACGAGGGAGAAATGACCTGGGCTTTGGGTTACTGGATATTCCTTGAGGTTTTTCACAAGAGGAACTTTCAGCCTTTGTGCTTAGCATGTCACCCAGCTCAGGTAAGCAAAGGCCAGGTGAAAGTGCATTTCTGAATAAGCTTTCAGCAAGAACTGACCTTTCCACTGTGGTGATGAATGGAGAAACCTCCCAGCACTAAAAAACCTTCAACAACTCTCACGGACTTTGGGTGCTCATGTAAACTCAATGGATGAGATTCAATTTCTTGGGTAGCAGGTGCTACCAGTCCATGCTGGTGATTCAGAATGCCACACTGGACACTGCTATGTTGGGGTTTCATCCCTCCCACCCCTGCCTAAGTCCCCCTGCGTACAAAGGCCCTCCCAGTTGAAAACAGCTCTAACACTGCTCGGCTCAAGAACCAGAGCACAGATTTTAGACTCAGCTTTTTAAGACTCAGATTAGGGGAGCCGATAGAGACAAATGCTGGAGTAGGATACACACTGCTGACAAAATGCTGTGACACCTGGACACAAGCTACGTGGGGAGATCTCAGAAACTTCCTTTTTGGTAAAAAAAATTACCCATTTCCATCAGCCTTTTATTTCCTGCTAATGGTTCAGGACTCTTCCCAGTTACCCTCTGCAGCATGAAACACCAAGGCCACCTCATCCCCTGCCCTCTGGGAATGTGATTCTGGCTTTGTAGGTTATCTGGGGTGGAGTGGGGGAGGAAGCAGGGGAGAAGAACGATGGAGTGCCGTGCAGATGATTCTCATTAATTTTGGAAGGAGTTATAAAAAGTAAGCTTTAAAGTCTATCCTAAATATAAGGATTCAGCTGATTGAGAACTCATCTGCTTCTATCTCTTAGGTAATCGTGAATACACTTCTGCTGTGTCACTTCAAAGGCGCAGCACAGCTGGGAGGGTTTTCATCAAAGCTTCTGCATGTCTGGGGGAGGTTTTCCCCCCCATGAATATACATCACTGGAGGCTCTTTTTCCCAACTTTTCCCATGCCTCTCTCTGATTGATCCTCATTTCATTCAGATGAGCTCTTCCTCTCTGGATGGCTAAAGGGCAAGAGACAGCTCTCTCCAAAGCTTTCCCACTCGCCTGGATGCCTCTCCGAAGATTTTCCTCTCATCAGAGTGGGGGAGGGAGGGAGCTGTTCAGACAAGAGATTGAGCCTTTAAATTAAATTCTTGTCATCTGAGGGCTGGGCCTGATAGTAGCGGGGGTGGGAAGCATATTCTCCCAGTATCGGGACTCTGGCCAGATCCTCATCTGGTGTAAATGTGTGCCAGTGGACTGATCTCAGCAGTCATGTCATCAAAACTACAAGCCTTAAAACACTCCCCTCTCTGCAAGGCAGCAGGTTGCTGGGTGAAACCAGCATCATCCTCTGTGTGTCTGCCCTGCGGAGTACGTGAGCTCCACAGACTAGGAACACTTGCTGAAATTGCTCAATTCCCCTCTTTTTCAGTGGGGAGGGAGGGCTGGGCCGCTCGGTGGAATTTCAAACACTCAGCCACCCTCAGCCAGGTTGGGATTTCACAAAAGCCTAGACCCTGTGCGCACCCAGCACGTGCAAAGTGCTGGTGGAAATCTGGGCCCCTCTCCTGATCTCAGATGGGAGCTCAGCCCTCCTGGAAATTCTGGGCCCGGTGCCACTTAGTTACAGCACGTCTCCTGGCTGGTAGCCAGATCAGAGGAGTCTGAACCTCATCTTAGCTCTTCTACCCTCCACCCTCTAATTGCATATTCCCTAGGGCCAAAATGACCCCAGCAATTGTCAGGTCAGGACACTGCTGAAGTGACTGGATGTGCACCCTCTTATACCACTGGCAAAGTTGGCCCATATCAATGATACCGCGTTGCTGTTGATGATTTTTTAAAACAAATGTTATGAATCTCCTGTGCAGTGACCCATGGAAAAGTGATAGCCTTGGAGATTATAAATGTCTGCTTGTTCAGTGAGATCTTCCTCCATTCCAGTGAGGACCCTGAACAGATGGGGACCCTCTCTGAGAGCAGAAGAGCTGCAGAGCCACCACCGATCACCCACCAGCAAGTTTCACAAGCTTGTGCCCTACAGCCTCCTGTGCATCCTCTCTTAGCTCAGACCCCACAAACCCACATCTTGGACCTTTACCAGGGAGATCAAACCAGGTCCCCAAGGACATGTTACCCTCATGGGGACTCTTCCAACACACCATAACCTCTGCTGACACCTATAAATCTTGTCCTCCATGCTCAGTTCCAGGCTGTAACCCTCCCTCCACAGCAAGAGCCCCTCTGGAGAGGCATTCAAAACCGGGTCAGTTGTGCTGGTGCTGCATGTGATGGGGATGTTTCTTCCCTCCAGTGATGGGGTTTTCCCACACCGGTCCCCTGAATGGTTAATTGGATCTTGAATGGTTTATCACTTCTTTCACTGGGGTGTGTGGCTGGATTTACTTTGACACAAGCCCCTTTCTGAATTGCAAGTTGGCAACAATAAAAGGGAGAAGTCTTTAATTAGTTATCTGGCTAATTAACTTTTACGGCACTGTATAGCTTTGGCATCCAAATACTGCAATGCAAAACATTGCAAACGTTCAAACAAAGACTACCCACCCCACCAGGAAGCTGCTGCCACTAGTGGTTGCAGGGGAACAGCATATCACAGCCTTGGCCAAGCTGCATGGAAATCCACCTCTCGCTGTGCCGTGCTCCCTGCACTCCCTGCACATCCACTTCTGCAGATAATTCACCTTCTTCTTCTGATGTTAAAATTAAAGATACAGAACATATGTGGCTTCCCCATGTCATATTCCTGCTTCCCAGTGCTTGCACTCACTCTACCATTGCATGAAACACACGCAAGATAAAATTTATTTCCTGCACAAAATGGGTATGTAGAGATCCCTGCATCCCCCTGCCATGCAGGGGAGAGTTTCACAGCCAGGGCCAGCGTACCAGCATCCCACAGTCCTGAGCCAAGAGAGAAACCCTTCACATTAGGCAGGGTGACGTCATACCACACAGTAAAGAAAGGCTCTCGATGAGGGATAAGCTCTGAAGCCTGTGTGATGACCCCCCAAGAGCACAGTTTGGCTCAGAGAGTACAACAGACGGGTTGCTAGAATTAAGTCTTTCTCTCTCTGTTGGAACATGCAGGGTCCCCACCGCTTTTCCCACGCTGATCGGTGAGAGCTAGGGGTTTCGGGAGGCACGGTGCCCCCAGGACGTTCCCGTGTTGTTATATCTGCACCTTGTGGGCTAGCACATGTTTTACTCTGTGTGCACTGGAGTTTCGCCGTTACTGCATGTCCAGGCAAGTTCCCTAACTGCTCTCAGTATGAATAAAAAGGTACTGTAAAGGGGAAGGGACAGGTTTCAGGAAAAGCGAGAGAAGCAGCGTAAAACGGGCCATCAGCTTGAGTCCATTGGCTAATCAGTCCCATCCCACATGTCTGCCCCCCTGCTCAGGGAGGCACGGAGGGAAGGGAGAGGTCTGTCTGGTCTCAGGGTGGGATCCAACCTATGTCTACTTTGTTGTAGTTTGGACTTTAACAAAGCAGGTCACAGGGAAAGTAAAAAATGAAGTCAGCTTGGAGCTGCAGCATGAGTAACCGCCGCTACAAAAGGAGGCAAGGCCCTCTCAGCATCCCGTAAACATGGACATAAGAGATTCTTCTCCTCATTCATTTACTGTGAGGGAAATGAAACCTGTTGGAGGGAATGATTTCACTCCATGAGTGCAGGGTTTGTGCCTTGCTCAGTAGGGCCTTCTCTTTGCTGAGGAAAACAAAAATCTCTGCAGATTTGCACTTGCTAAATGATAACGCATCAAGAGATGGTGCAGGAAGGATGGACTGAATCACTGATCCAGGGGAGGAGATGAGGGGAAGGTTGTCCCCTCTGGGTACAGGCATGCACCTTACCAGCTCTCCCTGAACTAGAGGAGGACCTAAACCTGGAAGGGACGGAGATGCCTGTGAAGTCCCCCTTTTTCCCTGCACTAGCACTGGCCCATCCAGCCTGAGCCCCCGCACCCTGCCAACACGACCACACAGCCGTGCAGCCCTCCTCCATTGGCATCACAGTGGCATCCAGTCTGCCTGACTGCATTATTAACGGCAATGAGGCTTCCCAGGGAGCAGAGTCCTTTGACCTGTGACTACATGCTGCTTGTGCAGGTCTGAAAGAGCTGTGAAACGCTACGCTCTCCTTAGGCAGCTCCTAAGGCCTTGTCTAGCCACCCTTAATGTCTGTCAGAGTACGACAGTCTAAGAAAACTCTGACACAGATACAATCCTTAACACAAAGGCACAGAGCCCAGGAGTTTTGACAGGATTTCTGTATTCTCCTTACCAGGCAGCAGCAGACTATTACATGCATATGCCTTTTAAATCATGACCCTTGTATCAGGGACTGTGTCAACTACAGTTGCTGTGTACAGGCAAAGACTTCAGTTCCTTTAAAAACCCTGCCCCAGAAGGAAAAATAAAGGACATGAAATGATTCATCGCACTTGTATGGGGAACATTTTATGGTTTTGTTTTTGCTTTTGCTTTTGCTTTTAAGTCTTTTCAGACTCAGTTTAAAAAACAAATCAAGGCCATTCTCTTCTCTTCCTCCTGGTGACAGGTTGCCCAGATGCCTGTCTGGGTCAAGGGGACACTGCTGCATTTTATTTTACCATCTGGCATAGCCCGACTCCGCAAATTTTTTAACCTCTTAATTCCCAACAGCATTTTGTGCTTTGCTCATCCCATCGTTCCCCCATATTTGCTTTCCTAAACCTTCCAAAATGATTTCCATCAAATCCAAACACTCAGCAGCCTGTACGTCAGGCTAGTTTCTAAGCACAAAGAGGAAAGTATTTCCCCTCCTGAGCTGCAGAAGATCAAGTGCACCCAGGTCTAGGTCAGAGCTAAGCCTTCAACAAAAACATTTTCCACGGATAGGCAAGAAGGTTCAAGTTCACCTGACCAGCTCACTAAAGCCAGGATCAGGCTCGCTGCTAGAGCTCCTTGCTGTTTACCATCTCAGGCTGTCACTTTGATATATCTCCTCCTCCCAGAGCATGTGCCTTGCACCCTGCTGCCAAAGCCACAGCTGCAGCCACTCGCAGGGGCGGTGGCTGTTTCCACACTCTGCGTTCCTGGATGGTACAAATGCCTTTGCCGCACAACTCGTCCTACAGACCTACATAAGCCAGGGAGAAAGAAGGGAGAGTTGGGCGGAAGAACTGCCCAAGAGATGAACGTTGTCTGAGGTAGAGCGATCCCTGCACCTCAGGTCCAAACGTGTCCTCCCGGTGCAAGAAACTTGGGACAGGGGAGGAAGTTTCCAAAATTGGTGACTTTCAAGTTGTTTGAAAATTTTATGCCCCTCCCCTAAGCGTAGGTTTCCTTAAGAACAGTATGTTCTCCACAAAAATTACAAGTGGTTTCCAGGAAAAACTTTGGAACTGGGTGAAGTCTCACTCTCAATTTTGGATTACGTTTTGTGTTTAGTTTGGGGCTAATGAGCATTTCTCTCTTCAGACACTGCCATGCTCATTCACTTTTCCAAACAGATAGTGAAAAATGTTGAAGGGAAAATTCCTCTCCTGCCCCTGGGTCTTACTTCACCCAGCTCTGAAGACAGGCCCATACTGCACACTTTTGCCACCAAGGTTACAGCAGCTCCACTACCTCCAGAAATAAAGACCTTAAGCGAAGAAAAGCAATCTCACACTGGTGAAGACTGCACCTCTGCTAGGAAGCTCTGCAGGTAGCTTCCCAAGGTGAAGATGCTATTTTCCGACTGCCAAAGCTTGGCCTCCTGCCTCTGAACTGCTACGAGGAAGTCACTAATTTTTTCTGTGCCTCAGTCCCTGTCTGCACGATACCTGTGTACACATCCGTGTTGAGAGGGACGTAGGGCTGTGATCTGAAGAAATGACGAGGAATGCCACGCGGGGTGTGGGCTGCCTCGTAAGCCGTGAGCACACGTACAGCACCAAGCGCAGGGGCGGCAAGCTCAGCTGCGGGAGCAGTACAGATAGCAGGTACTGCCAGAACCGTCTGCAGCATCACGCCCTTAGCGAAGCAGAGAATTTAATTAAATAGCAGGAAAGGAAAAGACCATTTAAAGAGCTGAGTCTGAATGACTAAAGGTCTTAGTCACTCATTTACGAAGATCTCAGGCAAAAACTTCCTTTAAAAATAATTTTTATCTGGATCACGTTCCGTTAAGAAATTTCTCAAATCATCCAGTGAGAACTACTGGGAAATGTCATTCTCATTCCCCGAGACTTTTAGGGTCCAGAATGTTTGTGACAACTGCCACCTCCTCTCCCTCTCACCTAGCACAGGCCTATGAGAGCTGCTAGAGAAGAATGATTTTTAACCTGCAGAAACTGAAAATTTTCTTCCCCAAAAATGCAGAGTTGAAACTTTCCAGTGTTTCAACAGAAACCTTCTCGAAATACATCTTCTTGTTTCATTCAGAAAAAAACCCACTTTTGACATTTCACAAGGAAACAGAAATCAACTGTGGAATGCTCCATGTGGAGGCTATTTCAAAGGGCTATTCACATTTTAAGAAATACTGAAAACATTCAGCCAGCCCTTCATGCAATACGGTGGTGACAGAAATGCAAGATCACATCAGAAATGTTCATCACTTTACACTTATGGATCAGTGGTTTGGCTTCCTATGGTGTCATTCGTATCAGAAATGCCCTGTTAAATTTTTTAATATGTGGGGTTTTGCTCAATGTCGTCCTCCCAAGCTCAGAGAACGCAGCGCACACAGCTCTGCCGGAACAACTACGTGGGTGCGGTAAGAGCAAAAGGAAGGAGCTGGGATGACAGTACTTCATGCTGCCTATTGCCTCCAAAGGTTTCATAAAATCAAACCACAGCCCAAACTGTGCCTTCCTCACAAGATTAAGACTGTATTTCCTGCAGTGCCCCTCCTCAAGAAAGCAGATATCAGTCAGCCTGACTCAGGAAAGGTTGCAGGGTTTGCCCGCGTGGTCTGAATCACCTGTTGCATGCAGAGAGGCAAGAGGTGGCAAATCCAGAGAGTCCCCCAAGTATCAGCGCTATTACAGCAGTATGCAAAGACCCACCTACAGACGAGGCATTGTACTAAGGAAGGACAACCCCATCCCAAAAGCATTTGTGCTCCATATGAGTAAAACAGTGACAGAACATAGGCACAGCGGCATGATCTGCCCAACGGTGGAGAGCGTTATCAAGCCCAGTCCTCTGCAGCAGCGGGCATCCCCGCCTGCAACCATAAAGTCATCACAACCCAAAAGACCCCACAGCAGGCTCCCAGCACGCCAACGGGTGCAACGGTGCTTCCCGCCCTTCACACACCAGTAACGAGTCTTGCTCTGGCCAGCACCTGACCCTGCCTGGGCACCCAAGGCCAGAGACAAAGGTTAGTCGGACAGGAGAGCAAAATTTCAGGGTGTCCAATGCAAACTCAGTGCCCGCTATTAGAGGATGCTGTTGAAAATACTCCTGCAGGCCACTGTACGGGAGGGTGCCAGGCAGTGGAGAGGGCGGAAAGAGTTTTAGTGAAGCCTGCCAAGTTTTTAGCTAGGTCTAGCTGAGAGCCTGTCGCTTGGAGGAACAAACGGGTTTTGTTTGACAGGCAGCGACACCTCGTGGCACAGCCCCCCCACCCGTTTGCTGCCAACACTACACTTGTTTTTTACTGGGCCGGGTTCTCAGTCGTGCTAAAATCAGGGAGAGTTTTGCCACAGAGTCCGGTGGAGCCCAGATTTCAGGGCAGATGTTTCACAGGAAACAACGATGATGATAAGATTCACCTCTTGCAAACGCTTACTAAAAACCACACGTCATCTTGAAGACAAGCTGCCTGAGGGCTCTTAGCAAGACCTTAATGAGACTGGCCCTAGAACTTCTTCCTATTTTGTTCAGGCTGCTACGGGAAGCGTAAGAGCCCTGTGATGGTACCAGCTCTGCAGTTTGGATGCTAAAGGGAAACAGCCCTAGGACCCTCCAGACCCTTAGCTTTGGTTTTTTCCTTCTAAAGGGTTATAGTTCTTTTTTTGCATGAGAAAGAGCAACTTCATAGAAATTAAACAGAGGCAGCAAAACAGCCAAGGAACAAGAAAAGAACTGGTGACAGAAGCCTGTGGTAAGAAGAAACAAAGATTTTTGGAGAAAGCTGTGACTGAAGAATCTTGTAACTGCATCTCCTCCTACGCCTTGAATCGTACCATGTTCAGGGAAAAGAGACATTTGATACCGTTGTGGTAAACATACAAGATTTTGGCAAGACAAACCCAGCTCCATCAGCTCTTCTCCCACTTAGTACCCAGAACCTGCTGTTCACAGGTATAGCAACAGGCTGTCTGCTGGGCTTGGTGAGTTTTCCATTTGGGGAAGACCCTGAAAAGCCCCTTTTCTCTATGCCACTGCTCTCTTCTGTGTGGTAACCTCATTGACCCATTTCCTTTCCTCATGGCACAGGCCTGGAGGTGATTGTGATGGGAAGAGCAGGAAAGCAGACGTGCCAACCAAACAGCATGACTGATCCGGCTATTTTCCCCGCTTCTCTCTCTGTGCCCAGGGTGCAATGGCTCAGCTATTCCGAGCACATACGCCTGGGCACGTTGTACCTGGTAGTGCAGCTCACGGCTGAACCAGGATGTTTCCTGCTCTGTTTCTGACACACACAGAACAAAACTGCTGTCCCCACGACTTTGCTTTAGGAAGATGCGTGAGGCTGTAACATATAGCAGCACCTCAGGAACTAAACTTTACCCCAGGAGAGCTCTGGAGTTTAAAGGTACTGAGTGCTGAAAACACAAACACCTCGAGAGTTTCGTAGCTGCAAATGCCAAGGCCAGCAGCCAATGTGCTTATTGACTAGGCAGTGCAGGGGCCAAGAACCATCCGTGTGTTGGCACAGTCCTGGCAACTGGTCCTGATCTTGACTGATATTTTTGGGTTGATGACAAATAATTGATAAGTGGTAACTAAGGTATAAGGAAATTGCAGCACTAGCATTCAACAAAACCACAGGGTTTATCAAAAGGATCCATGTTCTTTCATTCGCCACAGATCCCTGCCCCGTTTCTGCACTTTATTTCCCCCACCTGTAACGTGTAATTTCTGAAAAACATTCTTAACCTGGTAATATAAATTAAGAGAAAATCCTTGATCGCTTGTAAACACAAGACTATCATACTATTACATACTACTGACTGATAACTGGTTTTTATTATTGCTAGGTTATTTTCAGATCTCTCATGCAGTAAAACCTTACTTGATTGCTATTAACATTTCACAGCCACACAGGTAAATTCCAAAGGTCAATTTTTTAATGAGGTGCCTCACAAGATAAGGCTCGCTCACTGTTTTACTTGTTCCTTTTGCCCATGGCCTGTGACAGAGATCAGTTATGTTACACTGGAGGGCGTAGTACGGCAATCTTTACAACCATTTTCTCTCATCAAAAGCACTCTCACATCCGCTCCTTTCCCAGTTCAACGTGCAGTGCTGTATTTGGGCTGTACCAGGAAGCAAGGCTGTGCGCGTGTGTGCAGTTCATTAACTGCATGTTCCTCCGTAATTCATACAACTTAATACAAGAAAATGATGAAAAGGTAGCAAGAAAAGAAATATGTTACAAGAGGAAAAGTTCTGCTTTGGCATGTCCACGTGGAGAGTCAGAGTCCTGATGGCACTGTGCTTCCTGCAGCAGACTGGAGGTACAGTACAGCTGTCTTTGTTACTTTTCATTTTGCTGTGCTATGTGGCTTTGCTCGTAGGAGGAAAGGCATCTACAAGTAAATTTTAAGCAGTTTAAATGGGAATGATTCACATAAAGTGAAATATTGCGCTGTAAAGAAATGGCAATTTAAAATCTGCCTATAGAATGTGTCTTGAAGGCTAGTGATGTACATATTTATCCACTAGCAACAACAGGTGCCAGGAAAGTACAAGTGACAAGCCTGCGTGCTGCATCTCACTGCATTCATGGTGGGATCTGCCTTTGAAGAACTGGGATTGAATGAGC
This sequence comes from Leptosomus discolor, assembly GCF_034619465.1. NCBI lineage: Eukaryota > Metazoa > Chordata > Aves > Leptosomiformes > Leptosomidae > Leptosomus > Leptosomus discolor. Next base: position 4,835,211 of record NC_141419.1, read on the forward strand.
CGTGGGAGCCAGCAGTGTCTGCCTCGTCCAGGGGCTAAGTGGTGGGAGCACAAAGGAGTCAGGTTGGAGCTTGTGGGGTTGTAACCCAGGCCACAGTGAAATCCAGTAAGACCATGGAGGAAGCCACTCAAAATTACAGAATAGGATGGTTCACACAGATGTAGGTCCTAATTCTAAAAGCTGTTGAGATGAAGATGTTTTATAAGAGATGAAGAAAACACGATTGCGCCATAGATATACCTGCTTCCACAGCCAGTTCCACAGTCTTAAAGGAACTGAGCCGCTCTGCCCCAAATTTTGCACCCACCTTGGTCAAAACCAGGTGGTATTTCCCATCCCTAAAGATATATTAAATAACTCACGTAATTTCCCCTTTCAATCAGGTCATGGTCGACCTCCCCCTCCTCAAAATGTTACACTACTGTCAAAGGATTTTGACATGATTTTGACATGGACTCCAGGAGAAGGCTCTCCACCAGATGTGACATACACTGTGAGGTATGAAAGGTAAGCGCTTACAAAGGGTGTCTGATTGAAAGTATGGCGCAGGGCAAACTTCCCCACATGTATATTCATCAGTGTCATTATGACCAGTGACCTGGTGGCATCCTTTCACCAAAACCAATCCTTATCTGTCTGGAGAGTGCTCCAGACTCTGAGCAAGATTTGGTACCCATCTTCCAAAACACTTCCTTCTCTTGCTCTGTAAATTATAACAAACCAGCATGTTTAATATTATGGTATGTTTCTTTCTTCTTTTAGCCAGGAACGCATGGACAAATGGATAAAGGTTCGTCATTGCAAAAATATCCACAGAACCTCTTGCAATCTGACCTGTGTGCTCCCAAACTTCTTTGTTAAAGTCCGGGCTCGAGTAAAAGCTGTTTCTGGACAATTCCAGTCACCATGGGTAGAATCACAGTTCAAGGAATACCATTTGGATGGTGAGTGTCTGTTAGCTTACAGCCTGGATGACAGGACATCCCAACAACAGTGTTGGCATAAGCGAATGAGTAGACCACACACCGCAGAAAGAGAAACAGTAACCAGCAGCTTTATGAATGACAGAGATTTGAGTGAGCACAAACAACAATGAGCCACGACCATTTGAAAATAAATTTTGTAGCAAGTGTCAGAATTTGTTCATCAATGCTCTAGGTGAACAAACTGGCTTCAAGCTCTCCACATACCAGCGAGGATATGTTAGATAAAAAAAGAGGTATTTCGGTGCCCTCCTCCTTCCTTCGATATCTAACACAAGATAACAGAATTGTAGATCAGTCACAGAAAAGCATTCCTTCTGTGAAGCGAAGACATGAGCAAGCATTATTCTTATGTCTGGTCTCTCAATTACAGTGGAACTGGCTCCCCCAGTGCTAAACGTGAACGTCAAGAAGAACTTAATCCATGTGAATGCCTCCTTCCCTTTGGCCACCTGTGTGGAGAGTTTCTCTTGGATGTATGACTTGAACCTTTGGGAAGCCGGATCTGAAGACAAGGTCAGTAGAAGTGGCATTTCTTAGATGAAATGGAGGAACGATGACCAGCTTGAATTGAAATAGCTTCAAATTTCTGGGCAGGGAGGGACTGGATCCAGGGCCTGGAGAAAATGAAATGGCCAACCAGAGTTAAACCAAAGCCAGAGGAAAAAAGTAGATGTGTGTGTGCATCCTTATTTTATTGGCGGTTCCCTAATTTTGTCAGGAAGACGAGGTGGGGAGGCTACACTGTAGTCAGTATAATAGGGCAATATCTGAGGTTTAAAACAACTAGTTCAGGTACTGCTAACAGCGTGCCGTGGCAGAAGACAGCACGGCACCAGCTCAAAATCCCACCCTAGACCCCATAAGGCCTAGGAGAGATGCTTGCTAAAACAGCAAGCAAGACATGAAGTGCTTCTCCATGCACTTTCCAACCACTGGAGCCACACAATGTAATGAAGAGAATCATGGGATAAAACGGTAGAGAAACACCAACCAAATAATGAAAGAATCATCTGTTCTTTTTGTTTCTAAACAGAAGCAATACGAAGGTATCTTCAGGAAGAAAACAGTGACTATCGATACCACTGCACTTAGAGGCAACTACTGTTTAAGTGCCAGATCCTCCTTCCAAAGCATTGACTTCAAGCACAGCAAATTCTCCCAACCAGTGTGTGTGCTATTAAACCACAAAGGTATGGCCCTGTTGAGAAAAGGATGTGGTGAGACATCAAATAGGATTAGGGCAAGTCAAAGATTTCCACCAAAATTAGCCTTTCAACACCAAAAAAAATGGGCTTCCTGTTAAAAGGACTGGTTGGATTTTCTAGTGATAAGTTCCTGCTTTCTTTAGAAACATTTTCACCACAAAAATCCAACCCTGAAGTGTTTTCTGAATATCCTGAAATACTGTACTTGAGTAATGCTCACCATGAAATTTTGGAAATATTCAAATTTATACTGAAAAATATGTGAATAAAGCCTCATTTTTTACCTGCTCCAAGTAAGGCACTGGCTGGTATCAACATTCCTTTGTGGCTGTGACCCTTTCTCTGCATTTGTAAAACAAAGATCTTGAGCCTAACATTTTCTGAGATTTATCAAAGAAAAGCTGAGTGTAAGAGCCCGTTATTACTATAAAATACATCACCAGCAGGAGATTATTTTTGTCTTTTTCTTTTTAGCAGTGGAATGGAAGTTCCCATTTTCTGCCACGATCCCTGTGTTTGTCCTTCCCGTCTTTCTGACAAGTGCTTTCATCATCTGCTTGCTGAAACAAGATGCTAAGCGAAAGAAAATGCCTCATGCTTTGGTATGGCCCAAATGCTGGAGTCCCCCCTTGACTCAAAGTCTTGCTGATTTTCAGAGGGTAACTGGGGAGGAGTGGGAGACCTTCTCAGTTTTGCATTCATAGGTCCCATTATAAGTAAGCTTTCCTATATCCAAACTTTTATTTAAAAAGCATCACTAACTTACTGATCTGTGTGTCTTGTTTCTTCTCCCTGGTAGGATTTATCTCATTTAAAAGCTGCTGGACTGGCCTTTCACTGTGAGCTCAGTGAAAAGGAATTCTTCAGGGACTATCTTATCTGCACAGAGAAGCCAATGTCACAAAGGAAGACAAACAAAGCTTTATCCAAAAACAACCTACCATGGATGGCATCTTTCCTATCATCATCATCATCATTGGAGGAGGAGGATGAGGAGGAAGAAGACAGCAGTACTTTCATCCCATACACTGAAATGCTTCAGTTTCCAAAGAGCCATCTCAGCTGTCAAGCATCCAGAACAGCTCAGGGGGAGTGTACCTCAGACTCCGGATCTGGAGGTCTCTCTGTGGATAGTGAATCTGTGCTTGACCTAAGTCCCTTGGGTTTCTCTTTCTTTCCAATGAGAAAGAATGAGGTGGACACCTCAGGATCCCAAGAAAATGAGAAGGCATCCCTTTCTCTCAGTTCCTCTTTGGGAAGAATATCCCTCACTGATGTGAGATTCCTAGGTCCCAGGGAACAGGGACAGCATGATACAGACAGGGACGAATGCCTGGAAATGATCCCTCTTCAAACACCAATGGAGGGGATTTGTGCCAAACTTCCAGCCGATGGGCACTACCTGCTACCTGCTCATCATTTCACCCACTATTACCAGAAACCAACAGTTGATCTGCATGTCCAGATCGGTGAGATATCACAGGTCAGTGAGGAGCCCAGCACCGAGCTGCTCATTTCCTTTCAGACATTACAGGTGGCAGAAGATGAAGGTATTGCAAGTGATTGTGACAGCGATAATTTTACAGAAGGGACACCTCCCACATCCACGGTGCTAAGTGACACATTTGAAACTTCAAATATGGAGGAAAAATACGATCAAAAGTTTAAATTCAAAGGCTGTGAGCACACACATCATTACATGGGAAGGAGCTAGAGTAACCTAGCAGTTCTGACGGGAGCCTGAACAATGTCAGAGAGCTCCAGCTATCCAGGCAAGAATACTTAAACAAGAACAAGGACAAATAACTGATAATGGTGCTTTTTGTATTTATTCACCAAGGCAGCGTTTTTTTTCTACTGATGGCTGGCTTATCAAAGCATATAGCTTTTAGGGACACAAAAGGTGTATTTTGACTGCTAAGTAGCTAATGTACACTTACCATCCCTCAGTACAAGTACAGCTGTGATAAGGTGTTGAGGCTCTGCTGTGAGGCACACTTCAAACCCAGGCAGAGGTGAGGCATGCAGAGACACCTCATGTAGGTATCAAACACCCAGTGCCTTGTGTTCACTTGAGACTTCAGAGCAAGGTAACTTTTACATGTTATGAAAGGCAAAAAAAAAACTCTTAGCAAAAACACCACCTGGACCTGTGTGAAACCATCAGCTGCGTTCTGAAAACACACAGTGTTGTGCCCGCATGTTGATTTTGAGCCAGGATGAACTGCTAACATTACATTTGCTTCTCTGTAACTGCAAAACTCCACTCCGGCTTGACTGGAAGTACCTTAGAGAGACATTTAACAACCTTTGCTTTTTGTGGGATGAAGAGATCTCCACCTCAATCTGCAGAGGTCACCTTCTGTGTTTCAACAGAGTGAAGTCAAAGTGATAAATGTGCAGCACGTTTATTTCTTTTTTTATATACAAATATACTTATTGACGCTGAAATTCCCCCTGCTGTGCAGAATGTCTGAGAGCTGCTTTATGTAGAGGCAATAATATTTTCATATATAACTCTGTGTGTGCATGTTTTTCATGTTTCCCAGAACTACAAAGGATGACTGCAGCTCATCCTGAAAAACATTACATCTTAGAACAGGACCCCATCATGGGCTTCCTAATGCTTTGGGTTGAGTGGAATCCTATGAGACTCCCCAGCCAGGTCACTCTGGGTCACTGAAAGACCAGGACTGTGACCACCTCTCTGAGCAAAGAATCAAATCAGAAATCCACCAGCAAAAGGCACAGGACAGATGAGGCTTCATTGGGCAATACTGACCTTTTCAGTGTATTTTTAATTTGTGCTCTTCCCATCTCACAGAAATATACCCTCCCATTTTATTCCAGGAAAAGGACACGCAGAAAAGCAAAACATTAAAAGAAAGAGGGGGACACATGACAGCCATTCTCTGCATTCAGAGACGGCCGTCTCAGACGAGGGAAGGGTGTTGATGGAGGCTATTAAAGCTGGCATCTTCAGAGAATCAGGAGAACAATATTAGAAAGAGGAAGGGGGTGACAGGAGGGGTTGGGAACCACTTTGAAGAAGGAAAGCAAGATGTACTAATTAAGGTCCTGAATTAAGGTAAAAAGGGGAGGTGGGAGAAAAGATTCATCAACTAGAATTTTCCTTTTTTTCCTTACCTCTCCTCTGCAAAGTGTCCTTAGGTACATCCTGCACTCTAATCCCTCCTGTTCATTTAGAAAAATATAGATCATCCAAACATAATCACCACCCATTTTCTTGTGCAATCAAGGAAAAACCCTTGGGCTTTGAGTTACAGGAAGCTCTGAAGTTGTGTAACCACTACAAAATTATTTGGACATGTCACAGCTCTGCAAACAGGGCCGGGGATCGGTTCTTTGTCTTGTCCAGATTTTCTCAGATGGAAGCTGGGGAAAAGGCTGAAGGCCAAGTGAGCTCTACTGGTGGAGGCAGCATCCTGCTCCTCCATGTTTTCTTTCACCAGGGCTTGAGACTTGCTTTCCTCTCCAAAAGGGTCAGGGATGGCCAGAGCACCACACTCCATCTTCCAGAGCAGTCAGCCCATATTTTACACCTTACTTAACAGTTGGAGCTGTAATGAGAAAGCAGCTCTCCCCTCTCATTGGAAGAGGTATGACCCGGTCAACCAAAAAACCTGGACATTGCTCATCTACTGGATAAGCACAAGAGCTGAAATCAAATCTCCTGCATCCCTGGATCAGCAGTCACTTGGCTTCACACAGTCCGCACAGAGTGGGCTCTGCAGCCCGAGCCCTGCAGCAGCTCAGAGGAGATAACCACCTTGGTCTTTTTGACATCAATCTATTATCTTCACAAATCACTGGCACACAAGATTTTTCTCCTCTTTCCCCAGCTGTGCCAAGTTATAAGCAGAGTTTGATGGAAAATCTGTGTTATGAACCTCTCGGTCTGTTTTTGTCCTTAGGAACTACCTTCTGACATAGGCTCAGGCTTTACTGCTTGGAAGTTGAAAGCCAAGGGTTTAATTTTAAACTTGGAACCAGTTGGAGATCTTCAGGTATCTAAAGATTCAGAGCTAGTCAAAATGTAACATGTCTCTAGAAATAACGGCAGAAATAAAGTTTTAAGTTATATTCTCTAAACTGAAGTCTCGGGTGCACTACAATTTCCCTTACCTCTGCCCTACCATGGGTCATCACACAGCAGAAGCATGAGACAGTGACGTGAGGGAAGGAAAAAAATGGAAATAGTTTAGCAAGCTATTCAGGAAACACCCTAACAAAGAGTTGTAATTAATTATCCACCAGGCCATACTGGTGGATAGGTGTGTCTTGTTTAATAAACCTGTGAGGCTTCTGCAGTTGTCCAAGAGAGATGAGAAAGACAAAATGACAGCTATGCATCAGTGGCATGGTTTGAAGCATACAGCCCCCTCAATATTGAAGCAGGGCAGGGAATAGAAACAACTTCAGGAACAAAAAATCCACGAGATGCAGATGTAAGCAGAAGGGGTAGTAATTTCTATCACATGTTTGGCCACAAGGATAGAACAGTGAAAGTAGCGTGCTTTCAGCTTCAGGAGCACACATGGTTTGTATTTTGATTAAACTGGCTGCAGATGTGATGTTACTTATGGGACTCACTTATAATAAGAAAAACCCCTAGCATTTAGGAGCTTTAAATAAACTTTAGGTAATATAAGAGCACTGCTCATAAGGAATTTGTCTAATGCACGGTTGTCCTATGTGGTTTAGGGCAGATATTTCTGTTAAAGCTTTTCTAGGGCTGAAGCGATCACAATTTGAACAATTCTCCGTTCTCAGAAAGACAGTCCAGTTGGTTTTGCTTTGGTGGAACCTCAGCTTTGTGCAGTGGTCCAGTTAATCCTAGGGAAAACTGAGGACTAAGGACAGGACCTCCCCATTTTGTGAACAGTTATGACCATGGCAGAAAGTAAGCCAGAGAAATAAGCCAGGGAGGTTATCTAGTTTGTGTCAAGGGAATAGGTATACTACAAAAGCTTTCTCCGCTTAGGACATCTTGGGCAAAACAAGCAGCATGCAGCTGTACCAGTTCTTCAGGTGTTACACACATCTGGTGGTTCTAAATCTGCATCTCCTGGAGTCAGAAAATTAGTATTCGCTTTTGACCAAAGATGGAAATGTCTCTCCCCCTTCCAAGAAAAGCCTGAAAATGTAACTTAACAACACCCTAAAAAACTAAGAATGCTTGGAAATGGAACTCTAGCTCTTTCTTGGTTAGATTTCATCCAAACTCCCAGTTCTTACCATATGGTATTCATGATACTCAGAACAGATCCCTGTATTGTAAGCAGCCACAAAACCAAACTGTAGGTCTACGGCAGCCTCTGACAAAAGCCATGGGACAGCACATGCTTCTCCTACGGAAAGGCTTTGCTACCTCCTTTCTACGTCAAATGAGAGACCCTTTGCAGCCACCTGGTAGTGCAGAATCATGGCAGACTTAAGGAGCTCGTGCTCTGCAGTGTGCAGCAGGGCTACATGCTATTCATTTGGCTACTAGCCAAGGCCAGTCTGAGCGATATCAGAGCTTCAAAACTAGTGTTCTGCCTGACTTTCATTTTAAGAAAGGATTTGACGGCATTTCTTAAGGAAATAGGTGTCTTGCTTGCAGAAGTTATAAAACCAACCAGGTGCACAGCACTAAGTTTTAACTTCTAGAGTTTTAACAAGTCAAAGTTACCGGACCAGAAAAGCAAGCCCCAAAACTGAGAAACCTCAGTGAGGTCTTTCAGGCAGGAAGGTCTTTATCAGCAAAACGGTATTTGGCTCTCTTTCAAACGCTGGGGATTCTCTAAGCCTCTGGCTTGTGCACCTTTGTACAGTTAGGTGTGCATACTCAGAAAGGGAGAGGTGCTCCTGTTGTCACTCTTACATTCTCTCTTACACATGCGCACAGATCTTCAGTTGGTGATCTCAGATCCAAATGCAGGCAGGATAGTAGCTCTGCAGCCTGTTACTGAGAAACAAATCCAACCTGGCCTCACAAGCAGGAATTTAGCTCTTGTAAAAGGTGATTCACCTGCACACAGGATCAACTGCCTGCTCTCCCAGCCTGGCTTGCATAGTTATTCATGAAGCAATTTCTGCTCGTCTTGGCTGTATTTTCAGTGACCGGTAAGTCCTGAATTCTCCTTTCCTGTCACTGATCGTAGTTGTTTCTGTTTGATCCTGTAGTATGGGAGGTAGTTCAATCATGTTTACTGAAATAAGACCTAGAGAATGAACTGTTGTCTGAGGTTGTTCAAAAGCTTTCTCCTGTGTTGCTCTCTCCTTTTAATATTTTCAAAGTGCGGTTGGTGTGCTCAGTGCTTTGAGGATTAGTAGGGAGAAGAAAAGATTCTTTCGCTTCAAAGCATTTGCCACTGATATCTTACAACCCGAGTCCTACACGAGTAAAGGATATTCATTGACTTCAGGGGGCTTTGATTCAGTCCCCCTGTGTCTTAAGCAGAGACGCAAATGAATACAGGAACAGCCCTGACTGTAAAAGGGGTACAAACAAATAATGTATCCCTAAAAGCCGTTTTGTTCTACTCCAGATGTAGCAAACTCACTCCTGGGTGAATCAAGAATAAACTTGCTGTATTTCCAAATGCCAGCTTTTCAGCGAACAATCTTATCATTCACCTGCTCCTGTGTCTGTGATCTCATATGGTGAGGAAGGCGCCTTCAGAAACTTTGAAAACAGAGGGACTTTCACACTGTGAAACATCCTGGTTTCTCCCTGCCCGCACTTGACTGTGCTTGTGTTACGCTGCTTTGCATATCTGTGTTTTAGTACGGCTAAATGTGGGAAGATGGAGATTTCCTACTTCTGATGTGATCGGGGTATTGGTGACTCAGTTTTCATGGTGCTCAGACAGGGAAACCCACCCACTTTGTACCAACTGCTGCACCTCTGCCTCGACAGGGAGACTGTGCTGAGCCTTGCATGAGCAGAGGCAAGCGCTGAACTGCAGATGAGGTCAGGACAAAATCTGGACTAGACTGCAATCCATTTCTGTGTGGCTTCCCTGCCCAAATGCCATACAGAACAAAACTCAGAGCTGGATCTATGCCTTTCTGCCCAATTCTCCTCCTCTACAGTAAGCTACTTCCAACGGCTGACACTCAGTTCTCCTCCATGGAGGCAGCTGGAGGGAAAGCTTGGAGCGAGGATCCGGGAACTGGTGTGGTTTAGTCCCTGCTCTATCACAACTGCTCAATGTAATCTTGTCCAAGTCGCCCCATTATGGTCCTCAGTTTTCCCATCTGTAAAATGGTGCTATTTTTACTTGCTTATCACACCATTTTTTCATGGAGGGGATTAATTGATCTGAGTGTCCATTTACCAGCACCACAATGGGACTGTTCGTTTTCAGCAAGTGCAGGCTGAAGCCCATGCATGTTCAAAGTGTTTATCAGTACTGCAAACCAAGAATTGAGTAATGTATAAATTATCTATCTTTGAGGATGTGTCTATAATTTGAAATTACAGAGCTTATAAATTCTGAAGGTCACTCTGCAAGCTAGAATGTCTTGTGACTCAGCCTTGAGAAAATTTTGTGCTGTCTGTTCTCATGACAGGAAAGAGCCAAGAGTGTCTAGGACACTCTTCTGCAGCACCTGCTCAGAGCCAGTTTGCCACAGGCGGCTCTACAGAGGCAGCTCAGACCAGGGGCACGTTTGTCAGGGGCAAGTGACATTTCTAGTTACCAAAGCCAGACCCCATCCTCCGTGGGGAAGAGGCACAGGGTTCAGAACGCAGGGAGCTGAGTGAGTTGTTTGCCTTCACCCTGGCACACCCAGATCAGAGTCCAGGCATCAGGTCTTTGCATGTCACTCTGTAGAGGCTGACTCCATCCAATAAAACATGGAGCACGAGAGGTTAATGGCAGGCCCATCTTCAGTGATGTCAAACTGATCTCGGTATATTACTTCCCTGAGTATGGGCAGAAAGCAGAGACATTCATAGGCATGAATCTAGCCTTGAAAACAGGTGGTTGTTCTTAGTTTTCCAGCCATTTAAATGCTTTAAAAAACCCAAACCAAACCAAACCAAAAACTGATAAGGAACTCAAGGATTCTCTTTCTGACTCCTGAGTTTTCAAGGCCTTTCTGTAAAAATTCCTGACTTACATTTCTTTGGGATGAGTTAACAATCTGCCGGGCGTATACAGTGATGTGTGCACAGTTTGGACTCCTGTTCTGTTCAAGCTTCTGCTTTGCAGCCCATCTCCAGCAAACTGGAAGTGGCATGCCTGATATTTCTGTTCACTGAAAGGCTGAGCAGCATTGGACCTATATTCACCTGAGGGCTGAGATGCCAGAATATGCATTTTAATACTAGTTTCTTTGCTCCCCTAGGCATTGTGACTACAGAGAGGGCATCATGTCTGAAACGTGCAGCATTTTCCTCTACAAACTTTGAGAACATCCTGATATGGGAAACTGAAGCAGATATTCCCCCTGGCACTGTATTTGATGTCCAATACAAACAGTATGTGAAGTTTGCTTATTTTTGGAGTTCTGTTGTTCTTAGGGCCACTGTTCTCAGAGAAAGAAAGGCCAAGGAAGAAAAAGTAGATTTGGCTGTTTCTGCTGCTCTTTCTACTGTTATGGAAACGGTTCTGCTTAGACAAGAATCCAACAAAGAACAGAATTACTTGAACTGGTAGATGGTGTTCAGTTAAGCAAATGCTTTTGCATCTTGGGTTGCCAGCTTTACTCCATTACTGAGCTACTCTTTGCCTTCAGCAACTTCCTTCTCTCTATTCTGTCTTTTCCTCACCTGTAAATAGAGGTAATAGCAATTCTCTTGCTCTGGTTCAGTCACTAGCTACACAATAGCTTTGTTGCTTTTGGGTAAGTCTGCAAACTGCAGCAAACTTGCATGTGATCATTCCGTGCCAGAGCTGGGCAAAGAACCCCCGAGTCACTGACTCACAGGACACTCCTGTGTGTGCCTTGAATAAGCTGCAATTCCTCAAGGATGCAGAAGGCATCAACAGCAATGGATTAGGGGCTGTGGTCCAGGGGAAGTTTCTCTGTCATTCCATTCCCTGCCACTTGCTAATTGCAATAATGAATTTAAAAACTACTGAGTTGGCAAAACAGCTTGTTCGGATCATTCTGGAGAAGGATTGTTTTGCATCTCTCCTACCAGGCAAACTAAAAGGTTTTTTTGTCCTAAGGTATGGAGAAAAATCCTGGCTTAACAAGCATGAGTGCCAGAGTATCACACAGCCTTTCTGCAACCTCACTCGTGAAACAGAAAACTTCACAGAGCATTACTACGCCAGGGTGAGGGCCACCGGCCAGAACTACTGCTCCTCCGACTGGGTGCGCTCAGAAAGATTTGAACCCAGAAAAGAAAGTACGTACCACTGCTGCAATCTATTGGATCCTGATTGCTAGGGATTCATTCCAAGTCTCGCTGATGTTTAGGACAGCGTTTCCTCTAATTTCAGTATTGCAAGACTCTGTGCTTTACAGGAAGGGAGTGAAGGCCTGAAGAAGGCTTGTTTTGGGGCAAGGAGGCAAATGAGCAAATGGGCAGGGCCTTCCCCAAGGCCTGACACCAAAGTGGGATTAGAGGAGAAAAGGAAAAGCCAGATGTCCTTGAAGGAAGAACTGCTATTAAGGCTGAAGGAAAGTAGTAAGAGACATGATGGGCAACCTGAGGACAGCCAGTAATACAGTCACAGAAGCTATGAAATGTGAACTCCTGAAAATCAGGATAAGCAGCCAGACCAATGGATACTTAACATTCCCAACCCCTAAATGAGCTCTACTGCAGACATACAACACAGCCTTTGGGAGCCTCACAGCCTCTGTGACAACAATTTTCCCACTGCATACTTGTCAAGAATAATTCAAGGTGGCATTAGCCATCAATGATTATGAAGAGTCTTCAGACCTTTGCACAAAATAAGCTATGAAAGAGCCACAGGTTGCTTTGATCATTAAACATTCACTTTCCATTGCAGCATAGGCATTAGCACCCATGGTGAGGTGATCCTATCCCCCAGAGCCATTCTGTTCAGTTTGATGTTTTCAAGCCACATGGCCTTGGAGGAATAATGAATGCTGCTTTTAAATACGCTGTTATTGAGTGGGTTAAACTCTGTTTAAATGTTGGGTGTAGCATATGCCTTTCGCTGAAGACGAGTGTAGATAGATACAAAAGAGCTGAACCAGTCTAAAGACAAAATCTGATGTAGGATGGGAATAGGAATTTAGACAGCAATTAACTGATGCCCTGTGATGGGATTTCACACTCATCACACACACATGAAGGATGTCCCTGTGCAGGCCAGGGAAGCAATACGGAAGCAGTGAGAACATGGTCCTAAGGAAAAGCTTGGGGTGAGAATTTCTAGGGACAAACACTGGCTAAAGGTGGCAGAACTCCCAGGGAAGACAGTATCTCCAGTTGCCTGATTTTTCCTATGCTCTGTGAAATACAGCTCAGATACCTTTTTCTATATAAACAGAAATAATAATTTACAGTGAGTCTGGGGTGTGTGTATAAGATGCCTATAAGATGATCTGATAATGTATCAGCTTTAACCTTAACAGCTGACGCTGCCTATTCTGTCTTTTCTAGCCACTATTGGAGCACCACAGGTGGAGTACATTACTTATGTACGGTCCATAAAATTCCTTATACAGCCCCCCTATACTCCACTGAGAGATAAGGATGACCACCAGCTAACAGTAGAGGACATTTACAGCAAATTTGGTCCTGTTGATTATCACTTAACAATATTCAACCAAAGGACACACCAAAAGGTAAAGCACAACCTCAGGCCACTAGCCCACTGGCTTTTGTAGATCACATTGCATGTAGGACGGAGAAGGACCTTAGAGCTTCTACGTGATGGATGAGATTTCTGAGGTACAAGAGAAAGTCTCAGAGTCTTTGACTGTCAGTAGACAAAAGGAACTTTAAGCATTCCTCTGCAATTCTGGAAAAGAAACTGGGGTTTCCAAGCATACTGTGTAAGTGGCAAAAAGTAAAACTGCTGGTGACTAAAAAGAGAATGACTTATTAGTTCAAGTCTTAAGGAACTGAAATGCAAAAATAAAACACAGTAACAGCAGAAAGCAAATTCTATATTGAGAATTCCATATATACAGAATTATTATAGTCCTATAACCTTATTAGTAAATGTTTTATGCTGAATTTTGCAATATGATTTGAAGAAAATGTATGCATTTAATCTTTCTAAAATACAGAATTTGCCTTTATTTTAAACAGTGGACAAAGAATGAACACAACAAAGAATTTGAAGTTTCCAACTTGGACCCAGACACTGAATATAACGTAACAGTGTATCTCTCTCTCCTCCAGAGAAGCAGCAAATCTCAAGTATTTTGGGTTAAAACACTAGCAGGTGAGGCTGTTAACTCTGCTAATTTAAAAGTCCAGCTGGGATATGGGATACACAAAAGAGTCCGATTTTCAGCTGGTATAAAGTAACACAGCCTTGCTAAAGATATTGAAGCAACACTGACTTTCCTAATTTAAAAATCTAGTCCTGTGAGACAAAAGCTGTAACATCATTTAGCTAATCTCACGCAGTTCTCCTAACCCAGCTCTCCGAGGCTACATTTTCCCTTGTTCTCTTCCCCACTAACCAGACAACACGTGGCTTCTCTACTGTTTCGTGACACTTGCGTTCTGTGCTGGACTGGTGTTTGCTGCAATCAGTTATGTGATCTACAAATACGTCAAGCAACACAGTGCACAGCCTATGTCTTTGGTAAGTGTTCTCAAACCATTGCAGCAAATCCTTAAAACACTCGGGACTACGTTCAGGCACTGAAATAGCATTACAAATTGAGGAGGATGAACGAGCAGACGAGCATTGTCTAAGGCAATCACTTCAGACTACTGGTAGCTTAAAGATGGGTGCTCAGAACTTCCCCCAAATTGAGTCCCTTTAGAGGAGGTATCACGTTAGGCAACCTAAATCACTTGTTCCTCCTGAAACTCTGGGCCTTCTTACCTCTCGGTCCTCTCCCATAGCAAGCATCGGTTCTGTACGCTACATGAGCTTAAGGGCAATCTACTTCCACATCCCAGGGCTTAGGCCAAGTTTTGCAAAAATTAAAGCAGGGTTTTTGGGATTCACATTGCTCGTGTTTTAGGATTGCACAGTTGCCCTGATGCATAATGACAGATGGCTGTATTCCTCTGAAGTGTCATTCCCTAGGAAAAAAAGCAGAGTTCTTTTGTCAACAGAGCATATCCCTGGAGGTAGTTAGCGGCTTTTACTGATATTTCTCTGAAGAAAACTTTAAAGAATCTAAAGCAAACCTTCAAAGTGACAGCTTCTTGTCAATAACTGATGTTTGTCTATCTATTTCAACAGGACTTCAGAGGGATTTCATCATTCCAGCCTCTTACACTGACAGTGGAGCATATTATAAAGCCCATTAGTTTATCCAAACCTTCACTTCTCATCCCTGAAGTGCAGTTGCCACAGGTGAGCCAACATTTGGACAGAGCACTGGAGCCACCATGGGCTTTCCGCCCGCCAGAAACTGCCTATCAGCAACAGACGGATGTACTGACTTGCCGGCTGCCCACTCAGCCACCCTGCTTGGCAAGCGCAGCTCCGACTTGTTACGCTCCTCAAATAGCTGAGCACAGCATTCCTGCTGCCGCGCCTGGCAAAATTCTGCCCCTAACCTACGGGGTGTGTGTCAAAGGCACCGACCATGTTGACAAGAAAAATCTGCAGCCAAACCAAATGCTAAAGGAAGTTTCTCCAGATAGTTTTGTTGGTGGCAAGCTCGTAACCCAGATGCTGGGCAAGAGCTGCAGCCACTGGAATTACAAAGAACAGAGGCCAAACTTGGCACTGTGGAACAGCAGTGACACAAGAGAGTCAGTTCTCTTACAGGGGAGCCCTGGGCAAACAGAGCAACTGCTGTTGCAGACTGACGGGATGGATGTATCCCAGCTGTCACTGTCTTTGCTGGCACAAGGAGGATGCTACAGACGACAGACGGCAGAACTGCCACTGTTACTGTTTTCAGTGAAAGCTGACACAGACTATGTTTCAGAGGATGAACCGCTGTCTCCTCTGTCAGCAACCCTCCTTTTCTCAGCCGGTACTGGTAACAACTTCCCTGGAGAGAACAACACAGAGCGGTGGATGTTGCCAGATTCATTCTCACATTCTGCAAATAAACTGCAGTTCCCAGAGACTCGAGAAACAGAAAAGTTAACAGCAACAAAGGAGCTAAGCTGCACGAAACTGAATAACATTGTGTCCCAAGACACTATCTCAGACCAGGACAGTGGCACTCCTCTCACTATGCTGTTCAAAGATTTGAACTTAAAAGTACTGTGGGATCAAGATGAAAACACAGAATTTTATTAGGATGACCTAATGATATTAAAATCCAGATTATGTATGCTTGCATGAAACAGTAGCCTACCCTGCAAACAGTGCAATGCAAATAAACATAGCTAATCTTGGATGTAGTAACGTGGCACAGAGTTGTCAGACTGTCTCCACTATTGTTCTGTCAGGAAGATGCGCACTTCTACTGATACAATTACTTCTTGGTATGCTGCAATACTGTGCCTTTGCACTTAAATACTAGGTCTTTATTTCTTGCATATTCTTCAAATTTATTTTGAATTGGACTACTTTAAAGGCTGAGTTAAGATTCAAGTTCAAATTCCAGATTCAGTTCACTGAAAATTTAGCAAAATTCACAACAGAAACTGTATTTGCTGTTTACCAACACCAAAGATCCAGGTCCAAGATATATCCACCCTTTGAAGAAATTCAGGTGCAGACAGAGGTGTGCAAACCTAAAAGAATTACATGTATCATGGTACAGTAAAAGAATTAAATATACATTGGTATTCTACCCTTGATGATTCATGTAAAACAATAGGCTGCTTCCACGAAATGGACTTTGCCTTTAAAGCAGTCATTGAAACTGTGGTAATAGCTCCTGATACAGCAGTTCTGTGACACTACATGTCCCCTATCCTGCTGTGCTTTTAATGCTTGTAGAAAGATAAAGCCTTTTTCATCTCTTCAACAGATTAATGCAGTCTTGGCCCAGTTCTGACATATTTCTCTGCTGCTGCTCATTTCTTTCTCTGAACTAGTCACACATTCCCTTCTTCCCTTGAAGTCCCCAGGGATGAAGCAGCTAGGATCACATTCCACGTAGGCAGGAATGTGAGGATTTACACTAATCTCAGTTCAGCCCCTCAATCTCAATTTACACTAATCTCAATTCATGCACTCAGTAATCTGCGAAGGAGACTAGGGAGGTCTTGAGCTGCTTCCTCCCACCCTTCACTGCCACTGTCTATGAGGAACATGCTCCATTTGCATGACAGAGAGGAATCTACGATTGCAGAGCCCTCCTTACCTCCTGTTACCAGCACACACATACCCAGGGCTGGAAGGAACCAAAACAAATGTAAACTCAAAGCCAAATTCTTTTAGCACTGCACCTTTACCAAAAGCAAGCTAAGGTATTTATTCAGGGCATAGAGGAGGCGATTATTTTTCATTAAGAGGAAAGCATAGTTCAGCCTGTTCATTTCCACTGGTGTGGTGAAAAAGTGTGAGTGTCTGATGATATCAGTTTTAGAGGACAACTGAAACCATTTACAGGAATAACCAACGCTTTGAATGGTATGGGGAAGTACTCACCTGAAGATCACTGCCAGAGAAAGGCTGACCAGAAGCAAAATTCAGCTGTTCTCACCATGAGCACACTTTGGTGTTTTCTCAGGCCAGGGAAGCTGAGGCTAAAGGCTAAATTCCACTTGCTTTGGTGTGATTTTGCAAATAAACAATAGCCTTATGAAGTAAAGGGGTTTGATGATTCAACCCAGGATTAAAGGAACAGTCTTAGAAACTTTACAGGCAAAGGTTCAGCTCCTAACTCCAGCATCAATAACAAACAAAGCACTATGGCCACGTCATACGAGGCCAAAAGGTCGAAATACCAGATGTGGTGAGGAGGTTTCAAGGCACAGGTATGAAACGTGTGAGTATATGCATGGTCTGGGCAGCAACCCGGAAGGTGCTAGCTTTACTTCATACCATTCAGTATCAAAGGTTTTGTGGAATGTCGTTTGAGCTGTTTCATGTCCTCTGTATCCAAACTGTACCATCAAAACCGACACACACAGAAACGCTGTGGTTACAGGAGTTGCAGCAGCCCAGCTGTGCTGTTTCCAAGGACCGCGAAACCCCAGGGGTAACATTCTGCCCCACTAACTCCCCCCTGGAGAGGCTCCATTTCAAGCCAGTGATGCCAATTACCTTATTCAGAGTCGCCTGTGGGCTGCATATCTTGTGTCAACAGCATTCCCAGGGATGCTACTTGGGGAATAATCAAATGCCACATTGTCAACGTTTTGGCTGATGTTGTGAAACATAACCCTCAGCACAGGGTCAGTATGGGCAGTGTGGTGTGGAAGGGAAGGGGGCCTTAGGAGAGCATTTGAAGATGCTGCTAAAAAATACATTGTTTCCTATTTAAAAGCCTTTACAAATCCCTCTGCAGACACCCTGCCACAGGGTCTGATCATGTCCAGCCCTTAATAAATGTATCAGGCTTGGTGCCCCAGGAGAGATGGGAACTGAGATGCAGAAAGCCTAGGACCAGATTTTTAGAATGTATGTAGGTACCTAAAGATGCAAAGTGTCCCACAGCTGGGATGTCAGCCTCTTCGGGAGACTTAAATACCTTAAAAACCACATTACCTCTGACTACACTCAAAGGCTGCCTATGGCAGGAATGATGGTAAAGGCTTACGCCCCAGCTATTGCCCCATCCCAGCCTTGTCTGTTCTACCCCCACAGCAGCAACTGCAACGAACACGGAACACAGTCAAGAGAGCGACTCTGTAAGCCATGTCTTAAGGAGGTGATGGACAGCAATGTTCTCAGCTTCCTGCTCTGATCATGGCTAGGTCACTATTTATCCTTTAGGCCTTGATATACTAAGCAGGAGGAGATCGATTCTTGCCTCATGAGTCACTGCTTAAATTTGACAGGAAGATCATCCCTTCTAAAACGATTTCTCTTTGGAAAAACCTGGAAACAGATGTTGACGCTACTGAGCTTTATTGTAGTTGTGCAAAGAAAGCGCTCGTCCATCCCCCCTCAACATGTGCTGACCTTATTGCCTTCCGCTTGGCTGCTTTTCATAATCAAATTGATAGCCTTGTTTGTTTCCAAACGCTTCACAGCAAACAGCTACAGTACGATCTAATTATTTCATCCTCATTCCGTGTTAAGGACATTTTTAGATAAACAGCGGGATTTCAACGTTGTTTCAAAGGTCTTCCCATGCAAGCCATCTGTATCTAACAACTGCCTGTTCCTCATTTAGCCTGACTTTTCCAGATAACAGTTTTGATAGCTCTAGAGAATAAAAACTAGAAGTGCCTTGCCAAGAAGACCGTGCTTATTCCTAGGCAGATGTCACGACGATGACAGGTGAGCACCGCAGTTCCAGTTGTCACAAGGATGTCAGCATAGCAGGTGGCAGCTGTAACCCTATAGTGAAGCAGTACTCTTTGTCTTCTCAGCTAAATCTGGGAGCTGTCACTTAGCCACTCCCCACACCAGCAGCCCTGCTCGTAGCTCACCAGGGATCCTGGCACAGAGGGGAACATATTGCTGCAGACTGAGGCTCACGTTCTCCCTTGGTATTTGCTTATTATTTGTTTTGGCAAAGAAAGGTGCCCTGTTTGAAGAGTATAAAAAAATCGCCGATCATTTTTTTAACAAGCCCTTTCAGGAAAATCCTTCTCAAGGAACAAATTAAAAGCTCCAAATTCTGGAATGAAGCAGAGTTGAGGGGCAGCTCTGAAAGTATTAGGGACCCTGATAAAACAGACTTTATATCTTAGCTCTGGCATCACATTGGCTTAACAGTATTGCTGTTAGTGATGGGGAGGTACGATGCAGCAGAACTACATGAAAGAACTTCGCAGCAGCTGGATCATAGTGCTAACCAGGAGCCTTACACTTGCTGGTTTAGAGGATTTCAAATGTCCATGTATATCTTCTCTCTTCTCAGGGTGAGATAATGAGAGCTGTGAGACATGACTATAAGAGACTTTGTAAGAAAAAGGTGACAAAATTGGCCAAAGGTTTGAAATAGCATCCATGAGGAAAGCATAAGGCTCTTCTCATTAAAACATACAACAGAGGGTTGAAATGACAAAGATTAATGAATTTATTCATATTAAGCACAACAGATGATAATTACTCATTACTTCTCATAATACAAAATTCAGGAAAGCATTCAAGTGGTCACGCAATGGTTCAAAAGCAATGAAAGAGAAATGTTCCTTCACTTTGACAGCTCAGTTTATACCAAAAAGTATTCAGTCACGCCTGCCCAGTAGTACCTGCTCATTGCTTTTTTAGGAATGTCTGAAACACAGCCACTAAATAAACTTCACAGACAGAAGCCCTTGTAGTTCTAGTGCTGACCCTGCTGGAGTTCAGCTTTGTTTTATTTGGATGACGAAGTAACCAAAGGTTCTTAGAAACAGATTCTACTGATACCTTCAGCTTCATCCAGTATGGCAATTTTATGTTCTTACACATCCTCTTTATAGACTGCTAGCGGCTGTGAGAAGCCCAGTACCGATGTGCTGACACCTCAACTAATAAAATTCAGCTGGAAAACATCTGGCTTACAAACTGGTATGGCAGCCTCAGAGCTTCGATACTTTCCAACCTTCATTTCTCCTTCTGAGACCACAAAAAACCACCACCCACTTCTCACATTGCTGAGAAGGGTTTACCCTGAACACTGAAGCTGCAAGCCTATCTCGAATAATTAGAAAGACAGCAGCCTCTGTTCTTTTACTCTGCCCCAGACTCTTAGATACCACCATGGGCAGCTGGATATGTAAGCTCACCCGCTGTTGTGGCAGCAAGCCTTCATTTGCCTGGAATAAGGGAAGTATAACAGTCGCAGCCAACTAAAACATAAGAGCTGCTCTCAGCTCCTGATCTAATTATACACTGACATAATTTGACTGGAGCTGGCATTCACTAAAGAGATGTCAAAGCAAATGATTTCACTCTATTATGCCACAATGGCAACGTTAACCCAAGGGAAATTCCTGGAGGAGATTAAAATATTCATAATTCATTTTAGATGCTTTGTGAGCTTCGGTCCTAAATGAGCAGAGGATAATCCAATACTCTGATGCCTGAATTTTGGAGGCACCTGTCTTTCCCTATATCATTTGGCAAAGGCAATGATTTGCCCTATCTGAAAGAGTTTGTGATTAGTTGCCATTGCAGCAAACGGCTCCAACTGCGTAACCCCTGCATGGGTCTCCCCATTGTCATTGCGATGGCATGGTAGGATGCTATATTTAAGACTCCAGGATGGGCACTCAAACATGGGGAACATTCTTTTGGGGAGAGTCATTCTTAGTGTCATCAACAGGGAGAAGGAAACACTTCTTTGTCCCTTCTCTTTCATGAGGACAGGCACTCTCACTGTAGTCTTCACAGGGTGAGTTTGGTTTATCTGTAAATAAACTACTGTTTATAGCAAGATTTTGTAAGATCTTCATAGCAGCATCAGTTATTTTGTATGATCGCTTTACTTGAATTGCACTTCAAAGAGACTGTGCTTCATGATTGTATCTGCTTTAAAGTGTCATTACTGTTTTTCCAGTGTTGTTCTTATGAAAATACTGGTTTACTTCATGTTTTCTCACAAGAATCTATTCTGCTTTACTGGTCTGATTAGAAAAAAATACACATTTGGATTGAAAAGTGTAGGTTTTAGCAGATCAGAACTCTGTATCTTTACAATAAACACTAGATTATAAAGCACTGAAAATTTTTCATGGAAAAATAAAAAACATTGTATAGCAAAAATTATGGATCAGTAACTATCCGTGAAAATGGAAACAAAGATCTGATGCCCAGTAGTCATTCTGCAGCTGAAATAGTATTCTATGAAATTACAAAGATATTTTTTCCATAAAAGCCTGTTTTATTTTCTCTTTCTTATATTGCCAACATTTATTTCTTTCTTCTAAAGTTACATCTCCTAAGGAAATATTACTGTGATAATTCTGTATTTTCATTTGCATTTGGGGACATTTTGCATTTAGCACAAATCTGCTTTTCCATACAACTGTGCTTTTCCATCAACTGTTTTTTAAGAAATTTGTCCACATTAACAGAAAATTGTACTACTAGTAACAGCTGAGTGTTTCGCATTTTTTTATCATTTTAGGATTAGAAAGCAGTAAAACTAAAATCCAGGTGCAAAATTTGCCAAGGGAAAATTTCAATAATGGAACATGAGCTAGGGAAAGATTCACAAGTATGTTTGAACAAACATTATTCAGTAATAATTACGTTTCCAAAGCTGTTTTTATAAAGTAACCTGAGCTCATAGAACTTGAAAACCTGAACAGTTTAAGGATTGTGCTGTGCGTTTCTGAACCAATTGAACGACAGAATGAGATAAGGAGGGATACACTTTTAAAATTTACTTTTGTTTAATGCCCACTCATTAGTCAGTGCCTAAAAGCAGCACGCTGCTTATTCCCAGAGGAGAGGCTGCAGCCACAGCCTAGTTCTTTAGCAGCTAATGCAGGAGATGGATGGGAGCCAAGAGCGCCGATGTTTGCTCCCTGTGTTTCACCTGTAGGACAGGGATCTCTCTGGGAAGGCTTCTCTGGTCACTCTGAGGAGAATCATGCTGTTTACTGAGCAACTCTTAAGGCTAATATTTTGAAGGATGCTGTGTTTTCTCTATGATTTATCAACCCTTTTCTAAGACCTAAGAAGAAACAACTGATCTCTGAGGATGCACTCAAAGGACTGGATAAAGCATTATCCTCTTAAAGTACGGAACAATAACTGCTCTTGTCAGCAGCCTAGATGCGCAGACAGGAATACAGGCTGAAGAAGTGCTCTGTCTCAGCAACGGCAACTGGAACTGGTTAGTTCCAGAAAATCCACTTGGATTTTCCAAGTACCACAGACACCAAGTGGTTTGTGCACAGCAGCCTGTGCGTTTGGTTTAGCAGCATTGCCTTATCCAGGCAGGGCCGCAACACGGTGCGATCACAACCTGGGTTATTTGGGGTAGCTATAGCTACCCCTGCAATATAGTTTCCAAACTAAAAATCTGCTTATTTTCAAAACTCTCCCTTGATATCTCACTATCTGATGCTCCATACCTTATTTTGTCCCTAACCTTCCATGTCCCTCTGATCTCTCTTCTCCTGATGCTCCTCATTTGTCTGCGTGCTATATCGGGGCTCTGATCTAATGGAACTCCCTGGAAGAATATCCACCAGATTTAGAGTATAAGATTAGTCCTAGGAAAACAAAGATCAGTCCTAGGAAAACAAACCTACCCACAAAATGCTGCCTACTTACTGTTCTGTTACAGCTTCAGCTGCCTTTGAAGACTTATTAATTTCTTCATCTGATTCCACTTTTCACAGAAGCATCACGAAACAAACGCCTTTCATAGTCTGAATGCCAGAAGACAGTATTAGATGAACTTTCATTTACAGTCCTTGAAAGTCAAAGCAAAGCAAGGACTTAACGATAACTTAAAGAGATTCTGTTAAGGTGTCTTAAAGCCACTTTATGTTTTATTCTATTTCAGCAAGAAAGTTCGGTTTTGACTACCCAGCATGGGAACCCGAACCTTCTTCCACCACAGAGAGGAGGAGGAAAAGGAGGAGAGGCAACAGAGCTTGCAGATGACCTCCACAACTAGAAAGAAAAAGTTCAAAACCAGGTAAGTCACAGAGTTAGGGACAGGCTGAGTAAATCAGGTCCAGACACTTCCTACACTCGGCACTGAGCATTCACAGATTTGTTGAATTTTGAGTTTATAAAATTGCGGAACCTTGTCTGGATTCTTTTACACGCACCTGCCTCTGGAAGTGAGGAAGAAGAGACGTTCAGCCTTTCAGAGCTGTCGATAGCAGCTGCCCTTGCCTTGACCTCCGAAATACCACAGTAAGTCAGAAACCATTATAACCCAAATAGAACCATTATATGCAGCATCGCCTTCATATATAGGGGTCACAGTTTCCCCACTCCTTTCATTGGAAGCAGGTTCTATCAAGAGGTTCTTCCTTGAAAAACGCCAGACCTCAACTAAAATGCAGGAAACGGAATTATAGGGCCTTGGTGCCTGTGATAATGAGTAATATTGCCCTGCTCACAAGCAAGGGCTTAAGGGAAATCGGATTTCATAGGAATAAATGGAAAACAGAGTCAGATTAATAAATTAATTGTTAACAGATGGAATTCCCCCTCTTTCCTAGAATATCTTGTCAATGATCCTGCTGTCCATCCTTCTGTGATGGCTGAAAAACCTAAGTAGTTAGCAACATCCCTCCTCCCTTTAATCCTTTCCCAGTTCCCTGCCCGGGATTAAAAGTAGTCAAATAGTGGGTCCCTTGTTTGTGCCATTAAAGTATTCTCTCTCATGGTAGTACTAATGGTTCCTATGAGGCATAATTGCCTGACATTCATACCCATGCTGCATGCAAGCTGATGTTTGTGTCCTTAACACTTACTCTGATTTAGCCAAAAGTACGTGCTATAAACAATAATAAAAAAGACCAAAACAAAATAAAAAGCATTATCCTAACTTCTGTTGGCTTTTATCATCCTGTGTTCCAGGGATTACAAGCTAAGAAGAGAAGCTGCCATCCTAGAGCTAGAACAGAGGGGGCAGAAGAGAATTTGGTTTGGGAATGACATGGAAAAGTTGGAAAACGAGGTTATTCGGAACTGCAGACTGCTGCGTGTGAGAGCTGACAGGAAGGCTCTTCGGAGGAAGGTCAGATCAGACATCTATATTGGTAGCAGAAATGCCAACAGGATTAAAATTGCCAAGACTAACTAGCATTCTAGAGAGGACACTAAACCTCATCAGGTGTTAGGACAACCTCAAAACCATCAGAAATAAGGACAAGGCCTTACACTCCTGCCACCAAAGCATTATCACACATGTCCCTTTTGTAAAAGAATTTGTGCCATTAGAACATAATCCCTTTCTATTGCCTTCATTTAGTCTCTCCTTGTCATAGGCTGTAGAAAAGGCACGTGTGGAGAAGGAATACATTGAGCTGCGTTCGGGGCGATCACCTATGTTCTGGATCCCCCTCAGAGCCCATGCAGTCTGGGAGAGGATGGACGTGAAGCTGGCTTGTACAGTCCTGGCTTCCCCACCGCCGCAGGTCACTTGGTATGTCAGCCCACAGCAATGACTCCTGCTGCCCCTGTGGCGAACAGTCTGTGTGCGTGCCAGGAAGCAACCAGAGAAGTAACATCTGTGTCCTGCTAGAAAGAAGGAAGGGAGAGCGTCAGAAATCACAGAAAACACTTTCAATTCTCCATTTCCACTGTTAGGACCAGTAAAGACATTAAGTATTCAGTGGGCCACGGAGGCAGCGGACAGTCCTAAGGGGCTCCTTCTGGGGTAGGACTGACATCCCTGCAGATTTCCCCGCTTCTCCTGGTGCTGTCCTCTGTCCTGCAGGCAAACTCTGCCAACACTGAATCACCTCATGCACCCATCCAGGCTTGGCTACCTTGGACACAATGCAAGTTTTAGCATTAAACTGCTTTCGCTTCTACAGTTTGTAAAACACGAACCAACTCTTTCATTTACTCAGCTTTGCGTATTTACCAAGCCACAGGAGAGGAAGCGTTATGTACTGGGCCTGACGGCAGCGTTTACCATTAATAACACAGGGACGGAAATAAATGAAAGATCACCTCAAAAAACCAATTTTTAAAGTGTACTTTGATCAGTTTGTTAAAGTGATTGACCATTCCTCCCGTGACAGGTTTCTAGTATGCAAACATTTGGATTACTAATGGCTTTGTAGGCAGCTAACACCACTACTGTCAGAGCTCCTGATGTCCTGTGTCCTTCCAGAACAACCTCTTTGAATTATTCAAAGAGCAAAGAGAATACGAACCTCCCACAGATCCCCAGGGAACACAAAGAAGCAAGAGACATCTGCTCGAACTCCCTCACACAACCTGCAAGGCAGGGAGTGTAAACTGAGGAGGAAGCAGCAAGCCCTCGCTAAGCTGTCTGTAGGCAGCCTGCAAGCAGCCCTAGGGCAGGAGCACACGCAGGACCATGGGAGGGGACCTAGGTTAGCTGCAAGGCTACTTTGGGTTGATGTGGGAGACCTGGAAAAGAGGGAATTGTGTCTACTCCTCTTTTCTGTTGTGCCTCTGTTGTGTTTGACATGATTAATTTTAAATAAAGTGTTAATTTTACCAGTAAATGTCTCTGTCCTTCCCTAAGCAGCATGTTTCCTTTGTGTTCAACTAGGTATAAAAATGGAGTCCGTATTGATCCTCGCCTAGCCCCAGCAGGAAAATACAAGATAAAAAACAAGTTTGGGATGCTGACCCTGCACATTAGCAGGTAATGTCTGTGCTCTTGTCTGAGTTGTTTTTTCACCTGAATAAGACCTGCCCTCCTGAAACTCACAGTCCATGTATGCTAAAGAAAAAAAGGTAATTCTTCCCAGACTCTGACCCTGCTTGACTTTAGTGTGTTGTGTCTGAGCTAAACCTTTGCCATTAGGAAGCAATCTCAACAGCAGTTCATGAGGTTTAAAAAATATTTAAAAAAAAAATAAGAGTCTTACTTATTTTCACTCCTCTTTTTGGGCATGGCCAAAATTTTCTCATTCAGGGCAAGGCCATGCACATTAAGAGCACTTCACAAGCAGACATACCAATGTGATTTAGGATGGATCAATGTAATCTGAATTACATCAGTTCAACTCTGTGAATTATACATGTGATAAAGATACATCCCTATCTTCAGTGGAACCAAGTGTTCCACAGGTCTTTTGTTTGTTCATTACTTGAAATGTTTTGCTTCTGGGTATCAAGAGAACAAATACCACTAAGTATGAGAAATCCTTTGTCATCAAAACGGAAAGCAGCTTCTTGAGGAAAAGCAAGTATCTACTTCTAACTTCTGAGATTGAAGTGGAACCCCTTTGAATTTGTCCTGTGAAGTATGAACAGTAGCTGAAAGCTAAAGAGGGGAAATGTTGGGGTTTTTTTCCAGATGCTCCATGGAAGATTCTGCTGAATATAGTGTGGAAGTTAAGAATCAATACGGCGAGGCTTATTCATTTGCCACAGTGCTTGTCAGGAGTAAGTAGAAAATGTTCCTTTGGTTTTAAAATTTAAAATTCTTTAGATTCTTCAGAATATTTTCAATGCTATAGGAACATACAAGCACGCTAGAAAAACAGAGAGAAAGAAGTGAGCACTCTGTTAATAGGAGAGGAGAATTTCTCTCAGTTATTAGTGGAGAAAGCACAACTGGCTGAAATAATCCTTAGCTACCACTAACTAATATGTATATGCCTGATACAGTGGCTTCTCTTTCTCAGGCACTTCTGGACTCCAGCAAAATCTTTCAGATTCCATACGGACACAGCTGTCTTTCCGTTGTGCTAAAATTGTACTAAATTTAGGTACTTATTTCTTCTGGACTGATACGAAACAGACATACAGTTAAATACATAACAGGCTTGGAAGGAGTCTGCCGCACTTCTAACGATAAGCAAGAAACTGGTTAACAACTACCGTGGCTTTCAAAGGGATCTCAGCACAATATTGCATAGAATACCATATTTCTCTCAAATCAGTAACTACCAAGAGCAAACACAAGACTTTCTTCTTTGATCTGTGCTGTTCCTAAAATAACTGGTGTGGATGCTGTCGATATACATTCTGCACAAGCCAAATCCAGACATATGGTGAGGGAAGTAAACGACCAGTACTTAAAAAGGGAAATGATATCAAGCTTTAAGAAATATGCAGTGCAGTCTCATAGGATGGTAGTTTAGCTGCTCACATTTCATATGTATATATATACACATATATATAAAAAAATAACAATTTTGACATAAAAAGCCTGATCAGAATAGACCTACAGAACAAATGGTAATATATGAATAGGAAGGGAACGGGTTTGCATTGGACATCTCACTGGTCATGAAGAGATGGTTTTCGTCAACTGATTGAATTGCAAAGCCAGCTTGAACTATTTTTTCAAACAGAAGGGCTCTTCTTTGGTTTAGATAGTATATTTATGTTAGTGTTTTAATACATTCTTGGCTCTGTCGTGGGTTATGCTATTATCATACTTATTCTTTGCATGCCGTATTTTGATCACATCTGAATACTGTTCGAGGATACATATGCGAACGGAAGAATGTGACTCCAGAATTGCAATAGAAGTGTATTGTTTATGATATCCTTCAGATCCTTTAATTAAACAGTGTCAAAATTCAGCTTATCTGGAAACAGGCAGCACACATTTACCAGTTCTAAAGGGACATGTATAATAGCCCAGAAAACCTTCATTTGCAAGCCTTCTCAGATTCCTAAATTCCCCTTACCCTAATGCAGAAATACAGAAGAAATTACCAGGTGTGCAGTGCTTCTCTTCTATAAAGGCTCTTATAGTATGTCCAGAACTCAGGAACTGGGCCTTTGCCATAAAGCAGAAGCAGCTGTCTGAAAAAAAAAAAATCCATGGCAATAATCACATAGTCCTCCCAATTCCTGTCCAAATCTTTAGGATCAGAGCAGGATGATGGTGAGGGCTGTGGTCTACCACAGCAAACCTCGGATGGGACTGCTCTCTTCACCTCTAAGTGCCTGATTAAACTGTCCTTCATCAGGCCAGATCAGCCTTTCAAACAGCTTGCAAACATTGCTCCTTGTGATTGCGGGTGAGAGGCCCACACTATTCCTTCTCCCATGACCCTGTCTAATGCCATCCCAGTAACATGATTCTTCCTTTTGCTATTTGCATTTAACATTCTGAAAATAGAGACTACACCAAGGCCTTAATCCTGCCTCCACTGGAAACATTCCTCATCCCCCAGGCAGGCTGATGGCATCTCTTCTCCTGGCCCCACGCTGTCTGGCATGCCCTTGATGCCAGGGGAAGGTCTCCGGGATCTGTGGTTCCTACAGCAGAAGTTCACTTCCCCTAAAGACATCACTGAGGGTCTCACAAGACCTGGGATGGGGCTGTGCTTTACCTCTTGTGCTTTCTATTTCTTTCCTCTTCAGTTGTTAACACTCAGTCCTCATCTTTTGCTTATGAACGAGCTCTGCTACTGCCAAGATTCACCCGTCGAAAAAACTGTGTTAAGTGCATCAGTTCTTTGATTTCAGCTCCAAATCATTGCATTTTGTGCTGTGATGCCAGTTCTCACAGGCTAGATCAGGTGAAGCAGGCCAGCATTCACCTATGATGCCTCCAGAGAACCCACAAAGTGATTTGGTAGGGGACACACTTCCCTCAGTTCCAGGAACTACCTCAGTGTCTCAGGACAGATATCCTCTCTTTTGGTTAAAGCTTGAAGTCCCAGTCACTGGGAGTCTTCACGAATCCCGCATCATCCTCTGGGAATGCTGTTTAAAGTCAGGTGTTTGGCCAAATTCCACTTTCAGTAATGTTTATGACACCAATCCTTTTGTCTTCCCTTTTCCGTGCTGTATGTGGCAATGAGTAGCTGTCATCCTCTGTCTCCAAACGGGGACATAATTGAAGCATTTCAATTAAGGGTTGTCACACTGCTTCTAGTTTGGACAGGACCATATTGGTATACACTTGTATGACAAAAGTTGTAGTTCCCTGTATGCGTGCTTTTAGTCAGCGTAACTTTCCTAGTGCAGCTTAAAAAGAGAGAAGTCAAACTCAAAAACCAAAACCCTTAGCTAAGAGTAACTGTGCGCATGAGCATTTAAAGCAGTTTTACTCATACTACTATAGTTATATGAACCTTTTCCTATGCAGACACATCCTCAGTTGTTTGTGAAGGTTATCAGCTGCCAAATGAATTGATATTTTACCACATAATGACACTCTGAAGATTCACATTAAGAGCTGGTTTGAGGGAAAAACATAGTTTGCCAAGCATCATTGTATGTTTTTGAGGGGGAGATAAACACTGAGATCTACTAAATGTATTTTCTTCTTGTCTTATAGAATATTACGGAAAGGAGTCAGGATTTGATTCAGAAATATACAGAAGTGAGTAAATTATAGTTGTTATTATTATTTCATGTTTATAACCTGAAGCAATTCGATTCTTTTTTCCTGAGCTATAGCTTTTCCTATTAGCCTGACTGCAGGTGAAAAGCACAAGGCTCAGGTACCACTCTAAACATACGATAATAAAAACACCGTAAGGAGGAAGGCTCTGGGAAGACTCTTTATCATGCTGACTTTTACTCTTATTTCATAGGATCCCTTATGGCCAGAGAGGCAGATTTTGCTTTTCCACTGAAACCCTTATTTTCAAGAGAAAAGGAGCCTTTCACCCTCTCCTGTTACTTTTCCTCTGATTTACTTGAACACCAACGAGACATTACCTGGTTCAGAGATGGTTTGTATGCAACAGCTAAGTTTACATACATATACCTATATGAATATGCCGTTTGAATTCATCGTTGTGATCTAATGCTCACAGCAGAGAATCAGAGTTCAGGAGTCTTGAGCTGCTCTCAGCTCTTCTCAAGCTGCAGACGTTATTATTTAGTCTGTATGTTTTACTCATTTGTAAAAGGATGGTACCACTAAAATGTTTTGGCAGTAATGACATTTCTGCTCATAGGAACAGTTTAAGAGCCTTAGTTCTATACAGTGAAAGCACCAAGCGTTTGAAAACACAGTGGTTCTCTAGTGAAAAATACTTGTGGATGTTCTTTGTTGTTCTGCTGGCAATAGAGGATTTCGATCTTCGCCAAACTGGTAACCTTTCTGTGCTGTTATGTTTTGGAAAGCAGAAGCATCCCAGTAAGACTGCTCTTGCCATTCCAGGACTTCTGTGAAAATAGCAGGACCTACTGAGCTTTAGCGATTTGAGGAGAATTAGGGTAGGGTTTGTATCTCAGATCTGATAAATATAATGTGAACAAAACGCACGGTACGCGCCATTCCATTTTCTTGGTTTTGGGCACCACTCAGGCAAAAGATCCTGCATGCTGAGCAGTAACGTAGCCTCAGTTAGAGCTGGCATGATATTTGGCAGACTTCAGAGCATCCAGTTACCTGATATGAAGAGTACCTTTTACTCACTAATTCATCTGAAGCTGCACTTTACTACTCTTTTTCTCTTGGACTGCAAGCTCTTCAGGACAAGGACCATGGTTTTTTGCTCTGCATTTGCATACAAAGGGAACAGAGAGGCCTAGCAACAAAGTAGGATCAGAGTCCATGGCAATAACTTGGAGACACAATAATAATATCAGGAGTGTCTTACAGATCCCTCACCTTGCTCTGTCGTTTTTTTTCTGCATTTGGAAACATGCCAGTCCTGACTCAACCAGTTCAGGTGGAGTTCCTTTACCCCTTCTCATGCTTCACAGGCAAGTTGCTGCAGAACTCTGAACGTCGGGAACTGAAGTACCAAGACCGGGAGGCGTCTGTGACGGTGTCATGTGCTTACAAAGAAGATGAGGGATTCTACACTATCCGCATCCCCTCACTGGATGGATATAAAGAGCAGACCGCTTATGTGTTTGTTAGAGGTACAAGCGGGATTCTATCCTACCTGGAACAAAAGCTCCTTTCCTAAGACCTTGCCATAAAGGAATTCACAACCTCATACACGAGAAAATATCTCGTAATTTTGTGCACAGATACAATCATCAAAATGCCCAAATCTTATTTTCAGTAATGATTTGGGTATTAGAAAATATGCCTTGTATTACTGGGACGTAGGCCTTTAGAGACTTAAAATTTAGCTACTGAATTAAAATTTTGGTACACAGAAGCAAAAAACCTAATCACCGTCACTTGGTGTTTCTATAGATGCTGCTGCAGAAACAGCTGGTGCTCCTGGATCCCCACTCAATGTGAAATGCCATGATGTAAATAAAGACTGCCTGATTCTTTCTTGGGTAGCGCCCAGTGATAATGGAAGAAGTCCCATTCTGGGATACTACATTGAAAGGTGTGTATATTAATCATCTTAGAGCAAAAAAAGGTCATGATCATGTTGTGGAACAACCACAGAGGAACTCCATGGGCTCTGTTCCATTTCAGGTGCATTGCTGGGTCAGAGGATTGGGTCCCATGCAATGACAAGCCTGTGAAAACCTGCAGATACCCTGTCTTGGGCCTTGCTGAAGGACAGACATACCAGTTCCGAGTAAAGGCTGTCAATAAAGAGGGCATCAGTCATCCTTCAAAAACCAGTGATCCAGTCACAACATATGACCCCAGCAAGGACAAGAGAGTGACAGGTTTGTACTAAAACCAGGAAGATTTGCTCCCTAAGTACAACCTGAGGCTGCAGGTATAACTGAACACGGCTTGTCCAGATTCTCCTCATTCTCATATATATCACTGCAACACTCTGCTGTGCTGAGCCTCTGCTGAACACACCTTAGTACAATTCTGAACAGAAAAAGATAAAAATGACAGTTACGACATTTCATTGTGTGTGTAATGAAATGTATATGATTATGCACATAACAAAATTACACAGTCCTGGACTCTGTCTTTCTTGACGAGCCCCAAGCATCATCTCTTAGTGGATAACATTGCCCTGTTTGTCATTACAGTTATTCCATACGACGAAGGCAGGATGATAGAAATTCTCAAGGATGACCTGGAAGGTAAGCTCAAATTTATACTGAGCCATTCTCTCAGAGAGGAATGACTGTTCTACAACATTGAGATCTGTAATAACATGGCCCTGTTGGTTTGCCTCTGTGTCCCCAAAGGGTTTTTCTCCTCCTTTATATTGAAGAATCTTACTTTATAGTGGGAAAACATAATCCATTGTAGAAGAACTTTTTTTTCCTTCCACGTTATAACTAAAGCATAGCCTATTCTGACTTCCCATAGGACATATTAAGATTCCCTTGCCACCCACCAATGTTCATGCAAGTGAGGTCAGAGAAGATTACGTGGCTTTGGCCTGGGACGAACCAGATCCAAGAGGCAGAGAGCCACTGAATTATTATGTGGAAAAGGTAAGAAAATAATATCACATAGAAAGGAAATTGCAGAACAGAATCATTTATTTCTCAGATGGTCTATAGCACAGGCAAGGCTATTCACTGTGTCGATAACTGGAGAACTTACAGCCTCAAAAATGGTTTGCTCTCCAGCTCCACAGTTTACCTGAGCTATGATCCTGACTCTGGACACCAACTCAAGTACTAATAATTAACAATGAATAAACATGTAAGTTTTACACCACTGAACAGTAGCAGCGTTTTAACAGGAAGACTGTTCCTGCTCTATGGGCTCTTAAGGCGGGAAAAGCTGTGAAGAACTGCACAATAGTTCACTTTCCTCTTCCCCACTAATCATTTTGCCCGTTAATTAGTATCTTCTACCCATCTCCTTTCATACATACTCATTTCCCACCTCCTGTACCATTTCTACTGCAAGTAGAAGTTGCCAAGGAAGAAAAGTTTGAGTATATCAACATGAAACACATCATTTATGGTTTTGTTTTGGGTTTTGTTTGTTGGGTTATTTTTTTTAAACTACTTTCCTGTAAAGATCAGCTTTGTCATTGCTCAGGACAGTTTAAAGCTTGAGTTACAACATAAGTAGTAAATAATCACCTTTTTCATTACAGTCGATTGTAGGCAGCAACTCCTGGCAAATGGTTAATCTGGGTATGCCAGTTAATTCCCCAAGATTTGCACTCTTTGATCTTGTTAAAGGAAAATCATACTGTTTCCGTGTGCGATCCGTTAACAAGTATGGAATCAGCGAGCCATCCCTGCCCAGTGAGCCTGTAACTGCTGGAGCAAAACTGGGTAATTATTTCATTAATATGCTCTACACTAATGATATGGAAAAGGAGATGTACTACAAAAGCAACGTGTGGGTTCCCCTGCCCCCTCTTTCCTTTAAACTTCATGGTATATGATTACACAGCAGTTGCTTTGATACCAGGAAATCTCTTAAAGCCTTAAATCCTTGTTTAATTACTTTGCAGTTGGTCAGCACAGTGTAAATCTGACCGAGCAATGATGGAGGAATTACATTTAATAAAATAAGAAACAGTTGAAGCCTGTGT
This sequence comes from Leptosomus discolor, assembly GCF_034619465.1. Taxonomy (NCBI): domain Eukaryota; kingdom Metazoa; phylum Chordata; class Aves; order Leptosomiformes; family Leptosomidae; genus Leptosomus; species Leptosomus discolor. The sequence goes on from NC_141419.1 coordinate 4,868,534, forward strand.
TTAATCCAACTATGCTTCCAGCACTGTGTAAGAGAGAGGTTACACGGACCATTGTTGCAAGGTCTGACAGCAGCCTGTTTCTGGGGGCTTTAGCCAGAACAGCAGTCTTTGCAGGGCTGCTTTGTTTTGTTTTCTTCCCAGACTGAGCTGACAACAGCAAGAGATGCAAAGGCTCATGTTCATGTTTCCCTTATGCAGAGAGATAAGCACTCACGCTTTTTATTTTTTCCTATTCTCCCACACTAAAGCTGCCCTAGTCCTCATCATACTGTCCTTTTCTCTGAAGAGTGAAGCAGGCCCCATTTCATAGTGGAGTTAATGAGAGTTATATACAAGTCTTGCCTCTCCTCTACTTCAGAGAAGGTTAAGCAGGTGTAACTGCAGAAATCAATGGGCTGCAAGGGAGAGGAATATGAGATATGGCAAACCCAAACATAAAAATGTAGGCTGTAGACTGGGACAATGTCTGTGGTATCTTGCTCTAATTTGAAAATGGTGCTCTGGAAAAGGTGAATAGATCAAACAGACCAATTCATGATTTTTGTTTAAATTTATAAATTTTAAAACCCCCTATTTTTCTCTGTGTTTTTTTTATTTTTTTAGCTACTCTGCCTCCACCATCTCAGGTTTTAGCTTTCAGAGACACCAAGACATCTGTCGTTTTGCAGTGGGATAAGTTAAAGGATGGTCTGGAGCCTCTTGGCTACTACATATACTGTCGGGAGACTGGAACAGAAGAATGGCAAACTGTCAATAATAAGCCCGTGACATGCAATGAGTGAGTTCAGCTATTCTACTCCATTGAGAGAAGACAGGGTGCCAACTTGGATTCTTCTGTTTATGGCTGGAGTCCTATTTCAGATAAAAAAGGAACTTCTTTCACTGCACACACAGGCTTGCACGCACACAAACACCATGTCCTCTTTTGGAATTAAGTATTGCTCAAAGTTTCGCTTTTACATCCAAAGCCAGCCTGACAGCAAAGTCTGTGCATATCTTCATAGACCCTGCATCTGCAGAAGGTAGACAGAGCTTGTGACACCAGCAGAACCACATTCCATTTTTTTGCTTGCTTTCCAGTAGAGTACGTTGGTGTCACTCACACATAGGATTCAGAATATCTCTCTAGCTGTGGGGGTCACGTGTCAAGCAGAAAAAGTCCATTAAAAGTCCTATTTATGCTACCGACTCTGCCAGCCAGCAGTGTGCTATCTCTCTCTGATCTCTACTTACTGTCTGATTTATTGGTAGCCATTTTATGTGACACAGTGCACTTGAATTTGTAATAGCAAATAATGATTTTGTAAGTAACAATGCCTTATTAAAATGCATTGCTGTCTGTTCAAAAGACTGTTAACCTGTACCTTGAACAGTTAAACACAAGTATATTAATTTGCTCTCCTAGATTTACTGTTCCTGGGCTGCAGCCTGGAAAAGAATATGTCTTTTGTGTGAAATCTGTCAGTGAGGCAGGACTAAGTGAAAGCTCACCAGAAACAGATCCTATCGTTGTAAGGCCAGCTATTGGTGAGTAGTAACATACACATGCACATACACACGAAAATAAAATCCCTCAAAAACATATCTATTGTGCATAGCTATTATTACATGTAACGTAATAATGTTGGGCAGATAAGCAAGGCAAAGCAACAGGGAACTGATTTTCTTGTACCCTGCAGCTTCTGTCATCATTTATCCTTGTCAAGGGTGGACAGAGTTAATTAGCATTTTGACTTAGCAGTGTGTTACATTTTCAGTATTAATTTGGCATTGGTGCAGGTGACCATTTTAAGTGCTCAATTATGCTGGCGTTTTGAAATCAGCATCGTGAATTTCACCAGGGCAATTACAAAATCCTACCAACCACTTTAGCCACTATCTAACCTTCCACCTTTTCCACTTATTAACCCACTGCTTCCATCTTTTCCATCAGACAAACCATAAAGCAACACACAACGAACATCCTGAGACATACCCGTGACTTTTGCTGTGACTTCCAAATAAGAAACTGGTCATTTGCAAACAATTTTACACCACAAAAGTGGTATTAGGGGGCCTTATCACAAATAGAATCACACCTGGTATGAGCACACAGAGATTTCCTGAGCCCAGTTCATCCCATACCTGCACCTCTTTCCCAATCCCTAGATCCCAAACCTGCATTGAACAGCACTCCATTTTCTCTCTCCTTTTGCTGCGCAGCTTGTCCATCAGCACCGCACGGGTTTGTTCTTCTAAACTGTGGGAAGGCTGACATGACCATCGGCTGGAAACCCCCAAAGCGCAAGGGAGGAACAAAGATTCTGGGTTATTTCCTAGATCAGCACGATACATCTGAACTAGATTGGCATGAAGTCAATATTCAGCCAATTCCTCAACGAGTTTACACGGTATTCATTTCAGATATAATACTGTCCTTCTTTAAGCATAGGGGGAAACGTAGCTGTAACAAAGGTTGAGCTGTTTTTCCTCTGCTTCCTCAAGACTAGAACTCTCTTCCTACCCTTACAAGACTACAACCACGAAGGGCTGTACTAACAATCCGTTTGCACTTCTGAACCCACAGGTCAGGAACCTTCAGGAAGGTCACCTGTACGAATTCCGTGCCTGTGCAATGAACATGGCTGGTGTTGGGGAACTATCTGAACCCAGTGACATTTTCAAATGTCAGGAATGGACAATGCCAGAACCAGGTATCTCTCATGTAAAAACAACAGCCCCAAAAATATTACCAGGTATACTAGCTATTTCCTCACTCTTCTGTGAATCCAAGGGACTTCTGAAAACTATAGATTGGTATAAGGGTGGCTCCCAGTGCAGAAAAGCACACTAGAGAAGCTCTGATTCAGACACAGGATATTATTTCTGCATTACAGAAACAGCACCCAGGTATTTTTAATAATATTGTTTCTAGAGAATGAAGAATCTGGATCTAATACCTTCATGACTTTGTATGTTACACCAAAGCAAATAACATTAAACCAGCTGATGGATGCTTTTTTCTAGACCCTACCTCTGCAGTTAAATAGCATAGAAAGCATCTCCTGTGGACCCACTACTCACTTGTTTTCTCAAAACTCTCTGCTTTCTGATTTCAAACTCAAACAAAGCGCACGCTGCTGCACTTTTCAAGGTGACTGTTTGACAGCCTACCCTTCTTTGAACAGGCCCTCCTTACGATGTGAAGTGCACTGAAGTAAGAGACTCATCCCTGAAGCTACACTGGGAAGCACCACTGTACATAGGAGCAGGTCCAGTTACGGGGTATTATGTAGACATGTGTGAAGAGGGGTCAGAGGAATGGAAACAAATAAATAAGCAGTCCATAGCCACCACCCATATGAAGGTCTGTATATGCACTCAGTGTCCAAGTGTTGCTTCTCATTCAGTCTTACATTAATTCCTGTCATTGTTTCCCACAGGTTTCAGACCTGGAGACAGGGAAATGCTATATTTTCCGAGTAAGAGCACTGAACAAGGCTGGAATTGGACCCCCTTCACTCCCCTCAGATCCTGTGGTGGCTAAAACCAAACCTGGTATGAAACAAAAAGTTACGAGATTGTGTGAGTCTGTAAACACTATGCAGCTTCCAGCAAATAACTGCTTTACGAAACACCAACTACATGTTTCATAGCAAGACAGGACCTCAGCCAATATAAAGATTAGCAAATCAAACTGCCAAATGAATTTACTCTAGCTGTACACTCTGGCCTTTTTTTTAAACTTTGAGTTAGATGTCCAGAAGCTAAGCCCTGATCTGTTTTGGTAAGGAATGTTTGTGTCCTTTTTTCTCATACAGGCACGAATGAAATTGAACTTGGGGTCGATGAAGAGGGTTTCATTTATATGGCTTTTGAAGCTCCTGAAAAGAATGATTCCTCTGAATTTATCTGGTCAAAGGACTATGAAGGACCACCAGACGCTGACAGAGTTCGGACTGAAGAGAAAGGCAATAAGTGAGTACATAATGCACACTGAGAAAATGAATTGTGGACTGTTGAATTAAGAACACATTAAACACAGAGAAAAACATGAAGCCAAATGTTTCCCTCTCCTTCCAATATTCAGCTAAAAATCATATACACTATTGAACTGCGAATCTCTGTCCCCGATTCTCAGCTGCAGCGTCCACGAAATGGGGCATTCAATGCAATCTTCAGGTCACAAAAGGGAAGCATCAGCCATCATATTGCTAATGTTTTTGCCTTGCTCCTCAGTGACATATATAAATGACAATGAGTAATGTATTTAATGTTCCGGGTGTATCAGACGTATTGCATTCTGTTAATGAAGGCATAATTTTTGAGGAAAATATAATTTTTATTATTTTTATTTCTAAGATCTAAGCTTATGCTGAAAGACCCATCAGAAAAGGATCTGGGTATATATTCAGTGGAGGTCACGGATGTAGATGATGATATCTCTGCCAGCTGCACTTTAACACAAGAAGGTAAAAACTAAGAATTGACAAGAACAAAAATCTAATGTGGCATAATTTTCTAATATTAAATGTTTAGAGGAAAGTTTCTTGTAGAGGAATAGAAAGTGATTTACGTCACTTAATGATAGTGGCATCACTAGAAAGATGTTTCCCATTCCCTGAAGGCTCAAGGGCAGTTTCTTTTACAGTTCCCTGAGAAAAGATTCCGTGTCCTGGAAGGTCATTTTTCCATTACAGTTCAGATTTCACACTCAGCTACACTATCACAGCGATTTAAAACTTCCTTAACATGTTTCTTGCACAGATACAAACAATATTTTATTCAGACATAACTAAGGATTATCTTCACAACCTTTTTTAGTCCTCCCCGCTACCAAATGTTTTGTACTTATCTTCTTCTTCTTCACATAAATAAAGCTCATTAACAAATTAAATTAATTTGTTTTGGTCTAGTTGTACGCATCTAAATGACATGTTATTCTTTGCATTTCAGACCTGGACAAGTTATTGAAACGTAGCCATGAAATCAGGAACCCATGTAAGTCGAAGCAGTAACAAGCTAGTACTGTGTGTACAGACTCTGAACGGGGAACCCTGGCTACCCAGGCTGAGCCAAGTTCTGTGGTTTGCCTATGAAATCCTCTCCGTGGTTCTCTTTGTTTTCCAGTGATCAAGCTGATATCTGGGTGGAATATTGATGTTCTGGAGAAAGGAGAAGTGCGGCTGTGGTTGGAGGTTGAAAAGCTGTCACCCAATGCAGAGCTGCATTTAATCTTCAATGACAAGGAGCTTACAAGTACTCCAGTATGCTTTGCTCTGGTTTGGTTTGGTTTGAATTCTGCCTTACTTTCCTCCTGCTGAACAGGGAGATAGAGAAAATGGGTACAGTCCCAGTTTTCTCAATTCCCATCAGATATTTTGATGCGTGCTTTTGGAAGACTCTAGGGCTTGGTTTTCCACTGGGCATAAACCGAAAGCCAAACCGCTCCTCAAGCTGTCCAGTCCTAGTATCAAGCAAGGCTGCAGCACTGACGCTGTTCAAGACAGTGTAACACTGCCCAGTGCTACGGCCAGCGAAACCTTCAGTGGCAACACTCAGCGAACATCCCCTCCTGATCCAGCTTCCCTGGTAGCCCCCCGCCCCATTCCGAGAGCCTGCCTCTAACAATCTTGCTGCAGCAGAGACTTCCCTTTAATCAGGGAATTTTCTGACAACAAACCTCAGCCACGTGTAATTCATCTGAGAGTATAAACGCGCCTGCGCAGCACAGACAGCTTTGTCTTGGATGAACAAACTCGATTCATTTCAGTGGATGCTAAAGAAATGCCATCTCTCACAATGAGACAGGGCATTTTTCTTCTGCTTTACCAAGCAAAGCTGCAGGCTTTCCACCCTGTCTCGTTGAACTGAATACGGATACATTTCATGAATTCTAAGAGCAGGTGAAAGTGATTTATTTCTCAGTCTGAGGCACTGGAAATAACACCAGCATCGTGTGTTACAGTGCACTCCAACCTTCTGATACATTTTAAAAAATGTCCTAGCCTCTTCCTTGTCTTCCCATATCAAGTTAATATTATAACATTTAAAAAGTATTTGGAATGACAGGAGCAAAGGGGAGAACAGTTGAGAATATAAATCATTTGCCTGTCAGTTAAATGCAGTGTAGCAATGCCAAGATAACAAAAAGAACAGATACAACAAAAGGACAGGCCTAGGTCAAAGAATTTCAGAGCTGTCATTGCGCTGTTGGGGGTTTTTAAAGCAATGTGTGGCAAATTTATTGAAGGCCTTGTCTATTCTAAGGACTGTCTTTTCTACACTGGAGAACTGACAGGGTTATGCACAATTACAAAGTACTTGTCAAGATAATATTTGCTTAGAGCAAACCAGGTGGTAAGGCATCGTGGTGATATTTATGTTTAAGCGTCTGACAGGTTTCAGGGCGTATGTATAAAGGGTTCGGTAGTGCTTGCATGATGTCAAGGGGGTGGCAACATTACTCATCATTGCCCAAATATGCAATTACATGCCACAGATGTGTAATTAAGTGCAACACTTCCATTATACTAAAAATCATACAGATTTCTGGTAAGCTGAAAAGTCTGCAACAAGAAAGAATGTATTGTGTTATGTAGTTTTAACAGGAACTTTCCCCCAGAGAAAAGATCTGCTGTAAGCAATTCTACTACACCTATGTGCATAAACAAGCAATAGATGAATCCCAGAATATAGAATATCAGAGTGCATTGGCTTCATTACTCCTGTAAAATGAGGGCAGTATACAGGGATATATAGAGAAAAGGACTGTAATGTCTGAGTGTTGTAGAAGAGCTATGCCAGGATCTGACCTTGGAACAGTTCTGCTGTGGGAAAACTATTCAGTTTATCGTATTTCCTTTGTTTTACACAGACACATAAAATAAACTTTGTCAAAGGAAAAGGTCTCATAGAACTGATAATCCAGAATTTCTGTGATGACGATAAAGGGATGTACACAGCCCAGCTGCAAGATGGAAAAGCTAAAAATCAATTCACCCTAGTTCTTGTGGATGAATGTAAGTAGAAATTCAGGATCAAATATAGACTGCCACGCTCAGTGGAAAGTTTTCTGGGCACCTAAGGCCCCAAAGTATTTCCAACAGTTATAACAGCACACTGGGAATGGGGAGAACAAATACTTATTTCAGCACACATTTAAAGTCCAGGAATCATGTAAGAAATCATCTGAACTTCTCCTTAACATAAATTGAAGCTTTTGGTCTTCTAAATAGGGTCCCTGATGATAAAAATGGTCCGCTAAAGCAAAATATCCAGTGGAATGCTTAGTTATTTTTTTCAAATGTTTTACATATTATCTTGCCATGGCAAACTGTGTCTTGGCAGTAAACTGTAAAATGGGTTATCACATGTACTCATTTATCTCAGGATGGGATCAGGTTGGAAATTCACTGTATTTAACAGCTGGTTAATTGCATTAAACTGAACACAATAAAGAAACCAGTGTCAACTGTACTTGAGGACAAGTCCAAGCAACAAAGCAAGCTGAACATGAACCATAAGGGGTCCTTGTATATGCTAACATAGAGAGCCTATTTTAATTAACTAAAAATAGAAAAGTAACAAGATTCTCATACAAGTACTTCCCCATTGAGTGTCTATCTCTGTTTTCAGTTCTTGCAAACAGTTTACTTTCAAGTGACCTTCTAAAGCTTCCAAACTTTTTGAACGGAAAGTGTCTATAAAATGTCAAGTCTACTTGACTCCCGTTACAACCAGTGGAGAGAAAGACGCAGATTCAGTGATTCAGCACATCCTATAAAACAAGTTTGATAAATTGTGCTCTAGAAGTGCCTATTTTTCTTTACTGACAATGAAGGAAGTAGAGATAACTAAATATCCCTGCTTTAATGATAACACTTTCATGATCAGAAATTTCTAAAGTGTTACACTGAGAAACAGTGGGAGGTTTGTTGACTTTGACCGTTGTTGTTCTCATAGGTTTTGCTAAAGTTGCAGAGGAGGCTGATGCAAAACGGAGAGAATGGAAGAAAAAGCAGGGTAAGATAAGCTGAAAGTTAACGACTTGCCACAACTATGCCAACAGGATGGCAAAACCCGAGCAAAGCTATTTCGCTGAGTGCTCTAAATACTTTTATTTATCATATTTTTATAAGTGTAGTATTTGGCGGATTAACACACTAGGATTCATGATTCCTTAAGATACATTGCCCTGCTCTTAAAAATCAAAATGTTTATTTAGATAGTTTTAGCCATGCTAGCCAAAATCCTCGGTATAGATCTTCTGCATCAATGCTGTAACACTGAACATTTCCGAATTCTGAAAACGGTCCAATCTGAATACATACCATGTAATTAAGGTCCACTCATTTTCCTTGTAGAAAACAGAATTCTCTAGATAAGTTTAAAAAGAACCATGCATTCCACTTTCATTTTATCCCCCATCTTACATTCACGAATAAGGAAGTTTATGAAACAGTTTCAAAAAAAAAAAAAACTATAGTTGGAAAGGTGATCCCCTTCTAGCAGGGATAAAAACATTCACTTAGTAACAACTGTGATATCACACTAGACTACGGGTCCAGCCTCCTGTCTTCAGAGATGCTCAGTATAGGATGAACGTGTATATAAAGTAATCTGACCCCCAGTTTACCCTCCCAGAGTCAGGAAGAAAATCAGAAGTATATGTATATATATCGCAATTCACTGGGAAATAGCTATCAACTCCTACACTGACTTGATGCAAAGTAGAGTCATAAAGGACTGGTTAGGCAGCATCATGAACTACATTTTCAGACAGGATTCCTCAACAAAGATACGTTACCTAAGGACATGACAAAACCAGCAATAATGAGATGCTCTGAACTCTGGTGCGGATCGCAGGCAAAGCTCAGTAGCGTGAAGCACTCCCTACAGCCCGCACTGAGGGGATTCACCTCTAGATGGAGGCATTTCTGTAGATAACACTTGAGAGCTCCAGAAACGCATTGCCAAAGGTATTCATTTTCTTTTACAGGTCCACATTTTATAGAGAACTTGAAATGGAAGGTTACTGAGAACTGTGAAGTACTCCTTACCTGCAAGGTACATACAGCTGTGTGATGCAACTGCCCGGTCTGAATTCCTTTAGCATTACATTTTCGATGTGGATTTTAAGGGAAGGGTATGAACAGTGCTCATCCAAATGCTCATCTGCATACCAATGAAAGTTAAGAGATACTATATCTGGGACAGAAATTTTAACAAAGAAGGAAGTTTCTAAGGTTCTGCAGCAATCCTCTAATGCAAGTGATGTTCCACATTAGAAGGACATCGAGGCATTCAGAAATACAATGCATTTGGGACCCTGACTTCTAAATGTTGACTTCAAACAGGCAACAAACCTGAGAAAGGACACCAGCTTCCAATGGTTCTTCAACAAGAAAGCACGAGCAGGTGGGGCGTTCGATCCGCAGACTGGGATAGGAACTCTTCGTATTAAAGAGGTGACAAACATGAAGCAACTCAGAGGCTTTGGCAATCACATGAAAATGCAAAAAATATTAATTTATCTAATTAATATTCCACGTGTGGTTTGGGTCGTGCCCACTAAATGAAAGAAACTGAACAAACACTGAGAAAAGCACAAAAGAAGAAACAATTTAACACTATAGTCAGATAGAGCTGAGTAAGAAATGAGATGTTTTTAACATCTCATTTGATTGAGTTTTAACATCTCATTTGATTGAAGTTTGACCTGTCCTGAGTGGCTAAAAAGGAAAGTGTGGGCTTTTCAGGTTTTCTGATCAGGACTGGTTGCCTATTCTGGAAATGAACTTTAGTAACAACAAAAAAAAAAAGTTACTGAGCTCATTACAGAAGTGAACTGCATGAAATTTTATGGCTTGACCTATAGAGAAGGCCAGACAAGCTGATGTTATGTCCCTTCTAATCTTAACTCTGCCTCAGAAAAGACGCAGCTGAACACAGGGAGCTTGATGGTGCAGTCAGAGTTTCAGTGCAATCTCTGTGTGGCTAATTTGAATCTTGTTTGGGTTTGATTTTTCATCTTAATTTCAAACAGTCAAATCACCTATAGAAAACAAGTAGATAAATGTAGGTGACCGGGAATCTTTGCTCACACAGGTCTGAGGACCAGCAGGAGCACGGCAGGCTGGAAGTCAAGAGCATTGGCAAAGCAACACATGAAAAATTTATGGAGCAGTGGGCATTATCACCACTGAGTCCCAGATGTACCTGTACCTTACACCACTAAGGGCACGCAGTGGTACAGGGTGACTGGGGGCAAAAGCTGCGATACCGACCCCCCATAACCAACAACATGTCAGTTCACAAAGAAGCAGGGCCCGCTCTAACCTTCCAGAGGAGACTCAGGGGCCAATTGCCTTTTTTGCCCTCCTTTCTGATCCATCCATCCAAATTCACTGGGAAGAAGAAAATCTCAGCTTTTTCCCCTTTTCCAAATCCTGCCCTATTTCAATGATACAGGAAATTTCTGTTGGGGGGGTGCATGTGTTTGGTTTTGGCTTTTGGGTTTATTTCTAATAAATATAACACGTGTCCATACATATTTGCTAGATAACCAAAGCAGATGAGGGCCAATACAAAGCAGTTGTTTCAGATGACCGAGGAGAGGACTACACCCAACTTGATCTCACCAAAGGAGGTAAGAGAACTCTGTATCAGGCAATAATACACATTTGCACTCCTGCCTGGGATTAATTTTGGATTTAAAAGCAAATTTCATAACTTTCTACCATATTGTTAATTATCATAGTACCTACATGATTTTACAGGGATTAAAACCTGCACAAAAAGTTATTGCTCAAATTTAAATGGTTTCTTGATCTACCATAGCATACATATATATATATATACGCTGGTCATTTTAAAAATCATAAGTATTTCATGTGAGATTGGAGTCATAAAATGCACTATGTAAAACAGTCTTTTATTCTACAAGAGTTATACAGAGCCCAACAAACAGAATAAAATCTCCTTTGTATCTGATCTCGGCTGGTTTTTTCGCATCTGTCCATACTGTACTTCATTTGATAATCCACAGACAACTTTTCACTCCTGGAAGTTCAGCCAGTCCTCCAAAGCATCAGGAGAACAAACTTCCATTTCCCCCTGTATCCCCCACCAGTGAAAAAAAAAAAATCTAGGCTGAATTCCAATGACAGAATAGTTGTTAAAGACAACATCAAGTGGAAAAACAATTACACGTTACTGCCAATTCCTGCTTCACTTTTCAGTGTTCTGAATATGCTCTGGAAATTGAAAAATAAATATGCAGTTCTGACATTCTAATCTCATTTACATATAAAGTCATTTATCAAGCTATGACCACATTACAAATTCTGTCAAGTTTTGTTAGTTAAAAGCTCAGTAATGTTTCAGTCACTTCAACTCAGCATCAATCAGAAGATTCTGCTTCCCAAGATTAAATCCTACCCTGACATCTGGAATCTATCATTTAAACATGATACATAAATCTGCTTTCTGTGAGGCAGTCTGTTGCACACGTTGAGGGCTAAGGAAGAGAAGCATCTAAATTTAGTAGGAAATGCCCAGCATCTAAAAATAAATGAGTCAGTGGAAAAAACTCCATTCCGGGTAAGCTTTGCAAGAGAAAAAGGCAACAAATAACTACTAGATATAACACATTCTAAACATAATCGAATGAAGCTGGTAGATCAGACATGATTTGCTAAATATTGTATTTATAGACACTTAAATCTTTATGTCTTTGCAGCCTTTGAAGACCTTCTCAAGGAGCTGTGCAGGATCAGTGGTACGGCATTTTCTCATCGGCTGACACAGTAACAATGGAAGGGGAGAGAGGCGGGGGTGCCACAACCAGAGCAAACTGCTCGGGAGCTGTCCCTGGGTTTGGGTCAAGTACATACCACCCATTTACTATTCCTTAGTGTTAGAAGCACCTTCAAGGTCAAGGAGGATGGTCAGTAAATAAACCCAGGGACATAAAACCGTCTGCACTTACAAATTAATTCTGTGACCTTTACATGCCGGCAGCCTGCTCCTTGTCACATCACTTGCTATGTGAATTTGGCCAAGTTGTACTGTTTCTGTCTATGAGTTGTGTCTTCCAGACCCAAGTCTCTAGAAGAGACGCTGACGTTTTTCTACTAGCTGCTAAAAAGATCCAGGGTCCTCAAGAGGTAGAATGCCATCCTCCTTTCAGCTAGCCACATTCTCCAGAGAGAAATGTTAACAGGCTGCTTGGGATTTTGTTTGCGTAACGTGTAAAATTGTGCATTCCTGAATGTCCTCCTCACTTTCAGTCTTTCAATTATACCATTAGCTCTTTCTGCTACACCTCTGAAAATTCAGCCTACTGAAGAAGGTATCAAAATCTACACAGACGTGAAGTACTACACAGACTACATGAAAACAACTTGGTATCACAAGTAAGTTTCCAGAAGATATTTGCAAGGCTTCTGGAGTACTGTTGCTTGTAACTGTTACCAAAATCAAAAGTGTTGGGCCTGAGCCCACAACTTTTTAAGGCAATGGTAGATTTGTCTGAATAAGAGCACAATTCACTCTGCATCCTGGGATGTCTGGGATGCCTGGGAATTCCAAAATAAGCAGTCACTTTTATCTTAGCACTGCAGAAATATTTGTAAGTGATAATCTTTACTAGAATAATAATGATGATGATGCGTTTAAGGTACTGCTCAGTTACAGCCACTGTGGTTACAGACAGGAAGAGAATCTGTTTTTTCAAATTCTTCATTTCTACTACTTTTTACTTCCCTAAACCACGCTATCACCCCGCTCTGAATAACAAATATTCCCAAACATTATAAAATTATTTCCAAACACGAGCTAATTTAGCCTTATAATGTCTTCATAAAATAGAGAAATGGTGCTTTATTAGATACCACCTACACACGGATATAAGGAGGCCAATTTTTAACAACATTTAAGGGCTAAACGCTTACAAATACTCAACATCTAAATGCTATTTAATCTCCTAAATGAGAACCAAGAGGTCTTTTGTAGAGTTTGTAGAGCTTTGGCAAACTGCCTAAAAGCACAGCTAGATTCCCCATGAGATTTTCAGAAGTGACTGAGTACATAACTCCCCATGAAATTAACAGTGAGGTTCCGACTCCCACTCTCTTATTCTAACCAGTACGGGTCTAAAAAAAATTAGCACTCTAATTTATACAGCTCTACTAAGTACTGTTGAAATGGTATCATTTGTTTTCTTAGGGAGAAACAACTGGAAAGCCGTGACAGACTGAAAGCTGGGAGCACAATGAATCAGATCTGGCTTCACATACTGAACCCAACAGATGCAGATAAGGGAAAATACACCCTGGAGTTATTTGATGGGAACAGCTCTCACAAACTGTCAACTGACTTGTCTGGACAAGGTAAGCTGAGTCAAACAATACCGTCATAGGAATGAGATATACCTGAGCTGCTTTCCAAGATGTCTTCAAATCATGGGCAGTGATTCCTTTCTCCTTTATGTGAGCTGGAGCCGCAGTTCCATGACAGCACGCTATGAAATTGGGTTCAGAAGGACAGCGAAGTGCCCACAGGAGACAGAGGAAACACAAGGAGAGGAGAAGTGGGCAGCAGAAAGGACTGAAGCCTTTAGGGAGCCTTGCTGCCATAGCATAAGGCACTCGGGGGAAAGGATGAGTGGGAGGGCAGCTGATCCTGGGATGTGTCCAAAACCTCCATAGGCCAACAGAGCTTACAGGTGGCATCTCGGGAAAGAGAATGTGACTTCAGGTTTATAAAGACTTTTCCAGACTGTTCAAAGTTGGGGGTTTTTTTTCATCCTCTGGACTTCTGTTTCAAAAGGGAGTACTAGATCCCACTTATTTCAGTAGTATATAAATAGAATCATGTTCCCTTAAGGCAGATATGGATACAATCTGGATGACAAGTATATATATCTTTGTGCACAAATACCTGTAATCCCAGCACTGATGCTTTATGTTAAATCTACTAAGTCAAACTAAATAAACGGCAACTTTCCCTAAAACCTTTTCATTTCTTGCAGCCTTTGAAGACGCCCTGGCTGAGCACAGAAGGCTAAAGTAAGTTCCTGCCTAAATATTTTCACAGCTAAATCTGTTTGAAGTGTCATATTCTGTATTGAGAATACAATGCCTAATAAATAAAACCACTATAATTTTCTCTCTCTCGCTTTCAGGGAAGCAGCAATAGCAGAAAAGCGTAAGTAAATTAATTTCCTTCCTTCTGCAAAACAATGCCAAGTGGCACACTGATAAGTAAAACTAAAAGGTCGTATTTGTTCATTCCCAGGTCGTGCCAGAGTTGTTCAAGGTCTGCCAGATGTTGCCACCATCATGGAGGACAAGGTAATATTGAGTAACTGTTCATATACTTGGCTCTTGCACAGGCATAGAAGAATAACTGATGGGGAGAAAACTACTTGCTTTCCCCTCCTGTATGTTCCCAGGAGCTTTTCTGAGCTACTGCAGTTGCCCTCCACAATACTTGTATCAGCCCCCTGTAGTGCCGATGGTGCTTCCAAACACGCACGTGCTTCTGCACACTCAGTGCTCTGTGCACAGGACCTCTTCCGTGCAGGTTTCAGATGTTACCGCTTCCTAGGTCTGTTTCACAGTCAGATCCTTTCTGTTGTCTTCCCATTTCATAGGATTAGACTAAGACCTTTAAGTGCTGCATCTGATTTTCCCATCACATCAACTTGCTGTTTACATTTTTGAGTCACATTCCCCTTTACTGGTACACGGGCAGAATAGAAATCCTGTGAAGTAACTGCAAATTCACCATGTGCCTATTTAAGTGTCACTTTACAGTGTAAGAAAGCTCTAAAAAGGCAGTAGCACAAATATCAGTCAGGCCCAGTGAATTCCGTCAGGTTAATCCTGATTATACTGGAAGATACCCGGAAAAGAAGTGGACATCTCACCTGTTGAAAAATCTAAAATAATTTATTTTTATTTTTCTTAATTTCTCATCAGCTCAATTTCCCTGCTCATTTATATCTTCATAATCTACTTTTGCTGTTTTACAATAGACCCTGTGTTTGACTTGCTGTATATCTGGAGATCCTTACCCAGAAATCACTTGGTTCAAAAATGAGAAGGCTATCGTCTTTAAAGATCGTTACAAAATGGATGTGAAGGGGACAGTTGTCACAATTACCATAGAGAAAGTCTGCAATGAAGACACAGGAAAATACAGCATCTATGTCAAGAATAAGTATGGTTCTGAAACGGGGCAGGTTACTATCAGTGTCTATAAGCACGGGGAGATACCAATAGGAACGGAAAAAGAGGAAGTCCCGGGTGGGATTATAACGAAAAAGCCTAAATGAATCAGTCGATTATGTCTCACTGAATTTAAAAGGAATCCTTCAGATTCCTTTCAGTGTCTCTGCCCTAATATTCAGCCTAATGTCTCTATTTTTATTTCAGTAATATTTTAGTACTTTCATTTTGGTAGTTGTTAGAAAACAATGCTCATGTGTGTGCGTGCGCGCATGTTCACCTTACAGGGAAACTCTTTCCCAGTAAATCTGTGTGGGAAACACCAGAGGATTCACGTATGAGAACCAGGCCTTCAGTGGAGTTTTTTGGTATTAAATCACTATGTGTTATTGATTATCTTGTAGCTGACAAATGCTTGTGTGTGTGTATTATTAAACTTATACCCATGGTGACACCTCTAGACTGTTGTCAAGTACATCCATCTTGAAATCAGTCGGCCTGTGTGTGTACGGGAAGTTAGGAACTCTCCTAACTACTGTGCTGAAGCAGGGCCTTGAAGTACGCACCTTGGCCCACCTAAGCCATATGGGAAGAGGAGGCGGCAGGGGCATTTTCAAGGCTTGGTCCTTCACAAAGGAACACATTCAGCTTCTCCATACACGCTCACACGCAGTACTACATTTACCCAAGAGGGTTGAGTGAAAGTCTACAGAGATGGACTCAGATGCTTCCATCCTACTGTACACCTACATTCTTTAGAATTAAAGAGATTTTTAGGTTTGTTAGTTATGTTAGATTATTCTGGATGTAGAAAGAAGTATGGTCTCTCAACCGCTCTGAAGTCACAGCTACACTCCCAGCTTCTACCAGTGAAACTGTGGCAGTGAGAGATAACAAAGTGATTGTATTCCTAATACAGCCATCCAGCTAAGCACATTTATTCAGTGAAACAGCATCTTACTTTGCTCCACCAACTACTATAAACTGTCCTCACTATAGCAGTATTTTTTCCAGTTATTGAGGGACACTGCTGTCCCAGTGCCAGTGTAAACGAGCACAGCAATCCTTTACAGGATTGCCAATCATCTGATCAAAGGCTGTCACATTTCAGACATTACTTAAAATTAAATTAAATGTATATCATTTATATTATTAAATTTAATAACATGAAGAAGTGAGAGCTTAGCTAATTGTCTAGATTCATCTTACAGTGAATGAAGAAAAGCAAGCCCTTCTGACGGCATTGTTAACATTATTGTACGGTAAAACTGATGAATCATGCCCTAGAACGGTTCCAACATAAACTTAGTCATGTGTGATACACCCCACACATAAATATGGCCTTATTCATTATCAGTACCTCATCCTTCCTACTCAGGCATTACCATATGTAAATGTAATTACAAAATTGGCTCTTTGTGTGTGAATTTTCTTCAAAATTGCATACTAAAAAAAAAAGCTGTGAATTTGTAAGGAAAAGTTCAGCATTGGTTTTCTAATTAAACAGAAGAATTACTGACCGGTCTGGAGTATAAAAGTTAACTTAGAAAGGTCACCTACCCCTGGGATACAGGCTCTGTTTGAATTAAGCAATGTAATTGCAAGACACATAATGACTGTCTTCCAAAATCAACAGCCGTGCTTGCACAGACAGCAAGGAGTATCGCTTAATAGCTATAATGAGTGAGGAATTCTTGGTGGAATTGGTGAAAATAAAAACAATACATCCTATTCACTTCTTTCATTTCGGTCTCCAAGCAATGTTCCATGTTTTATTTTACCTTTAATCTTCTATGTATGTAGTGATTATTAAAAAATAATAATAAAAATAACCTGAATTTAATACAGATTTAGGTGCACATTACTGACATCTACTGGATAAAGTCACAACTGACTGTCCCACTCCAACACGATTTTCTCTGTCCTCAAGCAATTGGAGGCCCACAACTTTGGAAGAAATAGCTGTGGATTTTATTCCCACCATTTAAGGTTCACGTGCCCATAGTAGAGAATGTTATGATAATTAAGAAGTTCCTGATAGAAAACTGTAATTGCCTCGCACCTATTGTAAATTATGCCATTTTATCCGAAGAATTCTATCCAAAACACAGAAAATGTGTTAAACACAGAAGCTGTGAACAAAAAGAAAGCAAATTCATCTATTCCACGCTTTACAATAATTACGAATAATTACTTAAGTTCAGCAATCCACAATAAATGTAACATCCCAACCCAGCTGGTCAAGGTAAGACTTTTTACAAAGCAGAATGAACTAGAGGTTATGATCATTAAGAACAAATAAATGATTAATAATTGTTACTTCACAGTTAATAATTAGCCAGTCATCTCACAATTCGGGCTGGCCTTTCCCTTTCCATAAATAGCATCCCAATGACCAGGGAGAGCCCTCACTTTCCCGCTAGCATCACCGCCCTCAACTGCACTGTAACATCCATCATGGCGTTCAACGGCACCTGGCAGGTCTATGCTCAAGAGAACCTGGAAGAGTTTCTGAAAGCTCTTGGTAAGTGTCTAGTTACTTTCGAAATAATTTGCTCGGATTGCAACACACACTTTGCGCGACACCTTTTATTACTGTATTTCTAGGGGGTTTTTTCTTTCACCTGTATGACAAACTGCCCCCTGACACTTAAGTCTGTTATATCTAATTTGGAAATGTAAAGAAGCTGAAAATCGTACAAATCTATGTAGAAAGGTTACAGCTAACCCCCAAATCCCTATCTTAACATCAGATGAGTCCCTCGTGAAAGAAGAGGTATATCAGAAATCAACCTGTCTTGATGAACACAGGACCTTATAAACACATTTAACTAGAAACAAGTTGTCAATGATCTATACAGATTTCCAATGTGCTACCAGTACTGCAGGCACTTTCTATAGCACCAGTGACTAATGTACGTTATACCTGTCTAGTAATCGGTAAGGAATAGACTTAGTAGGTGCCCACACTAATAAAAATGCTCCTACCCTCTTGACAATCTTGCCAAAACACTCACATTAGGGATTTTAAACGCATGTAAGATGTGTTCAGTAGGATAAAACTCAGTTAGAGTTGAAAAGCCTAGTCCCACTGTATGATGCCTGAACCAATCCCTCTCCTGCTGAAGATGACATTCTCAAATCATGCTAGAGACACCCCGATAAGGTGGTTTGAGGCTACGTGCACTGTTGCAGCTCTGACTGGACAGAAAACCCCCACCGCCAATCTCCCAGGGAAGAGGCAAGGGAAACAAAATAATACACACATGGTTTTCTTCAGGAAGAAATGTCATCACACGGCAAGCTGTTACTGAAAGAAACAACACATATTCTGACACAAGACTGACAAATACAGTATCAAAATCTATACAGACTAGCTGGAACGGAACAACATGCCCACAGAGAAGTAAGGAATCCAAAACAGGATTTGCCTTTAATTTGGACATCACTTTCTATTAGCGGTTTGTATCTTTATCAGAGAAAAGAATTTGCTATTTCATATCCACACACTGCTCGTAACGGCAAAAAGTCCTTTTTTGCCTTTTTTTTACAGCACTGCCAGAGAACCTTATCAAAGCCGCCAAAGATATTAAGCCCATTGTTGAAATACAACAAAAAGGAGATGACTTCGTTGTGACATCAAAAACACCCAAGCAATCTGTAACTAACTCATTCACGATCGGCAAAGAGGCTGACATTACTACTATGGATGGCAGAAAGCTGAAGGTAACATATTGCAGGAATGGGTGCGTCATCCTTAGGCTTCAGCTTCCGTGTTTGAGCGAAACTTGGTTGTACCATTTCCATCGGCAAACACATCTATCACCTCAACAGGAATGTGGCTGCTAAAACTCCTATTAAAATGTTGTGGTCTCCAGTTTAAGTTAGATGCCATTATGAAACACTGGTATCATTTATTTCCTCTTTATGTAGTCCTCTACTTATTCTAATCGAATTCCAAAATCTAAAAATTTTTTATAATTTTTAAATCTGCTTCAACAGTGTACTGTGAACATGGTAAACGGCAAGCTCGTGTGCAAATCAGAAAAATTCTCTCATGAGCAAGAAATTAAAGGAAGTGAAATGGTAGAGGTAAGTGTTAGAAAATAACGGCACATTAAGAAAAACGCTGAAGGAAAAAAATGTTCTTTTTTTCAAAAGAACAACAAAAACGTTGATTAGCTCTTAGTGTAGGCTCAATACCTTAAACAACTCCTGGCCCCCAAATTACCACATTACCTGCAGAATTCCTTACAGGTGCTTAAATCTGAAGATGCAGAATTTTAGTATTTCAAACTAACCACAGTTAGTGGAAAATACTGTTCGTAACCTTTATTATCCCTGTTTCTTATTAAAACCGGCTGCCTCAGATGACTCTCCTTTACACATTGCTCATATATTTAATGCATCCTGCTCAACAGATCCTTGAATTAATTACTACCCTGGGGCCAGTTCTAGGCACTGAAGTGTGAAGGGCTCCAGCTGCTGAGCATGCTGCAGGAAGACTCCTTACGAAGTCCTCTAGGTTACCCTAGCAGCGTTTCCACCCTTAGCTTCATCCACAGCACCACCTCCGAAAGGAAAGGAAAGTCTGGGTCAGACCCGAACATTTACAATACACTCGTTCCACCCGCAATCCTTCAGCTCTTTAGTTAGAACTAACTTGTTCGGTACTGACAAAGAGCTTTTCTCTAACCAGGCTTCTAAGAAGTGTCCACTTGGTAAAGACCACTACAACAATGACAACTAACTAACTACATTAAAGTTGTATGTTTGGACATACAACTTCCTAAGATCATTTTGAGCACCTCAAACTACTTTTCTAACATTAAGTAAGCAAAACACCAGGCAAAAGAACCCATTACTATTTGGGACAGTGGATTTCTATTACAGGAAGCACCACTTTCTGGTAGTATCTATGATACCTCTTAAAACAGAGTGATAAAATGTGGTTGATGATGGCAGTCATACTCAGATTTTCTGTCTTCAGAACTAGTTCTGTAAAAAAATTTTCTTTGGTATAATGTTATACACATATTTATAGGCAGGTACTGTAATGTATTTTCTTGTGGCATAATGAATATACACAAATTACAGAAACTTCCAGACACTTCACTATAAACAGATTTCCTAAAGTTTAAATGAAAAACAAGTTATGCATATGTGTCTTCTACAGACTATTACTTCTGGTGGAGTAACACTTGTCAGAAGAAGCAAGAGACTTTAAAGACAGATCACCTTCTTTGTGACATCTTTACATACCTAAAATAAAGTGCAGTTTCCACAAGGTGTGATCTCCGTTACCTGAAAAAGTAGTACAGAAAATAATTAGGATTTCTACTCTCCTTTCACACACGCAGTAGTTCCCATTATTATAAGACTGTTTTCCCTGAGTACACTTACAGATGCCCTCGTCTGCCTCCCACACCACAAAACCTGGATGTTAACTGGAACATTATGATTTATCATAATAATCCTTGGTAGTGGACAAAAGCTGATATAAATGCTTCTTGATCCCTTATCTACTCAGTGAACATATTCAGCTTTAGTTCCTTTGTCTAATAAAGTTCAGTCTTCTACCAAAACCCTTTCTCTATAATCTAGCCAGCAAAGAACAATTAAACATTTGTTTAGCTGATCTGCACCACGTGTCTGTAACAGGAACAGAAACAGTAATATTTTAAAAGCTATGAAGTATTTAACAGTCATAAACAATGACAAAGTAATAACAGGAACAACTGCTCTTAAACTGAAGTACACAAGAGTGCAATTAAACAAAAACGAGGCACTACAAGAGCAAAGGGAATTAAACATTCTTCCAAATTGCAATGTACTCCCAGGATCTGCCTGCTCCAGCTCAAGCTGGTGAAGCTCAAGCAAACTCGGCTGTTCACGTTCGGACTATGTGTCTCTACTGAAGCGTAACACGCACAGGACCCACGCCTGGAACCACTTCCCCATTCACTGTGGATCAGGTCCTACCATTACACTAGCAGTCCTGTGTCATACTTACTTAAGTCACTGCAGGTTTGTTAGACTTGGTCCCGGGTGCAAGGCCTCCGTGAAAAAATCTGATGGACTAATTACGCCATTTAAAATCCTCATGGGGATGTTTTATTCCAACTAAGAGCGCTGAGCCTACATCTTCCTATGCCAGAAGAGCAATTTGTGAGGAGGGGGGGGTGTGTTTTAGTTAGTAACACTTGCACCAAGATATAAGCAATCCAAGAAGCGGATTCTTATTGTGGGATAAGCCTGTCCTCATGGGGAGCTTTACTGGTGTAACCGTGCAAGTACCATTGAGTCCATTTTGCTTCCCAGGCAGTTCTAATGCTAGGTCCACTTTTGCAGACTAAATTAAATTCCATGTGAGTTACACATAAAGAAGATTAACAGAACAGAAATCCAAACACTGCTAAAACTCAAGGAGAAGGCTGCTTTAAAGCATCCATACTGCAAAAAGCCATATAAGAGCTTGAAACCCTTCTGTTTGGAAGTTGCTGGGTAACTGCTGCTACCTACACAACAAAACACTACAAAACAGAGCGTAGCTTTCCAACAGTAAACTCACAGAACACAACAAGACTTCAGTGACCAAGTTCTATATCAGTAAGTTGTACAAAATACGAGACACTTCAGGTTTAATTCTAACCCAATGCAGAGATTATTCATTACTCTGAACACCACACTTCCAAAGCCTGTTATAAAACAACAATTATTTGCTTTGACAAATTATGACATAAAATGGGGAAGATGTTAAAGCAAAATGCATGTGAATCTGTTTGCTTCTAAGAGAAACATTAAGGTCTTCTTTTGGTTCAATGGCTACTCAATTATTTCCCTACTTTGACATAATCTGCCTTGCAAATTCGCTTCTTCCCTATTCAACCCCTTACCAAAGTTCAACCTCAACACACGACAACTGGTATGCAAATTATAGATACCATATACTAAAACCACACTAATCCTATACAAAACATAAACTGATGCCAAACTATTTTAATTTGAAAGCATTAAAAATTCTTAAAAGAATACTTCACCTCACTCACTTCGCAATTGCAGTGACTTAGTACTTCTGACAAGCATGCCAATCTTTTCAATCCAAAGGCAGTATTCTTCTGCCACAGGATACATCAGATTTAGGTGAAATATTCAGTGCAGCTCCTTACATGAAGCAGTCAAAACCTGAAGGATTTTGATCAGATTGCTGATCAAAGTTATCTATCATTTCTGGATGACAAACTCGTACAGGTTTGGATAACAGTACTGGATCCACTCTACCACAAAATCATGTGACTTTTTCTGCAAAGGACTTCATGAGAGTATTTATAATCTTATTTGGATCTTACTCAAAACTCTTCATGTTCCTATTTGAAAAGCTCTGAAAGGGTAAACCTGGCAGCGAGTATTTCTATCCATCACCAAACTCCACTCTCTGGCGATTCCATTGTTTTTCAGGATGTCTACAGGAGTTTCTTCTGCTTTGTGTCACACACTCCCACCATAGTTTCAGTCTCTAATGTGCTTTCTCGGCTTGATTTTCACATTCTTGTGATGACTTGTGTAAGCTGATCTGTCTATATAGGTTGGACTTGATGATCTTGAAGGTCTCTTCCAGCCGAAACTGCTCTATGATCCTATGATTCTATATTGCACAAGGTAACAAACTCAACCTGCTGCTAGCATACTTAGTACAGAATAATGCAAACTGTTCATACTAAAAGCAGAAAACATTGTCAGAACCCCCCATCTGTTTTCTGCAGAGTCCTGAACACAGACCACTGAGCACACCACCATCATCATTCTCCTTTTTTCTAAAGAGCAGCATATATAGCTGACATACACCTCCTGTGTCAGTGACTGAAATTCATCTGTAGAAATGTCAGGCAATTCTGAGCGTGAGATTCCCAGGATATGAACAGCAGTGTCCACCCACCAGTTTTCATTCATATTCAGCCATTAAAGAAGTGAAAATATGCTACTAACAGACATCAGGACTGCATCAACTCTTTCTCTCCCATAGGCAGTTCGCTGAAAATTCCTCACACCAGCGAAGAGGCAGGCACGCTGCTTTATCGAACCCTTCATCGCATTGCCTGTTGCTGTTCGCAGATCTGCCATTTATCTGTCTGTATACCTGCTGGCGAGTCACACACTAAGGTGTTAAGGAATAATCCCTCTACCTGCCCACTTTACTGTTCTCATCACACAAGGAGCTTTAGCCAAAAAAGAGCTGGTCCTTTGCAAACAGCGCTGCTCTACACCTGTCCAGTAACACTCCCGGGGCACACAGTGATGGCGGTGACGGAGCCACAGAGCAGCGGTCCCTCGACCCACGGGAAAAGGCCCCACGCCGCGGCCATGACACCTACGGCCCTACAGGCCGCCCCTCCGCCGTGTCAGCTCGCCGTGGCGCCGGAGGCGGGGGTGAGGCCGGAGGCGGGGGTGAGGCCGGAGGCGGGGGTGAGGCCGGAGGCCGGGGTGAGGCCGGAGGCGCCCTCCCCCCTCACGGCGCCGGCCCGGCCCGGCCTCCATCTTGCCCGCGCGAGGAGCGCAGCGCGCGCTTCTCCCTCTTTCGGCGGGAAAAGCCACCGGCCGCGGGGGGTGAGCAGTGCGCATGTGCGGGCGGCGCCGGAGGACGGAGCGGGGGGGGGGGGGGGGGGGGAACGACTCCCGCTCGGGCTGTGACGGCGCGCGGGCACGCTCTGCGCCTGCGCGCGTTCTCGGCGGGCCGAGAGCGCATGCGCAGTGAGGGCAGGGCCGGTTTTGGCGGCGGCAGTCTCCCTCCCTTTCCCCCCTGTGTTTCCCCCCTCGCGCGGAGCTCTCGCCGGAAGCCCCGCGGGAAGTCTCGCGAGAGGCGGCGGGCGGGCGGCGGTGGCGCTGCGTGCAGCTCCGGAGGGTCGCCTCAGCCGCTCGGCTCCCCGCAGCGCCTGGGCCCTGCCGCTAGCTCGCTCCTTCCCTCCCCCGCCGCCACCGCCGCCATGTCCCGCTACCTGCGTCCCCCCAACACCTCGCTCTTCGTGCGGAACGTGGCCGACGACACCCGGTGAGTGGGGGCGGGCGCCAGCGGGGCGCGGGGGCTGCGCAGGCTTTGGCGGGCTCGCTAGGCCGCGCGGGCGGCTGCCGCCGGAGGGGTGCGGGGGCCCTCCCGGAGCGAGGGGAGGGGGCGAGGCCGGGCTGCTCCCTTTTTCTGCTTTGCCTTTCTGCCTGCCCTGCCTTCCGCGCCCTTCTCCATTTTCCTCGCCCTCCTCGCGATGCTGCTCTATTTCCCTCCTCTCCACGAGGATCGGTTTCAAAACAACGTCCAGAAAGAACAAAGCTGGGCCGGAAGAAAGTGAAACTCTCGTCCCCGCGTTTGAGTTTCTCCAGCGGGAGATCGAGGCGGGATTTGAGTGCCCGCTTCAGGGATAGCCGCCCATGTCCCTCAGCGATGCTCAGCAGCCGCTGGAGTTTTGAGAGCTCTTCAGAAATAACGGCGATTCTTGGTAGAACGGAGAAAACAGCCCGTTTGCTGTGGGTGTCCCCAGAGTTCTTGGTGTAGCTGGTTCCGTTAGTGTGGTAATTGCTGCCAGTTCGGGTGGAATGTTACTGCATTAATTGTTATGTAGCGTGACCTCTCATGACACTTACTATAGAGTGGGGGAGGGGGGGAACAGTGCTTTTTCTCCGTAATAATTGTGTTGGAGCAAAATTCCGTAAGGACTAAATAGTGCAGTAACTTAGTGAAATAACTTTTCATAGTGAATTGAAGTAATTAAAAAGTGTGTATTGCACGGGTCCTTATTTATTGCTTGGGTATTTGGGGTAAACTGCTAGATTTCTCCATTTCTGTTTTGCAGTTCATCGTGTCCCTTTTGTGTTTATCAGCTGTGAAACATTTAGAGAGAGAGTGTGTGTTAGTACAGCATGCGTTTGTGGGTTGGTGCACTCTTATGCTGTTAAATATCGTTGAATTTGTTGTATAAAGTGCAAGCATGAGTTTTCAAACCTGCTGCCTGGGCAGCTTGCACCAAAGTTGTTCAGCAAATAACAGTAGCCTGGGCACGATGGAATGGAATGAATTAAGAACGTTATCATGATCAAAAGCATAAATAGCTTCACGTCAAAAATTTGAATTTTTTTTTTGCATGATTTTTCTTTCCTCTTTCCAGTAGTTTTTACTGTAAGAACAATCAAGGAGGACTCTTACTTCCAAACTTTTTGAAATAGTGTGGATCCTATTGAGGCTTCCACCATAACCTTGTGATTACATGGCCCATTCTTCTTAGAGATGGTTTCATTGTGAGATCTTTATGTTGGCTATTGTAATTCCCTTCTGCCATCATTGACTAGGATGCACTGTAGATTCTTTCCCAACAGATGAGAGAGAGAAATTAATAGTAGTAACTCTTTCATACCACGTAGTTATGGCATTACATCAGTCTTTCTCATACAGGTTATCGTATGAGAATGTGTATCTAATGAATTTGTATCTAGTGATACAAAAATACACGTAAAGAAGCTGATGTGGTTAAGAAACCTCTCTGTTGAGAAGATGGTAGTTGTTCCAAGTATAGTTACAGATCTGCTGAACAGTTTTGTGCTCCGCTTTCTAAAGCCAGCTCTTTGGAAAGGCTGTCCTAAGGGCATGAGTGGTTGCTCACTCAAGTTTTGTTCTGTTTGATGTGGTTGTAAGTATCGATTATTCTATGGAAATGAGTTTGTGTGACTGGTTTATTCTTGTACTGTTTATTTGGATCTTACAGTTGATGTTTGCATGTTGCAAAGGCATTGTCAAGAGTTACATGAGGTAGTTGAATAACAATAGTTCTTAGATACTTCAATTTCTGCCTGCCTTTGCCAGTACATCCTGCATTGAATTGACTCGCTTCTCAGTTTACACTTCTGTCATAGAATGGTGCTGAACACTGGTTTCAAAGTGCTGGGGTATATCTTAAGCATCCTGAGTCTTGAACTGCTCAAACACTTCTTTTCCCCAAAAATGTTTTGCTACATTCATCCTCTACCAACTGCTTCCAAAAAGATGGGTGGTCATATTGATTGTAGATTTTTTTTAAAAAAAAGTTTTTTAAATTGTTACTGTTTTTTGCGGATGTTTTGTAACACCTTAAGTGGTGAAAAAACATGTAAGATATTTGTGATATTCTAGGTCTGAAGACTTGCGCCGTGAATTTGGTCGTTATGGGCCTATAGTTGATGTATACGTTCCACTTGACTTCTACACTCGTCGTCCCAGAGGATTTGCTTATGTTCAATATCCTTTCTTCAGATGGCTGATTAGTGAGGGGTGTTGAAGTTTGAAATTCAAGTTTATGTAAGAGGTAACAAATCTAAATGAAAAAGCAGTTTACTTTTGTGTTGTATCTAATAAGTGTCTTACTTATATTGTGGTGTTTCATTATTTTTGAAGATTAACTTCTCTCAATTGTTCTTTGCCGTTTTGCAAAACTTAAATCAAGTCCAGTAATATAAAAGCTTGCTTATGTCACTGAAATTAATACTATATGATTTAAATGAAAATTTATCACTGGCTCAAAATTGTCTAGCACGTTTTTATTATCACTGGTATGTAAGTAAACTTGTGCTTAGCAAACTGTGGCTGGTATTCGTTGTTAATTTAACAAATGGAAACTGGAATCACTTGATCAAAATCAGATTGTATAAAAAATGAGGTGAACTTCTTTCTTTAATATTGTCCCCTAATTTACTGTCCTCTGTTGTTGCCTCAGAATGTAAAGCTGTACAGTAATGGCGACCCCAAAGAGAAAGCATGAAAGAACCTTTAGAGTAGAGTTCAACAATTAAGGCAAGTAGACAAGCCAAAGACCTCTTAAGGATCAGGCTTGAAGAGAAGGGAGAGTTTGGGAAAAGAAAAAATAAAGAAAAGCTGGAAGAAGGACAAGCCATAATGGGAGACAAAGCTTCGCTTTATCTACAAAAGGGGGAAAAGGTTGTTTTTCAAAGTAAAAGATAAAGCCATCTGTCATTTTTGGCCAAGCATCTCATGACAAGTCCTTCTGACAAGCACTTAAAGAGTTAAAGGTCAAGATGAAGTTGAATGGTGGCCAAGATTAAAGGAGTCATACCTGATGTATCCTACAGAATAACAGTTTTTCTTCTGTTTGTCATGTAAGCAGTAATTTGATGAATGATTCTGGTTTAGTCCGTTGACAAAACCTGTAATATTTCTCTTGTGAGTGCTCCTGTAACTGTGGTCTTGAATGAAAGTGCATTCCTTCTTGGTTTGTCACGATACATACCTACGACATGGTAGTGTATTTTCTGCGTTAGATGATGCTGCTGCTGAACTGAATTGCTGCAAGGAGAAAGGCAATTCGGTCTTTCGGGTCACGTAGCTGGAAGAAGGTGTGAGAGTTACAGTAGTGGTTAATCTCATGGATTAAAATTAGTAATGTCTGTGTTACTGAACGTCTGACCTGAGTGGTCGCGTAGGGTTTTAGTCTATGCTCTTATCTCAGACTGTTGAAGGTCTGTACACACGTGCATGGCGTTACAAAATTTAAAATTAAAGTCGGTTGGTGAAAAAAAGGAGAGCTTTATCCCAATTCTAAAATTTAATAAGACACATGTTAATTTTTGCTGTTGGTATGCCTAACGTAATTGAAGAACTAGGGCTTAATTTTTGTGAAGTCAGTGTAGTGGAGAGAACTGAATGGCTGTTAACAAATGTATTTTGAAAAGGATACCGGTATTTTTTCCTTGCATAAGTACAAGTGGGAGAAGAAAAAAAAGTTAGAGTATCGCATAGCAACTGCTTGCTGATGGATAAGTTCATGGTCATCCTGTGAGATTTTGATTTTATTATAGGAGTTCTTAGATAGCTGGTGGTTAATTAAAAAAAAAAGGTAATTTACTAGTGGGTACTGTAGCGTGACCAAAAGAACTTAAAAAAACCCAAACTGTAAAATTAGAAAATAACTGCTTTTTTTTTTTTATTTTAAATACCAAATCTGTAAACTACTCAAATTCCCAAGTACCTTAACACTCACCACATTTGAAGATGTCCGTGATGCAGAAGATGCTCTCCATAATTTGGATCGAAAGTGGATTTGTGGTCGGCAAATAGAAATCCAGTTTGCACAGGGGGATCGGAAGAGTAAGTGCCTTGTGTGTATTTCATCAGACTGTGATTTTAGCCCTAATATTTAGTGCCAGGCAACATTACATGTGTTATTAATTGTTGTGATGTGTTCTTACTTGTATATAAATAGTACATGGATGTTTTGCTTTTTATCCAGTAACTATGAATGACTCGTTTTAATTAAAAGCAGATAACCAAGTACAACGGTCACTTACCACAAGTCTAATTTCTTGCTGCTAACTGAGAATTCGGAAGAGCTTTCAGCTGTCTGTGTTTCTGCAGGGAAAGCTTGGCTTTTGAAAATTCTCCCTGACAAAATGAGTAGCCTAGTCTTAATGTATTGCAGTGTTTATATTGTGTTGAAGCCTCTTGGTGATTCTGTGTTGACATTTCCCAGTGCAGTCCAGTTTCCAGGATTGAGGTGATGTCTTCATTTTCATTTGGCTTCAGGGTAAAAGTAAATTTCAAGGTGTCTCAATTCAACATGGAACAGAAGTCTTATTTTCTGAGCAGATAATTGTGAGGAGAACTTGTGTCTTTTAAATCTGTTATTCATATACATATTCTTAATGTGTAGATAGATATTCTATAAAAATAAAGCATGCTGTTGGTAAACCTAACACGTACTTGTTGATCTAAACCAGGGCTATAATGCTCGTGTGCAGTTTGGGAATAAAAGCACCTTAAAGGTCTTTCAGTTAAAGCTATCAAAGAAACAACCTAACTGTCCAGGTTTCCCTCAAATGCACGCCGTTCGCTTTTATTGAAGTCAGTGGAAATCAGACGCTCTGAAGGAGAAGTTTCTGTCCCGTGTAGAAACATGGGGATTTCTGAACAAAAATTAACTAAACCTACCTTAGTGTTGTGAGCAGCAGCACGTAAAACTTGTCTCCGTTCCGTACAGGCAGTGTTCATTACAGCATGCTGTGTTTGAAGCACTTAGAGCCTGGTCTTCAGGTTTGGGTGAGAACGGGATTTGACGCAAAGGAAAGAGCTGTGCTGCTTACAGAAAACGCCGCAGGAGACGGATACGTTCATTCATTCTTAATGATTTTAGCAGCAAAGCTACAGGGTGAACGTGCATTGCTGTGCTGGCAGGGGGAGCACTTTTAGCATCCAGCTCCTCCTTATGTGGCATCCACTGGTGTTCTGTATGAGCTGTCTTATAATCAGTAACGAAGACCGTGGATCAGGTGTAATGCATGGTGCTGTGTAGTCAAAAAAAAAATGGGTATTTAATTAATTCCCTGTTAGCTTTCCCTTTTCGGATAAGTTCAGGAATGTTAGAATGTTTCGGTCATGGGTTTGGCCTGTCGTATCAGTTTCCAGGTAACCCGAAATCGCCGTAGCCGGTTCTGCGTTCTGGTTTTATGGAGCATCAGTCCTTCCTTACTGAGGTTTTTGGGGTGGAGGGTTTAGGTTTTTTCTAGGTTTATAGTGCCCACTGGACTGCAATAATTGCTGTCCGGTTGTTAAAGCAGCAAAAAGCAAATGACACACAGCAGACTCTCGTCTGTCCTTTTCATAAACTTCTCTGCTAGAATCATGAATAGGCTTTCTGCTGAATACCAGATGTATGGATTAGTAGTGTCACTGAAGGGAAAGTGAGGCATCTCTTTTAACTCAAAATGTTAAATATTGCTATTTTTTACAGCACCGAATCAAATGAAAGCCAAGGAAGGGAGAAACCTATACAGTTCTTCTCGTTACGATGACTATGACAGATACAGGCGGTCTAGAAGTCGGAGTTACGAAAGGAGACGGTCTAGGAGTCGTTCTTTTGATTACAGCTATAGAAGATCGTATAGTCCCAGAAAGTAAGTGTAGTGTGTGTTTGGCTTCCACTGCACAGCAGTCTGATGGAGGAGAAACACCATGTTGACTGTTCAATTGTTAAAATTTTGAATAATCTTTCTGTTGTGGGAGTAACTTGTGGGAGTTGTGTGTCTTGCATGCTACATCAGATGAGAAATATTGAATGAAATTATTCTGTGCTTCGTGAAGAATAATCAAAAGCAAATGCACAGCTTGAAAAATAATATATTGAGCATTTGTGTACATACATAGGTATTTGTCACCGTTTACTTTTTCTGATGTACCTTTTTAGCAGTAGACCTACTGGAAGACCTCGTCGTAGCAGAAGCCATTCGGACAATGATAGGTAAAATATTTTTTACACTCTTTAAATTGAGAACTAGATCACTGTATTCCTTTAACTATAGGTTTTAAAAAAAAAAGTTTCTCCTGCAAAAAACGGTAAACAATTTTTAATGTACCAGATGTCTAAGAATAGTGTTTTTACATTCAAATCTCCTCTCTCCCCTTTATTCTGATAGGTTCAAACACCGCAATCGATCTTTTTCAAGATCTAAGTCCAATTCAAGATCACGATCCAAGTCACAGCCCAAGAAAGAAATGAAGGCTAAATCACGGTCTAGGTCTGCATCTCACACCAAATCTAGAGGCACCTCTAAAACAGATTCTAAAACACACTATAAGTCCAGCTCAAGATATGAAAAGGAGTCGAGAAAAAAAGAACCAGCTAGATCCAAATCACAGTCAAGATCACATTCTAGATCTAGGTCAAAATCCAGATCAAGGTCATGGACTAGTCCCAAGTCCAGTGGCCACTAACAGTGTATCCATGTTGTTTTTAGGCATGTAAGATTCATTTACACACAGTTCAGTTTACTTAAATTATCAGGAATATGATGTTGCAACAGTGCTAAAAAATATTTTCTTTGTCAGTTTTCCCTGTAGCCAACAATGGTTAAAATTCAAACAGTGTTGAGAAGCCACTGAGAGCGAGAAAAAGAGAGAGAGAGAGAGAGATTGTCCACTTGGTTACCTGTCATGGGCAGCTAATGATTTGGTTGTGGTGTCTCTATGTATATTTTTGTAAAGATTTGCATTTTTAATGCTTAGATGTTGGTGATGACTTGATTGATCGTAACTTGCAACATTGTCCTATGAAAAATGTCATACCCGTAGAGAAATTGGTACTGGTTTGTGCTGAACAGTTAAACCAACTGTTTAACTCGTTCTTTAATGCTAAACTTTGTGATAAAATGGAAAACTGGACAGCTGTAGTGCAACACTGACTGCTGTGAAGTGCAGACTGGCGATTTTATGTTTCCATTGTTCAAAGGCAGGTTTCTGCATTCTCCATGCCCACTGACACAAGTAGGTTGGTACATGGAGCTCTATGGAGAGATATTTTTCAGGTTTCTCTTTAACCCTGCCATCTGGAGCGTTGGTACTAACATTGCATGTACTACGTGGGGAGAGAGTTGGTCTTGGACACTCATTCACTCAGAGCCTGTAGAGTGTCGTGACTGTCAGGATAGAGGCTTCACTGCTTTTGACCTGGCTGCTAGTACTGAATGCGTGAGGGGGGAAAAAAACACCTTGAAATGGAAAATTAAATTCAGATTTCAGCAAATGGCAGAGCAACTAAATACTAGGTTGTGTGTACATTTTATGCAGTTTTTGTATCTATTCTAAATTTTAGTGAGCAGTTAACCATAAAATTGCTTAGTTTTCCTGCTGTTAGATACAAGTAGATTGTTTCGAGTTGTGTGTGTACAGTATATAAGAACTAAACTTTTATGCCAATGACTCCTGTGGTTAGTTGGTGTATTCATAGGTATAAAACTGTAGCCATCTCTTCCTGAGTAACAAAGACTTGCTTTTACACGTCAAAGAGTATTTGGTCAAGCAAGTCTGAATCACTTCTTCCTCAGAACGGATAGTGGTTTGGTTACAAGATGTCATTTTACGTAAGAACAAATGTTTGGAGTTGGATATGAACAAGAGCTGCATCTCTAGCTATTTAGTTTATCACTAATACAGTATATTTAGTAAATTGAATGTGAAAAATAGCAAAACCCGTGTGTAATCTTACCAGTATTTCTCTAGAAGGCAAGATACTTTGTTATGAAAATGGCTTTTGGTGTTGTTTTTCTATTTACCTTCAAAAGCCAGCATCAGACACCTAGTGTTCCTCGCTGTCTTATGTAGTAGCATATGAAGACATTGATTTCAAAAAGTTCCTTTTTAGAGAAATGTTTTAGGGTTTGGTTTTAGTGTTTTCAGCAGGGCCTTTAAAGAAACACAGATGGCTTTTAAATATCGGCAGTGGAACGTGCTTAGGGGGTTGATCCTAGAATCTTTGTACATTTGATAGTATTTCTAACTTTTTCTTTACTGTTTGCAGTTAATGTTCATGTTCTGCTATGCAATCATTTATATGCACGTTCCTTTAATTTTGTAGACTTTCCTGGATGTATAGTTTAAAAACAGCAAAAAGTCTATTTAAAACTGTAGCAGTAGCGTGCAGCTCTAGCAGAGGAAAGTTGTGGGATTAAACTTTGTATTTCCTTTCTTATAGAGGCTTCTAAAAAGGTATTTTTATATGTTCTTTTTAACAAATATTGTGTACTACCTTTAAAACATCAATGTTTTGATCAAAATAACTAAAGACCCAGCTTATTTTCTGCTTGCTGTAAATTTAGCAAACATGCTGTAATAAAAAAATGAAGGAAATACTGATCCACTGGAATTATTGTAGCTTTAGAATTTGACTCCAGAGCATGGTTAGGAGCAGAGCTATGCATCCCTTATGGAGTAAAATCCTTACTATGGTATTTCAGTAAAGTCAGGAATTTATCGTTTAATGTCTGCATAAATACCATTTCACATTTTTAAAGGGGTACTAGACAAAATAAGAACAATAAGCGTATGTTTTAGTCTAATATATTGGAATTTCTTTTCCATTAACTTTCATTATGGCTGGAAGGACTGCCCTGTGGTTATAATTCAGATATTATTAGCCAGGTTATGAACTACTTAAAATCAACAATCGAGGATTCATATAGAACCAAATTTCTAGTATCACCATATCGACTTGTATTTGCCATACCAAAATTGCCCCAGCAGTGGTTCTCTAGAACCGCTTTGCTGATGACGTTTAGAAATGGAGCTGCCTCCTGGCACTTGTGGCGATGTGTCAGCTGGCGGTTCTTAGGCCACCGAAGGAGAACGACTCTGAAAAGCACTTACCTGCTTCGATAAACCCACACGCTTTCTAAGTCGAGCTGTGATTATCTCGTAGCTTTCTGCTTGCGACAGCAGAAACCCCCCACCCTTTTCCAGCTTTCTTAAATCAATGTAGTCTTCATGACTAAAGTCCTTCCTAAAAGTGGTCCACCTGACTGTGTCGTGGGAAAGTGGGGTTCTGTTCGTGTCAGCAGCCTCGAAGGAATCACTGTAATTAAGGGTCACCTTAGTCCAGCCAGAATTCCAGCTGGGTGGATGGGGAGGAGGGCAGAGAACATCCTTGTGTCCAGGCTGAGGTTCTAATTTGAGACTACGGAGTAACAGTAACGATACCTTAACTATTGTGTCAGCATGTCCTTATGTTGTGTGCCTCAACGTTGATGTATAGCACAGTTTAAATTTTTTTTTTTGTTTTGAAAATCCAGTTCATTGCAAGTATAATGTAGTGTCTGCCAGTTCTGATGGTTCTTTCTTTCTCTCCCAGAGGTAGGACTAAACTTTGACTTGACTTGTGTATATGAACAAGCCAGAAAAGCCGAACACAAACCCACGATGTTTCAAGAGTGCATGAATAAAGATGTTGTCCTAGTTCTTGCTCCCATGGAAAAATTGTGAAGAAGCTGTTCTGTGGGCCTTTCAGTTGGGGACGAGTTAGCAGGATGTGGCCAAAAGGGCAGGGAATGTTTACGCATTCATGCAAGTCAAGCCACAGCCCATCTAGATAACATCTCCCTTCCTTGATGCAGGTGTCCTAGTCCTGCTCTAAAAAAAGCAGTAGCCTGTCTTGTGCAAGCTACCTGCAGGTTATGCACAGCTGGAATGCAAGAACATACGCAGGCTACAAAAGATCATGTATAGGCATCTTTCTTTTGGAGTCTCAAGAACGGTGGGAATTATGTTTTTCTGTGGTAAACTAGATTATTTTGTCATTCCTGCAAAATTTGTAGAATTGAAGTAGTGTGTAAAAAAAAAAAAAAAAAAAAAAAAAAAAAAAATTCTGCTGAAAGTAATGGCTGTGCTCCAAAGTATCTGCAGCGTATTGATTTATCTCAGCAGTCATAGAAGGCTCTATTGGAACTTCTTTTTCACCAAAAGTCCATGCACCCAACTGATAATTAAAAATCTTTAATTTAGTGGTTAAGTAGCTGGGTGTTCAAATTAGGGACTGTAATAGCCTGGTCTCTGAAAGCTCAATGTTTTCCTTTCTATGTCTTTTAAAGATGTTTAAATGTACAGTATAATGGCTTTATTCAAAGTGGAAATTTTCAATTTCAATGTTATTTTGAGCTCTCTTCTTGGAAAGAGCTGCTTTTTTTTTCTTACTGTTGAGTCTGGGCTAACAGCTTGCAATCTGTTCAGAGGAGGGCGATTGGACTGGTACACAGCGCAGCACTGCTGCTTGGATTTTTGGCAGGGATGTTGCAGATTAACATTTTGAAGTACAAAGGGATAAATTTACACATTTTTAGGACATAATCACCCATTAATAATTGCTGGTTTTCTCCATTTATCTTGTAACTTGCTTAAAAAGTCTGTAGTCCATTGCTATAATATTTGTCTAAAGATGCTCTTACTGATGAGACTATTCTAGGAAGGGAAGACTATGTACCCTGTAGTGTGTTTGATCAAAAGATGCTAATGTTTTATTCATACACATCCTTTCTTCTTGAGTTTTGTGTTCCATCTGTGCAAATAACCCTGTGAATTGGGAATAAAATGTACAAGTTTTGACTATAACTTGAGAGCACCTTCTGACTCAGTTAATCCAGCCGTAGTCTGTCGGAGATGGAGCCCCGAGCACTGACTACCCGAGGGAGTTCCCTCTAGCCCAGCGCCCCCGCCCAGCCTCAGGGGCAGCAGAGCCTGATGGCGGCCGAGCTCGAGCTGCGCCTACCCAGACTGGGCTGGTCTCGCTTCCCAGTCCAGCTCTGCTGGGCAGAGCCGGCAGCCCCCCAGCAGGTCTGCTTCGGGTCCGAGTGAGGGCGGCGCCGGTGTTCGAGCCAGGTGTGGGCCAGTCGCTGGTGAGGCAGGAGCAGGGGACCTCCTTGGCTGGGGACCTCCTTGGCTGGGGACCTCCGCTTGTTCTGACCCTCGGCTTCCGGCAGCAACAGGGCACCTGCCTGGGGCGCTCGGGTTGCTGACTCTTGCCAGACAAAGGTAGTTTTTTATAAAGTTTCTTGCCAGTTAAGGATATGTTACTCAGTGTCAGAACTTTACAGAACTCCTTGAGCTGCCAGTGTGATGTAATCCCACTTTCCCATTACCATCTTAAAATAAACAGGTACTTGTAGGGGGTGAAAACTTTATTTTATTTAGATTTTTTGTTTCCAATTTGTACATACACCATTAGTAACTGACAATTTGAAGTCGAGGAGACACAATTGTAACGGGGATACAGCTCACACGCTGGTGCTGGTCCAGGTCACAAAGACCGAAGTTTCAAAACTGCCAATTCCATCTCATTTGGAGCAACAGATCTGTAAACACACAACCAGCTGCCAACACGTTCTGAATGTACAGAGAGATCTCGGAATGCTTCACAACTTGCAAAACTCACTTTCCAGTTACAGCCCTTTTTTAGTAATTACTGCCTTTTGAGATAATCTTGGGTTCTGTCAGCACAGCCCAGCTGTTTCTCGTAAAGGACCACCTGAATTGTGGCAGCGCTGAAAGCTGCATGCAGGGCCCTGCCCCATCCTGAAGCTGACATATTCTAGTGAATACTGGGACAAAATAATGTTGCAGCACTGGTGCATTTTAGAAACAGAAAACTGTTAAAGATAGTGCAGTTTTATCCAGCACCCAAATTCAGCCATTTGCATTTCTTGTGAAACACCTGATTTCATTCTGAACACCTTAGTGTTTTTCAGGGAGCACACACCTCTACATTCAGAACGAGCATCTTGAACTTGAGCAGCTGCTTTTTTTTTTTTTTTTTTTAGTTTTATTAAAAAATTCTAAATAAGCCTCTTTTGCACTGAGTTTACTTTAAAAATGAGCTCACAACCAAGTAAAATGTGCACATTCACTGTATGGTAAGTGCAAGGGCACAGCCACAAATGCCTTTTTTTTTTTTTTAAACAAAATACTATTTTTTTTTAAATCAGGCCATGTACTCAACATGGTCATCTTACATTCAGCAGTTTGTACTAAAAATACTTCTGTGCAGGAAAGCCCAGCATAAATTTACATATACTACAAAGTTTTACATTTATTTACATGGCTCTGTCTTCCCTATGAACACATTTTGATACCTGCCACAAGCTACTGCACCTTAGATCGCTTATTAGAGGGTCACCAATTTAAGGCCGGTCTAAGCAAGCAGGCCGCCTTTTTCACAATTTTAAAAACAGATACAAAAGTGAGGTTTAGGACTCTGCAGCGCAGCCGGGATACAAAGGGATGGCAGTCGGGCTAGAGGCGCGGAGGCCATCTGCCCCACGGGTTCCCCCATCCCTCCAAAAACACGCACCAGTAACGTTCCTAGATCTTGGGTTTAGTCACAGGCTTGACATGCTGTCCCCAGCTCCCCAGGGATGAGCAGGAGAACAGTGTGGTGCCCGGGGCCCAGGCGGAGCTCTCCGCTGCTCTGCAGTTTGTATTTAATTGGCAAATTTTACGCAAGTTTGAAAAGCAGCTAAATGCCCGACTAAAGCTTTCAGTGCATTTTTTTTTTTTTCCCAGTTAATGCTGCATTAAGTTAGGTAAAAGCTGGTTTTCTAACACCATACCAAAAAGTAGTCACAATTCCAATTTTGGGAGACAGTCCCATTTACTCTTACAATAAATACAATAAATGGTGACTGATCAGGATCTGATTGATTATACAGAAAATACCTATTTCACAGTGAAGTGAACACAGCACTCAACTTTTGAGGTAAAACGTTAGGGAAATGTAAACTTCCACCCCAACTACATGCAGCAAGAACATCTGGTTCTGTACACCTGTGCATCTAGAGTTAGGAGTAACGATGCTCAAACTTGAAACCCTGCAAATTTAAATAACTTTAAAAATATAAAAAGCTACATCTCAAGCCTGGACTTTAAGTAATGTTTTAAGTTGAAATGTCATCATTTCTTTATCAGAAGGTTTAAAAGAAACAGGTACCCAGTGGCTTGGTGGCTTAGGAAGAACACTTGGTGAGGGTGGCTCACTGAATTTTGCTCCAGCATAGTTCTGATTGGTTTGAGGTGTGAAGAACAGGTTGCGATTCGATAAAGCAGGACTCCAATTTTGATTATTGGGGAAATGAACATTGCTCTTTCCCCCTTTCTGCATGGCCTGCCATGCACCAGATGACGAGTTGCATCCATGTCCTCTTTCTTTCTTCATATAGGTCTTCATCTGCGAATTCTGGTCTTTATTCTTCTGCCTGGTTTTAAGTTGTTGATGGTTCTTGGTGGTATTTCTAGATTGGGGAACTGGAATGTTGAATCTTTCTCCACCACCCATCTTCAACTTAAACGTCACCTGTAAAAACAGGGGAAAGAGTCAGTGGAGTTTGCATTTTTTTATTTTTTTTTTTTAAACAGAAACTATTTCAGAGTTTTTAGATTCTAAGCAAGAGGACTGGAATCAATCTAACCCAAACTCGTATCAGTTGAAATTAGTGGGTTTTCTCCTTTACTGGGTGCCAATTCAATAGTACCCAAGAACTTGGCGACACTCTCATGAGAACTGCATTATAATGCAGCCCATCTTCCGAGTGGGACATTCCTGACTCTGCAGTGGCTTAAAAATTCTGCTGCTGCTGGCTGACCAGCACGTCATACACCAGCCCATCCTTCAGGACTGTACCCCAGTCCCCCGATCAAATGTCACAGCTTTGTCTACCTACTTATGAAAACGCTGGTCCTCCAGACAGCCCAGCTACTAATTACACCAGTTCTTTTCTCCTCAGCAAAACGTATTAATGGAAGAACGTGAAAGACATATTACTTGCAAAATACAGTGCCAAGTTTAAGGTGTTGGTGTTTAATGCTGAAGACGTTTAAACCAAGCTTGTTACACCTAAAGATGTGGGCAAAGTGTGCACTGATAAAGCCACTCCCCAGTCTTTCTGCTAAGTCCAAGAATTACTCTGATAAACCCAAAGTGAACAGAAAACAACCTCAAATGGAAAGCAGCCATTTGTAACTGAACTGTCACAGCAGACAGCCAGATACTATTGCACCGTACTTGACACCTCCATGCTGACTCTCCTGTTCTGTATTATCTACTGTTCCTCTCCCACCCGTTTACCTTTCAGTGGTCTTCTCAGATTCCACACTCTCCAACTCTTGCTCCCTTTCTTGCTTCCAAGTCTGAAAGAGCAGGTGCTGCCTTTTGCTGGACTCCTTCCTTTGGCTAGGAATAGAAGTTTTCATGGGCTGATCTGCTGTATTCAGCCAGGTAGCCGAGCCCAACATCGGATTCTCGGCACAGAAGCTCCAAGGGAGAAGTCCCACTGCATAAAGAAGAATTAAATTTGAATTCAGGTTAAGAAAACAATTGTTTTGTTTTCAAATTTGAAGGTGAAAAAAAAAAAAAAAAAGCTGAAATAATCCAGAGAATTCATAAAGCCAGTTGTGTCTTGATGACAATATACTTCAAATTAACAAAAAAAAAAAGCACCACAAACCAAAAGACAAGGCAATATTTATCTTACTCTATTTAGATAAACTTCACCATCAAACATAGCATTTCACAAAGTGTAACATTTTTACCATGCTCTCTGTATTTTTTTTACTAAGCAAGCAAGAACCTCATCCTTTTTTTAAGTAGGGAAAAAAGTCAAATACAATTGAAAGCATTTTGGGATGAACTCTGAGGAACTAGGGCTTCAGTGCATCACTGCTGAGCACAAAGAAACCCTCCCAAAAAACCACCCCTTGAGAACTCATCCGCCTAACTGGGACCAGCACAGCAAAGCGCCGCCCAAAACTACTGCGCACAGAAACTGACCCCAACTGTCCCAACACTTCCCGTGAAACCAATCGCACCCCCAAACCCTCCTCCAGCCATTACAACAGGGCTCCATTTCTAATCTGTCAGCTGGCTTTTTCCACCTTCGT
This sequence comes from Leptosomus discolor, assembly GCF_034619465.1. Taxonomy (NCBI): domain Eukaryota; kingdom Metazoa; phylum Chordata; class Aves; order Leptosomiformes; family Leptosomidae; genus Leptosomus; species Leptosomus discolor. The sequence goes on from NC_141419.1 coordinate 4,907,963, forward strand.
TAGCGAAGTAATTCCTTACTAACTAGTTCTTACAATAATTTCCTGTTTAGCCCACGGCTCATCCTCTCCTCAAATCTTTAAGACTTTAATCTTGGGCACTCCCAATCTGTTCACCTCCCCCTAAATCCATGTGTCACTCTCCACCCCAACCTATCTCTCCCGAAAAGCTCCAAGAAAAGCCGCCCATCTCCAGCTTTCGCCTTGTTGCGACTAAAACGAAGGTCCGAGGTAACGTCACTAGCACAACCCTGTCCGCTCCCACCGCAGCGGCCTCACAGGCTCGGCGCTCGCCAGAGCTCCTTCGTCTCCAAACTTTATTCCTTCTTTTACCTACACCCCCCGGGCCCTCCTCTCGCCTGACCCGGCGGGCAGCCGGGAACCCCCGTCCCCACTCCCCCAACAATAGAGCAGCCCAGCGAGCACAACATGGCGGCGACAGCGCCCAGCCCTTCCCGCACCGCTCCTCCCTTACCGACTTCTGTCCGTCTTGTTCGCCCACAAGCACAGACACACACACACGGGCCTTTAGGAACCGACCCCGCCGCTCCTCCGCCGTCACTCTCCGACAACCCCCCCCCCCCCGGCAAAGCACAGCCCAAACGACTCAAACAACTGCCGCTGCCCCTCTATCTCCCACACAAAATGGCGGCCGCTTCCCTACGCTGTATAACACCCTCACCCTCCTCCCCCCCGCTCCAGACCACCCCGCTCCAGCCAATAGGAGAGCGCTGCCTGCTCCCTCCGCCAATGAGCGCCAAGCCCCGCCTGTTGCCGGGAGGGGCCGGGGCAGACTGGCCGCCGCGGGCGGGCGGGGCCGCCGTTTGAATCTCCTCGGCGCAGGGCAGCTCGGGAGCGCGGCCCTTTGTCCCGGGGGTCCCCGGCCTGCGCCCCCAGCCCCGGCCGCGCAGACAGCTTCCCCCACACACACACCCCCCCCTCGCTGGGGCATTAGCACACAAAAGGTGGGGGGTGGCTGCGCCAGCTGCCGCTTGGGGCTTCAAAGAAGTAAAATAATTGAGGAAAAAAAAAAAAAACCAACCCAAACCAAACTCCTCCGTCTGCAAGAGGGTCCCTGGGATCCACTGAACAGCGAACAAAGAGCAAAACCCAGCTCTGCAGAGGTGCCCCGCAGCCAAATGGGGTCTCTCGAGCTCCCCGCACCTGCATTTATTTCCTTTAAATAATTCTGAAAATCTAAATTATTAAAAATATTTTAGAGGGATTTTTAACGCCAAAATATAGGGAAAGGAAAGAAGGGGGAAAGCTTCCACGGGTTTAAAGTGCTGTTGCGGGAAGGGATCAGAACTGGAGAGCCCTGGCACCGGCTGCTGCTCGTGTTTGTATTCGCATGCGCTTATTTTGCCCCAAGGGATCGTTTTCACCGAAACCCGCGAGATTTGGCTTTCCCGTGTACAGGCTGGGTGAGAATCACAGGTACTCCAGAGACCTGCACACCCGGGGAGCTGCCTCTCCCTGTCCACCGCTGGTCAAGCCTGTACACTGCATCAAGGGCCAAAAAAAAAAGGAATCTCAAAAGAAAACAAAAAGCAACTGATTCAGTCTAAACAACACATGAAGAGTCAGAGGTTTTATTTTGAAGTATAGACAGACACCTTGTGTTCATCGAGGTACCTAACATTTTTAGCTACAAAACCAGAAAAGTTACTTTTTCCTCCTTTATCTGTAAACCTTTTACGACAGAGATGGTTTCTTACTGACAGCACCTGGTATTAGAGGGCTCTGACCCATCACAGGGTCTTCAGGCACTAACAGGACAAAGGGAAGAACTCCAAAGAGAAGCTACATCTTTTAGGAGTTTGTGTTTCATTATGCAGTGTTATTGAAAAAGACATGGTATGTTTTAATATACAAGATGTGTTGACATAACCAAACCCAGACCTTTGTTCATGTTCTTTATTGTATGTCTGCACAAACCAAGCTGAGATTAATTTGTTTTCTTCCCTTAGCCATAACATTGTGCCAAGAACTGCAGAGCAGAGATCCTTCCAGCAGCTTTCATTTAGAAGACAACAGTATCTGCTGTAACCAAACACTTAAGCCTTGAAATTCCACCAGCTCTCAAACAACACTCCTATAATGCACATCAGCAGATTCTTGCTTTGGTTCTATCTTTAGTGTGTTTATGTTTGCTAAAACATCATCTCATCTCAGTGGGTAGATGTTTTTAAGTCAGAAGATGCCACTGAGGTTTAGAAATAACATTTTACTGGCTGCAAATGTGCTCTCTTGTCTGGGGAGCAAGAACAGCCACATACTTTTTGATTCAGACCAAGGATGACATGAGGTCTGGCAGTTTTTCCTATCTTTTAGATACTGCAAAAACATCTTGTATTTCAGAATTGTTTTGGAGGTCAGGCTGACACATTTAGCCAGAGGGGAGCAGGAAAGGTCCGTGATAAACCAGTCCTGTACTTGTACAGAAACTATTTCACTGAAACACATCAGGAAACCAGTTGAATGCTACAGTAAGTTTCATCACTCAGATCAAGCAGGAACACAAGGGGTATTTTTTAAATCAAAAGGGCAGGCTGTCCAGAATATCCAAAACACCACAATGCCCAGCTCACAAGTAAAAACGTTTCCCACGCTTCACGCTCCAGCTGCTAAAACCTCGGGCAGGTTTTCTCTGCTGCAGTGGAAGAAAAGATACTCCCAGAGCTATGGTAACCCCAACAGGTACAGAAGCACTCAAGTACCTGCCATGTCCTGGACCAGCACAGACTCAGTCCCAGAGTTTGCTCTTGATCCCTTATCAAGATCTGAGATCCTTTCAAGAAAAAGCTACTTCCTCAAATAATGATTTTTTTTTTTTTTTACAAACTTTTTTTTTTTTCAATGGCCTCAGTTACTCATGGGCAGACTCTCTGGGCTGCAGAGAGATGTGAGCTGCCTCCAGGAGCTGCTCATGCCCACCCTTCATGCCGTGCAGCCATCCATCTGCCCAAGACAAGGTCCAAGAGACAGTGCCCTCAAACATGCTGCTTGAACAGGGCAGTACCTCCAAACCTGGCTTTGCTGTGCATTGCCACGTGGTGACACAGACTCACTGACCTCAGCTCTACTACACCTTCGTTACACGCACTCACAACCTATTGCACGTGGTTTTTTGTTGTGCAAGTGTCTGCTCAGGCTGGATTATTCTGCTTCCTCCAAGGCTGACTGCAATAACTACCAAGTTCCCTGATGTTCCCAGGGAGGCAGTTTCTTCAGTACATTCTTCCTTCTGCATTATTCAAATCCTTCTCTCAGCCCTCCACCATACTTTTGCTGCTACAGTGACAGCAACTCAAGGTTTTCCCTATCCACTGTCTTTCACTCAGCATCTCCATTCCCTCTCAAAGCAAGCATTAATACCAGCCCAGGGAAGCAGCTCCCTCTGTGCTGGCATTGCAACAACCAGCAATTTGCACAGAAGTTCCAGTGAAGACAAAGTCCCCAGAGCTTCATTAGCCCCAAACTGAAATGCTTCCAGCTGTGATTGAGATGGATCTACCCATGCACATATTCATGCCAGAGCATTCCAGAGGAACTACCCACTGCAGGAAGTAAGCAGCACAGATGAATCATTTGTTAAGTCAATAGTGAACCATTGCCCAAGTTTTATTCCACAGGTGACAACCTTCCAGTGGTACATGATTTTTAGAGCCATAAAAAGTAAACGCCTTAGGGTTACTAACAGTCCCATGACACACTTGAAACTAGTTTGATGTTTCCATCTGAGCCAAACCTTAGCCAGGGTAACAATCTACCTAAGTTTCCTTGTGTGGGAAATGTGGTGACTTTGTATTTTCTTAAAAATCTGCACAAAAGTATTAAGTTATTAGTAACACTTAGAATATCCCTTATTCTGTTTGGCAGAGCACCCCTGGTTCTCAATCAAATAAAGCTCAGGAAATCCTCAGCAGTGATCTACAGGAACTACGCAGGTATTTGAATCTCTCCAGAGTAAAGATAGGTACAAGGCAAGCACCCTGATGACTCAATAGAACTATGTACTTTAATTGCTTAAAGCTCCTTATAAGTTTGTTGTTAAATAAAGCAGAGGCAGGTTACCTAAAGATACTTTCTGTATAAGCTGTAAATACCAATTAGGTCAATGTCCACCAGTACCCAAGTTGCATCATCTCCAGAACAAGAGTTTCCTCCTCTGCACTGCTGAAACCAGTTACATGCTCAGGAGTGTCTCTGAGAACCTATCTCCTTCACATGACTGCAGCATGTACATTTGTATATAGATGGGTACACAGAACACAACCACCCCAGCACCAGGAGTAAAAACGCCATGGAGACACACAGCCCATTGAAGATCAGTTACCCAAGCCCTGAGCCTTACGGCCCAGCGGAGCTTGTGTTGAAGCAGCTTCATTACAGCTGATGTCTGGACTTTGTAAATCAAAGCACATCCAGGCATGACTCCTGAGTCACACCCTGTAGGTTTTCTGTCTCAACAGCTCCCTGTTCAAATCCATACCAGCACTGAGTCACAAAAGCCTGCAGGAACCTTCAGCCCATTTAATTCGCTCTGCCTGGTTCATATCCTATCAGCAGGAAAAACATTTCCACCCTTGACCCACCTCTACACAGGAGAAGGCAGAGGTGGTTCTCCAGCAGGACAGCTCACCCAGGGCACAGGTGACAAACTCCCCAGACAAGCCCTGCTTTGCTCACATGAGCTATATAAGAGAATAAGTCTGTTTTTCTCATGAGCATTTCCTCTAAGAGCGCAGTGTAAAGTCACACTGGCTTTGATTCACACCTTATCAACATGAGCAGTGCCTCCACCCTCAGCCCTGCCTGGGCCACTCAGTTTTCAAGTCAGCCCCAGCAAACATCAAAGTCAGAGAAACACAAACAAGGCGCTGTCCTCCCACAAAGCACAGCCACGCTTTCTGCAAGTGCTGGTGACTAAGTGCCCCATCACATGAGCTATGTCCTAACAGCAGCCCCAGGGGTTGTTTCCTACTGCTCTAAAGACAGAGACACCACTACTGAGCAAAGCCAAGCCCATAAGCGCTTTCCCCCATTGCCTGCACAGCTCTTCTTGGAGCCTTCCCTCCAGCACACTGCAGGACCAGAGCTGACAGCTCACCAAGACACAGCCCCAGCCCATCCTGCACCCCAGCAAGCTGGGGTGCCCACCAGCCAGATACTTCTGCAGCCAGAGCTAGGACCTGCGTAAGGTCTGCAGGGAAGGCAGCCCTTCCCAGGTCATCTCCCCCACTTGCCAGTTCTGCTCAGCCTCATTCACTTAGAGAGAGCTGATACAGCCTCTGCCAGCAAGGCAAGAAATTCAGGCTGCTGCCGAGGCAGCAAAATCCCACACTATCTACATAACAGCTCAGTTGCACCTGATCATGCTTCTGGCTTAAATAGCATAAAATCAGGTGTGCTGAATTCAGGCAACCGACTGAGAGCGAGGCCATGGAAAGCCCACCTGGCCGAGGCAGTCGTCAGAGCCCTCCTTCAGTGATGGTGCTCCTTTAGTTCCCGCTAGTTACGAACTGACTGTACTTCTGCTCCACACTGACAGGCAAAAAGACAGAAGCAGAACATGACCCTCATGGGAATGTAAAGCTGATCCCAGATGTTGACCCTGGGTATGGGGGGTTTCCCAAAGCAGGGCTGTTCACAGCTGTGTTAGCTGCAGCTGATGCCAAGGGAAAAAATCCAAGCTAGAGGGGAACAAAAAGCCCTTACATTACAGAAGTCAGCCTTTAATGGTTTTCTTTCACTCTGGCAGGACAATTTTTGCTATAAAAGAGAGTCCAGAAACAAACTGACAAGCTTCTAGCTGTGCTGCAGTAATAATGCTTCTTTCTTACAGTACCACTCTTTGACAAATCAGCTCTCTTTGCAGACAGAGGAAATTTGGGTCTATATCTCACAGGATCCTGCTGGATGCGAAGCTGTGACAGAGCAGGGAATGGTTTGGGGCTGAGTGCTGCTTTTTGAACTCAGGACTAATATAAAGTACCTTTCTGTTTTTCACTTTATGGTCTTGTATTTGTTCTTGCAAAGGAAAATTTGTCGGTTCATGGGAATCGAAATAGAAGCCGTCACTTTTTGAGACAGAGCTGATAACCTGCCTCTTCTCCTTTGCTTATACAATAGTCTGTGATGCCTTTCATCTTTATTGTGGTTTCCACACATGAGATCTCAAGAAGCGCTTTCAAAACTGCCCAGCCCTGAACAGCATTTAAAGGGTCAGACAGGCCCCAGGTCCCAGCCGTGCCTGAGCACCCCAGTGAACAGGGGAACCCCCTTTTCCCAGCCAGGGGCCGAGAGGAAGCACTGGGTTCCCAATTCTGCCTCTTTCTCAAGCGTCCACAGGCCAACGTCCCGTGAGTGTTGCGGGCTCCCCTGGAGAGGGCAGCCGAGCGTTGCTGAACGTGGGTGCACGGCTGAGCTCCAGCAGCTGCTGGGAGACTCCTGGGCCACAAGTAATGGCAGAGGGGAAATCGGTGAAGCAAAGATTTGGAGAGCAGGAGATGTAACTGCTATTCAAAACCATCACAGATCCACCACACCGGGGGGGCGAACTGGGATCCAAACAGGAGGGAAGGTTGAGTTCCTGCTGGGGAGAAGACGGATTGATGGTGCTGGGATGGGGCCGTGGGAGGAGGTTGCAGCTGCTCTGCAGCATGTCAGAGCGGGACCTGTGGCGGGGCAGGGTGCATTTGGGGGCTAAGGAGCTCGGCCGTTCCTTTGCAGCCAGCACACCGTGTGCTCCCCACTAGAGCTTGTACGGTCTTTACCCAACCACAATGTGGCCAATTCCTTCGGGCAAACTTCCCTCTATCCACCGACACAGAGCCTCAAATAACAGGCAATATCCTCGCTTGGTGCTCTGGTGTCACCTGCCAGACGTCCCTGCTTTCCAGCAGCAACAGCACAACCTGCAAATAACCAGCTACAGGGCGCTGCTGCCCAGCTGAGGGGGAGAAGTGGTTAGCTGTGAGGAAGGATAGCTGAGAGCAGGCAGAGCAGAGACCTCAGCCTCTGCAGCCCTCTATCATGACCACAGGAGTTTAATTGTGTAACTTAAGACCTTAAGCCATTTCTTTTCCCTTCCACTCGCAAAGAGAAAATCACCTTACTCTTCTGGCATTAGCAGAGCATGTTTGTGTACAGAGAAGTGGCTTGCCCGCTTCCCGTGCCACAGAGAGGTGCCGTTCTTGCTGTTAGTAGTGCCAGGCAAGCACACAGGTGGCAGATTTCTGAGCTTGCCCTTAGACTAGGGTATATCCAGATACTTCCATGTCTGCCTTCTAGCTCTTTTCCTTCCCCTCCTCTTCCACTTCCCCAGAGAAATCAGGAAAAGACCCTGAATGTCTCTTGCCTCAGACACTGCAGGTACGTGGAGGAATCGGAGGGACTGAGCAAATTATTTCAGCGAGTCGGAGGGTGAGGGTGGTTGTGAGATGTGACACTAGCAGCCAGAAGCAGAACACAAGACCCAGAGGGGAAGTGGGGAAGGCAAGAAAACCTGACACACGTTCACCAAAAGAATGCGAAAGAGAGCAAGAAACCAGAGGAAGGATTTGCACTGATGGATTTCCAGCCCAGGGGGAATAAAACAGAATGGTATGAGACACCCAGATGAAACCAGAAGTGATGTGAAAGGAGAGGGAAGCAGGCACCGTCTGCAGCTGCACAAACTGCCCTGAGAGCTGGAGGGATGGGAAGCCCGGAGGCGTCCCCAGCCCGCGATGCGAGAGAAAGGAGGTGAGTGGTTTGCATTTGCTAACCCGTGGGGAGATCCTGCAACCGAGGATCCTTTTTCTGACAGCAGAACACATCGTACCTTTGAGCCCACTGGGCTGACGTGCATGCAAGCGGTCTGGGGAGCCTCTGCTGCACAGGGTTTGTCACGGGGAGATTCCCAGTGTTATTGAGGATAAACTGCAAGGCAATGTGTAACAAAGGGTGGGGAAATTGGTTTTTAGGATGAAAGCTTTCTTAACGAGAACACAACAGGTAAGTGTTTAAATAGGAGACCGGGGACTAACACTTTACATCTGGTTTTAGGAAATATTAACATTGGATATGTCAGAGGTATTTCCAAATGTCTCGCAAGCATGAGTATGATGCCGAGCTCTCAGGCTGAGCGTTCTGCACAAGTTAGTCTTTACCATGACTCTGCGTGCAGTGGTTTTGGTGGAGTGAGAGAAGCTGTTTTGCCATGCTTTGTACCCAAACTGGCACACACAGTGCTGCTTTGCACCTACACCCCCCTGTGCTTCAAATGCTGCCACCCCAACCAGTCACACATGGACAGAACTGGACTATGAATAGAAATAAAGCATTGAATCTTCAGTGTGGCCCTTGTGCCAGACAGTTCCCACATCAGGGGGGTAACTCTGCTCGTCATTATTTAATATGGTCAGAGGGACAAGCCGGCATGAACAGCTATTTCCAAAATAATAACAGAACTTCCCCTGCAACAGAACAAGAAATCGTGTACAAACTAAAATATGTATTAAGTACAAACTAAAAGTAAAAGATATTTTGCTTTTTCAGCAAGTGAAATGTTTGAGCATTCATGACAATTTTTGCGTAAATCACTTCACTTGTTCATATTAGGTGACCACTTAAGACATTTTATTTTATTTTATTTTATTTTATTTTATTTTATTTTATTTTATTTTATTTTATTTTATCTTATTTTATTTTATTTTATTGTAAAGATCAAATCTCTGAGAAATTCTGGCGATGAAATATTCAAGACCAGGACTTTCAGAGTGCTGCAGGCACATTGCGCTGGCTGATTGCAGCAGGAAAATTTAGTTTTACATTATCTAATCAACAGATATGTTAACTTGTTAATCATAAGGATTCTGAGATGTGTCTGTAAATGAAGAAACCATCCTGAGTGATATCAGAAACCGTGCTGCTGCGTGCAAAGCAGTGTAAGTCTGACAGCTGAAATCAATCGCAGCAATGCACTGGAATGGAAAAGGACTTTTTCACTTGTAGATTTAATTTCCACTGAAGCCAGCGGAGTTATTAGGCTGAAGGGAGTGGGCTCACAAGCAGATCTAATGGGGGAAAAGATTTCTCTGCTGCTTCTGGGCAGACTTTGCAGTCAGCGAGGCCATATCAGAAATATATTGCATTCCCAAATGCCTTATCCACATTTAGTTCCTAACAGCTGAGCTTCTTGTTCCTTCAATGTGTCGCCTCCATTTGCTGCCTCCTGGGGCTATTGCTGTTGGCGCTGTCTGGGGGGTTCTCCGTTGCAGGAGACGGGGCTTGCATTGCTTGACTTTGGCAGAATATTCCCCACCTTGGGCAATCCTGCTGGCAGGAGACACTTTGCTGTGCTGGGAGGAGAGTTAATGCTGTACAGAGGCCCAGGAAACACTCGCCCGGCTCCTGCGGCTCCCAGGGACCCCACCCCTCTGGGGTGCTGCAGCCTCTTGGCTCTAAAGGAGGATGAGAAGCCCCTTCGTTCCGTCTTACTGAGCTGAAACGTCAGCCCAGCGGGCAGGGAATGTCTGGGCTTGTTGGGCTGGTTGTGGTGGGGACACACAGCCGTGCCTGGGGCTGTAATTCCCAGGGAGGTGGAGCTGCTGCCCCTCAGAAGGGGATTTCCACCCTGGAAGCAGGATTTGCCCCATGGAGGATGCCACAGATCAGCTCTCCCTTGGGATCCAGGTACGGACTGGCTTGTTTCCCAGAAGCTGAAGCATGCAGGAGGCCGTAGGCATGAAGAAACAAATGGTTGAATCCAGGAGCCCATCTGACAAGAGAAAAACCTCCCCTGGGTAGGAAAAAACAGCTTTATGGCCACAAAAAAAAAGGGGACAGGCAGTGCAAGGAGAGGGGCTCTTGGCACTGCCCGTATTTTCACGCTCTAGAGCCTCTGCCAAAGAGATCTCGTGCTGGAGCAAAGCCCTGTCCTTTCCCTCACAGCCATGGGAGCTGGAAGGAGGATTTGGGGGAGCTCAGTCAAAACTGCAAAGAGATTCGACCTTGTCATTCAGCCTGAGACACAACAGATGTGGGAAGAGAAGGTCTGGGCTGGCTGGCTGATTGCTGCAAGCCCAGCTCAGTATTTTGAACCTGAGGGCTTATCTGAATTCAGTCAGCTTAATGGAGAGACCTGTACCAGGACAGTCAGTGCAGGAGTTATTTTGCCGTTATAACCAAATTCTCTCCCCAGGCAATGTAAGGTGAGGGATAACATTTTGCCGGCCTTCAGTCTCTCGCCCAGTGTTCAGTACAGTTTCCAAGCTCCTAAGTATGTTTGTTGGACATTGTAAAACTGCAGATACTGAGAATTTACGACAGTCCTGGGAATGCTGGCTGCAATTAATAGATGTTGGAGTCTGCTTAATTAAGAGATGGCTTGGTTTGGATGCTGGAGTTTTGGCTGGGGAGTTTTGGATGCTCAAGGAGGCGGTTGCTGCCTCGGTGGTCCCTGGTGAGCCCTGAGATACGTCAAAGTCCATCTGTCCACTAGATCCCTCTCTCTCTGGAGAGAGAGATGTTGTCGGGTTTGATAACAGCAGTTAGTAATTACTGATGCCCTTTGTCATGTTTCTGTGAAGAGCCGCAGGAAACAGGAGTGCTGAGATTACAGTGCAACACCTCCAGTCCTGCACGATTACCCCATGCCAGAGCCTGATGTAAGAGGAGCGAGGCTTGCTGCAACGCTGAGCCACATTTCAGCCCAAAGTCCAGGACTCCTCCGGTCTGATACACCAAGAAATGCGAATCAGGGTTGAACTGCTCTGGCTGTAATATGCACCGAATGCCCTGCAACTGCTGGCGTTTGAGCCCCGACAGGCAGGCAGGAGCAAAGTGTGGGGCTCGGGCTCTTCTCTGTGACTTCCTGGGCAGCATCTCGAGTGCTCAGGGGTATTTTGCAACTACTGCAAAACACAGAAATAGTGATGAGTGTCGGGGGACAGGGGAATCAGTGGGGAAGGAAGTAACAGAGACAGGTATAAAATACGTGTCACTGCTAAGATGTTGTGGACAGAGCTTTCTAGCGTGTCAGTCACTGCTGGCTGTTGTCACCTCTAAGGACAGCTGTTGCCTTCACTGAATTTCAGAAAACAGACAGAGAGACCGCAGATGGTTGGCTACAGGTGCCTGGAGCGCAGCAGCGCAGCAGCCCAGCCCCTGCACCGCCCGGGCACTCGCTCTGCTCCCCGGGTAGCTGTGGCTGTCACACATCCCGCCTGCTGCGACTTGCACGTTTTGGACGTTTCCTCTTTCAAAAGAGAGCTGAGGGGAGGGAGAGACGGTGGCTTGTTTGTTCTGGTGGAAAGGGAACGCCGTCAGCTCAGTGCTTTCCTCCAGCAGCGGGAACTCAATGGTCCCATTGCCTGGATGTGGGATCTTGGGTACTCGAAGTGGGGCTTTGGGGAAAGGGGTCGTGTCCCGTGGGCGTTTGTAGCAGGGCGGTATGACCTGCCGGTGCAGGGCACTCAGGACGCAGCTTCTCTCTGCTAATAAGGCAGCTTTAGTGTATCTGACAACCGCCTCTTCATCTGCTCCCTGTAACCCCGTCCAGGATCACCTTGTTCCGCCTGTTACACAAGGTAACCCAAGGCAACTGAGCCCTCAATGAAAGTGCATTTGGTTTAAATCACAAGTATAATCAAGAGCAAGAATGGGAGAAAAATAACATCTGAAGGACAAGCTCATCAATGTAACGAAGACGAAGGGATTGAAATGCATTAAGCAGTAGAAGTGTAGAGAAAAACACAATTTTTGTGCCACAGAGTGCACTGAGCAGCTCAACATCTGCTTAAGGGAAAATAAGGCATTTCCCTCCATCACATCTCTGCTAAAGCTAAAAATATTGGTAAAATTAACCTAATCCTGGGCATAGACAGGGGTTCTTGGTTCAGGTGGCCTAACTCCTGCATGTCCCTATTTTTATGTCCAACCCACACCCTAATATTGATGTTAAACAGTAAATTTTAATCACTCTGACCATGGGACAGACTGACTCATGACACAGGGATTATGGGGGGAGAAACACAACTTTAATGAGGCTGAGCTTTATAAAACTGCAATGGGCAAGCTTAAATATAAAACCAGTCTTGTCATTGTATGTGTTCAAACAGCTGGACGAAGAGTAAATGCTTCAAAGTGCTCTTTGTGTTCCCAGATAAGCCGCACCGAGTCCCCAGCAGTGCAATATCCCTCATCCTTCTCCATCCCAGCCATCTCCTGGGCAGCTTCACTCGGACAGGCTGTTCACCAGGGCCTGTCCCCAGCCACGGCACAAAGTCACCATGAGCAGCCTTTTCCACCGCTGTTGGCCTGAGCAGTGAATCCTAGAGGACTGGTAAGAGCTGGCCCAGGATTTGTACAATTCTCGATGTTGCTGCTTCCCTCTTGTGGTGAGGAAACAGCCTGAGAGACAGATGTGGTACGGACTACGGACGTGGTACGGGCATGGTACCCATGGGGTGCGATAGATGGGTCTTAGCCAAATCACCGGTGAGACAAAGCCTGGATCTCTGCTGGGAAAGGGTGGAAGTTGGCTCCAGCATTTGGGCTGTGGACCTGACAGTAGGTCTCCCTGCGTTATTTTCTTTTTGCTTGCCTCCCTCTAAAGGCAGGAATGTGTCTGAGCGGGTTGAATTTATTGCTCATTGTGCTCCTCTAAGTCCCCTTCCCCTTGGTCTTTTTCAGAGCATCTGAAGAAGTGTAGAAGGAAGCAAAACCGCTCTCTGCAAGCTCCTGGCTCCAGCTAATTACAATGGATATTTGTAAGATACATGAAAACACCTCCAAATGCAGTGCAAACACCATGGAGTGCTTCATGGTCCTCAGCACGCAAGCGCAGAAGATAAGCATTGCCACCCTGTGTGGCCTCTTTGGGACACTGTGCATTTTTGAGAACTCTTTGGTGCTGTACTTGATCTTCTCCTCCCCCAGCACTAGGAGAAAGCCTTCCTACCTCTTTATCAGTAGCCTGGCTTTGGCTGACATCCTGGCCAGCATCATCTTTGTCTGCAGTTTTGTTAACTTCCACGTCTTTAATGATACTGACTTCTCTAAAGAAATGTTCCTGCTGCAGCTGGGAGGGGTGAACACGTCCTTCTCTGCCTCCCTGAGCAGCTTGCTGCTGACAGCCCTGGACCGTTACATCTCCATCAGCCGACCTTCTGAATACAAGCTCCTCATGACAAGGAGGAGAGCATGGATAGCCCTGGGAGTGCTCTGGTTGACATGTGCGACCATCGCTTCCCTGCCCCTCCTGGGTTGGAACTGCTGCACGCTTGATTCAACCTGCTCTGAGCTCTTTCCATTTGTGGATGACAAATATCTGTCGAGCTGGATCTGCTTCATCATGGTCCTGCTAGGGTGTATCGTCTATGCCTACGCGCACGTGCTATGGAGGGCTCACCAGCACGTGGCCTACATGGAGAAGCACCAAGTGCAGGTGGGAAAGCAGAACACCAGGATGAGGATGGATGTCATGCTGGCCAAGACCCTCGTCATGGTGCTGACTGTCCTCGTGCTGTGCTGGTCTCCGGTCCTCATTCTCATGATCTACAGCATCTTTGCCAGGCTGAGCAATCACCTGCGCAAGGTCTTTGCCTTCTGCAGCACCCTCTGCCTGCTCAATTCCATGGTGAACCCCATTATTTATGCCCTGCGGAGCAAGGAGCTACATTCCTCCCTGAGGATGGTCTTTTCTCGGTTCAGGAGGCAGCCAAAGGCCTCTGAGGAAAGCCCAGAAGCAGAGAGCACCCACAAGTCCTCCATGATGGAGACCATTTGTGAGGACATGCGCGTAACATAGGGAGGCAGCTGTGGAAAGTCCATGCTTGGGCTGGCAGAAACAGTCTGGATCACTTCTCTTTTCCTTTTCTCTTCTCATGGAGGTCCTGGGAGACGAGGGATCAGATGCCTGTCATGGAGCCGGCTCCCGCTGATGTTATTCTTAGACACTGGGACATAAAGCGTGCAGACTTACACAGGCAGCTGGTCCCCAAGCTGCAGAGGTACCAGTGCCACATCAGTATGCCAGCCCTGTGGCAGCGGATAACACCATGCCTCAGAACAGCAGATCCTAACGTTCTATGGCAAGTGCCTCTGCCTGGCCTCTTGCCCGTCTACCAGTAAACTCTTAACCCATTTTTCCTTACATTCAGTGCTGTCTTCCTTACACCCCATAAAATATAGCTAACCTCAAGTAAAACATTCTGTAGACCTTCAGTTTCTCTAGAAATCCCCAGATACCACATAACTCTCTACAAACCCCTTAACCAGTGTACAAGCACCGTCAGCAAAGTGCTAACAGCACATCGCTACGTAGCAGAGGTACATCTATTTATACCAGCCTTGAATGCGGTCCCGAGGTGTTATGTCTTAGCAGCATGGTGACAAAATGTCTTCAGGTCCTGGCAGAGGGGGCAGAGAACACCACCAAGTCGTGCCGAGTTCCCGCTGTCGGTGAATGCCTCACTGCATTGCGCGGGAGCAGGACGGGCAGCAGCAGGAGGTACCTCGGCCCTTGCTGGGAAGGGTGCAGATGGTTTCTCTGGACTCGCTTGCAGATGGTGCTGGCTAATCATGTTTCAAAGCATTTAGGATCGTGTTGATTTTGGCGTCTAATTCTTTATGGAAAACTGAAATGCTCTCACTGTGGTTTATGGACTCTGCCACAGTTGAGGATTTCGAGGCGGGCCAGGCGCTGTGTACGGCACATTTCTTTCAGCAAATTTAAGGAGAGCTAACCTGTGCCACGCAGGCGTTTGTGGGATGTTATCTGATTAAACATTAAAGCCATTTTTCAGCCTTTTCTTCCATTAACCTCTGGGGCACAAACTCCTCCAGGCGAGAAGTTTAAGCGCAGGCTGGGGCACACTCTGAGCACGAGGAACTCAATAGGTTTTTTTGCAAATTACACAAAAGCAGCATCTTTAGCTGTAAAACTTACAAGGAGAGCTAAGTGGGACGGGGCCCTTCGCCAGCGCCCCGCAGAGCAGCAGGGCTCCTGCCAGCTCCCGAAACACCTCCGTCGGGGATGAGCCTGGCTCGGGGCACGGCCACGAAGCCCTTGGACTCTGCCCTGTTTCCCCAGAGGATGCACCCGGCCCTCGCGTGTGGGTTTTGGAGCCAGGCCCTGGGCCTGCTCTGCCTGCCCAGGAGGGCCAGGGGGGAGAGAGGTCTCACGGAGGCCGAGCCGCCCTGGGGCCAACCCCATGGGCTCTCTCCTGGCCCCTCAAGGGATGGACTCAGAGGCTCAAACCGCAGGAAGGGGCTCACGGCCGGCTATGGGCGGGCAGAGCCGGGCTGGGAAGGAAGGAGGGAGGGAGGCAGGGAGGGAAGAAGGGCACCAGCCCCGCTGCCAGGCGGACAGCAGCCTCGAACCGGCGGTTCCTCCGTAGCAATGGCGGCGGCGTGGCGCCGTTGCCTCGGTAGCCACGGCGGCGGCCGCGCTGACGTCACGCGGCAGCATGGCGGCCGCCGAGCTGCTATGGCTGGCGGCGGCGCTGGGAGCGGTGTTGGCCGCCCCGCGCTACCGCCCGGACTGGGCCAGCCTGGACGCGAGGCCGCTGCCAGCCTGGTTCGACCAGGCCAAGGTGGGGGTGTTTGTGCACTGGGGGGTGTTCTCCGTCCCGGCCTGGGGCTCCGAGTGGTTCTGGTGGCACTGGCGGGGCGAGCACCGGGCCGACTACAAGCGCTTCGTGCAGCGCCGGTACCCGCCGGACACCACCTACGCGGACTTCGCGCCCCGCTTCACCGCCCACGACTTCCAGCCCCGCCAGTGGGCCCAGCTCTTCCAGCGGGCTGGTGCCAGGTCAGCGTCAGGCGCTGGCTGGGGCGGTTGGCGTCCCTGAGGGGATGGGGGGGGGGGGGGGGGGGGGGGTGTACCTGAGGGGACGGAGGGTCCCTGAGGGGATGAGTGCTATGGTCGAGGATCCCTGAGGGGGGGGGGGTACCTGAGGGGGCGGAGGGTCCCTGAGGGGATGAGTGCTATGGTCGAGGATCCCTGAGGGGATGGGGGAGCCATTTCTGGGGATCTATGAGGGGATGGGGGTCCCTAGTCACCGAGTAGATGGGAGGAGCTGTGTCTGGGGGGCCCTGAGGGGGTGGAAAGGCCAGGAGAGAATGGGGGGGCGGGGGGGCTGTGCCTGGGATCCCCAAGAGGGTTTAGGGGTCCCTGAGGGGATGGAAGGGCCAAGCCTGGGGATCCCTGAGGGACTGGGGGTCCCTGAGCAGTGCTGAGATCCCTGCGGGGTCATGCCCAGGGTGCTGAGGAGATGATGGGTCTTGCTGCTTCCTGAGTCTCGATTGTTCATTCTTTCCCAGCATTAAAATCCGTTAAAAACCTCTGTTGTTCTTGTAGTTGCTCCTAAATTTAAAGGGTAGCAAAAGAGGGCTCCTCACAGCATCGTTATTCAGTCCCTTGCTTTTTTACTGGCTGGGTTTGCCAGGGCGGCTGGAGAATATCTTAGGTAGTTCCTTTGTCATCCTGATCCAGTACTTTTTTTTTTCCCCCAGGTACGTGGTGCTGACCACAAAGCACCATGAAGGCTTCACCAACTGGGGATCGCCCGTGTCCTGGAACTGGAATTCTCTGGATACGGGGCCCCACCGAGATCTTGTAGGAGAGCTGGGACAAGCCCTCAGGGAGAGGTATGGCACTGCCAAACCGCTCCGTCCCTTCCGTCTGTGTGCCTTGAATTCTCCTGGCCGTTCTTGCCAAACGGCAGAAAGCGATGAGTTTAATATGAAAAAAGACGTATGTGCAAAGTCATGAAATCTTCTGTGCCATAACAATGCCAGTAATCGAATCTGCCACTGGTTCCTAGTCCCTGCTGCCAGCCTAACTCTTTCCTCTGTCTTTTCTGTCCTTCAGCAACATACGCTATGGACTGTATCACTCTCTGTTAGAGTGGTTTAATCCGCTCTATCTTGCTGACAAAGAAAGTGGCTTCAAGACCCAGAACTTCGTTTTAAAGAAGACTTTGCCGGAACTTTATGATCTTGTCTTAAAGTAAGAGCTGCAACCAGTTAGGAATCAAGAGCATTTCCTGGTTTCAATAGTGTGGGGAAAGGCACAAAGTGGATGCAGAGAAGAGAGGTGACAAAGGTTAATTTTTGCCAAGGCAGATCTGTTTACTTCTTGGTAATGATTTGCGGCAATTAGAAAAAGGGCTCGCGTTTGCCCTGTGGACAGTCTAATTTATAGAATAAGGCAGGGGCAAACTTCGTGCCAGAGCAATTCCCTTTCCTACTGCCTTTGTGCGGGGTGGCTTTGAAAGCGGAGCAGGCTGCTTAGTACTTAGTAGAGTAGAAGAGCGATTTCACTGGGATTTACATCCTTGCCTTGCTGCCCCTTGCTGGCAAAAATAGGAGGCTGGGACACTCGTTGCTCAGAACGGCCGTTGTCCCTGGTGAAGAGTGTGCCTCGTAATTGCCTTTGAGATGCAAACTTCTCGGTTTTGGAGGAATTGCATCCTCTCTTGAGCCGTGATCAACCCATCGTTCTTTGCTGCTGCAAGAACCTCACTTGAAGCTTTGTCTGAAGCGGAAGGTGATGGCGTCAACCTCCTGGTAGTGGCAGGCAATAGGAAGAGGAAGCGAGGCTAGACTCCAGGCGCAAGCGGCACAGTGCTTCCTTTGTGGTAGGAGACAGTCAGCCATTTTTAAATAACATTCATTTCTCTGTTAGATATAAACCAGATTTGATCTGGTCGGATGGAGACTGGGAAGCTCCGGAGTCGTACTGGAATTCCACCTCTTTCCTTGCCTGGCTTTATAACGATAGTCCCGTCAAGGTATCGCTTTCAGCTATCCCTTGTGGCTGCCAGCATTTTATGGGTATGGAAGGTCTGGCAGCAGTGAGATATGAACGTGATCAAATCAGAAACCTGCTTGACAGATGCCAGACGTGCTTTATTCTTTCACAAAGAATAAGAAGCCTACACTGCGCCTCTATGAGAAGACTCTAGTGTCCTTTACAGCGCACATGTGGGAGGCTCAGAGGCCAGGAAGCTTGTCGCCTCAGCTTCTACCTGAGTGACTACAGAGAGGTTCTCCCAGAGAGGGATCCAGGCTTCTCTGGAGGATCCCCTCTCTCTTTCCATTGATTACGCAGGGGGTTTTAGGTGCTTGCTTCCTAAATTAGACACCTTTCCTAACTTAGGAGGGAGAATGTGAGCTGAAAAGTCTTGAGACAAAACATTCTCCCTACTGAGCTGAGTTTCTTCTTTCAGGACACCGTTGTTGTTAATGATCGTTGGTGTAATAACTGCTCTTGCCATCATGGAGGCTACTACAATTGTGCTGACAAATACAAGCCAGGGACCCTGCCAGCTCACAAGTGGGAGATGTGCTCCTCCATTGACAAGCTTTCCTGGGGCTATCGGAGCAACATGAACGTTGCTGAGTTAATGGATGAAGCCAGTATCATTGAGGTAAGGACTCTGAGATCAAGATACTGGGTGTGGGGGAGTTACTGAGACTTAGAGGTTTCCTTCATCCCCCTACTTGCAGAAAGAGTTGTCTTGTGTTTCATAAGACCAGGCTGGAGTTTAAGGAGCGGTTGATGAGAGCAAAGCCTTCCTCATGTTTCTTTGTCATCAGAAATGAAGATGATGCGATTTGTGACCTTGGTTTATCTGTCACAGGAGCTGGTGCAGACTGTGAGTTTTGGAGGCAACTACCTTCTCAATGTGGGGCCTACGAAAGAAGGGGTGATTGTTCCCATCTTCCAAGAAAGACTTCTGGCCCTTGGGAGGTGGCTGGACATTAATGGGGAGGCAATTTATGAATCGAAGCCGTGGAGAGTGCAGATGGAGAGCAGCACAGACACAGTCTGGTGAGGACTCCGGTGCTCAGCGCCATCTGGGCTGGGACTTCCACAGCTGACGTTTCTTTCTTATTTGCTCTGAAATTTGGTACACTCTGAAGAGTTGCCATCAGGTGCAGATGGTGTTTAGGTAATATCCTACAATTGGAGTGCTCTGTTACTGCCCCAGGGTGTTACCTAAGGAATATCTTGCTTGAAAGAAGCGAATTAAAATCTGGACTTCATCCATCTTGCTTGATTTGGAAAAAAAACAACTTCCTTTAAAAAAATTTCCACGCCGCTGCCATCAGGACTGTTTAAGCAGTGGTCCTGGCTGGTTTGAATTGCACAAATGTAGTTGATCTGAACACATACAGTTTGTAAACGTAGCGATATTTGCTTTTTAAGCTATTATGTAGGAGTACTAATGACTGTTTCCCAACTGTTAGATTGATACTGACTGAGAAGGGCATAGTGAGTCAAGGGCCAGAAATTGCTACAAAAGGGAGTTGTTTTGTTTTTTTTTTCCTCGGTCTAGAAGTGCAGAGCAGTGATCAGGAGAAGGCAGCGTGTCTGCTCTGTTGACCACGAGCTGAGGCAAGGACAGATCGGCAAATGACATTTGCTCTTAGGAAGCACACGCGGACTTTGTTTGGGTTTCGTCAGACAGCGCTGACAGCCTAAACGATGGGTCCAAAGTGACAGCTTTTGGAATGAGGGGAAAGTAGGTGACCCCTGTGCGGTGACAGTAGGCAAGCCGGTGTTCTTGTGCTGTCTGGAAAGGTCAGGGTCCCGTCTGGTTCTCTCTCTTACGGGGCTCTTACCGCTGAACTCTTGCTGTCTCAGGTACACTTCTAAGGGACCAGCTGTCTACGCCATCTTCCTGACCTGGCCTCGTGACAACGTTTTGGAGCTGTCCTCGCCCGCTCCATCGCCAGCCACACGAGTAAGGAACTTGTGAAAAAACGCTAACGCACTCGGAGAGCCCGTCTTGGGCACGTGTGGGCTGGCAAGGTCCAGCCTGACTTCGTTTGGAAACTGGGGAGTGTGTGGAAGTTGTCATCCCATGCTTCTTGTTCTGGGCTGCTCTGGGCTCCCTCCAGATCCTCGCAGCATCCCAGGTTATTCTCCAGGCTTCAGCTCACTGTTAACACAGAAGATGGGATAGGACTTGCCAGGATGGGCTCATAGTCTGCCGTAGAACAGGCAGAGACATTTCTCCCCCAGAGCCTTTTGATCCAATTGACGCAGGGAGGTGAAGCAAGTAACAACCCTCACACATAGAAGGGATCATGGTATTGCACCTCGAATTCAAATCAGGTACACTGACCCGCTAATTGTAAACGTAATTGTAAGTGACGCAAATGCTGGAGTGCCCTTTGCCCTAAACAAACAGAGGTAAAGCCTTCTCAGTAAAAAAAAAACAACACACCCTGCAGTCCAATGTTTGGCCTCAAAATATCCCGTGTGTTACCTTTTGTGCACTGTGAGCGATGGGTGACAACGTGCAGGACTGCCTTAAAGGTGTGGGAAACGGCTGTATGGAGGCTGCAGACGTGGTTCGGGTGTCGTGGGCTGTTCAAATGGGAAGTAACCGCGTGAGCTACAACTGAGCGTTTCCCCTGCCCTCCTCCGCAGGTGACGATGTTGGGTCTTGCAGGGACTCTGAAGTGGCAGAAGTCCCCAGGTGAAGGACTGCTCATAACTTTGCCCTACGTGCCTCCGTCTCCTCTGCCTCCCCAGCCCGGCTGGGCCATCAAGCTTGAGGGTGTGAAGTGACGGCTGCAGGGTGAGAGCAGCAATCAATCTCCCCTTGCCTTTCTTTTGAATGGAGTCTAAGAGGATTTTTCATCTGTCGTTGAATAAATTGGTTTTCTCTTAAGAGAATCTCTCCTCTAATCCCTTTTGCCTGTAAGTGATCTGTGGATCGGTGAACCTCGTTTGGCAGCAAGTGTTCCCGTGGCGTAATTACTCACCAAAATTAATTGTGATAACCAGTGTGGGGTGTGGGATCATGAGGCCTTGCATGCAGTGGGCATGTTCTAATGAGGACCAGCCGCAGCGCCATCGCAGGTTCCTGCCTGTGATGTACTTCCATAGGAAGAGGTGCTCGATAAGATGTGTGGTGTTACTCTGGTACCCATTGGAACCATTATGATCACATACTTCCATCATGAATAAAATATAATGGCAGGTTGTACTTTGAGGAGGTCTAGGAGGAATCAGCTATAGAAAATCACAATGTAATACACATCCATTAACAAACTTTTATTTGTATTCCGGTGGAGACACCTATAAGCAGAAGAATTTTTGTTCTTACATGAGTTTAACAGAGAAGCCACCATTCTGAATTGAAGCTCTGACTTCTGCTGTTGCAGTAAAACAAGATTTCCTGCGTTGGTGTTGAACTTCTCTAAAAAGGGTTGGACAACGCGTACTCAAGTGATAAAACCCCTCGCAATAGCGTGTGTTTCTGCAGCACAGCTGTTGTGAAGGCCCCCCAACGTTGCATACAGGCTTTATTTTGTTACTGTATGATGTGGTGCAAGCAAAAGTTGCCCAAATACTTAAGAGTTTCGCACGAGCTAAGCCCCAGGGCTGGGACACGTGCTGAGCTGGTGGTGTAGGAGCCGTTACTCAATCGACAAATAACAATCTGTACTGGGGAATCTGGGTGGACTTCAGAGAACTGGCGCTGACAGCCAGAGACCCGCTTATTCACAGGAACATCGCTCCGGCGATGACGCTGTTACGAACACAGAGAGGGGGAGGGAGGAGAAAAAAAGCGGGACAACAGAGTGGTGGCCTTTTTGCCTCCCGACCCCATCACGCTGGTAACCCCTGGTGCGGGAAAGGGGCCCATCCAAAACAAACACGCCGTGTTTATTTAGCGGCACGAGCCAGCGGAAAAGCCATCGTATAAGTAAGCGGCTCCCGAGCGGCCGCCACAGTGCCGGCGTCGGAGGGAACCGGAGGGCACCATGCCACAGTGCACCACCGGCTCGCTGCCCAGGGACGGCCCGCGGGGACAGGTACGGGCCGGGCCGGGCCGGGCCGGGCCGGGCCGCTCCCGCTCCCCCGAGACGGGGCCGGGCAGCGAGAGCCCTTCGCAGCCGGTGGGGACGGACCGGCCGGGGCGACCGCGCTGCCCCGGCGCCGGGTGGGGGTCTGGGGGGTCCCGGCTCCACGTGGCGAGCGCCGCTGTCATGTGACCACGAAGCCACACCCCCCCCCTCCGGAGTCACGTGGGGGGGCGCGGTCACGTGAGATGGGGGCAGACATGGCGGCGGCGCGGCGGTTGCTGCCGCGCTGGGCGGTGTCGCTGCGGCCGGTGAGCGGGGCCGGGGGGCTCGGGAGGGGGGGGGCCTGGACGTTGGGCTGGACGTTGGGCTTACGGTCTGTCTCCGTCCGCAGGTCAGCGCCGTGGCGGCGGGCGCAGCCCTCCCGAAGCGGGTGAAGGTGGTGGAGGTGGGGCCGCGGGACGGGCTCCAGAACGAGAAGGTACGGGCGGGCCGGGGCTTCCCGCCGGGGGGGTTTCTCCAACCGGACACCCGTCGCTTGCCGTTGCCCCCCACCGCCGGGGGTTGGGTTGGGTTTCAAATGCCGCTTTTTCACGTTGGAAGAGGAGGGGTTTTGTTGGGTTTTTTTTTTTTTTGCAGCGGTGGAAATCATAACTTAAGGTCGTTTTTCTTTTCTTCTGCTTAGAATGTTGTACCGACACCGGTGAAAATCAATTTAATCAACATGCTGTCAGAGACGGGGCTTCAGGTGATAGAGGCCACCAGCTTTGTTTCCCCCAAGTGGGTTCCTCAGGTCAGTATTCAGACAAGTTTTACACCTCTGCGTTATAAAAACACCTAATAATAGATAGTAATCCGACGAAAAGATTCTGCTTGCTCCAAAATCCTCGTCACCGTGGCTTGTAACCAGGCAAGAAGCAGCAAAGCCAAATCAAGGAGCTTGCGATGTCCCGGACCTTCCCTTTGGACCCTGCGAAAGAGCAAACACGCAGCTCGGACACAGCTCAGGCTGGTTGTGCACGTGGCGGCGCTGGCTTGGCTGCGTGACTGAACGGCCACCGTGCAGTGCTGTTTGCTCTTCAGAGGCCCCTTTCCCTTTTTCCTAAATATTTCTGTTCTAAAAAGAAATCATTTTTATTTCGTTTTTATAAATTTGCAGAAGTGGATGTTGTCACTTTTAGAAACCTTTCCCGTTTTCCCTTTGCAGATGGCCGACCACACCGAAGTCATGCAAGGAATTAATAAATTGCCTGGTATCAGCTACCCTGTGCTGACCCCTAATCTGAAAGGATTTCAGGCGGCGGTAAGAGACGGCAGCGCCTGAACGTTCTGGGTGCCTCGCGCGCAGGGTTGGCAGCGACGGGACGTTTCAGCCGTTGGTTACGGGTGGGAAATGGATCTTTCCTGCTGGCAGGCAGCAGCCTCATCCTGCGGTTCCTTTACAAGGGATCGTTTTGGTGGGGAAATAGAAACCTGTTGTTTATTATAGCAAATACTGTGATACGTTTCCTGTTGCTAAAACACCCCAGTAATCGGTTTGAATTGACAGCGATGCTTTCAGTCTTACCTGCACGTCCCACAGCTCTCCTGCCCCCATCCCGCAGATGTAGCTTTACTGCTGCATCTGTAACTTTCTGCTTCATTCGAAGAGAAGCTTGGGTGTGTCGTCATGTTTTTGCTGTAGAATAAATGGAGGAAAGAAGTGGGTTATTCAGGGAAGAGTTGGGGAAAAAGTATATTTTATAAAATGAGAGGACTGTAGGTGTGGTTGTGGTTGTTGCTTCCCTTGCAAGAGAAATCAGCTCGCTTGAAGTGATGCTTCCTATCGGCAGGTGGCAGCCGGGGCCAAAGAAGTGTCCATCTTTGGAGCGGCGTCCGAGCTCTTCACTAGGAAGAACATCAACTGTTCCATAGAGGAGAGTTTGGAGAGGTTCAGTGAAGTGATGAGCGCAGCCAGGGCAGCCAGCATTCCTGTCCGGGGGTAAGAACTTCCTCCTGCGACCGTAGTACCAAGCAGGTCGTGGGGAGAGATGCGACCACTTGAGCTCCTCTCTTGGGAGCCCAGCCCGTGCAGCGCTGGGGAGCAGTGTTTCTTTTAAACTTCACCTTTGGATTTGTTGGGGGTGTCTCTCTGCCCGGGTGGGCGCAGGCAGATGTGAGCTCAGCGCACCGAGGAGCGTTAACGTGGGAACACCACCGCGGCGACACGCTGCTAGGTGCTGGCTCGGTGCAAAGCTTACGGTAGATGAGTTACACCCTTCCAGAAGGGTTCGCCCTTCGTGTAACTATTCTGGTTTCGGCTTTACCAAATGATCCAAAACCATACCAGCCTCTTGGCAGACATTCCATGTGGAAGCGCGTGGATCCACAGACCTGGCAGGGCTGTGGACTCTTGGCAAACTGTTGAATAGTTAATTACGTAAGCTTCGTCCACGGGGCTGAGTTTTAGAATATGAAATTAACTTCTCCGTTGTATAGAGCATGCGAGATGCAGCACAAGTCCTGACTGATTTGGCCAGTGTAATCTCACTGAAGTTCTGTAGCTAAAAGTGCCCATTTCTTTTAACCCCAGATACGTTTCCTGTGTCCTTGGATGTCCCTATGAAGGGAAGATTTCTGCAGCTAAAGTTGCAGAGGTGAGTTCATCATAAATACAACCGGAATATCTGGGAGGGTTTTGGCTTGCTCTTATGGGTGCGAATTGGGCGCTGGAGGGTGCATCAAACCGGTTAACCAAAGGCTGAGGGAAGGTTCCAGCTAGCAGTGAGGGATGCCCGAGTCCAGCTGAAATGGACAGGGGGGTTCAGGGAGGTGTGGGGACCTGGAGACTTTTGATCCCAGAGAAGAGGCCATTGTCCCCGTGGCTGTTGCACTCTGATTCCTCTGGACAGCGGGTCTCCAGCTCTGGGGAGGGGAAAGCCAAAGCTGCCTTTCCAGTGAGTGTCTTGGCCTTTGGGCAGGTCTCAAAGAAGATGTACTCCATGGGCTGCTACGAGATTTCCCTCGGTGACACCATTGGCATTGGGACCCCAGGCAGCATGAAGGAGATGCTGACGGCAGTCATGAAGGAGGTGCCGGTTGGGGCTCTTGCTGTTCACTGCCACGACACCTACGGGCAAGCTCTTGCCAACATCTTGGTAGCGCTTCAGGTGAGACTCTTGCTTTGTAGCATCTTTCCTTGAGGGTTTTTTTTTTTTTTTTTTTGTGCTTGCTTGCTTGTGAACCGTAGATTTGAGGAGCAGGACCACGGTTTGTGCTTTCAGAGGAGCTTACGGGTGGTGGTTCTGTTTGCAGATGGGTGTGAGCGTGGTTGATGCTTCCGTCGCTGGCCTTGGAGGCTGCCCCTACGCCCAGGGAGCGTCGGGAAACGTTGCTACGGAGGACTTGGTGTACATGCTGCACGGCCTGGGGATCCACACGGTAAGCGCCTGCAGCAGCTGAGCCTCTCGCACGATGGCTCTGTTTGGGGGTTCGAAATTTGGCCCAGGGAGCCCGAGCGTAGCGGGAACGGCTGGAGGATGGCTCTGGGTCTGCCGTGTCAGCCAGGCTGTGCCTGGGGGCCTTGTCTTGCCACGCCAATCCCACCCGCCAGGACAGTTTCCTCCTCTCCCTTTTTCGGCGCTCAGAATCGCACCAGTGAGCAGCAGGCACGCAGGGCCTTGTTGAAGTACCCGTTAAAGGCTCCCTCACCCCCTGCTAGTCTCTCCCAGTGATGCCAGTTACTGCTGGGCAGCTTCATGTGGCAGAACTGGTACCAAGGTGTCGTATCTTTTTCCCCACGAAGGGTGTGGATCTGCAGAAGCTGATGGACACGGGCACGTTTATTTGCAATGCTCTCAACAGACGAACCAATTCCAAAGTGTCCCAGGCGTCTTGCAGGCTGTGATACTGAATCGAGTTTCTCCTTGGATCAAGAAGAACTCAACGATCCGCCATTGGCTGGGTTTCCCCTCCGTCCTGCTGCCTCTGATCTTCACAGAGCTCCTTCCAGGCTCAGCACTTGAGAGGAAATGCATAATCCACCAGAATGAAGAAATTTCTATGAAGAAATGAAAAACCCAAGAATACTATATTTAGCCTTGAAGGCGTCAGCCGTGTGCCTTAGAGGAGGGAGGACGTGGATGGGCTGAGGGAGAAATAGCGGCCGCAATGCTCGGCCTTCTCGCAGCGAGCTGCCATCGCTGGCACCAGCTCAGAACAGCGTCCGCTCGCTTCTGCCTCCAGAGTGTGTTGCCCTAAACCACCAGCAAAGGATAAACCACAGCCTTTCCTGTTAGAGCGCTTCTCCAGGTCAGGCTTAACCTCTCTTCCCTTCTCTCTCCTCCCTACAGCCGTTAAGACTGAAGGCGAAAGGCTCCCGTGCGTCATTGGGGTGTCACGGGGCAGCCTTGGACCTTCTGCCTCGGCGTTTAGGGGTTGTGATAACGGACTGTATCTGTTGTAAGGTACTTCTCAACACTAGGAGTAATAAACACGTTATTTAATATTCTAAACTATTAGAGTTGTGGTTTAACTAAGCCAGTGAAAGAGCTTTTGCTGCCATTTTGGTTCCAAGTGCCTCTTCCGCCAGCACTGGCCGGGGCAGCGCTGGGTCACCGCGGGCAGGCGTGGTGAAACGCTCCTGTTCCGTGCGCACACGTCCTCCTCGCCGTAGCCAGGTCCTGGGGCGGTGTCCCCCAATCCTCTGTTTAAAATAATGTTGTTTGTGAGGGCAGAGACGGGCGCGGAGCGGGCTGGGCCGGGGCGGGGCCTGGCTGCTGCGCCTCTCTCCCACTGCCCCGGCATGGCCGCGCACGGGCCCGGCCCTCCGCGTGTCTCCGCACCCCGCGAACGGGCTGTACCGATGCACTAAACCGTGACGCTGAAATTAGCGGGAATCGGGGAATACACCGGGGTGGGTGAGCGCGGGGCTCGGTACATCCGCGCCGCCAGGGGGCGCTGCGCGCACACGCCCTCCGCGCGGGCGGCCCGGGAGGCCCCGCCCTCCTCCCCTCCGCCCCGCCAATGGCCGTCGTCCCTCTGCGCTCCTCCCCGCTCGCACGCGCGCCGCGCAGGTTTTTGACCCGGCTGCCGCCCCGTAGCGGGAGCGGTGACACGTTTCCATGGGAGAGCGGTGCGCGTGGCACGGCGGGGGGGCGCGGCCGGGCCTTAAAGGGGCCGCACCCGGCGCAGGGACAGAGCGAGCGCGGCGGCGGGAGCAGCGGGTGAGCGACTGGAGGGGGAGGGGGGCGAGCGGAGGGACGTGCTGCCGTGCCCCCCCCTTAGCGGGGAGCTCCCACGGCCCGGCCGTTGAGGTAGCCCCGGGCCCTGAGGTACATTCAGCCCCCCCGGGGGCCCCCCAGGGACCTCCGGTCCCAGCTCCCCAGGTGAGCCCTGAACGCGGTCCCCCCCCCGGCGATGCGCAGCCCCTCAGGAGCCCCCCCGGCAGCCCTGGTCCCGGCTCCTCGAGTAGCTCCCGGCCCCAAGCCCAGACCCAGGGGTATCCCCGGCCCTGCCGGTAACGGCAGCCTCGCAGGTGCCCCTGCCCCCCAGGCCCCTGTCCCGTCCCGCTGCCCGCTCACCTGCCTGCTGAAAAGCAGCGTTGTTTTGGCTTTCCCGCCCGCACCTGCCTGGCTCGGGCTCTGCCCTCCCCTGGAGCTGCCCTCCTCGGCTGCCGGAGCAGCCCTGGGGCCGGCAGCAGCCGCAGGGCAGGGCAGTTTAGGGGGTTCGGTTTGGTTTTCAGCCTGAAACAGCTCTGAGGGTGACTAAAGTCACCCAGGGAGGAGCCTTGCCCTGTGCTGCCTCCACATGCCTTGGTAATAAAGTGGATTCTCCCTCCTTCCCACTGGGCAGGAGCTGCTGCTGGGTTCCCAGGGACGGGGGCTTTCTTGCAGGTTATTTTCAATCTTTCTGCTTTGTGTATGCCAGCAAATTCCCTGTGTTCTGCAGTGACCCAATACCCACCTTCCTGGGAAGCAGGGGTGGAACGGGGCCAGTGCTGGGCAAGGGAAGGGAGGCTGGAGGGAGTGCTGTGGCTTGTGGAGAGGGGATTTCAGAGCTGGAGAAAAAGCAGGGAACGGGGACAAGAGGGCAGAGCTGATACCCCTTGATGAGACCACCCAAATGAATACCCTTAGACGACTGCCTGCCCTTTGGGGTGAATTAGCCTGAGGGATTTGTGCTGCAGGATATGGGTGACACCAGGATCTTGACTGGATTTAACAGGAAGAACGAAGGGGTTTTTTTTTTCCCCCCCAGTATGTGACAAGTGTCAGATAAACCCTCCCTGTCCAGCAGACACGAACCACGTTGGCAGGGTGTGCTGCAACCTGCCCAGCCTGTTCCTCTCTGGATTTCTTCCTGGCGCTGGCGGGGCCAAGCACAGGGAGTGCCTAGAGGCAGCGCTGACGTGACAGTGTCCAAGTCCTGCCTGCCCCTTCCTGCTCGGGGCCCCTGGCTGTCGTGCCCACACCAGTCTGCTCCCCACGGCGCTCTGCACCGAAGGGCCTTTCCTCCCCCAGGGAACCATGGCAGAGAAGATCCTGGTGACCGGCGGAGCTGGCTACATCGGCAGTCACTGCGTGCTGGAGCTGGTGGAGGCTGGCTACGTCCCCGTGGTCATAGACAACTTTCACAACGCCATCCGAGGTATGGAGAGCCTTCGTCCCTTCCCACGCAAGGGCCTCGGCCCCTCTGAGCCTGTGCCAGAACCTCCAGCTCTTCCAGCATCTCATCCCTTTCCGTCTCCCCAGGGGCAGACGTGCTCCCCGAGAGCCTCTGGCGTGTGCAGCAGATCGTGCGCCAGCCCATCCTCTTCCAGGAGCTGGATATCACCGACGGGGCGGCGCTGCAGGAGCTCTTCAGTAAGGTGAGAGCAAGAGCTACAGTGCCCCAAGGTGGCCTTGTGGGCTCCGAGGGGTGAGAGGGGTTTGTGCTGGGGCTGGGAAGGAGGGAGGGGGGTGTGGACTGGGCAGGAGCTGAGCAGGGAGGATAGTGCTGAGGAAGGAAACGCTGTGACCAGCAGATATTTCTCTGGGCCGTGGAGACCACACGGGCTGCCTGAATGAAATGCCTGGGGAGACTTCTGACTGGTTTCTTCCTGGAGCTTCTATCTCCTGTTGCTGTGGTTCTAACACCGAGCTCTTTCTCCCTCTGCAGCACCATTTCTCAGCCGTGATGCACTTTGCGGGGCTGAAGGCGGTGGGAGAGTCTGTGCAGAAGCCCCTGGAGTACTATAGGGTGAACCTCACCGGGACCATCTGCCTGCTGGAGGTGAGCGGAGCCGGGAGGGCAGCGGGTGGTGCTGGGTGACTGGTGCTGGGTGTGATCCTGCTCTGGGGTGGCTGTGCGGGCTGGCAGCTGGTCCCTGTGGGGCTCCCCGTGCCCACGCCGTGTCCTGGGGGTGTAACGGTGCCTGCACGGTGGGAGCTGCCGCCTGCGGAGGGCTGAGCCGTGCTGCTGAGCTGGAGGGCGCGGAGCTCGCTGGCTCAGTGGCGGCCGGTCCCTGCTCCCCAGACCATGAAAGCCCACGGCGTGAGGAACATCGTGTTCAGCAGCTCCGCCACCGTCTACGGAGACCCCAAGTACCTGCCCCTGGATGAGAACCACCCAGCTGGAGGCTGCACCAACCCCTACGGCAAATCCAAATACTTCATCGAGGAGATGATTCGAGATCTCTGCAAAGCAGAGCGGGTGAGGGGCTGTGCCAAAGCACACAGGGCTGCGAGCTGAGGTCTTTCCCCACTGGAGCGTGCTGGGGTGACCCAGCAGCACCGTGCAGCACTACACCCTCCCCAGGCAGCCACGTCTGTGTGTCTCCTCAGGACTGGAACGCCGTTCTCCTGCGCTACTTCAACCCCATCGGTGCCCACGAGTCGGGCCTGATCGGAGAAGATCCTCAGGGGATCCCGAACAACCTCATGCCCTACGTGGCGCAGGTACCGCCCGCTGCAGCCTTTGAGGAGCCCCGGGCTCACGGTGCCCGTGTGGGGGCACAGGCTGACGGGGCTCTCGTGGGCTTCTCCGTCTGTGCAGGTGGCGGTGGGGCGCCGGGAATTCCTGAGCGTGTTTGGGAATGACTACAAGACGGACGACGGAACGGGTACATCACGGAACGGGTGGAGCAGAGACACCCCGTCCCCTGCAGCTCCTCAGCCCGGCTGCGCCCGGGGCAGGAGGGCTTTGTGCTCACCCTCTGTGTCCCTGCAGGCGTCAGGGATTACATCCACGTCGTGGATTTAGCCAAGGGCCACATCGCTGCTTTGAAGAAGCTCAAGGAGAACTGCGGCTGTAAGGTACCGAGAAGGCCGTTGTCTGGGGTGCGGTCAGCCCTGCTGGGGCTGTGGGGCTGGGCCAGGGCCACGCTCTCACAGCCCTAAGGGAGGAAAAGGGGGGCCTGGCCCTTCTCCTCTTGTGAAAGAAGCTGACCCGCATCCCTTCTCTTCCTCCCAGATCTACAATCTGGGCACAGGCACCGGCTATTCGGTCCTGCAGATGGTCCGGGCCATGGAGAAAGCTTCGGGGAGGGAGGTAAGGTCTGACCTGCAGCCTACAGGGCCATGAGCATAGAGCCAGCTCCTTCCCCCAGCCACCCCAAGCCATCACTGCCCCAGCAGCCCTTGTGCCTGTGTCTGTGGCAGCCGCTGGCACCGCTCCCTCAGCTCCCGGGCCTCGGATGAGTCCCCTCTGCTGAGCCCCCGGGAGCCCCCAGACCCCACGGTGCCGCTTTCCCTGCAGATCAAGTACAAGATCACAGGCCGGCGGGAGGGAGACGTGGCCTCCTGCTACGCCAACCCGGCGCTGGCCGAGCGCGAGCTGGGCTGGAAAGCTGCCTTCGGCCTGGACAAGATGTGTAAGAGCATCCCCTTCCCCGGCACGCCGTGCGCCGCCGGCTGCCCCTCTCCTGGCCCACCCCTCACCGCTGCTCTCTCCCTGTTGCAGGCGAGGACCTGTGGCGGTGGCAGCTGCAGAATCCCACGGGTTTCAGCAAGAACTGAGCCGTGGCCCGAGGGCTCGCCTGGCTGCTGCCGTGGGCTGCTCCGGGCCAGCCCTGCCTGCCTCCCCCTGCGGCCCCAGCGAGGCTGTGATCATCCTGGGTGCCAGTCCCGCTCCCCCTCTGCCTCTTGCACGGGGCAGGAAGGCAGGAGCATCCCCTCCTGCCTCTCCACTCCTCATCCTCATCCCCCCAGGTCCTTTGCATCTCATAGAGCAGGAACACAAGGAAGAACAGAGCCAGGGGGCTGGCGCCCAGGCACGAAACCCCCTCGCGGGAATACAACAGGGCTGGTGCCAGCCCCAGCGGGGAGAAGCTGCTTGGCTGGGCCCTGCAGCCGCTACTGGAGCTGCTCCTGGGCCCTGGGACGTGGCCACTCAAACACGAGTCCTGTTGAGCCCAAACTGTAGAGGAAACCCCCCATTTCGTGCTGCACCTGCCCCCCAACCCACCCAGCTCGGGGAGCCGGGGAGGTTCCCGGTCACAGGGGGGAGACCGGGGCACCCCCTGCCCCCTGCCCTGGGCACGGAGAGGGCTGCTGAGCACCTACCTCATGGCCTCAGGCTCCAGGAACCCCCTGATTCCCCCCCCCCACACAGGGACCATCCACATCCCGAGGCCACCACAGCTCACTTCCCCAGGGCGCAGGCCCCACCGGCTGCCAAGGGCTTCCCCACCACCACTCCCCTTTTCCCCTGCCTCCCAGCATGGTTTTGGGGACCAAGTCTCATCTCCCACGTGCTCCTGCCTGTGGCTGGGCCAGCCCGGGGCATGGCCAGCTGTGCCTGGCTCCACGCAGCCCCCCCTGCTGCCATTTGGCTGGTGCCTGGTTTTGCTTCCACGTTGCCTGTGGCGGCTGCTTCTGTAATCACTTTGCCAAAGGCTTCCCAGGAGAAGGCTCTGCTCAGCTGTCAAATACTGGTCCTATTTATTACTGGCAGCTCTAACAGCTTCGTTAGGCAGCGATGACGCAGCCAGCCTGGTTTGCTGTCAGTTGGATTAATAACTTATGCTACTAAATTATGAATTGAGCTTTTGATTTGTTTTTAAATAAACTTTCTTACTTTCTAAGTGGCAGCTCTGTTCTGCTTCCACTCAGCCGGAGCTGCCCCTGGGGCCTCGTGCTAATCTGCTCCCCACCCCCCTCCTCCAAAAAACCTCCGTTGCAGAGGTGCTGAGGGCGGTTCCTGCCCGGCCACGAATGATGCCAGCTCAGCTCTGGGAGAGGTTTACGATTTATTTAACCTTGTATCTGACTCTGTGGAACACACACACACACAAAAAAAAAACCCCAAACATTTACAAGGAAGACAAAAGAGAGAGAAGAAGGAGGAAAAAAAAAAAAAAAAAAAGCTGTATTGAGGAATGGAGAGAAGCCGTTCTCCCTCCTGGGTCCTCAGCACGGCCCTGGCCAGGCACGTGCTGCTCAGGTGGGGAGCGAGCAGGAATGCTCTGCAACGGGGCCAGCGCGGCCACCCGCACCGTGCCCAAGGATGGCCACGAGTCCCGGGCCCCCGCGCTGCCCACAGTTCCAGTTCACAGTCAAATAGGTCGGTCTGTCCCTCCGCCAACCGCCCCAGCCAGCCCCCTCTCGCCTCCCCACCCGTCGAGCGCAGGGAGGGGAGGACGCAGCAGCTTCAAAACAGACAAAGGAGAAGAAACAGCAGGACTGAACCCCAAGCAAGGGGAAGAGCCAGGCTCTCCCCAACACCAGCAGCAGGTTTGCTGGTTTAAGACTTCCTAAAGCGGGGGGGGGAAACAAAAAAAAAGACAAAAAAAACCCCCAATCCCCCCCCAAACCAACCCAAGAAACCAACCAAGGATGGGTCTGACAGATCCGACTCTCCGGAGAGCGGGTTATTGCTTTACGCATCCCAGGCAGGGAGGGCACGGCTGCAGCAGAGCTGCCGAGCCCCCCGCCTGCCCCCCCGGGAGGTGCCGGCCCCGGCCCCGCCAGCCCGGCCACAGCCCGCTGCTGGCCACGGGGCACCGAGCAGAGGCTCTGCGGGACAAGGGGGTGGACGGGGCATGGACCCACACAGAGCCGGAGCACACAGGAGGGAGCCAGGTGGGGTTTGGGGTGGGCTTTTTCTTGTTTTTTTTAAAAGACATGTACAGCTCCAGCCCGGAAGGGCCCAGCAGTGCTGCGGGCTCAGCCCACGGAGGAGAGGCGAGGAGAAGGGCAGCGCTGCTCAACAGCAAGTGCCCTCGGCCCCGCGGGAGGGGAGGGGGCGGCCAGGAGCCCACCTGCGGAGGAGACATTCGGGGCTCTGCGCCCAGGAAACTGCTCTGCTGGTGGGGATGGTCCCAGCCCCCCCCCTGCCCCAGCCAGCCACGGCCACCGGCACAGCCAGGCCACCGCTCAAACGAGGACGAGCCTTGGCTGCAGCCTCCAGCCAGCCGGGGGGAGGGACCCCAGGGAAACCTGCGATTGTACAGGGAAAGGCCAGGAGAGCCCACAGCCCTGGTCCCGGGGAGCACGGAGACCCCCCCCCCCGTGCTACCCCACGGGATGGGGCACAGCGGCAGCCGGGTGTTAGATGCTGGTGAGATGATGGCTGGGAGCAAACCTGCTTCCTCCAGCTGCGCCAGCCTGGGCCAAGAGCCATCCCTGGGGGCCAGCCTCTCCTCTCCTCGCCTCTCCTCTCCCTCCCCGAGCCAAGCCGAGTCCAAAGGGAAGGAGAAGTAGCAGCAAGAGAGACGTTACGGACCGGGCCAGCGCCGCGCAGGCTCCGTGGCAAAGCCGCTCGGACACCGGCTGTAAACGGCAGCGCTTTGGGGCTCTGAGGGCGGAGAGCTGGGCCAAGGGAGGGAGAGACACCTCTGGGACCCCTCGCTGGGCTGAGGGGGCGATTGTAAAAGCAACAAGAGGAGGAAGAGAAGGAGGAAGGAGGCGATTATCTCGAGGAGGGCAGAGCTGCCACAGGCCGGTGGCTGAGGCTGCTGGAGTGTGGGGCGAGCCCGATGGGGAGTGTGCGTGTGTGACAGGGCGGGGGCCGAGGCCCCGTGCGAGGAGGTGCAGGAGCTGCTCGGATGCCTTTCTGCCGGCCCCGGGAGATGGGGCAGCCTTTGGCGGTACCGGCCCAGAGCACAGCCTCTCCCCTGGGCCTTGAGGTGTTTGCAGGAGAGTCCCGGGTTCCTGAGCTCTGATTGAAAACCCGTGAGTCGCCTGAGCAGAGGCCGAGAGCAGCCGCGGAGAGGATGAGCCGAGGGCAGAAGAGGAACGTGGGCTGTTCGGGGCCACGGAGGGCGTCCCAGCCCTGCCCTGTGCCCGCACCGCTCCTCCCGCCGCACAGGGGCACGTCCCACCCCTAATACTGTTACAAAAAAACCCCTAACCCAACAACAAAAAAAAAACCCTCACCCACGCCCTGCCAGACCCACACACTGTGGTGCCTGAACAGGGAGTCGAGGGGATGGTGATCCTCACAGAAACCGCTCGGAGCAAGAGGAGGAGAGAAAAGGCCACTCGAAGACTCGCCTTAGACAGCTCCAATCTCAGCTCCGAGAGCAGCAGGGAGAGATGGGGCACCCCCAGCTGGAGAGGACGAGGTGCGAGGAGAAGGGGAGAGGCGGGGGCCGGGGGTGCGGCGGGAGGTGCGGTGGGGTGCCATGGCTTCCGTTTGCAGTGGACAGGTCACAGGGGAAAGATCAGCGGCTGCGACCTCGGCGTCCTTCCCTGCGACAGTCTCGATTGGCTCCGCTTAGATCCGGGGCAGCAGCTTCTCGATGAATTCCTTCACCGCCATCATCTCCTGCGGGAAGCACAGAGCCCGTCACTCCGGGGCTCCTCAAGGGCACTGCCTTGCCCCAGGCGTGGGGGTGCCAGAGCTGCGCAGCCTCCCCAGAGTGAATCGGGGAACAAACGCGTCCCACAGGCTCTGCCCTCGGCAATGTCCCTGTCCTGCCTGATCCTCCCAAAGGTGAGACCAGCCCCTGATGGTCCCAGCCCCTCCCTCCGCCCCGAGGCACTGACCTGAGGACAGGAACTGTGCATCACGCCGGGGTAGGTTTTGAACTGGACCTTGGTGGGGGTGACGACAGATTTCAGCTTTTCAGCAGTGAGGGCCCCGAAACGGACGGGGATCATGGGGTCCATCTCCCCGTGGCACTGCAGGATGGCGATGTCCTTGTTCACGCCGTTATTCGCCGCCTGCAGCGAGGAAGGAAGCGCTCAGGGGTGCCCAGGGGAGGGGATCTCCAGCGGGGAACATGGCAAGTGCTCCATCTGCGTCCCCATGTGCATCACCCGGCAGCTCCCCTCCTCACGAGGGACGTGGGAGGGCTGCTCACACAGCGCCTCCTGCCCTGCCACCAAACACCTCCCTCCCCCGCTGCCACCAGGACCGAGCCGCCGCCCGGCAGATGCCCACACCAGATCAGAGGCAGAGCCCAAATTTCTCCTGTGCCCTCGCCTGCTCCAGGCCCCAGAAGCAAAGAGGCGGGATTAAGCCCCCACCACAGGTACCTCGTGGCTCCAGCAGCCCCAGGCTCGCTGTAGCAAACTCCAGATGGGAAAATCCCCAACCCCAACCCCCACCCTCCCTGGGGACACGCGGCGCAGCGGCAGCGCAGGTACCTGCGGGAAGGCCTTGTGCAGCGGGAGCCAGCAGCTGAGCGCCACGATGCCGGCCAGCTGGTGCTGGCAGGTCAGAGCCGTGTACAGCGACAAGGCACCGCCCTGCAGCAGAGGAGGAAGGTCCCTTAGCGCCATGGCGGGGTGGGATCCGCAGCCCTGGGGCACCCACCAGCCCCAGCTCGCCCACCAACCTCCTCACCACAGATGCTCCCTTTGAGGGGTGTCTTTGGAGGGGGAAGAGGGGACCCAGCCCTCCAACTCAGCCCCCCACAGCCCAGCTCACCTGTGAGAAGCCCCCCAGGATGATGCGGTTGGGTGGGATCCCGTTCTTCATCTCATGCTCGATAATGGCTTTAACTGGAAGAAGACAGAGAAATGGATCAGCGGAAGGGGGGGGTGGTGGTGAAGAGCATCACCCAGCACCCAGGGGTGCCCACAGGACCCTCAGCACATCAGGGAAGAGTGCCAGAGGTCCCAAGGACTGAACGCACTTGGCTTCAGCCAGGGAGAAGGTGGGCTGGGATCACAGGAGAGCAGAAAGGAGGGAGAGGTGGAAGGAAGACATCTGCTCCTGTCCCAGAGAGGCAGAGGCGCTCAGGAGCTCAGTGCTTCCCCCTTCCCAAAGCTGCTTACTGTTTTCTGCAGCTTTCTTGATCCCAGCTTCGTCTTCAGGTGCATCCGGAGTCAACCCCATCAGGTCAAACCTGAGAGAAGAAGAAGAAGGGTCAGCCCCAACCAAACCTCTCCCAGCACTCAGGGTGTGGGGAGGCGGGAGCTGAGTGTGCTCTGCCTTTACACTTACACTGACCCCTACAGGGCAGTGGATTTTGGCTCTTCAGTCCCCCCCCATCCCTCTCACTCCCCAAAATACATCCCCAAAAGGGTCCCTCCCCACCCCTGCCACCCAAAGCACTGACCAGGAGGGCATAACCATTTTCATGTTGAGGGTCACCGGGATCCGGGGCCTGCGGAGGAAGCAGTTCAGGGGTTTTAGTTCAAGCGCAAGAGAAGCAAGTCCGAGCCGAGGGGAGCGGGGTGACCAGCCCTCCCACCCGCAGCTGCAGGACGAGGCTCCCAAGGCACCGTACAGCGGGTCGGCACCACCAGACCCAGCCCGAGGGCTGCAAGGTGACCCCAGGGATCATCCGTGAGCCCTGAGCAGATCCCGGCTGAGCTGGCAGCTCCAGGGCGTTGCCAAGCAGCCCGCCCGGGGAGGAGAGCACCTGCCTCCCTCGCCTGTTCGCTGCTGCCCAACCAGGAGATGCTGATGGCTCCGCTGCCGAGTCGGGACACTCAGAAGCCAAAGCCCTGCTGCCAGGGACGCCGCTGCGGCGGAGGAATCCCACCCCGGTGAGTGCCCCCCTGCAGGGGCTGCTATTGACACCGGGGACACATCGGGGAGCGTTTCCTCCCCTTGCTGCTGAGCCCCCTCCTGCCTGACCACGGGGATGGGGAAGGAGCCCTGGTGCTTTTGGCTTCCACCGCAGCCCTTGGGGAGGGGCAGAGGACAGGAGGGGGGGGGTGGGGAGTGGGGAGAAAACAGACTCAGAGCAGCAGCTCTTGCGCTGATGGGCTCTGCAGGGAACCACTCTGCCTGCAGGCAGCAAATGTCAGGGCTGGGGCCCTGCACAAACCGGCCACAGCAGGAGAGCAAGCCTCACCGCACAGCCCCGCGGGTAGGTCAGGGCGCAGGCCACCGTCTGCCTCCCCAAAGGGTCTCGGCAGCAGGCACCGGCGTCACAGCCCACCCAGGCTCCCCGAGGCCCCTTCCCGAAGCAAGGACGGCACTTACGCGTGAGGGCAAATATATTTCACGTAGGGGAGGCGGATGGAGGAGAGAGCGTCAGCCCAGCTGTGCCTGGAGAGAGAGAAAAGGAGGAGTTCAAGGCTTGGCTGAGCGCTTTGGAGGATGCTGGTGAAGGTGAGGGATTTCCCCCAAGGACATGTTTTCTCCAAGGCTGCTGGCCCCCTGCCCCAACGTTATTTTACCAGGTCCTGCCCACCCCGACAGCCTGAGTCCCCCCCCGTGAATCCCCGGCAGAGATCTCCTCTGCAGCAGGGCAGAGGCAGCGCACAAAGCCCCACAGCTGGCGGCAGAGGAGCTGCGATCAGCCAGGGAGGAGGGAGGATCTCCCGTGCAGGGAGAAGCCTTTTGTTCCGGCTCTATCGCACGCTGTCCTCTAAGGTGGCCTTGCACATCACACAGACGCGCTCGCACAGACACAGCCCAACTCCCAAGGACTGGAAAAACCGCAGTGCTTATCTGCCTGCCTGGAAGAAAGGAGAACAGCAAACCCGCAGGAGGCGGGGGGCTGCCAGGCTGCCGGGATCATAAATATTCAAGCGCAGACAGCTGCTGGCCGGCGATTCCCCGCGAGGGTGGCGCAGGCACGGCTACCGGCCCGAGCTCAAAGCCCCAGACAAATCTCGGAGCGGCGCCTGGGGAAAGCAGCACCGGCGCTCGCAGCCAACGGCCAGGCCCGGGCCCGCGTTGAGCAAACCACGCATCACCGCCAGAGCCAGCTCCAGGAATACTCACCCCGTGTCTCCAAGGCCATGTAAAAAAATGACCTGTTAAATTAAGCAGAAAAACAAAAGAATTAGCCGGTGCGACAGCCGGTGCCCTGGGAGAGATGCGGGGCTGGGCTCGCAGGGAAGCGGCGAAAGGCCACTTAGTCACTAACGAGAAGCGACTCAAAGAGGAGGAAATCAGGCGACGCTAATGACACGTCTCTGCAGCTTTGAGCGTGACGGATGGATGG
The DNA here is from genome assembly GCF_034619465.1 of Leptosomus discolor. NCBI lineage: Eukaryota > Metazoa > Chordata > Aves > Leptosomiformes > Leptosomidae > Leptosomus > Leptosomus discolor. Next base: position 4,946,091 of record NC_141419.1, read on the forward strand.
GTGGAACAGGCGTATCGCTGTCATCGTGCCACAGAGCCTGCTGTCACGGCCAGGTCCGTGGGCGTTGGCGGCCCCTCGGCTGCCCGGCGTAGCGGAGGGCCAGGGAGCGACGTATCGTCCTGCCAGGCTGCACGGCGCCACGCTGAGCGGAGGCCGAGCTCACCGAGGCCTCACCAAACCCATCCCTACGGGCTTTTCATCCGAGGCTTGAGCGGCCTCTAAGCACTAGGGAGCAGAGGGAGGGCAGCCTGTGGGGCCCCGGGGAAGGACAGAGGATTTTCTTTGAGGGATTTGCTTATCAAAGCTTAAATAGCCAAATCAGATGCAACTCCCATGGATTTCCCTGCAGGTCAAGCCTAGCTGCAAGGCTGTGCCTGTGCTCCTGTGCTGGACCAAGCACCAGAAACAAACAGCCCAGCCCAAAGCACAGTTACTTTTCCCCAGCAAGACGAGACCTCGCCGGTCCCGCATCCCCTTTGATGCACCAAGATGCACATTGGAGGAGCTGAGGGACTACGGGGTCAGCTCACGGCTCCTCTGAACCCCACGGAAGCAGCTCCTTATCTTCAAGACTGCTAAAAGGGAAGAAGCAGGCGAGGCAGGAGGGGTCCGGCCCTTACCGCGGCAGTCTCCCGCTCTGCCCCTGAGACAGTCACTGCGTCAGCGAGGAGGGGGACAGACATGTTGTTACCACACATACACCGAGAGGGACTCAGACACTGGTACCTGTGGGACAGAGGGACAGAGGTCAGGCAGGCAAATAAACCCCTCTTCTCCCCTGGCAACTATTTGCTCCAGAGGGACTGGCCATTTGGGGGAAAATTAAAGAGTGCAAGAAGGCTTTGATGTTTGAGCCCTGGGGACAGCCCCACTCCGTCCCTGGCCTGGCAACGCCGGCGAGCCAGAAGGCAGCAAACGCTTCCCACATCGCAGCACCAGCTGCGTGCGAGCGGGGATGCGCGCGTCGGGTGTTGGAAGTGTTAAAATTAGCTCTTTCTGTTACACCTCAAAGCCAAAGTTATTTCTGTGACTGTAACGACGTGGGCAGAGGGCGGCCGGGCAGCGCGCAGCCTCAGCATCCCTTCCCGGCTGCCGGCGGAGCCGAGGAGGAGCCTGACCCACATCTGCTCCGATGCCGGCGCTCGGCACGCAGCAGCAGCACAGGCTTTACAGCGCCAATAAAAGGTCCAGCCCTCTTTTATGGAGCAGTTTAGGGATAAACCGGAGCGTTCAGCCACTGGCCCGAGACCCCGCGCTGCCTCCCAAAGCCTGCACCCCCCCCCCCAGCAATGGCATCTCTGTCCCTCCCCGCCGCTCAGCCAGACAGGGCCACCACCACTGTCCCCACCGCAACGGCCTCCTGCCAGCACGAAGAAGGGTTGATTGTCACCTCCCTGATCCCAGTCACCTGCAGGGTGGGCAGCTCCGGCAGAGCTAACAGCCCCCACGACACCGCCTTCGGACACAACAGCCGACGGCGTTCGCTCCCAGTCCGGCACAAACCACTGAAACCCCCACACCTCACGTGACAGGCCCTAACCCCCGCTTCCCGCCCCGGACTAATTAGATCAGAGCACGTTTACAGCGCTGCCATCACCTCCCAGGAGCGAGATCAGCCTCCCGACTACCACCAGGAGCAAGATCAGCCCCCACCGTCTGCTCGAGTCTTCGTATCTCGCAGCGACCACCACCCCCAGGGGGTTTTGGACAGCACGGGACCACCCAAACCCCCCCCTCCAAACTCCCGGTACCCCGGCAGACAGCCTTACCCAACAGAAAGAGCCGCCTCCTCTACCAGCCTGGGCCAAGACCTGCCCGACTCGTTTCACCAACTGTTCGTCAGCTGTTTTCCTGACTCAAATAAAAACACCGGGAACAACAAGCTCCTCGGGTCTGGGAACCTCACAGACGCACAGCCCACGTGCTCGTGTGTACTCCAGGGTCAAAACAACCAGCGAGGAAAAACAGCACCTGCCAAAAATCCTGGCAAGAGCAGCCATAAATAAAAGCATCTTCCATGACAGATGGAGATGCTGAAACGTGCTCGCTGAGCAGACACAGACTCACATCCTTGCCTCATTCACAAAGGCTTCAGGGAAAGGAGGGGTTTCGAGGGTCACGGCTGCCCAAAGCACCCCACGGGCCACCCCTTGGAGACACCCGAGATTTCTCAGGGGGGTTTTTGCCCCGCTCCCGGGGAGTCTGCAGGAGGGTCCACGGCTGCTGCCACAAGAACAGCTCGAGCAGAGGCCGCCCTGAGGCCGAAATGTAACGGGGGAAGGATAAAGCCGCCCAAACGGGTCTGTGCCTGCATAAAAGCACCCCCAACACACACCAAAAAAAAAAAAAAAAAAAAGATGAACTCGTGTCCAATTTGGGCTGTTTCAGCGGCAGCCCCAGCACCCCTACGCCTCATCCGTGAGAGTGAGGCCAGCAGGAAACCCATGGCCCGGCCCCGGGGTGACGCCTCGCTTGAGGGGGAGCAAATCCATAATCGTCGTTTATGAACGTGCCCGGGCCTCTCCCGCAGGCCCGAACCGGGGCGGGGAGGGAAAGGCGACAGGAGGCTGGAGGAACCCCGCCGGGACGGGAGGGACCGTGGGGGGCTGCGGGGCGCCGAGGGGAGGCGAGAGCCGGCCTGAACCCCGCACCCGGCCCGGCTGGAACGGGACCGGCCGTTTTCCGCGGCCATGGGGCTTTTGGGTGTTTTCCTAAAGGCTGCGGGTCTGGAGGGCTCGTACCGACCCCCGGGAGGCCGCTGGGCGTGGGAGGAGGTGGGTTTGCGGCGGGAGGGCGGCTCCGCGCTGCGTGGAACGGCCCCGTTACCGGCAGACGTGCTCCCCCACCGCCCCGATCACGAGGCCGCAGGGCGCCGGGGACCCACCCGGGACCCGCCGGGCCGGATCCACCCTCGGCCACCGGCCGGAGCCACCACGGCAGCGGGGCTGGCGGGTGCCGGGGAGAGGATCCCGGGATCTCCGGCCTCTCTGACGGGAGTGTCCGTCACCCCGCCCGCGTCCGGCCCGCAGCTGCGCCAGCCGGTGATCTACCGTCCCGCTCCCCCCGTTAAACACCCCGGGAAGGGGCCCCCTCAGCCCGCCCCGGCCTCCCGCCGCCTCCCCATCCCCGCGGCGCCGGGACGCGGCCCTGCCCTCACGGAGCTCCCGCCGTTCCCGTTCCCCTCCCCCCCCCCCCCCCCCCCGCCCCGGTGGTACGTCCCGCTCCCCCCCCCCCCCCCCCGCCCCGCACCTCTCCCGCGGGCCCGGCGCGCGCTCTCCTCCCGGCTCCCCCGACGCGCTCCCACCGGAACTTCCGCCCGCCGGGTTGCGGCGGGGTCAGCGCGGCGGAAGTGACGCGCCGCCCGTCCCTCAGGGGACGGCCATTTTCAGAGCGGGCGGCGGGATCGAGGCGAGCGCGGTCGGGCTGGCCCCGGCCAGGAGGGGAAACAACAGGGGCGGCCGCGGCCGTCACGGGTTTATCGGGGAGAGGCTGCGGCAGCGGGAGGCCCCGGTCCCCCACCGCTACCGCAGCGGCCCGGCTGCCGCTCTCCGTCCCGCCTCTGCTGCCGACCAGGCACCGAGCGCCGCCCCCTCCCCGCCACACGACCGCCGGTGACAGCTGCGGTCCGGAGCCGTCCCCGCTGTCGCTTCTCGCTCCCCCCCGCCCCCCGCCCCCGGCGGGTGTCTGCGGGGAGAGGAGGGCCGCCCCACGCACGGGCTGTGACCCACGTTCAGGGAGGGGGATGCGGGTGACCAGGCCCCAGCCGCAGCTCTGCACCTCAGCGTGTGTTTTATTGGCAGGGAGAGAAGGAAACGATACCGGACCCGAGCCTGTCACTGCCTAAAGACCAACTCTCCCGTTACAGAGCAGATCCGCCGCCTTCCGCAGGACCCGACACGCCGCTCCCCTCAGCGGCCGCCTCCGCACAGGCACTGCACACACAGGGCACTCTGCTTTCCAAGGCAAAGACCAAAACGTAAAGCTGATCCAACGCTCTCTGGCACTTCAGGAAGCCATTTCTGTCCGAGTCAGCCCATCACGTCCGTACACTTGTACCACAGCCTTCGGGAGATTCCCCGACAGCGCTGTTAGGAGATGAAGTGAGTCTGTGGGGTGATTTGTTCCAACTTGTGATCAGCTGGGTTTGCTGACGCTTCGTAATTGCAGATGGTGACTTCGTGGCGATGAGCCTGAATTAAGATTAAACACATTAGTCCAGAGGAGGGCAGAATTCAAGTCACCTGCCCGGCAAGAGCTGAGCAGGTTCCCATCTTACAGACTTTTCATCGCAGACCCCCCCGACACCACTCCCAGTGCTTCCTCACTGCCAGGGCTCAACTTAAGCTATGATTTAAAGCCCTTTTCACACTATTAGCACAGTCTCATTCATCTCTGCTCTCACCTACCTCCGTCCACTCTCCTTTCAGGCCTATATAAAAAATCTTCGTTGTCTCAGCTCCAAAGTTCTTCGGGAAGTGCATGGAGAGGTGGCAAACATTGGAGAAACGGGCAATTCTGAAAGAAAATACATTCTGAAACTGGCATGGTGCATACAGGCTGCCACTCTGCTGCACTGCCACCTCCTCTCAGCATGGACATGCCCCTCATTGCGTGTAGCTCCTACCCTAATCTGAGCCAGACTCGGGAGCAAATGACTGAGGGTGCAGGAGGAGCAGCTTCCCTAACACTTGCGGTGAGCTGAGGACACAACACTGGGATGATTCTGCACCCTGAGAAGTCCTTGTCCACGGGAGAGGCACCCCCCTGGCTCTGGGGAGGGGGTTTTCAGACCAGAGCTCTTGCCTGACAAGGGCAGGACAGAGCCATGGAGGCAAATTCTACTGGGGGCAGCCCTGGGATGCAAGGGAAGGACCTACCCTCTGCTAATGCTTTCCTAAAACTCGGCAGCATGTCTGCAGGCTGGACAGAGCACAGCTCCCGCGCTGGGGAGGAGCAGCCCCCCACCCCCCCCAGGCATCGTACTTGGTGGGGTACTCCAGCTCGCCCGCCGGATCCCGGTTCAGGCTGAAAGTCTGGTCCGGTTCCCTGGCTGTGTCATCAAAGGACATGTGAGGAATGTTCTTGAACCTGGGAAGAGAGGGAGGAAACCCAGGAAGTTATTAACACACAGATCAGCTAATTGGTTTCCTTCCCATCCATTAGCACTACCCGGGGTTCTTCTCAGCAGCAAGAAGCTGGATTTACTTTGTCTTCTAAGGGAGAAAATACCAGCGCCACCACGAAACATCATCACGTTCCAGAAGAAATAACAAGGAGGAGCGAGGAACAGAGCTGGGGAGATGCAGATCTCAGCACGCTTGGGCACATGAAGAAACCCAGACCCCCATACACTGGAGACCAAGGAAAACAGGGGCTCAATAAAGGTGTATTTCTTTCCCCACAAGCAAGAACTGCAGAGTACTTGATACTTTTTCATTTTTTTAAAAAAAATAAAAAGCAGTATTAAGAAGGATCTCTCTCCCCTCAGGAGCTAAAGCAGGCCATGTACGGCAGGACCACTGCCAAGAGCCTTACGAACCTCACCTGGCTGCAGGACACTCTGTCATTGGTGTCCCTCCCTCCCAGGCCTCCGAATTCCCCTGCAAAGCGTAGCCCCTCTTGGTCCCTTGATCCTCTGCAGCCCGCTGAGCCAACAGCAGGGTGGTTGCTTCACAACACGGCCAGCGTCTCAACCAAACGTTCTTATTAACACCAGCACCCCATTTTCTCTAGAGAAAAGGCAGCAAGTAGCCACGCTCGTCCCTGTACAAGTCACGGGAGGTTTTTTTCCCTCCCCAGGGCCCCGGAATGACTGAGCTGCTGCAGAGCAGCGCTGCTTTCTCTCGCCCTGCGCACCCTCGCTGGGTGCTGGGGCACCCGACGGTGTGAGAAACGCCGTCCTTGTTAGCTACGAGTCAATCACTGCCCTTTAGGCTCCAGCAAAGTTCATGCTCGTTTTACTTACAGTCTCATCTCTGCTGGGTGCGTACCGTCATCTTCCCCCATCACAATTACTCCTTTTAATTTCACGTTGCCCGTAAACCTGCCGAGAGATACGAAAGCGGCGGTTTCATCTCTGTTCCCTGCAAATCTGCCCCGGTTAAGACGCCTCATTCCCAGGCACACAGAGGCGAGGAACAAGCCCTGCCAGCAGCCAAAACGATGCCAAAGGAGGAGCTCAGGGAACGAACTTACGGGATATTAAACAGAAGCTCCTCATCATCGTCGCTTTCTACGAACTGGGGAGAGAGAGGAGCAGGTCAGGGCGGGCCCCGGCTGCGCAGGTACGCGGGGGGGGGGGGGGGGGGAAGGAAGCACAGGGACCTGCGGGGCGGGTAACCTCGGTGGGGCTCAAGGGCAAGGCGGGGACCCACACCACCTCGCTCACTCCCGCACCCCCTCCCGCCGCCCGGCGCTCCTCAGGCAGCGGCGCCACCGCAGGCCTCGGCCCAGCCCGGCCGCACCTGGGTCCGGTCACCTCGCTCCTCCCAAGCGCGGAAAACGAGAGCGCCGCTCCCCTCGCGGCGCTCGTTGAGGCACTGCAGCCGCTGCCGGTCGATCCGCAGGTAGAGCCCCCAGGCCGCGCCCCGCTCCCCGCCGACCGCCGCCGCCGCCTCCCCGCAGCAGCAGCAGCACCGGCCGTGCCCGTGCGCCATGGCTGCCCCGCCCCCCGCCGCGCCTGCGCACTGCCGCCGCCCCCCGCCCACCGCGCCCTGGCGGCGGCGCCCCGCCCACCACCCCGCGCGCCAGGGGGCGGTGCTCGGCGCTGCACGTGCTCGGCCCCCGGTGGAGCGAGCAGGGGCGAGGGGTTCGTCCCGGGGAAGGGGGCGGGGGGGGGCCTCAGCCCCGGGGGAAGGCGGGGGGGGGGGGGCGAGGAAGGCTCAGCCCCGGCCTGGCCTTGGAGGGTCCCCGGGGAAGGCCAGGCTGTGCCGGCAGCGGCAGCCGCGGAGGGAAGGGCAAAGGTGCTTTCCAGCAGCTCCGGGGGTTTAGGCGGGAGGGGGAACACCCCCCGCGGTGCGGTAACCGAGCAGAAGCCTCCCCGGGGCCGCAGAGATCGAGTTTTGCTAATGGCGTATTGGGTGTTTATTGCTGAGAGTCAGAAAAGAACAAGCAGAGACAGTCCAGTGTTTGGCTTTTATTGAGACATGATTTTTCCTCTTTTCATATATCTTATCTAATTAAAATATTCCTCTCCATTACCACAAAAAAAGGAACATAGAAAATCGTATATACACAGTTGGGGACCAAAATACAAATGCAAGTCAAGGTCACTCCCCCTCCTGCCCATGTTACCCATCCCACAAGCGGGGTGGCAAAGGGGGAAGCGGCAGCTCCGCTCCGTTCCTTTATCTGTAGTGTAGCACAGAAAAATGACACCAGTAACACCCCGGGCACCGCGAGACTGGGAGCGGAGCAAGGACTTTTACCCTAGACTTTGCTCAGGTTGCTTCTCATGGAAGGAACCCTCCTACTGGTGCCCACCTCTTCTGTCTGCACGGTTTTAGTGTCTGAGCACCAGGAAGGGGAGGGAAGGGAGAGTGGTTGGCATCGGTCCCAGCAGGACCCGCTCAGCACAGAGCAGTGTCAATTCAGACACAGGGTCCCATCTGATCCTCTCTGTATCCTGCTCCTGCAATCCAGCTAAGCTAAAACAGACACATTGGCAAAGCCTAGAGCAAAGAGGCTGCTCGGAGAGGGAAGGTGCATCACCCCGTAACAGCAATGCTCTGGGCAATACCCACAGCCAAGTATCCAGCTGTGGTATTAATTAAGCAGCAGTTTAGCACTGCCCAAGCTTGTTCTCAGGCCTCGCCCAGATCCTTTGCTCAAGGCTCCACACAATGCCAGACTTCCCTTCCCTCCCCTCTGCCCCTACCCCAAGTACAGAGGAGAAATAAATGGTAGCACAACGGTCAGCTGAAGATAGTATATTGTTATCTAATTAAAAATACAGCAAAATTAAATACAGCAAAAATGCAAGAATAAGGAGCCATTATTTTACAGCACAACACACACTGAAATGCTGCACGGTAACATTAAAGCATCTGGGACTGTAACAAACTTACAGCACATGAGAGTCTGAGAACATTTTTCCAAGACCTTCAAAATAAGGAAAGAACAGACTAAATAAACAAGAGACGAGCATTCAGAATGGTTTGCAAGAAAGAAAGAAAGAAAAGAAAAAAAAAAGGGAGAAAAAGAATGAAAGAAAGAAACAAGCAGGAACCAGAAACACACAGGGATTTTTCTAGAGCCCTCCAGGGAGGACTACTCTTCACAGCAAGGTTTCCCCCTCCGGTCAGTGCACACAGACAACTCCACCGGTTCGGGATTTGGCAGCCACAGAAAGCCAGCAGCAGAGCCTCTCAAGACCTGCCACAAACAACAGCATCCACTACCAGCACCTATTCCACCTAGACAGCAAAGTCCTAGGGCAGCAAATATGGCTTGGAACAGGAGAATCTCTCCCCTTTCCGATCCAGTCAGACCTCCGAGCCCTAACAGAGAAGCTGGGTCCCTCGCCACATGACCTGGGTCTCACCACCTCCAGCCCCTGCTTGCATCACCTCTGGGGAAGTTCGCTTGCGAGGCAGATGTCAGCCACAAGCAGAAACGCTCCCTACAGTAAGGCTTCACGTTTCACAGCGAGTGCCCAGCCGTGGCCAGCTCCCTGCTCTCTCCTGCGGCCTCGGCAACACTACCTGAAATCACGCACCTCACGCAGCACTCGGGCTCCCGAACTCCCCAGAGGAGCTGTGCTCCAGGGCGCTTCCTCACCCTTCCACCAGCCCCCGGGTCCGCCAGGTCACATTGCACACCTTTTCCTTCCAGAGCCCCAGTTCCTCAGGCACCAAGTACAACTGAGCTTTTTCAACTCCTGCTATGAAGTATGCACGCATTAAAACCAAACCAAATTCCATTATTCACTTCCCTCCGACCCCAGTCAAGCGGTTTCAGGTTCAAAGACTAAAATCCTTGCTTTTTCCAAAGAGGAGGCAGAGCAAAACATACAGGCAAGAGACAGGACTTAAGCACCAGCTTCCAAACTGGAAATAAATCCTTCCCAATTCCACACAGAAAACAAGATAAAAGTATTCCTTCTTTACACTAAAAGAGGCAAACCAATGCCTTCACTGATACTTAAAAACTGTTTTCAGTTCCAGAGGCAGACAAAGTCCCCTAGCTCTCTCCAAAACAAACAAACAAAAAGGTTAAAATCTGACTTGGTGCACAGTAAAGTTTCTCCACAAACCCCTCATAGTTTTATTCCCAGTAGCCAGCAGAAGACAACAGCAGCAGAGAAAAAGTCCCTAATGGCTCTTGGCATCCCTGCACAACAACATAAGCATCTGTACAAGATCTACAGTAACAGCAGAGAGAAGGTCAAGAGCTAAGATTTTATTAACATACACAAGTAGAGAGCAAAGCCTCAGGACTCAATGCACTTGCCAAAGGATCAACGAGCAGATGGGCCACCAGTCCTACCTGTCCCAGAGAGTCCAGGTGGGACTTTGGGCCCAGCAGGTACCAGATCACCAGGAAAGACTCCTGTGACACCCAGTGTCTACTCAGACAGATGGATTCCTGCCAGCTCAAGTCACAGAGAAGCTGGCCCTTGTACTGGATTGGAAGGGGGGAGACTACTGGGAGCAACATAAATAATACCAGCGGGACAGAGGGGCAAAATATTAATTAAAACCATTTTATAATTTATTAAGAGGTTAAATAGTAAATAGTCTCTGGATTTTCCACTCTCAGCAGGTGCCAAGACTTCACATTTTCTTGTGTCGGGAGATTCTGTACACCCTTCTTTTGACGGATGACAAGGCCAGAAACAAGATGTTAAGGGCAGGGGGAAAAGAGGGGGGCTTGACACTGAGAAAGGGACCAGAATAAAAGATAAAATACTGTGCTGTTGTCTTGTGCAGATCAAAGCTTCTCCCAGCAGCTGCAGCCTCCAAAGAGTTCAAAGAAAAGGGCTGTTTGGGTACCTTCTCCCCCTTCAGTGCCACTCTCCCACGAGAAGGAAAGTCCCAGATCTGCACAGCAAACTTATCTCCGAGAGAACCTGTTTTTGAAAGCTTTGATAGTCTTTGCCATCATGGGTGCAATTTCTGCAACACAGAAAGAAAAAAAAAAAAAACAAACACAAATCATCAAACCAATCAACCAAAAAACCCCAAGCATTAAAGCAGCAGACACAGACTAGGACAGCAGAGAGCAACTCAAAGCTGCAGCCCTGGTAAAGCAGATGCAAGGCAGGTGTAAGGGGGTGCTCTCTGATCATGGCCTAACGTAGTCTCAGGAGAGCACTCTCTGCACTGCAAGAGCAGAGATCTCTAGTTAAACTCTTCCTGCTTCCTTCCCAAGACAGCTGCACTACAACTTCATTGTTCCAAACAGCTGGACAGACACAGAAGGACAGCAGGAGAGGAAAGGCAGGGTTTCTGCCTCGCTGCTACCATTAGGACAGGCTGATACAGTCAGCGCTGAGCAGGCAGGCAAGTCTGATGTTTCCCTGTGCTTTTTCTTGTGCAAGAAGTTTGAACAGACTTGATCATCCTCTCCTTAGGGAGAGAGGCCACCAACATCAACCCTCCTGCACAGCCTGGATTTCTCTTACAGCAGAAGCAGCAGTTTTGTGCGTTTGTAAAGGAGGAGCTCTAGGAGACCACAGGGATGTTCTGAGGTTTGTACTTACTCTTCACTGGTGGTTTCCTGGGGTCATAGGAGGAGAAGGTGCTACCTGAAGATGGGACAGAATGGGCACTGCTGGTGCTGGGCCCATCATAGGACTGCTCCTCACTCACACGAGCGTGGCTTTTGCTAGATGTGTACAGGACTGGTTTTATTCTGAAACAGACACGACAGACGTTTCAGTAAAGGAGTCACTGTGGTTTGATGCGATTCTTCAGACACAAGCCACGTTTGTTAACAGCAGCATGGCTGATAGCCCAGGGAACCCACCACGACCAGGATCTCCACACTTCCCAGCAAGAAGAGGCCGTTACAGTTACAAGTTTCACTGCAAAAGGACCTCCCAGACACACAGTATGTTTTCCTGCCAGGACACAGAGCTTCAGGGGGAAGCTGGCAGGTGCCCACAGGAAACGAGGCCCTGCACAGCAAGTGCTACTGAGAAACACTCACTTGGTCTTCTCTGGCAGAAGAGGTCCTCCAGTTCCGAACTTCTCTTGTCTCCTTCGTACGTCGCGAGGGGGCTTCGCTGCAGAGTTCACAAACGCCATTTTGGCCACTCGACCTGTAGGAGGCCAGAGGGAACCATTGCTTAGATCCAGCTTATTATAAAGGAGGCTCAGCAGTGCTTGTCTTCATAGACTCATAGAATCATTTTGGCTGGAAAAGGCCTCTAAGATCATCAGGTCCAACCATTATCCTAACACTACCAAGCCCACCACTAAACCATGTCTTATTACAGCAAGCTCCAGCCACCGCTCCCCAGTCCATCCACTCCAAAGCTCAGGTGATAGCCTCCTCCCTAAGGTCTGAACCTCTTGCAGGCACAACATGGGCTGTGAGAAGTCAGACCGATCAGGTCAGTAGCTCTCATTATGTTCACGAAAAGAGCAGTAATGCCCCCCCCCCAGCCCAGTGTTCTTCAACCCCAGCATGGAGAAGCCCCTCTAGAACAGCAGGTGCCTCTGCAGCCCTACATATTCTTGCTGCAAAATGTTGCTCTCTCTAAGTCTGCATCAACACCACTATGGATGAAGTTGAGAGCCTGCTAAGCCATTAAGCAAAGGCCACCACATAAAGAAGAGAGAGCTAAGCAACTCCTAAATCGGACCACATTTCCACCAGTCATTCCAAAAGACCTTCCCCACACAAAGACATCCCCTAGGCAGCATTCCCAGACCCCTCTCTGATCATTCAGCCCCTACTTTACCTTTGGGTTTGTTGGCATGAGCTGAGCCGATGTTCCGTGCCAACATGAGCAGCCGCTGCTCTCGTGCGTCGTGAAGTCGAAGGTACATCTCCCGCCAGGACTCAAACTCTTCCGGCTTCTCGTTCTTGAAGTCCCGGAGACAGTGATTGTGCCACAGCTGATCCGTATCCTCAATGAGGACCTGAAGCAAACCCACACGTAAGCTGGGATCCCTCCTGACACCTTCCATCCCCTCTCCCTCAGCACCAGCTAGTGCCAGTGTCACTGGAATGCCACAGAGGACAAGACAGCTTAGGGGCCAACTTGCAGCAAGAGATGGGCAGATGGCAAAGCCAGGAACTCAGAACTAGCAAAAGCCACCTCTTTTTTAAAAAAGAGTGTTGTTCTTTGCTATTCTGCTATTGCAGTTGAGGACAGAACATCACTCTCACGTGTCACCATCCCTTCCCCAGGCCAAGGCACTCACATGATTACATTCCTCAATGCGATACAGCTGCTCGGGGGTGCATCTCTCCAATACTGGCTCCAGCACTGAGAAAGGGACACCACCCACTTCGTAGATTGCTAGAGAGAAGCATGAAGCACAGATTATTTATCCTGCTCCTTCCCTGCCAAGGAAAGGTCTTGACACCTTGAGATGCAGCGGAAAAAACCTGCAGCGCTGCACAACACTACACAATACAAGGGAAAGGAGAAAGGAACCGTAGGTGCAATAGCTCTGTGATAATGGGTCACCATACACCAGTATCTGCAAGTTAAGCAGTGCCTGTGCAAGGCTCTGTTTACCACTATTTCCAGTGCTTTAGCACTCCCTGAAAGCACGCTGGGTGCTGATTCCTGCAGCACTAACACTTTCAGCAAGATCTGCCTTGTGACAAGGGACAACTGTTCACATGCTCCAAGCCAGATGCTGCTGGGATATATACAAACAAGTTTCCAAGATTTCAGTACACCTGCACAGCCACACAACTTTAAGACAGATGAGGAAAGGTACTTACAGTCAATGTTGTTACTGAGGACTCTGATACATTGCTGATACAGAGACATCATCTTGGGGAGGTAGGCAGTTTTAGAGCCTGAATACACTTGCATCTTCGAATTCAACCGGCGGCCTGTAAAACCTGCTTCGCTCTCTTCAACTGGCGAGGACACTGCTGTAAAGAGAAAGACTTGGAGTAAGAAGGGAGCAGAGAAAAGAAGAGCCCACCCTGATGAATAGCCCAGGAGACATAAACTGGAGTCACACAGAAGCAACCTAAAGGGCCAAGTCTTCTCTTAGAGACCTGCAACCTAGTTCAGGAAGGGCAAGTCCAAAGCCCAAGTCTCAAGAAGGGTCAGCAAAGGATATTCCTCATTTCTGTGAGAGCACGTGGGAAAGCAGCTACCTTTTTCAGAAACCTAGGCTCTGGGCATCAGAAACAGGACACCAGACCACAACAGGAAGACTTGAACCCAGCCAGCATCCACTCCTTCCAACAAACAGTGCCTGGAGCCCATTTCAAATTTATTTTCCTGCCCAACGTACCTTTCCTTTTTGTCTGGGAGCAGGTAATGGACTCTATAGAAGGAAGAGGGCGGTAGTTGGCCTGGATGGGTGGCAGTGGGATGTCCGGTAACGTTGGTACCACATCTAAAAGTATCTGGAAGGAGAGGATGTACATGCAAGTAAGCCAAGAACACAGGAGAATGTTACATCCTGCACTGAACGGCATTTTGGTTAATATTTGAATAAGCCACTCAATGCTGATCAGCTTGCACCAGGAAATAGCCTCAGGGGGAGGTTGCACTTCTACCACTTTACCGTGGCTCTGTCTAGGCTGCCAACACAAAGAACCCAAAATTTGGGATCTGAATCACTCAGCGCCCTCCAGTAAGAGCCATCCACATCTTTAACCTACGAGGTTCAGTGCTGAAGGCCTCTGGTGAGAACACAAGTCAGATTAACAATGCAAAGAACTAGAGAAAAAAAACAGAAGAGAAAGCTGTCAGAAACATTTCCTTGATCGCAAAGACTCATTTACCCGTTCTGTCTCTTCTCCTCCCCACAGCCTGAAAAAACTCCGCAGTGATGGAGGAGAGTGGAACCTCACAAACTGAGGGAAACCTAAAACTTTGATATGAGGCACTTACTAGAATGAATGGCAAAGCGGGATTTTAAAATGCTGCTAAGATTATAAAAACATTTTTTGAAGAGCAGAGTGTTTCAAAGTTGAGTAAAAAGATCAAGCAGTAAAGGTTTTACACGTTAGTCCCTATTTATATACAAAATCCTGGCACCCATGTGGCAATGAGTATATACAGAAATATTGCTCATTTTTCAAGCTTTCACAAAAGAAGGTCTGTCTTCTACAATAAGCTGCCTTGTAACACCAGTTCTCCCATTTCTCCCCCACTTCCGGAGACCAACAGATTTAGTTAACAAAACTGTTAACTAGCAGTATCGATTTTTAAAAAGCTCCATTTTAGAGAAGCATAGATACTTGAGAGGAGAGACATGTGAACCGTGCTAGCAGGTGGAGATGCACAGTATATTAGACCGGATCCAAAGCTGACTCACATCTAAAGGTATTCTACGTGCTTAACGAGTGTATTGTGTCCAACATGCTTTCACAGGGGTATCTAGCTGAAGGTGCTCTCTTTGACCCTCCCCATTTTGGAATAAAAAAAGCTTTTGCCTATTGCATTTCTTTTTTCCCCTCCCTCTTCACCCACTTCTCCAGCAGAGTTCCGTTCTAACAGCACGAAGCAATGCCTGCAGCATAGGGCATGTGAAACACACAGTGTCTCCCAGCAGGAACCAGGGGCCACAGACCTAGACACCAACGAGACACGGCAAGCACACCCTGATGCAGAACACAGGCCACCACCTCCAAGGGGAAAACTAACAGCCCAGATGGCAGAGGACCGAGCGCAGCTGATCCCATTTTCTTTGTTCACGTTCAGATCCTTCAAAACCTTACCCTCTTTGGTTTAGGAGGCTCTGGTAGTTTCTTCTCTGCCTTTTTCTCACTTGTTCGCTTGTGGCTTGGACTTTTCCGACTCGAGCTTGAGCTGTTGGTACTGGCTTTGGATCCATTCTGTTTGCTGTGCCCTTGGTCTTTCTCCCCAGCTGACACAGAGGGTTTGACTGCTTTCTTTTTCTTTTTCTGGGGCTGGTCATAGCTGAGGTATGACTCAAAGGACATTGTAGGTTGTTCAAATTCATCCTCCGCTTCCCCCTCCCCAAAATTTGAGGAAAAGCCCATCGATTTTTTGTCCACGTCAGAGACTTTGCGCTTCCCCTCTGAAGACTTTAGGCTCGCAGAAATCCCCTTCTCTTTAATCCTGTTTGACGAGTCACTCTCAGCTTTCCGTTTCTCCCGCTCTGTGTTAGAGGTCTCCAGGCTCAGCTTGGGCTTTTCCAATTTGCTTTTTTCAGAGTCCCGATGTTTTTGCTTCTTAACATGGTTGTCCAAAGACTCTTCCAACTGTGGCAACGTGTGCAACTTCTCCTTTCTGGAGGTGCCGCTTTCTCGGTTCTTCTCCTTCTTGGTGCCATCTGACATCCTCTGCTTCTCCTTGCTGCCCCCTGCTGTGGGGGCTTCTCGGAGTTGCTCTTTAAAAGAGGTCTTGTGCGATCTTTCTGGGCTGAAGGCAGCGGTCCTCTCCTCCCCTCTGCCATCAAGTCGCTGCTTCTTGTGAGAAGAGTTGTGCTCTTTGCTTCGACTCATGTTCCCTTTGTCATAGAACTCACCAAGGTTTCTCTCCCGGCCTCCCCCCAGCTTCTCCTGAAAGCTGGGGCCTTTACTGGCTTTCCGATGACATACTGTCGGTTCTTCCTGCTCCTCAGAGGCGTAAGGGTCTGCGTACATATCCTGAGGGCTCTCGCTTGGCTCAGGTGACGCAGCTTGTCCATAGTCCGAGTACTCCTGATCTGAAGAGAGCACTGGGGAAGATCTGCCCCAACCCTTCCCTTCGTGGCTGCTACAGCCATAAGTCTCATGGGCTCTCTCAGGCCTAGGATACCTTTTGGACTTCTTTTCCCTATGATCTGGGCTATAGGACTGGCTGCAAGATGGCTGGAAGGGTTCTGAATACTCCTCATCAGGTTCCTCATCCTCTCTGAGCGAGGGTTCTTGATGTCTTTTGCTTGAGCTGCTCCTCTCATACTCACGGTCTTCAGAATCTAGGTTATTTCTGAAGGGATGAGAAAACAAAATAGTTAGATTAAAACTTCCCAATATGAATTAAAAGACCCACTCCCCGTAGACCACGTGGATGGGAACCTCTCTTACAGAAGACTAAGGTTACCTTTGGTAGTTTTGTGGTAAGAATACCAGAATTCTCTCAGGCACAGCAATGTTCAGGGATTTGAAACTGCATCTCTAGTGCAGGAATTGATTAAGCATCTTTACCAGGACTAGAGACTTCACAGTTCACTGGGAAGCGGAGGCCAGACTCATATGGAGACTTCTCCATGCCTACACGCTCCTGGCTGTGTGGTGCCTACGAGAACCATGTCCCCCAGTTCACCAGTTCAGCACGCAGGGATACCCCAGCCATTGAAATTATCATGAGTAACTGGGTCTGTCACCCACATCTGAATAATCTCATTCTGGGTTCAACACAGCTTTGTTACTGCAACATGCTTGCTAGCATTAACTTTCAGTTTCCATAGGATTTTTGCACATAAAAGGCTTCTTTCAAAGCAAGCCACTTCCTTTACTTGGGCCTAGAATTTCCTCTCTTCAGCATCATAAAACGGGAAGCAAGCAGATTGTATCTCTTGCTTTATTAAGGGCACTTTCCTGGCATCTACTGTTAATCTCTTCATCAAACTGCAAGTTCTTGAAAATCAGCCCCTACTTTCACGCAGAACTGCAGCTGTCAGCAACCCAATGTTCTGTGGCTAGCAGAGGCAGGAGGTTTATGCCAAAACAAGGCAAAAACCCCATGCAGAGTTAGCACGCTTGTGTTTCAAGTTTTTCCAGAGCCTTCACTTTGTTTCTTTGGTCAGAGAAGTTTATAATCTCCACTGCAAAGATACAACAAAGCTTATCGATGAAGATAACCGAACGGGTTCACTTACCTGTCTGCCTCCTGGGACACCGGCACCAGCTTCTTCCACCTGGCTACGAGGTTCTTCGCAAAGTCTCCTACAAGCTCGTGTTTCCGTAAACTGTTCACGGTCTTCCCAACACCCGTCTCCTTCATGAGAGAGCCAAGATGTGAATTCATCTCAGCAAAACAGTCAGCATTCTCACCTCTGCTAAACTTCCCCCCAAGCGAATCAAGTTAACCCGCCACCTATTGCTGCTAGGTAGAAATAAACTTCCTTGATCTAACGGCAAAGATATCCCATCTATCGTGTTTTCAGCAGACATATACTACAGTTCTGTAAAGCAGAGACGACTTAACTTTACCTTAGTCAAACACTAATTATCTGTATTAATAAACCATGTTAGTATTTACCATGACTGTTGGCAAGTTTGAAGGCAGAAGTCACTAATAATTTTAAGGATTAGCACTTCCTAATTTCATGCCAATACAGTTATCGTTAGGAACTGCTCCAACTCTCATCTCCCAGTCAAGTGTTAAGCTTTTGGAAGAACTGAGGACGACAAACTGTCCTCCATGGCTTCACACTTGCTCTGACACGCTCCTTCCCCGTGCCTGGAATCTCTCACTGCAATCGCGCCTGGGACACCGGGCTGTAGCAGGTGGCCAAGGCAACACACCCCGTTGCAGGGAAAGAAACATTTCCATGGCAAACAGTTATCCTGCGACTTGACAGACACGATGAAAGTGTGAGAGATTTCACAGATCTTACCACAAGAATGTCAACTGTGATGGGCAACTCAGACAGCCTCTTCAGACTTTTCAGCAGCTGCAGAGACAAGAGGAAAAGCGTTCAGGCTTGTCACACTCAACTACATACTGCGATCAGAAAGGAAGAAAATGCTGCACTGTGTGAGAGCCTGTTGGAAAGACCCAAGTGGCAGACAGCTGCTGTCTTGCTCCAAATCAAGCTCCTGAGAAGCTGAACACGAGGGCCAACTGTAAAGCAATTACCATCTCTTTGTTACGAGGGCCCATCTGATAATCCCAAAACACACTCAAATATTTCTTCACACAGGACTGCAGCTTAACTTTGGCTTAAAGCATCAGGAACAGACACACACAGCTCTTGCACAGCACGTGGAAGAAAGGACTTGGAAGCTTGTGACTCTCAGAAGGTGGTGCTGAGAATTGCATCACCCGTTGAGAGGAAGGGGGGAAAAAAATATTAAGATTCTTTTCTGAAGTTTTGCAAGCTAGACACTGAGGGAAAGAAGATTTCTAGATACTCTTGAAGATCTAAGAGGGAACCCACTCCTCCCCTGCAGACCCTCCACTCTGCCAGTGCTGCTGACAGCCCCTCTCCTCTCAGCTATAGCCTGTGCTAAAAAAGCAACTGATCCCTTCCACACCCACTGCCTCTCGCCCCACTCTCTTCCCTTCCCTTCAGCATACACCAGTGAAAAATGATGTTTTCCCCCATGCACATGCTGCCAAGCGAGGCCCTGCCAGCGCATACACCTGCAGGCCAGGGAGGGAGGAGGAGCCCTCTCCGACTTGCACCTCAGCGAGGGGCTGCAGGTAAAGGGGACGTACTTGCACCTCTGCCACCCAGGTGGTTGGGGACATCACTTCACCGCCATGTCTACCGACTTTTTAGTTCCATTACATGGCAGCGCACATCTGACAGCACACCACTGCCCCTCACATTATTTCCTGCAGCTCAGCTATAGCCACAGACCAGCCTCGTCAGCGTTCCCATTATTATAGCCCCTATACCACCCAGGCTTTGTTCAGCACTGCTGCGCTATATGCCATACAAAGGGCTGTCCCTGATCCAGATCTTCTCTTAAAGCACTGCGCTCATGCTCAAATCAGCACTGTTGGCCTAAGCTATTCCAATCATCCCTGCTTCCACCCTGCAAGGATCAGAGAGGTTTAGAGGTTTCCTTCCTTTTGAAGGAAATGAGTTCTTTTAACCTATTTGAAGAGTGTTATTACTTTCAGAGAGAATATAGAGATCAGCCTTATCTCAACAGAGAGATAAGGCTTAAGCAGAACCACAGGACAGTTTCTGTTCACAAGAAACCACTGTCCCATCCCCGTTATATTTAGGACTTCACTGCCATGACCAAAGGTTTAGGGTTTCTTGTTTGTTTTAGAATTGCAAGAGTGAAACACTGATACCAACAGTAACACGGTGTTTCAGCACTCTTGAGCTGGGATGCTGAGCGGGACACAACAGTTCTAGCTGCGCTGTAACCACAGCTAACCGGCTCTTCAAGCCCCTGCAATTCTGAGCTCAGGGTAACGTGCCATCCCCCAGGATTCACAGAGTCTGGGGCAGGCAACATGCTCCATCACCTGCCTCAGCTGATGGCTGGGGTAGGGGGAGATGGGCAGGGAAGACGACAGTTGAGCTAAAAAATCCAGATGTCCCTTCAGTTTTCAGCACTGCTGTTACTCCGTCAGCACTGCTGCTCAAAAGCTCACTGGCAATCAAAGCCATCAAACCAGAAGCAGCAGAGGCAGACACACAGCCCACCTCTGCTGCCGCCCCTCAAACTGCCGCAGCGAGGCCTGCCACAGCTCCCGGGTCGGGATCCCTCTGGGAAGGCTGTCGGTAACGCAGGGGTTTGGACTAGCATGTGCGAAGGCCCTCTTTGGAAGGGGGCAGGAAGGGAGAGGAACAAGGAGGGATCTTGTACTAGACAGAAAAAGAGTAAAACGGGACAATATTAAAACAACAGCGTCTCTGTAAGCTGATTACCGTCCTAGAGAGGTTGTTCCAGACCTTACAATCCCACCAGGAAACTAAGAGTCAACAGAAAACTCATCGTGGTATCCTTAAAGCCTTCCAGTTATTTTCCAGATACACCCCACTCTAGCATCTTCCATAGGTCTTTTTGCTCTTTAGTTATTTGTTGCCTTCAGGGCCGAATTCCAAGAAGAAAAGCGCTATTCTCAAGGGAGCTCATCTCTGGATTTTGTATAGCCAGGGAACGTGTAGTTTGAGACCAGGGGACCCACACGTTTGTTACCTGCGCTTCTCTGACAACCCAAGATATCAAAATCTGTAATTATTGACACCGTCCAAGCAGCACGCAGCCTGGCAATATCTGAGTTAGGGATATATTTGGGAGCTGTGTTCATACAGCACAGCAAAACCTCGCTTTCCTCGCAACCTCTGCGGACCACAGGTCCACGTGCATGGGACGCATCAAGTGAGGCAACCCTGATGCAGTGAGGCTTAAGAACTTGCACTAATCTGTGTTTCCTATGGAAACAACCTGAAGGGAGTACAGCCACTGCCTTCAGCTGAAATCAGCCAAGCAGACTCGAGTCTGGCAGCTCATCTCAGAAATAACTGAGCTCCTACAAGTCCTATGAGAAAAAGGCAACCAGGTAGAAGATAGAAAACACAAGGCTTGGGTCTTGCCAGACACCAGATGAAATACATGAGAAAGCTCTTCTAAAACACCCCAGCGTAGGGTAAAGTTTCAGTCAATCAGCCACAAGACAGAAACCATAAAAACTTCACTTAATTGCAGCTCAAATAAAGTTTTGTTTAACATGGGTGGATAGTTTTCTTTCTCTAAAAGAAGTCAGCCAGTCCATTACAACACTAACGCTGCGCACTGATATAAATTTACTACAGCACAGCCTGGCCTCTTCCCCTTCATGAAGATGCTCTGTCATTCATGTTTCCCCCACTCTCTTTCTTCCCTCAGTCTTGCAGCAGAGCTTGTATCTTCTCTGCTGGGAAAAAAAAAAAAAAACACCCAACCAACCAAACAAAAAAAGGACCATTTCCAAGCCATTACAGCATTGTCCAAAGTTTCGCTTATACAGTTCTGTGCCAGCTGCCCAATTCTCACCCAAAAGCAATACTAATACTGAAGACCTTTCAGCAAGGCAATACAGAGTTGCACACAATACTGGGCAAACATTATTCTTTTCACATTACTGATAAAATATTTCAAAAGGATGAGGCAAGAAAAGCAAAGATTGGAAATAGCGTAACGTGTGGGTAGCACCCAGAGGTGCCGTGGGTTTGTCCTGCTGACAGGGTAAAGTTGTAGCTGCTGCCGACCTGTTGTGGAAACAGTTACAGCAGAAGAGCCAAAAGCCATTTTCTGACATAGGAAGGTGCTCAGGAGATACACAATCTATCAAGACAATGCAATGGCAACTAAATCCGAGCCTAGAAACAGTAACACTCCCGAGGACATAGTTGAAATAAAAAGCTCATGCTGGGAGAAGGGCGAAAGTTTCAAGTCACTAACGTAGCTAGTAACAGCCTGCGAACGCTCACCGCCTCTCCTTCCCCCTGCAAAACTGGACAGGATCAACAGGGAAAGAAACGACTTAACACCACAAGGTTACTGGAGAAAGAGTCACCCTGTGCAAACAGCGCCCAAAGACTTACAGTGCCCGAGACAGGCAGACAAGTAGTTATTGCCCCAAGCTGACAAGGGCACGGGAGCACTAACTGTGCACAGCGTGCTGAGCCAATATTCCAAGTCTTGCACGTGCTCTCGGCACCACGGAGCCCAAGGCCCCTCAGAATGGGCTCCTCAGCAGCCCCTCAGCTCCGTTTGGGACCCCACTGGTTAAACCCTGCTCTGGACTTGGCTGAGAGGGTGAGAAAAGGAACCAGGATCTCCCATCGCTTCACCCCCAGCAAGGCTGGAGCTGGGTTACAGGGGCCTCCATTTCTAAGGGTCAGTCAGCACTTGAGCACTTCAGTATCCATCCTTCTTTGTGGGCGGTCAGGGGTCTTGGAAAGCAAGCGGTTCTGCAGGCATTTGCCTCAGTTAAACAAAATTAACCAAGTGCAGAGCGGCTGCGCGGCTCTCACTGTCTCCTCTTTCACCTGAATTAAGCAAAACACGAACCAAACACCTGTAAATAGCCACAACCGATGCTCCCCGTTTAAAATCCGACATCCTAGAGAACGGGATAACAGCGTGCAGTGGGCCCACACCTGAGCTCAACTCTGATTCCAAATTTCAGTTGAAAAAAAAACCAGCTCAGAACCCCGGGGCCCAGCAGGAGAGTTGCTGTCAGCAACAGACGCAGCCGAATGTCACCGAACGGACTAGAGCACAAGCAGGGATCAGGGCAGCACGCAGACGGCAGCCGCTCCGTGACAGCTGCTGCGGGCAGCAGATTTTGGCAGCGGACACGTTCTCCCATGGAGATGGGCGAGAAGCATCAAGCAACTTCCCCGAGGCCAGAGCGGGAACCCACGCCGGGGCAGAGTTAAAACTCGGCAACTTCTTGCCCTGACCCCAACTCCCCAGCGATCGCGGTGGCCTCGCCATGGTCCTGGCCGTCCCCGGTCCCACGGCAGGGCTGCACCTCCCTGTCACCTCCCGCCCGGGCTCACGCTGGGCACGGCGGCTCTTCCACCATGAACACGTCACCAGGGCAAGACTCTTCCGGCAAGTTCTCCCGTTGCCCGCTCGCCTCGCAAACCGCACCCCACCGACGTGCCACGGGGGGACCCCACACAAGGACCCCCGCACGCCGCAGCGGGCCTCCCGCGGGGCAGCCGGGGCCTGCGTGACCGGCCCAGGCTGGCACCAGCGCGGGGGGGGGGGGGCTCCCACCGGGAACAAACCCCCGGGCCTGCCCCGCTGCCGCGGCTCGGAGGCGGTGGGCCGCCCGCCTCGCCCCGCGGCCCCGGCCGGGCAGGTAACTTCGGGCGGGGGGGCCCAGCGGAGGGCAGGCCCGGCCCGGCCCCGCTCTCCGTGCCCCCCGCGGGGTGACCCGGGCCCTCCCGACCCCCGGTCACACCACGCCGCCCCCGCTGGGGAGAGGAAGCCCCGGCCGCGTCGCCGCCCCCGTCACCTTCTTGGGCTCCGAGCTGCCCGCCAGCCGCGACTGCAGCTTGCCCACAACTTCCAGCACCGACTCCGCCATTTTTACTGCTGGAGAGGCCGCGACGGCGGAAACGGCTTCACCGCCCGCTGGCCACACGGCGTTTCCCCACCGCTGCCGCCATCTTGGCTACGGGCAGGAAACGGAAGCAGCGCAGCCGTTGCCCCGGCCGGTGGCGGCCATGGCGGGTGCGGGCAGAGTTCGGCGGGTGCCATCTTGGGGCCTGGCAGCGGCGGCGGGCAGCGCCATCTTGAGTTCTGGCAGGGCGCTGCTGAGGGGAGCGCGGCCGCCATGGTCACCCCTCGCTGGGGCAGTGGTGCCACCTCCGGCTCCACCGTGGTCAGGACAGTGTTTCCTCAGACAAACGTCGCTTCATAACTATTCCCGTCGTATCCCAATGGCCAACGGCTCCACCACGGCTGTTGGGAGCGAGTGGGAAGTCGGTGTTTAGATTTGTTCCCTGTCACAGGCAAATGGAGTGGGGCCGCAGGCCGGGGGCTCTTCAGGCCGGGGGCTCGGAACTGCCATTCCCTTCGCTCACTCAAGAGAACAGGGAAGGCATCAGCAGGGCAATATCCCACCCGTTCATCCCCAAATTCCCTGGTGAACCCCTCTGGAAAGGAATCAGGCGTTTGGCTGCCTCCTTATTGCCTTGCCCTTGGCAGTGGCCAGGTAATCATGCCCAGCCTTTGGTTTACCGCCTTCTCCTGGTGCTGGCTGCAACGATGCCCTTGGCTGGAGCGGCGCTACCTGAATCCAGCCCTTTCCATGTCTCTTGGGACTCGGCTGAGGGCGGCTGTCCTCACATCACCCCAAAAGCCTGCTGTAAGTGTAGAAGTGATAAGAGCAGTCAGCTGGCTGGGAGGGGAGAGGAGGGAGGAGGATGTTGTGTGGGTAAAGTTGAGGGTCTCTGTCTCTCAACCCGCAGGCCCCTGTGCTGGTCAGAGCTTCCCCTTGGACTAACCGGTCTGAACAGCAAGGTAAGGAGCAGACCCAGCCTGTAGGTGAGTCATGGAGAACCAGGGCTCGCCTAGCAGGATTTGCAGACACCTCGTGCGGGTCCTGGGAAGTGCTGAATAATGGAAATTATGGCATAGGGAAAGACTGTTGTTTTCTAAAATGGGGCTGGAGGAATTATTGGCAGCAAAATGGTGCTCAGAGCAGCAGTGTCCAGGTAGTTTTCCAGGCCAGGGCGGTGTTTGCTGTGAGTCAGATCCTGCTTGAACCCAGGGTTGGGGGCACCGGCAGGTAAAGGAGAGGGACTCACTTTGGTCGGATATTAAAGAAAATAAGCCTTCCATAACTTTCTGAAGACACAGTTTCACCCAGCATAGGTCCTGCTTTGCTGTTAGCTCAGTAATATGGCGCAGGGCTGAGATTAGCAGCACTGAAAGGATGTGAGGACAACTACTGTCTTTTAAGAGAAGTTTAAACAGCTAGAAAAAAAGCCTTGTCTTCCCTCCTTTCTGTCTGGGCCCTTTGAAATCTCTTCAAACCATTCCAGCTCCCTAGATTAATCCAGTAGACAGGATTAATCTGTAGGAAAAATATCCTTTTCAAGTCACTGCAGTGGTATTTCGATCAGAAGCAGCGATGACGTCCCATTTTAAACTAACTGCAGGTAGTAAAGGTCGCTCTGCCCTCCTGCAGCCAGGCACTGGAGTAACGTGAACACGTGCTTCAAATCAGAGTCTGTCAAAGGTGCCCAAAGGGGACAGGCAGGATCCCACAGACATCAACATGAGCCCGAAACTTCTCATGGCTCAATTGTACTTGTGTGAAGTGTAATGCAGTTGGAAGTCCTCTGTTTTATCTCAGAACAACTTCCCGCCTTGATTCCTAAGTGGGGTGGACAGGGGATGGAGAAACCAGCTGCATTGCTGGGCCTTCCAGAAGGAGATAAGGCGGCTTTCGGAGATCAGCTCGCCCAACTGTGGTGCTGGGCTCCACACCAGGCCCACAGGAGCTGCTGAGCGTTGGCGTCACCTCTCTAAAATGGGGTCTGGAACTCCTGAAAGGGGGTGAGCAGTTTTATGGACAGAAACACTGTGCTTGTTTCTGTAAAAATAAAGGCAAAAATCAAGGCAGTCTGGGGAGTAGAAGGGATCGGGCAGGTCCTCAGCGCAGCCCAGTGGGAGATGACACCCAGGTCACTTATTTCACAAGGCCAAACCCTCCTGCCCTGGCAGGTTTCAGACCACGACCTGGCTCCCGTCCTGCTGGGACCAGTCTCAGGGTGAGGGCAGCTGGACAGCCACCTCCCTCCAGGACAAGTCCTGCTTCTCTTCGGGTTTGTTCAGCAGCAAGGATGTTCTTGCAGTCCTGTATCTCAGAGAGATGTGGGTCTGAGGGATCTGGAGAGAAGGCCTGGAATTTAATTTTCCTGGGAAATGCCAATATTTAACCTGTATTTTCACTTCAAATCCAGCTGAAACTGCAAATTTTCCTGGGGAATGGATAGTCTGAACAGAATGAGTGTTTGGAAACATCCAAGTGTTGTTGCTCTGACAGGGTAAATCCTGGTTCCTTTTCCCAAGCCTGAGCTGGGTGTCAGAAACCATTTCATACTCAAACACAGAGACAGAGTGGCATTTGCGCCCAGTTTCAGGACTGCTCCAGGATGTGACACTGTGACAGATGAGCTCTCAGCAGTGTAAATTGGGGTATCCCCATGAAACACTGCAATACCAGGGATGGCTCAAGTGCCTGGGACTTTGCTCCTGAATCCCCTTGGCTTCTGTGCCATCCCTGCTCCCTCTGCTCACCCTGGCCAGCTGAGCTTGGCCGGGCTGGCACTGCTGCTTTCCTCCTCATTCCTGAATCCTCTTTCCTGGAAGGGACTTTTAGTAAATATTTCCCTTCTCTATATTTTTGTTGAAGTCTTATAATGCCCTCCTTCTTCTTTGCCCAGTGCTAAATATGAACTGATTACTCAGTTCCAAGAAACCTGATCTTTATGGCCAAGCGTAATAAACAGTACCCAGACATGTGAGACAGCACAGTAACAGCTATTTCTGGCCAGCAGATTTGTTCCCTCACACATTGGCTGCTCTGAGCTCCCTCAGAGGAGCTGAGGTCACTGCCGAGTTTCAGGCTGGAGTTTCAAGCTGGAATTTGGGAACATTCAAAAGCTGGATTTTTGTTGTTGTTGTTGATTTTTTTTTGCACTCTGAACTGGTCCCCCCAAAGGGCAGCTGGCCCCACTGGTTACCCAGCAATGCCTCACCTTGCCCAAGGGGCTGAGGGGGAAATGAACACCCTTTTCTATGCGGTCCTGCAGTACTGAGGTTCATCTCACCTCGGTGCTTGTGGGAACCTCTGTCAGAGCTGCTGGGACTTGATTCACCCCGTCTGACGTGCACCCAAGTCAGGCAAAATACACCCTGCGATCGCCACCTTGCTCTGCCTGGAGTCTGTGTCACCCCAGCCAGCAGAGCTGCCAGCGGGGCCGAGCATGGCCCCATACCTCAGGAACCAGTGGGTGCTCCCAGTTTCCCAAGGCGACCACCCAAAATGCTCAGTCCTTTTTTAACACAGCAAAGGTGCTGGTATTGGTTGAGGGCTGAGGATCCCCTCTCGCAGTTATGGCACCTGATGCCTTTTAACAGCACTCGGGGGGGTACAGGGCTCGGGGGGCAGTTCCCATCCTTCCCTTGGTCTGAACCAAAGAGATTATGAGTCAGTGGGAGTTTTTGCTTTGCTTAATTGAATGTCTTAAAGAGCAGAAGGTCACCTGTACCCCTGCTACGAGGCTCCTCACCACTCCTTTCTCCCCAGGTGCCATTCCGATTCTGGCAAGATGGCACCCAAAAAGAAAACCCCCAAGAAGCCCAAGGTGAATAAAGAGGATGCATCCATCACCCCAGTGATGGTGGAAGACGCTTTGCTAGATGTTGAACACCTCAATCACTTGAATGGTTTGTACGACAGCGCCTCCAACGGCTTCCACTGCACAGCCACGGAGGTGGAAGCGCCAGACCACAGAGCCAGCCTTCTGGAGGGGATGAACCAGATGCGCCAGAAGCGGTTCCTCTGCGATCTCACCATTGCCACCAAAACAAAGTCCTTCGAGGTGCATAAACTTGTCCTGGCTTCCTGCAGCGAGTACTTCCACCGCCTGCTGCAGAGAGACCCTCAGCTGCACCGCGTGGAGCTCCACGACGTGTCCCCACTGGGCCTGACCGCCATCATCACCTACGCCTACACGGGGAAGCTGAGCCTCTCGCTGTACACCATCGGCAGCACCGTCGCTGCGGCCACCCAGCTGCAGATGCCGGCGCTGCTGAACATGTGCAGTGACTTCCTCGTTCGGGAGATGGCCGTGGAGAACTGCGTGTACATCGCCAACATCTCGGCCACCTACGGCCTCAACCAGGTGAAAGAGGCCACTCGGAAATTCATCCGGGAAAACTTCCTGGAGTTCTCCAAGACCGATCAGTTCATGAAACTCCCCTTCGATCAGATCAACGAGCTGTTGATGGATGATGGCCTGCAGATACCCAGTGAGGTTGCAGCTTTCCAGATCGCTGTCAAGTGGCTGGAGTTTGACCCAAAACGGGTCCGGTATGCTGCTGACCTCCTGAGCAACATTCGATTTGGCACAATCTCAGCTCCAGACTTGGTCAACCATGTGCAACCCGTGCCACGCATGATGCAGGATCCGCAGTGCCACAAGCTCCTTGTGGATGCTATGAATTACCACCTGCTCCCCCACCAGCAAAACAGCCTTCAGTCGCGGAGAACCAGGATACGGGGAGGCCAGAGGGTGCTTGTCACAGTTGGGGGTCGTCCCGCTTTGACCGAGAAGGCCCTTAGCAGGGAGATCAGCTATAGGGACGCAGAGGGAAACTGGAACAAGCTGACGGAGATGCCAGCAAAAAGTTTTAACCAGTGCGTGGTGGTGATGGATGGATTCATCTACATCGCGGGTGGTGAAGACCAAAACGATGCCAGGAACCAGGCCAAGCACGCCGTCAGCAGCCTGAGCAGGTAAGACGGGCACCACCTGGCCACCCTGACCCTGGGGAGGGGGTCAGAGCTGAGCTGTGTCAGCCTGTGCCCCAGCACCCACCATGGGGTGAGGGACAAGCGTGTCAGAAAGGTTCCCCTTTGCTATCAGTAACCAGGAGGTAGGTCTGGCCTGCGGGATAACGCTTCCAGGGAGGGACAAACGCAGCGAGGCCCAGCGCAGGGTGCTGGACTGCGAGACACAAGACCTGGAAACCACTTCCAGGGATTTGGTCTGCGTGACCTCGGCCTGGGCTTTCCCTGGGGATGTTGGTGTCCAGGCTGCGCTGCCCACGTCCTCCAGCAGCACACAGCACTGGTGCGGGATGAGGGCAAGGCAGGGCCTCTTCAAAGCTGCGAGGCTCCTGGAGAAATGGGAGCCCTCGTTATTTAGCAGTTACTCATTTTGTTACCCGGGGTAGCTCCCCTTTTCACCCGCTGGCTGTTCCTCCAGCCAGTGCCAGCATCGACCCAGTCTCTGGTTTGCCTGCGTTCACTTTAAGGTAGATTTACTGTCTGTAGGATTCCTGTTGCCCCTCAGGCTTTCTTCTCTCCGCCTCCATTTCTCTCTTCATCATTTAAATGACAAGGTTTGTTTCCTAAATACCCATAAACCTGTCACTGCATTGCCAAAGGATTACTATTCAAAGAAAGGAGGAGTAACCATGGCAACCTGACACGCAGTATTTTGTTTGCAACCTAAACCTGAACTTCCCAGTAGCTCTGCCCACGGCTTGGCTCAGCCACCTGAGGCGCCACACGCAAGTTGTTGTCGGCACTGCTCGAGGCCAGCCCTTTGTGCCCTCTGATCACCACCCCTCGGTTAAGAGCCATCATTGGGCTCCTTCCCCTTCACCGAGTGAGGTTTCAGGGACCCACTGGCAGGTCTCTTCTATTTCTGGCCAGTAGCTTATCCACTTTTCCCAGCCTGGCCTTAGTCCTCGTGGCCTTGCTCTGGGGACACAGCAGTTCCAGTTCCCTCTGCCATCTCGTGGGCACGCAAGGAGCTGACTTCTTACCACGTGCCTGTCTTTGGCCTGGCAGGGTGGGTAGGGAAGACCTGCCCCTAAGTCCTCTTCTACCTGCCAAGACCCAACAGAGGGGACACCGACAGTGCTTGGGGACACCTCAGATTGCTATTTCCAAGCCAGGCTGGAGCTTGCAGTGGCAGGAGCGATGCTGGGCCATCCCAAGGGCTAGAGTGGCAACAACCCCAGCAGTTGCAGGTAGGATCCAGTCCTGTGCAGTGCCGTCATCTCCATCTGCACTGCCTGTCCAGATGCTTTGGTACTGCTGGAGAAGGCAGAGAGGCCCTCCCAATTTGTCTCCTCCGAAGGAAGATGTCTGGCAGGCTCCTCTTCTCCCCGCAGCCCTAACGCTAGTCCTGGACAGACGGCTCTGCCCTTCCTCCCCCAGGTACGACCCGCGCTTCAACACCTGGCTGCACCTGGCCAGCATGCAGCACCGGAGGACACACTTCAGCCTGAGCGCCTGCAACGGGCTCCTCTACGCCGTCGGAGGGCGCAACGCCGAGGGCGCGTTGGCGTCCGTCGAGTGCTACGTCCCCGCTACCAACAGCTGGCAGAGCAAGGCAAGCCTGGAGACGCCCCGCTGCTGCCACGCCACCGCCGTCATTGACGGCAAGCTCCTGGTCACCGGTGGCTACATCAGCCATGCCTATTCCCGCACCGTGCGCTGCTACGAGCCCAGCACCGACGCCTGGAGGGAGCAGGCAAGGCTCAGCACCCCCAGGGGCTGGCACTGCGCGGCCACCGTGGCCAACCGAGCGTACGTGCTGGGTGGCAGCCAGCTGGGTCCCCAGGGCGAGCGGGTGGACGTGATGCCTGTGGAGTGCTACAGCCCACTCACGGGGCAGTGGAGTTACGTGGCGCCCCTGCCCACGGGGGTCAGCACGGCCGGGGTGGCTCTGCTCGAGGGGCGCTTGTGCCTCGTGGGTGGCTGGAATGAGAGCGGGAAGAGGTATCAGAAATGCGTGCAGTGCTACAACCCTGACCTCAATGAGTGGGCTGAGGACGAGGACCTCCCTGAGGCCACCGTGGGCGTCTCGTGCTGCACCATCACCCTCCCACGCCCCCTGAGCTCCAGGTCCCGGGCCAGCTCTGTGGCCTCGGTAGCAGCCAGCACATAAAGAGCCTTGGGTGCCACACGGCTTATGCCAGCAGCTAGGGAAGGAGATGGAGCTCAGGAGGGTGGGGTAGCTGGCTGGGGAGGCACAGTGATCTTTGGAAGTCACTGCAAAGTCTCAGACACTCTTGTTCCATCACAGCAAGTTTTGAGCTCTAGGAAAGTGTCTTCTGAGCTGCCTGCATCTTCATCCTGCAGCAGGGATTGCTCAAGCAGGGCAGACACAGAAGCAAGCAGGACAGAAGAGCTTTTCTCCTCAGCTGGCAGCACTGTATCACAGCGTGGATTGGGAAGAAATGGGGAAAAAAAGAAGAAAACCAAACTAGAATAATGCAGGAGAAATTCTACTGTAGGAATAGTATTACGAGACACCTTCAAAACAACAGTAGTTTCGGTATTGGGTACAACAAAGTGACAGGTCTGGAACAGATGCTGTTGCTCATGTAGCATTTGTTCAAGGGAAAGACATTTAATATTTACTCATTGAAGCTAGGTACCTTCAGGCCAGGAAT
Organism: Leptosomus discolor; assembly: GCF_034619465.1. NCBI lineage: Eukaryota > Metazoa > Chordata > Aves > Leptosomiformes > Leptosomidae > Leptosomus > Leptosomus discolor. The sequence goes on from NC_141419.1 coordinate 4,976,586, forward strand.
AAAGCCAGTCTGATAGCAAGGGAGAGAACTATTGGAGCAACTCACCAAGATCTCTTGGTCTTCCAAGTGCTGTGCTCTGGCTCAAGCAGAGGGAATCGGGGAAGTGCCCAAGGATGCTGTAAGACTCCAGGAGATTTGAGAGACAAATGGTGACCTGAAAATAAGTATCTGCTGGAACAGAATCCCTTCACATCTAAACCAGGAGCCCTCACAGATATATTCCTAGCCAGGCCCTGTTACTTGTTCCATCAAGCTCACAGCTTGGTTTTGAATGCAATTGGTGCTTCCCCATCACTGTGAAAGGAGAAGTGATCAGGAAACTTGAGCTTCTAGGGGGCAAGCACTTACTCAGTGCCTGGGGTCCCTCCCTGTCACTGCACCTGAGCGAGACCACTACCAGTCTTTATTAAAACCCCAGCTGCCCTTTCAGAGGGCACAGGGACTGCAGACCCCCTCACAGTGCTGCAGAACGGGCTCAGGCTCTTGGGCTGAGTCCATCAGTACAAACCACACCACCGCACCCCAAACCCTGCCCCAGCAGGTCCAAGATACAGCTCCAGAGCAGCGATAACCTGTGACAAGCAGGAAGCAAGAGGTTTACAACTCCAAAACAGGCTTGACAAAGGAATGGTCTAGTCTTTCAGACAATGCTGCACAATCACTGCTGGAAGTGAGTTTGTTCCTTCATTTTTAAATTATTTTTTACTGTAAGATGCAGAAGAGGACTAAGCACTAGAAGCAGAAGTAAGGGTGTTGCTGAACTCCACTTGTGTGAGCTGTATTGTCCTGCAGGAAATTTTCTCTTTAAACAATAAAGGCCATTTCTTTGCAGGGAAAGACTGTCTGGCTGTGTAATTACAGCACTCTTAAGTTCACACTCCTGAAACAGTTTAATGAACCAGTCAACATTTATTCTCTACCACTCAAGCACATCCAACAATTGCTCCAAGATTTCTAGAGCACATCAAGAGGGCCACGATCTGTGGGGCAGGAACAACTCCACCAGCTGCAGGTACAGGCACTCGAGGTCACACACTGCCCACAGAAGCAGCGTGGATCGGGGGCTTCTGCTGGCTGATCTCAGCCCTCTCTTGTGGCACCACGTTTGAATCTCGGGAGCCTCATCAATCCCCGGGCACTGCCACCACTGTGGTGGGCCTTGCCCATCCCCTCAGCCCTTTCCACCCAGTTCCATCACACTTGCTTATTAGACAACCCTCAGCCACGTTCTGGCTTTATTTTTTATGAGCACCATTTCCCCTGGCTTCCCATTGAGGAGCCCCCACAAAAATCACAACAGAAGTTAGGGGTTAGAAAATTTTATTTGCTTTTTTAGGTAACAGGAACTGCTCATTTACCAGGAAGGATGATGCCATCATACTGTGAGAAAAAAAAAAAAAAAAGAGAGAACCATCAGGTAAAGGTGCAGTACTGCCATGCAGAAAATCAAGTCACCACATTCATTCCAAGCCAGCCAGCCAACACTGACATGAAACACCAGTTCTCCTGCAGCCAACTGCCTTTCTACTTTGCTGCTGTGCTGTTCACTTCCAAGGGGGGCTTTCTTCAGACAAGCATTAAACTCCGCTCATCAGCCCAGCGAAACAAGCAGCCCCACCCTTCACAGGCTGACCTGACCAGAACTACACTCGTCCCTTTTCCAGTCTGAGGATTTGTCCCCAGAAGGTGGGGGCCTTCTGTGCCACAGGAAGTACAACCAGGCAGGAGGGGGAAAAAAAGCCATTCAGCAGGAGCAGGCTGGAGCCCACTCTGTGCAGGGTATGACTGGTGTAGATCTAGAGAGAGGAGTCAGTAAGGAGCCCCCTGACAGACTGCCCACCCTTTCCATCTCTGACAAAAGTTATCAGCAGTCCTCATCTCTGAGCATTTCCACTCAAGCACTTGGCACCTCCCATCCATTATCCAGTCTGTGCCACAGAGCTACGGACAGAAACTGAAGAACATGTTTTATTTGGATCGCTTCATCCTCCAAGTCTGGCAGCTGATCTAGGAGCTGTGTCAGATAAGCAACACCTAACCCTGCCTCATTACTTGGGATCCACATACACATGCTGCCTCTAAAAACTGCGGCAGACCGATTCACACAATGGCTGATGCTTCCAGGTACCCTGCAGAGCTGCCCTTTCAGTTTAGCGCACAAAAAAAGGGGCACAAACAACACCCACGCTCAAACACAGTGACTACTGCCCCAGTAAAAATCCATGATTTAAGCAGTGATCAAGATCTCCTCCCACACAGTGACCTGTCCCAGCCCTTCCACAGTGAAGCATCGTCCCCACACTTGCCAGGAAACTCTCGGGATACAAAAATAAAGAGGGACTTTACCTTTTGCTGAAACCAGCGCATGGCTTCTTCCTTTCCAATTCTGTGCTTGGCCCCAATGTTGCCAGTCCTGCGTTTCTTGTCAGCAATGCTGAAGCCAGGCCTGCCCAGCACCTGCCAGGAGAGGAGACCCACAGCACTATTTCATTCTGACATTTATTTGTTTTCTTAAACTTTACAGTTTTCTAGGAGGGAAGGCTAGAATTCCCACATCAGTAACATCTCAGTGTCTGAAATTATGTTCAAGAGTGAGAGCATTATCTTCTACAGCCTCGATGTAAACTGAAAACTAAGTTCACTTCTGAGCAGCCAGGAAAATGACAGGGACAGCTCCTAGGTGGGACAACTTAGGACATCCACTGACTCACAGAAACCAAAATGAGTGTGCAAGACACATTATTCCATACCCAGAGGCCTCAGCTCTCAAGAAAGGATACACTGAACAGCACTGTTAGCACACATGGAACAGCTGACCCTATTTCAGAGATTTAGCATGAGGTACAGCGGAATGGAACCACTTGAACACACCAGCCACCACCGCTGCTGTCGCCTCGGCCCTCTGAACGCAGGGACACGCAGCTCATCTTCCTGTCTGCACTCCTGAAGCCCCTGCTGCGCCTTCCACTGCTGCTCCTTCCCTCCCCAAACCTCGCAGCGCCATTTCAGTGTTATCCCAGGAGTACCAGTAAAAGCCACAGTATTTGTTTCTGAAGAGGCTTTGTAAGACATGTCATAGATCAAGGATTTTACAGCAGCCCTGGGAACCTCAGTTTAGACTTGGATTTTGTTGACATTTTTCCATCTTCCAGAACTGGGCAGCAAGTTACTGTCAGCCCGTTACTGTTTTAGGTTCCTTCTCGATCTTTCACAAAAGCCCAGCAGCTGCAAGGAAGCAGGGAATACGCACCACGTAAAAGTCCAAGCCGTAGATACCAATACTGGGATCATATTTAATCCCCAGATCGATGTGCTCCTGGATTCCAAAGCCAAAGTTCCCAGTGTCTGAGAAGTTGTTTTTTCTCAACTCGTATTCTCGCACCTGAAACATTTGTCGTCATTATTGACCGCAGAGTGAGAAGTCCCACATGTTCCACCGGCTACCAGCCCCCCAACTGCCTTACATGCAAGACGAAGTCTTTACCCCTAGGAGGTGGCTTCCCCAGCCTGCTCATAAATGTCAGCAACAAAGACAGAACCTCAACAGAACGCAGCAACTGCACCCACGAGCTCTTAAATAAGGATGAAGCAGCAACCAGACAGAGCAACAGTGCAAATGCAGCAGCCTGTGTGTCAAAGCTGCTCCCCCTGCCCTTGACATCCATGACCAACCTGTAACTACATCAGGCGCAACATTTCCAAGCACGTGTCTTTTCAGCTGGTACAGATTAAGTTTTGTTCTTTTCCAAATCAAAGATCCAAACCAGCCAAATTCTCACCTTCAACCCCTTCTCCAGAATCTCCTCTGCTTTGGCCCCGCGCACCGTGCAATGAACAGCAATCTTCTCATTTCTCCTGATTCCAAAGGATCTTACAGTGTATCGTGCTGTAGGCAGCAATAATGACACTCAGAGGCTAATCCAATGATTCCCACCCAGGGGATTCAGAGCTTGCTTAAGAAAACCAAAAAAATTAAAGGCAAGATAAAAGAACCGAGGCAACCAGACGTTCCCTCTTTGGGGACGAGGGCAGAGCAGCAGCCCAACTCTGGAAGCAGGACTGACCTGACAGAACCGACCACCCGCCCCTGAATACTGCAGGCGCCCCGCAATTCTCACAACATGAGCAGACCTCCCCACGCTAGCTCTGCCAAAGAGCTTCTTCCCTGGGAGCCACACCGCCACTTCACCCTCTTCATGCTCACCAGAGGAAGGAAAACAACCCCCGCTGAAGCCAGAAAACACCCCGCTCCTTTGCGGCCCCCAGCACAGGCAGCCCTCCTTGGCCGCCGCCAGGAAAACCCGCCCCTCACCTTTGGAGAAGACGGGGGTCTGGCCCGTCAGCTGCTCCAGCACTTTGGCCGCTCGGGTGAGCCTGTCCCCGCTCTCCCCAACGCAGATGTTGAGGCAGAGCTTGCGGATGCGCAGCTCTCGCATGGGGTTCTCCTTTTCACCCTGGTCTTGCTGCGGAGAAACGACACCGGGGCTAACGCGGGGGGCGACCAGGAAAGAGTCCACCGCTCGCCCCGCCGGACGGACAGCGTTTCGCCAGGCCGCTATGGCAGCCTGACACCGAGCCCTGCTCCACCCCGGGGGCGAACCCTAGCGCCGCGGCCCCCCTCTCACGCACCGCCGCGGCGGCCCAGCCACCAGGTAGGCCGCGGCCTGTCATGGCAGCCGCTTCCCTAGGGCGGCTCACCGGCTCCTCCCTACCCATACCGGCCCCGCAGCTCGCCCTCCCGGCCTCCCCCACTCCCGTCCGCAAGGGCCATGGCCCGGCCGGGCCCCGCCGAGGGCGGATGGCGGCGGATACAGACAACACAGTCCGTCCGCCGCCCGCCGTCCCCTCCACTCACCGCCATGATGGGGGCGGGGAAGAGATCAAGCGGGCGGCGCCGCGGGGTCTTATGGGACGGCACGGGGGGGCGCGGCGCGGGCGGCAGCGCCCCCTGGCGGCTGGAGGCCGGCACTGCGCCACGGCCAGTTGCCGGGGCAACCGCGGGCGGGCGTGTGCCCCGGGGAGCCCCCGCCGCCATTTTGTCCCGCAGGCCCGTGGGGACGGGGGTGCGGAGGGGCCGCCGGCCCTGCCCGCCCTCACCCCGCAGCCAGGCTGGGGTCCGGGCCCGGCCTGCGCCACCGTGAGCTGCTGCCTCTGCCCGTGGGGCTCGCTCCGGGTGACGCTGAGGCAGATGGTGGCGCAGGGGGCTGGGGTCCTGCCAGGAGCCCTGGGCCGCTGCTGAGGCCGGGAGGGATGAGCCACAGGGGTTTTGCTGGGAAACGCCACACCAGAAGGTGTTGGAGTTTCCCCACTCCCAAGCAGCATCAAGCGTAGCTTACCCAAGTCTGTCTGCCAGAGCTTTTCCCATCCCCACACCCCTGAGTGACTTGAACCAGACCTGGGAACATGTTTCGGTTTCACTTCAGTCTTTCAGGGAAGCGTTTGTGGGTTTCAGAACTCTGCCTGGGATCTGGATCCTCTTTTTATGCACCATATTGACTTGGTCTGGGGCAATGGAGGAGTTGAAGCCCACTCCATTGCTGCAGTCAGCTGGGAGCAGAGCGTAACATAGCTTCTCTGGGAAAGGGACAAGCCAAATTCACACACCTTTTTGGGTCCAAATATCTCTTTCAGTGGCCACGTCTTGAGCTGAATGGTTGCAATGAAGCTGTCACTCAGTAAGGAAGACAGCAGCTCAAGGCTTTCCCTCGATATCACCTTCCCTGCCTCTCAGAGGCCATGCTCAGAGCTGCCAGGCTGAACTCTACAATGCCCTCACTTATTTTTTGCCCTATTTGCTTCTAAAAGGGGATGAAGGATGAATGAATAATCAGCTTGGCTCATTAAGAAGAGAAAAAAAGTGTTAGGAGTCTCTGTGCAGAGGGCGTGAGAAGCCGCTTGTTAAAAAGTAGCGTTACTCTAGTGCTTCATTACTGATTTACTTCATCCAAGAACAGCTTTGCTGGAAATAGCTGCAGGCTCCTCACAGAGCTCGGCTGACAGCCAGCTTTACCAGCTCTCCATGGATCCCATTTAGGATCTGTCCACGCTGCAGTGTTCCTTCCCCTGGGCAAAGGCTGAGGGCAGGGTCAAAGGCACAGCAGGCAACATGGGTCGAAGGGCTGGTGCCTCCCCAGGGGAGCAGATTGGGATCAGAAGGTGGACAGAGCTGGCTGAAGGTGCTGGGCACTTCAAGAGCGCAGGCAGGGCTGCGTAGCTCATGCCATCGCCTGAGGATGCTACAAGGGCCCCGGGAGCAGGCAGGAACACACGCTGAGATTTGCACCTGAGCTTTGCTGCCTGAGAGCAGGGTAGTAGAGGGGGCTCCTGCCCGACCCGTGCCCGCCTGCAGTCCATTCCTTTGTGTACTTTCCCATGCTCATGGCTCTCATTGTGCAGTAGTGTCCTCCCTAGCCCAGTCTTGGATGGTCCCGCTGCCAAAGGCTATGTAGAAGATCAGGCCAAACAGGTTGAGGGCTGCAGATATGAAGAAGGCATTCCTCCAGCCAGTCTGGAGATCCTGGGGGGCCAAGAACAGATCACGATGGTATCACCCTTCCCTTTATCTCCGTGTAGTGATCACCCAACTACTGCCGCCCAGTTCACTGGCATTAAACTTGTCTCCATCCTCTGCTTGCTACTAGTACCAACAACAGAAGGGCTTTGCTCAACTCAAGACATACGCCAGACCCCCTCTTGTTGGAGCTGCATTTCCTCCCTTTGCATTTTTGGAAACATTGTGGGCTGTGCTGAATTCAGGAAGCTTTCTTGCCTGGCACAGAGCTTCCCCCTCACCCAGCTCCCTCGACCTTTTCCCCATCTCTAAGTACATCCAGATGGGGCCCATGTGGAGCTCTTCCTGCTTTCTGAGTCACCCCCATGTCCTCAAAATGGTCCAGAGCTCTGGTTTGCCGGGTGCTATACGGCATGTGTTTGTGGGGAGGGGGGTGGGCTTGGAGTGATTTTTGATTCAGTGCAAAGAAAGGAATACATTTCTGACAGCAGACCTGTGTTTTCTTCCGGGGATGTGCTTGTGGTTTGTGGCCCAAAATTACCTGGCTGACAAGAAGTCCAACTGCAGTAGGAGCAATAATTCCTGCGACTATGCCAAAGGTATTTGTGACTCCCAGCAGGAACCCTGCATATCTGGGGAGAGGAAGCAAAGATTTCCTGAGTGAGGCAGAGAGGAAACTGTCACAAGAAGGGGGAGCAGTAGATGCGGCCAGTCCCTTCCCTCATCTGCATGAATACTGCCTGTCGTGCTGAGCAATGCTAGGATCTTCCCTGCAAGACTAGGGGGGGGATTTAAAGCCTTTATTTTACTCCTTAGCTTACAATGCCACCAGCTACAGAAGATAAGGGAAGGCAGAGTAGGAATTGCAGAAGCTTGCAGAAGCTTTGAGTGTTGGAGACAGAAAGGACGCAGAGCCAGGGAGGGCACAGAGGTCAGACCCACTTACCTGGGTGCTATATCGATGTGGTTAATATTGACGCCTGACCCTGTCATGCTGATTACTGTCAAGGCCAGTGTCAGAAGGACCACAACAACTGTGGAACTGCAGCCAATGTAAGGCACAGCCACCAGGAAGGCAGCTGGGAGCAGCATCCCTTGGGAGAAAAAGGGGATGTGTTTTATAACAGGCCGCACAAGTGTGCCGGAAAGGCTGGATAACAGCTGAAAGCTTGTCCTTACCGAGTGCTGAGAAGAGCTTCCTGACGGCTGCTGTGCCAAGCACTCGCCTGGCCAGGAGGAAATCAGCCAGCAGCCCAGCCAGGATGTGCCCCAGCCCATTCCCAATGTATGGCAGCGAGGAGAGGAGCCCGTTCTGCAGAGCAGAGACCAAGGAATTATGTCCATGGCACGAAACAACGTAGCCAAGGGCTCCGAGACTGCAGCTCCCTTGGTCCCAGAGCCACCAGTCCTTGGGAAGTCACGTCCCTGAGGAACCTCCATGTTCCCAGCCTACAGAAGGACCACGTCCTGTTGCTGTTGCAGCCACAGGGCAGCACTCACCTCTCTGAGGTCAAAGTGGAGGATGTTGCTCATGAATGTGGGCATGGAGGTCAGCAGCATGTAGAACAGCCAGTCTGTGCAGAAGCAGGCAATGGTGATCGCCCAAAGAGGCAGTGATTTAGCCATGGCCACAAGCGGGAGGGAGCGGCCATGAGAGCTGCCCTGGAAGGAATAAAACATCAGCCAAGTGCCTCCTTTCCTGTCTCGCATCCCCTAGGCAGGCTGTCCAGGCTTTCCTTGGATTCTCCACCTGCTCCTGAGAAGACTGGGACTAGCCCTGGCTGCTGCTGAAGGAACCCAGCTGAACTGCCTCAGAGCGGTCTCTTTGCAGTGGGGTCGTGGTTAAAAGGTTTGTGTTTACCTGGTGAGACAGCGATGACACGATGTGCTCTTGCTCCCTGTCACTAATCCATGGGTGAAGGGCAGGGTCCTCGTAGACGAGGAGAAACCAGCAGATGCACCAGGCACAGCCAACGCTGCCTGCGAGAAGCAGGGCTCTCAGTGCCAGCTCCTCTTAACGATGAGCTGTGGCAGAGCTGAGAGCCAGCGGGATGGAGGCTAGTGCTAGTGAAACAGCGAGTGCAGGGAGATGGAAAGGGATAAACTTCCCTGAACTCACAGCTCACAGTGGAAAGGGCCAAGTTGATGGCACAAAAGGTTCAGCAAAGGCACCTTCCCTAATAGTATCTCAGGAAAATGGCTTCATCCTGGTCTGGGGGTGAGAGGGGAGCCCAGAGCTCCGTGTGGGACTAGTAAGGGCAGAGCTGGTTCCGCAAGGCTCTGATGGGAACCTTTGGGAGTTCTGCCAGCAAACAGTCTGCAGTGGGGTTGGAGTAGAAGGGCATGATAAGCCATTACTCACCGAAGATGTAGAAGACAAAAGGCCACCCCAGACTCTGGCAGATGATCCCAGCCACAAAGAGAGCAAAGAAAGTCCCAAAAGTGCATCCTAGGATTCAGAAACCAGAAGAGTCATTTTAATGGGATTTTGTGTGACCAGCAGCGAGTGGGACAGATCCACAGCCTCCAGCCTGATTTGTGATGGGAAAATGTGGTGTCACAAATGAAACGCCTGTGCAAACAAGTCCCCTTGTATCCAGGTTTGCTCCCTTCAGTGGCCAGGTTCCCTCTCCTGCCTCAAGCTGACCTGAGCCAAGGAGACAGAGAAGACACGGGATGGGAGGAGGAGACGTGAAGAGACTGAACACTGCTAACACTTCTTTCCCAAGGATCCACAGCCTTGAACTTGAGGCTGCTACAAGGACTGGCTTGGAAAAAAGGGGGAGAGGAAAGGTCCTGCACTTACTGAATCAGCGGTAGGGAAAGGTCCTTGTCTCTTACCAGCATCAGCGATGTTCATGAGCCTGCTGCGTTCCAGTGGAGGGGCCCATTTTGCCCAGAGTGTGTACTGAGCTGGAAATATCACTCCCTGCAAAGATAACAGGGAGCGTGGAGTGAAGGGACACGGGGAGCGCAGCCGGGGCTAACCAGAGCAGGTTCCATAGCCTGGCAGCTCCTGGAGCCACGACTGACCTCAGCCAAGCCCAGCAGTGCCTGCATCCCGATGAGGAAGCTCACACCGAGCTCTGCTGCTCGGGGCACAAGGAGAGTGAGCAGGGAGGAGAGCAGCAGCCCGCTGCCCAGGACAGGTTTCCCCCCAAACAGCCCTGAGCAGTACCCGCCCAGCACCTGCGTGAGGCTGTAGCCGTAGAAGAAGGAGCTGAGGATGATCCCTTGAGTCTCAGCGCTCCAGTTGTACACGGGGGCCTGGAGGAGACATGTCCATCAGAGAGATCACCATTTTTCAGGCACAGACTCCTCCAGAAGGGGAGGAGCAACCAGAAAACGCAGCCCTAGAAAATCTCTGCTCCTTCACCCCCCTTATCCTCAAGGCTTTTCTTTGCTGCTTCCAAGTCCACCCTCATGCAAAAGCAAGAGTGGACTCAGCCCGGGAAGTGTCTTTCAGTTATCTGCATCTGCTTTCCACTTACAGCCTGAGCAAATCCTGGGTAGGAGCCGCGGGGAGCGCTGCCAGACCAGCCGTGGGGATGGCTGCTGTTAGTCATGGCGACGATGGCAATGCTGAGGCTGACCCGGAGCACGTACGCCACGAAGAGAGAGACGTGCAGGACCAGGGCCAGGCCACAGCGAGCGGAGCAGGGCCCTGTGGAGAGAGAGCGCCCACAAACCGGGGCTGGTCAGAGAGGCCACGGGTTAACTCCCACCCCCTCCTACAGATCCGTGTTGTCAGGCAGTCACCTTACTGCAGCAACAAATGGCTCTTTCCAGGTACCCTCCATACATCTACCACCGAGCTCCTGCCCTCCTCCTTTGCAGGGGTGGCAGTTTGCGTCTTCAGAAGGAGAGCGGAGGGGCAGGAAGGCAAGGAGACTTGCCCAAGGATGGAGGGGACACATCGAAGCCTGAGATCGCTGGCTCTCAGGCCCTGCTGAGGCAGCGCATCAGCCTGCTGCTCCCCAAGGAGCGGATTTACCTGTGTGGCAGGAGGGCTGCTGAGCAAGCAGAGGGGCTTCGTCCTGCTCTGCCTCCGGCCCGTCCCCTGCCTGCGTGTCGTCCGCGTGGCACTGCATCCTCTCCCGCCTGCAACGCTGCTGCCTGCTGCTCCTCAAGATAACGGCAAGCCCTGTTGGGAAGCGCATCTCAAATGTCAAAAAACACGGGAGATGCCGGGCAGTGAACCCTGGCATTTCCTCCCAACGCCATTACCGGCACAGCGAGAGCGGAGCAGGCTGCTGGCCACAGACGCCTACACCGCTTACACAAGGCTTTATGAGCACAGTGATTTACGGCAGCCTCAAACCTCCCCGGGACGGCCTTGTTTGCACCCGTGGTTTATAACCCTCGACCACAACAGCCTGACAGGGCAGCGGGGTCTCTCCCACCCCTGGGTGCCCCTGCAGACATCCCGGGGGTACCCGCTGCCCTCCCTTTGGCTGGTACAAAAGGAGGCTCCTTCCCCTCTCCGTGCCGTCCCTCCCGGGTAGCTCACGTATGGAGAGAGGGGACTCCCCCAGCCCAGAGGGGATCAGCGAGGTCGTGGGTCTTCTGGCTCCGTGTCCCAGGGCGGGGAGCGGGACGCAGCCAGGTGCTGCGGCAGGATTTGGGATTCCGAGGACCTGGGCGGGGTGGGGGGGGAAATGGAGTAAAGGCAGGGCTCGAACCCGCGATCCAGTGGGAACGCCGGGGCCCCGCCCCGCCCTAGCTAGGCCCCGCCCCCCCCCGCTAGGCCCCGCCCCGCCCCCCGCCCTCCCTATCACCGCCCTCCGCCACAGACCCCGCCCCTCCACTGCGGCTCCCGCCCCCGTCGGGTCCCGCCCCCGCCAGGCCACGCCCCGGCCCCTGACCCGTGCGGCGCGTGAGTCATGTGCCCAGTCAAGATGGCGGCGCTCAGGGCGAAGGTGCTGGTGCTGGTGCTGCTGGGGCTGTGCCTGGGCTGCGCGGCTGCCGCCGTCCCCCTGGTGATCTGGCACGGCATGGGTGAGCCGGGACCGGCAACGGGGGTGGGCCGATTCTCCGGTAACGGCTCTGTGGGCGGGGTGGCGCTTCGCTGGCCTGGCCGGCGGACGGGGCTGTGCTGGGACCCGAGCAGGCCCGAGGGGAGCTCGCAGGCCGCCCCCCGGCCGCCGCTCCGGTGTCCCCTTCCTCTGGACCGCTGGTTACTGCGGAGGCCAGGAGGTGCTGACCCTCCCCCGGGCCCGGGCGTGCGTTGGCAGCGCCCGGACCCGTTGCAGCAACGGGGTCTTGGTACGTTTGGGGAGGCGAGGTGAGGGCCTGGGCCCTGGCGTGATGGTCCGTTGTGGTGTTCCCTTTCGCAGGAGACAGCTGCTGCAATCCCCAAAGCATGGGCTACATTAAGAAAATAGTGGAGAATAAAATACCCGGGATTTATGTTCTGTCTCTCAAGATTGGAAGCAACGTGATCCAGGTAACTAACTCTGCTGTCACTGGCTTGGCAGGATGGCGGCCAGCGTGGGTGTCTGAAAGTGCCATAGTTACTGTGTGATTAATGTGATTCCACAAGGATTTGTGTTGTGCCTTCCCTGCTCGTGTTTTTCTTCTTGGTGAAGTAAACAGCTTTGACAGGTAGAAACCACTGAAGTGTAGATAATACCTGCAGAAAAGAACTGGGGAAAGACAAATCCCTGTTCTAAATTGGATTAATATGCAAATCCTGTGATTAGCACTCTAACCACTCCAGGTAATACAAAGGCATGTGATAAGCTACCGTGCTAAAGCAGAGCTTTATCCCTTGCTGTCCTTTTTGATTTACAACCGTTTATTCAATATACATCTTCAGGATAACAAAGATACAGACATCTTCCGTGCCTTTGTCGGTTTTGACAGTTTCATGTAGCCCTACGGAACTTCTTTAAATATCTCTCAGGATAATGTGCAATGTATGTTATTTTCTGGGATCTGGAGAAGATGGGTGAAGTTTGATTTTTAAATTTTTTTATATGTTTATATACACACACAAAATCTGAAGGGACTCAAATTGTCAAGAAGTTTGTGGAAATGTCACTGTTCCGTATGAGACCCTTTTGCCAGGCAGAGTAGGAACAAAGACATGGTGAAGGGAAGTCTCAAAACCTGAATTTCATTTCTGTCGTATTGTGAAAGTTACGGTCCTCTTTCCAAAGCAGAACTGTTAGTGATCTGTTTGCAGAGATAAAAATAATATGAGCCACTGTAAAGGTACAAGTCACACGTTCTAACCTGGCTAATCCATCAGGATATGGAGAACAGCTTCTTTATGAACGTGAACGATCAAGTGAGGGAGGCGTGCAGCCAACTCGCAAAGGACCCTCACCTGAAAGGAGGCTACAATGCGATGGGCTTCTCCCAAGGAGGCCAGTTCCTGTAAGTTTCCACCTCTGTTCCATTTCTAGTGATTTCTGTTGGGTTTTAGGTTCTGATTTAAAACTCTTTTCAACTACTAAGCAGATGCAAACTGACAAACACCTTTGTAAAGGTAAGGGCACTCCAAAGGAGGCAAGAATGGGTTTACTCATAGTCCTCCTCTACCAGGCAGGATTAATTCTCCTTGCAAACGTTACCTAAGTGACCACGCAGCGGCAAGCTGAGAGCTGCCTGTGAAGCTGCAGTGGTGGCCCTGGCACCACCCGAGCGCCAGCTCAGCACCTTCATCTTTCTCCCCAGGAGGGCGGTGGCCCAGAGGTGTCCTTCTCCTCCCATGCTCAATTTGATCTCCGTTGGGGGGCAGCACCAAGGTAGTGTCCTCTTAAGCTACCTCACCTCCTAACCACTGGGAAGGGTGGGGGGCTCTTGTTGGCAGGAATTTTGTGGCCTCCTCCTAAAATCTGACCATTTTCTTATGAATTAAACTGTCCCTTTGTTCCTGTCTGAATCTGGTGATCTGCTTCGCCCCAGTTCTTAGCGAACTATGTTATCTTCTGTCTTGGTCACGCTTAACTGGCCACGAGAAGGGACCTTTGTAAGTAGATAACTCATTGTCAATTCGTATATACTTTGGGATTTGTTGTTTCAGGAGAAGAAATTTCTAACTACAGAGCAAAGCCTTTGTGAAACTAAACCTGGGTCACGAGGATATTTTACAATGTCTGGAAGGCTAAAACCCTGAGGAAAGGGAGGTGCTTTTTGCAGTAGATTAAAGAGGCACTATGAAATGGAATTTAAGAGGTCTACAGTTAAGAGTGGCTGGCAATGAATTTCATATACTCTCCCCTGAGACATTCCATTGCTTGAGTCTATTTCTTTGTTGTGTTGCGGGAAGACTGGTAGGGAACCATCCTGAGTCCTCCTGGGAACACACCAGGCGAGCTGGGCAGTATTCCGCTTGTCTGCATGCCCCTATTCTCCAGCTCAAGAACATCATCTGTTCTTGGTGCCCAGGGACAGGAGTGCTGTCTAATGAGATTGCAGGATTAAAGGCTGCCTGATTTCCTGGGTAATTCTTGCCACTGCTCTGTAAGAAGGTGGTTCTTTACCAGCTGGAGGGATTAAGGGATTTCAGTTTGGCTTACCGAGTCGTTACCCATGTCTCCATAACCCAGGCGTGTACGGCTTTCCACGCTGTCCTGGTGAGAGCTCCCATATCTGTGACTGGATCCGAAAGACGCTGGATCTGGGCGCCTACACGCAAGCTGTTCAAGAGCAGTGAGTGTATTCCTCAAGCTGCAATGACAGCCCACGCGAGGAGCTCTGGTTTTCCGGCCTGATCTTTGGTTTCTCTCTTCTCCAGCTTGGTACAAGCAGAGTATTGGCACAACCCTCTGAAGGAGGAGGACTACAGGAAAAACAGCATCTTTTTGGCCGACATAAATCAGGAGAGGGTAAGGACCTGGCTGATGATTAAATGCTGGCAGGAGAGCAGATGCCTTAGCAGTGAGCTCCTTCATGTTGGCTCTCCCTGGCAGTAGTTTTGCTGGAGTTCGAAGGGGAGTGGTTTTTTGCCCTGCATCCCAGGAGCATCCAAAGTGTTTTTGCTGGTAGATTTATGAATGAGACTGGTCTGTGGCAGAGCAGTTCCTGTGTCACTTTTGGAGTGGTTGGTGTAGATATGCCACGTGCTCAGTCCACCCATCGCCTTTCAAGTGGGTGAATCCCCTCCCTCCCCTGGGGAGGCAGGGGAGGCCCATCCCCTCTTTACAGCCTAGAGATGAGGCTGAATGCCATGGGGACAGCCAAGGGAGGCAGGTGACAGAAATGCACGTTCCTGCCTCCTAGGCTGATGCAGTCCAGGGTTTCCTCTGCAGGTGCAGAGCAAGGTGGAGCAGGTGGTTTCCCTGACCTGTCTCAGTGGCTTTCTAGTGACTTGGATCTGTTCTCTGTTGCTTTCATCAGTGCATCAATGAGACGTACAAGAAAAACCTGATGGCTCTGAAAAAGTTTGTGATGGTAAAGTTTCTCAATGATACCATGGTCGACCCTCCGATCTCTGAGGTGAGGCAGGCCGGGTGGGTGCTGCTTTTGGGTGGCATGATGGTGCGTGCTTGCTTGTTTCTGGTTTTTCCTTGGGTGGCAGAACTTGAGGTTGGTGAGGAGCAGGCTGAGCACAAACGTAGGCTTGATACTGCACTGTCTGCAGCAGAAGCTGGTGAAAGCCTGCTTATCTCCTGGGAGCCTTCAGCAACTCTTTCCTTGTTTTTATTCTGACAGTGGTTTGGGTTTTACAAAAGCGGGCAGGCCAAGGAGACCATCCCACTGAAGGAGACCTCGCTGTACACAGAGGTACGTTCTGTCGGGGGCTGAGGGGTTTCTGCTTTTTCCACTCTATAGTGTTCCCCGGGGCCTTGAGGAGCTCTAAACCCCCACTGCCCTGCTCACCATCTCTGCCATTCTTGGGGCATTGCCTCCTCTTGCCAGTAGCTGTTTGGGAAGGCATTTCCCTCCAGGCCAGTTCTGGCAGTGGGAATTACAGCGTCACGTCTGGCTCAAGATCCTCTTCAGCATGTGTTTAATGAACTCTGCTCCTTTCTAAAGCCTTGTTGTAAGAGTCATCCAAAATGCCTTTTTCCCCTCTCTACAAGGAGGAGCTTTGAAGAGCAGAGGTGTAACCCACTCTAGCCTGCCAGCCACGGTCTCTGACCATTGATGCTTTTCTCTGGGCCGAATTCCCCAGCCCTTGCCAGTGTTTGGCCGTGGCAGGGCCCCAGGAAGCTATGGTCCTGTTTGTCTCTGCAGGATCGCCTGGGGCTGCAGGAGATGGACAAAGCAGGAAAGCTGGTGTTCCTGGGGGTGAAAGGGGATCACCTGCACTTCTCAGAAGAGTGGTTTGACACCACCATCCTCCCCTTCCTCCAGTGAAGCTAAGGGGAGGCACCCTGCGAGCACTGGGGAGGGTCTACCACTGTAGTTAATGCAGCTGCTGCTGTGCAACAGCACTTTCTGTGTACGAGCCTGCGGGGGTCTGGGGAAGGGGAAGAGGAGGGGATTTAGCTCAGCAGTTCCACAGCGTGCAGAGCGGCACCTGCTACACTGCAGTAAGACACCGGGATTTGGCTGGGTGTAACAATACGGGTGGGCTGAGCCTTGCACTAACTCCGAAGCACTCCATCCTGCACGGGCCCTGGTAAGTCTACTGCAGTTCTCAGAGCTGTGGCTGTGCTGGTCAGTCGGCGATGGCAAAATGATGAGCTGGGCAAGAGGGTTGCGTGTGTTCCCTGTCGCCTGTTCCCTGCAGGACACAAAGGCAGTATTAACCGAAGTCACTAGTGTAAGAATGCTGCATCTCTCAAAGGGATCAGCAAGTAGACTTACAGGGCTGTATGCAGAGGAAAGATACTACAGCCACTCCTTCAAGATGGGGAAAAGGGCCAAATTTAGGGGTTTCTGGGGAAAAAGGAATTAAGTGGGTATTAACAGCTTGAACAGTTTTCAACTAATGGCTTGTTTTATGCACTTTTGTACAGCAACTGAAATCAATAAAGAACTTTAAATCTAACCG
Source organism: Leptosomus discolor (assembly GCF_034619465.1). NCBI lineage: Eukaryota > Metazoa > Chordata > Aves > Leptosomiformes > Leptosomidae > Leptosomus > Leptosomus discolor. The sequence continues at coordinate 4,993,046 of NC_141419.1, forward strand.
ACTAAAAAAAAAAATGTGAGATTTGACAACTACTGACAATTTGATTCGAGGGGAGTTGAGGAAAGTCTGTACTTCCTCATGGGAAAAGTATTCAAAGCAGTATTAAGGCAGCAAAGGGCATCCTGTCCTACCCGAGTTCCTGTGTGCCCCCAGAAAGTAAACAAGAGCCACTGTAATGAGCAAGTTGGCATTAACTTTATTCTATCTTCTGTATAATCTTAAGTACATAAGAAAGGTTTTTTCACAAGCCTCAGGAGAAGACGAGTACAAGTCACAGGACAGTCTCAAAATTAAAAAATTGCATATTTTTTTTTGTAAGTTTTGTCCTAGAGAAAAAGAACATTGACACTTTTACAGAGGAAATGCATTTAAGATATGCTTATGCCACCCGAGGCATTGGAAAAATGAAGGTCAAAGCACGTGCAGCTCCCTTTCTGGGTCAGTACAGTACTGTGCCTTTGATCTGTCACTCTGCTCCAGGGCCCTGGAACAGAGGCTACAAGCTTCCACCAAAGTAAAGAGCCAAGCAACAGGGGGAAGGGGAGGTTGAGAGGATTCACTTCATGGGAACTGACTGCAGATAAGGAGGAGAGGGATGAACCGACTTGTTCCAACTCGGGTATTTACAATACTGCACTACTGACCCTGGAATGAAGGAGACCCTTCGTCTGCAGAAGGGGATGGGTTCAGAAGAACTGTCCTGGAAGACTGAACCTGAGTTCAGCTGCTCTGAGAAGGAAGCCCTGGGGCAAAGATTCCCTTGCAAAGGTGGAGGGCTCATGGAATAAGAGGTGCTCAGCTCCAAGCTACCAGCCGGACTGGCCAGGGGGTAACCACAGTTACACCACTGCAGCCTTCCTGTGGCACTGGTTAATATAGAGCCTCCTGTCATGGCACAATCAGAAATACACTGAGCTAGTAGGAATGACGAAAGAGAAATCAGGGTGGAGGTGCTACGGCCCAGGTCCTCAGCCTTTGGTCCAACAAAGCCACGCCTACGTCCTGTAATGCCACCAACTTGTACATACAGCTGGAATTAGTAGCTTCCAGGACCTTCTTGAGACATCTGCCTTAGCAACTGGGTACTCTGGACCCCGACATAAACCATTGCTTGTTAAAAAGGGAACAACATTCCTCTCTCACATGAACAGTTTGCTTAAAGGCAATACAAAAAAATCCGAACACCACTCTGAAAGCCAACTGCCAGTACTGGCTGTGAAGTTCACCGAAAATCTGACTTGACCAATTGGTGCTGTTAGATCAGACAAGGGGAGGAAAACGAAACGAAACAAACCACCTTCCTGCTAATAGATGTGGACGATAACCAACCCGCCACCTACACCAAACCCCAGGCAGAGGTATTTCAGTGATGGCAGGTAGCTGTGTCTCTCGGGTAGAAGAGAAGCAGTTTGAGAGCAGAAAGGTACAAGAAATCTAAGAGAATCATCTGAAAGCAGATTTGTCCCACAGCGGGGCCAGGGGAGGGCATGAGCCTTGGAGCTTTTCTGCTTAGCCGGCAATTTCCGTCACGGTGGTAACCAACTTCTGGCCGTTCCACACTGTCTTGAACTGTTCTGGGACAGGGAATTCAGTCTGGAGGGTAAAAAATAGAAATCTGTTGTCAAAAATCAGTCTATGGCTGAGTCTAGTAACTGCCCACTGCGTCAGGCATTTCTTCCCTCAAATACATGCTGCGTCCCCTCCTGTAGCACAAACGCTGCTTGTTCTGTCCCCAAGAGATCCTGAGGAAGAAGCAGCTCTCAAAAACCAGCAAGTATCTCACTAGAAAGACAAACAACTTGATTTGCTGGTTTTAACATCTGATCATCATTCACAACCTCTGAAGTCGAGAGTCTAGAACTGTCCCTCTACACCTCGCTGCAACTGACAGCCCCTGCAGGGCCCCAAACACAAATCCTGCCTGTGTTACCCCAACCCCAAGCAGACCTCCATAAGGATCTCAAAACTAATACTTACGAAGTCACCACCCTCTGTGGGAATAAGGACATTCATCTCTGATGACTTGGCACTGACGATTTCGCAGTCGAGGGAGTTCTTGCTCAGGTACACATGGCAACCGTCTGTCTTGTTGATGGAAATCGTTGGCACTTTACCCATTACCTAGCAGAGCGGTCAAAGCAGCAGTTAGAGGAGCATTAGCTTGAACTGAAGCAACCACAACATTTTTCTTTCACACTTGCCTTCAAGGCAAGAGGTTTGACTCCAGCCCCCCTGCTGCAGAAATGCTGGATTCAAGTACTCCCACCTTTGGCAAAAATCCAAAGTTATTTCTTGTTTTGATCTCTTTAGAGCAAAACTACAGTGGACGCTGGGCAAAGAGACCATCCCAAATCAGATACCGAAACTGGAATCAGAGTAGATTCTACTGCTGGCCTCCTACTTTGGCAGTCCTATCGAGCTGCCCGCCTCACAGAGACTTATCTTTTACCTAGAGCCCTGAAGCAGCTCAGCATGACAGATTTCAGCCCTTTCCTAAGGGCTGGGCAGGGTGAGCTGCAGAGCAGTAGGACAGATGGTGTTTCATGTACCCTCCACAGATGCACATTCATGTTCTGGAAATAAAACTACTCAAAGCAGCAGATGCTACAGATGCCCTGTTGCACAGCGCAGCAGTCACACTCCAGGCAGAGAACAGGTTGCAGACGCTCACCTGAACTTTAACGTCCCTGCTGTTGATGATTTCTACGATGCCCACCACATCATCAAATACCAGACCTAGCTTCTTACAGTTATCTGCACAGAAAGGACAGAGTGGGTCACAGAAAGGTTTTGGAGATTCATCTTTCTGCAAACAGACCAACACACAGCGGCAGTTTTCAGGGTTCTCCACTTACCGAGGGTGATGGAGTTGATCTTGCCTTTGATTTGGAGTGTACTATTTGTGCACTTGAAAACATATGCTACCTGCTTCAACTCTGTGTCACTGATTACCAGGTTAGAGGCATTCTCCTGGTTTTCCTGAAAAGGCAGGGAAAACACACTTCATATTCCGAAAGCAGACCAATTAATCCATGTGAACAACAGGGCAGCGCAGCCCCTTTAAAAGCAAACTGCATGTACCTTCAGGCTGGTGCCTCTTAAAAGAAAGGCCTTCAAAAGACCCTCTTCCCCTGCTGCAAAGCTCCCATCCCTCCAACCCGCTCATGCCCATGCCAGGCACTCACCACTCTCCACTTTTTGCCCTCTAATTCTAGCAACGCAGGTGCCTTTGTTGAGGTTTTTTGGGAGGGATTAGCATTACAGGCTGGCTTGGGAGCAGTGAAAGGTTTGGGTCCACTTCTCACAGGACCCCCTTGGTTCTTCAGTGCTGGATTCTTGTGGGTCTTCATGTCATCTGAAACATGTCTTAAGCCTGCAAGAGAAACCCGAGATCCAGCTCTCCTCCAAGAACGCAGTTTCACAAACCCCAGACGTCAGCGATGACAACGATCGGTGTGATAACATTTTTCAAAATGCGAATAAATTGTTGAGCCCAAGCATGAATGACAGCAAATGAAAGAGGGAGCAAAACACACTGATGCAAGATTGACGAGGACACAAGATGTACTGTAGAACCAGAAGGCGCCAGCTCTTCCACTCTGCAGCTGGAAAAAGCCTTGAGCCAAGCACCTTGCTTTTGTTCCATGCGTTAACCTTGCAAAAGAGAGAGATAAGTCCTGTGCAAATATGAATAGCTGCAAAACCGCACCTTTTGTACTGGAGACGTGCAGGCAACCAAAGGGCTCCCTCCCTCTGTTCCAGCTAGACATTAATCTCTTGCTACACCTGACAGATGAGGCCGAGAAAACCAACTCCCGATGCGCTCCCTTTGTCCCTGCAAACTGCCTCAGGGCTGCTTCTGGCCCAGCCTCATCCTCAGACCAGATGGTCTTTTGTTATTGCAAGCCTGTACAAGGTATTTTGGAAGCAGGTGTACTGAGGGGCAGCGGCAAAACGAGGACTTGCAGCACAACAGTACTCTTGCTTGTGGCTGCCCTCCCTCCGCCAGCTACTTCCACCTACCAGAGGTGATGCCTTCTCCCCGATTGATCTGGGCGAAGAGCGCGGAGCGGGAGGCAGAGTCGTCTGTGCTGCAGCTCGTGGGGGCAGGAGCTGGTGGGGGAGGAGGGCCTGGTGGGGGAGGCGCAGCCCCGGCTGGGGGACCAGAGGGTGATTTAGCCCCTTCTGTTGCTACAGGACCCTGTAAGAGACCGGCAAGAGGAAAGGCAATTGCACAAGCTCCGTATCTGCTGCAATAATCATGCAATACTCATCTAAGAAGCTCTACAGACATAGCCAGCACTTACTGTTTTGCTCCAAGTCAGCCCTGTGGTGTGATACTCTTTGATATAGGCCTGCAGCTCTGTCCAGATACTCAGATAAGCTTTCACCCAGACCACTTGCTTTTTATCTCTGAGGACACAAGGAGATCGTGAGGAGTAAGCAGGTGCATTTGCCATTAAAACCCAAGGACTACACACAGTTCTTTACAGCTCTCCACCTCTCAGCCTACAGGCAAGTCGCAGCTGGACCAGCACAACTGCCTCGCACCTCCAGTACTGCATTCCAGCTTCAGTATTAATCCTGCACCTGCAGGCAGAAGGCCACAGGCCTGCCCTGCACTATAACCTGTTTTAACGGAGGAGTTTGGTACTTCCAACAAGACCCATTCCTGAGACACAACCTGCTGCCCTGGGAAACAGTTCAGCTACCAGATGATGCCAAGACAAGAGCAGCAACACACTTGCTACCAGAGATCCCAGCTGCAACATGAATGCAAGGAATCTTGTCCCTCAGATCAGGAAAGAACAGCTAAGTGAGGCTTTACAAATAAACCCTGCCTTTAAAAAGACAACCAAGCAGCTGTGTTTAGATACTGGAGCAGCCCCTACACACCCAGTTAGCTGTGTTCAGTGACATCTTTAAGAGAGCAGGTGAACTTACACATCCTTGTACTCCTTGAGGATCCTGTTGGTATAAAACATGGCAGCATCGGTCATTTCCTTCACAAAAGGACCAGGCTTTGGAGCCTAAAGAGGAGAAAGCACACGTTAGCATGAAATAGCTGACCAGGGAGCCAGACTTTGCCCAGCAGCCCAAGGAAACCACTTCCCACTGGAGTTCTTACCAGGGCTACCCAGCCCAGGGCTGGGATGCTCTCGCTGACTGCCGATAAGTGATTGAACATTTTGCTACCACGGTTCTTCTCCCTGAAATTCTGCACCACCTGGATTTGCTCTGAAATCGGTTTCAGAAGCGATGAAAACGCGTTCTGCACAACAAGGGGGACAATAACAATTAAGCACATTAGTATTGCTCTGGAACGGCTGCCCATTTTCATGGGCGGCTCTGCTGAGATGATGGTCACTTGAGGAAGATTCCAACTGGCACAAGTTACTGCTACAGCTCCTGTCCAGGCTTGGCCCTCCCCGCGAGCCGAGCTCGGTCCCGCAGGCTAGCTCCTCCAGGGCTGAAGTCATAGCTCCCAACCGGATTGGTACTATGGGAGTACGCCAAGAACTGTGACTCATGTTCAATCCAAGAGACACTGACAAAGCTTATTAGTAACGAGGACAGAAATAGCATTTGCCTTTCCTGGATTCTTTTGTTCCAAGACAGTTTGTCAAATTTTTCCTCTCCTGTGCAAACCCTCAGAGAAAGGGGTGCTATGCAGGGTTTTGCAGTTTGGGATCTACAGCCTGCATTACAATCAGAATTGCAGCAAGTTCTCAAGTCACCCTTATCAAGCTAGACTTCAGGATTCAAGTTACTTCTCAAGTCAATCCAAACCTTTAGTATTTGATTGATAAAAATTGTTTCTGTGCATTGTCCACTTGGACTCCTGACGGAAAGTGCTTGGAAGTCTTCTGAGGTCACAGCAGAGCAGCCAGCCAATTACACATTTCCAGAGATGCCTCTCAGGCAACTTTTCTTTCCTTTAAGATCAGAAAGTCTCCTGCTGGTGGCAGCAGTGAGGGACAAATTTGGCCAAAACTTAACTTTTCAAAGCCTTGGCTTTTCCTTTTGCTGTCCCTTCTATTTAGCTGAAAACAGAGAGGTTCCAACCACCACCACCCAGGCCACACTTCCAGAAGCTCCAGCCTAGCACCACTGTCAAGTAACAGGATGGGAAAACTCTTTGCCACAAGCAAAGAGAGTTTATATATTTTGCATTTTAAACTGGCTACTCCAGAACTGACTAGACTCCTGCAAGACAACCTGCACAAAGACCTACACTAGATTAAGGCTGTTCTTTGCTCATAATCCTTTATTTATAATGTGTCAGTGGAATTTATAAGCAGATTCTCAGACCAGAGGCTATGCAGAGCAGCATCTCAGCAAGCCTGGTGAAAGATAAACAACCCTCCAATGCTGATCTTGAGGAAAAAAGATGCAGATATATTTCGCAGTAAATAGGAAAATAGCATAGAAATCCAGCTACCACAATGTAACAGTAGAAGCCATGACTGAGCCAGATAATAACTGCAAAGAAAAGCAAGGTGGGATCCTGTTGCTCAGGAAAAACAGTTCTTAGCAGGGAAAAGCCAATGCATTCAGGATCAGATTCTCAGTCACACATTCCTCTGAGAAGCGGCAGCCTAGAGTATAGTGTTAAATTACTTGCTAAGGACAAATCAATCCTAAAAGCCCAGCTATTATTCAGAGGCCATTCAAGAGAGCCAAGCGTCTGTTATACTTCAGAAGGAGTTTGATGCCTGAAAGTATAAGCATCGCATAATAAAAAGCACGCTCGATGCAAATTCCGCTGTGGCTCCTATCTCAGACAAGTTCCTGTCTGCAGGGCACATCGCAGGGGAACAGTGATTGTGCAGTGCTGGTGCCAGGTGAAACTCGAGAGACACCGTGAGATGAGACTCCCAAGCTGCTCTGACAGCTACAGAAAACTTGTTGCTCTAATGACTGGAAAGCACCAGTTCTGCAGCTCAACCTCCAGAATTCTGCTCAGTATTGGGTGAGCACCCGGAGCAGTTCATGCTTTTAGCAAGTGCCACCTCATGGACGCCAAGTGTCTCCAGTCCCCCTCCAGTTCCTTGTCTGGAGCAACTGTAATGGCCCAGACTCCCCTCCGGTGGCAGTCATCCCCTGCTCGCAGGTAAGGGCGTACAAGGTTTCTGACAAACGATTTCCCAGACTTACCTCTGCTGGCTGCTGATGTTGAGATGCCACCACCAGAAGAGCCCTCTCACTCATCAAGCCTGCATGAACCATCTCAGCCTAAGGATAGAGAGAAAAGTGAGCGAGCTTCCCTTGCACCCAGCGTAACACCAACCGTCATTCACGCTCCCGCTGCCTGCGGTTCCTAGTCTGTAAGAAAGCAGCTATGCTGATCTCATCGCACGTATTCTTGGAGACACCCATCCTCAGAGAAAACTCACAGGAGTGCAAAAGCTCTTGGGCTGGCTTGTTTACAGGCCTCCTAAAGGCATGTGCTGAAGTCTATAAAGAGAGCTAGACACCCAACCACCAAAGATTTCAAGAAGGAGGTTTGAGTCATTGTGTGTGTGTGTGTAGGTGGCAACCTGCTGGAGGTTATCGGGGCATCTGCATCTGTTTTGAATCCTCAGGGACTATCAACATCCTAGAATACAGCGCTAGAGGAATGCAAACACTGACAGCAAATTCGGTCCTTAGCAGGCCTGAAGGACAAGCAACATCTATTGAGAGCAGAGGGAGAAGAATGTGAGTCCTTACATGCTTCTGCACATCCCCACCAACTTCTTTGCTGATCTTGATGTATTCAGCTACTGGGCCAGCCAGAAGGGCATCAAAAGCCTCCACATACTGAGCCACTCCTGCAGAGAAGGAACCAGAACCCAGGTATCACCACGACGCACTGGGTGGGCTCCTGGGCTGGGAGCACTCCCACACGCACGCTGCGCCTCCCCCCCGCTCCACGCTCAACCTTCCTCCCGGGTCACGCTGATCGAAGGCAGGAGGCTCAGCCCGAAGCCGGCAGCTGAACGCAGACGAGGGAAGCGCTGCAGCCACAGGAAATCTTTCTCTTAGCAGGACGGTAACCGCAGGCACCTCTGCGCTTGCGCAGTATCTGCTGCGAAATTCACTTCCCCTCTGCACCCAGCCAGTTCATCTCACAGCCCTTTGCCCGCCCCGCACCAGCTCCTGCTGATCTCCGACGCTGCCGCTCCACCCGGCTGACGCTTCAGCTCAGGGTCTCCCACGGGGCGACGCTGCTGGGGAGGCGCTTTGGGCCTTACCTTTGGAAGAGCCATCTCCGCACATGCCAGGTCCTTGGCACACCGTCTCCAGGCGCTCCACAGCCTTCTCCAACCGTTCAACCAGCCTTTCCATATCTACTGCTGTCCACAACCTGCGCAGACAGAAGACAATTATTTGCATCCTCTGACAGTATGAAACTCGTAGGCCAAACCCTGAAGAGGGCTGGTCAGCTGTCTGGTGCAAGCTCTACCAGTTGGAGAAGAACAATTTCCACCTAGTTCTGCGCCGTGATGATGGACAGCAGGGTACCCTCTCATTAGCAGGGACATTTCAGATTACACAACAGCCCTGCACACAGCCACTTCCTATTGCCACAGTTGCTCCTTAATGGCCACATAGTTTCTACCCCATTGTAAGGGCTTCTTACACGTATAAGGACATTAAATCTTACATCTTCTAACCTTGTATTGACACCACTCAATAAAACACGAGGTCTGCACAGAATCTCACTGCAGTCAGTCCTTGGCCACGGTCCCAGCTACGACCATACATCAAATCAAGCACAACTGCTTCACTGGGAGCTCACACGCTTCAGGTTAGAACTAGTGGGTTTGATTCTGCAAATGCATCCACAGGGACCTCCTGGAGTCCTGAATTCCTCTGAGGAACATCTCTAACTCCAGCATTGCTACAGCACAGAGCATCGGAGTGCAAAATGAGCCATCCTGGCACATGCCAAGACAAGCAGCTGCACAAGCTAAGAAGGCATAGCTGCTTCGACAACAATGCGCCCCTGTTCATCCTCTCCCTCTACAGCCTTTGGTGTCTGAACTGCAGAACCTACTCTGCAGGCACAGCACAGGAAAGTGATTTAGGTACGTAAGTCATTTGCAGCGTCTCATCTCGAAAAGTCTTAAGAGTCATAGAAACTTTCCATTAATTACTGCTTTGCAGAGACTCTGCACCAAGGAGCAAGACAAGTCATGCTCCGAGCACACTAATGTACAGGGAATGCAAGGAGGGAGTAGCAAGTCACTAATTGCATTTTTGTCTTATCACCACTCATTGAAAGATTTTACAACGTGATTCACGATTACGGCCTGGACACAGCTTCCTTCTTATCCCAACAGCCTGCGAGAGCTCAAAACCCTGCCTGAAGGAGAACGTCCTTCCCAGCACATTCCCCAGCATACCCAAAAAGGAAGACAGCGTTTACCCAGCTGCTTCGACCAACTGATACTAGATCTCCCTCGGAAACAAAGCCTGAAGTTCTAACTAGGGTTTGCTTTTCCTCACAAGCCTTCTCAGCCTTGCTCCAAAGTGCCTGTTTTCACCCAATTTCCAGAGGATGTGGGGCAGATCCAGCATTAGTCACAAGCGGCACTGATGTCACAAGACAAACAAGACCATTTTCCACCCCTCCGTCGCCTGTTTGCATCAGGAGAAGCAGCACTGATGTGGGGGGCAGGGGAGAGGCCACCCCCCTTCCAAGAGGAAGACAGCAGTTTCCTCCTCTGTGCAAGAGTGAGCCAGAGCAGATACTCTGCCTAAAACTGGACAGCAGTAACTGGATGGCTTCCAGATACAAAAAAAGTTCAGAGAGGCTGAAACTTGTGGGCGGTCACCCATATAATCAACAGTAATGAATACCTTTTTTTTTTTCCCCTCATTCTGTACAATGTAGAAATCCTGACCACAGGATTGTCAGCGCTCGGCTGCAGCCGAGGACGACGCATCCAGAATGGGGCTCACGTCTTCAAGCGGGAGCGCAGCCAAGAGCAGGGCTCTGCCTCCCCCGCTCTCAGCACACTAAAAGAAGGGTGGTTTTTTCCCCCAAAAGAGCCACCTGTTAAAGAAACACTCCCCTGCTTCGAGAGTGCAGCAAGATAGAGGGGTGTAACGCAGGGGTTCAGGAAGGACACCAGGTTTACCGAGTGTGGTGTCGGGCAGACAGAGCTACTGTTCTGCACCACTGATCCCCACCACATTCCATGCGAGGCTCTAATCTGATCAGCCCCATTACCGAGTCACAAACTGCATTTCAAATCAGGATTACAAACCAGAATGTCCAGATGGAAAGCTGCTTCCTACCCCCAGCAATAAAACATGCTGTTGGGAGGAGCATATCGCATCAGTTCTAGATATGCTGTCGGGATTAACGTCCTTTAACAAGAAAGTGTTCCTTGAAATTCAGATTCCTTCCAGTCTCCTTGCCGTTTGGCACGTCCTTCCTGGGTTTCCCTAACAGAAACCATAAACTCACAGTGCTCCATAGCAGCTTTGTAACCTAGCCCTATCTGGCAGATGGTGAACTCATTTTAATTTCTGTTTAATGGGCAGCATTAGAATAACTCGCAAGATAAGTCACTTGGTAAACCAGCAGCAAAATCAGAACTAAGTGCTGGTAGCACAAAGTCCTAGAGCAGGCAGCTATATCTCAGTCACTCCTCGCTAAAGCTATCTTGACTCACCCTTGCTATGCCCTTTACCCTGTGGATACAGCTCTTTCTGCTACCTACATACTCACCCAGAACGAAATTAAAATATTTAGTTGTAACTAACATCAAGAGCCAGAGTTTGCAAGGCAGAGAGATTTAGCAAGGGGGGAAAAAAAAAAAGTAGACCTCCTTGGGCCACATCTCAACAGTGTTTTGTCTATTGATCACTCTGAACGCAAAATAATTTGTCAGTAAGTGACAAACTGACTTCACAGATCTCAGTACAGCACAGAAGCTGATCAGAGATAATCGAATAGATGTTTTTTGTTCAGCACACGGCCCTGTGCTCAGGAGGGATGAGAAAGGCTTTCAAGCCACGCCGTGCAGCCGGGGGTTAGAGTTCTCCAGCTGACAGCAGCGGAGTTGAGAGGCAGCTCTCCCTTTTGGGACTGTAACGCAGGACTTAAATCTAGGTCTTGTTTAAATTCAATTGAACTTTGATTACCAATGGAGCGGAAGCTATGGACTCGCAGCAAACACATTTCACCCTGGGCCAGAAAGGCCATTTATTTTCATAGCACATTTGGTTAATCTATTAACCAGCCTTTATTTCCATCAAAGCTTGGGAACATGGTTTTGAACACACTGTACAGCAAACAGGCTTTCATCTACAACTAGACTGTTTGGATACACTGATCAGAGCAATAAAAGGAAGGGATTTTATTTGTAAAAACACAAGCTATCCCAAAGCTGATCCTGTACGACACCACAGCAAGAGGAGTTTCCTGTTTGGAGAACATCAAGGAGTCGGTCCCAGCCAAAGGCCAGTCCTCAGAGGAGTGAGCAAGTTCTCACAAAAATGACAGAAATGAAATTCTTCCGGTTGCCTGAGACAGCACATTAACCCGAGTCCTCGCTCAGACATTCTGGAAGACACAAACGTTAGTTTTACAGCCGCAGCAAGTCAAACCTACGCCTCTGTTCAGATTCAGCTCCTGTGAAGCCCGACAAACTGCTGTCGGCAACATGAAATTTGCATCAGCTACTTCCTGTTTCTACAGGCAAAAGGAATAAAGATGAGACAACTAAATTAAGAACATACCACAGTTTATTTCTGAGCTGACACTGGAATATCTCAGGGGATCAGCTACCAGATGATTTCCAACATTTATATCTTGCAAGAGCCCAAAGAATTTTTTTTTTTAAACAGTTCAGCTCATCAAGTAAGGAACTATTTGAAGCAAGACAGGACTCAAATGCCTGAATTTAGTCAGTTGTCAGGATCAGCCATGAACACAAGACAGCTATTGCTGGTCCCAGCAGCTGCCAAGACAGAGATCTCTGCTGTTTATAGTACAACAATACTTGTTGACATTGCTCCAGAACCCATGGTGTCTGCTTCTGGTATTTCAGATCTACTTTATTTAGAAAACTAAAAAGTGCTCAAAAAAAAACCCACCCCAAAATCCATCTGGGCCCCATTCAAACTCTCCCAAATAACAAATCCTACTGAAATCATTAAAAATGTTATTCGATCTTTTCACTCAAACATTAAGAGATGATTAAAGTATCACTTCGCTCCGCACTACAGGACGCACAAGGACTTTTTTCATCACAATTACATGAAATAGGAGATTTGCACTTGCCAGACTCTGTTGCTATGCTCCTCTCATTTCCATTCCCTGTCAGGGTGACGAATCCACCAAGGAAGTAACTGAGGATCTCAGATCTAAGCTAAATTGGATACAGTACCAAGCTCCATATCAGGAATTCAGAGCATTGAACCTCGTCAGCATCCCTCCTGAGCTGTGCCTGCTCAAGCACAGGACGCTTGGCTGAACTTTGTTACATGAATAATAAGGGGTATTTTTGGCTTTCAGAAAGCTCAGCAATATTCCAGGGACACAAGGATCGCTTCAGGAAGAGAAAGGGAATACAGCAGTTTCTCGATGCCATGGACTGATGATTTCTCAGGGATGTGCATCTACAGCCCAGGTCTCGGGGAACTCCAGAACCTGATGTGCAAAATCCTGTGACCTGACGCGTTGAAACGTCCGTATTATTTTTTTCATGCCGCTATCACAAAACCCAAAGCAATCACTCACACGTTTATCACCACCAAAAGGCAAAAGGCAGACGAGAAATCACCAACAGGCTGAAGACAAGAACTACCCCAAGCCCAGTCCGATGGGGAACTTACCCGGTAGCTGGAAGCACGAACTACAGCAACAGCCTCGCTTCGGGCTGTGGCAAATCAGTCCCGCCGCGGAAAGCTGGAGGTATCACCTGGGCACAGCCCCCGCCCTGCCCGAGGGAGGCACCCAGGAGCTCCCGGGCCCGCTAACCTACCGCCCGCTCCGCTTTCCGACCCGCCCGCTGGCCACCTCACCGCGGAGAGGCGGCTCCTGACCGCCAGCCGCCCGCCAGCGCTCCCCGAACCCCTGCCGGGGGACGCAGCCACAGCGGGCCGGGCTAAACGCCCCTCGCCGGGCTTGCGGGGAGAAGTACAAGTCGTGTGCCCCCCCCCCCCGGCAGAATTCGGGCGCAGAGACACCCCCGGGTCGGCCCCCCGCGGCAGGAAGCGCCTCCGCTCCGCGCAGGAAGCCCCAGGGAGGCGCGAATCTGCCCCGCCCGGTGCCACGGGCGGCGGCGGGCCCAGGTAACAGCCGCCTCGGGGAGTTTTCACCGTTCCGGGACTAAATTAACCCGAAACTACCGCGTTTAACGGATTTACCCCCAACAAGCGGGCGGGAGCCCCTGCCGCCTTCCTGCGCCCACCCAGCGTGGCCCTGGCAGAGGCATACGGAGCCCCTCCAGTCCGGGCGGGCCCCACCCCTCACCGGCACCCACCGGCCAGCCCCGGCGGGGCCGCTAGCGGCTCCCCCCCCGGCGGTGTCCTCCCGCCGATACCGGCCCCGGGGCAGGGCCCGCAGCCCCGGCGGGGAGGAGCAGCCCCTCCGTTCCCGTTCCCGTTCTCCCGCTCCGCCGCTCACCTCCCCGCCGCACTCCCGCTCCGCCGCCGCCCGGCGCCGCCCAGCACCCCCCGCGCCCGCCGCTTCCGGCCCCCGCCCCGCGCGCCGGAAGTGCGCACGGCCCGGCGCAGCGTCGGCGGGGAGGAGGAGCTTCGGTCGGCCGCCACCGTGCGATTGGCGGGTGGGGTTAGGGGCGTGGCCGGAGAGCGTGAGGGGTGGGGGTGGAGGGGCGGGGTCTCGCTTGGGGGTGGAGCCAGGGACGCGCTCGGCGGGGGGTGAAGGGCAGGATCGGGCCCTGGACCCCCAGGAAGGGCCGGGACCCCCGGAGAGGGGCTGGGGGGGGGGGGGGCTCCAGGATCCTCGAGGTGCCCGAGGACTCCCCAGAGGGGCTGGGGGTGCGGCTGGGACACCCCCCCCCCAAGGCAGGGCTGGTGGAGGGCTGGTGTCCCCCCAGGAGGCGCTGTTGGGGCAGTGGGATCCTCAGCAAGCCTGGAACCCTCTGAGAAGGGTTAGGGGTGGTTTGGGGTGCTGGGAGGAGGGGGGGACCCCTGAGAGAGGGGTTAGGCTCATTTTGGGGCCTTAGAGGTGTGTCTAGGGGCTGAAACCTGGGCCCTAAGGGTGGGGCTAGATGGGATGACACCCCACCCCCCCCCCCTTGGGGAGGGGGATCATCCTGGTCTCGCAGGGACAGGGCTTGGCTGGGCAGCGGGGCGGCCTGGGCTGGGGCTACAGAGGAGGTGGGACACATTGAGTCTTCCCGAATGGTGTCTGACTGCCTTCGGGGGGAGCTGAGGTCAAGGCCCCTCTGAGCTATGTCTGGTGGGTGCAGGATGGGGGCAAGGTCTCTCTGGGGAACTGCTAACTGTCAAAATGGCTACACCCTTACACAGGGTAAATCTTGGGGGGGCTCTGGGCCCCTGGTGCTCTGCGCCAGGGTTGATTGTCATTGCTGGCTCTGTGGTTTTACTTTCGGTGTGTGCTGGCTCATCCCAAGCATGAAACAACAACTACAACGCTCCCGTGCTTCTGGGGGTACGGAGCACTTCGGAGTCTTGTGCTCACAAACCCTCTTTGATCCGAGGGTCTCAAAGCACTTGGCAGAGGGTGTATAAATATTGTTGTCACAGCTTTGCTGCTGGAGAAACCGAGACCGGGGCAGTCAGGGGCAAAATAACTTGAAGTCAGAAAGAGGTCCCTGGCATGAACACGGGATTGTTCCCACAGAAGGCTCCACGCTCTGCTTTTACCATTAGGGCAGGACTTGCTCTAAAAAGGTGTTTGCTGCCACGATTAGAGAAATGGCAGCAGTTGTTCGTGCCTGCTGCAAGGGACCTGGAGCTTTGCTCCGTGCTTTTGGGTCCCAGCAGCTCCAGGGAGGGAGTTGAAGCGACCTTCGGAGCTGGGGTTCTGTGCAGACAAACAGTGTATTTGTCCCGGCAAGGGCTGGGACACGTTGACAGGATAGGAAGGAGGAGAAAACCCGGCGAGGTCGGCTGACTTTACCACCGCTTCCTGCCCTCTGCTCCGCTACCATAGATGGTCACGTCTGCTGCAGCGCGGGGTGGAAGCGCGGCCCGTCCACCACCGAGCTCCCGAGCCGAGATCTGGGCTCCGTCTGTGGGATCCCAACCGAGGCAGGCGGGAGCAGGGCCAAGCCTCGGCTCGGCTGAGGGCTGGGAGCAGGAGGGCTGGGAGCAGGGTGGCCGGGAGCGTGGCTCTGCTGACATCTAGTGAGGTTGTCTCCAGCTTCGTGCTCCCTGCAAGCTGGGGAGGCGTTCAAAACCTTTCGAGGGTTTGATCTTTCTAAGCAGCCAGTGGGTAGGAGTTGCGTGTCTTCATGGTGAAGATGCAGCTCGCCACTATCCCCCCTCCCCTCCATGCAGCCCCCCCGGCTCCCAGCCGCTGCCCTGGCAAAGCCCACGGAGCCAAGCAGGACCTGCACCACTGTCCTCGCATCATCTTTCCCAGTTAGGCTGAGTGAATGAGCAGCTCCCTGCAGTCAGCAGTGCTATTTGCCTGATTTTATGGTTTTCTTGCGTCATTTTCCACCCTGCCAACACCTGATCTACATCTTGCATCTGTCTCCGTCGCGATCAGACACCTTAAAATCAGTTGACATGACGCGAAATAGAAAATAAGAGACAACCACCTCTTTTCCATGCAGCCAACGACTGAGGTTTTATAGCACCCCATAACGGTCACAGTGGTGAGGCACCAGCCAGGTCCTGCCTCACTGGTGCAGGGGCAGTGGTAATCCTGGTGGGCAGCACAGGCAGGAGCCATCCCTCCTAGGCTGCATCTGTGGGGTGGAAGTGAGAGTGAGGAGAGGAACGAGAAATAACCAGAGAACAGGGAGAGGAAGAGCATGGCTCGCTGGAGGTATTGCAACCCAGCCCCAGGCCAGTGTGTTTACTTCTGGGGTGGGTCTGTTCAGCTGAAGGTGGTTCCTGAAGGAACAAAGATTGAGTTCCTGGTAAGGCTGGGTCACGGAAGAGCTGTCTGTTTACAGGAGGACTGTAAAACCAGGTCAGTGCTCTGTAGGGGATCCCAGTGCCTGTAAACCATGCCAGCCTTTGGCCGTCACTGTCTCTGGGAAAAAGCTTACAGCTTCCCCATGCTGCTGCCAGGTGGTTGGTGTCTCGTCCCCCTTTCCTCCAAGCACCACAGGGATATTTGCTCCTTTTTTTAAGCCATGAAAGGGCTAAACTGAAATGGCTGTGAAATGCTAAAATGCCCAGACAGCGCCCTTTGCCTTGTTGCAGCTGAAGGAGAGCACTTGTCCCTGCTCTGTTGTGGTGTCAGGAGGGCACTAGTCCAAGCCCCAGCCCAGGTCCTTGTGGTGCTCAGCAGCCTCCAACTCCTCCACAGGAGCAAACACAGTCCTGGCAGGGGCTAAGGCAGTCCTGTGCTTTCAGAGCTCCCTGAGCCATCCCCGGTTAAGGCTAAGCCTGGGCACTGGCCTGAAACAGCGTTTCATTTCCCAGCAAAGCAATTTAAAGCTTCATTCCCGGGAAAAGGGAGTTTCTTGGTAGCAGGAAATCATCTTGTTGCCCCATCAGTTTCTGGCCATGTACTGCAGCACCTTGGCTGCTTACCTCCTTGGAAGCAGTGGCTTTGCAAAACATTAACTAAAGCCCACCAAAACAGGTCGGTAGCCTTCAGTCTCTGTTTGCAGATAAAGTGAGTGACCTCAGCTGGGTGGCACAGACAAAGTGACCCTGGGGACAGCCATGCCTCCATTAACTCAGCCTTCCCCAGCTGGTGACAGATCCCAGCCTGACAGGTGACCAGTGTGCCGGGGAGGTGGACCTGCTCACTATCACCCACAGGCCAGCACCTCTGTCCCAAGCACAGCCCTGCTCGGGCAATCCTGCTCCTCCCCAGAGCTTCCCAGGCTCAGCTAATTTCCAGCTGGATCTGTTCCCCGATCCGGCCCCCCAGAGACCACACCAGCACAGCAGGGTGGCTGCGCTGTCGGACACCCCTTTCCGTGGGAGCCTGTGCTTGGTTCAGCTTGAGGTGTCCATGAAACCAGCCCTGGGTGATTTTTGCTGCAGCATGAGGCATGAGGGTCCCTCCAGCCCAGGGGCCAAGGGAAAACCGTCCCCACCAGCAAATGTTTGAATGTTTCCCAGATCTCTCCTGCTGCAAGATAAACCCGAGGCTTTTTGCCCTTCCCTGCAGATAAGGAGGAGAGTTATTACTCACCTTCTGCAAGGAGAGGCTTTTCACACTTCTTATCCCCTGTAGATAGACACAGCATGGCTGCTCTCACCTCAGGGACTGTCCCTCCAGTGACTCCTGCTTCATCCGCTGGGAGGGGACCTGCTTCTTGGCAAAGCCACCCTTGGTGACAAACAGAGGATGCAAGTCCAATTTTGCAGGTTCACGTGCTGCCCTTTGGAGGCTACGACTGACGTTTGCTTGGTTTTGTCCCCTCCACAGTCACCTCCCAGGACAAATGCCCTATGGTTGGGGTGAACATCTGTCTGTGCCCCATCACCTCCCAGCTCCCCCCGGCACATCCAGCCCTGATGGCACATCACTGGCTCACCTCAGTGCTGCCCGGTGCTGTGGCCAGGGCAGCGTCCTCCTGAAGTGCCCCTTTTTGCTGCAGAGGAGGCAGAGCTGCCCACCAGTCCGGGCTCAGCCACGTGCACTGGGAGCTAGCACCCAGCAGGTTACCCCAGGGCTCAAGGTGTGCCTTGCAGCTTGACCAGACACCCTGGGAACGGTACAGGGTGGGCTACCATGCTCTGATGAGTGTCAGTGGAGAGAGGGGTGCCCACAGCAGCCTGGCCCCCCGCCAGGCTCTTCCCACAAGCCCCACTGCTCATGTGCACCTTCCCCGATGTACAATGAAAGGCTCTTTCCCTTGTGAGCAAAAGGGACCAGCCAACCTGGTTCCTTGAGCAGAACAGAACCCCCCTGCTCCCTTCCAGCGTGGGCAGCAGTGCCTCCCAGGTTCAGGGGAAGGCTTCCCAAGCCCCTACCACCAGACAGGTAACCCTTGCACCAGCTAGCCTGGGAGCCTAAAGCCTAGCAGCTGGGAATCAGAGCTGCTTCCCAGCAGCCACAGATGGTTTCTGGGCAGCACAGCCCCAGCCCATATGCCGTTACAGGCACCGGCTCAGCAGGTGCTGAGCGCACAGCTGACACCCTGCGTTTTCCACGTGCTGGCTTTGATTTCACAGGGCCAGCGCCGCCCGTACCTCAGCCCCGACACACGGCTTACCCGGCCGGTGCAGAGGACCCAGCAGCCATGTAACTCCAGCCCTGCAGGGAGGCGCTTCCCAGACACCGCATTTGCTTCATCCTCAAGGTTGGTGTGATTTAAGCCCAGCGCAGCTGCTGCTGGAGGCCAGCTGTAGGCGCGGGCAGCATCTCCCCGTGCATTTCTGGCCAGGCAGACTTCCCATGCCAGAGAGGCTTTCTTCGTGCTTGGAGTGAAAGCCCTCTGTAATCACAACTGAAGCAAGACATGGTCTCTGCTTCAAGGCTGGAGTTTGGCCCAGGGCTCAGTGCTATCAACTCACATGGTCATTTCTTTTCCCCCCCATCTATTTTCTTAAAAGCCTCAAATAGAAGAGGTGTGCTCAGCTAGGAATGTCTGGGCCCTAGTTCAAGCTCAGTATGGTTTTAGTCTCTTGAGCTGGCTGCAAAAAACCTGAACAGTGACTCCTTGTGAACCCCAGAGAGACAAAAAAAAACCAAACCAAAAACACAAGAGGAGGCAAAGAATAAAATGTCCCTGATTTCTGTTGAAATTCTAAAAAAGAAAAGCTAGCAGTAATCTTTCAAATCCTTGGAGACAGCAGCGCTGCCCACACCCCTCGGAGGCAGGCAGGTCATAGCAATGGCCGGGATGACTCCTCACAAACCCGGCCAGCAGCAGGGCAGGGGTCAGCACATTTGCAACACTCTCAAGCTCTGTGCTTGGCTGGGGCGCTGCACTCCTCTTGCAGAGGGTGCACGGGGCACCTACCTGCCCTCCCTCCGGGGCTTCAGAGAGCACTGGTTTTGTCACCCTTGTTTTGTCCTGCCCTTCTTCCTTTGCTACAAGCTCCCTCCCTGGGGGAGCAGGGGGCACCCAAGCCATGGCTAACGCTGCCGCTTGCCCTCTGCTCAGCCCAAAGCCAGCTCCCAGCCTCCTTGCATCATCCCTTTCGCTTCTTTCCGTGACCCACACCACAGTGGCAGAGTGGGGCCCAGTTAAGCATTCCCAGCTAAGGTCTAATCTCTCTGGCTATTTTTAAACCCCCATCCTCATTCCAGTCCTTTGTACCCAAATGTGGAACAAAGGATAAGCCAATCCTTCCCCCGAGCCCCCCCTGCGCAGAGGGGCCGCTCTCCACTCGGGCACTGACCCCACAAACTTCTTGGTATGACAAACGCGCTTAACAAAAGGCAACAGCCCTGTCCCCCAGCGCAGTGGCCATGGGGACAGAGCAGCAGAGCTAGCCCAGTCCCCTCACACTGGGCATTTGCCCCAGCTGTATGGGTGGCTGCTTTCTCTCTGGTGCATCTTCCCTCCACTTACTCCAGCCTGCTTTTCCCCCTCTGCGTTACACTTACCGCGGCAGGAGTGCAGTGCTCCCGGTGAGCGGGGAGGACAGGGCTCTCCCCATTTCTGCTGCGGGGAGGGGAATGCGAAAGCAAGGTATAAATATCCACCAAGATTAGTGCTTGCACAGCACTCTGCCCCGGGAGAAAGTGTTGAGTGTCACCCACAGCCCGCATTCCCTTTCTCTCCCCTCCCCAGCTGCCTCTCCTGTTTCCAGCCCCAGGATCACAATCTCCAAAGCCAGCACTTTGATTTCATTCCTCCCTCCACCCCCATTCCTTCTTGAAAAGGAGAAAATAATAGAGCCTTTGTTGGGTTGCTGCGGTGCAGGCACCGAACAAGGAGCCACACGGGGGTAAGGGGCTGCTGGGCACAGCCGCCTGCCTGGATTATGGCATTCCTGCGCCTTCGGCTCAGGGGAAGTCAATCCTGCAGGCATGGCGTGTAAAGGGACCCTGGGCTTGCTGACATCCATAAAAAAAAAAAAAGACAAAAAAACCCTCTACACCCACGCTGCTGACTTCCCCCACTTTTATGTAAATTAATAATAATAGGTCCTCAAGTTCAGTTTCTGTACAGATATATACATATACGAAACAGTTTCATATTTACATCATTAAGTTAATTAGGCTCTGTAAAAAAAGAACAGCTTTCCGAATTAGTGTCGTTTGTACAGACAGCAGAGGTGAGCTCACGTCCTTGGCGCGGTCACACCGACAGTGTAATGTACACTAACCATCACCCCCGGTCCCACAGGCGATCGGCCCCACGCAGGCCAGGCACAGACGGGCAGCGAGCACGAGTGTTAACGAGCAAAAGGATCCTGCTCTGGGCTTTTCTGCTCTCCAGGACCCGGCAAGGAATAGTGCTTGTTTCTCGTGAGGCACACAAGTGCCACGGGGTCAATTTGTGTAATGTACACTACCAGCACTCTGTGGATCCCGTGGAAGGCACGAGACCGGCACAGATCTCGTGTTTGAGTCAGTGGATGCTCTGCACGGCTTCTCGACGGCGCACACCTACAGCGGCACGAGGCTGGTCCAGCCCTGGAGGGGCAGAGTCCTTTGGAGAGCCCCTGTGGGAGCAGACGGACCTAGCCCTGGGTCACACGATGCTGGCCAGTTCTGTGTTGTCCGACTCCGAGCTGCTGTTGCTCTCCTCCCTGCGGGGAAAGGGTTGGGGAGGAGGCATGGAGTGAGCCATGGAGCAGGGCCTGCCTCCGAGCAGACCTCTGCTTTGGAGCACAGGAGCCTCCAAAGGGCTCGAGAGGGACGGCACCGCCTCGCGCAGTTCCCAAACGAGTTTTCTTTAGAAACTGGGGCGGGTTCCTGCTGATCTCAAACACTTCACGCCATCTCTTTGGAAGTCAGGACTGGGAAAACAAGCCAGCCCTTCCCTCATCCCACCACCCACGGGTCTTGAAGGATTTCTGGACAAGTCACAGTGTGTCCCAACCCGTCTGGGCCTGATCCTGCCTCCACACACCCCGCTGGCATGCCATGCTTGCTACCTCCATAGCACAAGCTGACACTCACCTTAAGTCCTGCAGGGCTTTCTTGTTTTTCCTCCGCTTCTCCTCGTCGATGGGGTACAGCTTGAACAGGAACAAGCCCAGCAGGATCAGCCCCACAGGTACGGCCGACACCAGCATCTTCAGGGTGAAGTTCACCTCGCTGGGCTGGGAGCAGCCCCGGGTCTGGTACCCTGCAAAGCTGCAGACAAAGGGACCTTCAGGCAAAGGAGTCTGCAGGAGGCAAACCTGTCCCTGTGGGGAGAGGTTCATGGAGCCACAGCTGGATTTAGACCCCCCACCTCCCTCCCTGCCCTTGAGAAGCAGAGATGCCTGGATGCAGAGGCACCAGGCTGGCCTCCCTCCCTCCTCCTCAGCTCCCACACAAAAACTCACTCTAAGCTGAGTGTGGAGATGCCCAGGGAGACCCCAGAGGTGAACTTGGTGAAGAAGACATAAAAGGAGAAGAAGATGGCTTCATGGCCATGGGAGTCAGGGTGCTGCAGCTTGAAGTCATCTACGACGTCTGGGAGCATGGACCTACGTGGAGGGCAGGATGGTGAACACTAGGACTGAGCCGACAAAGCATCTCCTCTCCCTGCAGAGAGAATTTCCCCTCCAAGAGCCCCGTCTTGGGCTGAAAACACTGCAAAAAGGCCTCCCAAGGATTTCTAACTACTCTGGCAGGCACAGAAAGCACCTTGCCCAGCTCTCAGGATGCCCAGGACCTCACACTCACCAGGGCAGGAGAAAAGCAGCTGCAACACTGATCCCAGCTGCAACGGCCACGATGTAGGTGACGATGAGGTTACTGTCCAGGACAGCCACCAGGATGAGGAAGGGGATGGCAGACTGGAGAGGGGACAGAAACCATGTTGGCATCAGCAGTGCCTGACCCAGACGCCCTGGCCTTTCCCCTTCCCTCCCATGCATGCCAGCCCGCCGACGGCAGGGACAGCCAGGGAAGCGGTGGCGCAGCCTTCCTCCCAGAGCCCCACAGCAGCCATTTCTGCTGGCTTTGGCCATATCCATGACAGCACAAATAGCAGGACGAGGGACAGGCACCAAACCAGCAGCAGCCCCTGCGCAGCTCTGGGACCTCTCAGAGGGCCACAGCTCTGCTCATCCCACGTGGGAAACCCCATCCTCACATGCACCCCTGCGCTCGAGGGGACGCACTCACCGAGATGCCTATGTAGACAGCTTTCTTCTTCCCAAAGCGGGTAAGGAACCACTGCCAGAGGGGAATGGTCAAGGTGGCCGAGAGCTATGGGAAGAGAAGGCAGTCATGGTGTTGCTTGCTGGCCAGGCTCTTCTCTGGGGGAAAAGCTCTTCCCAGCAAGGAGCAGCTCCTGGGCACAGCTTTCCTCATCACATTTGCAGCACCTCTGATTTCCACATGCTCCTGGAGCTGGCACACAGCCACGCTGCCTCCTCCTGCCCTCACCCCATCCCTCGCCTGCCTCCACTCCCATGAAGAGGAGCTCGCAATTGGAGCAGGTGCATGGGGCCACCTCCTCCCCCGTTGCAGAGCACCCTGGCACCACCACCCTCAGGGCACCCGGCAGATGCCAGCACACCTGCCCAAACAAAGGGAGGACCTGACTTGATCCTCAGTGCTGGGAAAGGACCCAATCTTGTCACCGCTGCCTGCTCACAGCATAGCCAAGAGCCAGGCTCTGGGGTGATCTTGACCCCTTGGACCTCTCCACCCCATTAAGCAGGGGGGGAAGGGCTCCCAGGGATGAGGCAAGCTGGAAAGGGCTCTCAAGGAGCTGTTTTGCTTCATCTTCCTGGCAACAAACACTAAGATCCTTTTCTCGAGGCAGGGGGGAAGGGAGATAAGTGGCAGGATTTTGACAAAGGGCCCCCACGGCTCCTGGTCTCCCCTGTCTCTGGCCGTCTTCACACAGGAACAAAGGCCTCACTGTTCCTGCCAACCCGCCTGACATTTGCGGGACATTTGGCAGCTCCTTCTCCCTCCCCTCCTCCCCAGGGGACCTTCAGTCACTGTCCCCATGGCATACCATCGCGGCCCCACGGCCTCCCTCCCCTCAGCCCACCGAGCACCCATCCCATGCCAGCTCCTGGGGAGGACCCACGGGATCCCACAGCGTGCATCCCACCGCAGTCCTGACCCTGAGGGCCTCCAGGACAGGGCCATACGCACCATGATGGCCAGGAGGATGTTCTGGAACTCGTTGCGGAAGCCCAGGGTGTAGGTGCAGAAAAGGGCAAAGTTACCCTCCAGCAGCTGCGGAGGAAGCAGGCAGCAGTTAGGTGGGGACGGGCACCCCAGCCACCCCGCAGGGATGTGCTCCCCCTCACAAGGCTGCATCCAAAGCACAAGCAGGGGAAGAAAGCGGCCATTCACCGACCCATCTGAGGGCACGAGGCCACATCCCTCCTCTGCCTCGGGCAGCTCCGGCTCATTGAGCTGCTACCTCACATGCTTCCAGCCTGCCAGGATCATATTTGGGCCCTACGCTGCCCGTCCCCCAGCCATCTCCAAGCTGTGCTGCTGCCATTCCCTCTCCCCAGTCCTTCAAGCCCAGTTGCTTACCATGAAGGCCAGCGAGGTGAAGAGGAAGCCGGCGATGAGCTTGATGTAGGCACCGTGGTTCATCACCAGCTTCAGCCCCCGGAAGAAGGAGACAGGCTTGTCCGACTGGAGCTCAGAGGACTCTGGGGAACAGAGCAAATCAGCCCATCGTTAGACCCGCTGAAACAGAACCCTTGGGTGCAAGGGGTGCAGCACCTCATGCCTGCTGCTCAGCACCCTGCCCACCACAGCATCCCACCCCAAGGGAGTCAGGGCAATGCCTGCAGCGACCTCCCTGCCCTCACACAGGGGTCCCTCAGCCCCACGGAGGAAAGAGGATGGCCTGGCTGATTCGCCCAGGATAAGCAGAACTGGTTGCAGAGCAGAGGGAGGGAAGGACAGAAGCTACTGGACTTTGGCTATCACCTCACCCTGGGATGCCCTAGTTGGCACTAGCAACCTTGGCCAGCCAAAACTGTGCAAGATAAAAGTTATCTCTGACAGCACAGAGCAGAGAGCTAAGTCCTCAGGGCTCTGCTGTAACGTACCCTGGAGATGTTCTGGATTCCTGCCCACAGTGCTGCCCCTCTGCAGCACCCTCCCTAGGCCCTCATACCCAGACCTCAGCTCTACCTGCCCCTCTCCTCTGAGGCTTGACCCACAAATGACGGGCTGAGAGCTCAGCCAGGCTCCTGGGGAGCCCCTGACAGGAGCTGCAGCATTTCACGAGTCCAGAGTATTCCAGCATGTCTCAAGCCTCACCTCTCTTCTCCCGCACGCCCACCGACAGGATCACGGCACAGAGGATGTAGAGTCCCCCGATGACCCCCGCAGCGATCATGTAGGCATTTCTCTGTGCAAGAGAGAGGGGAGCGGTGAGGAAGGGGGCTGGTCCCAGGAACAAGTCCGATCAAAAGGCAAGGACAGTGTGGCAGGGGCTGCCAGCAGGTGCCCCCAGCTTACCGTGTCTGTGAGCGACCCAGTGTCGTGGGTCATATTTAGCTCCTCCATGGCCACTGAGGAGTTGGACTTGCCGATGAAGAGGGGGCTCTCGATGCAGGGAGTAACCACCTTGCCCACAATCTGGCCCTGGATGGCGGTGCCCAGAACAGTGCCCAACACTTCAACCGTCATACCTGGAGGGAAAGGTCAGCGGGACTGAGCACAACCCTTGGGCAGCCAGGGCATGGGTGCAAAACCCTTCTCCACAGCAGAGCCTCCCCAGCCACAATTCATTGCCTTTCACCAGGGAGGTGAGCCAGCTCAGCTCTCCTACAGCTCCCTCCAAATCACCAAGTGATAAGTCCACAGGGAAGGAGAGTGTCTGCTGGGGAAACTGAGGCAGGAAGACAGGCCAAGACTTTGGAATGCTGCTCCCACTGCTGTATGACCGAGCAGAAGGAAAGACTCAGGAGCTCACATCCCCCATCATGTGCTCCAGACACTTGGCCGTCACAGGGACCACCTCCCCATCAACTCAGCTCTCACTGGAGTAGACAAGGATGTCTCCTGGAGGAGCTGGGGAAGAGGAACAGGAAGAGCTTGACCAGCTGCAATTCAAGCTCTGAATGATGTTCATCACATGCCATCCCTGGGGTGGGGTGTGATCAAATGAGCCCTTCCAACAAGGTATCTGGAGGAGGATCATGCCCCAGCGAGAGCTGCAGCAAAGGAGCTGAGCCCCAGCTGCCCCCTGGCCACGGCGAGGAAGGGAAGGAAACACTCTTACGGTAGGCAGTGGCCGAGTCCCGCTCGCTCTGCTCTCTGCTGATGAACATGGTCAGCGCCGAGTAGGGCACGTGGAAACACTGCAATGCAACGGCACGAGGAGAATGAACTCAGGGATGGGAACCTGCCCGCCCCTCTGCATAGCTCAGTGAGGTGAAGGCAGGAATTTGTCCTCTCCATCCCTCACCCACCAACCCTGGCGTGTGCAGAGCCCAACTCACCGTCACAAGGGTCTGGAAGGCGCAGTAGAAGACAAGGTACCACAGCACTTGGCCTCTGGAGATGTCCGGCACAAACCAGATGAGGAAGTAAGAGATGACGGCAAAGGGGGTGGAGAAGATGATCCTTTGGGAAGATGCAGTGTTAGCCTTGCAAGCACACAGCACCTGAGGTGCCCCACCAGCCCAGCTCCCCCTGCTGCCACATGTCCAGTGAGGTTCAGGCATCTGATTCTGGGGGCTCCTGAGCTGCCCTGGGGTGGCCTATCCTGCTCCAACACTTGGACAGGAGGTGGTTGCCACAGGGGTGATTCAGACCAGGCTGAAGGCAGCAGCTCAGGTCTCACAGGGTGAGAAGGTGAAGAGCTGACTCAGACTTCCAGGGAAGAGCTTTATTTGCAAGAAAACAGACATCCCTGCTTCGATGGAAGAGATTGATCTGCTCCCTGCCTTCAGCTTCCACCCCCAGCCCCAACCTCTCCCCCAGGCAGCGCTGCTGGGTTCAGCAGGATGTAATCACCTCCCTCGTCCCGGCAAGGGCTGGGGAGCAGCCAGGCAGCACAGCCCTGTGGGCCCAGCAGCCAAATGCCTCTCCCCAGCTTGGCTTCGCTGCCAGCCTCCCCCGAGCTCTGGTCCTGGGGTCACCTCCATTCTTCTGGCAGGGATGGGGCAAACCACCAGCCAGTAGCAGACTGCCTCCTTCTTCCACCCCTGCCCAGCTTCCTGGAGCCGTGGGCATAGGGAAATGGGATGCAAAGTGCAACAGAGGATCAGCGGGAATTGCTTAAGTGCTTGACCTTGGTAGTAGTCCCAGCAGGACCAGCCAGCAAGGGGGACGGCAGCGGGAAGCCACCCAGAGCATCTCTCCACTTCATCCAGCACATCTCATAACCCTTGTCCTGCCACAACCCGGACAGGGAACAGCTCTACCCTGCACCAGCAGCCCCAGGACACCACAAGCACCCAGGTCCCCCGCATCACTTAGGAGGGCACAGGAGGAATTCCTCCTGGAGGAAAGCAAGGCAGGTGTTGAGGTTACATCCACATCTGTTTAGGAGACTGATTTTGCTTGGGGATTTGCAAGCACCCTGCACTCCACAAACTATTGGACGGAGGCTGCGTCCTGGAATGAAGCCGGGGCAGAACCGGACATGGGACAGAGCCATGCACGGTCCGGTCAGGGCTGGCCTTGTGCCGCTCCACTGCCAGGGTACAGTGAGATCTTTCCATCCAGGCTGACGTACAGGATGCAAAGTTTAAATTTAAAGGTTGGGGGGGGTGGGGGTGGGGGGGGTGGGCAGAGCGAGAAGATCTCCATGGATGGAGAGCCGGCAGAGGCATTGCACAGGACCCAACACATGCACATTTTTCCAAGCGCACGTCACCCCAGTGGGGGGAGGAAAGGGGCGAGCGGCGCCAACCACTCCTCTCCACGTGCTTATCGCCGCACGCATACGTGGAGCCAAGGGAAATTTTGAATGAGTCACCACAGCCGCGCGGCGGGAACCACGTCATGCTCGCCTTGGGCGCCAGCCCATGGGGATGTGCCAATTCCCCGCGAGCCCACCCCAGCATCGGGACCAGGGTGCTGAGCCCTGGCCAGGACTGACCGGCAGCTCCTGGCAGCAGCAGACAAGTGACTGAGAGTTACCCCTGACCGAGGCCGAGGTGATTAAGACACTTGGCGGAGGCTGCCGTGACGCGCTCGCCCGCTCATTGGCCCCGGCTGGATGGTGTGTTTCTTTGTGCCATAGCTCACACACCCCTTCCCAGCCCGCGGTTAACCGTTTGCAAACGGCTGCTGCCCTGGAGAAGGAAGGTCAAAGCTGGAGCTCTTCAGTCACCAACACGTCAAGGCAAAGTTTAGTCACCGGGAAGTCTTGGGTGGTCGGGGAAAGGGGGACCTGCTCGGGGCAGGGGACAGAGCGGGGTCCCCAAGGAGAGAGGAGAGGAGGAGGCAGCCAGTGGATGAGCTGCTGGGACAAAACATGCCATAAAGTATTTCGAAAGGAAAGAACTGAAAGGGAGGGAGGTGATGGCCCTCAGGGAAGGTCTTCTCTCCCTTCCAAGGAGACGGAGCAGCCCCGAGCTTTGAGCTAGAGCTGCCGGCAGCTGGTGGGGGCTTGGCCTCACAGATCAGACCCTTCAGAGCCCGGCAGAAACTTTGGGCAATAAACCCTCACCCACAGGGGGGTTACACAGGGTCATGTCGCGGGTGCTGAGGCTTGGAGTCAGGCGGCTGCCTCAGACCACCCCGCAGCGCCTGGCTTTGCACACAGGGAAACTGAGGCAGCCGCAAGCAGCTCTGCAGCCACACCAGCCTGGGGCTGTGCAGCCCCACTGGGGCCGATGAACCTCAAGTTCAGGATGTTTAAACTCAGCTCAACTCCAACTCAGCCCTTGAACCATGGACAACAGCAGCAAGCTCCTCGCAGCCGGCTGCCCCGGCACTGCTGAGGGGCCCAGGTGCAAGTCCAAAGCTCTGGCTGATTTTAACGAAGCAGCAGCCGTTTGGAGGAATGCGGCCGCTCCATCCCCACCCCCTGCCTCGAGGATGCAAAACTACGGAGAGCAGAGCCGCGGCGGCCACCCGAGCATGCATGGCTATCCCGCGCAGCCCTGCCTGCACGCCCAGGCAGCCCGGCTCTAATCTCCGGACCCCAGACCCTGCCACACGTGTGGCCGCAGAGAAACTATTTCAGGCCATGCGTGGAGCCTGGCTTTAACAACAGCCAGCTGCCACTGCCCAGAGCTATTCCAGGAAAGCCCGGAAGCAGAGGGTATAATCTGTGGGGGAAAGGACTGCATCCCTCTAATTCCACTCCCCCCATGCCCACCCTCTTTGCTGCATTGTATTTCAGCAATGCTGCAGGCGCCCAGGATGCGAGTTATTTTAGTGCAGGACATGTCACCACGTCCACACTCAGGCATTAGCACCCTGCAACGCTCTGTGTCCCACGCAGGGTCAGGTGTTTATGTCTAAGTCTGCCCCGGGTGCAGGCAGGAGCCCTTTGGGGCCTCACAAACCCCATCCCATCTGCTCCAACTGCCTTGCGCACCCCCTCTCTCAGCACCCTGCTCCCAAGGGCAGCGGAAACACCCACGTGCAGACACCCAGCTCCATGACAGCTGTTTTCCTGTCAGAAGAGCATCCTCGTGACCGTCAGCTGGCACCCCACCACTGGCCTCGGCTGCACACACCCCCGTCCCTCCTCCCTGTGGGTGCGATGCCGCCTGTTCCGCTGGCAACGTGGCCCTGCCACCAGCCAGGGCTCAGCAACTGCCGCAGGAACAGGGCATCAGGGCAGCTCTCAGGGAGGATGGAGCTGCTGCAGGCGCAGTGACACGGAGGACAGCCAGGTCCAGTTTGTACGAGAACAGCTCGGGACCAGTCAGAGTAACAAGCGCAGACGTGAACCAACAGCTTGGCAGCACCTTGGGCTTTCTGGGACATTTGGCATCTCACCTGAGTGAGAGAGGGCGTCAGCACATCCTGCCTGACAAACCTCATGCCAAGGGACACCCAAAGCTGACTGGAACCACTGTGACACATCAGGCAAGGATGCAGGGTGCTACAGGCGGCTCTTACCAGGGCATCAGGCGGCCAATGCGGGTCCATGATGTTTTGGTGATGAAGAAGCCCACCATGGGGTCTGTGACAGCATCCCAGGCTCGCCCCACAAACAGGATGATGGAGGCATAGAAAGGGTCCAGCTGCAGGAAGAAGATCCTGTGTCAGAACACGCAGACCCCCGTGCCCCTGCCTGCCTTCCTGAGCCCCTCAAGACCTTCCCGACCATACTGCAACTCCACCGCCGTTGGGGACCGGGGGACAGGTCCCTTGGCCTCTCCCCTCACCTGGTTCAGTGGGATTTGAGGCAGGGTGATCCAGTCCCTCCCAGCGCCGCCCCACCACGCTCTTTCCACACCAGACTCCTGCCGTCTCGGGGCAGAGCTCCCCAAACCCCACCCGCAGCCAGCACGAGGGTGCCCCACGGGCATTTCTCCCCGTGGCTTCCCCTCCCTATTTCACACCGACCCGGAATGCTGCGGGTTCGTGGGACGGATCCCGCATCCCGCAGGACCGACACCACGAGCCCGTTTTTTTACCCCCTGGGGAACCCGAAGCACGGAGCGGCCCCGCACGGCTCCACGCGTGGGCCCGGACCGCTGGAAACCCGCAACCCTCGGACCGACGCCCACGCAGGATCGCGACTCCTGCGTGACCGATACACCACCCCCCCACACACCTTCCAGCGGGGGGGTCGGGGGCACCGGCAAGCCCCGGGCGGGCCCCTCCGCCAGGCAAAGCGGCACCGGGCACCCCCCGCGCCGGGGACTCCGGGGTGTGTGTGTGTGTGTGTGTCCCCAACCCCGGTCCCAGCCCTTCTCCCCCCCGTACCTGCGCTACATCCAGGAGGTAGATCTGGAGGAAGAAGCCGAGCGCGCAGCCCGTGATCTGGTACGGGGCCCCCCCGACGGCGTAGCACAGCTTGCTGCACACCGACAGCCGCTCCCGGCTCTCCTGCAACCGGGCTCGGCGTTAGCGCGACCAGGAAAAGGCCCCCCCTCCCCCCGACCCGACCCGACGCGACCCCCCCGCCCCCACCCGGGAACGCGGAGCTCACCCTGCGGCGGGGCTGGCGGCAGGCGGGCGGCAGGAGCCCCCCGGCCCGGACCCGCTCCGCGCCGCCGCCCCCGGCCATGCCGTGTGCGATGAATGGGGCCGCGCCGCCGCCCGCGCGGGCCTTGTACCGGGAGGGCCCCGCCCCGGGAGGCCGTGCCCGCCCCGCTCCCCGCCCCCGCCTCTCTTTCCCCGGGCAGCGGCCACCTCCTCCTCCTGCCCCGGCCCTTCTTCCAGCCCCCAGTTCCTTCCCTCCATCCTCCCACCCCTCCTGCCTCATCCTTCCTCCACGTCTCCTCTGGCCCCCATCGCTCATCCCCTCCTCCCTCCTTTCCGCCACCCCTCCATTCCCCCATCCCTCCATCCTCTCATCCCTCCATCCCCTCAACCCTCCATCCCCATCCCTCCGTTCCCCCATACCCTCATCCCTCCATCCCCCCATGCCTCCATTCCCCCATCCCTCTATCCTCTCATCTCTGCATTCCCCCATCCCTCCATCCTCTCATCTCTCCATTCCCCCATCTCTCCATCCCCTAATCCCCGCATCCCTCCATCTCCCAATCCCTCATCCCCTCCTCCCTCCTTTCTGCCATCCCTCATCTCCCCTCTCCATCCCTTCCCTCCATCCCAGCCCTTAATCCCTTCCCTTTCCACACCCCTCCTTCTCTCCATCCTCCCTCCCAGGTACCCCTGTTCGATGGCAGAGGCTGAGCGAACACTGCGTTGCCCTACAAGGGGACAGGGCTGGAAGAGGCATCATCAGCCTCCCTGTCCCATAGGTTCCCAGTGGCACCAGCCAGTGAGGGCTGGGAACTGGAGACCCTCAGTGCCAGCCCCAGCATGGCCCTGCTCCTAACCCTTCTCCATGTGGGCCCATCAAAGGGGACAAAGTGAAGCAGGACCCCCCCAATCTCAGCACCCATTACTGCACAACAGCTTCAGCGGGTGACGGTGGCTCCTAGGCCCCAGCACCTCTCCCTGGGCCACTTATGGTGTCCCCCGTGCCAGATGGCCACGTGGACATCGGTCCCAGCACCTCTCGGCTGTGCCAGGTGCTGCTTCCCCACTGGCAGGCACATGTATGCCTGTGCCAGGGCAGTGTCACCACTGCCAAGTGACAGCCTCGAACTCAAACTCTGCTCAGCTCAGGCCACCTGGGCTCAAAGATCGCCCTGAGATGTGCCACGAGAGAGGCTACACAGTGGGGCTGAGCCAGAGGGGCCAGCGGGACATCCAGTGCCATCGCCTGATTGCCACTTGGAGCTGCCCTTACGTGGGGACGGGGACAGAGACGGGCAGGCAGGACGGGCAGCTGGCACCAAGCAGGGACCTGGGATGCAGCAGAGCCCGAGCGGGCACGGGGGACGAGCGAAGCGGGTGGTCCCTGGTATGGAGCGGTGGCACAGCAGCTCCCAGCACTCCGTGGTTTCCAGCCCCTCGTACAACATGTGCAGCGGGTTCCCCCCGCGCTGCCACGTGTCACAGCCCTGTGCCCGGCCACGCTGAGTGCTCAGGGATGCCACCCGCCCAGGAAGGGCGAGGCGTCAGGCTGTCCAAATTTGTTCAGTGACACCAAATACCTTGAAGCAAGAGGGGAGCAAGGTGTGGGCAATATCACTCGCCTGGCCAGTTTGGCAGAGACCTGACTCGGGCTCCTGGCTCCGCTGTGCCGTGCTGGCTTGGGTGCGCCTGGCATCGGGCAGCCCCAGGACAGACCCCTTGGTGCGAGGTGGCAGCCCCCCAGACCCTGCCAGGAGAAAGGAGCTTGTGTGGGGATTAGGCTTATGTCTACATCTGCCAGCATCGGTGCAGCCCCTGGGGACATCCACACAGGTTTGTGTCCCTGCCGGAGCCCAGTCCTGCACCACCCTCAAAGCACAGATTTGGGTACCCCAAAGCGCTCTGCTCCCCCAACACACGTAACCAGGGATCTGCCGGGGAGGTATGTTTGAGTCAGCACCCCTCAGGCTCCATGTGAGACCCCTGCTCTGTGCCTCAGTTTCCCTTTCCACAGACAAGGCCTCCTGTGCAGGAGCAGAGGGGACTCCCGTGGTGGCACTTGCCTGCCCTGGAGGGACTGGGCTCCCCGAAGGCAGGGTAATGTTGTTCTCAGCTCCCTATTGTGTCTGGCCCCAGCGCTATTGCTCTGCTCCCTTTGTCCCAGGGGCTCCTCAGCTCCTGATGCTTTTGGCATTCCTGTCCTTGAGCAACCACCTCCTGGGCAAATGCGGCTTTAGGGGAACAATGAGCCGCCCTTTGTGCAGGAGATTGTGCAGAAAGACCTCAGATAGGTGTAGTCCTGTCTTACATCTGAAGTGGGAGAAGCAGAAAGACTGGGATTTCCCAGGATTAGGAGGATTTTCTCCCCCAAATCTGGTATTGCACAATTTCCGGGGGGGGATTTTAGACCTTCCTCCAAAGCAGATGCTCTGGGGGATCCTCGCTGCAAGAAATGAACCACCAAGGGCCGATCCCAGTGGGAATGTCAGTGCAGCAGCTCCTGCCAGGCTTGTGGTCCCGAGAGACCCACAGGTGGTTGGGGCTGGGCAACTTGCAGGGTCACCCTCAGCACCAGGATCAGCTCAGTGCGATG
The DNA here is from genome assembly GCF_034619465.1 of Leptosomus discolor. Taxonomy (NCBI): domain Eukaryota; kingdom Metazoa; phylum Chordata; class Aves; order Leptosomiformes; family Leptosomidae; genus Leptosomus; species Leptosomus discolor. The sequence goes on from NC_141419.1 coordinate 5,025,934, forward strand.
GTCTTGCAGGCAAGACTGGAGCTCAAATACCCCTCTGATGGTGACGCTACACCATCCCTGCCTCCACATCCCTGAGCTGGGGACACCATCGGGCTCCAGGGGTGACTCTTCAGGGGCTGGGACCCAAATGCTGGCCCTAGGGACATGGTTCAGCCCCAGGGACAGGGATAGGGGTGGGGGCTGCTCCAGTGGGTGATGGCTCTGCCATCCTGCCTGCCACCCACGTCTCCCTGCTGTCACCGATCCAGCACAACAGGGAGCAGGAGCTGAGCAAGCATGAGCACACCCGAAACCAGACAGCCCTGCCAGGCTGGGCCAGCCAGGATGGGGAGCACGGGCTTGGGGTCAAACGGCAGTGAGCCCATCCCAGAGCTGTTGGGGGACCTCAGGCTGTGGGCCAGCCTCGGTGTGGGTCCACAGCTTGGTGACAGCTTCTCCGGGGCTCAGGGCATCTCCTGGCATCAGGCAAGGTGTGCCGGGGGCAAAATGGGTCCGGGAGAGGGGGTGAGGAGGCAGCAGGGCTGGAGCCACTGGTGCGTTTTCCTCCCCCTTCTCTGGACTTCGTTGCCCGCTAATTTCAGAGCGGGGGCTGGGGTGGCCCCGGGCTGTGAGCGTCGTCCCTCTCCCCATGCAGCTGGGCAGTATTTCATGGTGCTCCCGTACCCCACAGGGACTTGGGCAGGCGTTTCGCAAAGGCCCAGCCAGCCGCTGTGGCCACTGCCCGACGGCTTCATGGGGACAAAGGGGACGAGTTGCATGGCAGCACATGGCAGCCACCCCACGCTGCCCGTGCCTCTCCCGTGTGGGACCCTGGGGATCATGTCACAAGGCTGAGGGGGATGAGATGGGGCTGGGATGTGTTGGAACAGGGGCTCAAAGCCTCTGCTGTCCCTGGGGACCTGGGACCCCCACGGGGACAGCAGGGTGGCTCGAAGGCTGCTGCTGCAGTGGGATGGGGACAACCAGAGGCAGAGCCCAGCTCAGGGTGCCTCTGGGACACCTATCAGGCTCAGGGTGGCTGTCCACCATGGGGAACTGCTTTGGTGCTGGAGCTTCAAAGTCCAGCCCTGCTGTCAGGGGGAATCCAAAGGGCACGGAACTGCCTTGCATCATGTGCTGGAGCTGCACCAGCCGCCGGCTGGGCACGGCAGCTCCCGTGGAGCTGTGCCAGCGCCGGGGGCACGGGCTCGGTGCTGGCTGTGGAGCCGTGCCAGCGCCCTGCAACTACGAGGGGCACGGGGAGGTGCTGGCCTGGCCCATGGGTGGCCCCCCCAGCCCTGTCACTTGCGGTGTCACAGCCCCCGGGGCACCCACCCCTGTTTGCGCAGCCGGTGCAGGCGGCGGCAGTGAGAGGCTCTCGGGTCCTGTTTGCTGAGTGCCTGGAGAGGCTGGGATGAAAGGGCTGCGCAGCCCCTCCAGCCCTCTCCAGCGGTGCTTTTGCACCTTCAAAGCATCCGGAACCCCTTGAAGCAGGAATAAGCTCTCGCCTCACCCTGGGAAAAGCCGGAGAGAGGACCCTGAGGCCAGCAGGGAGGGGGAAGGAGACGTGGCTGAGAGCTATATTGTAGGAGCCTTTGCTTCTGTGCTCAGGGATGTGTTGGTGTTGGAGCAGGCGCTCTGGAGTAGTGCCAGCTCTGTTCCCAATCCTGACACTCCATCTCTGCTGACCCAAATGGCACTGGGGCAGGATGAGTCCTTGCAGCAACTCAGCCCCTGCTCTTACTGCTGGCAGGGCAATTTATTTCCTAAAGAGAGGACTTCACCCGTGCTTCCTGGGGAGGGTGGAGGGCTAGGGACAGAAGGAACCTGGCTAGGGACACCCCAGACACTTGCCCAGGGCTCCCAACCTGGCTGGGGACCAGGGCCAGCACTGAGACCGAAGCACAAAGGGAACATCAGCCTGGGCTCCATGGCGCTGTGTGGGTCCTGGAGCTCCTGCCCCAGCCCCGCAGGTGTGTGGGCAGGATTGGGATGCTCAGGACTGCTCTGGATGGGCCAGGAGGGCACGTAGGGTGCTACGGCCATCATAGGGACCCCACAGCACCCTTGTGGCTGGGAAACCATAGCACCCTCCTGCCGCACTGACCCAGATGCACGGGGCTGGCAAAGCTTTGCAAGCTCAGCTGCACCTTGTGCCAGCAAGGAAAGGGTCGGAGCACCCCTGGGACACCCCACATGCTCAGGGACCCCGGGGACAGCCACCGACCCAGCATCAGCTCCGGGCCCTGCTCCTCTGCCTCCCTCGGGCCGTCTGCGATGGGGAAACTGAGGCACGGAGCTGCTCACAGCGGGCAACGCCGTGTCCCCCCGGTGCTCCCCTCCGGGCCCCTGCGCCGGCTCAGCTGAGAGGGGCCGGGGGTGTCTGATGGGGTGGCCCCCCGCTCTGTCCCCGCTGCCCCACGGACGGTGATTCCCTCAAGGGCCCCCGGCCCTGCCCGAGCCCCAGCAGGTGGCGCCCCGCGCCCGCCGGTGACGGCGGCCGGAGCCCGGGGACGAGGGGGGAGCGGGGGGGACTGTGCTGGACAGCGCTGGGCAGCGCTGGTTCATGCGGGGCTGGGATGTGCTGGTCCATGCTGGGCTGTGATGATCCATTCTGGGCTATACTGGGCAGTGGTGGTCCACTCTGGGCTATACTGGGCGGTGCTGGTCCATGAGGGACCATACAGGGCTGTGCAAGGCTGGACAGCACTGGTCTGTACTGGTTACGCTGGTCGCTGGACTGGGGCAGATTGGTCCCTGCAGGGCACTGCTGCAGGGCGAGGAACCAGCCCCCAGAACCCTCCCGGCTCCCAGTGCCACCAGCCGGGGCAGATCCTGTGGCCCCGACAGCGGTGGGTGGCAAAAGGAGGGTGCTGGGGCTGAAGTGGGTTGGTACACACTGCTGGGGGGACCCTGCTCGTCCCCGGGTGGGTTTTGTAACGGCATGTGCGTGTGTGCAACGATGCCACGGTCATTAGTGCACAAGGTGAAAGCCTCACCGTGTTTTCACAGCATTTACTGTCCTTCCTAGAAAGACCTTGGCAGCAGAGAGACGCAGCATCCCACTGTGCCTGCCCCGGTCCCCGAGGACACAGCGTGTGTCTCCAGACCCCCAGGCTGGATGTGTCGGGCACTGCACGGGCAAAGACGAGTTTGGGCAGCCACGATGGGGTAAAGTGCTGGTGCTGGGAGCTGAGTGTGCAAGAACAGCTCTGGTATGCCCCGGTCCATCCCTGGCTTCGCTCTGGCCTGTTGCTCCTAGCTTTGCTGGCACCTCCCAGCCCCTCCAGGTGGTGGTTTCGGAAGGACAAAGCTCCCAGTTAGACCTGCGAGGGCATTGGTGGCTGCAGGGGCACCTCTGTGGGAACACCCTGGGCACGACACAAACGCTGAGTGACCCCGATGTTCTCCTGCCCGTGTCTGCAGGGCACAGCCGCGCAGCAGCGATGGGTGGCTGCAGTGGAGTGTGGTGGGAGCCCAAGGGGAAGCGGGAGGGATGGCCGAGCAGGGGGAGGTGGGTGGGAAAGGGCACCCAGGGGTCGTCTCTGGCCGTGGGTGATACCTGGCTATCGCATGTCCCCACTTCTCCAGTTTGCTTTGACACCGTACTCAGCTGAACGTCCCCAGGCTGGTGGCAGAGCTGCACTTGGCCTGGGTGTCCTCAGCCAAAATTTCCCTTGCAGGAATCCCTCCCGAGCGCTTGCAGAGCGGGGGTCCCCCCAACCCCCGACCTTTCTGATGGGCTGAGGACGGCATCGGGGGGCAGCGAGGGTTCCCCCACCCCAGCACACGGGGTGGCCGCTGGTGAATAGTGAATAGCCCCGTTAGCAGGACCTGGGAACCCTGTTTGGGGAGGGGGGGGGGGGTGTCATCCCTCATGCGGTGCCCCCCACCCCCGAGGGGTGGGGAATAGTGCGGGGCCCCACCCTTTATGCAAATCACAGCCCGGCGATTGGTCGGTGGGCGGAGCCGGGCTCCGCAGACAGGCTATAAGAGCGGGGGGAAACAATGCACCCGCGGTCCCGGCTCGGTGGCTGGTGCCGCCGCGACCCGCAGCGCCGGGCGAGGTGGGTGCACAGGGGGAGGTCCCCGCCTTCATCCATGGGGGTGCCCCTTTCCTGAGAGGGGCTGCGGATCAGGCAGGGGGTGCCCCCCCCTTTTTTTTTTTTTTTTTTTTTTTTTTTTTAACCAGCTTCCCCCCGCCTTTGCCGCCCCCAGGCTCTGTCGCTTTCCCACCCCCATGCAGAGATGGAGTTTGACTCGTATCAACACTACTTCTACGATCACGACGCCCAGGAGGATTTCCACCGCTCCACGGCACCCAGCGAGGACATCTGGAAGAAGTTCGAGCTGGTCCCAACACCCCCTATCTCCCCCCTGGGTACCCCCGGGGAGAAAGCCTGCTGCTCCGGGATGGAGGAGCGCTCCGGCTGGCTCTCCCGCTACTGCCTGGCCGGGGAAGAGCCGGAGTATCTCATAGGGACGGGAGAAATCTTTGGGAACCTGAGCGCTTTCATCCTCAAGGATTGCATGTGGAGCGGGTTTTCAGCCCGGGAGAGACTGGAGAAGGCGATGACAGAGAAACTTTCCACGGGGACGCAGAGGGCCACCCCCCACAAACCCTCTTTCGCGCAGGATTTTGGTTTCAGCAGCTCGGTGAGCGAATGCGTGGATCCCGCTGCCGTCTTCCTTTGCCCGCTGGCCGAGAGCAAGATCCCCGCGTCCTCAGGATCCGAGGGCCAAAGCGATTCTGGTAAGGGATCGACGTGCGGGCTGCCCCCGGCCCGGCCACCCTCCAGCGTGGAAGGACACGCGTGTCCACACATGTGCGTGCCGGGAGCCTCCCAGACCGGGCAGCGCCTTTGTTGAGGCTCCAAGCGAGCCCCGGTCCCGGCCCCACAAACAAAGCGGGCTGGGCTGTTCCCCTTCCCGCGGAGCTTCTGCTCGGGAAACTCCTGCCCCTCCCAGGGGGGTGCGTGGGGCTCCCCTCCCCGCCGCTGCGTGGGGCTCTGGCTCGTCCCGACCCCGCGGGAGCCTCGTGGGCAGGTTGGTGAGGGGCAAGTTTGCAGCTCACCGTGGAAAGTTTGGGTGGGTGTTTTTTTGAGCGTCGCAGCGTGCTCTGCTGCCGGCTCGTAATCTTAGCTGCTTCCCCCCCCCCCCCCCCTCCGCTCACGGAGCCCACCCGGGATGGGCTTTCCCTGGCATAAAAAAAAGCCGAAATATCCCCTGGGACTGGCAGGTCGCGGAGGAGCGGCCGCGTCCCCCGGAGGCGGTGGCTCGATGGGATGAGCAGGAACATCCCAGACCGCCCCACGGAGCACGGCTGCTCGTCCCGCTTGGGGCGGGGGGGCATGTTTACACGGGAAGCGGATGCCTCTGGAACCCACCAGCCTAAAGCAAGGAGGTGCCCCCCCCCCCCCCCCCCCGCACCTATTTTCCCTCTCTACTTACGATCACCCCTCCCTCGGGGTCTCCCCAAACCCGCCGCCCCGTACCCCCGCGGAGCCGTACGCCATCTCCCCCGCTCCCGGTCTGACTCGGCTGCCGTGGAAGCGCTGACGCGGCCCCCGCGGTGCCGTGACCCCGTTAATAAATCTGCCGGTGGCAGCGACCTGCGCCGGTGAGTCACGGCGCGGGACGGGGACTTAATGCCATTAGGAGCCCGGGGACGGTAAAGCAGGTCGCGGGCGTTAAGAGGCTTAACCCAAATTGGGGAGGGGGGGACGGTTTGGGGGGGGGGGGAGCCGTGGGGGGTCCCGGTGCCGGGTTCGGTCCCGGTCCGGGTCCGGCAACGCCACGTGGGCGCCGAACAAAAAGCAACAGATTGCAAACAATGAGAGGGGCTGCGTTGATGGACAGGGCCTGGGACCAATGGGATGGGAGGGCAGCCGGCCGGCCCAGCCAGGCAGCCAACGGGCGGCTCGGGAGGGCGGGGACCCGCCATCGGACTTTTATTAATGAGCGGGGGCGGGGGCGGGGGGGGGAGGAAGAGTGTGTGTGTGTACACGTGGCTGAGACCGGTCGGGTTGTGACACTGATGAACGCTGCACACCCCCCCCCGGCCAGTAGCTCCAGTAGGAGCATGGCTTGGGCTTGCTGGGCGGAGCCCCCAGACCCTGGCGGGGGGGTGTCCGGCGTGTAGGTTGGGGGCCACAAGCTGGAAAGTGCCCTGGAGCACAGCTCCTGCGGCCACCGCTGGCCCTGTCGCAGGAGGGGTGGGGGCCAGGCCTCTGCCCAAGATGCTGGTGGGGTTTTGAGCATCTCGGAGGACCTTTAGTGAGCGGCGGTATTTTGCCTGAAAGCCGAAGAAAAAAGGTGGAAGCGCATCCCTAAAGAGAGAGCGATCGCGGGTGCATCTGGAGCCAGGTCACCCTGCTGTCCCCAGGGGCAGCTTTGTGCTGCTGAGCTTTGCTGGGGTGGTACGAGCTGCAATGACAACAGGCAGAGTGCTTTGGGTCCAGTTACCCTTTATTTGGGCCTTGCTGTTCCCAGCTCTGATAACCTCCCCCCCCTCTCTGATTCCTGGGCTTGAGATGCCTTCGAGGTTCACCGAGTCTATTGGAGGGACCGCTTCACCTCTCCCTCCCCCTCTGCACCGTGGGGGACTGTCCCCTCTGTCCCCGGGGAGCCTGGGCTGAATGGGGTTTATCACTTGTGAAAAGTAACAAGTCACCGAAGTGGGAAGCTGCAGCCAAGGGGAACAAAGGGCAGCTCTGCCCCCACATCCCTCATTTACAATTCCAATGGGCCTTGAAAGCTCCCGACCAGGATGAACTTTGGAGTTAGGCTGTCCCAGGTCCCCAGCATCTTGATCCTCCTGTCCCTACCCCAGGCAAGTGGGGTTGGATGTTTCTTGCCTGATGATCCTTTATCCTGGACACAGTTGATCCTGGTGCAGAAGCAAAGCCCCATCCAATTTTGGGGGACTGGGCACATGAACGTGGAAGGAATGCTCCTTCCTGTGCAATGGTATTGGAAAAGCATTTAAATCCTCCAATCCCTTCTGGAGATCGTGGAGTGGCTTTGCAGTACATGAGCAAAATTTCATGGGATGGTAGTGGAGAGACTATCTAGGGGCTGTGGGGAGCCTGGGTGGGGTGAAGAGGGCTGACCAGGCGCTCCCAACTGATGGCAGCTTCTTTTTTGCACTGGCTATTTTGAGCAGAAGGTGAGGAGATTGACGTGGTGACGGTGGAGAAGAGACAATCGCTCAGCCTGAGGAAGCCAGTCACCATCACGCTGCGCGCTGACCCCTTGGACCCCTGTATGAAACGCTTCCACATCTCCGTCCACCAGCAGCAGCACAACTACGCCGCCCGCTCGCCACCGGACGCTTGTCCCCCGCTGGAGCCACCCCAGCAGGATGAGGATGAGCCGCCGAGCGCCGCGGAGCCAGCCCCTGCCGTCACGCTGCCTGAGCCCAGCTTGCCGAAAGCCAGCAGCAGCCCCGGCTCTGACAGCGAGGACGTGGCCAAGAGGAAAAACCACAATTACCTGGAGCGCAAGCGGCGCAACGACCTGCGCTCCCGCTTCCTGGCCCTGCGGGACCAGGTGCCCGGGCTCGCCAGCTGCCCCAAGACGCCCAAAGTGGTGATCCTGAGCAAATCCTCCGAGTACCTGCAGTCGCTCATCAGCGCCGAGAGGAGGATGGCAGCCGAGAAGCGGCAGCTGCGGCTGCGGCAGACCCAGCTGCTCAAACGGATTGCTCACCTCAAGGGGCACTAGCACCCTACGTGCCCCCCATTCTGGTCCCTGCGACACCCCCCACCCCCCCCCCGGCTCCCTTTCAATTTGCACATGTTTTTTTGTTTGTTTTCGGCTGTTTGTTGAACTGCTGGCCCCAGGGGGCTGGAGCACACGGTGGTCGCTGCATGTGGGGTGGCTGTGGTGGCGCCCTGGGCTGCAGGGGGACTCCCACTGTGGGAGGCTGGCTTCTTGACACCGGGTGTTGCAAGATTTCCTCGTCTCCCCCCTGTGAAGCTTTCTCAAGTGGCTTTGATTTGTGGGCTCAACTCTCTTCCCTCTCCCCAGCAGCCCCTGCACCCCTCTGCTGTTTGCCACTGGCAGCATCGGTGGGAGCTGCCCCTGGGTATCCATCTTGCCCTAAAATCCCAAGCAACCATGGTCTGCTTCAGCTCAGGGAAGCAGGTGGAGGCAGACAGAGAGCCCAGCATGGGGCTCCTCTCTGGATGGATCCCCGTGGAGATGGTGGTGGCAGCATGGCGCTCTCACCAGGGTTAACAGCACCCCGTGGGTGATCCCCTTGCTCGGCTGGACCGTACCTCACTTTCTTACCACTTCACGCAGTAGCTTGTCTTGGATTTCGTGTTCTAGAAACTGCTGCTGTAACTGCGAGTCTTATACTGGAGGCTGTGTTTTTTATACTGTATTTTTGTACCACTTTTTGAGAAGTATTGGTAAAGAGTTTGCTTTTTTTATATATATAAAAACATTTTTTTTGGAGGGGGGTTCCCCCTGTGGGGAGGGCTCAGTCCTGCTGCACTTTAGGGAGATCAGGAAGGGGCTGGCTCCTGCTGGACCCTTGAGCTGAGTCCTCACGGAGGCTGGTTCCCCCCTTGCAGCTCTCCAAACCACCCATTTGCAATAACAGGGGATTTTTCTCCTTTCCCATCTTTGTGACCCCCTTTCCCTTGTGAGCACCCCCTCACCTGCAGCCACTTAAAGTCCCCAGCAAAACTTTGGGCTTTGCAGAGAGCCTGGCTGGAGGGGCCAGGTTGGGTGCACAGAGGGGGCTGTGTTGCTTTCAAGGCTTCCCCCTGCCTGTGCCATCCTGCTGTCCGGGCTGCAGTGGGGTATGTGGGTGGCAGAGTCCCCTGCCCCCTCTCTGGGGTGCTGGCAGGGGTGACCCTGCAGGATGGCACCCTTGGGTCCCCACTGACCTGCTGAGAACCGTTAGAGTTAACACTGTGGTCGGATTTAGCACTTTCTTCATTACCTCACACTTCATAAATAAATAAGTTTGCAACAGCCTGGGTTGGCTTTTTCCATGTAGGGGGCCATGGGCTTCCACACATTGCCCCACAATGCTCGGGGGGGGAGTGGGGGCTGGCCTGGCTGCTGGGTTTTGGGGTGTCTCGGACACTAACAGAAATGAATATATTTTGCACCACGGCTTGGCTGCCTCGCTGCCAGCAAGACCGAGCTCTTTGTCCTGACTTTCTCCCAGCGATCGAAACAGAAGCAGTCATGGTGGTGAGGCCAGGGAAACGAATCACCTGGATTATTTTTCCTCCTTTTAAGTGGCTTTATTGACAAGGAGGGGCAGAGAGCCCGTGCCTGGCTCGTAGAAGGCTTTGGTGTAACCGTAAACCCTCCTAATGGGGCTTGGGGCAGTTGGTGTGGGGTGACCGCAGCCCCATGGGTCACAGGATGGGGCCGTGGTTGGCCGTAACCCTATAGGGAGGGGGGGAAAGCAATCCGCTCGCTTCAAGGGGCATCAGAGAACTTCTTGTACCCAGATCTGCCGAGTGGATGAAATCATATACAGGTGTGTTCTCCCTGCTGCCCCCAAACCCGATGCTTTTGGGTTTCTGTTGTACTGGCGGCAAAAGTCTTACTCTGAATGCAGAAGGGACACGGGATCCTGTTACTGCTGGTAAGTCAGCAGAGAGCTGCTGCTGCAGGAGATTCAATCACCCGAGGGAAGCCAGCCTGAAAAAAGCAATAATTCTCCACAGAAGCTCTTAAACACCCGTTCCCTTTGGTTCCGGCAACATTTCACACTTTCTGCATGTTGCATCATGCTGTGTGAAAGCGCTTTAGAGCTGTATTAAAAGGTGCTCACAGGAATCACAGCTTAAACACAGAGCAGGGTGACCTAAATCTGACACCTCACCCATGCGCAGGAAACAAAGCACAGATGTACCAGTCCCTCAAAGGTTTATTTTTGTTGTGTGTACGCTGACACTTGCAGGCTGATGTCTTTTTTTTTTCAGCTCAAGGTGACCCTCCTGGTATGGTTTTTTGTAAGGTGTGCTTTTTCTTTTCAAGCTGAAGGAACATAGGATGTTTAAAACATTTTTTTTTCTTTCTTGGAAATGATGTGCAGATCCTGTGGCCTGATCGGAGACCAGTAGAAAATGTAGTTGGTCTCAAATTGTTGGACTCGATGATCTTGAAGGTCTCTTCCAACCGAAACTGTTCTATGATGCTACGATTCTAAATCAAACTGAGGAGCAGCTGCAGTTTTGCACATACCTTTGAGTTCTGCTTAAAGCAGACATATAAATACACACCTATGTGAAACTTCCCCGGTTACTCAAGCAGATGTCTCCTCTCACATTGCCACGGTAAGGACCAGGAAAGCTGCCTGACAGCGCTGTTCAGTGAGCAAAATAAACACACAGGGCTTTTCCTCCTCGCTTGTTTGGTGCTGCAATTCGCAAGTGTCAGCTGTAACCATCGCAATTCAGCGTTTCCAGGCCTGACAGTTATTTTTTTTTAACGCACATTGCCCTGCTCTTTGCGACTCACCTCCTTGCCTCTGCTACCAAGCCTCCCTCCCCAAACCACCTCAGCTTTCCCACCGTAGCTTTCCTCTCCGGTTTCGTGCGGGGCAGGCTCAGCTGGCCCGGGGGATGCTGCGGGCTCGCTGCCGCCTTCACGCCTGGGCTGGCAAATTTTTAGGACAGTTTCCCGAGGCGGCGATAATCCCTTCCCCTCCGAAGTGTGTGTGGGGGGGCGAGGGTCGGGCTGCAGCATCCCTCCCCGGCCCGCAGCCTCCTGCTCGCTGTTGCCATGGCAAAGGATGTGTGTTGCCAGGGAGATACCCTCCTCCCGCAGTCTCCATGGCAACCGTATCCCTGCCTTCCCTCCCCTCTGTTGCCACGGAGACAGTCTCCCGCTCCCCATCTCCCCCTGTTGCCGTGGCGATAGGGGAGGACGAGCCTCCGTGGAGGCTGCTGTTGCCGCGGCAACGCGCACCTCCCTGTTGCTATGGCAACAGCCCCACTCCTCGTCCTCCTGCCCCGTTGCTATGGCAACAGCATCCTTCCCACCCCATTCTACCCACCCACCCCTCCCCCCCCCCAAAAAAAAAAAAGGTACCACGGGGCAGAACCCCGCTCGTGGGTGCGGGGGACCCTGAAGGCGGGGGGTGCCCGGGGAACCCGAAAAAGGGCCGGGGCCGCGGGGACGGGCAGGGGCAGGGACCTGGCACAGAGCAGGGGACAGGGATGGGGACCCGGGCCGGGGCCGGGGGCAAGGGGAGGGACCCGGGCCGGGGACGGGAACCGCGCTTGGCAGAGGGACACAGGGCACAGGGCCCGGCCCCGTCCTCCCCGCGGGTGGCCCCGGCCCCGTCCCGCCCCCGTCCCGCCCGCCTGTCCCCATGGCAGCCGCCGGGCCGGGCCGGGCCATGGCGGCGGCCGCGATCTGCCTGGGCAGGGCCGCGCCGCCGCCGCCGCCGCCGCCGCCGCGGCCGCCGCTGGTGGTGATCCTGGGCGCTACCGGCACCGGTAAGTCGGCGCTGGCGCTGCAGCTCGGGCTGCGCCTCGGCGGAGAGATCGTCAGCGCCGACTCCATGCAGGTACGGCCGGGCCCGGCCTCCGCGGGAGGGACCGGGTAGGCCCGAGGTAGGCCCGGGGGGAGGCCCGGGGACCGGCGGACGCCGGGGCCGGGCCTGGGGCGCGGGGGAAGGCCGCGGCCGGGCCTGGAGGAGGCCGCGGCCGGGCCTGGGGACCAGGGAAGGCGGGAGCCGGGCCCCGGATCCCCGGCAGGGCCTTGGGCCTGGCTGAGGGTATCGGGAGGCGGCTTGGCCTGCTACGGGGGTGGGGGAAGTGGGGCCTGGTCGGGGCCCAGAGAGGCCCAGCCCCACGGGGCTGCAGGGTGGGCTCCCCCGGGGACCCCAGGCTCTGTGGCCGGGTGTTTGTGGGGGACAGCCCGAGGGACGGATCCTGCCAGCTGGGTGTGCTCCCGGTGCCCCTGTCCCTGTGGCCGGTTGTTTGGTTTTGAGGGAGCGGTGTCACAGCCTGCTTGGGGGGACACACGCACACGCGTGCTGTGCTCACTTGTTAGCTCTGAACAAGGTGGCGCAACCAAAACTGCAGAGGTGGTTTGTTCAACACACCCCCTGCAATAAATTCACCTTTTAGAAAGAAACCAAAGCAAGGGTGTTTTAATTTTGACCCATGAAAAGCTACGTGGAGATAGCTGTAAGGAGCAGTTGACTAAGGAAACGCAGCTGGAGTTAATCGGTAGTAAGTGATACCCAGGGTTGCTCCTGCAGGTGTGGAACTCCTGACTTGGACCTTGGGTTGTGGGCAACCTCACGGGACAAGGTGTGAGTCCCCCCCTAAGGAACTGCAGCTGGGTCGAGGCCTTAGGGTGCATGTGTTGGTCCAGGCTGGTCCCTGTGTTGTGCTTCACGTCCCAGCTGGGAGACCCGGTGAGGCAGCAGTGCCGGCTGGTGCTGTCCGTCCTTCCAGAGGCTGTAATATGGCAGCTGAAGGCGAGCGCTCCCCTCCTCAGTCACCAGCAAAGGGACACCAACGGGAAACGGGGAAGAATATTGAAAATGATGTGTGCTACTTGCCAGCAACAGTCTCTGTGGTCTTGTCTCTTATTGCAAGTGGCAGTGTGGAATATATCAGCTGTACAGTCAGGGTCAGTAAACACCGAGGAACCGAGCTTCGTTTTTGTGGTCCTCATTGCGTTCAGCTACAAGAGCTTTGTCACAAGATGTAGATTTCAGCCACCGCAGGGATTTTGTTATTGTTTAGCAAAATGTTTTCCTTCCTAATCAGCACTTTCACTGTTCTCTTTCTGTTGCGCCTGAACTTGCCATCAGGTTTAATGTTTAACCTATTTATTACGCTTTTTAAAAAGGTGTTTTCTGCCAACAACACCCTTTGCCCTTTGAGCTGCTCAGAGACCGACTCTCGCTGTCCTGTGGCCACCTCCTGGTTTCCTGCACTGATGCTGGTCACTGTGTCCTAGACAGCTAAATTTAAAAACTCCCTCTCCTGAATTTGGAGCAAGCAATCAGAAAGCTTTAATTTTGTGGAATGTTTTCCTTAAGCTCTTGGGGAAGGAGTGTTTGAGGCCTGGGCTGAACTGGCAAAATCCTGCAGGGGCAAAACGTTCAGGCGAGACAGGGAAGCTTTGTCCAGCGCTGCCTGATCAGGGGCAGTTGCCCTCCCGGCTGCCCGGCCCAGCCGTCGTGAACCACCAGGCATTGCTGGTGTTGCGAGTGCTTAACACACGCTCCCTGACGAAGGACTGGCACGTCCCTCTCGCTCTGCTGGAGCCTGGGGTGGGACTGCCCGCGGGCTGGTTTTCTCTGCAGACCCTATCTGGGCTGGGGCAGCTTTTAGGCGGCTGCTGTTAAGTTTCCAAGGGGAGTTACTCTGCTCTAGTGTCCGTGTCAGAGGTGTCTCCGAGCAGAGCTCGGCTGGTGCAGTTTTACTAGTACAAGATCTGGACAAGCCCTAGAGCTTTTGTTGGGTTAGTTGTTCCTGTTTGCGTACTGTGAGTGCTGAGGTTCGTGGACCTTGCGGTGACCACCAGCCCAGCGTACAGCAGGCTTTAATATCGGGGAAGTGCGGCTTTCAAAAGCAGCGTGGCCAGCAGGCTGGGGAAGGTGATTCTCCCCCTCTACCTCACTCTCATGAGACCCACCTGCAGTGCTGTGTCCAGCTCTGGGGCCTTCAGCATAAGTAAGACATGGACCTGCTCGAGCGGGTCCAGAGGAGGCCAAGAAGATGCTCAGGGGACTGGAGCACCCCCCCTGTGAGGACGGGCTGAGAGAGTTGGGGCTGTTCAGCCTGGAGGAGGCTCTGGGGAGACCTTAGAGTGGCCTTTCAGTACTTAAAGTGGTGATAGGACGAGGGTAATGGTTTCAAACTGAAAGAGGGCAGGTTTGGGTTAGATATTAGGAAGAAATTCTTCACCGTGAAGGTGGTGAGGCCCTGGCACAGGTTGCCCAGAGAAGCTGTGGCTGCCCCCTCCCTGGCAGTGTTCAAGGCCAGGCTGGATGGGGCTTGGAGCAACCTGCTCTAGTGGAAGGTGTCCCTGCCCATGGCAGCAGGGTTGGAACTAGAGGATCTGTAAGGTCCCTTCCAACCCAAACCCCTCTATAAGCGGCTGCTGACTCGAGCGATCCTGCAAACACGAGGCTCCTGCTGCATCCCGAGCTCTGCGGACGCGGCTGGAGCCGACTGGCGTGCTGCGAATTCTTGTTTCACGCTGGTGGATGTTTTGAAGCGTGTATTTTGTGCTCTGGTTGTTTCAAGTCCCACTATGGGAATGCAGGCGCTGGGAGGACTCTGGCTGCAGGCGCCCAATGGCATCCGGGCTTGAGTGGCTCTTGTCCTCCTTTCCTTTTAATCTCATTCTAGCGTGACTGTGGAGCGAGAGCCGAGCAGCTCCTCTGCTTTATCCTGTAACGCAGCGTGCTTTCGGCACGGTCTCTCGGGGCGGCGAGGCGGGGGAGCCCTGCCTCTCCTCGGCCCCAGCCGCCTGAAGGCACAGCCTTGAGCAGCTCGCGTCTGCGCCTCCCCCACCATGCTCCACTAACCCCCGTGCCCCGCTTAGGCGGCCGCAGCCAGCCAACTGGGTCTGCTTTCTTGCTGGCTTTGTTCCCGTGGAATATTGTCTCCCCTCTGCCACGCAGAGCTGGCTCCGGTGTCCTTGCGGAAGAGTCGCTGGGTTTTTAAAAAATCCCATTGCTCGTTCTCGACTGACAGCTGCCGGCGACCGTGTCGCCCTCGGCCCCCTCTGTCCATTCATCGCCGTGCCCCGTGCGGGCTCCATGGAGCGCTGACAAATGCTGGCAGTGTTTTGGGCAGCTGCTGGAGCTGGAGCCAGGCTCGGGAAGGGGCCGGGGAGCCCCGAGCCCACCTGTTCCCGCACACAGGCACCCCTCTATCTCCGGGACGTTTTTGTCATGGCCCTGAGTCACTATGGTCAAATGACAGACTTAGCTGCTGCCTGCGTGCAGCTCAGGAGCTCTGGTTAATCTGATGGCCTCTTAATCTTTCTTTTTGTCCTTTCTGTTGCGGTTTGTCATCCCAATGAGTTTCCTTTAGGAGTAAGTCGTTCCCTGGGGAAGCCAGGCGGGGTGAAGCCAGTCCCGCTCCTGGCTGAGCGGTGAGCATGCAGCGATCCCCGTGCCAGCTTGCTGGAGGGCCCCGTCTGCTCCTGATCCCACTGTCCCTTCTGGATTCCACCCTTGGAAGTGGCGATGCAGTCCTTCTCCAGGGGCTGTTGTAGCATATTTGGCCGTTCTTACGTCAAGTCAGGGCATCTTAAGAGCCTTTGCTGACATCCTTCTCGTGGCAGGGATCAGAGCTGGGAGTGAGTCGTGCTCTCCTTGCACCCTAGCTTGGTTTGGGTCCTCCATGCTGCTCTCCACCTGGGAGATCCCTTGGCCCCTCTGAAGTCTTCACACTCTTCCCGGCTGTAGGTGGCTGGGATGTGGCTGGGGTCCCTATGCTGCACAGCCGCCGTGTCACCTTCGATGCAGTGATCCCTGCACTCGGGGCAAGGACAATGCCTTTCCCCCTCTCGTGCAGATGGGGACAAGGGGACGGAGTTTGGGATTGTGCGTGAAACGGGTGGCTGAGGGAGGGTTTGGGAGAGTCCACCCTTCCCGGGCTGCACGCTGAGGATCCTCACAGGCACCGTTTCCTGAGGATCGCTGGTGTTTGTGCCTCATGCCTCAGTTTCCCCACCTTTTAAAAGGGGAGATGGCGCTGACCTTCCAGTGCAGTGAGCTGTGGGGCTGACCTGCCCGGGGGTTTCAGCGGCAGAGGCGGGAGGACGCTGTCAAGGCTAAGCATCTTTAGTCCCCGGCTTGTATTCGGTGCCTCGGAGGCCTGCTGCTCCAGGCTGCCGCTAATCTGTTTTGAGGCCTTAGAAAGCAACAAAGGCTTATCTGAGCCGCTTGCTGAAAATAGAAATGAGTGTCGGGAGGACGTCTCGGTGCGAGGCCCTGCCGACAGCCAGCTGGTGGAAACCTTCTCTGGGCTTTGCTGGGTGTGTGTAAAAGGCCGCCTTTGTTTCCTCCCAGCCCACACACTGACACTGCATTCCTCCTCTTGTTGCCAGATATTCGGGGAGGCTCTCGGTGTATAATCTCCGGGAGAACCTTGGGGGATTGGAGCCTGAACTGTAAATGCCGGCTCTGCCCGCACAGGGCACTGGGAACTCCCGGCTACCTCCGAGCCTCCCCGTCAGCCCTCTGTGTTGGCTATGATTTCAGGCAGACGAGTGGGAGTCGGCGGAGCTGGAGGGCTGGACTGGCCCTTGCCAGGGGGAGAGAAGGCACGGAGCCAAAGCTCACCGAATTCAAAGGCTTTTGGGGCCGACTGGAGACCTGCATTGAATGGTGCTGCTCAGCCCGGGCTGGGTAATGGAAGGGGATCAATAGGCTGCAGCCAGCCACGGGGCATGTTGGCAGCGAGCTGCCTCTTGGGCCTCTCCTCCTGTCTGTTCACCATCCCCTGGAGCCAGCTGGGTTTCTGCAGGGCAGAAAGGAAGAGCATTTGGTTGCCCTCCCGCTCCCCCTTTGCTTCCTGCCCCCAGGCGAGCCTTTCTCCTCCGAGGGACGGAGCAGGAGCTGGCTCTGGCTCTCGGAGCAGCAAGTGCAAGAGTTAAGCAAGACGGGGAGTGTCTGCCCTGCTGCAGCCGGTTCAGCCGCCCCAGCAGCTCGCATGACTGCTCCGGGCAGGGATCGGGCTTCCCTGCTCTACTAACCTCCAATCGTCCCTTGCTGCCGTTCGGTGCCTTCTGCCCGTGGGTCACCTCTGTGTCACCTTGTCCTTCTGTCTGGGACCAAGGGAAGCAGTGGGTGGAGGCTGCGCTGCAGCCTGAGGCTTGGCAGCTTCTCAGAGGGGATTAGAGGGAAATTTGTTTCTGGAAGTGTGGCCCTGTGGCTGGGGTGGTTTCTGAGTGATGGAGGAGGAAATGAGCGCAGCCATTTCCAGTCCTTTCTCCCATCAGCCCAGTTTATTCCAAGCTGGGAGACTGCTCCAAGCAGGAAGGTGCTGGGAGCTAAATACATCCTCGCTGTGACCACGGCACAAAGCAGAGCCTTCGCCGCCGCCTGGCACGGAGGGTGCTCAGTCCTTGGCACAGCGCAGAGCTGGGCTGGACAGAAAGGCTTTATGTGCCCCGCTGCGACCACGTGCCCGCTGCCAGCACCCTCGGGATGCGGGTCCCTGCTCCGGTCCCTGCTTGTCTACGGCTCTGCAGAGCCTCTCAGCACGCACTGACACGCGTGCCGGGGGCAGTGCCGGGGCACAGGGGCACCCCGTGCTGAGGAAGGTTGCGTTCGGATGCCATGAGGAGCAGGGCAAGGAGCCTTCGTCCCTTCTCCTGGGTGAAAGGTGCTCTCCTCTGAAAGGGCTCTGCTCACGGGACCCCGCCGAGCCGTGGGGACGGGACGCCAAGCTGGGGCGGCTCCGGTACTCGCACCGCCTGGGTCTGCGGGCTGGGCTGTGGCAGTTGCTTTACGCAGCCTGGAGGGTGGATCTGGGCTGTGGCTCGGATGCGTGCTGCTGGGCTCGCAGGTTGCCTTGGCTCTTTACCAACAACGCTGCCGAGGGGTTGGTTTGGGTGGCTTTTCTTTCTGCTCTGCTTTCAGCTGAAGACGCACCTCGAAGCAGTGAGATGCTGCTGGCTGCCCTCACCAGTGTCTCCTGGCACCTTGGTGCAGGGCAGTGCCTCTTTTCCCCTGGGGTCACTGATCCGCACCGCTGTGTTTTGCTCCCCCCTGTACCTGACCCCTCCATACCCGACGGTCTCGGTGAGAGCACGCAGCGGGCGGTACACCAGGCTTTTAAGGTGTGCATGAGCTGAGACCGTTTGTGTGTGTTTAAGAGGCTCCGTGAAGTTGCATGTTGCATCCAGAGAGATCCTTGAGGGTTGCGGGGAGCGGTGATCCTTGTCCCCAAACGAGACGCGGCGCTGTGCTGGAGATGGGTGTTTGGAGAGGGGCACGCCGGAGCTTTTAGCTGCAGCGGCAGCAGATAAGGAGCCTGCAGCTCGGAGACAGCTGCTCTTGTATCGGAGCTCTGTGCTTCGGAGCCAGGCTTGGCTGGTTACGCTGACCGGGCTCTGACACCACTCTCTGATCGCTCAATCAGCCTTTCTGACCTCTAACTGGAGGGTTGTATCAGACCAGGAAAGCAGTCGTGAGCGGTTGGACTCACGGTTCATCTCCCATGGGCAGGAACAAACACCAGAGAGAGGCAGTTTAGCCCTGGCAGGAGCAGGCCTTGGCGAGATTCCTGCTCCTTCGCCTGAACGGGACATGTGCCGCTGCCTGTGCTGCCTGCTTCTCCAGAGAGAGGCGAGGGGCTTGGAGGGGTGATAGGGGCAGGTGGCAGCTGTGCGTGGGGGAAGGAGCAGTGGCCGGTGGGGGTTTCGTGGGGTGCAGAGGTGAATGACAGGCTCTTCTCTTCGCCAGGTGTACAAGGGCTTGGACATCATCACGAACAAGGTTTCTCCCCAGGAGCAGCGTCTGTGCAGACACCACATGATCAGCTTTGTGGATCCTCTTGTCTCTAACTACACGGTGGTGGATTTCAGAGACAAAGCCGTGGCTCTGATATCCTTTCACGCTGCAGCCTGCCTGGCCAAGCAGATGCGGACTTCCCCCCCCTCCACAGCCAGGCCTGCAAGAGAGATCAGTGTTTGCGTCAGCCTTGGGCTCTCCACGCTGCAGCTAACTCCAGTTTTCAGAGGATACTGCTGACGAGGAGGGCTTGGAGCATCTTTTACTCAGCTAATGCTCAGGGTGGCCCCTCACTCGGGGCTGGTTGGGGAAGATCTCTGCTGTACTGCAACAGTGCTGAGCCTGGGATTGCCCGCCCTGGCAGTCCCTGGGTGTCCCTGAGTTTTGGTAGTAGTTGGCACAGGTAGCAGAGGATGGTGAGAGATAAGGGACGCCTATAACCCTGTGTTACAGCCTGACTGGCTCTGTGGGGCTGGGAGGGTGGGGTCTGGGCCCCAGGCTGCTGCTCCCCGCAGCCCTCCCTCTCTGCCGTGCATCTCTGCTTACGCTCCCTGACTGTGGCACATTGAAGATATCTTTGCCCGAGATAAAATCCCGATTGTTGTGGGAGGAACCAACTACTACATCGAGTCCCTGCTCTGGAAGGTCCTTATCAACACCAAGGTACCATTGGGGGGGCTGCTTATCCCTCTGGGAAAGGGTGAGCTCCATGTTCAGGGCAGGCTTCCTGCGACCAGGCGTGGTGGTCTCCCTGCTAGAGCGGGGTAAGGAGAACCAAAAGCCCCTCATTCACCTTGTGGGTCTAGGGGATCTTCTTGCTTGTGCTGTCCTCGCACACAGATGGGTGGCTTGACTCGGGGCTGCCCTGTGCCCCACAGGAGAAAGCCAGCGTGGCCCCTGAGCCGGTCACCGACAGGAAAGTGGAGCTGGAGCAGCTGGATGGCGTTGAGCTCCATCGCCGCCTGAGCCAGGTGGACCCAGAGATGGCGGCCAAGCTGCACCCCCATGACAAGCGCAAACTGGCCAGGTGAGCTTGGTGTGCCGGGGGCAGGGGGTGCCAGGGCCCAGCACCCTTTCCCAAGGGAATCATGTGCCTGGGAACACGGCAGGATGGGCTCTCCCATCCCAGGCGGGTGCTCTTAGCCGCTTGGCAAAGTGCTTGGGGACCTTGGAGCGCTGGTGTTGGGGAGCTCTCTGGGCTCTGAGACCTTTGGCCACGCAGCCCCCAGCTTGAACTGCCTTTGGGGTGCAGGACAGCGCATCGCTCCTGGCCTGTGTGCACTGGGGCTGCTCCCGCTGCGGTGCCCCAGCAGCCGGGTTTATCTGGAGCTATTTAAAGAGCAAGCTGCCATGCTGGCTGAGTAACATAGCTGAGCTCTGTGGGAACAGCGCAGTAGCAAGACCAGGCTTGCTGCTTTGGCGGGCCCATCCCAGCCGAACCCTGGCCTCGGGGGAGCAGAACACCGCCCACCCCATTCGCACGGTGCAGGGGGACAGAGGGTTGGGCACCCTGCGCGGCTTCCTCCACCTCCCTGGCTGGGCTGGGCTGAGCTGGCGGTCATGCTCTGCAGCATCGGCAACGCTGGCCCCTTCCCTGCAGCCCTGCTTGGCTGGAAAGGGCAGGGCTGGAGCCAGAACCCTGTCCCCTGCAGGGCTTGTCCCGGTGCCAGGCAGGAGTGGGTGGCTATGCTCTAGGCTCCTTGGGTGCCATCGGTGTGCTCTGCAGTGCGTTGCACCCCCAGGACCTGGGCGTGCTCGGGATGCCGGGCACGGGACGGGGCAGAAACCTGCCCTCCCCCCGACATGAGAGGGTTGGATCGTAGCGAGTGTCTGTGGTTCCCTTTGCTGGAGCCCCCAGGGCTGCTGGGGAAATGGAAAAGCTCATCCTCACCCAGCCTCTGAGCTCTGTCTGTCTCTGCTCACAGGAGCCTCCAAGTGTTTGAAGAGACGGGGATCCCCCATAGTGAAATCTTGCACCAGCAGCAGGAGGAGGAAGGTGGGGGGCCCTTAGGTGGGCCCCTGAAATACCCACATTCCTGCATCTTGTGGCTTCATGCAGACCAGGAAGGTAAGTGTGGGCTCCTGGCTGGCTGATTAATGCGATGCAGGATTAGGGCTGACTCCCTGCTCCTGCCCCAGCCTCCTCGCTGAACAAGGCAGCGGTTCCTTTGGCACCAGTGGGCGTGACAGAGGACTTGCTCCCCTCGTCTGCTGGGCTCTGCCTTCCTTAGGTGGATCGGGAGGCTGGGAGCGCCGAAGCACATCCTGGCACGTTGTCCAGTGGTGGGCTTCCCGAGGGCATGGCTCCGAGTGGCTGAGCGTGTCCTGCCTCTCCTCCTCCCAGCGCTGGACCAGCGGCTGGAGAAGCGGGTGGATGACATGCTGGCTGCGGGACTGCTGGAGGAGCTGCGGGACTTCCACCGACGCTACAATCAGGAGAAAGTGGCTGAGAACCGGTGGGTGAGAAGCCAGCTCCCTTTCTGCTCCCAGACCCACGCAGGGCCTGGGCCGACTCTCCCTGCAGCAGCTCCGACGGATCGCTGTTCCTAGCCCTCTCCTGGCAGCGCCTGCTCCTGCGGCGGGGCCAGCAGACTGGATGGGTGCTTGCCTCTGCGGGGGCACCGTCAGCAGAGAGGTCTGGACCAGCCAGATCCTCCAGCACTTCTTGACCTTCCCTGCCAGAACCTTTAGGCCAGGGTTGGTCAAACAACAGAGTCCCTGTGGGTCTCAGTGTTGAATTAGTTTTGCCTGGATCGTACGTGCCAAGCGGTGACATTTCCCCTCAGTGAAAGTGACTCGGTGCTGCCTGAGTGTTCACACAGCAAAGGTGACGTGGGGTGGCACTGAAGGCACCGGTCTGCATTCCTGTCTGTGCCTGGCTTGGCTTGTCCCCCGAGGCCATGGGCTTGTGTCACCTGGAGAGGTCCCTGCAGGGTGAGACGCAGAGACCTCAGCTGTTCTGGGGAGGGTTGAGGTCTCCCACTGTTCTGGAGGAGGTGGTCTTGACTCTTGCCTCTTGTCTTGTTCTCCAGGCAGGATTACCAGCACGGCATCTTCCAGTCCATTGGCTTCAAGGAGTTCCATGAGTACCTTGTCAGTGAGGGGAATTGCTCGCCCGAGACCAGTGCCCTGCTGCTGCAGAAAGGTGGGAGGAGCAGCCTGTGTGCCCTACGTCCCTCAGCCCCACGCAGCTCCAGGTGACACTGCGTGATGGTCTGAACCAAGCTCAAACCTTGGGGCAGGTCTTGTTGGGGTTGAGCTGCGTCTTTCTCTTTGCATTTTCCACTTCTGCCGGCCTCGGGGAGCAGGGACTCCTTTTTCAGTGCTTGGAGAGCATCTCTGAGCACACCCAGAGCAATTCCTCCCTCCCTCCCCCCAGGCCTCCTTGCAAGATGTACTGGGCACAGCGTGACTTGGGATCTGGAGCTGGTCCACTGGTGATCTGGGTGATGGGATCCCACCTGGGATGTGAATGCTGGGGAGAACAGGGCTAGAAAGAAGGAATGAAACAGAACTCAGCATCTGGTTCAGCAGCAGGATGGTGGGAAGGAATCTGGGGATCTAGTGGATCACGGCATGAGTCAGTAGTGATGCGCTCTTCGGTGGCACGTGTGGCACGTGTCATTGCAGACAGTTCTGCTGTTGTTAGAGGAGAGAGCTGCTCAGCTCCTCAGCACAGCGGAGGTCCCAGGCAGAGTCGGTCTGTCTCGAGGAGGAGAGTGGAGATGGAGGCTGAGGAAACCACAGAAATGATAGAAGGCTTGAAAACAAGTCTGGTGCAGAAGTGTCTGCTTGTTGTGTCTGCTCGGGACATGATTACGGAGGGATACGATAAGTCTGGTACTAAATGTTGAACGGTTGTACAGTGGTGAACGGTCCTCTGAGCCCACTGTGGGCAGGACAAGGAGTCCTGGGCTTTGTTTGTGCAGAGAAGTATTCAATTAGGCATTATGATAGCAGTGCAGCCCCCGAACAGCTTGTTCTACCTGCTAAAATAAAAATAAAGCCTTTATTTTTTTACTCCCTCTGTTTCAAAGGGATCCAGGCCCTGAAACAGGTGACCAAGAGATATGCCCGGAGGCAGAACAAATGGGTCCGAAACCGCTTCCTGAGACGTAAGTCCTCTGTTCCTCCCCTGCCTTGCCATCCCTGCTCTCGCATCTCTTCTCATCCCTCCTCGGCACATCCCCTGCTCCCAGCTTTAAGGAGGAGAGTGGTGGCTCCTCTGCTCTGGGGTAGCATGCGTTGGGGGGGGGACACGAGTCTGGCAGAGATCAGGCAATCCCACCCTGATTCTTCCTGCTGGCCCCGGCTGCCCTGGCTCTGCAGGTGTCTGTCCCTGGCCAGATCCCTCCAGGAGCCAGAGGCATCCAGTGTCCCAGTCGATTCCTTTGATCCTGGCTCTGCCCCGATTCCTTCCCACGTGTTTGGGTTGCAGAGCAGCCGCTCGGCCCTGCTGAGACAGCCCACCCGGCACCGTCCACGTTTATCTTGCCCACAACATCTGTGCCCAGATACTTAGGAGTCCCGCTCCTTCTCACTGCTTCCCCAGTACCCCTGGCCGCCTGTGAAAGGAAGACCTTCCCCTCCCGACAGAAGTGCCATCAGGATGGCTGATACTCCAGTGGAACAAAGCAAGCAAAGCCTTAGCCCCGTGCTGGGCTGCAGTAGATGATGAAGGCCACAGCGTCCCTGCAGCCCATCCTGCCGACAGCTCCCGAGGGGCTCGGGGCTCGGGTGCCCAGCATGGTCCCTCTCCTCCCACACCCACACATGCTTCCCACGCAGGGCGAAAAGCCCAGTTGACAGCTGCCCTCCAGATTAGGAGCAGGAGCCCACTGGCCGCTCTTCGCCTGGGCCACGCTCACGGCGGTGGCAAGGAGCCAGCAGGACTTCCCCATCCCAGCCCCAGCCTTGGAGCACGGCCAGCAGCAGCAGCTGGGAGCCGGGCACTTGTTGAAAGGTGCTTGGTAGGGGCAGAACAACAATAAAATAAAATAAAATAAAAGGCAGGGAGAAAGTCGGCTCAAAAGACGGGCTTTGAGCGAGGTGCAAGATAGAGCCATGTGCTCGGTGGCTGTGTCTCACCTTTCTGGTGGCAGGTGTGCTTCAGATCAGCCCCGTCGGGAGTTTGTTTGTGGTTGCAGCCATAAAAAGCAGCACCTGCTGGAGCCTGGCACGCGGCGGCCTTTGATGGCTTTGTCCGAGCGGGGCCGCCGTGCGCCCGGTGCCCGCGGGCGGGTGAGCCGCGGCAGGGCAGCGACGTCGCCCGAGGGAGTGGGCGCGCTCTGATTGCAGCCGGCCCGGCCCGGCTGGGCCGCAGCGGGCGCCCCCGTGCCCTCACACCGGGGCTGGGGGAGGCCGAAGGGGTGGCTTTCAACCTGCGCCTTGTCAGGTCGAGGTGTTGGCAAAGCATCTCCCACCGCGGCCTGCGACCGGGAGCCGGGAGCGTTGGCTGCTGCAGCCGCACGAGCAATTACAGCTCTGAGTGGGAACCTGCAGGTTCCTCATCCACGCTCCACGCCTGCATCTTCTTGGTAAGCTTTCTGCGATGGCTTCTGTCTTGGTTTGAAAGACAGGTGTCTGGGGAGGAAGGCAGGAGCCTCCCTTGAAATGGAAAGTGCAACCCCCTTCCCTCCAAATTATTATAATTTTGAAATTAACAGGCCTTCAGGCAAAGATATGGGGAATAGGAATAACAGTTCTTTACTAATATATATATATATATATAACACACGGCAGGGAAAAACAAACAACCCACTGGTTTACACTGACAGAGTCAGGAATACAACCTGACACCCTGTTAGGGTGGCAGTAGCAGTCCGATAAGATGCTGGCTGCAGTCCTCCTGAAGCGATGGGTGTAGTTCTGTTGAAGCAGCGATCAGGTAAAAGAGTCTGGTCTTCCTCCGAAGATCCAGTGGTAGGTAGGTAGCTCTTGTCCTCTGGAACTCCAGTGGGGGGAAAAAGCTCCTCTGGGAATCCAGTAGAAGGCGGCTGCTAGGGTGTTCAAAATCTCCGTTTTTATTTGGCATGGACTGCTTGGCTCCTTCCCTGCCTCCCCCCCCCCCCCCCCCCCCCCCCCGGGCGGAGCATCTCACCATGGGATGGGGAGTCGTGAGGCAGTTCCTTGATGGGCCATTAACAGGAGATAGCCCAGGAGCGAGTTACCGATGGGTCAGGCGATAAGGCATTGTTGTGCCCATCGACAGGAGATAGTCCAGAGGGGGGAGGCAGGGAGCACCGCCCCACCTGGTCTCAACAGCTCCTGAAGGTGGTCATAGAATACTTTTTTTTTCCTTTTGGCACATTTTACACTGTAACCCAGGACAGCTTCGTGCCTGGATTTAGCTTTTTGATCTTCTGCGGCCTCCCGTGGGCCACGGCTGCTGCGAGGAAGCGTTTGTTGTTGCGATGGGCTGTTGGCGTGCTTGGATTTCGCAATGCTGTCCTGAAGGCAGACAACCGTGAAGATGCTCGCTGGAGTTCTTGGGTGTTCTTGCTCTTTGCGAGGCTGGTGCCCCCTGAGCTGAGGCCTTTGGTGATTTTGGCTCCAGAAAGGCTGGTGCTGTTGGCTTCTGAATGCTAAAGGACAGCTAGATAGGAAAGAGCGGATCCCCGCGTTGCCCTGTGGGTGCTGGGACATGATGCTGGAGGGGTTCTGGCGGTGACGTTTTTTTCTGTGTCTCCTTAGGTCCTGGGCCCAACGTGCCCCCAGTGTACGGCTTGGAAGTGTCTGATCTCTTGCGGTGGGAGGAGGACGTGCTGAAACCTGCTCTGGAGATTGTGGAGAGCTTCATCCAGGTACTGGGCAACTGGAGTTAACACATGAGCCGTGACAGGGAAGCCAGCTTCTCGGTAGTCTCCAGGCCCCATCATTTGGCATTTAGTCTCTCCCATGAGCAGGGCTGTCTGCTTGTGTGTCCAGCCTTGGGCTTTCCTCACAGTGGCAGGGGGTTGTCTAAGCTGAAAACTTCTCCTCATGCCCAGTACTCCGCATGTCTTGCATGGTGAAACTGCAGTGTCTGTCCTGCTGACCGTGGTGTCTGGGTATGGCCAGTTCACATCCCAAACTCTACCCAAGTGAACACAGCCAAGCCGATTGTCATAGCAGAAACCGATTTGAGGCGTTATTTGATCTACAGGGACGCGAGCCCCCAGCAGAGCCTGTGAGGATGGAGTGTGATGTAAACGAGAACAAACGGAGTCATCGCGTGTGCGAGCTCTGCGACAGGGTCATCATCGGGGACAGGGAGTGGGCAGGTAGGATCCGGCGAGGGGGAGGGGAGAGGACCTGGCAGGGGGCACCGTGAGTGCACTTCTGCGGAGGGATGGAGCGAGGCGCTTCTCCGGAGCACCGCAGCTTCCTTGGCCGTCTCTGCTTGGCCGGATGACCCTCAGCACATGATCTTGGGCTTTCAAGGATTGTTTACAGCCCGTGTATGAAAGCAGCCATTTGCAAGCCCAGAGGGGGTGCAGGAGCTGTGCCACAGCAGCCATCTGTCGGGCTTGCCCCCCCCCCCCCCCCTTCCCCGGCACCCGGTAAACACTGCCGCTCTCTGCCGTCACGCCAGACGTGGGGATCTATACGTCGCATCAAGCCTCAGAGCTGTGTGTGTTTAGTCAGGGCTGCTGGTGCTTTTGAGCACTTTAGGTACTTCGTCAAAAAAGCACAGAACAAATTTGTTCCTTCTAAATTTTGCTGTGTGAAATGGAAGTTTGGTAATGTTTTTAATAGCTCAGTTTTGCTCCAATTTCTCCTATTTGTGTGTTTTTAAAAAAAGAAAAAAGTATTCTTAGCTGTAATGGTAATAGAAAGGGATTTTCTATTTTCAATAGACTTACTTTAAAAGAGCTCAGCTGGAATCAGATTAACTCAGTGAATTTATCTGTGCTGTGAGGCTCGTGCTGAGAACCAGAAACAAAAAGTAGTGGAGAAACTGGCTGCAGAAATGAAACTGGTAAATCTCCGTGTGTTGCCCAGATGCAGTATGTGCAGACACAATGCAAAGATAAATTTCCCAGGTCGTTGGTCGTCGGATTGGAACGAGTTGCTTATTCCTGTTGAGCCAGGGAACTGCTGAAAGCAAAGGTGGAAGCTGGCTCAGAATAGGAAGCTCATTGTAGCGAGATCAGTTCGTAAGTGTAATTGTTGTTTTAGCCAGTCTCAGCTGCCTTAGCTTGGAGGTGCTTTGAAGGAGCTCTACCTACTTCAGAATGAGAGGACTCTGAAAGCTGTCACGATCTGTGCCATCCTTCCAGGTCCAGCAAGTTTAGTGACCGGATGGGAACTCCTCAAGATCCCCCCGAACACTGTAGCTGCAACTACATGTCCTCTAGGGATGCCATCTCAAACGCTGATAGATGATAATACCTTTCTCAACCAAGACCAGCTGTTCTCTGCATCCAGCTGAATTTGGCTCAAATCCCCAGATGGTGGGAGAAAAATGGTCCAAAACCTGGGTGTTACAAGTAACTGCGAAATGCAGAAGCTCAAAGGGAAGTGAAAACAGTGGTGGGAGCTGAGTCAATCTGCAATCTGGTCTGTTTTTCTTAAGTCAAGTTACAGATAGTTCTGGGAACTGCTTCCCAGTACCCCACTGGCTCTGGAAGATTTTGAAATTTTATCTTAATTTTACAACTTGTATGGACTTGAAAGAGCACACCTCCCCAGACAGCAGCAGAAATCAGCCCTTCTCCCAGCCACTGTAAGCTTTGCTGTTGCTTGCGACAAATTGCAAGAGGTGAGACTTTATTTCAAGCTGAGGGTGACCCTACAGCAATGTGATAAAGCAGCAGCTTTGCCTGTAATTTCATCCTTTGGCAGAAAAGCATGACTGGAAAACACCTGAGGGCCTTGATTCAGTGAGCACATACCCTCATTTAATTAAGGCCCTGCTTGAAAAGTTTGCTGCTTTAATTGCTGCTCTGATCTCTTGGAAATAGCAAAAACGCCCTGCTAGGACGGTACGTTGGTCTGGTTAGACAAAGCGCCTTCTACTTAGGTAATGCCACCGGTACAGGAGGTTTTAGTGTCCTGAACTATGTGATTTCAAACAGAAACACAGCTCCTGCTGCCCTGCTGTGTCAGCACAAGGTGCACCCTTGGGATTACGCCTCTGTTCCCAGCCGGCTCCTGCTGAAGTGCTCTCGTAGCTGGGGGCCTTCCCCTGGAGTTATGCAAAAGCACAGTTATGCCCCGGGCTCCGTCCCTCGCTGCTCTGTAGATGTACAGGATATCCCCAGTGCTGTGGTGCAGGCATCCAGGCTTACAAATGATCCTGGCAGCGCTCCATGGGGTGGTGGAGAGTTGCACAACCTCGCCCGCATCCTGCGATGTGCCGCCTCTTTGGTAACGCGCTCCTTTCTCCCGTCCTCCCGGCCTTGGGCCTCGGTTGGGAGCAGGCTGGCTGAGAAGGTTGAGTCCTGACAGTCTGGAGTCTTCTGCGTATACAGAACCAGGGTTTTTCCCCTCTCCCGGTCCTTCCTGAGGTCAGGGGAAGGCTTGGAAGGGTTGACCCCTCTGGACCCCGATAGTTTGGCCCAGAAGTGTCCTAGGAAATGGCCAGGGCAGGGCTTGGGAGTTCGCTTTTCTGCAGGAGTGAATTGTGCGGGAGGACGGGAAGAGAGCGTGCTCTGCACTGCACGGGGGGTTCAGGTCAGGCCTTTCCTTCCTTCTCCAAGTTTCCCGGAATTAAATGCTCTGTTTGCCTCTTCCTCCAGCTCACACACGATCCAAATCCCACCTGCACCACCTGAAGAAGAGAAGGAAGCTGGAGGCTGCCAGCCGTGCTGCAGAGACCGAGGGGGACAGCGGGGGCACGGAGACCTCGGGCGAGGACAGCGGCTTGCCTTTGCCGTAGGCCTGCAAACCCGCTGGCGAAGGGGAGCAGCCGCGCTTCCACCTGTGCGGCGAGGAAGGGACTTGGTGCTGGGTGGCCTTGAACCGAAGGAGCTGAGTCATTTCGTTGGGGACGAGGCAGGTGCGTAAGGGATGGCCAAAGGCCGTCGGCTGCGTCAGATGCTCTTCATGTGGCCTCACCGCGCCGTGTTCCCATGCTTCCCCAGCCCTGCCTGGAAAGCGCTGGGCCCCGGGGCAAGGCTGCTAGGAGCATCCTCCCATGCCGAGCGTTCATTCCTGCCAGAGACGCGGCATTATCCTCGGAATGGTTGAGACGATCCTGCTGGCATGTGAACGTGGTGTTCTCGGAGACAGAACTACCCTGCGCTCCTCCAGCTTGGCCAGGAGCGCAGCTCCGGAGCTGAGCGAGCTCTTACTGCCTTTATTGTGGAGAGGATATATTTTTTTCTTTTATATGGAAATAAAGTTGCAAGATCATTGTGGGTTCCCCTCCCTGTTAAACAAGCGCAGTTTTCTTGCTCTCTGTCTTTCCACCTGGCCCAGGATCCCTGCTCTGGGCACAGGGCAGGATGTCCAGGCCTGGTTTCTTCTTCCAGTCACCTTTTCTGCAGCTTCTGAGGGAGCTGAGCAGATGTTCTCAGCGTGGTGGAGGCAGGCTGATCCCTGTGCGCATAGCAGGTGCAGAAGGAGCTGGCACCTGTTAAACAGGAACTTGGAAATGATCTCATCAAGCTTGCAACAGATGAGTCTGTCCTAGTTAGAGCTGAATTCCTGGGGGTTTACACTGTGGTTTGGCAGTGGGAACCGGCCCCGCATTTGAATCCGACTTGCTGAGCAGCAAATTCCTTGTGCCGCATCTGCGAGGCCGTTGCTCTCCGCAGCCTCGTTCCTGGAGGTCGCAAACGCCGTCTGCGCCACCGCGCTTCCTGGCGTGCCGCTCCGGGTGAGACGGGCAGGGCCTTTTCCAGGGCAGCTGGGGTTCTCCTGGCGAATGCCACCAAGATGGTTCCTCCCGGGAGGGTTTTGGTGTGGCAGAGCCCATTTTTTTTTCCTTCAGCTGCCTGTGATACACCATGTGGCAAGAGCCCTCTCTTGGGGCTCAGCCTGCGAGGGGAAGGGCTGCGTGGGTGGGTCTGCCATCGCAGGCTCTGGAGATGCCTGCTCTGCTGGGGAGTAGATTAAACCTCCGGTTTGTCTTCCTCAGCGTTGAATTATTTCTGTGATGCTCCATGGGGTGGCTGCCTTGGGCCGTTTGATAGGGGCGTGGAGCAGCTTGGGAGCTCGGACTGAAGGGAATGTGCAAGGGAAAGCTGGGAATTTGGGTTGGCTTTTCTCTGCCAGCGTTGGGCAGAGCCGCGCATCAGCTTTGAAACGCTGGGCGCTGCGTTTGTGTTGCTGGGTCTGTCCGCAGCGCCAGCTGAACCTCTCCTCCGGCCCAGACTTGTTTGCCGTCCGCGCTGACTCCGGGTGTGTGGATGGGGGCTCAGCCCAGCGCTGGAGCACACGGCCAAGGGGTCGTGGCGTGGAACCGCCTTCTCCTCGTCTGGATGGATGAGCTGCAGGAGAGGCCGGGTGTAAAACCCCACTCGCCGCTGATGTGCTGAGCGATGTCTTCTGATAGACAGCACGGACGTGTCGAGTCATCTCCCCAGGCCAGGCCGGGATCATCGGGGCAGCTCCGTGAATGAGGGGTGGGATTATCTGCTCTGTCTCCTGAGTGCAGTCAGATGACCATGCTGTTAGAAGTGGATTTAATATCCTTAATCGGTTTAATATGAACTTTGTTATCCCCCCCCAGATAAATGTTATTCCTCTACCACAGTAGCTGCTAGTCTGCCTGTTCTGCTCCTAACAGGCTGTGCTGCAGCCACGGTCGGGCAGGGTCTCCCAGACCTTCCTCCTGCTCCGTGCCACCCGCTGCAGTGCCTTGTTTTGGGGGTAGCAGCTCCCAGGTGTCCCAGGAGAACGGGGGTCTGGCATGCTTGCTTGTGTCTGCTGTGGCTGGACTGGGAAACGGGAGGTGGCAACGTGCCCCGCTCCTGCCAGCAGCAAGAAGCAGGTGAGTTTTCCTTCTCGGAGAGGTAGGGGCTGCCGATGAGGACACAGCTTTTTATTTAGGCAGAGCCGGGGCCAGCATCTCGGCGACGGTTTGCTACCCAAAGAAGAAACCAGTGTCTGTTGTACCTCTGCTGTTCAGAGGACTCAAGGCAGGGACTGGGATCAAGCTCCTGGCAAGGATCGCACCAGTTCCTGGCGGTGGGCACATCGTTCAGCTCCTGCTTCTCTTGCTCCGGGCCCTGCCTGCTCCCGGGGCTCCCGCAGAAGGCACAAACAATGTGAAATCGCTCTCCAGTCCCAGCCAGGACTCGCTGAGAAAGTTGTTGTGGTCTCAGGTTTCAGGCTGCTGTCGGTGCCGAGCGGTTTGGGGATGGGGAATGGCACTTGGCTCCATCTGCCCTCCGCTAATCCCCAGACAAACGCAGCTCTTCCATCTGTGCAGCCGGAGCCGCCGAGCCCATCACACCAGCCACTTAATCTAAATGGCTTTGGCCAAAGATAAGGTCATTAATTACACTGGGATTAAGAAAACAGTACAGGCCTGGCGTGGCTTGGCTCGCCATCAATTAAAGTCCTCGGCGCGCTGGCCCGGCTGAGCATCGCAGCTGGAGAGCTTGAGCTGGAAGAGACCTGCGCCCTCGCTGACGGGGCATCGTCCCCGTGGTGCTGCCTGTCCTCGGAGGAGTCCCCTCACCTGGGCGCTGGTGTTTTGGCGCGGTGCTGGGGTGGGCTCCTCTCCCCGGCCACCAGCAGCGCTGGGTGCCAGGCGGAGCTGGCGATGCAGGTGCCAGGGGACACCCCTGGGACACCCTGCGGGGAGTGCAGGCACCGTGGCAGCCAGCGCAGCCCGAATCCTCGCGTCCAGCAGCGAGGGGTACACGGGCAGCATCGCACCATCTGCATCCCCGTCACTGCCTGCCTCCAGGCTTCACCAGCTCCTTCCATGGCACCGCATCAAGCTCAGCCCGGACTCCCTGCCTGCACGGGACGGTGGGGCTGGCCAAGTCCCACCGCCCTCGCTTGTGGCTCCCAGCCCTGGAGCTCAAAGCAGCCAAAGCCCCTTTGCTGACCTCAGATCCAGTATCTGTGATGTTCGAGGACTCACTTCTGCTTACCTTTTGGTTCCCTTTTCTTAGTGTGTTTTGGCTGTGAAATGCTCCAATCTGCTCATCCTGCAAAGAGATTTCTCACCCGTACGGCGCTGCCCTTTGCTGGGGTGGGACGTGCCACCTGCTCTGCCCCGCAAGGTGCTGCGTGGGGGACAGCTGGGGCTGAAGCCACAGATGTGGCCTGAGTTTGGCCTCAGCCCTCCCCTCCTAAAGAAGAGGCAGCAGCGCAGGGGGCCTGGGGGGGACCTTACGAGCGGCCGGGCTGCAGCTCTGCACCAGGAGTTGGCCGGCACCGGGGCACCGTGGCTCAGCTGCCATCTCGCCCGGCCCCGGTGACCAGCTGGTGTCTGTGCCCGTGTTCGCTGGTGGGTTTAAAGGATCCAGCTGTCCCTTAACTCCCGTTGGAGGTCCTGGGTCATGATGCTGTCCCAGCTCTTCTCACCCCAGTTCCCACACTGCAGGGATGATCTTGTCCCCGTGCCTCCGATGGGCTTGGACCATCGGGGGGATGGTGTCACCTGGAGACGGCAGCTCCTGCAGACACGCAGCAGCTGCAGCCACCAAACCGAGCCATGTCCTGGCCTCATCTTCAGTTCCCAGGTGGGCTCGTTGTGCCGCAGAGCACCAGGGGGATTTAATGAAGCCTGGGTGATGGGCTGGGGGAGAGGGAGCCCCTGGGTTTGGCAGGGCTGGTGGGCAAAGGTAACTAATGGGGAAACTGAGGCACGGCTGGTGTTGCTCTGAGAACTGCCGGGGCTGGAGCAGGGCAGGGCGTTTCGGATGCCATGGCCCATCCGGTGCGTCGGCAGCATTTCAGGCAGGCTGCGGGAAAACCGTGTTGCAAGAGCCTAAAAATAAAAGGAGCTGTTGGCTGAGGTTGTGCAACAGCGTGTGTGTCCCGTCCTGCGCGGGAGTTCGGTGGCTTTGGCGGCAAAGCCTGGGTGTGCGCCGCCAGATCCTGGCACCAGGCCCGGGAATTGCCGGTGTCCAAAAGGCTGGGGGCTGCCAGGTCTCCCCCCCGCCCCCCACCCCCCCCCCTTTGTCCCCTCCTTGTGCTGCTCATGATGCCCTGGGGCTGCTGTGGCCGGGGGGTGCTGGTGTGTGCCCATGCAGGTTTGGGGACACGGCGGCTGTGGTGGGTGGAATGAGTGTCCCCGTGTTGGCACCCTGAGCAATTCAATTTGGGGGGGGGGGGTCCGGAGCGCAGGGGGCTGTGGGGACCCTGCGTGCCCGTGTGCCCTCCAGCACATGCTGGAAGCAGCGGTTGTCACCCATTGCACAGGTGGGGAAACTGAGGCACGGGCATGCCACCAAGAGAGCCACCCTACACGAGGGCTCTGGGTGTCACACGTGGGGTGCCCATCACCAATGTGGGGGGGACATGTGGGGCAACGAGGGGGCGCCGGCAGTGCAGGCAGCTGCCCGGTGGGAAGAAGCACAGTCCGGCTGGCAGGACACCAAACCCCGGGGGTCTTGTCCCCGGGCCCCAGGAGCGTGGCGGTGGCAGGGGGGAGCCCTGAGGTGTCCCCATGGTGTGTGTGGGGGACGCAGCCCCTGCCAAGGGCTGGCACGGGGCCTCCCCCAGCTCGGGGGGTGCCGGTGGGGGGGGCGGAGGCCGAGTGGGTCCCCCCATGGTGGGGCTGGCACAAGGTGTGTGTGTGGGGTGTCACAGGGGCTGCTTTGTCACGGTGTCACAGGGCCATCTGCCGGCAAAGGCACGGGCCCCGTGGCAGCCAGCCATGGCCTCCAGCAGCCTCCCAGTTCTCCCAGTCTGCAGCTGCAGGGGCATTAGGGCAGGAGCGTGCCCTAGACGGGCTGGCTTGGGGGCAGCCGGGGTGGGGGGGCAGCACCACCATGGCGGGGGGGGGGGGGGGGGGGCACGCTGGGGGCCAGCCCTGGGCTGTTGTCCCTCCAGGAGCTCCTGGTCACCGGCAGCATCATGGTGGGTTTGAGACATGGCTGGGAGATGGGATTTGTCCCAGCGGGGATGGGTCCCCAGGGCATGACAGAAGGGGGACATGGTCCCTCGGTTGGGGGGGGTGTTTAGTCCCAAGGGTGTCACGGATGGGGCCCCAGAGCCCACAAGGGCCAGGCACGGCGACCTAGGTGCCTCCAGCGTGGGACGGGACGCAGCAGAGACGGCCCCGCTCCGGCCATGAACAGATTAAATGTCATTTTATTTCACACCCAAAAAAAATGTAGAAAAGAAGAGGTGAGTGGAGATTTAATTCCTCATATTAAAAATCTACCAGGTGAGACTGAGCCATTTCCACCAGTCAGTGCAGATCTGCAGGGATGTTTATTCCTCCTCCTCCACAGCCAGATGCTGGAGGACAAGGAGGGGGACGGGGGGGCGACACTTTGCCCCTTTCTCCCCACCCCAAGGTGCTCCCATGCCGTGGGCGCTCGCTGCTGCTGGCCCTATCGGCACATCCCTGCCCGGGTCCATCCTGCCTGGCCCCAGCACCCCGGCGCGGTGTCCCCACGGTGCCACCCGCACCTTGTGTCCAGTAGGCAGGTGCTAATTTGGGGGGTGAGGGTGGGAAGGGAGGGCAGGAGCGCGTGGGGGGTGGCCTTGGGCCATTTTGATCTTTTTTTTTTTTTTTTTATTTCTTATTGTCCCTTTTCCCTCTGTACAAAATGAGCGGTATGGTCATGGGCGTAGGTGACACGGTGACGTGCGCGGGGTCAGGGCTGGCTCCGGCGGCCGCCCCGCGCTCACTGCAGCAGGGCCCGGATCTGTTTGGATGTGGTGTCGTCGTTGAGGTGCCGAGTGGTGTACCTGGACAGAGAGGGGACGGTCACCCTGCAGTACCCCAACCCGCTCTGCTGCCACCCCACAGCGCTGTCGGGGGATGCCACACCCTCTGCTGCATCCCCCGGCCCTCTGACTCACCTCAGAGCGTTCAGGAGCCCCTCGGTGCTGGTTGAGGGTTGGTCTTTCAAAACTTTGATGCAGCCTTTCATCTGGCGGGGGGGGGGGGGTAGTGAGAGAGGCTGTGAGAGCCCAGACTTGCTGCAAGGGGCTGCCCCCCCCTTCCTCCCCATCCTCCTCCTCACTGCTCAGAGGGGATGAGTTGCCCTCTGGACCAGCTTAGACAGACGTCCCCATAGGGGTCATCTGCAGAGGGACCGCTGGGCATCACAGCTACATTGGGATGAGTGGGACAGCTGTGACATCCCCCCCACCCCAGCACACCCCATGGTCACTCACGTCGATCTTGGAGGTCTTTGCAAAGGCCCCCACGGGGTGGACGTGGTCGTAGAGGATGATGACGCCGACCATCACCCGCATGCAGAAGAGGAGGGTCTCGGTGTTGGTGAAGCGGCTCCTGTACTCCCTGCACCGGGAGAGGGGCTGGGTGAGCCTGGGGGGGGGGGGGTGGCAGAGGGACCCCGGCACCAAGATGTCCCCCCCCACCCCGTGCGGGGTACTCACGGGGTCTCCAGCATCACCCTGCAGACACAGGCCATGGTGCTCAGACAGTCGGTCGTGTCCTCAATCGGGAGGGTCTTGTTCTGAAACCCAACGGGTCCTGGCTGCTGTTTCCCTTCCCAGCCCCTCATGGGAGACCCCAGACCTGCCTGACCCCCGCGTGGTGCCAGGGCTGGAGGGGGGCTTCCCCTTGCCCTGAGGGTCCCCCCCAGCCTCACTCACCTCTGAAACGAACTTGGTGGTGGCATTGCTGAGCGTTTTGAGCATGGGGGTGGCCTCGGCGTAGAAGAGGGACATCCGGTTGGCCATCTCGTTGTTCACCTCACTCTCTGCGTCCAGCTGCCAAGGGGGGGGTGTGTGTGTGTGATGGGAGCCATTGGGGTGGCTGACATCCCCCTCCGAGACGTCCCCAGTCCCCTGGGGAAGGCCATCTGGGGGAGGGTGGGGGTGCGGCAGGGAATGGGATTGCCCTCTCACCTGCAGGTTGTTAATGCGATTTCGGCTGATGGTCCTTCTGTAGTAGCTGAAGTCATTCTGGATGGCGGGGTTGGTCATCTGTGGAGGGAAGTCCTGTGTTAGGGGCCAGGGCCCAGCGCGAGTCTTGGGGGTCCCAAGGGACTGCACTGGCTCACGGTCCCAGTGTGTGGCCCCCGCACAGGACCACCCCGCCCCCAGCCCTCATCCTTGGCGGGGTGGCACGAGGAGGTACCTTGAGCTCGTCGAAGCTGAGGGTGAAGTGGAGGATCTCGGCGAACTGCTTGGCCAAGGCTTGCTCCCGCTCGAGGTGCTGGGTTGGGGCGTACGGGGGGCTGGTGAGAGCCTCCAGCAAGCTCCGCAGGGCGTTCTCTGGGGACGAAGCACTGCTGGTCCCCCTCCTGCTCCTGTGCACCTCCCCAGCCCCGGCTGGGGAAACTGAGGCACGGGGCAGCATGGCATCCGTGCCTGAGCACACCCCATGGCCAGGGCTCCCCCCAACAGCACACACCCCCCCCCCCCCATTCCTGCATCTGGGGAGGGATGCGGGATGCAACGGGGGGGATGCGGGGAAGGGGGCTGGGGGCGCGGGGCACTCACCCAGCCGCAGGGAGAACTCGTAGAAGCGCTTCAGCTTGGCGACGAGGGGGCAGACGGCGCTCCAGGCCCTCTCCTGCAGCCGCAGGTCCCCGGGGTTTTGGATGGCCTGCGGAGGGGAGAACGCCGGCGGTTGCCCCAAGCCATGGCGGGTGGGTGGGCAGCGGGCGCTGGGGCTGCACCCACCTCTCGGATCTCCTGCCCGGCGCCCGTGTATGACTGCAGCTCGGCCAGGATGGCCTGCGCCTCCTCCAGCACGGCGTTCACCTGGTTCCACACCGCCGTCTCGGCCTCCGTCGGCTGCGCATCTGCAGGGCAGCGCCCCGGGGAGAGAAACCCGGAGGGCTCTGAGCGGGGCCCTGGGCGGCGAGAGCCGGAGAGTGGGGTGCCAGCACCCCGTCCCGCCGCTCTCCCGCCAGCCTGCAGCCCTTCCTGGTGGGTTTCTCCCCCTGGTCCGTCTCCTTGACCGAGCTTGAGCCAAGCCGCGGAGGGTGGGGGGGTAGTTGGGGGTGAGTCCTGGCTGCCCTGTGACCACAGTTCTGCTCACGGGGGTCCCCGAGCAGCCCCCAGCCGCGGGCTGGCCCCAACGGGCTGCAAACTGCCCCGGGGAAGAGGTGGGGAGCGATAGCCCCCGGCCATGGGGCTGCCCCTGGCGGCCATGGCCCCCCCCTCCCTGGGGAGACCCCCGGATGGCAGAGGTAGGGGGAGGACGTCTGGGATGGGCGCGATGCGATGGGCGACGGGGTACGAGAACTCAAAATGGCGTGGATGTGGAACTCAGAATAAGTACGAAACAAAAAAGGAAAATAAAAATCCCATCTCACTTTCAAAGTCAAGGAAAAAATTAGGGCCTTGGTCAAGTTCGTTATAAGTCAACACTTTAAGAAGGTTCCCCATGTGAAACCTGCAAGAGAAGAAACAAGAGGAAAAAAGCATGATGGTGAGGTGGTGCCCGGGGAAGAGGTGCTGGGCTGCGGGCAGCGGCCGGCGGCGGCCGGAGCCCCCGTCCTCCCCCCGCTGCTCCCCGGGGGCTCGAGGCTCTCCCGGCCAGCCGGTGGGTGACCCCGTGGCTGCTCCCAGCCCCGGGCTGCAGCCTCTTCCCCCCGCGATGGTGATGAGCGCTGGCGGATGGGGTGATGGAGAGGAAGGAGCGAAGGGAGGAGAGAGCCGCCGGGCTCCGGCGAAGCAGGCGAAGCGGTGAGCGAGTCCCCAGAGTCTTGGCTACAGGCATTCCCCCCTCTAGCTGTGGAGCCAGCCCCAAAACAGGGGGTCCTGGGGAGCCCCCAGAGCCCTGTGTCCGTGCCAGGGGGCTGCGGAGGGGTCTGGAGGTGGGTGAAGGCTGTGCTGCTTCAAAGGACCCAGGAGGAGCCAGGAAGGTCCCTCACCATGGGAGTGGGGTGGCTGTGTGACCCCAGCCCCAGCTATTTTGGGATGTGCTCGTGCCGGAGGCAGTGTGGCGAGTTGTGCACGGCCTCTCCCCGCCGGGGCCGGGGCGAGTGGTTGCTGCTGCACTATTTTTACCCCCCCCCCCTCGCTCTTGCTCTGAGCTGTGCCCCGGGGAGGAAGATAGGGAGAGGGAGGAAGGGGGGGGGGGGCACGGGGCTGCACCAAGTCTGGCATCCTGCCATGGCAGCCACTATCTTCTGTACACCCCCGTGTCCAGCCTGGGAGAGCCAGGAGCCATGCTTTCCTGTCCCAGTTAGCCCAGGCCAGTGGGAAGCTGGGGCAGGTCCCTCGGGCTCAGCTGGGATCCCCAATCCCTGTCCCTTGGCCACAGGCTGTTGCCACTGCACTGCTCTTCCCAGCAGCGCCGGCAGCACGGATCCTTCCCTCCTCCTTCCCCGGCATCCCTGGCCTCCAGGCTCTCCCTGCTGTAGCGGTGGCAGGGTCATGCCACATGGCCACCCGGTGCCATCGACTAACAGCAGCGGGCACGTGTCTGAGGCCCTCATAGCCCAGGTCCTGCTGCCAGGACGTATCCTGCATCCCAGCCACTCAGCCGGGGACATCTCCCCTTGCTTTCAGGGATGGGGCAATTCTCGGGGTCCTGCTCCCCTGCCCCACTCAGCCCTTTGTGGGTCACATCTGGGGCTGCCCCAAGGTGCCTGGGGACACGGGGCTGCTTGGGGACACTCTGCCTGTCCCTATCTTCCAGAGAGGAGCTGTAGTGGCAGCCCCGGCCCCCTCCCCACGCCCGCCCTGCTCACGGGACTTACTTTCAAAATCCAGGAAAAAATGAGGACAGTTTTCTAAATCTTTGCCCAATACCTTTATCAGGTTGCCCATGGCCAGCAGACCTGAGCGAGAGAAACAGAACAGAGTGGGACAGCACCAGTGCCGCTGTCCGGACACCCCAGCATGCCCAGGACCCCACCGCCATCACCACCGTGGCACCTACCTGCACCCCTCCCCAGCCCAGACCCTCCCAGCCGGGGCGTCCACCGAAACGTGGCGGCTCCCCCCGGCACTTCTGGCGCTGCCGTTTGCCGAGGCGGGGAGGGAAGCGGGGCGCGGGTTCGCAAGCATCGTGCTTCCTGTGGGCACCTCTGGCCGCACCACCTCCCCTGAGGCACCCCGGGTTCCCTCACTCCGGCCCCCCACGCTCGGAAAGGGGATGGGGAGCTGCCCCAGGTGACCCCCGTGAGGTCACGCCAGTTCCCCTGGGTGACGGCACTGGGCATCCCCCATGGACAAGGGAAGAACCCCATTGGGATTTGTGCCCCACCGACCCAGTTTGGGGGTCTGGTGCCTACGCCGGAGCATCCCACCCACCCCACGGCCACAGCCCTGGGTCCTTACCTCAGTGCCCGGCGCGGCGGCGGCAGCTATGGCAGGAGCAGGGGCTGTGCCACCCGCCGGAATCACTTCATGGGCCGGCGGGGACCTGCGGGCAGGAGGGCAAGAGGGTCGGGCACCTCCCCACCGCGGGGACCTGCCAGTGGGTGACCAGGCGGGGAAGTGTGGTGGGCACCTCCCCTGGCTCGCATCCCTGCACGCCGCCGCCAGCCTTCACCTTATTTGCCTCGATTATTTTTTTATTGCCAGCAGCCGGTGCCGCCAGCAGCTCGCTGGGCACCGGCTGAGCATCCCCTTCTCTCTACACCCCTTGGGGAACCTGCCAGCAGCTCGGGGATGACCCCGGGGCTGAGCCATCTGTCCCCATTTTTCCTTGGAGAGGCCAAGACCCCCAAGGATGACTTTCCCAGCGCCGCTGCGTTTGCTCTTTTCTGTGCATTGCGTGAAGATCCCTTTATGCTGCTGCTGAACTGCAACCCAAATCCTGCAGGCGCCAGGATGCTCCCCAGGTTCTCCCGTCCCCCACATTTCCTACAGGGATGTGGAGGAGTCGGGGTTGGCCCCATGGTGTTAGTGGGCTCTGGGAAGCAGCCGCGGGATTCGGCAGGTTGTAATTAAGCGCTTGGGTTTAATTAACGTGGCTGGGAAAGGGGAGAGGGAGAGCTGGAGGAGGCAGCAGTGGCAGGGAGGGATGGGGTGGCCTCGTGCCTGGGATGGGGCTGCTGTCCCCCAGCCAGTGCTCCCTGCTCAGCCCCAGTGCAGCCCCTCGGCATCAACAGTGATGGCTCTGCCTTCCTCCTCCTCCTCCTCCTCCCAGGCCCGGTAAGCAGTGGCTTTACATTGGGGGTGCATGGCGTGCACCAGCCTGATGCCAAAATTCAAGCTGCTTTGGGGGAGTCAGGGCACCCAGGTTCCCCACTGCACGCCCCTGCCTCAGTTTCCCCACGTGCGGTGGGTGCTCATACCCTGGGATGGGGCATAAAGACACCCAGGGCTGCCCTGGTGCAGTGACCACGGGGTTCGTCCTGCTGGGTGCTGTTTTGGAGGGGTGCTGGGCCGCACAGGACGGTGCTGGGAGGGGTCTGGGGTGCCTGAGTTGGCCGGTGGGGTGGGAGATTCGCACCCGCTCTGCTCCCGGTGTTTGCAGACATGCTGTGATCAGGTGCGGGTGTCCCTGTGCCCGCGCCACGGTTGTCCTTGACGGGTGGCTTGGAGCTGGGATTTGTCACCGCTCAACACTGCCTGTGCCCAGGCAGGGGGGTACGGGTGGGTCCCCGGCGTGGGGATGCCCTGGCATGAGGCCTGAGCCGTGGCATAGGGGTTTGGTGCTGGGTGGGAGGATGGGGGTCACTGCAGCCCCCCTGGACTGGAGGGGTGGCTCTGCTTGGGGCTCAGCTGATTTGCACCATTTCCTTGGCCTCAGGTGCCTACGCCCCATGGTGGCCCTTGGCCTGGGGAGCCACATCTCGTCCCCACCGCAGGTGGCTGTCAGGGAGGGCGAGGGGCTTCCTCCAGCGTGGGCTGCCCATCGCCTCGAGACTGAACTGGGGGAATCATGCATCCCAAATCCGCTGGGAAAGGCACCCCACCCCAGGACTGCTCTCACGGAGGGGTGCGCTGCTGGAGGAGGGCTGCCCGCAAGGGGTGCAGGGCTGGAGGCTGGGGGTTCCCTGTCCCCAGCCACCCCTGAGGTGGCTCTGGCGTTTGTCCCTCCCTGCGGTGGCCTCCCTGCTCCCCAGCCCTGCTCTGGCACACCCTGGCACCCACTCATCTCCCTGCACCCTGCAACCCCCGAGCATCCTGCCCCACAGGGACGCCACAGCGGGTGTCACCTCCATGGGGACATTCCAGTCGACGGGGTGAAACCCCCCCTCCCGCTCCAGGCAGGACCAAATCCTACACCCACGAGCATCGCTCCCCCCCCTCCGGCCGGCTGGCCACACCAATTGGGCAGCAGTGCCCCCGGATCAAGCCACCCCCTTGTCACCCGGGGCTGTTTTTTGGGGGCTGTGCCCCTTTGCCACCGGCGCAGCATCGCTGTGGGCACCGCAGCCTGGTGCAGCGCCGCACCCCCGGCTGGGTGCCCCTTCCCCTTGACTCAGCTCCACATCCCGCGCCCCCCCCCCCCCCCCCAGCCCCCTCCCAATCCCCTGGGTGCCCGTTGGGTGCCGGGCCCGGTGCCCACCGCCACCACCGAGCCCCTCCTGCCGCTGCCCCCCGCCCATGGTCGCACCGGCACCGCCGCAGCCTTTGCAGGGTCGGACGCGCGGCGCCTTGAAGGATTTTTCGTGGGGTGTGGGGGGGGACACACACCCCTTACGCCGGGAACCAGGGTGCAGGGGCCAGATCCTACCCCAGAATGAGCCAGGGCACCCCCAGCCCTGCTCAGGGTGGGGTTGGGGCTTCCTAGGGCTGTCACCCTTGTCACCCCCCCCCCCCCCCCCCCCCCCCGCCCCGGTTTGGGGACCTCCCTGGCTGGAAGGAGGTGGGGGTCGCGTCCCTGTCCCCATGGGGCTGAACCCCCCCCCCACCCACCCCGAGCGGGGCCGGTGGGGGTGCTGGGGGCCTCTCCCTCTGCCTTGCTGCGGCTGAGCGGGCAGGATTTACCGCAGGGCTGCCGGGGAGCCGAACCGCAGCACCCAGCCCGTGCACCCGCACCCACCCAGGGCCACCGCGGGGCTGCAGCATCCCAGGGGTGCTTATGGTGGGGGGGATGTCAGCACCCCCCCCATCCCCCCCCCCCCCCCCCCCCCAGTCTTGATGGGGGGGGCACCCATCGAGTACACCAGGCTGGGGGGCGCAAAGGAAAAGAGGGACCGCTTGCGAGGGGTTGCTACCGGTTTGGGTCCCCGAAGGGAGACAGACAGCGTTTGCCTTCCCCCCCCCCCCCCCCGCCCCTCCCCCCTTGCTCTCAGGCCTGGTGGCATCCCTGTCCCCGTCCCCTCGCTCACCGTGGCGGTGGTGGTCGCTGCCCGTTGCCTGCGGATGCCGGCGGAGCGCGGGGGGCCGGGGAAGAGCCGCCCGCCGTGTGCGTGAGCCGCCCTGCGCCAGCTGCCGAATGCACCACAAAGACCACCATGGCCCCCCCAGCACCCCCCCCCCCTCCCCACGCCACTGGTGACGGTGACGTCTCAAGTGTGAGAGAGACGGAGACGCTTAACCCCCTGCGTGCCGGCCGGCAAATCTCTGCGGCCTGCCTGGGCGAAGGGCACCGGGTCCAGCTGGGGTGATGGTTTTGGGGGACGTGGTGGCGCCAAGCGGGTGCCTATGTCCCCTCTGCCGTCCCCGTCAGAGCCAGCCTGGCAGCCCGAGCACCCGCAGCCTGCTCTGAGCAGGGGGAGGGAAGACCCAAATTTGTTCCTGCCCCAGCCCATGGATGGCACCGCTTCCCCCCCACCCCAGATGCCTCTCTGGGGAGAGGGACAGCCACCGAACCCACCCGGTGCCACTGCCACAAAGCCAAACCAGACACGTGCCCCGGGAACACATTTTGGCCAGGCATCACCATCCAGCCCCCCCTCGGCTCCCCCCTGGCCTGGGGCCAGAAGGGGTTTGGGTGGAACATGCTGATGCAGAGCTGTTCCCACAAGGGTGATGGGGGGGGGGGGTAGGTAGGAAGCAGGTGGGGAACCCCAAAACTGGAGTGTTTCTGCTTTTCCACCCTGCACCTCTGTTTCCCAAGCATCACAGTGTGGCCATCAAGAGGCACCCCAGTGTTGTGATCACCTCAGGTCTGGCTTGCCCAGTGGCACCCAGAGGTGTCCCCCAGGGACACGGCGTAGGTGACAGCAGCTCCTTGCTCCTTTACGAGGGCATTTCTGTGCAGCAAAACATGGGTGCCCACCTTACAGCACCCCAATACCAGCCAGGGCACCCAGCACCAAGCTTCAGCCCTGGGGCACAGCGGGCAGGGAAGGGACCTGCTCCAGGGATGGCGAGAGGCTGGGGAAAAGCTGAGGCTGCTGGCGAGGAAACACGGCTCACAGGGAGGGAGCAGCAGAAGAAATGAGCAAGCGAGTGAGAAATCCCCATTTTGCTCCAAAAACTCTCTGCAAACCACAGCTCAACCCCAAACGCTGCCCACAGTGGGGCTGGCACCAGGTTCCCCCTGGGCATGTGTACCTGTGGATGTGTGGCCCGTGGTGAGGATGTGCCAGGGGAGAAGCCACCTGGAGCCCCTCCTGATGTCCCAGCATGTGCCCATGGCCCACCAGCCTTGTGCTCTGATCGTGTGGCTGCTGTCCAGTGTGTCACTGGGAAATCGGGGATTTCGTGGGCTTGCACTGGCTTTGAACACTGTGCGTTGGCCTGAAGGGGCAGTGCCCATCCCCGTCCCCGGCCCTGCCCAGCTGACCCCACCCGGGGTGATGGGTCCTGCCCAGGACCGTGTCGTGGGGTCACAGAGGGGC
Organism: Leptosomus discolor; assembly: GCF_034619465.1. Lineage (NCBI taxonomy): Eukaryota > Metazoa > Chordata > Aves > Leptosomiformes > Leptosomidae > Leptosomus > Leptosomus discolor. The sequence goes on from NC_141419.1 coordinate 5,069,131, forward strand.
TGGCAGAGCTACCGATGCCCCGAGCACCGCTGGTGTCACAGCCGGCTGACCTGGCAGCGCAGAGGGACAAGGGCTGTCAGGAGGCCGGGGCGACCGGCGGTGACTTCTGCTCCCCACTGCTCCCGGCAGTTTTGTGTGGGGTGATCCAGCTGCAGCAGCCCCGGGCAGTGGGGGGCTGTGGCTGCGGGGTCCCCCCACATCGGGCACAGCCCCCCAAGCCGTGCTGGTGCAGCCCGTAGCCGCTGGGGGAAGCTGCAGCCCTTCGCATTCGGCAATGTCGCCGGATAAGGAGGGTTTTAGGAGCCTGCGAGGCCCTGGCAGATCTGCACCCCGGGGACACCGGGGCAGGGAGCTGGGGTGATGCTGCTGCGGGAGCGGGGAGCAAAGGGCTGCCACGGAGCCAGCGCTGTCTGCAGAGCCGGTGTCCCGTCCCGTCCCCCCCCGCTCCCCAGACAACCTGGTGTCCCCTCTGCAATCCCAGGGCGAACATCCCTTTTGGGGTAGGACTTGAGGTGCCCCAATCTGGGTGCTGGGCTCAGTCGGGTGCTCCAGCCCGTGTGCTCGGGGCCACCAGTGCAGCCAGCCCTGCATCTCCCCAGCACCAGGACTCGGGGCGTCGCAGCCCCCAAAAGTTGGACACCCCAATACCCCACAGCAACCGTTGTCCCCATCCCCAGGGCATCCCTGTCACACCTCCAGCCTGCGGTCCCCTGCCTCTCCCAGCCGCCCCATGCCCCTTCAGCACTCTCCATCCCATGAACTGAGCTGTGCAGGTCTCAGCCTTGGCAGCCATGCTGCTTCAATTAAGCCCTCATTAATTTTTCAGTCCCCCTGCGCACCCTGAGCGCGGGCGGTTTGCAGTGGTGCTAATTGATGTCTTCTCTACTTAAGCATGTAAGAACCAGCAGCTGGTTGCCCAGCCGGCACGGGGAAGGGGGCTCATCCCCCCCAAGCTCTTGGGGAGGCTCACTGAGAGGTTTTGGGGACAGACATGTGCCCAGCGGAGGCTGCTGGAGTGACTCGAAAACCATCGGGCTGAATCGCCCGCATCCCTGCTGGGGATCCAGCCCCGGACAGGATCATGGTGCAGGGATGCCACATCCACCCATGGTGGGGGTCCCAGCCCTCCTACCCCCGAGGTGGGCGCGTGATGGATCCCTGCAGTCCCGCTGCATATATGCAGCTGCAAATATTTGTCTCTTTTTTGTACACCAGCCCTCTCTCACCTCCGGCTGGGGCAGTTTCTGCAGCTTCATACAGTCACCTCCGTAGCGAGGGTGCACCAGGGCTGGGCCAGGACATGCTGAGCCATGGGGAAGGGCAGAGCACCCCATGGCACCCCACAGCCCCATTGGGGACCGGGATGGGGACCAGCCCTGCCTGGCTGGAGGCTTCATCTGGGCTCAGTGGCCACCAGTTGCAGAGGGGCTGCTGCGGACTGTCCTGGGTGGCATTGGGATCACAGCAGGATGGCCAAGGTCACGGGGTAGAGCTGCCAACGATCGCCATGGAAACACTCCACGTTTGGTTCTGGAAATCAGAGCGTTTTTCCCGGCCTTTTCCCCTCCGTGCTTCAGTTGCGGCTCTGCCAAGCGAGGACTGAGGTGTGACCCCGTGTCCCCTCAGTGCAGGCAGCATGGGGCCCTGCGCTGGCTGCCTGGCAGGAGGATGCAGGCAGCATGGCCCCTGCTAACCCCTGCCACCCCTGAAGTGCACCAAGGGAAGGGGATTTTGGGGTGCTTTGGCATCAGCCACCACCAGGGACGGGAGCCAGAGGCAGGGGAGTGGGGCAGAGTGGCCAGGAAAGCAGCAGCAGGAGGGGCAGAGAGTGCAGGGACTGGGGACCAGGCAGGGCCAGCAGCATCCCTGATGCTGAGCTCAGCATCCCCAGTACCCCCAGCACCCCCAGTACCCCCAGCACCCTCAGCAACCCCCTGCATCCCGGTCCCAGCATCCTCCCCAGGACTCCCTCCACTTTCCCCTCCAGCATCCCCCAGCATCTCAGTGCTATTTCCCCTCCCAGCATCCCAGTATTTCCCCCCCCCAGTATCCCACCTCGACCACCCACTCCCCCCCGCGGCCCCTCCCTGTTGATTGACAGCGCTCCCAGCCAATGGGCGAAAGATGCCGCCGGGGGGGGGGCGGGCGGCCCGCGGCTACAAGAGGGGCGGGAGCGGCGTGGGCAGAGCCGGCGGGCTGGACCGCGGCCCCTCCGGTACCGGCACCGGCTCCGTGCCCCTCCCGGCCCCGCCGAGCCGCCGCCGCCGCCTGCCCGCCCGCGCCGAAGGACAGGTAAGGGCCGTCGGGGCCGGAGCCGCCGCCCCGCACCCCCATTCCCCGGGGCTGGGACCCGGTTCCCCGGTGCGGAGCCGCCGTCGGGGCAGGTGCCGGGAGCCGCGTTGCTCCCGGGAGCCGGTTCCAGAGGGTGTCGGGGCCGGTGCCACGGAGCCTGTCCCCCAGGGTGGGCAGAACAGCCCCCGCACCCATGAGTGCTGCTGCCGCCAGCCTGGCCGCCCCATCCGTCCGTCCATCCATCCCCTGCGGCAGAGCCCTGCGCCCCTTCCCTTCTCCCCAGGGTGCCGATCCGCCGGGGTGGTGCTGGAGGCTGGGTGCCCTGCACTGCCAAGGGTGCAGTCCTGGGGGGCACACCTTTAGTGACCCCTCTCTGTCCTGTTTTGGGACCAGAAGCCAGTGACCGATGATGATATCGGTGCTTTGTGACAAGCGGTTTGTGCCCAGCATGCGATGGCCCCAGCAGCCTTCCCTGCTGCCCCCTGCCCCGGCATGGCCTGTGCTGGGTCCTGCTCAGAAACGGGAGTCGAGGTCTGTGGACCAAAGGATGCTTTTCTTGAGTCCTGCCCTCTTCGAGGGCTTTACTTGCAGGATAAGGTGTGGTGCTTCCAGCAAAGGCCCTCGCTGTTCCATTATGGGGAAAATTGCCCCTTGTGCAGGTGAGAGGCTGCATCCACCCACCAGTCTGGCTGGTGGGAGATGCTGGAGGACACGAGCGTAGTGCGTGGTGGGGATTAATCAGTCCCTGCAGGTTAGAGCCGGGCTGCTGTGCCAGGGAGACTTGTGTAGCCCTAAAACCAAGCTGGGATCACTGGGGAAGCGTTGCGCTCTGTGGGCGTCCGGACGTTTCCTCGGCTCTGGCTGCTGAGGGGTGGTGGGTTAAGCGCTGCCGCGGCAGACGGTGACAGATGCTGGTGGGATGATGGGGCAGGAAGCAGCCTCTGCCTGTGGGATTAGCTGGGAGCACGAGGAGCCCTGCATTGCTGCGGGGGGGAGGCTTGTGCCCATCCCCAGGGTACCCCCGTGTCCTGCAGCCCACATGGCCAGGAAATCAGATGCTCGGAAGGGAGATGGTGCTTGGTTGGGCTCCAGGTGAACTTCTACTCAACTTTCTCTCTAGAGAGAGAAGCTCCAGGAGCTCTCAGCAAACCATCTGCCGCTCGGGCTGAGCGGTGCCGGCAGCCAAGGCTGCGTGGGAGCGGGCACGGCGTGTATCGGAGCAGCTCCGCATCCTGCCCACGCAGCTGCGGGCTTGCCAGAGCTCCAGTGCATCGTGCTGCAGGCAGCCCTGCAGCAGAGGGGTGCTCAGCCACGGACCCCATCCTCACCAAGGGCTGGCCAGGGGTGGGTTGGGCATTGCTGCGGCCAGCTGGATGCTGAAAGTCAGATGGTGCCAGTGAGGTTCTTCCCTGCTTTAGAGGCAGACTTGTGTTACCTCTTCTTTGTCCTGTCCTTACAGAGGGCAGGTGGACCTCACGGCCTAGTAAAGGCCATGTGAGGAGGAGATCTGGGTCTTCAGTTGCTTTTTGAGTGTTTTTCTACAGCCCAAAGGAAGCCAGTCTAGAAGAGGGTGGGGGAATGGAGGTGATGCTGCTGGCTGCACTGGTGGGCTGCCCCAGGGCCAGCTCTTGCACATCTCCAGCAGTGCCCCAGTGCCACGGTCACAGTCCTGGCATCTGACGGTGCATGGACACCCATCAGCTGGGTGGATCAGCTCTAGCACAGGGCAGAGGCATGTGGGGTCGGCCAGCCACTGGGGCAGGGCCGGGTCTGGGAGCACCAGCCCTCCCCGAGCCATGTGTAGGAGCCGTGTGTTTTCCCTCCCAGGGGCAGCCATGGGCAAGCACAGCAGCAAGCTGGCTCCGGAGATGCTGGATGACTTGGTGAGGAGCACGGAGTTCAGCGAGCAGGAGCTGAAGCAGTGGTACAAGGGCTTCCTCAAGGACTGTCCCACCGGCATCCTCAACCTGGAGGAGTTCCAGGAGCTTTATATCAAGGTGGGCTCCGGTCGGGGACCCGAGCACTGCCTGCAGGGCTGGAGCACCCTGCTCCTACTGGGGCAAGGGTGCTGCTTCGGGTGCAGCCTCCATGCTGAGCTCCCTCTCCCCATTTCAATCTCTCTCCTCTCTCCTCCCTGCAGTTCTTCCCCTACGGAGATGCCTCCAAGTTTGCCCAGCACGCTTTCCGCACCTTCGACAAGAATGGTGATGGGACCATCGACTTCAGGGAGTTCATCTGTGCCCTGTCTGTCACCTCCAGGGGCACCTTTGAGCAGAAACTCAACTGGGCCTTTGAGATGTACGACCTGGACGGGGATGGGAAGATCACACGCTTGGAGATGCTGGAGATCATTGAGGTACCAGTGCTTAAAATCAGCGGGGTAGCTTGATTTTTCTAGGCTTTTCACAGCTATTGGGTCCCTTTTGGCCCAAAGAATGAGAGTTCCTGCCCAGAGTCTTGTCTGAAAGGTACCCAGTGTGCACCTGGTTGTAGCTGTGCAGCAGCATAGCTCGTGCCAGCAGCTAACTGGGTCCCAGCAGAGCAGCAATCCTGTCCCCTGCCTTGTTCTGGGACCTTTCGCCCATCTAACATTCCTGCTCTGGTACTTTGCTTCTCTTCCTGCTCCAGGCCATTTACAAGATGGTGGGGACTGTGATCATGATGAGGATGAACCAAGATGGGCTGACACCCCAGCAGCGTGTTGACAAGATCTTCACAAAGATGGACAAGGACAAGGATGACCAGATCTCCCTGGAGGAGTTCAAGGAGGCAGCAAAGAGTGACCCCTCCATTGTCCTCCTCCTGCAGTGTGACATGCAGAAATAGAGCCTTGGGGGCTCATCGCTGGACTGGTGGCAGCCAACCTCTGCTCCCCGTGATGGTTTCCATCCCCATTTTCTGCTGAGTCCCCCCCCATGCCTGCCTGGCCCCAGGCGTGAGCCACGCTCCGCCGCTCCTGCCACCCAGCTGCCTCTGCTCCCAGCTGCGCCCTGGGCAGCCCACGGGCCATGGGCTGTAGCTCTCCCTTGATGGGTAGAGCCAGCTCTGGGTATTGCTGGCTTGAGGTTACCCCCAAACCAACCCTCTCCCATCCTGGAGCTGGACTCCCTGCAGCCAATGGCTAGTGTCCTGGCTCCCCAGGGCCAACTGTTCCCATGTCCCTGCTGCTTTCTCCTTGCTTTTCCCCCACTGCTCTCTGCCTGGCCCATTCCCTGATCCCAACTGAAACCAGCTCTTTATTCTTTCCAGTGATCCCCCCCCCCCCCGCCCCCAATTGCTTGTGATGCCTCCAGGGAGGCTGAAAAGTCCCAAGTCCTGGTCTCTCTTTCACTGGCAATTCCTCGCAAGGCTCTCCAGAGGGGCCAGGGCTGGCCCCAGGGTGCTGTGGAGTTGGGGCAGGGTGCTGCACCCTCCCCAAGGCCTCACTGCTCTGGCTCCCTCTGCCCAGCTTTAGCTCTGGTTTTCCACCTCTGGTTTTGCTGCTGGGAATGGCCAGGGTTGGTCAGGGAGCTTTAGGGGAGTGCAGAAGTGTCCAAGGCCACCCCTGGATGTGGCCAGTGTCTGATCCCAGAAGCCACCTTACACCCCATCACCTGTGTGAGCTGGCAGAGCAAGCGGGTGACCTCCACAACTGCCCTGGCAGCATCTTGGGTGTTTTGTGGAGTTTCTGGCCTTCTTGGGTATTGAGGTGATGCCTGGGGTCCTAGACTGAAGGCAGCGGCTACCTGACTCCTCTGTGGGCTGCCCTGGGGCAAGGTGAAGAGTGTGGGCATGGAAGGCATATCCTGGTGCTGCTCCTCGCGTGTGGCACTACTATGGGGGCTGGTGGGTCCTGGATTGGGGCTGTGGAGAGGTATGGTTAGGTCCTGTACCTGCTGAGCCTCCTGGCAAGGCTCTGAGGCCACAGGAAACATGTCTGTCTCCTTCCTCCCTCCATCCCAGCCTGCTGCCTCCATCCCTCCTGCCCCAGAACAGGAATATTTTCACAGATTGGTATTTAGTCTGCACGTTGTGGTGTTGATGGCTGTAATATCTCTTAGGAGACAGTGAAGTTGTTATCTATTTTTTTAATGGAAAAATAAACTGTCCCCCATGTGTGGCATTCCCCCCTGAAGGGCTTACTGGGGGGCAGCTGGCTCCCAGCTATGGGGAGAGTGAGATGACAACTCTGCACTCCTGGGCATCATTTATGGGTCTCAACTGAGCCTGTGACACTCCAAGGGATGGAGAAGCCCTTGGAGACAGCACAGGGGGGCTCAGTCTGGGGAGTTTGAGGGTGGGTCAAAGTGTAACCGTTCAGCCATGCAAGTGGCTTTGGGAAAGGGAATGTTATCTCTTGGGTGTGGGTAGGACCAGACATCTCTGGCAATAGGTTTAATTTGTCAATCAGGAGCTGGACGCTGGCTATGCCCTTCGTTCAGGGCTGGGCATAGCCAGAGGACATGGTGGGTTTGTCCTGGGTCCTATTCCAGCACCACCAGCAACTGGGACCTTCTATCACCGTATCTTTGTCCTTTTTCTCAGCCTCCTCTTCTCCACCCCCAGCTTTCCTGCTCATATTTTTCCTCTGGCCTTTCTTCTCCATCAGCAGCCTGCAGAGACAGCGCCTGTTGCTAAGGAGCTCTCACCAACTTTAAATACTTCTCTGTAGTTAATCAGGCAGAGCTGGCTCCTGGGCAGCAATGCTGGCTCCCAGTTGCGAGCCTGGCCATGCTCACCCCATCCTGCCTGGCTCCAGCGTGTGGGGAGGTGTGTGGCTTGGCTGCCACCCTGCAAATCACCAGCATCTCCTCTGTCCTGCAGCAGCCAGCCCCTGAGCACAGAGATGGGAGGATGCCAAAACCATAGCAGTGTGTGTATTTTTAGGAGTGCTGCTGAGGGAGAGCTCTGCACCTTGGGTTTGGCTGCAGTGCTTGCCTGGGCTGTCCGGGAGTGTGCATGTGTGTTTGCAGCTCAGCAGTGCCTGGGGAAGGAGGGATGGGGCAGGTTGTCCCCTCTGTGTCGGAGCCTGGAGACGTGCCAGGGCTGCTGTCTGAAAGGGCAGTGACTCAAGCTCGAGAGGGGACTCTGAGAACACCCTCGGTGATCCAGGGGCCCTCAAAGCTCCTGCTTCCCATAGGGCCACCCCAAAGGAAGCTCAGCTATTTCCCAGGACAAGCAAAGGCCCTGGGGAAAGGGAGCCTTTGATGAGGCATCCCAAAGGATTTGGGATCCAGTCAGCTGGGCAAGCCCTGGAGCCAGCTCTGTTCACCAATGCCCAGCTTCTCCTGGTGGATCCCCAGTGCAAGCAAGGCTGTGTTTGACCAGTCTCATGGGCAGGGACACAGGGGTCTCGAGGCTGCGGTCTGCAGGGAGGGTTGGTGTTGATCTGCTGGCACAGAGCTTTGGGCAACACCCTTCTGCTGGCCTCAGTGCTGGGGCTCTGCAACCTCCTCCCAGGCACCGCACCGCGCCAGGTGAGACAAGGTGGGATCTTCCATCACTTGGTCCTTCCTCACTGACCCGTTTTGGTCTCTGGGGTACACCCCCTGCTCCCTGAGGGCCTCTGGGGCTCTGCTGGTCATGGTGCAGTTTTCAGCCTGAGCTGAAAGCTGGGCTTTACGCACAGCTCTGTGGCTGGACTCAGCCCCGCTAGCGCTCGTGGAAGAATGTTTAATGAAGAGCCTTAATTGATATCTGTGCTCGTTCCATTAACCAGCATGCGGCACAGGTTTCCCCGGCGCAGAGCACGAACCTGGCACCGGTGCCACCCTCTGCTTTGCAAGGGTGGGCAAACCCCAACGACCCCCGGTGCTTTTGGGCTGAGTGCGAGCTGCTGTCACCCCTGCGTCCCCTGTCACCCCCCGTGTCCTCCCTAGGCTCTCTGCTGGTGGCACTTTTCTCCCCCGGCCTCTTCCCTTCGACCCCCGGGGGTTTGCTGCCCCCCCCCCGGGGCTGACTCTGCCCGGGAGCGGCTGCGGAGCCTCCAGCCCCCCGGTGTTTACGGGAGGTCGGGACGGAGGACGGCGGCGGGACGGGCTCGGTCCCGAAGAGGTTAAGCCGTGTCCCGGTGGGCTGAAACCCCGGAGCTTCATGGGATGCCTTATAAAGCGCGTTCCGCCGGGCCGGCAGCGGCTCCGGGAGCTCCCGGTACGTGCGGAGCCGCCGGTGCCGCGCACGGAGCCGCCGCCGGTGCCGCCGCCGCCGCGTTATGGAGCCTCCGGACACGGCCGAGACGCCGGGGCGGCCCTGGGAGGAGGCCAAGGCTTTTTACGACAATCTCGCCCCCAAGAAGAAGCCCAAATCGGTGAGAGCCCCCCCGAGATGTCCGAGCCGGGAAACCAGCCCCCTCTGGGGTGTTCCCGGGTGCTCCGTCTCCTTTGGGTGCCACCCCCCCCGGACATGTCCCATCTCCTCCGGGTCCCCCTGGGTCTCTCCAGGTGCCCCATCTCTCCTGCGGGTTCTCTGGGGTCTTCCTGGGTGCCTCATCTTCTCTGGGTCTCTCTGGGTGCCCCATTTCCTCCAGGTGCTCTGGGGGTCCCCCGGGGTGTCTCTGGTTTTCCTTTGCCCACCTTGTCTCCATCCAGGTCCTTGGGGAAGCCCTGGGTCTCTCCAGGTGCCCCCACTCCTCCATGGCATCCATGGGTTGCCCTTGGTTGCTCAGGGGTCTCTCCGGATCCCCACAGTCTCGCCGGGTTCCTGCAGGTCCCCGGCGTGTTCCTGGATCCCTCCTGGGCTGAGGTGTCCTTGCAGAGCGACTCCGTGCCCCGTGAGCTCCCTGTCCCCTGCGCCAAGGTGGGAGGCCCTGCCAGGGACAGGAGGGGTGGCTGTGGCAAAGCAGGGGGACAGCCCGGAGGCTGAATCCCTTCCCGGAGCAGTGGGGTGTCGCGGGGGTGTAGCTGCCCCTGCCAGGCTCGCCTGCTCCGGGAGATTAGAGGGAAAGCCTCTGTTATCTAACCAGGGCTGAGCCTGCTGGGTTTAAACATGGGAGTGCCTGGAAAGTGCTGCTGTATCTCAGAATAGCTGCAGCCTGGCGAGGCTGGCAGCCTGGTGGGGCTGGGGGCTGTGTCCCGGGGTGGGCTAGCCCTGGTCCTGCAGCCTGTGAACCCACCCAGCCACAGCCATCCTAGGGGCTGCGGGTTCCCCTAAAGGTTGGGGCCCCGGCAGAGTTGCTGCCCACAGTGAGGTCCGGAGCCCGGTAGCAGCCGGTATCTTTTGTGGCAAAGCTCGGCATGTGACCCCTCCAGCGAGGGGAGACAGCCAAGCCCCTGCGCTGCAGACCCCAACTTGGAGCAGCCCCCATGCTTTCCCCACTGGGGACCCAGCGGCAGGCCCCAGTCCTGTCCCCACCGCCAACTGGCAGCACTGCCCGGAGGAGAGGGACAGCCTGGCTTGGTGGCGAGATGTGGCTGGTTGTCTTTCATGCCATGCTTTCAGCCTCCTGCGGATGTCAGCCCAGGCTCCTCCTCTTCCTCTCCTTGCAGCCCACTTGGTGACCAGCACGCCCATCCCTGCAGTACAGCTGGAGAAACTGAGGCACAGGGCAATGTCGTGGTTTGCTTCCACAGCAAACCAGTGGCAGAGCTGAGATCCAGGCACTTGGGCCCTGAAGTCAGGCTGTGCCATCCACCTGCGTGGGGCTGGGGACAATGTCCATGGTGCCTGCCCTGCCCTGAGCCCCTCCACCAGGGCAGGTTGGGGACCCTGTGCCTGCGGCCAGGCGGCTCGGCTGCCCTCGCACGCAGCCGGGCTGCCCTACGCTGCCAGGCAGCTGTCGCACCTCATGATGGATGACTGCAGAGCGCTTTTCTGCATTATAAATAATGTGTTTGGAAAACTCAAAACCATCTCAGCCATTGCCCTGAACTTTAATCCGATCCCGAGCAGGGGGCTCACGGCCGCCCAGGGCGGGAAATGGAGTTTGCTGTCGTCCCTCTGCGCCCTTGCGGGTGTTGAGTCTGTCCGTCCTCTTGGCCGAATGTCTCCACCAGCCGCAGCAAATACTGGTGGGGGAGCAGGTGTGAGGTGTGAGGAGCTGCTCCCTCCTGGAGACGGGCTGTAAGATGGCAGGAGGCAGGGTAATTTTGGGGGAGCATTTTTGGGGAGCCCATTCCTGGCTGGGAAATGAGTTAACAGGGCGTCCCCGCAGCCCCCCCGGGGCTCCCTGCTTTGCAAGGGTCTCTGCTTTTCCCACGGCTGCTTCAGCCTCGCTCCTGCCAGCTGGGGAGGTCAGCGATGAGACTTGTCACTCTTCAGCAATGTGGAAAATGTCCCCCAGCCTCTCCAGTGACGCCGTGCAGGGAGGAGAGGCTGGGTCGGTGGGAGCTGGCCTTCTGCTGGCTCCGCTCCTCAGGGCACTCTGCTCGTCCCCTGCTCTGCCAGTCCCCTGCACCCATGGGGAGCCACCTGGTTCACCAGGGTGCTGCATTTTTGGGATGCTTTAGCTGGGGTGAGGACCTGAATATCGTGCTTGACCCTGGAGCAAGACCCAAAGCCCTTCCTCTTCCCTTTCTGTGACCAAATCTTACACCAAAATTCACCTCCAAATTTTGAATTTGTCCACAAGGATTTGCTCTTCTGCAGCACGTAGAGAAGTGCCTGGAGCTGCCAGAGTTCCTGCAGGTTTTTAGGATCGAGGTGGGTCCAGGCAACGCAAAAGGATCAAGGGGTGCGGAATGGGGTCTCCACTGTGGCTCCTGCCTCAGAGCCAGCCAGTGATGGCCTCCAGGGGTGGCAGTGAAGCCACTGGTGTTGGGTGGCACTGTGGGCACCTGTGGCTCTCGTGGGTGGGAGTACATGGCCTCACTGCACATCCCAGCAGCGTGTGGGATTTCCAAATGTCTGCCTCTAATCCTCGGGGGGCTGCTTAGGATTTACATCCGATTAGGAGGGTGATTTAAAAGCCTGCCAGCTGTTGCGCCTGCAGAGAAATGTGCCATTTCCAGTCGCCACTGAAATACGTCTTTACCCCAAAACTGGGGTGTTTGGGTCTGGGAGGCACAGCCTGCTGGAAAGGTCAGTTAGGCTTCTGAGATGGGGTATGGACCTCGTAGGCTGCCTGGAGCTATGCTGAGGGCTGGTGTTCCTCTTCAGAGGGCTGGGCTGTCAGGATGTGTCCCTCCTCATCCCTCCTGTCCAGCCTGACCCAGGGTTGGGATGGGACCTTCCCCCACGTTGGCCTGCTCGCACTCCTGTTAAACACATTGTTAATCTCTTGCTTGACGTTCAGGATGGGGCTGGGTCTGACCTTCCCGTGGGAAGGGAGAGGAAATCATCATGAATCCCCAGGCAGCAAATTTGGTTGGATTCAGCTGAGCAGAGCCCCCCAGCTGCTTCCTGGGCTTGCGTTGGATGATGAACTTTAATTGACCTTGGCTGACCTTGGATGCTGCTCTGAGGGCAAAACAGGGTTTGTGGTTCAGAGTGCCCATCCCGCCGGGGCTGGGGCAGCTGGAGCGGGAGGCTGTGGTGGGATGGGGTGCCGTGCAGGCTCCACGACAGCTCGTGGGACTAAACGTATCCCAACACAGACTGTGGGTGTGAGACCCCTCCCATGCACGTGCTTCCTACCAAAAACGAAGGGTGTTTTCCCCCAAAACCATGATGTTTCAAGGCAGAGTGGGGTTTGTCAGGTTGTTCACAGCACTCTGATGGGGGATTTGGGGTGCTGTGGTTCCTGCAGTGCTCTGACTTTTTCAAGCCCATTTTTGAATGTAGTAATGACCATCTGCAGTACTGGTGGGGATGGAGAAGCATCCGAACAACCCTGAGGAGGGAGCGCTTCCAAATGAAACCTCCACTTCAAAGAAATGTCAAAATGCGGCTCCCTCCTCGTAGAGCAGAATTGCCTTAGTTTCTAAATGTCAGCATTTCCCGGAGAACAGTGGGGTTGTTCCAGCCCAGCTGGAGCTGAGAGCTGCGTTAGTGCCCGGGTGAGACTTTCCTGCTCAAAGTGCTCCAAAGGTGCAAATCTTCCTTGGCAGGAGCGAACAGGATCCAGCAGGTCCCATTCCCGGAGGCTGGGCTTCCCGCCCGCAGGCAGCTGGGGCTCCAGCAGCCCACGCTGGGGCACAGAGTTAGGCCTCGAGCTTATGGTTATTTTTATTGCTGCGTTTATTACCTCTCAAATTAACCTCCTGCAGGCTGGTGCCTTTAAATGGCAGGGAAGGGACCTTGAGCAGCCTGTTGCCGTTGCGCAAGGTGCCTGCACTCTTGGCACCCACTGGGTGCAAGGTGTGTGCCGCGGGGGAGATAGAGATGCAAATTTAAGCTGGGCACCCGGCTAGGCTCGGCTTGTGGCCCCGCACACGCATCTCAACCCCTTGAACATGCCTCTGTGCCGTGCGTGCTGCTGACCTACTTTCTCTGCTGGAGATCCCGCCGCAGGGCTGGCTGCGGAGGATGCTCTGCCCTGCGGTCCATCGGGGAGCAAGTGCCCAGCAGCTCTCCTCCATACCCAGATAAATAACCCGCCGCTGCAGGGACTCGGCAGCAGCAGGACTCCTTCATGAAGGCTAATAGCCGGATGTCCCAAGACCTTTAATAGTTATTAATATTTTCAGCTAATAAATGGCCCATGACACCAGAGTTATTAATTAATGGGTTGGAGCGCCAAGACGTGGCCCGTGACAAGTTAATAGCTAACACCCACCAGGCGGCTAAACGTAAGATGGGGACCTGGCTGTGGTTCACTTGTGGGAGCGTTGCTGGTGTCGCTGATCAGCTTCTGCGCAGACCTGTGTGATCCTGCGTGTCCTGGGGGTTGTTCACCTGCTTTCTCAAAAGAGCCGCTTCCAAACGGGGCCTTATTTCTCTGCGAATGCTGTGGGAAAGGGGGATCCCTCTGGCCACAGCGATGTTCTCAGCCTGAGCTAATCTGTGTCTAGTCCTGATCACCCACTGCTTAATCTGCTTGCTGGGGCTTTGGGTACTGATATGGCCTTGGAGAGGTGTCTAGGACCGACCATGCTGCAGGGCTGGCCCTGGGCACCGCTTACGGGGAGGGGTGCGGTGCTGGGAATGGGCATGGGGGCTGCCATTGACTCATTCCTGGTTCCTGGGTGTGTCTCCACCCTGGGCAGGATCAGCGGGGCCGGGTTGGGGGCAGAGTAAGCCCCAGGGCAGGCCCAGCCCGGCAGGGAGCAAAGATCCCCAATGTGGATGGGGTACCTTGTCCTTGCCAGGCTGGTGTTTCTGTAAAGCTCAGCCCTAGGCAGGGTGGGAGCTTGAACTTTGGAGCACCTGGGTGTGCGGAGCAGCTGGTGAAGGCGCCCTCCTGCCCCTGGGCAAACGGCATTGCCGGAGGATTAGTCACGAGGCAACGTGCTGCACTAGTCATGGGGCAATGCGCTACACGAGGATCCTGGAAATCACAGAGAAGCTGAGGGTGAGGTGTTCCTGAAGTGCTGATGGCCTGGATTTGACAGGCTCCCTGCGGAGATGCACCCAGAGAGCATGTGGGCTGGGACTGCTCTCAGCTCCCCAGGGAGTCTCCCCCACGTGTGAGCCCCCAAGCCCTGTCCTGCTCCCAGGACTCGCTGCAGGCAGAGTCTCCTGGGGACAGGGCTGCCTGCGCCGCTGTCCTTCCTTAGGATTTGCTGTTCTGGGAGCGAGGATTTCTTATTGGCCATCAGTAATGAATTTGTTTTCATGCTTGCAAGTGAGTGATGGGGATTAACACCCTTCTGCCTTCCAAGGGGAGAGCGAGGACGGTTGGGGGTCAAGATGAGATTGACTTTTCTGGTGTCCCCTGTCCCGCTGCCAAGTCCCACTAGAGGCCCCTTGTTGACTTCAGTGGATTTTGGATCGAGCCCTCGAACGTTAATAATAATGACTCATAAATCATCGCTTGCACCACCTGTTTGTCATGTTTCCGCCCACAATAACTATATCAAGTGTTTTTATAAGCTGAGCTGGCACGGGTTGTTTGTCACATCTGGACAGCATCGTGGGAGCGCGGATCTGGCTGAGCCGCAGTGTGTGGTTTTTCCTGGCTGGGGGCAGAGCGAAGCCACACAAATTCCTTCTGCATGGGGTTGAGTGGTTCTCCTGGGGTAACACATTGGGTCTGGGAGCCTGTTTGCAGTGGGAGAGCTTGGGCATGGTGGGAGCAGCAGAAAAAGGCTCTCGGGTATCCCAAATGCACGGGGACGGTGCATCAGGGTTTCATCTGTTGAAGCACTGGAAGATCAGGGTTGCAGCTGCCCCGTCATCCTCCAAATGGCTATGGAGGTGTTACCCACCCCGTGGCCTTTCATGTTGAAAGTTAACAGATGCCTCCTTGGGCAGCAGGGCTGGGGGCAGGGGCTGCCTCCTCAATTTTATCCCTTTCCCTGCAGCCAAAGCCCGAGAATGCCATCACCATCGCGGTGTCGTCGCGAGCGCTTTTCCGTATGGAGGAGGAGCAGAAGATTTACAACGAGCAAGGGGTGGAGGCCTATGTGAAATACCAGCTGGACCATGAGAATGAGCCCTTCCTCCCTGGGGCTGCCTTCCCCTTCGTGAAGGTGAGCATCCACCTGCCTAAGCTGAATCCGCACTGTGGTCCTGACCCAAACGTTTTGGGGAGACGGGAGTGCTATGGGGTGCTTGTGTGGGGAAGGGATGGGAAATGAGCAGCATGGCAGAAGGGATGCAGCCACAGAGCAAACAGAGGTGAAATAAACCTCCTGGAAAGTGATACGCTCCTTCCAGGACTGAGGAAACGCTGAATTTTCCAAATTGGCAATCAAGCCCAAGAATTGAAGAAATCATCTCTTTGGATTGTATTTAAAGTTTCCCTTTAGGGAATTCTCATATCTTTTATTACAATTTATTTATTCTTTTAAATTGGCTGAATTTAGCCTGGCTACAGAGTCAGCCAGTTTCTAATTTCGACATGTTGAAATAAGGCATTTCAAACTTTAAAATTATTTTCCAATTTCTGCCCCACTTCCGCTGGATTCAGTGCCGTTTTGTGGGCTGGCCCTCACTGAAGCAATCTCTTGCCTGTTCCCAATGAATAAACTAATCCACGTGGTGGGGAGGGACTTGTTCTGTTTCTGATTGCTTGATAAACACTTATCTGTAACTTTGAGCTGATTTATTCTCATCTCCTAATGAAAGCTTGAAACCTTTTGTGTTTGAAAATAGAAGAGTAACTATGTGGGTTTTTTTTCCCCCAAATCAGTCTCTTTTTTTCTCAGCTAAAGCTGCTTGCTGATGTCAGCTTGGCTCAGGGTGTAGTTGGGGTCTGGCCAGATCCCTGGTTTTGGTGAACAGAAGTGTTTTGCTCGGTGAGAAGGGGGTCAGGGCCATGCCTGGGGCTCGCTGACACCCAACTCCCCTCACCCTGGGGTGCTGCAGGCGCTGGAAGCAGTGAACACGCAGCTGCGCGAGCTCTACCCTGACAGCGAGGAGCTCTTCGACATCGTCCTCATGACCAACAACCATGCCCAGGTTGGGGTTCGCTTGATCAACAGCATCAACCACTATGGTAAGCTGAGAGCAAAGCTGTCCTTTGCACGGGTGCCGACGGCTTTTGGGCAGAGTGTTACTGCTTGGCAGCAAGATGCTTTCTCCTGTCTTTTCCTGCAAACCACACGCTGAGCCCACTTCTCCCAAATTTCCTGAGCTTTGAGTGGAAGTTGGCTGGCGGTGAGGATGCTCTGGCTGCCGTGCTGTTGAATGGCAGTACCAAAATTAGCCTCCATCCTGCCCACTTTTGGGAGGCCACAAGGGAGCAGCGTCAAGGCTTGTTTTGGGGGCAGTTAGGCTCACCCCAGGGTCCATCTGCCCTCAGATCTGTTCATCGAGAGGTTCTGCATGACGGGAGGGAACAGCCCCATTTGTTACCTCAAGGCCTATCACACCAACCTCTACCTCTCCTCCGATGCTGAGAAAGTGAGTGGGGCCATTGAAGAGGGTGAGTCTGGGGTCCAGCTTGGGGGGCAGGGGGCAGCGGGAGGAGCCTGGAGCCCTCAGGGGGTTGGTGCCAGGAGCGATAGCTCCAATGTCCCTGTCCCTACGTTGATGTGCAGCTAGGGTCTGCCTTGTCCCACATCCTATCCTTGATGCTTCCAAGAGCCTCTAGTTTCCATAGAAATAAGGCTTTCCTTGAGATCCACAGCTTTTCCAAGGCAAAGGCACTGGTTTTCCCTGTTAATTTTTGTATGCAAACGGAGGTTTGTCATCTGGGGATTTGTTTTTGCTGTAAAACGTCTTGGGACCAAGCTGCAGGCACCACTGGGTGCATGCATTTCCTTGGAGAGTTTACTTCCAGCCCATCATGTTTTGCTCTGCTCCTCAACAGATAAGCCACGAGGCCAGGTCCTTGGGTAACTGCCACCTCTTGCCTCACACTTTACCTCCACAGGCATCGCTGCAGCCACCATCTTCAGCCCCAGCAAAGACCTGGAGGTGTCAGAGAACCAGCTGCGGGTGGCGTTTGATGGTGATGCCGTGCTCTTCTCTGATGAGTCGGAGCAGATCGTGAAGGCTCACGGCTTGGACATGTTCTTTGAGCACGAAAAGGCTCACGAGAACAAGCCTCTGGCACAGGTAGTGCTGGGGTGCAGCCAGAAAAAGCCTCTGGGAGAGAGAGACAGCCCGCAGGGATGCTCTCGCCTCTGGGAAGAAGCCAGGGGTCGGCATGTGGCGTGTGAGATGGGGTGGGTCAGCAGCCTGTACTGCTGGCCCATGGGATGGCTGCAGTTGGCCCCTCACTGTCGTTTCTGGGGGCTTACAGGGAGAAGGGGTTAGTCTGGCTCTGCCGGGACTGGGTGCCTGGAGGAAGGGATGGTGTGGAGTTCTGCAAAGTGATGGTTTCTTCTTTCTTTGGCAGGGCCCCCTGAAGGGCTTCCTGGAGGCCCTGGGGAAGCTGCAGAAGAAGTTCTATTCCAAGGGGCTGAGGATGGAGTGTCCCATTCGCACCTACCTGGTCACTGCCAGGAGCGCGGCCAGCTCGGGAGCCCGGGCCCTAAAGACTCTGCGCAGCTGGGGCCTGGAGACAGATGAGGCTTTGTTCCTGGCCGGGGCTCCCAAGGGGCCGCTGCTGAAGAAGATCCGTCCTCACATCTTCTTCGATGACCAGATGTTCCACGTGGAGGGAGCCAAGGAGATGGGCACCATCGCTGCCCACGTCCCCTACGGCGTCGCCCAGAAGCACAAGCGGCCGGCGCAGGAGAAGCAAACCCCGAACAGCAAGTAGCACAGCAAGTAGAGGAGCTGGCTGGTCCCACGGCCCCCGGTGCGCGGCACAGACTTCACCCCGCGCACCACGCTCTGACCTGGGCTGTGGTCTGCAAGGCAGAGAGCGTTTGCCCTGGAGAGCATGAGGTTATTCCCCAGCGGAAGCCTTGTCAGGGGCAAGGATGGAGGAAGGGGGTGATGAAAGGCTTCCTTTCGCCTCTATTCCTTGCAATGTCGTGGCGTTGTCCCCGTTCCTCGCGGGGCTGGAGGCTCCCCTGTGCTGGGCAGCCCCACGAGCCTTTCCCTGTTCCTCCGCGCTCTGCACTTGCTTCAGGCAAAATCCCTCGAAGAAGATGGATCTCGCCTTTTGTGGGTTGTTTGTGCCAGGCAGGTTTAACCTATTGGTGTTTTTTGCAAAACCCCAGGTAATTCCCAAAGCCTTTGATTTACAAAGCAAATGTTCAGGCTGAACTGTTGAACTGGAAAGTTGGGAGCACACAAAACCCTTCTTGCAGCTTTGAAACAAAATGTTGTCCCTTTTAACTAAAATGAAACCATAATATTATTCCTTCACAGCCCCAGCCCCTGCTCCCCAACCAGAAAATCTTTCATGTTTTTGTCCTTTCTCCAAGATTTTGTCAGCTGAACAGCTTTCCATTCATGCACTAAAATTTGGAAAAATAGAAACAAAAACTTATGTATGTGTGTATATATATATATATATATATATATATATATAAATCCTGTTTCCTGCTTGGAGCTTTGGGTTAGCATATTATTGGCCCAGGTTTTTAAATTTGGGTTTCACAGTTGCATGAGTTAGCACTTTAAAATAATAATCTCAGTGAGGCATCCAAAGCCCAGCTCTTGTGTGAGCCGTCCAGGGTCTGCAGACACATGCCTAAGGCTTGAATTAAGTTAAAAGCAGGCCCTAATATGTTAGGGACATCATTTGAAGTCCATTTAGATAAATCTGCAGAGAATTTCAGCCTGGGGGTTTTAATTAAAGGATTTTTCCCTCCTCTCTAGGCTGAGCCCATATGAGTTGATAATCTTTTTCTCCTCAGCTTCCTAAAACCTCTGGTGTTTCCTAAAATAGACACCTCTGCTAGTGATGCTGTGAGAGAGAACTAAATCTCTGATTAAAAAACAGGAAGAGAAATCAATTGAAAAGCTGCTCCAAAATAGGTGTGAAAATCCCACTGACATTTCTGCACAAAGCCCTGTCCCAAAGGACACTCTGAGGAGACAAATGTAAAGATTACTTCTTTCTTGTAGTTTTGTTGTGTTTTGTTTTTAGGCAGTACACCCCATGGTTGGGCACAAAGGGTGCCCAGTGTTCTCAGATAGTAGTTTTCTACAAACACCAGCTCCATGAACCATAGTTTTCTGAGGTATGTGTCTGCCTCTGGCTCAACTTTGCAGGGAAGTTTCAGCTAAAACAGCTCATCCCTTCCCGACAGCGAGCCAAGAGCTGGAGTTATCGTACTTTTGACGAATATATAAACAAGCTAGTGATGCCTTCAGTGGCTCGGGAGCCTGTTTCCTCGTTGCACTAAATCCCACTCTAGCAGTGAAAAGGAAATTGCACTTTTTCCCCCCAGAACTGTTTTGCTTTGACAGACTGTTACTTGTCACATCTGGGTGACAAACACCTTAGAGGAAGGTCTAAAATCCAAACAAACAAAAAAAAAAAGGTCTGGAAAGAAATTAGTATCTCAGTAACACATCTATTAATATACAGGTTTATAAAAAGGTCTCATCTTTTTAATGTGAACCCCAGATACTGGGATCTGAACTGTATCTCGGAGACCTTCTTGGCAGCTGGGGTGGGGAGAACAGCCTGGCCCCCCCCAGTAAACATTTCCAAGGTGTTTCCTGAAGATCGCATCGTGGAAGCCCAGCCAAGCCCAGCTTGCAAATGGGCTGCACTGGGGCCTCCTGCCAGCCCGGGGGGTGATGTTGCAAGAGGAATAGGGTTTTCAGCAACCTCTTAGGAGCCCCCAGCCGGGGCAGGGTGCTGGTGGGATTGGATACAGGGTGCAAGCACAGCCGGTGGGGCTGGGTGCTTGCATCGGGTGCCGTGGGGGATGTGTGCTTTGCTGAGGGGTGTTGGCAGGGCTGGGCTGTACAGGAGGAGATGCTCTGTCTGAAGGTGCTGTTAGCTCCAGGGAAGCAGCGTGTTGTGGTTTTGGGGCAGGGCCCTGGATCTCAGCAGCTTTGCCGCCCGAAGGCCCTGAGATGCACGGGGAGCTGGGTGCAAGCTGGAGGGCAGGGGTATGGTGCGGGCAGGAGTTTTGGTGACTCTGCTTAGGGTCCTCTTGCTGCCAGGGCAGCTTAGGGGCTCGCTGGGAGACGTGGGGCTCGGGAAACAGGTCCGAAGTGAGGTAGACCTCCCTTTGCACCTCCTGCGTCCCTCCTGCGTGGGGAGGATTTTCCGTTCCTGCCATGGCTGCCCCATTTGCTTTTATCCACGTGGTTTCCTACTTTTTTTTTTTTTTTTTTTTCTCCTCCATCACTACAACTGGCAGATGTGGATTTGCTGCTTGTGTGCTTTCTCCGTGTGCCCATCTGTGACGTGCCCTTCGCCTGGGGGAGCGATGCAGTCCCCAGGACTGGCTGCATGGGCTGGGCACATCTCCCACCCCGATGGGACAGTGCGGTTGTGCTTCTTGGGCTGCACTGGCCGACGATTGGACTTCCCTGCTGTGTGTTGTTGCTGTGGGTTTCACTTCATTGTCCTCCGGCGGTTTTTCTTGTGAATGGACTGCCATGTTAATGAAATCCCTCTGGGTGTTTTTCTGTAATAAACGGTGTTGGTCCCAGCCCGCCTCTCTCTGTTGCCGTTCTCACAATGGGTATTTTGGCTCCCTGGTGCAGCCAGCAAGAGTGTCTGGGGTCCCTGCTTGGGACCTCCCAGGTTTTACAGTGAAGGGGTGGGGATGATGAGAAGGAAAAGGGCCTTTTGGGATTTAAGGGAATTCAGAAAATGCAATAAAGGCAGCTACCTGGGAGCTGGAGACCTCTGGGAGAGGTGGGATTCCAGAGGTGAGAGATGTGCTGTGATACAGCGACCTCCCTCTGCTTTGTGAACAGGCTTTTGTTGTAATCTGGACTCACGATGAAGTCCTGGATAAAAATACGATTTGGTGGAAAACTTTTGTCAACTTGATCTTCTCCCAGCCAACAGGTGGGAGGCAGCAAAAGCTTTTTAGAGAAGATTTATTGCTGCTGAAGTACTGGGTTTATCCGAATAGCGACACTGTAGTTCTGGTGTTAGCTCCTCCCCGCCAATAAGGAGAACAGATGGGTTAAGGGGAAGCAACAAATTCTCCATCCGTCACCAAATATAGCCAAGGAATGTCCATAGGCCCCAGGGCAGCATCTCTGCTATGGGTGTTCATTTAAGGGACGGATGGCCCTGAGCAGAAAGTGTTCTTGTGCAGCCTTGCTTGCTGGAATGCCTTCCATGCACCCATCCCCAATGCTGCATGTTCTTCCACCAGATGCCTGGAGGAAAAAATCAAGTTCCAGCACTGATAACGCCCATTTTGCACCAGTAAAAACCCAGATGGGCCCACCGAGCCCTGAGAGGTCAGGATGCCCACGCCAAAGCCAAGACCTGCCTCCGATGTTCGTGCAAAGACCGCCCCCAGCCTTTGGCTCGCTCCTGGGGACCAGCGTTGGCACTGCGGCCGAGGAACCAACAGGTCACGGAGAGACGTGGGCCAAGGCCATGCAGGGAGGGAAGTGGAAGGTTTGTGCAGTTGGGTTTGTGGTGTCTTGCCGTCGGTTTGCTGCAAGCCTGCATTTTTGTTTCTGTTGCCTGTTTCCTGAGCTTTTTTCCTTAATCAGGCATCGAAGGGCTTTGCAATGAGTGTGCTTTAAAATAAAGAACATGGAGGAGGAGAGAGCGGAGGCAGAGCTGATGGAGAATTATGCTGCCACTCAGCTATTGTCAGCGCAGATGTTCACAAGGTAATCATGGCCTTTGAGTAGCAAGAACCGCTTTTCATGACGAATCCAAGATTTAACCCCAAGAACTTGTGGGGCTTCTTGGTGAGAGTGTGACAGCCCTGATCACCAGCTGCATGGCAGGGAGGTCGGGCAGAAGTGGACTCTGCTCTTGTGCTCCTCATATACATAGAGTAAGTCATGATAGCGCCTTGCCTCGGTTTCCCCATCACTGTAACAGAGATCAGAATGATCCAGAGGTCTGGAGAATGACTCCAGCTCCTTGCAGAAGAAAAGCAGAAATCCAGGGGTGCTCATAAGTGCAGTGAAACCCTGTATCTCTGTGGCGATGCCTGCAGGCCCACCAGCAGGTCCCAGTGTGCAGGGGCCATGCAAATACAGGGCTGTCCTGACAGCCCCATGGTGTTGGCCATGAGGGGTCCCAGGCTGCACTGGCGAGGACTCCACCTCGTCCCTGCAGCGCATTTAGTTTTACATCCTTTCTGGAGTGCAGAATAGGGGCCAACAAATGCGAGCAGGGACCTGCAACCATCCCAGGAGGCTAAAATGTCAGGGCAGGGGACCTGGTGACAGGGTGACAGAAACACCCAGGGTTGAAAGAATAGATAAGAGGACCTGGCGGCAAGAGAACAAGCAAAGGGCACTTGCTATCAGCGCTAGCAGGGCCGTGCCAGGATTTGAACAGCCTGACCATCTCGTTCCTTCGACACCGCTATTTATAGCAGTGTTCGCTGATGCCTCTGTCACCGGAGCCTAAAATGGTTCCCCCGTGTGCACCCGGGGCAGCTGGGCTCAGCCATCCCGCGCTGGGGAGGCCACCAACGAAGCAGTGACTCAACGGAGCCGTGTGTGAAGCTGCTCGTCGCCCCGCCGATGGAGGAAGCTGACGTCTCCCTCTGCCAAGAGGCAGCTCCACGCTGGGCCAGCTCCTTGGAAGATGCACCAGACTGTTTCTGTTTAAGGCCTGGTCCCTCGCCAGAAAGAGTCAGTGGGGTAAATAGATCCACCTTCCACCCCGCTTCTTCCTTCCCACCCAGAACTGGGGCTTGTCCGGCTCTGTCTGGGAGGCAGCAGTTTCCGCAGCTTGGTGTTGGTCCTTAAGGTAGCTGCAAGGATAGCTCTGCATGTTGCCCACGCTGGTGGACAAACCCTTTTTTTTTACTGGGACGAAGCAAAATGCAAGAGGGCAAAAATCTTGTAATTGCAGAGCAATTGTGCCCCATTCGCTGCCTGGAAATTCACCTCCTTTTAAAAAGCTGCTTCATTTTCCCAGTTCTGCCCAGGCCAGTGAGCGATGGAGGCGGAGATCTCTCTGTCCTGGTGTTTTCCCATTCCTTCAGTGAAAGCTTCGTTACCAGGGCTGCACTTCAAAGCTTTGCTGGCAGCGCTGTGCCGGATAGGGCTGCGCACATAATCCCACTGAGGAGGAGAGGAGGGGGTCTTTGCAGCCCTGCAGATGCCAGGCGAGTGTGGCTGCACTCACCAGGGAGCGATGGCCAGCCCCACGCTGCTGTGAACTTGGCACAACCAGTGCCAAATTTTCTGATCGAATGACTTGAGAAGAGATGGGCACCAGTGTTTAAAAAAAAAAATCAAATAAAATCCTCAGGGATAGCATCCAGCAGTCCTGAGCGCAGGACTTTTGCTTGTTTTCTCTTAAGGCAAATGGCATGGTTATCCCTCCCCCCTGTGCCAAAAAGGGGATGCAGAGCCCAAGACCGCTCTGAATTTTTACGCTTTACTTGGTGGGAACTCACGTCCTGCTGGCCAGTGGCACCCACAAGCATCCCTGTGCCTGCAACTGGCCTGTGTTTGTGCGGCGGCTGTGTCCTTGTCACCATGGCCATCAGCAGCGAGCTGGGAGCAGCGGCTTCCCCCTCGAGATACAGCAAACCCATTGAGGGCTGTGCAAGTTAGCATCTGCAGCCAGCAGAGTTGACACTGTGTGTGTGTGTGTCCCCAAACAGGGACCGCTTCCAGTCACACCAGCCAGACCGCCGCCTTACAAAATGCTGCCCAGAGGCAGCAAAGCCCTGAGCAAGGACCTGCAGAATCCTTATCTGGGGAATCCTGTGAGAGGGAGGATAAATGAGGGGAAAACGTGCTCTGATTGCCCAGTGAGGAAAACCTGGCGCCGGCACTTGCTTTTGGGCTGCATTCGTCAGGAATTCGTGCATGGGTGGAAGGGGTCCCATGTGCTGGAAATTCACCCCCATCCTGACAGGGATGCGTTCACCCCGGGGAATGGCGGGCCCGTTTCTGCCACCACAGCTGTGGGGACAGGGACGGTTGTGGTGCTGAGTGGGTGCCACGAGAGGGCGTGAAGGGCTGTGTGGCGCGGCGCGAGGGTGCGGTGGTGGCAGGCGTCCCCCTCGCAGGCGTCCTTGGTGGGCCAACGTGCTCCAAGTGGCATTGCCGCCTTCCGCGGTGACGCCTGTTGCTCCTTCGCCCTCAGGCGTGTGTTTGGGGAGTGTGTGAGCAGGCATCCCTGCCTCAGTGCAGCCCTGGTGGCCATCTTCCCCCGCAGGTTGTCACCAACCCACCACCTCATGGAGTATGTCCTCCATGGGGGAGGGCAGCTGCCTGAGGCCCACCAAGCTGGGAATGGAGGGGTTTTCCTCAGCGCCAGCTCCAGCATGGGGCACCACGTCCGTAAGTGCCAGCGTGGCATTGAGGTAGAGCCGCCGTCTTGGGCACTGTGATGCTGAGGCAGGGCCACCACCTCATGTGCCACAGCAGGGTGGCCGATCTCGGGCACCACGGCAAGGCTGCCATCCCAGGCACCTTGTCACCCAGGCAAGTGATGGCATGGCATGGCTGGGGCGATGGGTGCCTTTCGTGCTGGCTGTATAAACAGGCCCCCGGCTTCCTCGGCGGCCAGGCGGCCTCCTCCAGGTGCGGCTGGGAATCATTAGGAGCTCTCCGCGCCGGGCTGAGTGTGGGAACTGGAAGAGAAAGCTGGAGAGAGGCCTTCTTTCATCTCCCCACTCCCTCCTCCCCCTGTGTCTGCCAAGCCTGGCTTCCTTTTGAATCCTTTAGCTTGTGCCAAGCGAGGGAGAAGGGAGGGGGGGGATAAAGAGAAAAAGAGAAGGAAAAAAAAAAAAAAGAAACAACCACAGGAATGTGTCCAGGGATCTGGCTTCATTCAGGCTGCCGAGCCCTGAATACCCCAGCTCCCGCTCGGGGAGCTGGAGGGAGGGAGGCTGCAGCCACCCCCGCCATGGAGGCAGGGGGAAAACAAACAGGGAAGCGGCTTTTGGGCTGCGGCTGTTACCACAGTGACTGACAAAGGGCTGTCTGGGAGGGGGCCATGGCTCTGTGTGTGTGTGTGTCCCCCGCCACGGGGCTGGGAAGGTGGGAGCGCCGGGTCAGGGCGCCCCGAGTCCCGCGGGGGGGAGCGAGGGCTCTCGGCGTCTGGGCGAAGCCGGGACCGCGTTTCATCCCGGCGTGGGGACATGGTGCCCAGACAGACGCCCTTGTGTCGGGCCTGTCTCTCAGTACAAAGGCGACAGGGCTGCTCGCAGGGAGGGCGCGAGGGGGAGGGTGGGAGGCTTTTCTCCGGCGCTTTGGGAGGATGGGTTTTTGACTCGCTGCCGACTTTATTCCCAGCAAATTAATAATTTCCTCTCGCCGCAACAACGTTGGCCTGCGTGTGTGCGTGTGCATGTGTGTTGGTGTCTCCCACTGCCCTCTCAACCGCGTTTCCCCTCCCTTCCCCGTTGCTCTCGGAGGGTCCGCGCCGCTCGCAGCGGATTTCCTCCGTCCTTGTCCTCAGCTGGGCTTCTTCCAGCTGTGCGTAACCATCAGATTCGGCCCAGCTGTGACGGCCGCTGCCTTGGGAGCATCCCAGCGGGAGCGCCGGGCTCGGCTGCGAACGGATGATGCGAGTGCCGGAGGTGGCGTGGAAGCACGTTGGGTGGCGGAGAGGGAAGGCGCAGCTCCAGGAAGGAGCTCTGGGCTTTGCAGCCTGTCTGGCCGAGCGCTTGGCGAAACGGGAAAGCGAACCGGCGAGCGAGCGCGCGGGGCAGCCACCAGCCCACGCTTGCCTCCCCGCCTGCCTGCGCAGGCTGCTGGAGGTGCAAGGCAGCCGTAGGACAAACCCAGCCGGACGGGAGCACCGGCCACCCCAGCTGCTGCAAAGCGCCTGGCACTTAATCTCGCGGTGGTATGTGTCACCCAAGAGCACTCGCATAGCTGTACGCACCGCCCGCGCGCGCACACTTGCTGCTCCTCGCAGCGGCAGCCTGCTCGCACACCCACCGCCCCGCGCCCCACGGCTGCGCTTTGTGCGTGCCCCGCTGCGTGCTCGCTCCCACCGCGTGCTCGCTCCCACCGCCCCGCGCCCCACGGCTGCGCTTTCTGCGTGCCCTGCTGCGTGCTCGCTCCCACCGCCCTGCAACCCGTTCCCACACCACCCTGCCTGGAAACACGCGGGGCTGCCTGCCTGCCTGCCTGCCTGCCTGCCCACCGCAGCGGTTACCTCTCTCTTGGGTGGCACACAATATGGCACACAGTATCAGGAGATCTTCTGGGAACACAGTCCATTTCTCTAGCAGCATTGTGCTTTGTTCCTTATTTATATCCCCGGGGTGGTGCCACAGGTGGGCAATTGTTCCAGCTGACAGCCTGAAAGGCAAAGAAACAAGATTTAACTTCCTGCTATTCAATTAGAGAAAGTGTGCATTCATCACCAGCTGCTGGCTGCTGGCAGGAATGGACCCACCCGCCGCAGCGGGCGCAGGAAAAGCTCTCCTCGGCAGGAAAGCTGCCTGCTGCCGTGGGCACGGCGGGATCCCCGTGGGCCCGGCTGCCAGCGCCGCTCCGAAGAGCCCCTAGACAAGGCTGGATGCTTCCCCTCCTGTCCTGCGCTGCAGTCGATGTTCTTTCCTGTGTTTGTTTTTGGAAAGGAGATTGCCTGTTCAAAGCAGCCACATGGAAAGCATCGGCGTGGTTTGGGGGGAACGCGAAGCGGGGAGCAGCCACGCAAGGAGGGAAAGCCACGAGTTTGCAGCGCTGGAGGGAACGGCAGCGCAGTGGCTTCCCCCCAGGGCCAGCCCGATCGCTGCAGGTTCAGCTTCTGCCCTGAACTCAGAGTGATCCCTGACCCTGGGGCCTCTGTGGCTGAGGGCTGGAGGCTTTGGAAGCCCTTCGGACATGCACTTCCCCTCCTCAGTGCTTGAAGCTTGTTGGTGAGTGGAGGGGCAGGGGGTGATCCCTGTCCCTACTGAATGAGGACTGGGAGCTGGGAGCTTCCTCGTCCCTCTTTCCCCACACACGTGCGCACTCCCTCATGGTATTTTCTAGGCTGGGAAGAAATGAGAGCGCGCACTCCTGCAGGGTCCATGTCTGGTAACAAGCCTGCCTTCATCTTCTCCTGCACCGACCCTGAGCCACCCGCGAGGCACCCGCTCACTGAGGCCTCATGGAAACCCCTGCAGCGCCTGGGCTACAGAGAGGAGCCACGGGGCTTTCAGGGGCTCCCTGGCAGCTCCGTGTGCCGTAAGCCCAAGGGCATTCCTGCTCCATTTCCTTTCCTCACTCTTTCCCTCCTGAGGCTGATCCAATTGGCGAAGAGTCTCCTGCTGCCTCATCTCCCTGTCCCTTCCCCGTGCCATCTGTCCCCAGCACAGTGACAACTTCACAGCTCTGTGCTGCTGGCGTTTCTGCTAAAGGTCCTTTTGTGCACCTCTTAGCTGGCTCTCTATTTTTAATCCTTCTGTCTCCACAGGGACTCGGGGTGTCTTCCAAGCTGGTTGTGATCATCAGGGATACAGTTGGAATCCGTTTTGCCCTGCTGCACCAAGCCACATGCACACGTATATGTTCACATGCCTACACGCACGCCGGCTGCCGTGCCAGAATTCGCAGCACTGTCACTCTCCCCTGTTCGAGAAGACAGGCGCCCCGTCGAGTAGGACCGAGCTGAGCACAGCACCTCGCACGAACATCGGTTGCTACCCTAGACTAGGAAGGTAACACACTGCAGCCAAGACAATCAACAGCAATTAGCTCTTTTGGGAACTCAACTTGAAATGATGCAGAGGCTTTTCTGTGCGTGCCGATTGCTCTTCCTCCAGTCCTTTGGAAGTGATGTGAGTTGGACATGCCAAACCACTGGTCATGTCTGAGCAAAACTTGGTGCCTTGTGTCATTTCCATGAGGCCGGGAGGGCTTGGGGGGATGTCTGTGAATCTTAAAGGCACTTGTGTACCCAAGCAGTGAACGCACATGCTGTCATTACCTCTGCAATGCCATCTGGCCAGCAGCAATGCAGCTAGAACCAGGGCTGCGCGCAGAAGAACATTTTACAACAGAAAGCAATTAACCGAATAAAGCCCTTTTTTAAATCCAGTAATTAAAAACAGTCCCTCCCCCTTGTTTTCCTTTTAAGCTGAAAGTTGCTGTTTACTCATTTGCTTTACAAAGTGTGCCTTGTTGTGGCTTCAGAAGAAATGAAAGTTTGAAGTGGTTAGAGAAGAAAGGCTTTGGGGCTGGTGCGTTCCAGGCAGGGCGGAGGGGCAGGGGCTCTCCAGCCCGGCTTGTTTGTATTTGTTCTTGTCTACTCACAAGATCGCTAAACACATATTTAACAAGTGGTGAAACTGTCTACCAGCCTGATCTCTCCCAGGGTTCATGAGAAGAGGCCTGGCACATTAGCATTGCTGGGGGAAGGGGAGGGGGGAAACAGGCCTTTTGAAGGGTTGGTGTTTCGGGGCTGAGGGAGGGAAGGGCTCCTTGTGCAGGCCAAGTCGCAAACAAAAGCATTGTGTTCCCCAGAGCCCTGGGGACTGGCCCGGGGGGAAGGCCAGGGCCTCGCTTCACCAGCCATTGGTGGTTTTTCCATCCCAGCTGCTTGAGTTGCTTTAGCACGGGTGCAGCCTTAAGGCCATCCGTGTCCTTCCAGCGCCCAGAGATAGGAGCGGGGCTGGCACCTCTGGGGTCGGCTCAGCTGAGAGCCGAGGAGCCCACCACAGCATGGACAGCTGCTGCAGTGTTCATGCAGACCATCCTGTCCCGCAGCAACTCGCCTTGGCCGCATCATCTTCTCCGGGTCCAAAACATGAGAGCAGCAAACCTGTATCCACCACCAAGAAATTTCTGGGCTCTCTCTCTGTGTAGCCACAGAGGAGCCCTGACCTCAGTGCAGGCTCCTGGATGGGCCAGTAACCCCGTATGTCAGCAGGGCTGGTGCAATATTAATTATCGCTCATTGCTGCTTCTCTGAAAAGCCAGTCCCCAGTGCATTAGTGTCATTATGGGTGGGGAAACTGAGGCATATCAAGGCCAGTCAGGACTAAAACGCTGGCGTCACCTGACGCTAGCCGTCGGGATGCACTGCCGATTCTGGAGCAGGAAGGCGATCCTGTCCCTGGCTGTCCTCCAGCCCCGCTGACCTGGGGACGCAGTGACGGAGCCGTCTTACGCCTGGCTTTCACGGCTGCGGGTCTCAGCTTTGCCCTGGGCACAGGCTCAGGGGGACAAGCACCATCTTACAGGGCAGAAGCTCTTTCAGAGACAGTAGCACCTCTGAGGTTTCCTGACCACGGGCCCAGCAGGTGCAGCCTCATGGTGTCCCATCCCACGGCGCTTGCACGGCTGCCCAAGCCGAGCCACATTCCTGGCCACGGCGGCAGGGCCAGGCACAGACCTGCCGCGGGGCGATAGGCGTGAGGGCACAGACAGCCGTGCTAGGGCGGCGAGGGTAGCGCCGAGTTTCAGTCGGGCCCCGAGCAGATACAGGATCTGCCCTGTCCCTGCATGGGGAAGGGTGAGGCCACGGGTTTGTGGGAAAATGTTGTTTTTCCCTCCCCTGGACTGCTCCTAGCAGTCGGCTGGGCCGGCTCTGAATTGCGTGGGCCAGGGAAGTTGGGGGGAGTTAACAATTGTAGTGCCTTTGGCTTGGAGCGGCGCCACGGCAAACAATCCTCTCCTGGCCACGCTCCAGATCTGACAAAACACGGAGGTGCTATCATATTCATACCTGCATGCTTTCATCCCAAATCACCTCCTGATTCTCCCGTCTGTGATGAATCCCTCCGCTTAGCCACAGAACAAGACAGCCTGTCCACAGCGCTGCAGCCAGGAACCCCATCCAGCATCCCTGGGAGGCCTCTGCTTTTGAAATTACAGCTGTGGATCTGGCAGCCAGTGGTGGGACCTGAGGTTAGGAGGTGATGTTGACTGAAGACGTGTGGACAGGGCATTCCAGGCATGCACGGGGTTAAATCAGAGGTGTCAGTTCACGGCGAGGGCGAGGTAACAGATATGTCCTGCTCCTCGATGCCTCTGGCTTTCCAGAAGCCTTGCCCTCCCTCCCACATTCCAGCTGCTGCAGCTTTTCACAGCTGGCCGCTCTCCGGGGACATTTCCCAGAGCTGAGCAGGAGGGAGGGGAGGGACCGACTGTGGTCCCAGCACGGGAGGGGGGTGGGTGGCTGGGCTGACCGTCACCCCCCAGCCAGGGAACCTTGGTCTGGAGCCCTTCATCCCCAGGAGCGGGCTGGCACAGGCAAACCTGGGCAATCCCAGGTCCCTGGCAGGGCTCCACCCTCAGCCCTGGCCCGGAGAGTTTTTCCTGCTGCAGAAAAGGGACATCAATCTTTGCAGCTCACTTATTCCTTGGCCTCTGAAGCAGGGTAGCCAATTAGTGCTGGGTGTGATGGATGGCTTAGCCCCGTCCTCGTGACACCCATCCTCTGGAAACAGCTCCCACCACGTAGAGGCACAGCCAGTCTAGCTGGGGGTGGCTCTCGCCAGCCTCCAGAGCCCCAGAGGGTCTCACAGGAGTCCCAGCGATGGGGACAGGCACCGCAGCCGTGCCTGCTGAGCTCCCAGAGACAATGTAGGAGGGGAAACAGCCCTGAACGCTGGGCCAGGGTTGATAATTTTGGGCTTGGGGAGAGATTTCCTCTAATAATTCACTGGCTTGGCTGTGGCAAAGCCTGTAGCTCTCTGGGGAGGAGCAGATCGGCTCTGGGCAGAGGTTGGTCACCCACTGTCTGTGGCTCTGCACTTGGAGCCAGGCTTTGCCACCGCAAGAAAGTGTGCCGTGGGAATGGCTTGCACGGACGCTCGGTGAGAGGCAAGCAGGCGGCAGAAACCCCATTGCTGCCCTTAGACCCCCACCTCCCCTTCCCTGGCATCACCCCTTGTCCGCAGCGGGGTAGGTCTGCCCGCTCTCTCCCGCGAGACACGGGCGATGCTTAGTGAAACCTGGCTTCCCTCACACACAGCTAAGCCCGTTTAATCCTTCCCTGTCGTCCCCATTGAACCGACCTGCGAGGGGTCTCAGCACCGTCTCCGCTTCGGCTGCTTCGCACGCAGCTAATCCTGGGGTGGTTCAGATGGCCCTCACAATCCCCGGGGCTCGCTGGGGGCGATTATAAACGACTCTCCAGGAGCACAGGCTGGAAAACGGATCCGATTACAGGAGAAGTGAGTTTTGGGGCCCCCGCTCTGTTCATAATGAAGTGTAATCCTAGAAAAACATGTTGCCAATTACACTTCAATTGAACCCAGATAATGATGCTTAGACAAGGCCCAGAAAAGATGGAGTCTGGACAGTGAATTCCTTTCTAATAGAGAAGAAAAGTGTTCCTCCGTGGCAGGTCTGGGCTCCACTTGGTTCAGGCAAGAGCCTGAAATAACCAATCTCTGGATCCCATTTAAATGGTTTTATCAGTGCAAAGAGTATTAATCTCCCAAAAACACATGTTTATGGGAAGTTTAGTTTGGAGATGTATGTGTTTTTAACTGAAATCACTTTGGAAAGGGAGGAGCAGTGGGTCTCAAAATTGCTAAAATAACACATTTCTAATTCTTCTCGTTCAAAGTAACTTTTCATTTTGAAATGTAAGCTAGCAACAGCTTGGTTTCTTGACCACTTTTTATAGGGAAAACAAAACATCAAAATTATAGAAACAAAGTGCTATAACCTAAAGCAAATGTTTTATTCTCTTTTTTTTTGTTTTTTTTGTTTGTTTGTTTACAAACACTTCTGACATGTCAGTTTTCCATGCCAGCGCAGGATGGCTGGTTCAGGTCTCTGTTGTTTTACTTTGGGAGGGAGGACTGAGTGGTTCAGTCTCAAAAAATGGTCACAGGAGGCTGTGCCTTCCTCAGCCCCTGTGTGCCAGGCCGGGACAGGACAGACATGGGTGAAGGGCAGGCGGTAGCTGGCATTTGGCTTTTACAGGAGCTGCTTACGAGGTGCTGGGGGATTGCAGGCGTCTCGGGGTTGGCGGGTGCAGTGCGGGGGAGCTGGCAGAGATGGCTGAGGCAGATAGGGAGCACCCAACCACGCGGCTGGGCGCCTCTGTGCACGGGAGACGGGTGGCGGGTTGGTTTGGCTGGCCCGAGCGGCGACGGGCTGTTATCGCTGCCACGGTCTTTGCAAAAAGGCTTTGGGAAACCCACGTGTTGCCAGATCTCAGCGCTGATTATTTTTTTCAAAATAAAAGGCATTATTTTTGTACTGCGAACCTCCACTTCAGCTCTCTCCCTCCTCCCCTCTCTCTCTCTCTCTCTCCCACACGCACACGTTTTTGCTGCCTTGGGGGATTTTAGCAGCTCAGGGCTCTGAAAAACAGACTCCTACCTCCTTCCCACAAGCTCAGGGAAAGCGAGATGCTCTCTAGATGCCGGGCTGCGGGTCAAAGTTTCCAGCATTATGGAATGAGACAAGAAAAGAGCAATTCATTCTAGTGTCATAAAACCTAAAGTTGGGCTGTGGCCGGTTTGTTTTACAGGGTAGGTCTCAAATGCCCTGGCAGTGCCATGAGCTGGCACTTGAAGATGCTCCAAGGCTGTGGGAGCGTGGCAGGGGGCCGAGCTCCCGGCGGGACCACCGCGGCACAGTGCCAGGGTGCCGAACCCACACCGACACCTCGGAGTGTGGTGCCACCGCTGCCGTCCCGGCCCTCGGCTGTGGCCACTGATTAATCCCAGGCGAGGGCCCTTTGAGCGGCGTCCTCAAACAGCACCGCGCTTCGAATAAGCTGGTTTCCATCTGAATCATAAGTCTCCAAAAGTGCCTGCGCCGCGCAGAGCTGGGCAGACATGTGTGTGCGTGTGGGGCTGGATGTTGATTTTTCCCTGAAACAACTCAAGGCTTTATCAGTCCCATCTCTTTCCCACGGTTTTCTGTTGCCAGTGAGGTCACTGGTCCCTTTAAACTGGGGCTGAGGCCAATGTGCAGCGGGTGGAAGGGGGGCCGTGGGCAGAAGGGGGGGACATGAGACGGTTCACACAGACTGTTCCTTTTACAGGAAGACTTGGGATTTCGACCAGCGAGCGGGAGGAGGCGGAGGGGGGGCCCTGGGAACCTGGGAGCGCCGGCGCGGCCGCGTAATCCGTCACTCCCGGGAGATGTCTCATTAACCCATTAACCAGGGAGGTTGGGGACGTGCTGGGAGGAGAGCGAGGGAGAAGCCGGGGGTGTGAAAGGCAGAGTGCGGGCAGGGGAGGAGCCGTGCGAGGCAGCCACGCACTGGGGCCAGCTCCTCCAGCGCAGCCCGGGGAGGGACAGCAGCACTTCCCCCCCCGAGGACGGCGGGGAAGGACGGCGGTGGCCTCCGGGGCAGCTTCGCCGAACCCACCGGCTTCTCCCCCAGCCTCCCCCCCCCCCCGCGGGGACGAGGCCACCCGGTTGCCGCCTGCGAGGATGAAGCGGCTGTGCGAGGAGAGCTCGTCCGACACGGAGTCGGACGGCACCATCGACGTGGGCCGGGAGGAGGAGTACAGGTGAGGAGGACGCGGCGCCGGCGGAGCTGCCGCCCCGGGGACTGGGCACTGGGGCGAAGTCGGGTTTTGGGGGTCCCCGCGGCGGGGCAGTTGGGGGTCCTGCGGGGAGCGCAGGCTGCGGAGCGGGGTCCCCGGCGCCGGGCACGGCGGTGGCGGCAGCTCCCTGCGAGCTTCTCGGGGCGGCGGAGTTCGGCGCTGGCCGGGGCATGGCACGGGAGAGCACCGGGCTCCGCCGCGGACTCACCGGGAGTCGCCTGGCACCTCGCTTAACCCCTTCGGGCTGGGCTGGTCCTGCCTTGGGCAAGGACGGGCCGGGGGCAGGCTGGATCGCTCCGGCGTGCAAGTGTGGGCTGATGCCGGCCGTAGGACCGAGCCAGCGAGGAAATCCAGGTCGTAACACAAGTATTAAAGCTGCGTTACGAGCCGATCGCGTTCAAGAAAATGTCTCGTTAAAGCCAGCGGGATTGCCTTCTCCTGCCAGGTGGGGAGAAGGGCAGCGCTGATCTTCCTGAGCGGCAGCCCGGTTGCTCGCAGGTCTCTGCACCCCGAGATGGGGTAGTCGTGTCGTGTCCCCCCTACCCCGAGAGCAAAGACAACCCCCCCCCCCCCCCTAGAGCTGCAGTCCCAGCTATCCAAGGGCTCCCCGGGGAATGTGGAAGGAACGAGGAGGTTTTGCATGAGAAACGCTTCTGCTCTGCTGATGCGTTTGTAATGCACCAGCTGGGGCTTTGATCTTCAATAAAGAGGGAGCCCGTGGTGCCTGGCCAGCGAAGGGTACCCCGCTTTAAGCGCACCTTTCTTTAATCCTGCACTTTCAGCACCGCAGTTCGCAGGCTCCATCCCACCCGTGCTGAGCTGCAGTTTCGGCTCTGGGGCTTTGCTACTTGGTGAAATAGTGAGGACAGGACCTCTGCACGGTTCCCCAGGCGATGTCCTCGGGCTTCACCGCGCTCCCCTGGGCTGCGGCTCTGCTGGCAAAGGGCATCCCCAGGCCGGGTTCCCATGCTGTGTCAGCCGTTCGCGGGCATGCCCGGGCTCTGAGCGTGCAGACGGCGCTGGGGATGAAGGAAGGGCTCTGTTATTTGTTCTCGTCCAAAAATCAGCTGCTTTTGAACTCGTGTTTCAGTAGCCAAGTGTCTCCCTCCCTCCGTGTCCAGCGAGGCCCCAGATGAATTCATTCCCTTTTTGCCGCTTGGGATCCTGAGCGGAGAAGTCGCCCTGCCTGGTGCCAAGCCAAGGTTCTGATGGGGCTGAATTCATGAGTCTGCTTCTCACCGATACGGCCACAGCAGAGTCAGGCGTGTCCGATGTGTGATGTCGTGCACAAATTCACTGACCCCTTACGCAGTTTCCAAGTGCATCAATATTTAACCTACTGCATGTGAACTATATCCCACCTCTTTACATCAGCGCAGCACGCTGAGTCTATAGTACCCCGATGGATGAAATAGAGGAATTGTCATAATGTTTTTATTTCAGTGAACAGTAACAATGAATTTTTGATCCCTCTCTGGTGCTGCTGACACGTTTGTCTTCTCAAGCCAGTCGTAGAACCAGGCAGTGCTGTGATCTGGTGGTATTTGTATACGTGTATATTGTTGCTCGCGTCACGCAAACACATGGCCACAAGAGCTGTTCCTGCCCTGTCGAGTTTACACCCCAAGTAATGCGGTTCTGCAGGGGACACTGGCGGATCGGGCAAAATGAGACACTTCCAGGTGGGGAGCGAGGTGGAGCGATTAGGGCAGAGGGAGGCAGTCAGGCTGTCTGGCTGGGGTTCACAGCCCATTACCCATCGGTCGAGTGGGTAGGGCAAACCAGTTCCCCTGTAGAGCGGGGATGAGTCACGCCGGGTGTGAGGCTTGGTTCAGTGCGCGTAGCAAGTTTAGACTTCGGGGTCACTGCCGAAGTGCAAGATGCTGCTTGGTTTTGGGGAGGTTTGGGGGTTTTTTGCTTTTTGTTTTGAATGAACAGCAAAAGTTACGCTGTAAATTATAAAATGCAAAAGTTTTAATCATCGGAGAATACAGTTACGGTCTCTTTTATGTGGTTCAAATCTGTCAAACACATTTAAAAAATATATTTTGCAGTAAGCTAGGTCTTTATATCCACATCTGGAACTGTAGCTCACAAAAAGCAACGCATTCAGACAGCTCTGTGAAAAAAGTTTCAAAATTCCCTGTTACAGGCTCCTTGAGCGCGTACTCCGCGTTCCTGTGCTGCCAGGCGAACTCAGTACCTACCCCCTGCGCGTATAGTGCCCTGGTGTCCGCGCAGAGCCCGTTTTCACATCGTACGTGCTCACCGTACGTGCGTTTATGCATACTGGCAACGCGTGTTCGTACTTGCGAAGCCAGCAGCACCTATGCCCAGAGAGAGCCCACCCAGCAGACATTCAGATAGGGTACCTGTGTGGAGATGAGTGGAGCTGTCAGCAGAAGAACGTGTTATTTCGTCCGATTGTGTAAAACCACTTCTGAAAGCACCTCACTTGGGCCTAGCAAAATGTATTTTTAATGGGCTGAGTTTGGTCTAGTTTTTGGCTTGCTGTGCAGACAGCGCTGTCTCTGCAGAAACATCTTTAATAGACTGCTATTAAAATGCTTCGTCAAACTGAAAAATATTTTGATTTGGTGGGGTGAACCCAAATGCCGCTTTCCAGATTTGTACATCTTACGCAGCCTCCGAGTCCCCCCGGAGCGCTGCGCTGGCCAGGGTTGCAGCCTGTCGTCTCGCCTGCGTGTTAACAACCCTGCACCGAGTTTCGTAAGGTGCAGAAACAGCCGTGAGCTTTCCAGAGGGAGAGCCCTGCTTGGGGGAGGTGAAAGGTGGCCCAGCCACCTCTCCCTCAGCAGAGGGGTTTTGCTCCAAGGAGTTTCCCAAGCCCGGTTTTCCATCGTTATGGAGACTTCATCTCCGTGGGGACCTTGGGATTGAACTTTGCCTTCCCTGTGCATGTCTAGCGCTGATCTTTGGTGTCTTTAGCCTCAGCCGTGCCCACCAGGCACAGGATGGTTTATGGGGACCTTCTCCTTAGCCTGTCTCCCCGTGTCCCTCGAGCACAGCTGGGCCCCGGGGCTGTCACCCAGCAGGCAGTGTCCCTGCTCCGTCATCTCCTGCCGGGTGTTCCCCCTGCCCAGGTCCTGGCCCCTCTCTGTCTGGTTTAGGGCTCTCCATGCGTTTAGAATACCACGGCCCACCCCAAAAATTGTGGTTTGTGAAGCGACTCTGCAGGAAGCCCTCAGAAACCACATCAACGCTGCCGTTGGCCTCACCCTGAGGAGCGACCAGCCCTTTGCTGCCGCCCTGGGTGGGAGCTCAGATACACGCTTGTGCTATCGCAGCTCTGAGATGCAAAGCCCTGCAGACAGGGCAGGCTCAGACACGAGAGCCGGGAGGTTTACACACGGAGGAAAAAAAAGGCCACGACTCCAGAGCTCAGATGGCTGCTTTTCCAGCCCTGTGGAGATGCCAGCACGGGCTGAGACAGAAGGAGATATGTGCCTGGTAGCAGATGGACAGTTGATGCAGAAATCTCTCCCAAGCTGGTGGGAGACCCTCAGAGGGGAGAGAGTGGGATTTGAGTCTCTGCTTGGCTCCCTGTCCCCAATTCCTGAGCTCTGTGTTGTGGGTAAAAATGAGTTGGGAACCACAGAAGACATTATTCATGGAGGGGAAACTGCAGATGGCAAACGTGTGTAAAGCATATGTGTAACGGAGGTTTCTCTCCAGCTAGCGCATGAAATGATTCCCGCTTCTTCCTTTCCAGCCATGTTTCCAGGTCTGTGTCTCCCACTACGACATCTCAGATACAAGCCAGGAAGAAGAGGAGAGGGGTGAGCCTCTTTTACATTGACCAGGGTGGCTGTGCTGTGTCTCTCTGGGGGGTCAGGCTGGTCCCGACTGTGTGCCCGGGCTTCCCGTGACACCCTCTGTGTGTAGTGGGGTGCTGTTGGGAACATCCTTATTGTGGACACACAGTGCAAAATCGACTTCCCACTGTTCCCTGCTCCATCTCCTGCACAACTCTCCCCACAGCCAACTGGAGATTTTTTTTTTTTTACAGAGGTTTGGTCTCCAATCTGGCAGAAAGGGGTAGGGGTGGAGGAGAACGACTTCACCTGGGGTCATCACACCAGTCAGATGATGTTTCTTTGCTCAGCTTTTGCACCCAAAGCATTTACTTATAGCGCCCTGTTCAAAGCACCTCTCTCGACCTGCCATAGCTGCTAATGAGGGCTTTAGACCCGTGACCTGTGGCCATAAATGACCGTGGTTTCTTCTCTCCACTTGGAAATCTCCCGCAGATCATTGAGAAGCGGCGCCGCGACCGTATCAACAGCAGCCTCTCCGAGCTGCGGCGCCTGGTGCCCACTGCCTTCGAGAAGCAGGTGTGTGTGCCCGTGATTTCCACCCATCCTCCCGTGCGGGCTGCGCTTCAGCAGCGTTAAGGGTAGAGCGCTCAGAATGAGAAAGTCTGGAGCAATGCTATGTCTTTCTTATCATCATCACTTCAGGGAGTAAGTAGGTGGTGAAGCTGGGTGGTAAAACAATATTAACAAATATTCAGGAGCCCTGGGGAGGATAAATTCAATCCAGAAAGTGTTTTGCAGATATGAAGACACACAGAAATGGGGATTTTCCATTTGCATTGGGGCATCTTGGGAAGGAGCTCCTTTTTCTACTCACTTGATGTAAAAAACAGAGCCAATGCCCTGGATGGATGCCCTGCTCCAATTTGAGTGCTCCTGGGCTTCAGGAAGGTTTCCGGGGGGGGGAGGTCATTGGGCAAAACGCAGCTCCTAAGAGGCACAAAACCCTAGACCATAAAATGATGAATTGCTCTTTTTTTTTTCCTGCTCCCCACACACAGGGGTCTTCCAAGCTGGAGAAGGCAGAAATTCTACAAATGACAGTAGATCACTTAAAAATGCTTCATGCCACTGGAGGAACAGGTAAGAACGGCTCTTATAAGCATACGGGTGAGGTGAAAACTGGGAAGGGAAATTCCCCATCAGCCTCAGCAGCAAGCAATATCTTGATGCTGGTGTGCCTTGCTGACACCAGCCAGCACCAGAGCGAATGCTGCCCTGCCTGCTTCCCAAGGGAAGTATTTTTTGAGGGAGGGCAGATGGACGTTTCCTGCCTTGTTGTTTTTCTTATGTCTAACATATGGGTCAGCATCCCATGCGTCCATTTGGCAGACTGGGCTACGTGGGACAGCAAGTCCCACAGACCCTCAGGGACGGCACCGTTGCCGCTGTCACACACCCCACTAAAAGCTGTCCAGCCAGAGACGTGCTCAGTCCTGCTCAGAAATGGAGCCTGCTTCCAGAAAACCGATACTAAACTCTTTACCTCCACCCTGGGATACATTTCCTGCAGAGGCTGAATTCTGCATGGGGACTCTGCAAATAAACAAGGCTTTTTTCCCTTTCTGTCCTTTTTTTTTTGTGTCTCTCGGTTGTTATAAGAAGAGAGAGGGAGCCCTGTGCAAAATTCAACAAAGGTCTTATTTGTTCTAAGACCTCAGTACAGACCCTCTGTCCTGTTCCAGTTAACAGGATGGAGATCACAGCTCCACTAAAGAAGCCTCTGGCTTGCTTACCACCCATTTTTGGCTTGCTGGGGACATTGCTGGCATCCAGGCTTTGGTTCAGCGCTGTAACTTGGTCTGGAACATTTGTTTAGATATTCAGTTTGACTGCACTGCAACAAAGGGCTGTATTGTCACGGGAGACCCCGTCAAGCAAAGTGGTCCAGCGCTTCACTGTGCTGTGACATTCTCTGCTTTATTGCTTATCGTCTCATGAAGCTGTAAGTAGGGAGCAGAAGCCTAAAAATCAGCCGTCGGTTGCGTTTTACCTTGTTGATTTCTGTGGCTTTGAGCTTTCTCAGCCCAGCGGTTTTGGTTCTGCCACTGTCCTGTGTCCTTCACCCAGACATCTGTTTAAATGGAGTATAAGGAATGGTACCTAGGCAGAGGAAAATGGTGAATTGAGGAGACCCAGTGTCCCGCTGTTCTGCAGGACTGGGGATGGTCCGTTTGCAAAGAGAGACCCAGTGCCCATCTAGCCCACAGTCACGTCTCCAGCAGCGATAACTGATAGAGTCCAATAAGAGAAATTTCTTCCTTCTTGAGCACAGTTAATGAAACCTCTTACTTGTCTCACATGCTCGAGTAAGAGGCTTCATGACCCTGGCAGTTTTATCCCGATGAGATAACCACAGATGCTATTCTCATGCACGCAAACGTCCAGTCCTTTCGGACACCCACTTGGCTATCTGCTTCAGTAATATCAGACGGCAGCAAAGTGCCTCAAGTGAAATACACAGTGCACCAGAGAGGGTACTGAAACCGAAGCACATTCCTGAGCCCTGCATGGACTTACTGTCACCCGTGTCCTCTCCCTACAGGCTTCTTAGATGCTCGAGCTCTGGCCGTGGATTACAGGAGTATCGGCTTCCGCGAATGTCTCACTGAAGTTGTCAGGTACCTGGGCATCCTCGAGGGTCAAAACGCTGCCGACCCCATCCGGCTGCGACTCCTCTCCCACCTGAATAATTATGTGGCAGAAATGGAGCCTTCGCCAGTGGCCACTTCCCTCCTGCCCATCCAGACGTGGCCATGGTCCTTCCTCCACAGCGCTGCTGGCCCCGTGCAAATCCCCAGGAGGGAGGCTGCTCCCGCTCCGGTTGTTTTGACTGCATCTTCCCTGGCTTACCCAAGCCCTGCTGTGAGGCCAGCCCCGCTTCGCCGTGTCCCCAGCGACATGCTGCCATCCCGCCGAAGCTTCCTGGCCAGCAGGATGGCCTCTTCCAGCCGGAGGGCCCGAGGCGCGGGCTCATCCACAGCCGTAGCAGCCGTGCCCAGGATGCCGTCGCCAGCGGGCGTATTGAGAGAGGGCTCGTCCAAGAGCAGCCAGATTGCGACGTTCCTCTTCTCACCAGCCTCTGCCGGCATCCCCGTTCCACCGGCTTACACGGCGCCTCCCGCCTTGGGCGCTGCTGCGCAGGGACCCGGGATCAGGGTTGGGACATCCAGGATCTGCCGTTCCTGGGCAACTGAAATCGGGGCTTT
Source organism: Leptosomus discolor (assembly GCF_034619465.1). NCBI lineage: Eukaryota > Metazoa > Chordata > Aves > Leptosomiformes > Leptosomidae > Leptosomus > Leptosomus discolor. Next base: position 5,109,367 of record NC_141419.1, read on the forward strand.
CTGACCCTCCCCTCCCCTTCGGAGACAGGAATTCTTCAGCACTCATTGCCCACAGGCCTAAGAACAAACTTAGCCGAAAAGGCGTCTTTCCTGCTTTGCAGAAGCCAAGGATCCATAAAGAAAATGCTCTTTACTCTTCCCTCCCTCCTCGCACCGCCTTCCTTGCCTCACCATCACACGTCCTCTCCCTCGTGATGCCTGCAAACGTAAATCACATCCGATTTGATGCACTTGTCTGCACGCGGCTGTACTCCAGATCCTTCTGGCTACGAGGGAGGGGGCATATGTAGATCCCAACCCTGTTCCTCCCCCAGCAAAGCTCTCTGCAGAGCCCAGCGTTGCTCTCCTTTGGAAAACAGCCAGCCTTGAAATACTGTCATATTTCCTTGGGGACTCAGAGCTGCCAGAGACTTGCTCATGCTGATTCCCTGCGATGTGTCCCCCCAGCTGCGGCACCTAATTTTGGTGTGGTGGGACGGATGCAGCTCACCCCCCTCCTCAGCACTGCTGGCACCCAGCAAGGCAGGCTAGAGCCCCCCCAGCTCCCTTAGCGAACTGGCTGCCTGCTAATCCCCATGCTTTCCTCGCCGCATTACCAGCTTTTCCCACTTATGTGCCCTTAAGGTGGAGTGAGGCAACAGCTTAACAGAGCTCGTTCCCACAGCCGAGCCGAAATACCGCCGCGTCTGCAGGGCCTGTGCTGGGTCCCTGCACAAACCGTGCAGGAGCCTGCGCAGAGGGAGGCTTCTACAGCCCTTGCTCCGCACCGAGGTGTGAAGAGGCGAGACAGAGGATTTCAAAGGGACGTCTGTCATGGAGGGGAAGGCTCTGACGGCCAAAGTGAGAAGAAAAGGCCTTTCCCTCTGCCAGTCTCCCCGCTGGAGCCGTCTCTCCGCCATCCCCTGCTGAACAGCTGTGACTGCAAAGGGGGGGAATGGGTCAGACCAGCGTGCATTTGAAGTGCCTCCCTCGTTCTCTTAGCCCTGCACCCCTCACCCTCTCCTCCCACAATGTCTCTGTTTTCTTTCTTCAGCACCATGTTTTGGTCTCATGTTGCTCATCCCTCTCCTTCGGCCAGGATCAAAATCCACTGAGGTTTCACTGCAGACCTTGGCAAGCTCTGGGTCTGCACTTGTCCTGATTCCTGAGAGCTTTTTCTACCTTGGCCCGTGCGCCCCTAGATAACTGATGCAGCAGATATGCCTCTGCTCCTCCAGCTGTCCTCCCCTCCTCTCTTTTTTTTGGGCAGAAAGGAACAGAAACTTGAAGCTCTTGAGCCACCCTGCTCCTGTGCCACATCCCTAACTCCCATGGTGGACAGGGCAGGGTCTCCCAGTGCTCCCCATCGTCTGAACAGCCCCTACTCCCTGCATCTGTGCCTTGACTTGCTGGGATACACGTGCAGAATAGCCCACCCAGTTGCATGCCCACCTCTACAGCACTGTGACACGAGAAGAGAAAAGTGTGGAAAGGTCAGTGCAAAGAAAAAAGGTAAAAAAGAGGGAGAAGATCCCTCTTGAATGGGAGAGGCTCTCCCCACGCCTCAGGTCAAACGCACAGCCGGTTAGACTGTGTGGATGGGCTGGTGTGTTTTTGCGTTCCTACAGATTGTATCTGCCATGTGCATGTCTATGTATCTGCTATTGTTTTGAAAGTGAGTCCCTCCCAGTTGTTTTGACGAAAGTAATCGCACTTAACACACAGAAATGCCTCCGCTACTTCTCCTCACCCTTGTCCTGAAGTGCCAGAATCAGCCAGGAACAACATATTCCCTTTTAATACAGTCAGAGGAGGTCCTTGCAGACCCCAGGTGTTCCTGGCCAGCACGCTAGAGCTCACAGCAAGTAGCCCGGCCTCACTTTACACTGTGCAGAGCTGTTAGATTCATGAGCTGTGACATCCAGCAAAGGTGTCAAATAAAGTCTTTCAAACCCCTGCCCTGGTTGTGGAATGTAGTGTTGATGTGAATCTATTCTGCTAATCCAGCCTGCTTGGATGACTGCTCGCTTTGTGGCAGGTGAGCTTGAAAAGCTTCAAAAAAGGTAAGATGTAGCTTGTGAGGTAACATCCCTGCTGGTTGTTTTATAGCTGCTGCTCTTGGTGACTCTGGTCCCATGACTTTTTGCTTTGCAAACCACTACGTGAGTCAAAATCAGCCGGTGAGTCGCAACGCTTGCCCTGAGATTGGCAGTAATCCGTGGCTTGAGAACAAATCATTTCATTTAGCTACCAGCGTCCACAAAAATGTCAGGGAACAAATCGGGTCCAGCAGAGCCTTGCAGCCAGACACCAAAGTCTCGCCTCGGTCTCCTGACCCTTTGCAGGCAGGACCAGAATAATCCCTGCTGCATCTTGCTGTCGGGAAATGCTTTGGACTGAACAATGAGCCACAGCTGAGAGCTTGTCTCTATTTTGTGGAAAGGACCAGTAAATGATCTTTCTCGTGAAAGATGCTGGGAGAATTTTCTGGGGAATGGTGGGAATTCGACTTCCTTTCCCATAACTCCTCCTTGCTGCAAAATGCCTTTCAAAACCGCCCATAAATCCCTGCCTTAAGTGCTGTGTTGGGAATTGCTGGAAGGGAGCAACTGCAGCTGTGATGGGGTAACGCAGCATCCGTCTGGAAGCCGAGAGAAACTTCAAGAGCAATAATAGGGCTATTGATGATGGGTTGTCCCGCTGGTGCCTGGGCTGCCCCGACCCGGCTGGAGGCGGCGGTGGGAGCTCAGTGCTCTGGTGTGGCCTCGGCCAGAGCGAGGAACCAAATTACCCTCCGTGGGAGGCAGGCTTACAAACCAGCCCCGCAGGCTACAGTGGTAAAACAAAACAGAGACAGTGAAAAAAACCCACTTCCTGATCTCTACTGATCAAACGGGAGCCGGGGCGGGTGGCAGGGCATCGGTTCAGGCCCGTGGGGTTTTCTCCCCACAGCAACATGGTGATTAGAGCAGTAGCCCGGGACTGAGCTTCATTTTTTTTTCCCAGGGTTTTCGTTAGCCTAAACGTCTCCTCTAACATATCCTGGCAACTTTTGATCTACCCTGTAGGGGAAATCCCCGAACTCTCCGCGCACTCTCTTCATCCTTGTTCTTCAGGCAAAAAACCATAATGAAGGGGCCTATGGGAACGCGTGGGCTGCGTTCGGCGCAGTCCGGCCGGGGTTGCTCGGTGGCATGCAGCAGCGTTGAACACCTCTCCAGCTCCAACAGCGGCAAAGCTGGGACAGAACAGGGTCCTGATGAACGACCCTTCGCCTGCTCCTTGGAGGGGACAAGGCCACTTGCAGGCTGTGGGAGATTTGTTATACAGCAGGTGCTCTAGCAGCGAGCGAGTCCCGCTCTCCCAAATTCCCCTGCGTGGAAAATGTTGCTTACTTCAGTTCTGGGCGAAATGCTCTCTCTCCCTCCTACACGTCTGGGTTTTTCTGCCTGTGGTGCAATCCCGGCCTGCCCTCTGCTGGTAAAATCCCACAGCTAAGGAGGAGAAATCCTAAACCAGGGTCAGCATTTGGTTGAAAACTTGCCGTCCGTGTTGAAAAATGGATGATCTTTTACGATGACCCTCAGCGACTGAGATACCACTCAGACACAGGGAAGCGGAGTGGCTCGGGAGGCGTCTGGGTGATGGGTCTCACACCGGCATCATTGATGGGGACAGACTGGGGGATGAAGACAGTAAAGGATGTAACCTTTGCTCCAGGCACTGATGAAGGTCTTGAGAGGGTGAACTGGGAGGATCTCGGGCATTGCTGGTCACCGGGGGCAGCTGCACTCGTGTGTCGAGGGTGCCAAGAGCAGTGGGGTCCCCGGGGCAGTTGTGGGCCCTTGTGGGCAGAGGGTACCCGGAGCCCACCAGTTCGTGTCGGGAGTGAAGAGGACCAAGAATGAGGCAGGGCTGTAGTGGTGTGCATGGTGTCCCCCGGCAGGGGCCACAAATGTCAATAAACATGTTTCAAATAAAGGCCATTCTCAGTGCAGCCACAGCAGATGCTTGCAGCCGAAGGGCGTTTTATGTGGAAACATGTTCTTCGAGCTCTGCTGTGTTTTGACCTTAGCTGTCAGAGCGGGAGCCACTCTGAATTCCTTCCACAGCAAGACGCTTGCCTCAGCCAGTTGTTTCCCAGCTGAGGAGACGCCGGGCTGCAGAGGTCCGAGGCACAAAACAGTGCCAGGCACTGGGCGCAATCCCACCAGTGCGTACCAGTGCTATGGGCGTTGGGAGGAAGATGATGAGCTCAGGAGGAGGATGATTTGTGTCTTGTCTTTAGAAAATAATTTGGACTGAAAATATTGCAAAATACTACAATTTACTTTGCTATTGTTACCTTTTGTTCTGCTACCCTCGATTATTCCACTGTAATGAAGGGATAGGCATCATATCCCATTTTTATGACACCATCGTAACCCACTTCTAAAGCAAATTAAAGGCAATGTCATGTAGAATTGAAAAGCCCCAGCAGACCAGCTACCAGCCTCTGTAGACTTGGTCCCCCTTAACAGGACATCCATGGTGCCTGAAGGTCACCGATGAATCACCGAATCCCGCGCTGCTGTGTCCTCACGCTCTGCTGAAGATGCTGGAAATAGATAATTACGGGTCTCCCTGGAGCTGAATCTCGTGAGCGTGAAGCTATGGGACAGCGGTGGGGGGTGAATCCCTCTCTTAGTTCCAGTGGCTTTCTTCTGTATTTGGAGTTGTTCAACCCTCACCCTGGGAAGAGGGACTGACAGCTCGCTTCCCCAGGGAGATGTTGAGGACCCTTGGTCCCACTCCAAGACAGCCCATGATGTGAGCTGGCGCAGTGCCGGGGCTGCCGCAGGAACTCGCACTTATTCGAGGAAAAATTAGGCTCCAAAGACAAGGAGGCTGTGGTGATGGCTCCAGCTACGGCCGTTCCTCAGCTCACTGCCAGCACCACCTCCAAAACCATAGCTTGGACCAGCGAGAAAAATTATCCCAGAGGAATTATTCACTCTCCTGGTGCATTCCTCTCCTTGTCCCGCTCCTTGCCCTGGTCCCAGCCCCATGGCCCTACTCTCTCCAGGAGGCTACCCTGTTTTTCATGGCAGGTTTGAGCTGCCCTGTGAGACATCTACATGCAAAGGATGGGGACGAGTTGGAAAACAACCCCCAAAACACCCTTCTGGGGGGTGTTGCTGCAGGTGCATGTCCCTGCCAGCTGCCTGCAGAGGACCAGTTTGCCCTAAATCTGCCTTGCTGTGCAGGGACAAGACTTTGGTTTGGCTTGGGCCGCCATGGGATCAGTACATGGACTGGGCTGCGAGATTTCACAGCTGTCCTCCACACACACTGCCCCGGCACCATTTTTCATGGCAACTACATAGATTTGAAGGATTAGGAAGCTGTTGTGCTTGTTTATCGGGTTGATTGCTGGCTTGGGGGAGGTGGATGCCCCTGAGAGGTGAGGGGTGGATATTGCTGGGCAGCCTGAGGAAAACGAGTTCTCGCTGAGGAGCGGCGAGAAGGGCAGCGCCTGGCAGCGTGCTACTAGTCCCTCCTGGCGCTCGTTCATCGTGAGGGGCCACAACCACCCAGAGGATTTGCGATTCCTGGCGCTGGGAGCGGTTTGGAAAGAAACGGAGGCCCAGCTTGTCCTTGAGGACGCCGGAGCCAGCGCGACCGCAGGACAACCCCGAGGGGCCGCCATGTCCGGCGACGAGGGTCGGGCGACCCCAAAATGGCGGGCGGGGGCGCCGCGAACCCCCTCAGCGCAGCGCGGCCTGGCCCCGCCCCGCCCCGCCCCACCTCGTCCCGCCTCGCCTCAGGCCGGGCGGGCGGCGGTCCTCCCCCCCGCTGGGGTCGCTGCAGCCGGCGGCAGCGGCTGCGTCGAGCGGTGGGGGTCGCTCCCCACCGGGCCTCGCCCCCCGCCGGGCCTCGCCGCCTCCTCTCCGCGGCACGGCGGCCCGCTCGCGCCGCCGCGGCGGCTATAAAGGGGCGCCCGCCGCCCGCCGCCGCCTCTCCGCTCGCCGGGCCGCAGCGCGTGAGTCGGTGTCGGGCCCAGCGCCGCCCCGGGCCGGGACCGCGGGGCAGGGGGGGCGCGGGGGAAGCGCGGGGGGCGCCGGGCGAGCGCGGCTGCGGCCCGTTCCCTGCCGGCAGCCCGGCCGCCCCTCTCGGCGCTCAGCCGCCGCCGCGTGTTTGTTGCCCCGTTAGAGCCGGTCTGGTTTATATCTATATGAAAGATAAGCCTAGCAGAGAAGATTTAATTTTAAAAGAAAGGTCTGTATAAATATATATTACAGAGAGGATTATTTTTCTCCTTTTTTTTTTTTTTTCTCCCCCCTTTTTTAACCTGAGAAAGTCAAACGGCCTTCGCTCTGGAGAATTGGGGCGAAATTAAACTCTTAAAGCCAAATAAGGGATGTGGTTTTAGGGAGATTGAGGTGCGTTTGGCCTTAGAGCGGACGGGAGGAACGTTTGGGAGCTGGCGTATGAATTTTGGCTTCGTATCCGAGCCCCGCTCTCCTGGAGGCTTAACTTGGGGTTGTTGTGTTTTTTTTTTTTTTTTTTTTTTTTTTTTTTCCTAATTCCCAGGCCTCTCCTCCCCTCTCAGCTGCTCCCTGTCCCGGGGCCTGGCGGAGCAGCCAGTCCCCTCACTGCACCCTCCCTCTGGTCACCAGTCCCCTCCTCTCCCAAGCTGTTCCTGCAGGTCCCTGCTTAGTGAGGGTTTTAAATAAGATTTTGTGTTTTCCCTCAGTTTAAGTATTTACGAAAAGCTTGACTTAAATAAACCCCAAGAATAAAACCCTCTTAGTTCCCAGTGGGAGCACGTGCTGGGTGGAAGATGAACGCGGCTGCCAGCAGTTACCCGATGGCATCGCTGTACGTGGGTGACCTGCACCCCGATGTCACCGAGGCCATGCTCTACGAGAAGTTCAGCCCCGCTGGGCCCGTTCTCTCCATTCGTGTCTGCAGGGATATGATCACCCGCCGGTCCCTTGGGTATGCCTACGTCAACTTCCAGCAGCCAGCAGATGGTAAGTGACATATGCAATCACATCTACGGCTTTTTTCTTCACTTTTATTCTTTTTTTTTTTTTTTTCCCCCCCTAATCCACACTGGTGGTGGTGTATACTGCCATGTAGCTGCCTACAAAGTGTTAGTTACAGGGTAGGCAATCACTTGCTAGTGATTGTGAAGCTGGAATATTCCTTACAACTCAGTGTCTCTAAAATACTCTGCAAATGCACATCTTGGTAACGTCTCTGAGAGACAGACCTATTTTTCTCTTACTGATCTTAAACTTTGGAGACTTAGGTTTATTCCTTATGCAAGAGAATAATCTCCACTGTGTCTCCCCTCATTCTTTTGTAGGTTTGGGCTATTTGTGTGGGTCTTTGTGCAGTCAGTCACTCCTGGCAGAGAAAGTTCAGAGTAGTCAGCCCAGGTTGAATGTTCAGTTTGACTGGCTGAGCCTCTGGCTGCCCGCTCACTCCAGTTTGATATTTGGGAGATCTGGTGGACTGAACGTTGCTGTGTTTGTGCAAGCAGTCGGATGGGTCTCTGAGCCCGGGAAGTGGTATTGCGTTCATGGGAAGGAAGGTGCATTGTTCAATGCATGGGAAACCAGGTTGTCTCACATGCAGAAGCCATATTGGTTTGCTCTTGCCAGACTTTTTTTGGTCATACTTTAATTTGATTCCTGCTCAAGTAGGTATTCCAGAGTTGAAGCAGCAGTAGCATGTGAAAGATGGGACAGAAGAGGTCATTTTGGAACATGCCTTTTCTGGAAGAAAAATGGGTCAGCATTTTCTGCCCTAGTTTCCAGAGCCTTTTCTTGTTGACTGGTGCAAGTTTATTGCTCTGTGCTGTGATTTAGCGGTATCTATGTACAATGAAGACATCTGAAGGATAAGATGAAAGCAAACTTTTCCCTCGAATTCAGAATCCATTCACAATAGCACAGACTTCAGTGGCAAGGAAACTTTCCTTTAGCCTGTAGCAGCTTATCCTGCCTTACGTTTTTGCTGACAGCAGAGAATGATCTGTTTGTTGCACAAGGTAATACATTGACTTTGGATCAAAGTATTGATTGTGTGAAAACAGAGATTATTATTACAAAGCTGCGTTCCTGCAAGCCAGCAGAGCTTCTGGGATTGAGCCCTTGTCTGGAAGTTTGGATTTTATGTAGTCTGTTGTGACTGTGTGCCATCCTAGCTTCCATCCTTTCCCAGGTCAGAGTACCTTCTGCATGCCCTTTCCCTGGGATGCTGACTGATCCGCTTGAGCACTTCTGCTCCTTCCTCTTGCCAGGCTGATAAAAAGCTGGCTTGCACTGCAGTGCATCATTTCTCGTTCATGGAACTCTCAGAAATGGTTTTGATGCAGGCTAAGCACTGTATTTGTGTGTTTTAAAACTTCTCAATGAGATGGAAAGAGCCTGAGAGCCTGTGTATGTGGTCCTCTCCTGCTTTGATGATCCTGTCTGCTCTGACTCCCTCTTATAAAACCACCTTGGTAAGTTCAGGTGCTGTCCAAGGAAAGGTACAGTGAGCCAGGCTTACCTGCCTTTGCCTCAGGTATAATCTCACTTAGCAGGATAAGAAAAATAAAAGCAAGCAGCAGAAATAAAGCCAAGAAGGAACCCAGAGCTCAGCTGAGACTATATAGGCCTATAGACTATAGGTGGGGAGCAAAAGACTGTAGGTAAAGTTCTCTTAAAGTAGAGAAGACCTGTATAATATGTGTAGTTATGATGTTAAAAGGGAAGAGTGGCTCGTCACATGTCCTTGCTTCAGCAGAGAGAAGTTCTGCCCCTGATACAAACATGAAGACAAGTGGCCTTCCAGTACATTTCAAGGTAATCTTTTATGGTGATAAATAGGCAGGAATTTAGAGGGAGGTTGCATCATTCTGGGCTCCCGGTGAGGCAGCAGACATTTTAGGAAGTCCCCGTACTTCAAGTGATACTTTAAGTAAGTGGTGTCTCGTTACTGGTAGGTCTTAGAAGGTCAAGTGATTTAAACCTAATCATTGAGTTAATGTTGGGAAGGAAAAGTACTCAAACTCCTCCTGCCCTTGTGAAGAGATTTCCTCTGAAAAGCTCCTGATTTCTTCTGGCTGGCGAACTGCAGCGTGTGTTACTTTGCATATGTTAAAAACAACTGCTGTACTAAATGTAATGCAGCAGGACATAACCAGGTGATTTGGAAAGGTGAGCCCTTTGGTGTGCTGCGGGCTCTCCGAAACAAAGGCCTGAATATGAAGAATATCGTTCTTATTGTCAAATGCAGAAATTTGGCTTTTGTTTTCAAGGTGACAGTACTGCCTGCATGAGGGCTTTCTGAAAGAAGGGGAGATCTGTATTTTCTTCCAGGAATGCATAATCAGGAATGCATTTGGACTTGATTTTACTAAATCTGTGAAAAGATGGAGGGTGTTCTGTAGCACTGCAGGGATCCGTTTTGGTTTATGGGTGATACTAGGTGCTACAAAATACCACTTAAAGTCACCAGGAAGCTTTGTGCTCTGAAAACTTTCAGGGAAGTTACTGTGGACACGTTGTTAGAATGCTTGAGGTGGTTGTAGGTATTAAATAAGCTGATATGTGATAGTCTTTTTTTTTTCCTCAGGCACCTTTTGTGGAAGTGTGAGTGCTTTGTAAATCTGAAGACGACAATGGTTTGGCTCCTTTGTGTGGTCAGTAGAACTCTGTCCTTATGGCTAGAGATAGGCTGTAGTGCAAGTCAAGTAGCCAGAACTCTTCCCCGTTACGTGGGGCCACCAGGAGCTCTTCACTGTTGCATCTTGAATGTGCTCTGTACTTCCAGAGTTCCTGTGTCCAAATTGATTGAAAGCTTGTGTTTTTCTTTACATTTTGTTGGCTAATGGAGTGATGCTTGACCCTGGAAGGGGTTACGTTCTGGACATGCATTGTCTAACTGGTAGTCTGCTGCAGAGAGGTTATTTTTAGTGAAAACAGGCTCTGCTGTTTTCAGTTGCAGTTCTTTGGCGTAGTAACCAGTGAATGCTCAATACTGAATCTGTCATACTGTGATAGGCAGATTAAAGAAATGCTTCAAGGTTCTGGCTAGTTCAGGCTCAGCTGTGGTCGTTAATATGTATTCTTTTTGACTGTGGAGAAGGGAAAGAAAACAAACTAATTCCATTTGAAAGAAAAGCTGAATTTCCTTTTTCTTGTGTTCCTCATGCAATTTAATTGCATTCCAGGGTTTCATAACATTGACAGTTATGACATGACAACTTAGATAATGAAGCAGAGAAACTTTAATATGGCTCTAGAGATAAGCTGTTCTGAAAGTACAGGGAAAACAGAACATTCCCCAAGCCAAGAAGGAACCCAGAGCTGGGATTAGATAAGTGTCTCTGCAGAAGCAAGGTGTGGAAGAGTATAGATAAACTTCTTGTTTACACTCTCCTTTGAAGAGGAGAAGGCAATGTAAGGGAATACCTGTGAAAGGTAAATGCAGTTGTGAAGTTAAAAGGGAAGAGTGGTTACTTATATATGCTTCACTGCCCACAGCACTTTGTCCTAACTTCAGCAATCGAGGGATTTGTTCTGTGTGCAACCTCTCTTTTTTTGAAAAATAAGCGATGAAATTTGTGCTATATGTTTTTGTTCTCTGGTCTTTTTTTGCTCAGTGACATAAGTGAGAGCCTGCAGGTTTGCAGAGCAGCCATCTTTGCAGAATAAAACTCCTTGGGCAGAGTTTCTCGTGGGTGAATGGGTGTGTGTGCGTGTGGTTATCTGTCTTCATGCTGCTCGACCACAGTCGCTAATTCCAGCATTGTGTTACCTCTGCATCAGGGAGCCTGTAAGGGAGATTAATTACTTTGAGGCCTGAGGCAAGCTGCAAGGAGTGTTCATATGCTTTCCCTGTCTAGAATGCTATGGAAGAAGAATGAATAGGAAGCCTGAGAGGGGTTAAGAGTGTGTATAATGTTATATATGAGTTGCAGTTGAGTCTGCTGGAAGGATGACAGGAACCAGTGGGAGAGAAACAGATACAGGAACTGAAATGGCTTTGCGGCTTAAATAGAAGAAAATGAGAAGGTGTTTGCTCAGGTTAAGGAAATCAATCAGATGTGCTTAGTCTGAGTCATTCACGTAACTCGTGCTGATCCTTTACAGGTTTTCTCAGGTCCTGGTGTAATGTGATTGCATTTCCACCTGTGGGTATGGCAGGCCTTCCTCAAATCAGGGAATCCATCTAGGGCTTTCTTAGACCACTGCTCACAAGAAATGTCTGAGTGACTTTCAAGCAGAGTATAATAATAGAGTAGGACACTAGCAAGTTATTGAAAGAGCAGTGCAACAGCATCTGCTTAAGTATGTGCTTAGGAAGCTTGAAAGAACTGGGAGTAAGTTCATGACCAGTCTATATCTTGGTAGCTACTACAGTGTTTTACAGTTCCCTCTGGTTGCCTGCTGCTGCTTCATCTGCTTGTCACCTTTCAGCAGGAGCCCTGTTTCTGCTGCAAATGGTATATACAACTAGTTTGTGTCCTTGCCAACACATACTTCTGGAGGACCTCTCCCTGCTATAAATAAACGCTGCCAAATTTGACAAGCTGGACCAAGTTGCCTGCTGAAGTGCCTACTAGGAATGGACTGCAGGAAGAACTGCAGTTGCATTGATTCAGAGTAGCAGCTGAGGAATCATTTTAGCATGGCAGTTAATTGCATTTAACACCTTTGATTAAACAGAGCCAGTAGAGTCCTAGTGAGTATAACTTCCCTCCTTAATTTTTTTTTTTCTGCAAGCCTGACTGCTTGAGGAATGACATCCAGCAGAGCTTGTTTTCCAGCTGAGTGTATGTCTGAAAGACTGGGGAAAATAGTGATGACACCAATTTAAAAAGCAACAAGAACAAAAAACATTGCAAAGCACCTGAAAAATTCTGAGAAACTTCCATGCAGCAGCTGCAACTGACTTGGGGGTAGGGAGTGTGGGAGACTTTTATAGGCAATGTCCCACAGGAGCTCCTAGAGACGGCTTTGAAATGCTGAGTAGTTACTGTGGCTGCACTAGCGAAGTCACATCAAAGAAGGTGTTTGAATGGGCATTTTCCTTGAATTTGCTGCTCCTGAAATCTAATCAGCAGTTATCACTGGGTGAAGGTGGCCTGGAAGAACTGAGCCAAACAAATTTGGAAAACTTGGGTTCTGCCCCGTTAATATTCCTTGATTTTAATGCATGTCTATCCCTCTCTTTCCCTGCTTCATGCTGGGAATTAACAGTCTGTCTTTTTCTCTGCTCACTCCATGCTGGGAGTGTTTTCTGGCACAGAAGAGTCCCGAGCATCTCAATTTTATGAACAAGATCCTAATGTGTGTACGTAATGATCCTTTTAATATATCAGTAGGTAGCAGAAATAGAATCGTGGAGGGGGGTTTCAGTGTATGTCAGAATGACAGTGCTGGGGTTTTAGAGTTTAGATAAACATTTCCCTGTTAATGAGATCAGGCATACTGATGTTTTTCCAGAGTTTTGTCCACTCTTGCTGTCATCTTTAGATTGAGCAACTTGGGAATCATTTTTTGGCCACATGAGTTACAGAAGCTGACTCATGTCTTCTTTCCAGCCAGCCACGTGTTTGTGCACACTTTCCCTGACCTGATAGGGGGATGATCCTTTTCTCTTAATAGAAATGAGGGTAGATGTGAGCTTCATGGAAAGAAAACAAGCCAGACAGTCACTTTTGTTACTTCTTTTTTTTCCCCCAGGTTTCCTGTTATTTTCTTTCCTTCCCTGGGTGAAGCAATTTACCTTTATAATAATTAATAATATAACTAATAAACCCCAGGCATTTTGACATTCATTTTGCTGTGGTGGTTAAAACATTACTATAATGTGAATTTAAAATAGTCTATTAAACCTTATGACATACTTGTGACAAACCTTGTGACATAAACATGTCTAGTACTGTGTTGCGAAGACCTCCCTTGAAACATTAAGTTAGAAAGTCATCAGAAGTGGTTGCCTGTGATATTACCCCAGATGCCTCCGTGAGCCGAGTACAGTTCAGAGAAAACGATCACCCACGTGATGGAAACCTTTATTCTTTAACAAACCACAGAAATCTGTTCTTGACTTCTCTTGCAGCTGAGCGTGCTCTAGATACCATGAATTTTGATGTGATCAAAGGAAAACCCATTCGCATCATGTGGTCTCAGAGGGACCCCTCCTTGAGGAAGTCAGGGGTTGGGAATGTCTTCATTAAGAACCTGGACAAATCCATTGATAACAAGGCACTTTATGACACATTCTCAGCGTTTGGGAATATTTTGTCCTGCAAGGTGAGATGTGGTTACTTTGTCCAATTCTGTTATAGCGGTGACGTGATCAGACACGTCCCACGTAGGAAGCGAGAGGGACACCTTTCACCAGGTGGAGAGTGGAGTCTCTAAAAGGCAGAGTTGACCAAAGGTCAGGGATTGCTGAAGTTATGTCAGATTTGGTCACGAAGCGCGCAGGTCTGAAACACAGCTAGTGTTGAGCCTTGGCAGTGACCTATTTTTGCGTGCTGGCCTCGCGTCGGAGCGTGACAGAGGAGAGAACCTGCTCAGAGCGCTAATGTTTTGTTGTCCTTCCGCCTGTCTAGGTGGTGTGTGATGAGAATGGCTCTAAGGGCTACGCCTTTGTGCACTTTGAGACCCAGGATGCCGCAGATAGAGCCATCGAGAAGATGAACGGCATGCTGCTAAACGACCGCAAAGTGTGAGTGTCACAGCCAGAAGCAGCAACGATCGCATGAACCGTGATGCATCTCGGTATTAACAGGGACACACAAGGCACTGGTTCTCCTGGCCCAAGCCTTGGCCTGCTACCTCTCCACTACAGGGCTGGTGAGTGACCCTGCCCAAGCCATGGCCTGCTACCCCTCCATTACAGGGCTGGTGGCTTTCCCTAACCAAGCCTTGATTTGCTGCCTCTCCGCTAGTGGGCTGGGGTGGGTTTCTGTGGCCAACACTCTCTCCACTGCAGAGCTGGGTGGGTGTCCTTGGCCGACCATAGGACAGGTGATTTTTTTTTTCTGGTTGGTCTGTGGCCTGTTTGTCCTTCTCTTCTGCTGTCACCCTTTCTTGTTCCCATTCCCAGCTCCTACTACACACTCATTTTTTTTTGCCTCGCTGCAAGTCACGCGTTGTTTTTTTCTATTCTTGAAAACAAGCTGCTGACTGGGATTTTTGTTCGTTCTTACAGATTCGTTGGGAGATTCAAGTCTCGTAAAGAGCGGGAGGCTGAGTTAGGAGCCAAGGCGAAGGAATTCACCAATGTTTATATTAAAAACTTTGGGGATGACATGGATGATGAAAGACTAAAGGAGCTCTTCAGCAAATATGGTAAATACAGAAACACTGTTAATGAGGCTGTGGATTTCGTGACCCATGGTCGTTTAACAGTATCGCTCTACCTGGGTCTCTCTGAGGCTGAGGAATACAAAGAGTTGAGGTGTGGGTAGTAGTTGTGCCAAATGTTGGACAGGAGGCAGAGGCTGACCCGCAGATGAGGGAGGAGAGGGGGCTGGGGCTATTAGATGGAGTTTGATAGTCTTGAAATAGTTCTGTGACGCTTTACTAACCTTGTCCCTTGGTAACAGGTAAAACTCTGAGTGTTAAAGTCATGACAGACCCCACTGGGAAATCCAAAGGCTTTGGCTTTGTAAGCTTTGAAAAGCATGAAGATGCTAACAAGGTATGACCTATTTTTATGCTGCTTGGCTATCTTCAGAGAAGAAAAACATCCTTGGCTTATCATAGGAGCCTGTTACTGAAATGAGAGAAAATTCTGCCTCGGGCATAACCTCTTCTAGATGTGGGAACTTAGAAACCTTTTGCACCTTACTAGCTTGACATTTGAGAGTAACTTGGCATTTCTCCAGATGACTAAATCCACACAGAATGCAGTGGTATGTATAATCAAGAATGTTAATTGCTGAAGAAATGCTACAGTGCAGGGCTTAAGGAGAAGGAAGGTGTCTAGAGTGAGAACATTGCGTAGAAATGGTCTTCTCTAAGCCATGTACTTGTTAAAATTTGGGCTTAATTGCAAGAAGGGGTGGGTATAAAGTCACAAGTTGCTGTTAATCCAGCGCTTACAGTGGTGGTGTCGGCATGATCTCTCCTGATAACTTCAGTTTTGTCTTTAATTAGCCGTTGTTACACGGAAGCAGTGCAAAGGTGATGTGGCAACCTTGGTTTATTTGCTAACAGGCAGGGATACAATGTGAGCTTTGGACAGTCCTGTTCTTAACAGGATCAGGTGCTGTCTTGCTTCAGCAGTTGACAGTTTCCTCTTGAACCCTCTGTCCAGGCAGTAGAAGACATGAACGGAAAGGATATCAATGGGAAAATGGTATTTGTAGGCCGAGCACAGAAGAAGGTTGAGCGCCAGGCAGAGCTGAAACGGAAGTTTGAACAGCTAAAACAAGAGAGACTCAGCCGATACCAGGTGAATAGTCTGCTCCTTTTCTGAATTTAAGCATCATTTTCAGTCTCTTGGCAGACTTGAAAGGAATTGACAAAGGAGAGATCCTGGGAGTTAAAACTTAAAGGTGACACTGTGGTATTTGGGGGAGAAGTGGGCGCCGGGGCATAGTCTTGGCAATTAAAGTGTTAGGATGTGAGACAAGTCGTGCAGTCCTTTCTGCTTTCACATGGGGGTTACCTGTAAGGATGGAGAGAGGCAGCGTAATCCTATGTCTTTTTCATTTATGGCAAAACTGGGTCATGTCAGAGATAGCATCTGGATCTTTCCCACTCCTTGTAGTACAGTGCTGGACTGGGGACACACGATGCAACAGGAAAGCAGAGGAAATCCAGACAAGCTCCCTTTCACCACAGTGGGACTTGTCTCTACGCCTTTGCAACATTTATCACCTTCAGCTTTGGGTGATATGAAAGGAAGGTTAAGCTAAATTAAGAGTTCTCAGATAAATGACAGTTGTGGCAGATGGATGCTAACAGTTGATGTGCTCGAGATTTTTCTTTAATGTTATGAATGTGTTATTGTTCTCTCCCTTCTAGGGTGTTAACCTGTACATTAAAAACCTAGATGACACTATAGATGATGAAAAACTGAGGAAGGAATTCTCACCTTTTGGGTCAATAACAAGTGCCAAGGTATTGTGGAGGTTGGGGGTGTTTGGATTTTAAACCCCAAAGAAGGAACTGTTAACTGTGGTCCTGAGAACAGCTGGACTAGTAAACACACAGGTTTCTTTGGGTCTTGATGAGATTTTGCTGGAAACTTCCTTCATTCCCTCATCAAAAGAGGAGGCAGGAAGTGGCAAATATGCTTATCTGAGGTGACTCCCAATAAGCATGAAATGGCTTTCTCCTATATGCGTTTAGAGGCCGCACCAAATCTTTCCCATTCCTTACTGTGCAGTGTGGGCCTGGGGACACATGGTGCTTACAGAAAAGCAGAGTAAATCCAGACAGGTGACTTTTTCATTGAGTACCTGTCTCTACACCTCTGCAACAGTTATGTCCTACCTGCCTGAAATCTGACGTGAGAAAAAAATACGGCTGCTTAGGCGAAGTTCTTGTAATGGTGCTCCACTAGCAATTGATCTTTGCTGCAGGTGATGCTGGAAGATGGACGGAGCAAAGGGTTTGGCTTTGTCTGCTTTTCCTCTCCAGAGGAAGCTACGAAAGCTGTGACAGAGATGAACGGGCGAATTGTGGGCTCAAAGCCGTTGTATGTTGCACTTGCCCAAAGGAAAGAAGAGCGAAAGGCCCATCTCACTAATCAGTACATGCAGCGCATCGCTGGGATGAGAGCCTTGCCTGCCAACACAATCATTAATCAATTCCAGCCTGCTGCTGGGGGATATTTCATGCCTGCTGTGCCCCAGGTGAGATGAACTAGTGTGGGTGTTTTTAACCTGTCTTGGAGCTTCGGTGGTTCAGCTGTAATAATCTCATTGAGCCTTTCTTATGCCTGTAAGCAAATAACCCCTAATGAGGGGTGCAGTCCGTGGAGTTAATTCTGTGACTTCCCAGCTGCCTGTTTGCTTAATGTGAATTGGATGTTTCGTGCTGGCAACAACTGCCAAAACCTGTTGTAAACAATGTTGGTGAATCTCTTGGGTGTTGCCTCTGAGCTTGTCTGATCTTTCTTCAGGCTCAGAGCAGACCCACTTACTATGCACCCAGTCAAATGACGCAGATGAGACCCAACCCACGCTGGCAGCAAGGAGGAAGGCCTCAAGGTGAGCCTGCTAGTGACAATATTTTGGTTGTATGACCCTTTTGGCTGTATCTTCCAACAAAGAGCAACGCATGCTTTCCTTTCCGTGCACAACCCCAACCTGCTTCCTGTAGCTGACTGTCCTGACTTGCCAGTCGTTTGTTTTGAGGATTTCCCCTCATTTCTTCCATTAGGCTTCCAGGGAATGCCAAATGCCATGCGCCAGTCTGGACCACGGCCAGCACTGCGCCATCTGGCCCCTGCCGGCAATGCTCCGGCCTCTCGTGGCCTCCCTGCCGCTGCCCAGCGAGTTGGTAAGGTGTCTGCCTCCCAGGCTCTTCCCCTTGGCTGTGAGGGAGGAGGATGCTGTTGAGACCTGACTTCTATTTCCAAAGATGGTTGTCAGATATGGATGACCAAAGGCCACCTGGAGCAAGGGGCAGAGACAGCACCTGAATCTTTCCTCTTCCTTGCTGTGCAGTGCAGGTCTGGGGACAGTTGGTGCTACAGCACAGCAGTGGAAATCCAGATGGGTTGTTTTCCACTGGCTTGGAACTCCATCTCTACACCTCTGCAACATTTACCACTGGAAAAAAAGCCTCTGTAGGGTGTGGATATTGTCTTCAGAGTAGAGCATCCATACAAATTCACTTTATTCCAGTGAATAGCTAGAAAATAGCTTGAATGCAGGATGTGGAATCCATGGTTTAGTTTTAGGGAGAACGGCATTTTCCTGAAGTAGCCAGTTGCATTTTGGAGACCAGTTCCTAAAGAAGCATTAGTCTGTGCAGGGCATAGCCTGAATTCAGCAGTTGATACCAGACATCCCAACTGATGGGTGTGTTGCTACAGGTGTCTGTAATTCTGTTCTCCTCTTCTTTTGCAGGCGTCGGCACCGCAGCGCAGAATTTAGCTCCTCGCCCACCAGTAGCTGCCCCTGCTCCCAGAGCGGTTCCTCCCTATAAATACGCCTCAAGTGTCCGCAGCCCACACCCAGCGGTCCAGCCCTTGCAGGTAACGCGGGGGTCTGGGCTGTGAGGTCCCTGCGCTTGCTGCAGCCCAACAGGTTTTACATGTGACTCAGGTGTCTTTACAGAAATCTCAGGCTACTTCTGTGACCCAGACAGGCATCATAATTTGGAACTTAAAAACCTGGCAGTTGTAGCTTTGCCAGGGGCAACCTAGTTGGTTTATTTGTCTTGTACTTGCAAGCCCTTTTTTATCCAAATTTGCTGTAAGGATGTTTTTCTTGGTTCTCTGCTTTCCCATTCAGTTTTCTCACATCTTTGCCAAATCCTCACTAGGGTATCATTGAAAACACAGTTTGCTTTTTCCACAAACCTCTACATTGTAAAAAACCCAGGTGTGGGTGTTGCTCTTCCTCCATTGTGCTATGTCTGATGATGTTTGATCTAGTTTTTGTAAGGTATTTACAGTGCCCATGTGTGACATTATGGGATTTTGAATTCAGGACTTGGAAAGGAACATGTTTGTGAACGAAGGGCACCTTACCTGTCCTGTTCTGAAACTTAAGTCTGCTGTAGGCTTGACAAAGGTTGTGTGTTAGGAGGAGGGAATATCTTTTTTTTAATTATTATTATTATTGCCTTTAAATATGAAGCAATCAGCCTAGTACCTGTTTCAGAACCCTCATATCTGCCCTTCTGTAGGCACCTCAGCCTGCAGTACATGTGCAGGGACAGGAACCGCTAACGGCCTCCATGCTGGCTGCTGCCCCTCCCCAGGAGCAGAAACAGATGCTGGGTAAGTGAAACTCCAGTTCTTAGAGTTGATGTTTTACTTGCTCGGGTTTCAAAGATGACTTTTTAATTGAAACTCTGTTGTCGGAACTCTTTGTTTTTTTCCCAGGAGAACGTTTGTTCCCTCTGATTCAAGCTATGCACCCCAGCCTTGCCGGGAAGATCACAGGAATGCTGCTAGAGATTGACAACTCCGAGCTGCTGCACATGCTCGAGTCTCCAGAGTCCCTCCGGTCAAAGGTAGACTGGCCTGTTGCTTTAGATGGGGTGGGTTGTGGGAGGCTTGGCTCAGGAGAGCAGGTCTCAACTAGGTAACGTGTCTCCCCGAGGTGGAGGAGGCCGTTGCAGTGTTGCAGGCTCACCAAGCCAAGAAAGAAGCTGCCCAGAAGGTGGGTGTGGTTGCTGCTACCTCTTAAACCCAGGAAGACTGGTGAGTGTCTTGGTCCTTGGCTTCAGCTGAAAGCTTCCTGAATCAGAGTAACTAAAGTGGGATTGCTAGTGAGTGCAGCCAGTCTGGAGGCCTGTGTAGGTCCACCTGCAGCACTTGTCTGATTCGAGTTCCCTCTTTAAAAAAACAAAACAAAACAAACTGTAATGTAGTTTTTTCCAACAGAACCCTTATTGTAGAAGCTTTAGAAATATTCTTCAGAAATCTTCTTTAAGCATCAGAAGGATGCTGTGTAGGTCCCTGAAGTGTTCCTGGCAGTTGGCATGTCAAGGAAAGAATAACATATTGAGAGGAGTCTTGTGAAACTGCTAATGTGGGAAATAAAATGAGACAGACAAGGTGTTCTGGTGACTTTGAGGCTAAATAGGCGGTTAATGCCCAGTTGTTATCCTGACAATCATCTGCCTACAGTCCATATTAAAGCGCTGGTGTCAGGAATGTCAGTTCACTGCATAGGTATGTCCAAGCAAGTGCTGTCTCCTGTGTTTGGAGCTGGCTCTTGTTTAACTTCTGAATAAGATTCCTGATTCTTTGAATGCCTCTTCTTGCTTTGGATGATCCATTTTTTCTGTGGATCATCTGGAATTGATGCCTTCAGTACTTCTGGTGAAGCTGTTGTGGTCAGATGTCACAACTCAAATGGTGAAGAATGATGAGGGTTCTTATATTTTCATCCATATTTCTCCAGTCACTGGCTTCTCTGCTAAAGAATTGGAGTCTCTCATCAGAGGATCAGAAGTGGATATTGTCCACAACTGTTAAGAGCTTCTCTGTACCTTGCAAATTATATTGCAAATTATGACTTGTACTGCTGGGAAGTTCACTAGCCTGGAGTGAGGTGTGCTGTGTGTGGGTAACTTGTCTTCCTCTCTTCCTCTAGGATGCAAAGAAGCCAAATAGCCCATTCATAGACATCAGCTCAAGATGTTTGAAGATTCTTCACTGTCCTGCAGATTTCAATGCCATGCATCATATCACATAGTTATATTGCATTTTGTAAATTAATCTTTAAGATCTTATTTAAAAAGCCAACTCTGAAGCTCTAGATTTCCAAAACCAGAATTGGGCTTGCGAGCTTTTCCTTTGTGGTCAGAGCAGAGCCACTCTTTGTGTCTTCTAAGGAGGACATTTGAGGATTTTAGGTTGAAAGTATTTTATGGTTCATTTAACTGATGAACAATCCTGTTTGGAAAGTCTGGAAAGCATTTATCAATAAAGGAATAAACTTTCACTATGTTTGTCATCTTTTTCTCTCCATTTGATAAGTAAATGTGATACGGCTTAGTAAAATCAAGCTGACAGGGAGTTCTCATAGGATTGATATATTAAAATTGTGACTTAATGGAGTTATTCTGCATTTTGGATGAATGCTGTTTGAAGCAGCTCTGTTAACATAATGGGCCTGGGGCATAATGCTGGGTTGGGTTAGTGCCTGAGTGGGAGAGGACTATAAGCAGTGACCCCATAGAAGGGTTTGGGGGGGGTGTTTTTTCCAAGTGAAGTGGGGAAAAGCTTTGGCTCCTTTTTCACCCTCTGCAGGGGAGGAGAAGCTTTGCTGCTCTTTGTGTGTATTTCTACGTGTTCGGAGGGATCTCTTCTTTAACGGCTCCGTTGCTGTTGTATACTATGCCTTTGATAAATGCTTTGTAAACCGATTTGGGTGATCCTTGGGGGCGGAAAGCGTTATTCAAGAAGTACAGCGCACGCAGAGCTTCTGAGAGAAAGAGCCGACGCCGCCGGTGCCCCCGCTGAAGGGACGCGGTGCCTCGCTTGCCCCGGGGGCCGCCGCGGGACCTGAGGCTTCCCGTGTGCTTGGAGGGGACGGGAAGCCGGCGGAGGGCGGGTGCCGGGAAACAAAGGGCTCCCGGCGGTTTTTGGCTGTAAAAGCAAGAATCCCCACGAAGGGGCGGCGCTGCGCCCCCGCTCCCCGCTGCGCCCCCGCTCCCCGCTGCGCCCCCGCTCCCCGCCCGCAGCACCGGGCGCCGCTTCCCGCGGAAGGGCGGGCGGGCGGTTCCGGGGCGGGCCGGAGGGAGGGAAGATGGCGGCCACCAAGCGGGTGCTGTACGTGGGTGAGTGCCGGGGGGGGGTGAGGGGAGGCTTCCCCCCGAGCGGGGCCGGGCTCGGCCAGGCCCTGACCGCTGTCCGCCCCGCAGGCGGGCTGGCGGAGGAGGTGGACGAGAAGGTGCTGCACGCCGCCTTCATCCCCTTCGGGGACATCACCGACATCCAGATCCCGCTCGACTACGAGACCGGTGCGTGGGACGGGGCTGGGGCTGGGGACGGGGGGACGCTGCCCCCCCCGTCGGGGTGTCCCCGCGGGTTAAGGGGGCAGCGAGCTCTCCCGGGACACACACACGCGGGACCCAGCCGCTGCTGGGCCACCGAGGGACCGGTGTGTCTTTGCCGCCCGTGACCGCTCGCTTCTCTCTCTCCAGAAAAGCACCGGGGATTCGCCTTCGTTGAATTCGAGCTGGCAGAGGTGAGAAAGGGGCAACTCCTTGAGCCCCTTGGGCCTTCCTCTTCCTCCCCTGGCGTTTTTGGGCTCGGAGAGGGCAGTGCTGCAGTTGATGGGAGCAGGCAGGGGTTCCCTGCTACAGCCTCAAATTAGCCTCCAGCGGCTGGATCTGCTTTTCCAATTTCGGTTTGGGCTGAAGCTTCTGCCTTTCCAATTTCCCACTTTTCCCCTTTTCTTTTGGGCTGAAGCACGGCTGCTGCCAGCCCATGCTGCTCCCCTGCTGACCCTGGAGCCCCACAGTTTCTTGGGCAGCACGGGTATCATATATTTGCCATCTTATAATCTGTCCTGGGCTTCGTATGCAAGATCTCTTCTCCCAAATATTTCATGTAAGCGACAAAGCATCGTACAGAAAGTGAGGTTACTGCGTTGGTTGTGGGAAGACGAACCCCAGGTGCTGGTTTGGATACAACTCTTGCAAGATCCATCAGCTCTTACCGCCCTGGGGTAGATGAGGATTAGGAAAACGGTCCTTTGGCAGTCTTTCTTGCAACGAAATTCTGGGGCGCGTATGTGCTGAGCCTTGCTTTTAAAGGTAGAGAAGAAATGACAATAATGGTTTCCTTGCGCTTTTTTGGCAGGATGCAGCAGCAGCTATTGACAACATGGTACGGACCCTGTTCCCACTCGCTGGTGGAGACGTGTGGCTTTGCTGTCTTCCCGGTAGTACAGAGCAAGACCCTACGTGGCGTGCGCCATGTAGAGAAAGCAAGCTCTGTTTTCCTCTGACCTCTGCAGGGATTTGGGGGGCGCAGTGATTTTTGACCTTTTGGTGGGCTTTGTTCTGCCTTTTTTTTCCTCTGCAGAACGAGTCTGAGCTCTTCGGCAGGACAATACGTGTGAACTTGGCCAAACCAATGCGGATTAAAGAAGGATCGTCCAGGCCTGGTGAGTTGATGTCTGGGAGGGGAGAGCATCCCCATGGATGTTCAGAGCTTCGTTCATCAGCCTTTGTGCTTTCTGGCGATCTCGAGGATCTGAGCAGCATCCTAATAAGCAGATAACCAAAAATTATTTCCCAGTTCTTTGGGTGGAAACACTCTTGGCTGCACTTCTGTTTGCCTTCATGCCTTCTGACATGCCACGTGCCAGGCAAAGTGACCCACACATCTGCAAAAGCAGATGGGGCCAAGGCTGTGCCGAGCCGTTGCCCTGCGTGGGGGTACTCGCAGGGAACTGGCCACGAGCTTGCCCTGCCCAGTGATGCATGGCACCTCAGGGAGGAGGAAGAGATGACTTTGTCCCTTATTTCCCTGCATGCTGTGTCTTTTGGGGTAGGCTGCTGCCAGCCGAGCGCTCCCACGTCTCGGGTGCGATCCTGCTGCCAGCACCGTGCTGCACCCTGACCCGTGCAGCTGTGTCCGTGCTCACGTGTGGCCCTTCGGTTCCTGTGCTCTGACCCTTCCTTTTCCCATCGCAGTCTGGTCGGATGATGACTGGCTGAAGAAATTTTCGGGGAAGACTCTGGAGGAGAACACAGAGGAAGGAGGAGCAGAGGCCGCCAAACCAGAGGTGCAGGAGGTAGGAAGAACAGCCGGAGCCACCTGTATCCTGCTGTCCCAAAGGCTGAGAGCGTGGGGCCAGCCATCTCTGGAGGTAGAGCAGAGGAATGTCATCCCGACTTGCTTTTTTCTTTTCCTGCCCAGGGCGAGCCTCCTGCCAAGAAATCCCGGGTCAACCCTCAGGTTTACATGGACATCAAGATTGGAAACAAACCTGCGGGGCGGCTGCAGATCCTCCTGCGCTCTGATGTGGTGCCCATGACCGTAGGTGAGGAGAGGGTCGGCCCTCCCCAGCGTGGTGGCTTCCAGCTGCGACGCAGCTCTCACTTCTCTCCCCCTTGCCCCTCAACAGAGAATTTCCGCTGCCTCTGCACCCACGAGAAGGGCTTCGGCTTCAAAGGCAGCAGCTTCCACCGCATCATCCCCCAGTTCATGTGTCAGGCCGGCGACTTCACCAACCACAACGGCACCGGAGGCAAATCCATCTACGGGAAGAAATTTGATGATGAAAACTTCATTCTCAAACACACGGGGCCAGGTAGAGCCGTCTCGCCAGGCAGGGGCTGGAGAGCAAAGTGGCTCGACATCATCTAGGGGCTACACTTGGGCTGTTTTGACCTAGACCATGTTGATAGCAGCAGTCCTGAGATATAGTCTGCGTTGGCGAAATGCTCCTGCCACGGTGTAATCTGCCGTCGTCAGACCATTGTGTGCCACCAGCATGCAGCAAGCAGAAATGCATCATTTGCTTTCCATCCATGCACTGTTAATTTCCAGTATTGCATAATGGAGAAAGAGTTGCAAAGCTCCTTTCCTGTTTGATTTTAAAGGAGGGTGGCAGTATGCCTATAAAAAGCAGCAAAAAGCAAGCAGGTTTATCTCCGTACAAACAGCTTTTCTATTACCGCAACTAAAAATAGATGAGCAATCTCTACCCTGTTCCATCTTTCATACTCCTAAGTGTTTCTCCCTCAACATAATTGGTTTCCAGTAGTTTCTGTGGAGTTGAGTATTTGGAGGCTCTCCTAAAACCAGCAGTGTTTTGCGGGGCATGGGAATGGGTTTGGGCAGAAGTAGCAGCTCACGTGCTGGAGCTCATCGCTGCCTCCCCAGCCGTAACACAACACTTCTTGATCACAGGGCTGTTATCCATGGCAAACTCTGGCCCAAACACCAACGGCTCCCAGTTCTTCATCACCTGTGATAAAACTGACTGGCTGGATGGGAAGCACGTGGTGTTCGGGGAGGTGACGGAGGGCATGGACGTGGTGCGGCAGATCGAGGTAGGTGCTGGCAGCAGGGTGCTCAGGGCAGAGCTGACCTTCCTGCCCTTGGACTCTGGGCCTTTCATTCCTGCTGCTCTTTTCTCAAAGGCTCAAGGCACCAAAGACGGGAAACCGAAGCAGAAGGTGATTATCTCGGACTGCGGGGAGTGCCCGTGAGCTCGGCTCTTGGAGGGGGCCGGCTGGGGTGAGCCTGGCCGGGAGGGGTCAGGGAGCTGGCTGGGGTGGGACAGCCCCGCGACGCCCCCCACAGCGCCCAGCTCCCGTGGCTTCTGTCAAAATTCCCCTGCAAAGCTTGGTGTGAAGGTGCCTGTGGACAGCGCTGCGGGGGTCCAGCCGCCCCCCGAGGATAAATCGCTTCTCAGCCTGTGCTGCCCCGAGCGGGGCAGGGTCGATTCTACTGCTGTGTTCCAGAAAGACTTTATGTTTAATAAAAATAAAACCTAGTTTTAAAAATACTGAGGGCCTACCCCTGGCTGTTGAAGTCTCACCGTGTGAGGATGGTCTTTGCTTTTGAGCAAAGATGCTTTATTTTTTTTTTTTTTTTTGCGTTTGCCCTCATCTTCTCAAATCTGATGTCTAAATTCTGGCTCTGGGGGAAGCTGCCCGTGCTGGGGCAAGAAGAGCGGAGCTGAATCTCTTGTGCTTTTCCAGCTGCAGGATCTCATGGAGGCGGTTTTGGCGTGTCCCTGGCTCTGTAGTGTCCTTTCCCATCAGCAGAGGGAGGCAGGTCCCTGGCTGGCGGCCGTCCTGCTGGGAAGCCAGCCTGGTCCAACTCCATCTCCATCCGAGAGGGAGGGCGCGTTTGCTGGGATGTGTAAGTGGGAGAACAAGTTCAAGACAAGAAACGCCAGGAAATAAAGAAACCCTTTGGGTGACAGAAGAAGAAAACCTTGTGAGGTTGTAGGAAGGGGGTTAATTTCCAAAGTCGGTTTGCAGAGCAGCAGTCACGTGCCTTTACAGTTCCCAGCGGTGGGTAGCTCTGGTCGTGCACCATGAAGGTAACCACGTCGTTGGAAAGTGATTGATTTGGAGTTTCTGGTGAAACGATGGCACTGGGTCATTCTGGAAATGTGTATTTGTGTGCGTGGTTTGGAGCTTGCACAGGCGTTGGCAGGAGGGATGGGGCTGCCTGGGCAGAGGAGGGTCGGGTGTGGGGGGTTGGGGTGTAGGGAATGTTTTTAAGAGCTTGTGCAATTGTTTTTTTTTATTTTTGGTTTTGCCAGCCCAGCCGCTCACAGATCAGGGGTGTTTCTTGTCCATAATAAACCCTGGGTTGCTTTTATTCACTTGCTGGTTTTCCACCCTGATTAGGGGTTGTGCCTCGCCCTACAACTGGGACAAGGTGAGATACAGGCGCTCAAATGTGACACCTCACACACAGACAAACCAACCTGGCATTTCCCTTCCTTGCTGCCTTGTTGTTTAAATCCCAAATTTTTGAAGACTGGCCTTGCAGACCTGAATCAAAGGGAGTCGATGGCAGCCCTGGGCTTGCTTTCTGCAGAAGGCACCACGTCACACGGAGCCACGGTCACATCCTGAGCTGGATTTCATGTGGCATTAGTCAGCAGATAAAATCTTTCCAAAGAGGTGAGACCTTTTCTCGGGAAGCCAGCAGAGGAGCAGATCTTTCTTATTTTGGTGGATTTATTGGGATTTTTTCCCTTTGCATTTGGCTAAGCCAGGTTCATTATTTGTTTAGTGACGCAGGGTTCCCCGGGTACCCGAGCTGAGAAATTTGCCAGGCCCTTTCCTTTTAAAATCACAGCAAATAAGTAATTTAATTGTGCAAACAGCACAGGGAAGGCGCCTGGGGCTGGTGCGGTGGGTTGTGAGCCCACGGGAAGCAGCCACCAGTGAGCACAGCCGCTCTCCCAGCTGGGGAGACACAGCCTGACCTAAACCTCACAACCATCTGGCATGGCTCTTTTTCAAGTAAATAGGTACAATTTTAGCCAATCCTGAGTATTTTTTTCGTTGCGAAATCCCATCCGCTGAACAGAGCGCTGCTGTGCTGTGACATTTATTAAAAAACAAAGAGCAAGAGAAACTACGTGTTTACTTTCCAAACTAGGCGTTTATTTTATAACAGGGTCGTAGCTCAATATGGATATATTTTATTTTTTTTTTTCCAGCTGGCTGAGTTTTGTGAACTTTAAGTAAATAGGAGCGGGTTAGTCAGCCAGCTACTTAATTGGCTGACAGTGTTTTCATTAGGGGAATTAAAAGCACGGGGTAAAGGTGGGTTAGTTAGACATACATGGCTAGAAACAGCTCGATCCCAGAGCAACTCAGATGCCCTCTCCCTTATCCTAACTACCCTTCAGCCCAAACTACCTCCACCAGAGACTGCAGCAGCCTGTGAGCCAGCAGCACGAGGGGAAAACACATCAGCCATGAACAAAACAGACGCGTAACCAGCCACACATCCTCTTTCCCATATATATATATATATGTGTATGTATGTATATATGTATGTGTCTCATTAAGTGTGGTAAGAGAATAAAAGTTTTATATTATTTACATCCACTTCTAGGGAGGGGTGGGAGGGATTTATTTTTATTATTTTTTATTATTAATGGACTTTGCTATGATGCAGCCCATAAAACTCCTCTTCCACACGCGCAGCAGAAACCCAGTGTCACATTGCTCTGGTGGGGATGGGATGGGACGTTCGGGGACAGGGATGGGGCCCGGCCGTCAGTGGCAGCCGCATGATTTCACCACCATGTTGCGGTGCTTCTTGAGGATGACGTTGTTGTTGCTGTCGTAGTAGAGGACGGAGGTGGCACTGAGCTTCGTGGGGGCACAGCACGCCTTGGGCACGGCCTCGGGCTTCATCAGGTGGACCTGGGGGATGGATGGATGGATGGATGGAGCCTGTGAGTGCCGGCGAACGCGGCTCCGGGCAGAAGAAAAAGCATCAAACCAGCTCCTAACTGCAAAAAAGCCTGGCTGAATGGGGAGACTATTTCCAGCTTTTTGCAAAAATATTTATTCTAAACTTCGGGCAGTCCTTGCTGCAGTTTATATTGGATCTGGGCTTGTGGCACTGCGTGGGCCAGGCAGCCCCTTCATTAATTTGGGATTTCTGGGCCCTTTTCCCCCTGTAAATAGGCAAATGGCTGAAAAAAAAAAAATCAGGGCAGCACACTCCAGTGTGGGTGTGGGGGGGTGCTGGATGCTGTTGCAATGGAGATTCTCCTTCAGGGCTCAGCGCCACCCCAAATTAACACATTGCATTAAAATCTTAAGCACCCAACACCTTTCTGAACACCACTCTCCTTCAGCTCGCTCGTCCCCTCCTCAGGACATGCGTTATCCCAGTAACTCGCTGTACAGCACGAGCTGGGAGGCTCGCGGGCTGCTGGACGCACGCAGCCCTTGCTGGCTTTACCCGACATGTGCGATTAATTTCTTGCAGGGGCAGCTGAGCTCTCCCAGTTCGGAAGTCCGGTGTTTTTGCTGTCAAACCCTGCTATTTGCAGCACAGCCCGGGGCTGGCACAGCTCCCCGGCCACGTTTGCCCCGGCGCTTCCCAGAAGGGTCGGATCCGGGCGCCAGGTGATTCACATCCTGCCCGAACAGCTCCGTTTTGGGAAGAGTGTTGGGTTTAGGGGTGATGGGTGGGTGTAAAGGGGAAGGGGACCCCTCCCCACCGCTGCCAGGATCATGCCCAGCCCTGGACGGGGCCTCTGGCAGCTTCAATAATGCAAAAATTAAACCCCGCCAGGCGACACCTTCAAAGGCTCGGCTGAGGACTCGGCGCTCCCTGTAATTAACCGCGAACACCGGAGCCGGTGTGACTCTGCCATTGGGAAATCAAACACTCACAGGGCAGGAAATTCCAGAAATTAAAGCGCTGGCTGGGATGCAGGGTGGGTTTGGGAAAAGAAACGGGGCATTAAAGCCTTCCTGCTTGGAATATGCTGAGCCCAACGTTTGGGCGCTGAGCCGCAGCAGCGCTTCACGGGACCTTGGACCAAACCCTTGTGCACGGCTGGCGAGGAGGACGCACGGGTGACACGATGCCCTTCCCCACCAGCTGACAGGGGAGCACCCATCCAGATGTGCCTGCACCCACTGGTGCTTTATTGGGAGCTGGAGCTCAACTACCCCCTCCCACCCAAATGCTCTCAAAGCCGGGCATGCCCAGCCCCAAATCCAGCCCTCCATCGGGAGCCAACTGCTCCCCCAGGGTCCCCCCCAGGGGCTGCCATCACGGGTTGTACTGACCAGGGACTGCAGGATGGCATGGTTGGTGGCGTTCATGCAGGAGTCCAGCGGGAAGGCACACTCCCCCTCGCAGTAGTAGGCTGAGTACCCTTGCGGGGCAATCACCCAGTCCTGCCAAAAAAAAAAGGGGTTACACCATGGCTTCACCCTTTCTGCAACCCTTCATCCATTCCCTGTCTGAGAAAACAACCCAGCTGGCTCTTCCCCGGGTGGTCGTGCCAGCAGCAAGGGTTTATTTTGATTTTTTTCAGCCTGAACCATGTGTTGTTCAGGGTCACCGATGGGGTTTGGGGTTGTGGCAGTTCATGTTTGCCTTCCCAGCTCCTGGGATGAGGCCGCAGCAGCTCCCGGCTGCCCCACTCTGCTCACAGGGCTGCAGATCGCTTCATGGGCAGGAGAAGCTGGGCTGGGAGGGAGCCCAGGCGGGGACAATGATGGGGTTTTGGGGTTTTTTTTGCATTCATTTCTCCCAGTAGGTAAGTACCAGCCAACCGAGGTCCTGAAAGCTGACGTAGAGCTCGTGGCGCCGGCAGACCTGCCGTCCGTCCGTGGCGTGGACGTCATCTGCAGGAGAAGGGGACAGACAGCATCAGCCCCGCGGTGTTGGCGTCCCACATCCCACCCCCCAGCTGCAGCCATCACCGCTCAAGGCTGGGATTGAACAGCCCGTACGGTCAGGGCTAGTCCAGAAGAACAAAAGAGGAGCCTCCACTGTTGCACAAAGGGAAAAGAAGTTTCAGACCAGCCTGAAATGTGGTGCTCAATGTCGGGACGAGGGGATTCAGCCTGGGAAGGGCTAAATCCCGGCTCTGCCCACAGAGGACTTGGCTTTGAGGGTTTGCCAAGGTAAATGGGTTCAGGATTGCTGGGGCTTCCCGCTCCCCTCTTGCCTGAGCGGCTTCCTGGGCCCGTGACAACCTCCTGGGGTGATGTCCTCCTAGGGTGGCTTCAAAGCCAAGGGCAATGATGCAAAAAGTCCAATATTCAGGTATCCCAAAAACCCCACAAAACACCATTGCCTTGAGGGCATCTGCCTCAGGCCCCCTGCACCTCCCGAACTGCAAACAACCCCAATCCTAAAAATCCCAGAGCTCTTTGCTCTGCTTCCCTTGGGGCCAAAACCTGGGATTTCTGACAGGGCAATGTACTAACAGACGGTCCCTCGATCACGGCAGCAGCAGAGCGCGGTGTTTTCCATAGGGACCACTTCTCACCCCACAAAGCTCTTACCAAAAATTCCCGGCAGCTTGTTTGGATGCGGGAGGTCGTTCGTCTTCTTGGGCTGCCGCCTCCTCGGGGGCTTGGCCGCCCTTGGAACACGCGCGGGGCTGGGGCTCGCCCGGAAAAACGTCACCATGAAGGGCTGCTTGGAGCGGGGCCCCCGGCGCCCCAGCAGTCCCGCCGAGCTGGGGTCCACGCTGTGCCCTGCGGGGACAGGACCACGTGCCGGTTCGTGCTCAGAATGAACTCATTCGGTTAAAGCACAGAGAGAAAAAAAGATATACAGGAAATTTGCAGTGGAGAGCTGTGGTTTCAGCATCCAGAGCAGCTTGACCTGCCCCTCTGCTCTTGCCCCCCAGGCGGGTGCATGATGGGCAGCTCACAGAGGTGGTGTGGCCTCACCCTGCCTGGCCACCATGATGCTGATGGTCACCTACAGCGATTTATGGAGAAAACCCCAGTGAGACCCAAGCAACTGATTTTCCTCTTTGCCCTTGGGGATGAAAGCTCAGTGCGCTGGGAGGGAAAGGGATGGACGGGGCATTCATGGCTGCACTTTCTCCCTCTGTGGGAGTGGAGATGCTCTTTGTGCCCCTCAGCATTGTGTCTGTGCACCTGCAAGAGGCACCTTGGGAGCAGATTTGCCCCCTTGGTGAGAAGAGAGTTAATCCTCCAGCGCGCAGACCAAGGATCCCTTCAGGTAAAGAGTTCATTAAGTGCTAATGGGGTTATTACAGCCCACATCAGGAACCCCATTAGCATGAATGCCTTTGGGAGGCTCCTTGCCTGCAAATCCAGCCGACTTCTGGCGCCTGCAATTCTCCATCACAGCTGGAAATTTAAAATTGTGAGATGAACCACACCCCCCTCCACCTGCCATGTCATGAAGAGGGGATAAAAGGACTCCAGTTCTTGGGGATTTGTTCCCAAATGCTGCAGGTAGGTTAGGCAGGCTTACCATCATCCGTCTCTTACCATCATCCGTCTCTACGTAGAGTCGCAGCCCCAGGTTGTATTTCCGATCCACTAACCAGTGGTTACTGGCGGCCGTGACGTCAAACACCAGCCAGCCCTCGGTCCCAGCACGCAGGTCCTGGACATCCAGCAGGAACAGGTCAGACTCCCTGTGCAAATGGGGGAAAAAACCCCGAGCAGGTGAGTAACAGTACCCAGAGGGCACCAGCACCAGCGATAATTCACGGAAATGACGACTCGGTGCCTGTGTCTGTACAGGTCCCGGCACAGCAGGGTCAGGATGGTGGCTCCCAGTGCCTCCGGCTGTGCTGGACATGATGGTGGCACCCTGGCAGCTGCCCTGGGAAAAGCATCCTCCCAGCCCCGGCTGAAAAGCTGAGGTGTGGCATTGCCCAAGTGGGAAAGCGTGGGAACAGCTGGCTGCAGCGGTGCTGCTTCCCTCGGCATTTGCGCGGTGGTGGGAAGGGAAAGTGCTGGGGCTGGTGCTTCTGGGGGTGCCCATCCCAATCCCCATCACCACCATCTTCATCCCCACCCCCATCCCTGTCTCCAGCCTCATCCCCATTCACATGTCCAACCTCATCCCCATCCACATGTCCAACCTCATCCCCATCCCCATCTCCATCCTGATCCTCATCCCCATCCCCACCATTTTCATTCCCATCCCCACCCCTGTCTCTATCCCCATCCCTGTCCCTGTCACCTGTTGGAGTGCTCGGCGGCGATCTCGTAGATGCTGATGTGGAGGGTGTTGTTGGCGTGGCGGATGACACCTCGCGCCTTGTAGATGCGAAACTCGGCGGCCGTCACCGACTCGCCCGTGGGCACCTGGGTCAGGTCGAACCTGAACTCCTTCCAGTACGGCTTTGGAGAGAAGATGTCCCGGTCCTGCTCGACTGTGGAGCAATGGTGGGGGGCTCAGGGAGGGCTGCGCTGGGCCCTCACTGTGCTGCCAGCCACCCCGATGGGCTGATGAGAGCCTGCAGCCCCCGCTGAGTCCTGTCAACCCAATTTGCCTCCAGTTTGGGGACAAACGCCGCTGGCTCCAGGCCCCTCATCCTACTGGGCTCTTGGCTGCTGCACGTTCCCAGCTCTCCTCAAGTTTTAACCCTGATGCACACCCCCCAACCCCCCCCCCCCCATTTTTGCACCCTCCTGACTTTATTTTGCTGTAAACCCCCCAGCTCCCCAGTCCTGTTTCTTCATTATTAATTAAAATTATAAGCACAAAGGCTGGCCTACAGCAGGAGCACAGCCCCTCATGCCATGGTTTAGGGGCTGCAGCTCTTCGCACTTCTCCAAAAGGTGAAAAACCCACCCAAAACTCAAAGCTTTGGGGGTTGGGGGGACTTTCTGGAGCAGGAATTGGGGTGTTTGCAAGGTTTTCTAGCAGCAGGTGCTTGGGGGACAAAATCTGGACAGCCCAGGGCTCGCTGGGGCCATCGCTGGGCTTCACAGGTCCCCTCTCACCTGTGGGCTTCGGGCTGATGAAGTGCGAGGCTTTGCAGCCTGTGCGAAACTGAGGTTGGGGGATTGTCAGGTCACTGATCTGTAAAAATAAAACCTCACTTTTTACTGAAAATACCTCTTTTCTTCAGAAATCTAGTGCACGTTGGGAAAGGAAAAAAAAATCTGGCAATTTCTCTTTTTTTTAAGTCCATAAAGAAAAACACACTGTCTTCCTTTATGGTAATGCAGCCTCACACAGCTTCTCTAATATGTAATTATTTTCTTCAAATTGTTCTTTAAAAATATTCCAGGCTGCCATGACTGAACATAATTAAAGTGATTAAAGCTCCTCCTGCTTCAGGCACAAAAGCAACGTAACGAATCTGACGTGGCGCTTACTTTTAAAAATAAAGCAAACAAATAATTAAATAAATAAAAATGTGTGTTTTAAATGCAAATTTTAACCGATTCCAGGGGGAAAAAGCGTTCCAAATCTAATACACCATCAAGTTGCCGTCCCCATTTATGCAAGGGGGAGCAGCGCAGTGCACCTCTCCAAACTGAACGCTGAGATTTTCATCATGCATCCACTGGGGCTTTTTTTTTCCCTTCTTTTTTTTTTTTTTTCCCCTTTTTTTTTTTTTTTTTTTAAAACCCCACATTCCCTCCAGCTACTGGGCTCACCACAAGTTATGTTATAAAAAAAGCCCAGGGCCAGGCGGGCAGGGGCGGATGCGGAGGAGAGAGCTTCCTCCTCCCGGCCGGGGCCAGCTGCAGCGGGAGGGTGCTGCGGGGAGCGGATCCGGCCCTCGCACCCCTCGGAGGGGGGGGACACCAGCCCCCTGACCCTGCTGCAGCCCCTCGGGCTCTTTTCTGCTTTTCTATTTCTTCCGTCAACCCATCGCTGATGGTTTGACACTCCTGGGCCGTTCAAGATGTTGCTGAAGCCACTGATGCCTCACGGCTCTTGGAAAGTCCTTAAATCCCCCCAAAACACAACCAGACGAATCACCTCTTTTCTTTTTTCTTTTTTTTCACTGATAACCCCCCAGCGGGAGGTCCCACGGTCAGTCCAGGGGCCACTCAGGTGCAGAGCAGTGTGCTCTCGGGTATTTTTGTTCACCTGGGTATTTCACGGGTCACCCCTTTGCTCCCTGGCATCAAGTGAGACCCAACCAGCCCAAACACCAGCTCAGGAATCACCAAGATCTTCACGGGCCGTGAGCCTTCGGCAAAGGGATGCTGCGGGCGGACCTTCACCCAGGGAAGGGCAGGGGGAGTTTTGTGGAAGAACCAAGGTCACCGGCACCCAGCAAGAAGCCCCCAGGGCGATTTTTGGCCCCGGAGAAGGGTAAAAACCTTTGCTAAAGAAGCAGTTTGTTATGAAATCTTCCCATCTACGTGCTGTGGAGGTGCTGGAGGAGTCCAGGACCGAGGGCAGAGGGGGATGAGCTGGCGGGGAGGGAAGTCCAGGGATGAGAAACGCTAAAGGAGACCTCAATTAGCTGTGCACCTTGATGAACCAAACGAACTGGACTTAACAGCAAGCTGCTGTGTGTTTGGGATGAGCAACTAGGAGGAAACCCTGCTTTCTCCCCCATTTGTGGAGCAGAAGAGGAAACCCCCTTGGAAGGGCAGGGCCGAAGGCGAAGCAACTTCCCCTCTGCCAAGACGGGGTTAGCGAGGCCGAGGAGGGTGATGGGTATGGGACCGGCTGCACGGCGTGTAGCAAACACCAACCCAGCCTGGCGATCAGCAGCTTGGAGGAGGTTTAATATGCCGTGTTTTCCGGCAAAATTATAAATGGCTGCAAACTTACGACCCTGTAGTGGGGGAGGGGGTGCACATCGCATCCCGAAAGCACCCGGCACCCTTCGCCCAGGCAGAAAAGTGGGTGCTAAAATACTGCTGGTGCTGGGGGGGGTGTGTGCGTGGATGATGGGCCCTCCCCGGCCGGCCGGGAGCCCGTCATGCCTGGGAACCTGCTATTGATTCGAGGCGGGTTGACTCAGCCGCACCACCAACCTTCAATTATCTGTGGGCGGATTATCCGGATTGCGGATGAGACACGCTAAAAAAACCCAACCCAAGCTCTTTGCTCTCTTTGCCCCCTCCTTTGGTGTTTACTGTCTCGCCCCCTAAGAGCTGCTGTGCCTTTCCCCAAAGCTGAATGCCACAACTATGCTGTGTGCTCCCCTACCCAAAAAATAATTAATTTTTTATATATGTATATACATAAATGGCCATGAGGCCACGCAACCCCTGGCAGGGGATGCCCAGCACCGGCTGGGCTGAGCCTCCCGGTGTGTCCCAGCCCCTGTGCGTTCCTGATGCCTTCCCAGAGAAGGGGCGACGGGGCCGCCTGCCCTTCGTCCTGCTCCCCAAGTTATTCTTAGCTGCACTTTTTCATTGTAAACTTTCTCTGTTTCTATAAACTGCGCATCAGTCGTAATTACTGGTCCTGCCTGCTACCGATGCTCCCCATGATCATTTCAGACACTAAATTAAAAGGAAATGCCAGGATATTCAACCACATCAAGTGCTCTGAATCCTAAAATAGGTTTAAAGGAGGTGCAAGGAAGATGCTCGCAAGCAGGAAAATATAAGCTCCAGAGGCCTTCCGAAGCGGGGAGAGATTTAGGAGTTATCCCAAGTGCTGTGAAATGCAGCCGAGCCTCTGCCAGGCTCCTTCTTCCATCCTTCCAAGATGAAGGTTGGGAGTCGCAGGACACGGGGCTCAGCACTGAGCACCCCCAGCCCGGCTGTGAGGCAGCCTCGGCCCCTGCTTGCATCCCCCTCCCTGGCTCCCCCAGCCAAGAGCATGGTGGACCCGAGGGGATTTTTTTATTTGCAAAGTTTTTCCTGTTTAAAACACGCACGGCGGGGGAGGTACAGAGCACCCACACCTCGCTGCCGCGTGTCCCTCGGCTGCAGCGGGTTTTCTGGCTGAGCCTCCACGGATGCCCAGAGGAGGAGGAGGAGGCACAAACCACCGCAAAATGAAGTCAGGAGTGGGAAAATCCTGACCCCGCTGCTGACAGCAGTTGGATTTCGGCGGTAATTGTGCGGGGGCGAAGGCAAGTGCCCGCACAGGCGCCGAGGCCGGCAGCGGGCGATGCTCTGCCAGCGCGGGGAGCGGAGCAGCACACCCCGACTCCTTGGCAAAATTAGAGGTTGCCGTGAGCTCCCACCCTTGCGCTAACGGCTCCTTGCAGCACCCGGGAGCGCTGCAGGTATTTTTGCGAAGGTGTCCTGCCTTCCTCCTCCCAGCGCTCCCCGGGAAAGGTGTCCGGCTGCGGGCAGCGCTGCCCCACTGCTCCATCCCGAGGGGCTGCGGGGGGAGTGCTGCCACATCCCTGGGCAGCGGCGGGTGCCAGGGAGGGAAAGGGAGGATGTATGTGTGGTGGTGCTGGCGGGGGATTGCGGAGGGCTCGGAGATGCTGCAGCACTGCGAGCCTCCTCCTCGCCTTCCCGTTACAAACCTCTGTGCTCCGTGATTATACCCTGCGCGTAACCGTGACTCACGGCTGGTGGCTCAGCCCTGGCCAAGAAGAAATCTCAAAGCCCATCCTTACCCCAGGCTTAAAAATACATCCCACCTGACTCCTTCAGTTAGCGCACAGAAATAGCACCGGTCAGGCTTACGTGAAGTGTTTTATCTTCATGCCAAGAGGCAGCGAGCAGGATGGGACGGGTGGATCCATCATCACCAAACCCAACCGAAGGTGCCCGGTGGCCGCCCATCGCCTGAAGGCCCTCGCTGCCCAAACCAGGACGTGTTTGTGCGCCGGGGAGGTTTGTCATTTCCCCTTCCCAGGAAAAAGGTGTGCCGCTGGGAGCCGCGCTCCGGCCCGGCTCACACAGGGCTACGCCGGGTGGCTGGGAGCAAAGCGGTCCAAGTGCCCAATGGAGCACCGACTTACCCCATTTGCATGCTCCATCAGGGTAATTGTGCAGCAAATTATGCATGCAAATGAAAGCTAGCCTTCTCCCACAAAACTTTATTTAATTAACGTGAAGGGGCTGACGAAGCCTCAGAAATCAAAGCCATTCAAATTGAAGGCTGGAACTCTGTTCCCCAATTCTCCCGGCTGCTCCAGGAGCACCAGGAAGGGGAGCAGTGCCAGCACCCCTGTTCCAGTACCCCTATGCCAGCACCCCTGCAGCAGCACCCCTGTGCCAGCACGGATGCCTCCCGGATGGCTTCACAGCCTCCCCAAACCTCCCACCCTGGTTGTCACCAAACCTGGCCATTTTAAAGCATTTTTTTTTGGTGCTTGTGTCTTGTCATGGGTACTGAGCAGAGCTAGGACTTGGTGCCCCAGTATCTGCCTCAGCTTTCCCAGGACGCTGAGTGCCCACAGCTCCAAGGGCTCTACATGGAAGGTGGGTGCTGGGTGCCTGCACCCATGGGCACCCCTAACCACTGCCCAGAGCAGCAGGGTCTGTCCCAGGGAGCTCCCTGGCCTCTTTACATCCACACATGGTACAGGAGATGTAAGAATGGACAGAGAGGTCTTGGGAGATGCCTCCACGGCTCTCGCTCACCCATACCTCCTCCAGAGCGTGCAGGTCCCCTCCTTGCCCAGGCTCTCCAGGGTTTCTCCCATGCTCAGAGCACTGGCTGTGGGGGGGGAAGCCGTGTGAGGTCTGGAGGGGTGTCGGGGAGGAAAAGGGCTCTGTCTGGTCCTCGGTGGTGCCACGGTGAGGCACCTTCCCGTTGCATGCCCTTTGGCACACCACGGTGCAGCAGCCAAAGCCAGCCTTGCTCTGAGGAGGCATCCCCGAGCCCAGCACACCAGCCACATCTGCGGCTCATGGGCCAGGACGCTGCTCTGTGCCTGCTAACACTGTCCCTGCCCCACACCTCATCCCCCGGTCTTTGCACAGATGCTTCCCAAAAGCCTTGTGCTTGGTCTGGACAGGGACACCCGGACACCCCTTAAAGCAATGAGCAGAGGCAGGAAAAGCTGTGTATAAAAATGCCTGGTCTGTGCATCCCCCTGGTTTCAGGCCACTCCAGTGCCTGCCCTCGTAGGGGAACCCCTCGCACCCCGAGTGCTTGTGGCCCCACTGATGCTGGCTGGAAATAGCTCTGCTTTCGCTGCCGCTCACGCAACTGCCTGGAAATAGGACGGTGGCTGGAGCCCAGCATTGCTCAGTAACCAGCTGGACGGGATTCCAGCAATAATTAGCAACCTTGAGATTTTGAACTGTGATTCAGTGGCCCACCAAGGGTAATTCGGTCCACCCTGCCGCTGGCACGAGAGTTGCTGTCCTGCCTCTGTGCCCCGCTCGCTCCGCAACCGGTTCATGGGTGCCCACCAAAATGGGGAGTGCAGGGTGGGCAACGCAGCTCCCCGGAGCAGGACGAGCCTGCCTCACCCCACGGTGGTTCCCAACCTCCCAACGCTGCGTTACGATGGACACAGCATTTGGGGGAAGCAGCCCAAGTTCATCACAAGCTGGGGACAAGCTCACCAAGTTGCCGCAGCTTGGTCCCAGCCTGCCAGCCCCCAGCCCAGCCTCGCTGCATGACTTTCCCCTTCTCCACCTCCACTTTTCTAAGCGGAGCTGGGTTTCGTGCTGAGGCTGTGCACAGCCTGCCATGGACCGCAGCGGCTCTCTCCCAGCATCCAGGATGCAGCTCCATGGCCACCCTGTCCCTCACGGACACTCTCCTGCAGTTATTAAGCTCAGCTCTGGGCACAAGAGGTTTTCCTGAACAGGGACGCACCGAGAAAGTGCCCCGGGACCGAGGGATGCTCGGAGCCGTCGGTACAAAGCTACCGTCCCCTGCCTGGGCCAGGGACGAGGTTTGCACCTCGGGGTTTGGGTCGCTTCAAGCAGCCCGGGCTGGGCGGGCAGCGGGGCTCCGTGCCGTGCCTGGCCCCGGCAGAGCGGCCGCCGCAGCCCCGTGCGCCCCGTCCCACCGGGCGCTGCTCCCCGGTGCCTCCCCGAGCGCCCCCGACGCTGCGCTGCGCTGTGCGGGGCTCGGCTCCCCCGGTCCTGCCCGTGCGCTCCGGTCCCGCCGGTGCCTCCGCAGGCTCCGGTCCTGCCCGTGAGTCCCGGTCTGCTCCGGTCTCCCCGGTCCTCCCGTGCGCTCTGGTCCCACCGGTCCTGACCAAGCCGTCTGCATCCTGCCCGTGCAGCCCCGTCTCCCCGCAGGCTCCGGTTCCTTCGGTGCGCCCCGGTCTACTCCGATCCCTCCCGTCCTGCTAATGCCGCCTGGATCCTGCCCGGTATCCCCGCACATCCCGGTGCCCATCGGGGCGCCCCGGTCCTCCCGATGTCCCCGCACGCCCCGGTGGCCCCGCACGCCGCTCTCACCCATATTGACGAGGCTGACGACGGTGTCGGCGCGGCTGACGACGCTACCGGGCGGGGGGCTTTGGGTGCTGAGACCGGTGAGCACCGGCCGCGATACCGCCGCCTCCTCCTCCTCCGCTTCCTCCTCGCCGGCCACGGCGTGGTAGAGGTCGAGCATGAAGAGCGGCGCGGCGGCGGCGGGGGTGCGGGCGGCGGCGGGGGTGCGGGGCCGCGGCCGGCCGGGCAGCCCCAGCACGGCCAGGATCTCCCGCTGCACCTCCCGCCGCTCGCCGCCGCTCAAGCGCCGCTGGAGGAAACCGGCGGCGTGGAGGCGGCGGCGGAGGACGCTGCCGCTGCCCAGCTGGCACAGCACCGCCGCCGCCCAGAGCAGCGCCAGGGCCCCCAGCGGACCCCGGCCCGCCGCCGCCCCGCGCCCCGGCCCCATGGCACCGCCGCCGCGCCCCCGGCCACCCCCCCCCCCGCCCCCTCCTCCCCTTTACCCCCCCCCCCCCCGCCCCCCCCCTTTTCCCCACCGCGGTACGGTCCCGGTGCCGGCCCGCCCCGGCGGGGCGAGGGAAAAGGGATGGTCCCGTCGGCGGCGCCGCCCCAGCCACGGTCACGGCTCCGGGATTTCCCGGCCCGCCCCGCCCGGCGGCCCCCGGGGAACGGGGGGCATCGCTGGGCACGTGAAGCCGTGGATAGACGCCCCCACGGACACCCAGATCCATGGGCACCCATCCCTAGGGATGCTGACCCTCGTGGGCACCCAGACCCGCAGGCACCCATCCCTAGGGATGCTGACCCTCGTGGGCACCCGAACACATGAACACCCACGGGCACCCACCCCTACGGATACTCACCCTTGCGGGCAACCAAATCCATGGCCACCCATCCCGAGGGACACTCACCCTCATGGGCACCCAACCCAGACCCACGGGCACCCATCCTTATGGATTCTCACACTCATGGGCACCCACCCCTACAGACACTCACCCTTGTGGGCAACCAAACCCATGGGCACCCACCCTGATGGATGCAAACCCCCATGGGCACCCAAATCCATGAACACCCACCCACTCACCTCTGTGGGCACCCAATCCCATGGGCACCCAAACCCGTGGCCACCCAACCTGTGCATCCACCCTCACTGGCACTCGCTTCAGCAGCACCCGTCCCCATGGGCACCCCCTGACAATGGGTACTCGCCCTCTGCACCCGCCCCCCCATGGGCACCCCCTGACAATGGGTACTCGCCCTCTGCACCCGCCCCCCCATGGGCACCCCCTGACAATGGGTACTCGCCCTCTGCACCCGCCCCCCCATGGACACCATCCTCACTGAGCACCCACCTCACCAACACCCCACCCCACCACGCATGCACCTCACCGGGCGCTCTCGCCGGCAAACACCCACTCCAACAGGTACCCTCATCGGTCGGCATCCTCACCGGTGGGCACCCACTTCGCCAGTGGGTACCGGCACCACCGAGCACACTTGCCAGCACCCACTCGCCCACCTGGGCCTTTTAATTTGGGGGCTGGTGATTCCCTGCTCCGTTCTACGAGGAAACCTGGGTGCAGGCACCCCGTGGCTGGCACAGCCGTCGCCTCCCCCGACGGGATGAACGGCTCTTGGCTCTCATACTTAAAAAGCTAACACTGCGGAATAAAGTAGGAGGCAAGATTGTTTATTACCGCAAGCAATTTTAATACAAAAATGTGTCTGGTTTTTAAACAATTCATTGGTAGAGCTTCAGTTTTGCCTCAATTTAAACCAATTGAGAGAATCACACAGCAACACGGTCAGAGCCGGAGAGGAACAATATTTAATAAATACAGGAGCTCTGGAGAGCCCTCTCCCCCGGCCCGTCTCCTGGTCACTTGGTCAGTTTGATTTTATTACAAAGAAAAAGTAGCGTACAAAAGCGAGACAGGACTTGTAGCAAGTGTGCTGGTGAGACTCATTTCAAGGACAAGCAACTGTGCGTGTAAGTCCAGATTTCTTCTAGGAGCAGAGGTCACATCAATCTCAGCCTGGTTGGAAGTGGAATGACCAGTTAAATAATAAATAGGAAAAAAGAGATGCAGATAAATAGCGATTCTGTAAGGAACACCTTGGGTCGGTCTCTTAGCCCATCAATCCGGAAGAATCCTCTAATTTGTAGGACCCGCCACCGCTAAGGGATGTATCTGAGTGATCCAGACCTGCAATCTTACCAGCGTGCTCTCCTCTGGCCAGCTTCAGCGTGAACCCCCTCCCCAAACCCCTCCCCATTTGTTTTGTTCTTTAAAAACGAAGTTGTCGGGACAGTATTTTCAAGACAGCAAAATGTCATGACCTTTGCTGTAGTGTGTGCAAATTTTATTAAGTCAAACTCCGCTTTTCTTCAGGTAAAACCACATAGCTTTAAAAAAATGGAAACATAAGCCCCAAGTCCCCTCACCTCATGTTTCTCTGGTTGAGGTATCTGTGATTTACAAAAAGAGAGTTCCTTGAACACTGTAGGATTCAGGTCTTTGCTTTTAAATATAATTTACCTTGCTGAGACAGCAAGTTAAGTTTATAAAGATGCATTTAGGAAACAATCCTAAAAGATAAAGCAGGTTCGTACCCTGCACCGCGCAGAAATCCTATTTATATTTTAGTTTTTCTTTACACTTTCACATCTTGACCTTTTTTTGCTTCCTTTTTTTTTTCTTTTTTCTTTTTCTTTTCTTTTTTTTTTTTTTTTTTTTTTTTCTTTCTCTCCCACATTTCACTTTTCCAGGCCCCTCTCTGAACAGGGGTCACCAAGAGGCAATTTTTTATCTACATAAATATTCACATGAAAATAGTAACTTACAAAAAAGGAAAAAAAAAAAAAACCAACCCCAAATAAGGCAGCTTCATAACACAACTTTCTTTTACACTTTTAACAATATAGTTTCTCCCATTTAGAATAAATATACATCCAATGTACGTAGCAGGGTTAAAAACTGGACACAGGTTGGGTTTTCTTTCTTTCAGGAGGGCGTGGGTACAGTATTATCTTTTAGGGCCTGGAGTTTTTGGGGTGGCAGTGGTGGTTTTCTTGGACATGGTCGGGATTTTGGAGGGTTTGGCCATCCCCCGGCGCGAGCCGCCCTGCCCGCCGGCCACGCTGCTCTCCGAAGTGTCCGAGCACGCCGACTGCGTCTCCAGCAGGTCAAAATCGGAGGCGTCGCTTCCCCGGCGGCTGCTGGCCCGGCTCCCCGTGCGGCTCCCGGCGCGGCTGGTGGGACGACTGGCTGTTTTTTTAGGATCTGCAAGGGGAGCAGAGAGCGCCGTGAGCAGCAGGAGGAGGAGGAAGAGGAGGAGGATTCCTCCCCATCCCCAGACCGACCGGCCCCCAAATCCCCAGCACCTCTGCGGCTGCGCTTTCAACCACCCACCCCGCACCCCTTAAATGGGGGGTTCAGTGTCAGGACTGATTCCTTCCCTCGCCCTCCAAAACCACTGCAGCCTCCCCCTCGGCCAGGCCGTAGGCATCAGCCTCCCCAGCTCGCCACGGGCTCCGAAATATTTAATATTTTCTCCACCAGTTTAAGCAACCGAGTAGGAACAGCGGCAGCAGGAATTTTTCTTTGCACCCAACTTACCTGCCCGACTGGTTTTGGCACCTGTAGAGACTGGCGAGGAGCTGTTACTGGTGTCCCCAGCCAGGGAGGTTCGGCTGGAGTGGAAGGTGGGTCGTTTCAGCTTGCTGCCCGCGGAGGGGGTCACCTTGGGAGGAAGCACACACAGAGCATCTTTTAGGTGGCACCTGGGCTG
This sequence comes from Leptosomus discolor, assembly GCF_034619465.1. Classification (NCBI taxonomy): domain Eukaryota; kingdom Metazoa; phylum Chordata; class Aves; order Leptosomiformes; family Leptosomidae; genus Leptosomus; species Leptosomus discolor. Next base: position 5,152,035 of record NC_141419.1, read on the forward strand.
TAACGGGCCAAGATCACATCCGAGATCAGTCCCTCGGCAAAAAGATTTTGACATTGAAGGAACACCCATCTTAACGGTCAAGGAGAACACAAGCTGTCGTTTCAGCAGCGGTTAATAAAAAAAGATAAAAGCCTGGATTCGGAAAATTTGGAGGGCAACGGCAGTTTGTGCGCTGCAGGCTGATGCACAGCTATTTGTGGGGACAAAAAACCAAAAGCAAAGCTGTTACCCATCCGGAGGAGGACAGCATCAGCTGGGCTCCAAAAGCTCCACAAAGAGAACGTGAAATCTTGCAAAACCAGGTTATTTTAGCATCTCAGCAGCTCAGGACCATTTTGGAAGGTCAAATACAACGCAGCGTCTGGAGAAATGCGTCCCCGTTGTAGGGAGGCATCAGCGCAGCGTGACTCTGGGAGGTGGAGGGACGTCGCCCCGGTGCCGGTGCCCCAGGCAGGTCCACGCACCCACCCCCCCTGGGCAGGCAAATTTGAAAATCAAGGCACCAGCGACGACCAGGGACACAAACCACAGCGAAACAGCTTCGGTCGCATCCTGAAACGTGCTTTTCCTGACCTTTAAGATGTTGCAAAGGTGGGTGGCGGGGAGGGGAAAAGCAGCACAACAGGCAGCTCTGCTCCCGCCGCTGCGGACGAAAGCGAAGGGGAAGGTGCTGGGAGGGCAGGGTGCCGGCAGGGCGAGGGCACCCGGCTCCGGCTGGAAAGGGCAGCTCCAGTTTCCACACACCAACCAAAGCTCTGGGTTTTGGGGCAGCGCTGCAGGAAAGCGAGCGCTTGTGGCGCCCCCAGTCCCCCGGGGCTTGGCGGAGGGCATCGCTGCAGGGACGGCTCCAGCCCAGCTGGATGGGCATTCGTGGCAGAGGGCATTTCCCAACGAGCTTTAAAGCAAGAGCTGGAGAGGTTTCCCTCCATCCCCTGTGATTTTGGGGAAACTGAGGAATCTTGAAATGTCATGAAACTGGAGCTGCAGCGGGGGAGAGGGGCAGCTGAGCAGCGGGCTCCCCTTGGGGCGCCGCGGGAATTAAAATCCATTAACGTGTGATTGTGAAGGTTTTCATCATCAGAGATTTCAATTCTCATCCTCGATCCTATTTTATAAACATGTTAACAGCAGCAAGCAGGCAATTTAGGGCAATTGGGGAAGTGCTCCTGACCTTCTGATGATTTAAAAATAATTCCTTTTCTGCGTGAAAGCACCGCTGAGCAAGACGCAGTTGTCTTGCCGGCGCTCACCACCGCTCAGCGAACCGCCGAGATCTACCCGGTATTTCTCATCACCGAATCACAAGGTCAGGAATGTCCACGAGGAGGCTGAAACTTTAGGGAGAGCAAAGGCCTCAGCCCGAATTCATCCTCCTGGGAGTGTCAAGCCGGTGACAGCGCCGGACACACCATACGTGCTTCAACACGGTGAGAAATACAAGCGCTTCATAAAAATGAAGGCGACGTGGTTACCGTGCATGCGCTGTAGCTGATTTTCAAGTCTCAACTCGGCTGCTGGATTACAATTTTTGAAAGCCAAACACGGCCACTTTTAAATGCTTAAAAGCTATTCAAGCTTGGAAAATGCCTTTTATTTTTTTTTTGAGCACAAGAGGATCAACGTCGCTCTCTTGGTTAATGGTAAATGTGGATTGCCAGGCCGTTGGGCTTTACTCTAAGGTCGATGTTTTATCTAATCCGAGTTAGAAACTCATGAAAAACGCTAACAGTCCGAGCGTTAGCGGTGCTAACAAGCGCTGCTCTACCACAAGGAAAGCGTTAAAACAGGCAGGGGGGCAGGATTCTCTGTGCCAGCGGCACTCGGGCCTGTCAGCGGGTCCTCGGGGCGGCGAGACCATACTCTACCTCGGCGCTCGAGAGCTGGAAGTCGGAATAATCGAATCCCCTCAGGGGGGTGCCCGCTTTACTGTTTATCAACCAGGGTTTGTCATAACATCGAGAGAAGTGATGTGGAGTCTGTGAAATGGAAAATCCAAGGAGGGGGGGGGGGGAGAGGTGGAAGTGAGTGGTAAAAAAAAAAAAAGAAAAGAAAGAAACAGGAAAAGTATCTGGAATGAGGGAAAACGGCACTCAAATGAAACGAGAACCAAACAGGAAATATATAAATTAAAATAAAGGGGAAAAACCCAAACAGATGATGAAGTAAAACATGCATGGGCGAACGATGTGGTGGGAAAGGAGAGATGCTGGGCGATCTTCTTCCTGTGTGCCGGCCGGACACCATGGCTGCGGCACAGCTCTGCCTCGGGGACCAGGAACCTTCAGCTACACTGCGAGCGCCGGGGACCCTCCTGCGGAGCCACGAGCGCCCAGCTTGGGCTAAAAACCTGTCCTGCACCGTCCTGTCCCACCCATCCCACGGGGACAGCGGGGTTCTTCCTACAGACACCATGAACACCTAGAGACTGCAGTAACCATCAATCCCCTGATCCCCAACCTTCCTCCTCTTCCTCCTCCAAACACCTCCTGCAGCATCTCATCTCGCCAGGACGGGTTTGGAGGCCACCGGTTCCTAAAGGAGAGGAAAGAGGAAGGCTTCATGTGCAAACCCCACCTTGGCTCCGCTGGCCGGAGTGGCGGGAGAGGATGGCATGGAGGCGCAGCTGTGGTTGCTCTGGCTGGCGCTGGAACTGGATCGCGTCGGGGAGGCTGCTCGGGAGGACGGTTTTGATCTTCGGCCTCGCGATCGGAAGGGTGTCATTCCCTGGGAGGCCCCCTCTGGCAAGATGAATTTCTCTCGGAGTTCCAGGTTGGTCCGTCCTCGGGCTGGAAGGGGACAAAGGAGAGGAGACCTGAGGTTGGCGTGAACCCGACATTGTTACTGGGGCTCAGGAGGCTCCGTGGGTTGGAGCGCACATCCTTGCAATGTCTCCCCAAGCCCATCTCCAAGGGCAGTGAGACCATCCTGGCTCTCTTGCTCTGCCCGAACCACCTCCCACCACGGATCTTTGAGCTCTTTGAGAAACTGGCCCATTAAAAGCTGCCCGAGGCCCAGGGATTCATACTGGATGCTCTGTTATTCTCTCGTGTCTCGGGGAAAGCACCCTGATGGCTTAAACACATCCATGTTACAACAGTGGCCAATGTCATCTTTAACATGGCTTCAAAATAGCAAGAGCAGCTTTGAAGAGTTGAGATTCTGCTCTCTCACAGCTCTGGGCAGCTCTTCACCAACTTTTGGGGAGAGGTGAGAGAGAAGCGACCACCACCCATTAAAAGCCAACTTTAAAATTTTCACCCAAACGCCCCAAAGAGCTGAAGAGTCTCCCTTTGACAAGCAAGGGGCAACCAAGCAGGAAGAAAATCTGCAGACTTCAGCTCCTGGGCCAGCTGGCATGTGCCAACGTGATTCATGCTCACAGTGTTCGAACAGAGAGTGAGGGCACGCACCGAGCCTTACGGGACACGGGAGCGATTTTAGAGTCGATGCATGATGGACCAGAAAGCCCAGAAAGCAATTGCAGAAGGGAAGCACCACGCTGAGATAACCAAGGGATGGAAATAACTTTGATGTCAGCGCTGTAAAACATCTGCTGCAAAGCACGAACGGGGGAGGCCGGAGGAGCAGGAAAACCCTGCAGGTTCCCCGCAGCAAGCGGCGCGTGCTGTAAATCATGCTGCTTTCAGCAGCAGCTCTCGGACAGGAGGAGCAAGGAAAGGCTAGGCAGCAGCTTGAAGAAGACCTATCCAAAGCAATTATCATCTCAGAGACCCCAGTGAGACAGGGACATACAGAACACAGAGCTAAGCTCTCCAAAATACGCAGCTTTGATACACTTCATTCCTAGCCAGCCCCCTTGCTAATCCTCCTCTGTCCCCTGGTCACAGCACAGCAACAGCTCTGACCATGACAAAACCTCAAGACTGAAGGTTTTGGAAAGGAGGCGACCCTGGTTCTCTGTGCCCACAGTATGTGACCGTGGTCTGCATTATCCCAACCACCCCTTCTAAATGTGTCCCACCACCAAACACTGCTCAGCCCTAAAAACCCAAGATCTCGGTGGTTCTTCCCTTCTGATGTGCTGCTGTGTCTTCCTTAAGCTTATGTTGGTCCAGCAGCTTCTTACACTTGAATTTTCCTGCATTAATGCTGAACTGAAACATCTTTTTTCTTTTGCTGCCGGGCTGGTCAATCCCTGGGACATACTTGTGGAAGGTGATGCTTATTGATGCGCTTACAGCAGGATGTGGTGCTCAAAATCCCCTGAAGAAATCCAAGTCAGGCCTGAACAACTCCATGGACAGCAATGCCTAAATTTTACCATCTTCTGGCTTGGAACCTTTTGAAGCCTTTTGGGTGACCTTTACAAAGCTTAGTCCATCACCCAGAGTCACGCATATGCACTGACTGCTTCAAAGGGAAGCTGAGACCCCCAGCATGGCAACACAGCTCCACTCACTGAGGTCTTAAAAACCGAGAAACACCACCTTTCCTTCTTCTCCTCCCAAGACACCTGGCTAAACGCTGCGAGATTTGCTGCAGTATCGCCCGATCTTGTGATTTTAAATTCTGTGCTTTGCTTTGGATGCGTTTTCTCCAGCTCTGGCCAGTTTTCTGGGTAACCCAGACCCACTCTGGTCATTCACAGTCACAGCAGACAAGTTCTCAAACTCCCCTTACTGGGCGAGAAGACACCGGTTGTATAAAACCCGGGAACTGCCTTACCTCTGCAAGGATCATTCTTCACTAAAAATTCATCCAGGGCCATCCATCCTCCACCGACGCGCACCATGACCGTGCTCCGCAGGATACGGACCAGCCGCAGCTGCTGGGAATCGCCGAACTGCGGAGCCAAGAAATGGTTCAGGCAAGTGGGACACAACAAGGGACACTCGGCTCCTTCCCACAGCAGGCTGCACCAAATGCTTTTAGTGATCTATCGAACACTTTTAAGGTTTCTCCAGGTAAGTTCTTCTGGATAAGTGCAGGCTAGTTCCAATTTACTGGTTTTAAGATGATGCAACTACCCAAACCGTTTCATTTTAAAGCTGCAAAGAGAGAATTTTCTAGAGCAGCAAATCAGATTTTAGAATTTGGTCTTTGGATGGGTTTTCTCAGCCAGAATTACAGTTTTTCCTTCTACAGTGAAGGAAATAGAGGCTGGCAATGCAATGACCCTCCTGGTGCAGCCCACGTGGACAGGAGCCAGCCGATTCAGATCACTGAGTGCCGGTGAATCAGCAAGGCAAGCAATGCTGTGTCACCGCTGAGCGAGAAACCTCTTCTCATCAAGTCTGAAGTCCAGGGATTTCACCGAGCCTCAGACTTGACCCCACCAGCCAGAAAGCCCCCGCCGCAGCGATCGCCCAGTGAGGATGTTTGGGTGAGTGCAGAGTGATGGGAATCCAGGCAGGAATCCCGCAGCAATGTTGATTAGTGATTGCAATGTTCATTAGTGATTTTAAACACCTGCAATATCAAACAAGTGCACCCTGAATCAGAACCATGTGTCCGTTTTTCAAAGCTCCCTAAATAGCCAAGCCCAGGCTCCTGGTTGCCCTCTGCATCGGGCAGGCGGCAGAGCCGGTGTGGGACACCGGGAGCCTGGGTTGGATGCAGCAGCTCTGCATCGAGGTCTACAGAGCACCTGCTGTGGTGAGAAGACAGGGGAACCAGCCTTTGAAAGCAAAATCATCTTCAGAATGATTAAAAATAGGAAAAAAAAAAAAAAAAAAAGCAGCAACATTTTCCCTGGGTGGATAAGAACGCAAAAACCCAAGAGATTAAACGAAAACAGAGAGTGCAAAGCCACACTGAGACGGATCACGGCAGGCAGAGAGGGAGGAGGTAACAGCATCTCCGACCCTCCTTCCCACAGGGTCATGGGACTCTGGACTGGGCACTGGTGGGTCTCTCTGCTCAGGGATCCTACCAAAACCTGCTCGCCCCAGCGCGGCGGTGGCAGAGCTGCTGCAGCCGCGCTCGGCACGACCATGGTGCTGGCGGGCAGGGAGGAGGGCAGTGGGAGCTGCCTTCCCTCTCTCCGGGCTCTGCGTAAGGTGTCCTTCGAGAGCTCGTTCTGCACCAGGGAAAACCAGGGACGAGTCAATTCTCATTTCCATTGCCACATTTACATGACTTATCATTTGCTGTTGAAAATGTTTCTGTAATCGCTGCCTAAATTAAAGCCAGGGCTCTCATGGAACCGTCCACTTCCGAGACCCCCGTTTGTTTCTTTTCAGGCATGTTTTTTTGTAGGGCACCACCATTCCACCTGAAAAATAGGCTTTTCTATTTGAGCGGGGGCAGCGGGCACGTCATAACGGCACGTGATGCTCCGGTCTCGTTAAAAAAAGAGCTCTGTCCCCCAAACCAGCCGGCACTCACGCACGCCGCACCGCTCCTCTCGGGTCGCGACAGTAACGGGGATACATGCAGGTTTTGGGAGCCTTGCTCCAGTTAGGAGTTACTCAGTGGGTGCAGCGGGGATGAGGGTTTAGTTATCATTACCTATGGGATTAAAGGGGTGGACTCGGCATTCTCATTCCGTGGTGATTGCGAGCCAAACCCACCCAGAGCCTGGTACAGCTCCCGTGCGGGCAGCTGTATCCCTGCGGTTTCATCCGGGCTGGCTGTTCCCCGAAGGACAGCCCTGGGCACGAGCCCATCAGTACCTCAGCACTCCCCGCCGCAGGGTGCCGTGATTTGCCACTGGTTACCACCACCATCCCCAACATATCCAAGAAAGGAGCCACAGAGAGAAAAATCTCTCCATTTTTGTCAAATCCTGCTTTTTCCATTGAATTTTTCCCTTTTTCCTGCCCAATGCAGGTTTGTGGGTTTTTTTTTTTTTTGGGTGGCCCTCCCAGCTCAGGCACTGCTCTGTACCAGGCTCTGCTGAACAGCGCTCACAGATCACATCCTCCCACAGCAACAAAGGACAGAGCAGCACCACGGACACACAAAGCTACGTTTGTTAAAAAAAAAATAAATTAAAAAAAAAAAAAAAAAAGAAGAGGTGAGAGACAGCATCGCAAGGCAAACTGTACCTGATTGCCGAGGAAGAACTACGGAGGGAGAGGAGTTGTGGAGGGAGAGGGGATGGGGGTGGGTGGAAGGAAAGTCGAGAGGAAGAGGAGGGGAAAGAAAAACAAGAAAAACATTTATGGGATTAACAGTGCAATAATCATGAAAACTGTTAACTGCAGGTCGTTAGAAATCTGTGGGGTTTCTGCCGTTTGGGTGTGAGGTAGAAGCTCGGGGCTGGTGCAGCCGGGGGCAGGAGGGGCGAGCGCTGCGGCTCAGCTTCCTCCCGGCCGGAGCACCAGCCCCGAAAACAGCGGGGCAGGAAAGCGGGCAGCTCTGCTGCCAGCTCGTTTCACCAGTTCACCTCGGTGAACGATTTGAAACGTAAACAGCGAGCTCGTTACAAAGAGATTCTTTAAGGAAATTATTCTCCCTTCTTCGGGAGCGAGCTAAGAAAAACACAGGCATAAGGTACACTCATCCGCGAGGAAAACTTCAAGGGCGGCTGCCGGCGGAGTGAATGCAGCGTTTCACGGGGCCGGCGGGCCGGCTGCCCCAGAACAGGGCCACTTTTATGCTCTCCCGATTTGGGGAACGCCCTGGGGCCGAGGACAGCGCTGGGCAAACACGGCCCAGCCACCTCCGCCGGGAGCCGGCGTGCTGGAGCACGAGGTCTCCATCTCGCCCCGCCAAGACCAGGGGGGTTCCCCTGTGCCAGGCTGGGCACGCCGTCAGTGATCCCCCCCACCACCCCGGGTGGGAAGGGGGAGCGGGATTTGTGCTGCCGGGGAAGCGTTTCGCCCCCTCTGCCTTACCCGGTATTTGTTCTCGCCGATCTGCTCCACTTGAAATCTCTTGGCACACTTGCACTGGGCCACTTGCCTGGTGACCTGCCATCACCAACAAGAGAGGTAAGGGACCAGGATTTTGGGAGTCTCCCCCAATACAAGGGATAAAACACAGACCTAAGCAGCCTTTCCTTCAAAAACTTGGCAGATACTGTCAGTACTGGACAATTATTTTGGCTCAGCACCACCACAATCCTTTTTTTCCCTCTCCTTTTTAGAACAGAATCATAGAATCATTCTGGTTGGAAAAGACCTTTGAGATCATCGAGTCCAACCATCAACCCTGCTCTACCAAGTACAACCCGAAACCACATCGCCAAGCACCACATTTAAACGACCTTTAAACACATTAAGGGATGGTGACTCAACCACCTCCCTGGGCAGCCTATTCCAACGTCTGATAATCCTTTCAGTGAAAAAACTGTTCCTAACGCCTAGCCTGGTGCAGGGTGGGTTTTGTCTTCCTCACTGCCAACCTGCAGCCTGAACCACTCCAACACCGCCAAGCACCCATCTCCTTTGGTGCTTTACCTCGTCTTCGATCTTGTCGGCATCAGTGGTGGGGCGGTAGGCATCCTTGTTGGGATGGAGAGCAGCCACAAACTCATAGTAATCGATGTAGCCGTCGCCGTCACGGTCAAAGATGTCGGCCACCGCCGTCATCTCCAGTTTCGTGGTGGGGAATTCTGGAAGAAGAGAGAAATGAGCAACCGGTGCAGGGACCTCACTCACCAGAGCTGGGGATGGTGGAGCATGGTCTGCATCTCAGGCCTTGAGCAGGGACAACCTTGTCACAGCGGGGCGGCCATTTTCCAAGCTCACGTCAGGCAGGCAGGGACTTACTAGAGGCCAGGATGCCATCGATAAACTCCTGCCGGGTGATCTTCCCATCTTGGTCTTTGTCGATGCGCCGGAAGAAGTCCATGACGCGGGATTTCTTGTGGTTCATCCAGCGCATATACTTCTTCCGCCAGACATCGAAGTCAAAGTTGGCAAATTCCTTCAACTGGAAGGAAACCCGTGAGAGTCAGCGGGGGAAATCCCCACAGGGGAAGCACCCCCAGCTCTACAGCACCCTAAAACACCAGCCTTCGGGCAAAGCCCGTGCCCGGGCTCCCGATGCTGACGCTCACCACCCGCCCTCCCGGGAAGGTTAATCTGGGTTTATCCAGGTGAGCCCCGTTAACAAGGGGGCCGCTCTGATTGACTTTCAGGAACAGAAGGACACACAGCGTAGCTGACAGCCACCACGTGGACCGCGCATCACGGAACCATCGACACGGGATGCAGCGTCCCCCACGCTGCTATACGTACACATACGCAGAGATATCAGCTACTTGCACACAGACACACACAGCCCCCGTCTCTGCTCGGGCATTTGGGGATGCTTCCTCACCCAGATTTCACCTAACGACTCGCCAGGCTCTGCCTGGGAGGAATACCCACTGCTGGCATCATTTTGGGCACGTGTTTCCCCTCTCCCTTTCCCTCTAAGCAGCTGAGAAGGGATTTCTTGCTCATCTTCCAGGTAAGACAGCGGCTGGGGCACATCTCAGCTCTGCAAACCGTGGCCCTGCAGCTCTGCCACCAGCCTCAGACGAGCCCCTCACACTCCAATTTAAACTAACATCCTTTTTATCCCCCCAAAAAAGGACTCCCATGACCCCACCAGCTCAAGCAGCTCACAGCAAGGTAACGCAACAATTTTTAGTGATTTTTTTTTCTTTTTCCTCTAAACATTGTTGGAGTTAAAAGCAACAAAGAAAGAACATTAATACGTATAAACTGAACTGACCTACAGCAAAAGCAACAAAAAACAAAAACACTCACTTCTGGGCATAGCTGCTTTGTTAAGCATAAACAAAAACAAAAGTTACATTAGATGTTTGGAAAAGATATAGACAGTAATTGTTAAACTAATTACTAGGAGCAAAGCAGGCCTGGCTGTCATTACCTCTAACAGATACCCACTGCAGGGACACAAAGCAGTTCATTAATGTGCAGTTAATTACAGAAGGTAGTTTACAGCCTTAATATTTTAGGAGTTTCTTTTTTTATTTATTCTTTTTCTTTTGGCATTTTCAGAAAGGCAGCAGTAACCGCCTGCAAGAGCCAGGCAATTCAAGAGATGACACTAATTTAAAATGCTTCTTGCACCTCTCTGGCAAGCAACCCCCAGCACTGCTCCCCCCACCCTGCCCAGAGCAGCCGGCGGCCGTTACCTCCTCCAGTCTGTCCAGGGCATCGTTGAGCTTCCGCTGCCGCTCCAGCGCCAGCAGCCAGACCTGCTGCCAGCGGGCCGAGAGCTGGTTGATCCGGGGGTTCTTTGTTTCCGACTGGGAAATAATGGGCATGCTGGGGGGGGTGGCCTGACTCAAGGATTTTCCTGGAAAAAGGGAGAAAAGGAATTAATTGTTTGAGGTGGTGTTGCTGGGTTCAGCAAGTCTGGGCAGTCCAGGGAAGAGCGGCAATGAAATACGTTTTGTTTTTCAAATAGAAAACCTCCCACGGCCTCGCTGGCTGCTCTCCGGAGGGGTGCGGTGTCCCCAGGTAGGAGGACAGGGTGACAGACAGCTCTACACCCAACCCCCCACCCCCAGCACTCCCTCTGCACTTGAGAATTCGCACTGGACTCCGGCTTCAAGAAACAACATAAAACCAGACCCCAAAACCTCATCACAAAGCAACTGCAGAGAGAAAGAGAAGAGCAGCGACAGCACAAGCTTCCCCAGGCGCAGCACATCCCGGCACCGGTATTTTGGCAAATGCCACCTGGATTTTCCCCTCCTGACAAGTTTCAACTGCCTTCCTGGTGGCTGTCAATGCAGGATGCCTCGTTAACTGATAATCAAAGTTAATTAGTTTCCTCTGCGTTTCATTTCCTCCCATCATAGCACGTTTCACCGAAAGCTGCGTCTCAAGCAGAGACATACTGTTGCTGCGGGACTTCTCGATGAAAGGCCCGTGGGGAGGCTCAGTCGCTTTCCTCTTGTACGTCTTCGTGACCCGGTCCACGTCTGGCTGTTTCCGTGTCATCTCCTCCATAAAGGACTGTCAAAATACAGAAGGGACAAGAAAAACCTTTGGAGTTTTGAGATGTTTTCGCTCTCCTCTTGCTCCAGACCCTCACTGGGACACACCAAGCCCACAAAGATGTGAGCACTAAGCACCAGCAATGGGGGCTTGTGGTCAAGCTATTGCACAGCGCTGGCTTGGATCTGCAAACGCTGGAGTTCATCCCCTGGGCTGGCTTTGCTCCCAGGTGACAGCTCTGGTTGGGTCACACGCTGTTTCAATAGGGACTTCCAAGAGAAGTCAATGCCTCCTCCATGGAGGGGCAGGAAAAAATGCCCCCGCTGCCTCTCTGCTGAGTGTCTGCCGTGTTCGGCACTGGGCTCACCTGGTGTTCGGAGATGAGGGCTTTGACCTGATCGATATTTTGTGGCATGGCCTCCTGGTCCCGCTGGATCAGGGTTGTCTCAGCCCACTGGATCCAAGCCAGGAGCTCTTCCAGAAGCTCTGCATTCGCCACCAGCTCGGAGAGCGCAGACTCCAGCCTCTGCTGGTGCTGCTTCGCCCACGTGAGAACCTGTCGGAAACGCAGAGACGGCCATCGGCCCAGTGTGGGAAACCCGGGGCAGGAACCAACACCATGTGGCCATCCCTGGTGGTGGTGTTCACCACCACCCCTCACCGTCAGCCTGGAACAAAGCCTGGTGGACTCACCTCCTCGAACCTGGCTCGGATGATGGTGATCCAGTGTTTGATCGTGGTGATGCAGTCGGGATGGCAGGCGGCCAGGATGACCTCCCCCATGCCCACCGCCGCATTCACGTCCACTCTTTTCTCTTCCACTTTCTTCATGAACTCCTGAAAGGCCCAAAGGAATTATTTCGCAATATTCTCCCCCAGAAATTTTGCTGGGGTTGCGTTTCAGAGCTCTCCGCTACCTTGTGCGTGTCAATGAGGGACTGCAACGCCTCGGCGTCGTCGGGAAGCGCTCCCCGAAAGCGCAGGGACTGCTCTGCCTCCGAGAGCCACTCCAGCAGCATGTGCACGGCCGTCCTGAACTCCTCTGCCTGCGGCGACAGAAGCATAGGTGTTAGCCCTCCTCCTTCTCCCAAAACGGGCCACTCCATTCACTGCTGAGAGCTGGAGACACAAAAGGCTCAAAGGGACTTTAAAAACAAATTAAAAAAGGGAAAATTGCCCTGTCTGTTGGCCTGGGTTTGGGCAGCATCAGCAGACGGGTCCTGCAGCAGCCGAGCACCTCCCTCCCCTAGGCATCAGCTGCACTGAAGAACTAAGTGTTTTTAAAAACAGCACAACTACCTGTATTCTGACCTATTTGGGACTTGGGTAGTTTATTCTGTAAACTGCCTACTTGACATAAAAACTACTGAAGAGCCTTTGACCTTTTTCTTTTTTTTTTTTAGCTTCAATCTGGTTCTCTCTCTTGCAGTGGACATTAGCAAACACCAGCCTGGACAGTCTCTGACCAGCTCTCTATTCCTGCTGTATATATCAGTGAGATCTTTTCATCCTCCCTTTTCAAATCAGCCTTTATGGGCTCTTCTTTACGGGAAAGAATAAGTAAATAACTGACACCAACCCACTGCTGTGCAGTTCTCACTGGTAGCTGCCACAGGCCTGCTCAGCTGGGAGATCAGTCACTGGGCAAATGCTCTTCTCCGAGGTTTGTGTTGACCTCCCGGCACAAACCTGGAGCCCAGGAAAACTCTCTGAGACCGTTTCCACCCATAGCCTTCTGCTCACCTGCTTCAAGGCCTGTTCGAGGCGGGTTTGTTTGGACACGGACAGCTTGCACACCGTGTCCCACCGGTTGCTCAGCTCCTGCAGCTGCACCTTCACCCAGGTCGTGTCATCTCGGCTGTTCTCGATGAGCTCCCGGCCAGAGCGCTTGAGCACCTGGACTGTCCCTGTGCGCTTCCCCAGCTCCTTCTGGAAGACCTGGAGGGAGAGAAGGCAGGAGCTGAGCAGGGCTAGTCAGTCCCAGGGGCTTGTTTCACACGGGGGAAAAAACCAAACAGGGGGGCACATCTGAAATAGTCTGGAACATGGGTTTTGCACCCATACCAGGAATCCACCACAGCCCGGTGTGATGGGAGGGCAGGCAGGCAGGGAGCTGGACAGCACAGGCAGCTCCTGAGCACGTTTTGGTGTTGGTGCACACGGGCAGGAGCCTCAACTTCCCACCCTGGCAGAAGTGGTCGTGATCTGGAGCAGGCAAGCTCTAGCCCCTGCTCAGGCTGCAACACAGCAGCTGCCTTGAACGGATGCCCAAGCCCTGTCCAGGGATCTCAATGTATGACCTAATCCAAACGCAGGAGCACCAGTCTCCAAGACACACTGGAGAGAACTGCCAAGACCAGAGTTTATAGAGGACTATAAATTCAGCCACATTTTCAAAACTAAAACCTCAACAGATCTGACTGACAGCACCTTGGAAGAACAGAGCTCCAGCTCCTGTAATCTTCCCAGCAACATAAAAGTTTCTTCCCACTTATTCACCCTTTTTTTGCCCCCTTGTCCACGGCAGGAAAGCAAAGCAGCAAGACGCACAGCTCTGCAGCCAAGCACCAACTCCGGCTCCTCTGTTCTTTGGCTCTTGGCGAAGACAAGCCCCAGTCTTGTCTTGGAGAAGAGCTGGAAAAGGCTCTCTCACCTTGTGAGCATCCATCAGGTTCATGACCAGATCCAGGTCACCATGGACAGGCTGATCTTCAGCTAACTGGGGTTCCACCTTGTAGAGCCAGTCCACCAAGGCCTGCAGCGCATCCATGAACTGGCCAGAGAACAAGAGGGCTTCTTCCAGCTTGTGCTGCCTGAGAAACAAACATCCCTGTGAACTTCCATGAACAAACTCACCTCCTTTTATTATGTCCCAGCAATCTCCTCCAACCACCCCGTGAAACCACCTCCCCTCCTCTGCTCCCCTTTGATAAGAAGCCTTGGCAAATGAGCGCTGTTGGTACAACTCTGGGGCTGGACTTACCTTTCCACAGATTTGCCGCACACTGTGTCCCACTTATCCCGGACTTCTCCCAGTAAATTGTCCAGCTTTTGAGTGTCATCTGGAAGCAAGGCTTTTTCTTTGAGGGCTCTGCCCGTCCTGATGGTGGTGTCGTAGACAGGCTGCTTCCCCCCCAGCGTCTTCTGGAACTCCTGGGAACCCAAGAGAAAACAAAACTGCTTCAGAAAGCCTGGCCTTGGCTCTCTGAAGATGCATGGTGCTCGTGAAGATCCCCAGCTGAACGTTTTCCATGGCAGCGGTAGGTGTGGACACGCCTTTTCCCTGTCCTGCCAGCAGAGGAGATGTTGCCCTGCTCCCCCCCACCTGGTGGAGCACTTCCACCCAACGTCCAACACCAGTCTTGCTTTGGCAAAGCTCTACCTTGTGTTTGGAGAGCTGGAGCTTGATTTTGTCAGGATCATTGGAAATCTCCAGCTCCGAGTCCAGGTGATTCTCTGCATCCTCCAGCCAATCAATCAGTTTCTTCCAAGCTTCATGGAACTGCAAAGGAACAGGCACAAGTCTGGAACTTAACCCTGGTGGCGTCCCCAGGCCCCTTCTGGTCTCAAGACCTCCTGCCCTCCAAGGCCGGCCATACCTTGGGGTCTGTTGCACCCTTCCCACGTTTCTCACCTGCTTGGCTCGCTTCCTGGCATCATCAAGAGCCCGCCCCCGCTCCACCGAGCGCTGGACAACCTTCTCCCAGCGGGACTGGACGCTCACCAGCAGGTTCTTGATCAACACCACATCCTGCTTTTGACTGAGAAACTTCAGCTGGTTCCCAGTTTGATCCAGCTCGATGATCCGATCCCGATGAGCGTTCACCTCGTTGGCGAACACCTGCAAACAGCAAAGACATCCTCCTATCTGTAAGGGGAGCTGGATGGGCCTGCGAGCAGCCCGTGGGCGCAGAGGAGATGAGGTGCCACCCTTACTCTCTCCATCCTAGGAAGCCTTTGGGTGCTCATGGTACCAGTACCTTGTGCTCGTCGATCTGGGCCAGCACGGCGGTAAGGATGAGGCTGGCCGGGGGCGCGATGTTCAGGCTCTGCTCGGCCAGCGTGAGCCAGTTGATGAAGTCCTGGAGAGAGTTCTGGAAGTCCGTGGCCAGGGCCAGCGCCTCCTCCAGCTTCGCCTGCCGCAGCAAGGAGGAAGAAAGGGAGTGGGGGAAAAACACAACATGGAGGGTGAGAGCTCACGATCTGCGGTTTCGCAGACAGAGGCAGCCTTTGTGTCCCTGCCGAAACGTCCCTCTAACAGGAACCTCATCGCCTCGGCCCGGGAACGCGACCTGTTTACCAAGGGGAGGGGGTTTCGATGAAAGCCACCGCTTTCTTTCAAAACAAGAATCGCTCCTGAAAGGGGAGACCTTCATCGGCACAGGAGCAGCTGCGTCACCCTCAGCTTCCTGAGAAAGGGCTCACCGTGGGGAGAGCGGCTCAGTAAATGAGGTGGATGATATTTCGATGGCAACAGCTGCAGCACCACAAATTTATTCTGGGCTGAGGCCACTGCGTCCCTTGTTTTATCTCATCACCAGCCAAAAGCTTCGGATGGAGTCAGCTCGGAGGAGGATTTGGCCTGCTGTCTCGCAGAGGACCAACAAAGCCTGCCTTTCAGAGCTGCGGGAGGTTTCTTCCCACCTCTCCTCTAAATTAACCCAAAACGCAATTTTACTCTCATTTTCTGTGTGATTTAACCAACTCTGACAACTATCTAGAAAAAAAACAGTAACAGCTTGATGCTCGGACAGCACCACCTGAAAGACAAACCCAACCTGAGCAACCAAGAGAGAGGTTGTCTGAAAAAAACCCAACCCCAGCCCTCCTCTCCAGCCCTGACCAGCTTCATCCCTCCCAGGAAAGCAGAGCAGCAAAGCAGAGAGCAACTGCTGTCAGATCAGCTCACGGGGCAAGGGCGGACGGCGTCTCTCTGCCAACGCTACCTTTCTCTCCTCCATCTTGGTGCTGACCAGGCACCATTTCTGCTCCAGCAGCGCTACGCTCTGCTCCGTCTTTGAGCCAGAGCCAGAGTCATCGCGGTTCAGCAGCATCAGTCGCCCCTTGGCCAGCAGCTGACTGTAGACGTCCTCCTTGGCTTTGAACTGGCTGTACAGCTCCTGCAAGGGAGGTGTCACCGAAGCGTTAGACAAAGGAAGAGCTCGGCGAGGGGCCATGCCTTCCTGTGACTCAGGGTGACGAGAAAATTAGGTTTGGGGCAGGCAGCAAAGTGAGAGCAGCGTGTCACTTCGAGCAGATAAAGGTGGTTAAAGCATCGTGACACTTATTCCAGGCATCAAGTGCAAAATTATCGGTAAGAAGAGACCAGAGAAGCACTCTTCCTCCCATCAGATACAGAAGGGAGAAGTTTTGATGCTGATCTTTGACAGGCAGGAGCTTGCTGAATTATAAGCATTAAAAATCTCTCCCAAGAAATTACCATGTGGGCATTGAGTTGTTCCCGGGCAGTTTCTGGCAGACCTCCTGTGGGTTTCGATGCCGACAATTGGCTCTCCATCCTCGTTAGCCACAGGAGGAAGTCTTCAATCTCACCATGGAAACCCTGGGCCTGTTTGGGAACATATTATCGGCCACGGATCAGATGACATCAGCCACCATTGATCATGCGCCAGGGTTAACGCTGTGTTTGCCTCGAAACCAGATAAAAGAGGCAGAGCTGGATGCACCAGGGCGTTAAGGAGTTATACATGGTACATCCTTAACCACATGGGTGTGTCTGGTCCCTGCCGTGCTTCTGGGCAGGCACTGAACACTCCAGAACCAAGAGTTACATGAAAAACTTGCATAAAAAAAATCCCCGTCTCTCTCAAACTCTTTCCCCCTTCATTCCCCCACAAAGCGAAGGGGGAAGCGGACCCTCAGCAGCAACCCACTGCATGGGGGTGGTACCCCTGACGTGTCTCCCTGACCTGCTGGAGCGTGGACTGCAGCTGCTGCTCCCTCTCCTCTGTCTTCTGCAGCACCGATTCCCAGCACGAGTTCAGCTTCTCCAGGCGGTTTCGCAGGCTGCTCGCATCGTCCCCTGCGCTCGACTCCAGCAGCTCATTGCCCGCTTTGTTCACCGTCTCCACGGTCGCTTGGTGGGCCAGGACGTCGTTCTTCAGCACCTACACGAGATGGGGTGGGTAAACGTTGGACACGTCTCTAAACCCCACCCTGTGAATTCCTGCGTGCTCTCATGGCCTCGAACCAACTCAAAGCCCTCATGAGAAATAAAATCCTGCAACAGGAATAGACTGAAAAATGGAGCGGGAGTACTCACATGGTGCTTTGCGAGTTCAACCTCGATGACTTTTGGGTCTCCATTGATGGGTTTTTGCGCGTCGAGCAGCTCCTCGGTGTGGGTCAGCCAGGCCATCAGCTCTGCCAACGCGTGCTGGAACTGGCCGAGTGCCAGGAGAGCAGCTTCTAACTTATGCTGGGCAAGGACAGGGAAGGAAAAGGGAAGTTTACATCAGGAAGGAGGGGGATCATCCCAGCGAGTTTCATCATGGCATTTGCGAGAGCCCAGATCTTCTCTCTACCTGTCTGTGAGCAATTTTCTCGCCCAAATTCTCCCAGAGATGTTTCAGCTCTGTCAGTGGTTCCTTGATGATGTCTCTGTCTGTCTCATCTGTAGCTTTTTTTAGCATCAGTTCACCTTGGTGATTAAGCTTTTCCATCTCAATCTGCTGCTGGTAAACCTCCATTTTAAACTCCTGCCAAAACAAACAGGACAAAAACCAGAACAAAATGAATCACTGGAACGTGAGCTCTGCGATGCAAAGCAAGCCTGGGAGAACTGGTCCCACTCCGCCCGCGTACCTTCATCTCGTTCATCTGCTCCTTAACCGTGTTGAGGTCAGTGCCGACAGGAGACAGGTTGCAGAGTTTGATCACGGCGTTATCCAACCAGTCAAACATGGCCTGAAAGGAGCGCAGCCATCGTTAGCAAAGGGAATGGCAAGGCCTGCTCCCCCCTGCAGCTGGTTGGGGAAACGGGGCTGGTGCCTCCATCACCCTGCAACCACAGAACTTGTCTTTCAGGGCAGAGAGGCCTGCTCGGCCAGCACTCGCTTTTGCAAGCTCTTTCCTTCCCTCTCCTGCTTCCAGCATAAGGACCTGACGGCAGCCAGGCTCATCCTGCTGCTTTGTGTAGAAATGAAGGCAGATTTGGGAAGACAAGTGGAATCAAATATCTGCTCTTCCTTGGAGCTGGTTATTGAGCTCGTGCTCTACCAGAGGCTGCAAACACTCGCCCAGGAGATGTTTTCTGCTTTGCATTAGTGCAAATCCCAGTACAATCCCAGGGAGAGGATTTGCAGTGGTGTTCCCAAGGTCTACCCACTCCACACAAACAGCCCTGCCTCTTACTTGAAGCGTATCTTGGTATTGCACAGCCGACTGCATGGCTTCTTCAAGCTTTTCAAGCCTCTCCTTCCATGTTTTGTTTAGATTTTCCCACGCGTTGTTCATCTGCGGAACACAAGATTGCCCACAAAATTCGTTAGGCTCCTCTACTGGAGCTCCCACTTGCTCCTACCCGATTTTATCTGAAGGAGAGGCCGCTGGCTTTCCTACCTCATCAATGCTCTTTTTCACTTCTGGTTTCTCAGTTTCGCCACAGGCAAAAATTAAATCAGTTCCAAGCAGTCGGATGAATTCCAGCTCTTCATGCAAGCTGTCCGTCTCCTCTTTAATAGTCTACATATAACACAGGGACAAAAATGTTTATTTTTTAAATGCTCTTCCAAAATTGCCCCATGAACAGGAGGGCTAAAGCACGGAGAGCCTGTCCTGCTCTGGTGTCCTGCACCCCGGCCGACAGCCCGACGCCAGAGCCCAGGACTAGGTTACGCGGTGAGCAGACGGCCGTCCTGCTCACCAGCATTGCCACCACCACCCTGGTCTGCTCCCACCTCTGGCCACAGTGGCCCCTGCGGGCAGGGGTTGGGGGAACCAAAATAAGAACATCTGTAGTTAGCCTGACGTACGCCTGACCTGCCTGGCTGAAGATGTTGTTTATAAGAGATGTACTGTTTACAGGAGTATTTTGTCAATATAGGAATTAGGTTTTGAGACTCAAAAGTTGCAAACCAAAGTCAGAATGGTTATAAAAGGGAAATAGCAAGGACAAACTTAGCAGAGCATAAAGAAACATCCCTGCTCCCCAAGGTCCAAGTCAAGCTGAATGCACCTGAAGTGGATTTCACCACTTATTTGAAACAACCAACAACATACAAATCCAAGCCCATCCAGCTTTACACTTATCTCCGGTCTAACCAAAACCTAAACATACACTTCCCACGCTAGACAGCACCCAGATGCCTTCAACTCAGGCTGGGAGCAGAACCGTGCAAACTTCCACATCACTCAGAACAAGTAGGCGCACTACTCTGACCACACGCTTGATAAGGTTCCCAAAACAGCAGCAGATAAAGTGATTTAAGCATAATTTCCTTGTCTGGAACAGGGGGTGGTGGTGGTGGGGAGGGATATGTGAAATACACTTCTGTTTTTTTTCCTTGCAGTTCCAAATTGCAATAGAAATAATATTTCATAATCCCCCCGACTGCCTACAAAACCATTTTACAGCCACTTCTGGCCATGCTCATATCTAAGATCTGCCCCAATTTAGCTTACAAGCTGGGTGTGGACAAGTTCCAGACAGAGGTACAGTCCCACGGTCCTCACCTCTGCCGCCTCCACTTGCTGCTTGATGATGGAGGGGTCAATGCCTGGGCTCTCCAGGTCGTGAACGATGTCCTGTGTGTCTTTGATGGTAGTCAGGAGGGCTGCCATGTCGTACCAGAACTTCTCTGCAAGCTCCAGGACATCAAGGAACTTCATCTCACGTTCCTCTGCCCGAGCTTTGATGTCTTCCCAGAAGAAGACCATCTGATCCAACTTATCCTGGATTACTGAGGAAGGGAATGAAAACACTTACTGAAGAAGAAAACGTTTTTACAACTCAAAGGCATTTTGCAAACACTTTCTACTTAGAAACAGCCAAGAGAATATTCAAATGGGCATTAAAGATGGCCAGGACTATCAGAGCATTAACTCTGAGAGATACTGAGGGACATGAGAAACTCCAGCTTGCAGAAATAAAGCCTTTATTTATGTGCAGGCAAGCTCAGGGCAAATTTGCCTACATACTCTCCTCCAACAAACCTCTGTTCTGGCCACCTCTAGCGTGAAGCCTATGCTCACTCAGTCCATGAGCTGGCTGTTGAGCTGCCAAGAAAGGTGCCAATTAGTGCCAATCGTGTTGACAGGTCTTTTTGTGCTGGGGATGTTCCTTCCCTCCATTAGATGCTGAATCGACACCAACAAATCGTTTCACAGGGGCCACCAACGGTTGCCACAAGAGACCAGCTCAGGGTGAAGGCTTAGCTTGGCTGAGCTGAACCCTCTGCCTGAGAAGCCACAAATACTTCTTTCTCCTCTGGCTGATACTACCCTGTCTGCTCCAGATGGAAGCAGGCACCAGACATCTCCATCCTTCCTCCTAAGGTCAGGTGACCCTCTGACATCCACGCCTGGGACATCAAAGCCTCCCCAACAGCGGTGCTTTGGGGAGGAGAAGCTGAGCGCTGCCACCAGCCCAGCCAGTAGCTCCTGTTAAATCCACCTGGGGATACCTTTTGCTGCCAGGTCCTTGTCTGTTCCCTGCGACCGGCCGATCAGCTCTTCCCCGCGGCGTTTCAGAGCCTCGAAGGAGGGCTGCAGCTTCTCCAGCTCCACGGTGGCGTTTTTATTCTCGCTGATGCACTCCCGGATCTTATCGACCTCGGCGGGGATGAGGGGCGGCATGCGCAGGCGGGTGGAGAGGGTCTCCAGCGTCTCCAGCATGGGCTCGATTTTATCGTGAAACTGGAGAAGAGCAAGTCCATTAGAGTAGGCGAGAGGAGATTAAGCAACGCTGCATCGCTCCCTGCGTGTGCAACAGCCCTTAGCGCTGCACCCAGCGGCCTCTCGGAGAGGACAAACATTGCCTGCAACAGCAATTAAACCTGCAGCCTCCTGTTCACGCCTGCCTCTGCTTTCCTCTGCTGCCAACAGCCCCAGGCTGCACCAGCTCAAACCATACGTCAGCCATACAGACTCACAGAGCCGGCACAGGCAACTGTGAACCAAACACGGCAGCGATTTGTCACCCGATTCAACCCCACAGAATTCACATTTTTGACCGCTGTCCCGTCTCTTGTGGATGGACAGCGCGGCAAGAAAACCCAATCCCGGTGGTTCGAGCATCTGTGCAAAGATGCTGCTGGAAAAGCGCCCGTGTTTGGTGCCGACAGAAATCTCAGGTGCCACGCCAGCAAGAAAACCACCCCGGCAGGGTCAGCGGGAGATGGTGGAAGGCTGCATGCGCACGGGGAGGAGCGAGCTGCCATGGAGCTGGGGCTTCCACAAAAGCAGAACCAGAAAGCCAAAAGTGAGAGAGGAGGCGGGTCTAGCAGGGTTTATTATTACTAGAATTTTTTTTTTTTTTTGAAAGAAAAGTCAACTTTGGCCTTAAAGAGCCCGGCCCATCTCTGCCGGAGAGAAGGACAGCTCTGCAGTCTGGCTGCCAGCTCTGGTCCCTCTCTGCAGGACACCAGCGTTGGCGTTCGCCAAGTCCCAGGCTCCAACAGCGAAGAGGAGACGGGCTCTCGGTGCAAAGTTGATCGGGGCACGCTGGCTCAGCCAACAAGCGGGAGCAAACCGGCAAGTCCAGCTAGAGCAGAAAGCTCTGTGCATCGGTGTAAACTGCTCTGAAAGCAAAACCTCTGCTTTGCAGGAAGCATTCCCAGCAGAAGCTGGCCACGGCTGAGACCAGGCAGCCACGCAACGAAAGCCATCTCAGAAACGTGATTTCAGGCCCCCGGAGTTAATTTTTAAGCATGTTCTGCTGAGCTATGTGCGGACCAGAAATAAAAGTCTGGGTGTAAAATATTATCAGCCCAAAGAAAGAGTGTAAATGACCATCTGTGGTGGTGGGGCTTACCTCCGTAATCTGCAATGGTGGGGCGCAGTCAACACAAGAATGAAATGGGACCATGTGGGGAGGACGGGCACAGGCAGCAACACACACAGATAACACATTCCACAATGGGAGTGAGAGATGAGACGGAAGGGGGGTGTGGGGGGAAAAACTCGGAGTTAATACAAGTGCAAACCAAGAGAAGTGACTACACAATACAGGAATAAAAAAAAATAAACACCCAGACATGACAAAAACCAACTGTGCTACGATAACACGGAGTGAAATGAAACATAACTAGGGGTCATAAACCCTCAGTAGCAGAAACTCTTCACCCCCTTTCTGGACTTTAGCACCTACAGTCTCTGCCCTTCCTTTCATATCTCTGCTTCTGCAGTCATTGACCTTCTCTGGAAATGCCCAGACCCTGGAGATGACCGTTAACTCTCCCATTCAAAGGATCCCACGGTCGTTCACTGCACACACAGCTTATCAGAAATGAAACTTATCTCTCTTTAGAGAGGCTCTCTGGGCCCTTCCCACCTTGGGCGGACGCCAAAGCAGCCCCTTTGAACAAGCATCATTACTGAGGTTGTAAAAATTTATTACCCTATTTACTATGTCAAGATTCAAACGCCTTCTCCTCTGCTTTCACAGCCAGCACTGAGCAGCAGGAAACTACCCTGGAGGTGTCTGACCACGTTGTGCCTTATAAAGTGTTTTACAATCATAACACTCAGAATAAAACCGCATTTCAAAGCACGTGGCTTCCCCAGGGGACTGCGATAAGAAGACTCGGCTCTTTTGCGCCCCAGCGTACCTGGGTGGACTGCGAGACGGCTTCGTCAAGTGCGAGAGCCCGCTGGCACACCTCCTCCTTGATTTTGGCATACATGGCCTCAGCTGTCGAGTATTTTTTCTGCACCATCTCCCCTTCCTCGGGGTTGAGGTCCTTGAGCTGTGGTCCGATTTTCAGCAGCTTGTCAATATGAGGCTTATGTTCAGCAATGGACTCTCTCAGTTGCTAGGGAATAGAAGGAAAAAAATACATTTGTTTAGAAATCTGTTGAAAGCCGCTGCCTATTTATTTCACACAGCACTCCAAGAGCAGCGATCATATCTGGTAGGGAGCTCACACCGTGGATTTCTTGACCCAGCATCTGCCAAGCACATGGCACTTGGCTCTTCCTAACATGGCTATGGCTCTGCACGCACCGGCACTTCACCCAGCACGGGTCCTTCCCCGGCACGGCTGCTCCTGACCCTCCCCACAGCCCCACGGGGGACACCACTGAGAAAACGCGCTTTGCAGCTCTCTACCCTAAAAGCACAAAGTGGTTTTCCCTGCCACAATCAGGCAGGAGATCCAAAGGCAGCCAGGCTCCCTTGGGTGCAATCTGTATTTTAATAAGAAGTGCTCCAACGTAACTACTGATTTCTACATGGCACGCTCACGGCACACTTGTATTACATAGGCAGGATCCCCAAAAAAGAAGAGAATGGGAAAAAAAAAAAAAAAAAATCAGAAAAATCCAGAAAAAAGGCACTCTTGCCCCTGTGAGCGCTGTGTCCCTGTTTAAGGCAGAAGAACCGATGGCGCAGGAGATGCGAATGCCACGTCCTCGTACCCTCATGTCCTCCTGCTGCTGCTTGAGCTGCTCGTGATCGATGGCCGGAGGGGGCAGCTGGGAGATGAGGGCTTGAGTTTCCTCGATCCACGGGTTCAGCTCCTCGTAGGTCTCCCAGAACTGGTTGACCAGGACCTGGGCACGCTCCAAGCGAGCGTAGCGCTCCGAGTTGAGCTGGCTCACGGCTTCGTACTGTTGCACCAGGGACTCAGTTTTCTCCTAAAAAAAAAAAAAAAAAAAAAAAAAGAGAGGGAGGAGAGTTATAGCGAGGGATGCAAAAGGGCCCAGGAAAAGCGCCAGCTGCACGCTGCGAGCTGGAAGAGCAGGAGGTGCCTTTGGTGGCCAGGCGCGCAAGCTGTAATTCCAATTAAAGCAGCTTCAGAAATCTCTGTTGCCCCCCCCCCCCCCCCATCCCCAAACACTACGCTAAAAAGATGCAATAAAGGAGAGTAATAAATGCAAAGAGATTTCTGCTAACACTGGTGGGAATTACTAAAGATGGAGTAATTTTAAACTACTTCAGCCTGTGCAAGAGCTGAGCATTCGCCTCTCTCCCCTCTCTGTCTCCCCCGTCGCAGTAAATAGCAGAGGGAGGTTCACCTGGAGAACAGCTTTTTGTTCCTCCCCGCACGTCCCAAAGATCTCATTGCGCTGGCTGAACAGTTCATCCATAGAGTCTTTGTGCCGAATAATGTCGATGGAAAAAGCCTGCAGAAAGGAAATGCCCAAAGAAAGGAAAGAAATCAGAGCTGAGCCCAAGCTCTCCCCCCAGCCCATCCACAGGACCCTCCTGCCTGCAGCAGCTGCAGCAGAGCTCAGCACCGCAGAGACCACGCAAAACTCAGCACAAGTGTCCTGCAGCACACTGAAAATCTGGCTGAAAATGCAGATTACTGAATGTTTTTCTCATGACTCATCTACATCAACCTCTCTCTTTCAAAGGCCTGAAAATAGCTTTTTAAAATGAGGTATTAGTCCCCTTCCACACCCAGGCTCCTCACCAGAGGATCCATTCGTTAGTGAACACGTTAACCCCCCGAAATGATGCTCTCCAAGAACTGCATCTACCAATAACTTTGCCATTCCCAAGGTCCACGTGATTAACAGCGGGAAGCCAAGTTGAGCTCAATTTAACTTAATGCTCGACCGTTCAGTCCCTCTCCCTTATAACAATGTCTTATTTTTTTTTTTAAATTTTTTTTTTTTAAATCCAATAAGCCTGTATGCTGCTCTGATTGCCGAGGCTGGTAAAGGAAGAAAAGGGCCGTTTATTTAAAGTGCACGTTCTTTCAGGCATGAGCTCATCTCAAAGATATAAAAAAACCCCCCAGCGTCTCTTTGTTTCACGTCTGGCTGCCAGGAGGGAAACGAGGAGTCCCCCACTGCAAGGAACAATGTGAAAAGCAAATGTAAAAGCACCCTCATTAATCAATATATACATTTCTCTAAACCCTTCCCACTGCCAGCGCCTGCAAGACCCAGGCAGAGCTTGCTCCGGCAGCCACAGGGAAAGCCTTTGGAAGGAGCGGCTCTCTCGAGGGGAGTCCAAGCAAGAGCACCCATCCAGCCCTAAAGGGCCGTGCAAAGGTTTTGGCTCCTGCAAACAGACAGAAGGCTTTTTCCTTTAGAAGCCAAATGCTTATTTCTCCAAATCCTCTCTTTCTCCCTCATTTTTTCCTTTTAGTTACCAAGGACAAGTGTTGCATCTCTCCTGGTACCCTCTGCTCGGCGCTACAAACCCCAGAAGCCTTTCCAGGGTAAAGCTGCCCCCCCTGCAAACCCCAGCCCATCACCCAAACCGCATCCCCCTCGCTGCCCACCCCGTCCCCCTCCGGCAGCGAGGGCGCACGGACCTTCTGCACTTGCAGCTGAGCCGTCGTCTGGTCTTGCTCCAGGCGGATGGGACCGAGAGCCATCAGCTTCCGCTTGGTCTCAGCCACCCAGGCCAGCTCGGCGTCGGCCGCCTGCTCGTACTGGCACAGGGGAGAGGACAGGCAGCGCAGGTTAGTGACGGGCAGCAGGGTGACGGGCAGCAGGGACCGAGCATGCGGCAAATTGGGGACGGTGGGAGACATGGGGGGACCCAGCGGGACACGGGGGATGAATGCCTCGCCCGGGTGTGCAGAGGCGGGGAGGAGAAGGGGACATTGGGGCGGACACAGGTTTCGGACTTCATTCTCCTCTGAAAGGAGCGGCAGCCGCTGTCCTACGGCCGGTGTCGGGGGAAGGAGCATCGCTGCACCACAGGCACTCAGCGCAGCAGAGCATGCCAGAGCAGACGCCTTTCTCTACACCCTCCCTGCTCACGGGCAAAGGGACACCTCTCTTTCACACGAGCACTTTGCTCGCACGTTCAGCTTTGTGAAGTCAGCGCTCAAAGCCAGCGAGGGCAGTTAATCACAGCGCTCCACAGCCTCCAGTCCGTGCGGAATAAGCTTTTTTTGAGAGGACTGTTCGTCTGGAACAAATCCCCGTGCTATCATCACAACAGGGGATGACGTTTTTCCAGGCCTGAAAGTCACCTGTCACCGGTTTCACACCATCTACATCACGCATGCAAGCAAAAGCCCGCAAGCACGATAAGGCAGCACTGCCCTGGGAGCCTCGGTGTTTCTTTTCCAAACCACACACAAACAGGATGGGTCAGAAACCAGCCCCTCTGCCACATGCCACTGCTGGGGCCCGTTCATTTCTTGGCATTCCCGATGGGATTTGGCCCTCCTGTTGGGCTGTGCTTGCTATCCCTCCCGCCTCCATCATGCTGCGCAGGCTGGAGCGATGCCGAGCCGCTCGCTCCCATCCTCCCAAGAAAACCCATCAGCCCCTGGCGGGGTTATTAAATTACCTGTTGAGACCTCTGAATAGCAGCATCGATTTCTTCCACCCTCTGCTTGATGGTGTCACTGACGAGCTTGTAGCGCTCGTTGGTGTCCGACACAAGTTTATCCAGCCCTTCGCGGGCTCGCCAGGGAACCAGCTCCAAGAGAGCTCGGCTCACCTCATTCACCGTGTCCAGGACAAGCCTGTGCTCCATCACCTCCTTCTTCAGCTCCTGTGGAAGGCACCCATGGACACGTGTCCTTTTCAGCACTCCGCAGGTGACATCCCCCTCTAGCTCCTCCCCGGCCTCTCAAAACAGCGAGCAAATGCCCGCCAGCTCCCACCCCCACATCCTCATCCCCCGGGTGCTGCTCTGCCAGCCCCCACCTTTTGCCTCTGCTGGAACTGGGGTATCTGCTCGCCGGCAGGGGACTGGCCCCCACTGGAAGCCAGCTCATCCTCCACTTTGCTCATCCAGCCAGTGAGCTCCTCGTGCGTGGACTGGAACTTGGTGGCCAGCTGCCGAGCCTGCTCCAGTGTGCGCAGCGCTTTGGAGCTGGCGGCGGTGATGTCTGAATAGCGGGTCTTAATTCCATCCAGCTTCTCCTGGATCAGCAATACCTCCTCCCCTGTGAGACAGGAACAAAGGGCAAATGATGCTGGGCTGGGGTGGGGGGCGCAGGAAGATTTAAGCAGCCACCTGCCCCGTTCCCCCCTATTTTAAATAGCTAATTTCAGTCTCACTTTTCTTTATATCAGCGCAACTTCTCAGCCTATTTTTACTCTACTCTCAGAGCTGACATTTTCTACCAGCCAGCGTAATGTCCACCTCCTCCCTGGAATAGGAAGGAAGTGTGCTGCGAAGCCTGGCCTTGCCACAAGCCCGAAAGCCACCACAACTCAATTCTCAACTAACATGTCACAGCTCCACGAAAAAACGTCCAGTTCACTCTTCACTGCTATTTCCGAGAGGACGAGAAACTGCAAGCCAAATTCTTTGTAATCACTCTTCCTGCTACACGGCTCCCACAAGGACAGAGGTCTGTACATCTGCTCCAAGCAGGCCACATCTGAAGGAAATGCATCGCCCCGACCTTTCTTCCCACTCATAAACATAAACTCACACCCACGTGGCAACAGCAACAACTGCTCAGTATGGGAAAGTAATATTAGGAAAGGGCTGGGTGTATTTTTAACCTCTTTCCATGTGATTTAGCAGCTGGATGCAATGAGAAAACCCTCCCTCGCGTTGCAGGGCTGCTCAGCGCTGAGCATCACCACGCCAGTGGTGGGAATCACCCGCTCATGACGCTGTGAGGTTGGTACTTGGGACCAACCAAGCCCAACCAAGCACTAAGCTAGACTTGCTTGTGGCTCGGCATCCAGGTCTGGATGCAAAGTGGCTACTTTGGAAGTAGCCAAAAGGAAATCAGACCCGAGGGAGAACAGCCTCCTCCGAACGATGTATCACTGCAGAGCAAGGACTTCCCAGGAAGACCACGTGGAGGGCGGGGGCTTCCCAGACCCTCCACGTCGGTCAGAGCGTGCCCAGATCTTCGCGTTACCTGTGGTTTGCTTCAGAAGAGCTTGTCCGTTTCTAATGGCTTGGTCCACGTTCTTCTTCCTGTTCACAATTTCCTCATTCAAAGCCTGGAGAAAAGGCAAATTGGGGTTATCCTTTTGCAGGCAGGTCCTGCTAAGGAGAGCATGAACTGCTACTGAGCACAGGAAGGGTGGACCACAGTTCTGATACTTGTCCAGTCATCCTTCTGCTACGGGAATTACTGGGACTTTTGGGACCCAAGGCTCAAACCTTAGAGCAAAGCCATCCCAACCCATTGGATATGTGTTACAAAAGAACTTGCCCTTGTATTAGACATAACCTCACTCTTGAAAAGAGCTTGCATGGCCCCTGCGGAGCGGAAGCAGACAGCTTCCTCGGTGGCCAGCCTGGCTCAGAAAACCCACCAGGCTTTTCAAGCTTTCATTCTTGGAAACAGCATCCAGCTTTCTAAAGGCACAGGGTGGCCAAGTTTGCTCAGGCATTGTTCACAAAACAAATGAATCATTTGAAGTTCCACCCGCCCCCCCGCCTGGGGAACCCCATTTTTGGGGCTACAATTATTGTTTTTAACAGATGAAATCTCTTTACATTTCTCCAAGCCTAGAAGAGAACCAGCAATGGAACAAACTCTGCAAAATTAAAGTCAGACCAGAATCAAAAATAAAACCAGATAAATGCAACAAAATAAACAACATAAACATGGAAGAAAATGGAAAATACCAGCTGGTCGGCGTGCTGCTTCTGCAGGACGTCCCGTTTGTAATCCTTTACGGATACCGAGCCGAGCTTGTCCTCGACCTCAGCCAGCCAGTTGAGCACTTCCACCTCCTCCTCCCCAAAGAGCCTGGCGTTAGACAGCGCCTGATCCAGCAGCGCTGCCTTCCGGCAGCACCGGTCGTGGACCTCGCCGTAGCGGGTCTGCAGAGAGTCTAGCTTCTCTGCCAGCAGCCTCCGCTCAGCGGCACAGCTCAGGGAGGAGAGGGACTGCCCGACACCGACCGCCCGAGACACGTCGGCCGCGTGGCTCTCTATCTCTTCCTCTAGAGCCTGAATGCCGGGAGGATAAAATGGACAACAGAAAGGAAAATGAGTGAAAAAATGGATTAAAAAAAAAAAAACAAACTAAACATAAAAGAGGAAACAAACAATGAATGCAACTGAAGGAATGAAGGAGACACAAAACCCACCCATGAATGGGCAAACTGCACGAAAATAAACCAGGTTTAAAAGAAACACAAGAACAGGAATGGTTTTTCTATCCAGAGCCAGACACATTCGCTGCGAGGTGCAAAGACATCAGTTTAGTATTTACCCACACTGGTGGGTTGGGGTTTGGAGCCTTCTCTACACACAAAGCAGCCTGGATAACTCCTCCAATACTGGTTCGTGCCAAACACTCCTTCGCCATGGCAGAAACCACCACCTGAGTGGGACCAACCACCTCCATCACGCACGGGTCCTACCTTGTGCCGACTGATCTGCTGCTGGATTTTGGCAGTCTGGGTACCGATGGGCTCAGAGTTGGCCAGTTTCTTCTCCGTCACCGACAGCCAGTCAGACACAGGCTCCGTGGTTTCATGAAACTGCTTTGCCAGGACCAAGATGTCCTCCAGCTGCTTCTGCCTAGAGTAAGGAATAAAACACTAAGGAGCAGCTCCTCGTTGGAGCCAGGCATGGGAAGCAGCTTCAAGTATTAGGGAGAGGGAACCAAAGCAGCCCCATTCAGAGCAAGGTGAGACACTGTGTCTGGCAAGCGGCAAAGGCAAACACAAAAATCAACGTGGAGAAACTGCCAAATAAGTTTTTTCCTGCAGCTGTGGCTTTAGGGTCCAGTTCATCCCCCCAGGAAGGTGGCAGAAAGGCTCTCCTGTTGTGCTGCTTTTCTTCCATTCCTATCACTATCTCAGAGATCCTCCGACGTGCTCAGCTTGTGGCCGGGCTCTCGGTGTTTCAGAGCTGCTGAGCTTCTGTTCAAAGACAG
Organism: Leptosomus discolor; assembly: GCF_034619465.1. Lineage (NCBI taxonomy): Eukaryota > Metazoa > Chordata > Aves > Leptosomiformes > Leptosomidae > Leptosomus > Leptosomus discolor. The sequence goes on from NC_141419.1 coordinate 5,181,865, forward strand.
CCTGGCACCGGTACAAGTCCTAGATGGACAGTTCATCTAGTTGGCAGCGATTTAAAACACTGGGAGGTCAAATCTGGCCCTCAGAAGTGACTTCATAACCTCAGATATTAGCTCATGTAGCAACAAGCGACTCATAAACGAGATTCAGGCAGCAGAAAGGTGTCAACAGGATGTTGCCACTAAAGCTAAATGTTAACGCTTAAAGGAATAAAAATAACATCCATCCCCTGCAGGGAATTTATTTAATCTCAGCTCTTCCCTGCCATTGTAAACCACTGCTATCAACTTCAGCTCCCAAATAGGCTTTGATTTCTCATGTTTTCCAGCTGTTTCCATGTTTCCAGGATGTATCTGCACAGAAGTCTCTGCCAGCTCCCCACGTGTTGTAACCCCAAGCTCCGGGGCACTGTGAATCGCAGGGCGAGCTGGCCCCGTGTTTCTGGCCAGCGGCACAGACCCGCTCACCTGCCGGCCGCCCTGCCCAGCAGCCCTGCCCAGCGGCGCTCTAGGCTCTCCAGCTGGCCAACGATCTTCTCCCGGTCCGCGGGCTCTGCCGACTGCGCGATCCTGCCGCCCTCCGCTTGGATCATCTCAACGGTGGCTTTGCGATCATCCAGGAGTCGCTGGAGCAGCTTTAGCATCGGTAGTGAAACAAAGGAGGATAAGAGTTACCAGACTGGATCAGCAGAACCTCTTCTAGCCCTCAGAGATAGCAAATCTCTAACTGTGGCTGAAAACCACTATAAGCACAGAGCTGAGACCAAAGCCAGCCCAGTGGGACAGCCTCTGCCACCAAAACCAGTTAAAAAAAATAAAATAATGTAATAATATGCTTTAACTTTTGGTCAGCCCTGAAGTGGTCAGGCAGTTGGACTAGATGATCATTCTAGGTCCCTTCCAACTGAAATATTCTGTTCTAAAAGAGATTCAAAGCACTTCTGTGCCAAAGAAGTTTTCAGAGGCCTCCCCATCATCCCCCCAAACTTACCAAGTTTTAATTTAACTTTCACTTTAAATAAATTTCCTCTTCAAAGCCTCAATATGTCGCACCACGCTTCAGTAAGAATTCATTTTTAAAATGCTTTACCACGAGCATACTTGAACTTTCAACCGCCTGCTCACAAGGGCAGGCGCCGACCCAGGCTGTTATCTCTGCAAACACCGGCACGCCTCCGGCCGGTTCTTACAGTTTGTACATTCGTTTTGTCCAAATACCCAAAGCGGTACCCACAACGCCAGCTTGCTCCTGACGCAGCAGAATTACCAGCACAAACAAAACTTAAGGCTGGAAAAACACGGCTGACTAGCAAAACCAGCAGCAAACTTCAAGAGGCAGTGGGACAATAAAGTAAGGCTGGTGATTTAGACGATGGAGATAGCGAGTGTGGGCAAACGAGCTGCCTGCTTATTACATTAGGATGTGGGGAATCAGAAGATCCACCGTGAAAGAAGCAGGCTTGTGGACATCCCACCTACGCCTTCTCTGTTACAAACGGACCCGTGAAATACTGTCTGGCTGTCAAAGCTCCCCCTCCCATTGAGCCCACCGTAGCCCTGTGCTTGCTCACCTTCTGCTCCTGGATCTGAGCTTTCACCACCTTGTACTCCGCAGAGGGAGGTTTCTGGTTGGAGATGAGCTCCTCAGTGTCCGCCAGCCAGCTCAGCAACGGCTCCAGGGCGTCCTGAAACTTCCCGCAGTGCAACAAGGCCTCTTGCAGCTGAGCAACTCTTTGGGCCACCTGCACCCAAACACAACCCCATTGTATGGTCAGCCTGGTGATGCCTTGAGACTGGAGCCTCAGCTCCCTGTTGATGATGCCTTTCTTCTACCAGACCCCAACGGAGCTGAGAGAAACCAGTTACAGCCCCTCCCCATGCTCTCACCTTCTTGTTGAGGGTGTTCCAGCGCGTGTTGATTTCTTCCATGTCATGCTCCAGGCCTTGGACGTCACAGTTTTTCCCAGCGCTTTGGATGAGTCCTTGACCAACCCCATTGACTTGCTGTAGTTTTAGCTGGAGAGGATCCACTTGCTCCTTCTGGAACAGCTGGGGATGAGAAAGGTAGGAGAAAAAAGGTATTTATAACCTATAACCTGCTCTTACAGCCCCTCCAGCATTCAAGAGATAGAACAGGCTTTCTTTTCTACAGAAGATGAAGTAGCTATTTGCACTCATTTTAATAGAGTTGAGCAAGTTTTTCTAAACTCCTCCCTAGCCTTGACCCAGTAACACAGATCTCGCAGGCACTCGCTGATGTGGAGCACAGCTTGGGACCTATACGCATCCACCTCTGCTTTTAAATGGGTAAATCCCCTTTTTCCGAGCACTGGAGTGAGGTGGAGAGAGTAAACTGGGGAAGAAATGAGAGCATCGGCTCTGGTCAGCCATCAGATTGGGAAATAATGCTCCTGAGGAAAAACCCAAAGCAATTCTCACAGTGATGCTATTGAGAACAGAGACCTGACATCACACGAGTTTTGTTAACCACGAAATTACAGACACCGAGAAGCTGGCTGTATTTCGAAAGACAAAGGCAATGGACAATTAATGTGCTAGTCATTTACTGCACCGCATATTTGGCATGGTCCTGCCTGGGAATCCTGTGGGGAAAAGGCTTTTTAAACCAAAAAAGATTTGATAGGGAAGGGGGAGGAGAGGGAATGAAGCTCCCCATTGTAAAGAGAGGCAGCAGGGAAAATCCTGTTTCCGCCAAGGAGATAAGCGCTCTTTATCAGAGCCGTGGATCTGCTGTAACCACCCGCTGACACTGACACGGCCGCCCGTGCACGGTCCCTCTCCTCTCTGGCACTGCTGGGGCGGCCGCACAGCCTCGTCCCAAGGGACAAGCCTGCTGCTTCCCTCCCAAAAAAAAAGGAGCGGGGTCCTTCATCGCTTACTCTGGTCCCTTGGAGCACAGCCCATCCAGAGCACAGGTCACCCCGCACCCAGCGCTGGACAGGATCACAGCTCTTGGCCCTGTCGCAACGTTTTCTCTTTGGAAAGCGGAGGGGATCGCAGCCAGCCGCCTGCTTTCTCAAGCGTGCCTCCTCCTCACGTGCCCGAGAACACACAGACATTGATGGCATCGAAAAATTCCCACTTGGATGCAAGCTCTCTCCTAGCAGAGCAGCGGCTTGTGGATGGCACAGCTCTCCGGACCCGGCAATCACTTGCCTCCCTTCGGAACACAAGGCAAGCAAAAAAACCCAAATGCAGAAAAAAAAACCCCAAACACACACACACAAAAAGTTCTCTGCCTGAGCAAGAGGGGCCTCCTTGACTTTTTTTGCCCCATTTTCAAAGAAAAAGCTATTTCTTCCCATCAAAGCTCAGCAACTCAAGGGCAGGGAGGTATCGCTCCCGGACACGAACCGAAGGGTGTGCTGGCAGACATTGTCCAGAGATGTTTGCTCAGGGAGAATTATGCCACGGTTACAAGAAATAAAAGGTGACACGAAATCACCGATTCCCCGGCCGCTTCTCCTGTTACTGTTTATATATGGAGGTGGCTGTTAGAGCAGCCAAACCCACAAAAGAATCAGGCTGATAAGTCTGGCATGCCGGGCTGGGTCTGAGCCCTCCACACGCTGCAAAAACAAACTCTAGGGCTTCGAAGCAGCCAGGCAGGGAGGGAGCCCCGCAGAAAGCCCGGCCATCCGACCCACGGGTACCTGCAACATGTGAATGGGTACAGCCCGGAGCGCGACGCTGCACAAGGATAATCACACTAATGGCCTGAGGGGCGAGCACGTCCAACACACTTGTTTTTCTTTGCTCATAAAAGATTCCAGCGATTTAGTTCATTAACCTCCCTGTGAGTCAGCTTTGAAACAAATATTTAACGTACACCCTTTGCTGGGCAGGGAAAGGCGCAGAGCGAGGTGTCCTGCCCGGGTGAAGCGGCTGGACAGACATCTTGGTGAGCAGAAGGACGTCTGCTCCGCCACACCTCCTCCTCGCTCCCAGAAATGCTTCCCAAAGCACCCCCTCACTTTCTGCTTCCCTCATCTCCCGGGCGGCCGCGCTCCTTAACCCCACCACTGCCGAACGCAGAGCCTGTCCCCGTGGTGGGAAGAACTGGCAGCGCCTGGGCATTGCCCTGCTGCAGACCCAGAGCTGCCAGCAGCTTCAACAACGTTTGAGCAAGGGGAAAATTTACAGGGCTAACAATCGGAGATGTTGCGCATAAAATAAGGGTCCCACCAGCAAAGCAATGCTCACGCCAAAGCAGGGAATTTCAGACAACAGATGTACAACGGCAAGAACCCGATGGCTTTTCCTCCCTAAGGTGCACGGTCAGTGCCCCAGCCCATGCTCACATGGACCCCCTCCATGTGAAGGCATCTCTCCAAGCCCATGTGCATTTCTTAAATGGGTGTCACAGCCTAAAAGATGAGTAATTGCTACCGAATCGGGATTTTCAGCGCTGACTAACTTCTGAGGTCTCCTTAGTGATATTTCTCCTAATCCAGATGGCAGTAAATCAGCGCTCGGCTGTGGGAACTCCACCACCGAGGTCTCTCCAGGCGAAAGCCACACGGCAAAGCAAATCCCCAAATGGCAGAGAGAATCTGAGCCCCTTCCCGCGCACGTTCAGAGCCCCAGCACCTTATTGCTCACTTAAAAAGCTACAGAAAGCAGTGACTGCGCACGACAGGAATTATTTGCACTTAAAACAACTTGTTTTACAGGAGTATCTCTTCCAATATATTTTCTGCTTCGAAGATGGGAACCACTCTGCCAGGATCTGGCAAGAAGGGTTTTCTGAAGTCTGTGATTTATGTCTGAGTGACCAATAAGCCAAAAAAGTTTTAGACAATAGTTTAGGTCATCAAGCAGCGATAGCCTTTTGCCTCCCCTACTTACAAAAACACACAATTCCCCCCCGCCCTGAAACTTTTTGCCTGCCAGATTCAAGCCGAAATCAGGAGGTAGAAGGCTGTTTTGAAGCCTGAACCCCGCAGATCGTGGCCACGCATTACCGAGTGGGCTCCCATCTCCCACCCACCCCTCAAGTGTAAAATAAAGCAATTTCTGTGCCCGAAACCCCATCTGCGAGCGCCTGAGCAACAAATACCTCGTTATCTGGAACAAATCCATCTGGTAGAGCAGGAGGCCCTTCTGCGACGAGAGCAGTGGCAAGGAGTCCCTCTGTGCCCACGGGCACCTCTCCCTCGCCGGGTGCTGGGGCAGGGGTACCCCCACGGCTGGGGGGACGGAGGGTGTCCCCCAGCTCGGCCTCGGGGAGGGTTTGTGCAGCGGGTGCCGTGGTGGAGGGTGCGCCCAGCAGCTCATGCAGCTCTGGGGTGGTGGGTCCCTCTGGGAGGGGTGGGAAGGTGGAGAGGGGACCCTCCATGCCCGGCAGCATGGAGGCACTGTCCCAAGCTGCCACCTCAGCTGCAGGTGCTCTTGCCATGAGGTCGTCCTCCAAAGCCGGCGCTTTGGTGGATAGGTGCTCCAGTATGGGCAGCACAACCATGTCGGCAAAGTCATCTGTATCCCCCAAGACCACTACTGGCCCCCCAACTGCCAGCAGTGCGGGGCCACCCCCGAGATCCCCAACACCACAGACAACTGGGTCGGCCGCTTGTGGTGGCACACTGGTAACAGGCACATCAGCAAATGGTGGTGGGGCATCCAGAAGCTCTTCCACCGCCAAGGGCACGGCAGTAGAGGTGGCATCTGGAGGTAGGTGCTCAATATACGGTTCCTCAGCATCTGTGGTAGGATCCCCAGTGGTCGGTGGCATCTCCTGAGCCTGGGACTCTGGGACAGCCACATCCCCGGGTGCTGGTGGTTCAGTTGGAGCAGAAAGCCCCCCAACATCCCATGGGATGGCATCAGGAGAAGGCTGTCCCACAAAAGGCGACATGCCAGGAAGTTCTTCTGGGGCGGCCAGGCTGGCAGCAGGTGGGACCCCCTCACCCAGCACCACAGTACAGCACTGCGCTGCCAGCTGGTCCTCCCAGTCGCAGGCAAACAGCAAGTCCAGGTCTCCTGGCTGCAGGATGGCTGCCGGTGCCTCCCCATGCATGATAGCCACCTCCACAGGGGGCACCTGGGCATAGGCAGACCCTTCTAGAGCCAGACCCTGGCCCAGGGGAAAAGTTTCCTGCAGGAGGTCCTCAACAGGCACTGGGGATGTCACTGGAGCCTCGGAGCCCGGCTCTGATGCAGAGCCAGCAGGGAAAGGCAGCAGAGAATCAGGGCAAGCATTCCTACTTTCTGCCAGATGAGTCTGGCCCTCAGCTCCATCACTCTCTGATCCCAAATCTGTGGCTTCATCCTCAGAAACCAGCTCTGGGATATCCCAGTTGGTGAGCTCAGTCCTTCCAGGCAGAAGGTGATGGGTCCCAAATGGATCCATCCCCTCAACATCGGCCTCGTTGTGCTGCGGGGGAGACCCCAGCTCCTCTGCCACTGTGCCAGGAGCTGGGGTCTGGCAGGGGGACAGCCCAGTCAGAGACACTCGGCCAGGACAGGTCTCCTCAGAGAGCTGTGATACTTCCCCCTCAGGGACCAGCAAGTCTTGGTCATCTTCACCCCAGCCCACTGGAGCGCTGAGGTAACCAGCTCCCTCCAAGCCAGAAGCCGGACATGCGCCTGTCTCAGGAGATGGCATGTCACCAGCCACCAGCATCGCCACCACACAACTGTCCACGAGCTCCGGGTCCACCAGCGGGTCAGGTTCATCCTCCCCCGCCGGTACCGGAGAGCACTGCTGGAGAGAGCCCAGCCCCACCGTGGCCACAGGACTGGGTGAGGCCCCTCCATCCGAGTCCGTCGGGGTGATGGCTGAGGTGTCCCTTTCCGAGAAGGGCTCTGTCGCTGGCTCCAGCGTGCTCAGCACCTGCGAGCTGCAAGTGACATCAAAGTCCTCCAAATCCGACACGACGGCAGAGTCCGAAGCACTGATGTCCAAAGGGGCTGTACGCTGACGTGCTTCGACCACTGCCCCGGCCAGTTTGGCCGAATCTGGGTCTAGCCCCTCCGAGTCCACTGGAGAGACTTGAACGTCCACGTGGCCAGGGACAGCCCCATCGCCCTCGGCCTCGTTCTGGCACTGCTCTTCCAGCTCCAGGAACATCTGCACCGAGTCCGTGTCGGACAACTCGGGGACCACAGGGCTGGCTGAGAGCTCAGAACACGGAGCAAAGTCCTCGGCCTCGCACTGCACCGCTGCGTCCTCGGTACAGCACGCGCTGCCGGTGAGGGGGCTGCCGGCACCCCCTGGGGATGCACAGGACCGAGAGGTCCCTGGGCTGGGGGCAGAGCTGTCTGCCGGAGCAGCAAGTTGTTCCCTTTCTTCAGAAATATCTGCCAAGCAACAGCTCTTCTTCTCCTCTGCCACCAGAACAGCCTTTCCTCTCTCTGACAGCGTCGCCTCCTCCCACTCCTCCATCATCACCCAGCGCTCGTCCTCCTCAAATCTCAGCTCAGACTCCGTTTTCTCCCTGAGATTGGAGGTGATGAGAATATCCAGTCCCGCATCCAGCAGCTCTTCACTAAGGCACGGAGAGAGGTTGACGTTCTCCACTGTACAGTCCGACTCAGAGGCCTCCAGGGTCTCCTGGTGCCCATCGCTGAGGCTTCCCTTGATGAAATTCTTCCTGGCTCGTGGCCAGGTGGCACTGGGGAGCCGGCGAGCCCTGGCCAGGTCCCCAGTGTGACCGCGGCCATCACCGGCATTCAGCAGGTTCTGGCACTCATCCCGGGGACCGCTGTAGCCATCTGTGCCAAACTGCTTGGCCGTCAGAGCCTCCGCCGCACCGGATGACTTGGAGACATGTTCCAAGGTGAGAGACTCGGACATGGGCTCACCGTGGTCGGGCTGGCCCGCGCACTCGGTCAGCATGGCACTCGACTCCCGCTTATCCCGCAGGGAAGGGTTGGAGGCGCCCGCTTCCGACACCTCGCTCAGCGAAGCCCCCATCCGTTCTGCGAATTCGGTGAAGTTTGGCGGCATGAAGGACTTCCATGACCGCCGGTTGACGTTCTCCTTCCTCTCGGGGTTTGGTCGTCTCCTCGGTGGAGCTGGTGCTGGCTTGGAGACGTCGCTGCTGAGCTTCAGCGCATCAAAGATGACTCGCTCGTCCAACTTCTTCGTTTCTGGTGGCCTGGACTCAAAGACATTGGCAGCTCCCAGAGTCCCGTTGCTGGATATGGTGCTGCCATCCCCCTTGCCAAGGGTGCTCTTGGAAAGCTGGTTGAGCTTCGATCCCTGATCGATTTGCTCGTTAATTCTCATCGTGTCATATATTGACCTCTGGGGCACGTAGCAATCCTCTATATAGCCATCCTCATCCTCGCCCTTCCCCAGGCAAGTGCGGTTCTGCCGTAAACAGTCTGGCCGGCTCAGTGGTTTGCCCATGCTCTCGTCCTTAGGGGTGACGAAACCGCCCCGGCAACCTTTCGCCTGCCACCGCAGGAAGCATCACATGGCCAGCAGGTCCCAAACCCGCCGTGGCAAGACTCTAATCCCACAGCAGCAACGACGCTACGGGCACGGGAGGGTGCGCCGGCAGCACCGCGCTGGCTCAGCAGCACGACCGGCGGTCCCGAGCAGCGAAACAACCCATCTCATCCCCCCCGGCCCCCCTAAAAAAACCCCATCCATCAGCAAAAACCATCCAGCTTCGACAAAATATTCCCAGTCACCGGTTGCGACAGAAACCTCGGAAGAGTTTGAAGCTCTTAAATTATCCCGTCTGTTCTTCTTTAATAACAAAGGCACTGCTTGTCCCGGCCGCTCACGTATCGCAGCCCGAGCGGCGAGTGGCTCCTCGCATTTTCTGCCCAGCTCTAAGTCCCGTGGAAGTCCAGCTGGTCTGAATTAGCCTCTCCCCCCGACTCTCGTGTTTTCATTTGAACTGAGCTTGTCAGCGGATATTCGTACAAGTTTAAACACAGGAAGTTCTTCATTCAGGGCAAACTCGGAGGTTTCCTGTCTCAAAAACATGATGGCATTGTTGTTCCCGTCACCCCGCCGCGACACCCGGGGCCACCGAGAGCCACCGTACCCCCAAAATCCAGCCGGTTGCCGTGCGGCGGACGGGGTGCGCCGCGGAGTCCTGCGGCAGTGGAGGAAGGCTGCTGGGTCTTGGCTTTTTTTTTTTCTCTTTCTCCCCAGGAAAAAAAAAAAATTGGCTATAAAACGCATCCAAAAATGGCAAAGGGGACGGAGCGGCACAAAATCCCCCAAGTTGCCGGGAGCCGGCGGGGGGGACGGGGAGCAACCGCGGACGGAGGCGGCGGCGGCGGCTGCTGCTGCTTCTTCTTCTTCTTCCTCCTCCTCCTCCTCCCGGCCCCTCTCGCACTAACTTTCCCGGCGGCCGGTGGCGGGCTGCGGCGGCTCCACACCGCCGGGCGGCCCGGCCATGGCGGGAGGTGGGGGGGGGGGGGGGGGGGGGCGGCGGCGGGGGCCGGTCCCCGCGGCGAGGTAGAGGGGGACGAGGTGGCGGGGGACGACACACACCCCGGGGCCGCCCTCCCCTTCCCGTTCCCCGCCGCTTTCGCCCCTTTTGTGCGCGGCTCAGCGGCCGGGCCGGGGGCGGGGGGGTCCGCGTCGCCCCCGCGGGCAGCCCCCGGCCGGCGCGGCGGGATGCATGGCGCGCCCGGACCGCTGCCTTCCTCCTCTTCCTCCTCCTCCTCCTCCTCTTCCGCCGCCGCCCGCTCTCTCTCCTTCCCGCCGGCGGAACAAAAGGCCGAGCCGCGCAGGCCGCCGCACGCCCCGGCCCCGCCGCCGCCGCCGCCGCTCGCCGCCAGCACCGGGCTCCCGCGGAGCTGCCAGCCCCGGCGGAGGGCGGGGGGAGGCGGGGGCGGGCGGGGGGCGGCGCCGCGGGGCGGAGCGGGGCGGGAGCAGCGGGGCCGCCCCCTCGCCGGCCGCCGCGGCTCCCCCCTCCCCCCCACGACACCCTCCCCCCACCTCCACCGGTCCCGAGAAGGGGGGTACCGGAGCCCGACACCGGGGGGTGTGTGTGTTGGGGGGGTCTCCGCGGCCGGCGGCAGGCCGGGGCTGGCCCCTTCCCCGCCCCACCGGGGCTAGCCCCTCCTCCGGGGTGGGGGGGGGGGGAGGGGGGAGGCGGCAGCCCCCGACAAAGAGCAGCAACGCCCTGGCTCGGCGGCGGCTCCGGCTCCCCCCGCGCACCGGCCCCGCCGAGCCGCGCTCCCTCGGCCCTTTGTCCGCGCCCGGCCCCGGGTTTAGCCCCGATACAGCGTTTTAAGGCGCTTCCCAGTCGAGCCCAGCGCTGGGAGGGGGCCTGCCCCCACCTTCCCCGGGTCCCCCTTCCCCTCACACCCACCCCTGCACAAAGAACCGAGTTATTAAATCAGCAAAACGCCCGCCCGGACCATATTTGCCTTCCCCGAAGCCGCATCGCTCTGCCGGCGCGACCAACCGCTCTACCAAAAACCCACCCGCGACTTGCCACCGCAGGGCTCGCCAGCTGCGGGCTCCTGTTCCTAAAAACCGGTTTTTACAGCCCCAGCTCTGGGGCAGCATCACGTTCCCCCATTCTGAGCCCCGTCACCCTCTTCTCCCCCCCCCCCCGCCCTGAGCCCTTGGGTGAAAGAGGTGGGGGAACATCTAAAGCGGCTGCTGTGGGGCTGGGAGAAGGAGGCAGCCCCGGTGCGTGAATCACTGTTGCAAAGTGATGCTGAGGGAAGTCACAGACTTGGGAAGAGAAAACAGGAGGGCTTGAAACAGCCTCCACGCATCTCCAGGCAACAACCCGCCCCACCAGCCACCCAGCTTGCTACTTCGGGGATGAATTATAGCGTCGGGATAAAAATACGAGAAGCCGAGCAGGTGCTCAGTACATCAAAGTGAGCACCATGCACCCCAACAGTGCCAGCGCCGGGGGACGGCGACCTTGGTCTGCGCTTTGCCGTGCCACAGATTCACCAAAAGCCTTCACACCCAGCCGTGGTGAGCTTGGCCGTGTTATGGCGAGAGGTTGAAGCCAAGGGAGAGGTGAAAAGCCTGATTTTTTTGGATGCGCTGCAGGTGCCTGCTGTCTCTGAAAACACTGGGGCTTGGCCAAGGTTGTGGCACGGCTGTGGTGGGAGCCCGGCTTCCCCCTGTCCCCAAGCCCTTGGACCCTTCATCCCCGCATGTCCTAGCACCAACCGCACACGCAGCAGCTCCAACATCGCGTTCCCCAAGGGAGCTTTTCCTTTCCGAGAGATGGGAATGGACATTTTGTGGAAGGGGAGGGTTCAGGGCTATGGAGGAAAAATGCCTGTTAGATGGCCCGAAGCACTCAGCAGGACTGGTTGCACACCGGGAAATCTTTGGAAACTCCTTATTTCCATGATTAAATATGACCAAGGAAAAGAGCAGGAGGTGGGGAAGGAGCGGGGACCTGGGAGGGGTGTACTAGCAGCCCCACCGCACTGCATGAGGGGGAGACCAAGGAGCCCCTTGGAGCCCCTTTGCCCATCCATGGCTGTCCCCTACATGTGCCCCTGGGCCCTCCCGGACAGACGGACGGGTCAGGGCCAGCCCTGGCTGCCAACACTGCAAAAGCGTCCCAAAGCTCAGATTTTTATACTTGGCGGAGGAGACACCAGCTCTCGGTCCGTTGTTATTAATCCAGTGCAGCTGAAACAACAAGAGGAGGCCGGCTGTGCCGTGCCAGCGCTTCGGCAAAGCCGCCCCCGGCTCCCCGCTACCACCTTGGCTGGGAGCTGGTGGAGCAGGAGCAGGACCGTTACCGCTCCGGGGCCCCTCCGCAAGGAATCCCAGGCATCCGGGCTGGGGCGCGGAGGCTTTTTGTTCCACTGCGAAGAAGGAACGATCTCGACGTGGAGCTGCCGTTTCACAGCCAGAAATTCTTTTCCCATTTCCTCACCGAGTCACGTGCCAGAAGCAAGTCAAGTCTTCCTCCAACATATCCCCCCATCTCTAAAACCATTAGGGAAATATTCGGCAAGTACTAAAGCCAATTAAAAACCTGCTGTGCCTGGCTTGAAGATCCCAGCCGGTGTTCTTGCAGGTCCCCCAAGTCATGGATTTAAAGTCACCAAGTGCCACCCCAGTGATGGGGACAGAAGCTGGAGGGTGCCGGGAATTGCAACCACAGGGCTTTGCTCGAGCTTTGTGTTGGTGCGAGGGAAGGACGGGGTAGGATGCGAAGGTCCTGGCTGAGTTTTTGTCCTTTCGGGTGTCTCTGAGCAGCTCTGGCACGCGGAGCCCTGCCAACAGCAAGCGCTGGGACTGAAATAAACGGCTGATAGAGCTTCAGAGCCACAGCCTCGAGCTCATGAGAGCACATCTGCTCACTTCGCAGCTTGCTGGACCTGCGGCACGGCGGCGGTGGGCAGAATGGACCACCAGGACCTCTCCTCTGGCTTTTGTTCAGTCACCAAACCTCCTCTCGCTTACCCCATTACCAGCACGTTTTGGCCAAACCCAAGTTGGGGTTCATAGCTGCAGACGATGCGCTCGGGCGCTGGAATGCCCGTGCTCTGGCAGCCAGCCTGCCGTGGGGAGGACCAAACAGCTCTACCGATGGCTGTCCCCCAGCCCAGACCCACTCGTGCCCTGGAGCCACCCCAGGCCATCTGATGGCCACAGCCTGCAGATAAGGACCTTCAGCTAAAACCCACCCGGAGGTTTTCCCAGCCTTGCTCCAAGCAGAAGCATCCCCATTTGTCTCCCCGACCTGTAGGTTTCAAGCTTTCCTCATATGGCTACCGGCCCTGAAGCGCGGGGACGCGTGCCTTCCCCGTCACAGGGTGATGTCACCCTGTTTACGACTGCATTACATCCTGCCCGCCGCTGCTGCCACTGTTTACATGGGAAAGCAGTATTTGGAAACCAATATATTTTTAGCTTTCTTTTAATGCATCTCAGCAGCTGGAAATGAGGGACCTGTGTTATGGGACGAGCAAGAGAGCTCAGAGACAGCTCAAGATCTCTGATGGACACGTTGCTAATGAGCCCAGGGTACAACCAAGGGCCGCCTTCGTCCTCAAAGCTTCTTTAAGCTTCACCTTGGTGCCTTCCTGCCCTGGGAAGTGCAGCATCCACTTGCCCAGCCTGGCCGAGGGTAGATGCAGGAGAGTTCCTGCCTTTGCACCATGAGCTTTGTCCCTACAGGTCTCACTGACTCTGTCCCCCATGTCCAACTCCACGTGGGTCACTGTGTCCCCCATATCTGACTCTGAGGGTCACCAAGCCTGTGGTAGCAGGAAGGACTGTTGGGTTGGGACACGGTGCCATATCCCAGCAAGGCAGAGTGGATAAACCCCAAGTGCCTCCAGCCTGATGGAGGGGCTTGGGGTGGGTTTCAGCCTCCCTCAGATACTGAGATAAAAGCACAAAGCCAAATCTCGCACACCAAAATCAGAGAATCATGGAATGGTTTGTGTTGGAAGGGGCCTTAAAGATCATCGAGTTCCAACCCTGCTGCCATGGGCAGGGACACCTTCCACTAGAGCAGGTTACTCCAAGCCCCATCCAGCCTGGCCTTGAACGCTGCCAGGGAGGGGGCAGCCACAGCTTCTCTGGGCAACCTGTGCCAGTGTCTCATCACCTTCATGGTGAAGGATTTCTTCCTAATATCTAACCTAAACCTGCCCTCTTTCAGTTTGAAACGGTGACCCTCGTCCCATCACTGGGCTCCCCGATGAAGAGTCCCTCCCCACCTTCCCTGTAGCCCCCTTTAAGTACTGAAAGGCCACTCTTAAGGTCTCCCCAGAGCCTCCTCCAGGCTGAACAGCCCCAACTCTCTCAGCCTGTCCTCACAGGGGAGGTGCTCCAGCCCCCTGAGCATCTTCATGGCCTCTTCTGGACACACTCGAGCAAACTGTTTTCTTTTAGGTTTCACTGGGATCTTTATCAGAAGATTCATGGCTTTTAAAAACTTTGCTGTGTTTGGCAGAAGGTCAGAGGGATTTCTTTATCTCCCTTTCAGTGCTGTTGCTCTGCTAAACTGGCTCCTTTTGCCAAATCTTTGTGATTGTCATTTCGGTGCCGCGTGGGCAAGCCCCAAGCCCCCAGCTTGTTCCAGGCAAAAGCACCCTGGCTAATCCCTTCCCACCGTGCCCGGCTGGTTGCTCCCTTATCCCCTCGGCTTATAGCTGACTTCAGACTGATTTCATATCAGGCCTCTGCCACCACACACTCCCCCTCTTCAAAGGGTACGGCTGTTCGTGATGCAGGGAGCCAGCACACCCTTCAAGCAGCGATGTGCAACCTGTAGCCTGTTAATTCGGGACACTCCTCCGCAGGGCTGCGGGTGGAAACCTTGGGTGGCTCCATGGGGGTCTGCACCTCCACTGGAAAAGTTTTAGAATGAAGTTAAAAACCAAACTCCTTGAAAAATATTCTGCAGTTTGGATGTACGGATGCAGCGAGCACTGCGTTGTTAAATTTACTTTATTTTTGCGAGGACCCAAGGCAGCTAATGTAGATGTTGGTATAAATAATTCTCCTGAATGAAGCGCAGAGCCCACGTGTTACAGCAGCGCTCAGGCACAGCCCCGCATTGTGGCATTCAGCGCTTGATTGCTGCGGAACCCGGGGCTCCCCCGGCACTCTGTCTGTGTGCACAGAGCACCCCGAAACACCCCAGCACAACCTGAGTCAGGACTACAAGTGAAGTGTAGAGCCACATACCAGGGTTCTCGTGGCCGAGAGCTCGACTGGGCACAGGAGGTGCAAACTGCTGAAATGCCCATTTTTGTCCTCAGCTGCCCGGTTTTCCTGTAAATTCCCCTCCGTGGCTTTGCCAGGCTTTGCTCTGGTGCTGCACGAGGGTGGATGAAGCGCCCTGGGCTCTCTGGCCATCCCGCTCCATGCTGCCAGTGACCCAGCACCCACGGGCAGGGTGCTGTCACCCTACTGCCCACCCCAGGGAAAAGGAAAATTGCAGAAGCGGTTCCTCACCCAGTGTCAGAGTAATCAGGGACAGTAGGGAGAGCTGAGGGATGGAGTGATTAATAAACTGCTCTGGAGGCTCTTTAGGAAGTGAGGTAAGTGAGTTATCATCCAGAGAATCCTCTGGATGGGAGACATTTTAAACCACTCCATCGGCAGAAGAATTGGCAATTGTTCTTGAAACACTGCGGTGACTAATCCAAGCCCAAACCCTTCCCCAGAGAAGCCCCCGTCTGCTCCAGACCCAGCGGCCACAGTCACTCCCTTCCCCAGCGGAGAACGGTGACTTGCTCGGATGCTGTGTGTGATGGGAAAGTCCTGTGTTCACTCCACCACCCTCTTCCCCACGGATCCACCCTCCATAGCTGCATCCCGCTGGGACTAAGCTCCTCTCTCTCCTCTGCTCAAGAGACAAAAAGCTTCCCATCTCCTCCTCCCTTGGATCCTCAGCTCTCCCGGTCTTATGCAAAGCTGGTATTTTTAGTATCTCCTGGAAACACTGTGAAGTGTCACCACCACGAGCTAACGAGAGCTCCTGTGAGAGGACATTCCTACGGCCATTTCCCTTAGCTGAGAGCTGGCAGGGTCACCAAAGCATCTGCAAGTGGGTGGCTTTGGAGCAGTGACCCAAACCGGCTCCTGAAAGTGGCCATTTGATCACAGCCTAATTGTTTTACGGTCAAGACAAAATAAAATAAAATAAAATAAAATAAAAGCCTCACTATGATTTGGTCGGACTCAGCAGCTCTTGGCTTAATTTGCTCTTGTTCTCTGCTTGCTCGGGATCAGGGAAGTGCCTGTGCCTCCGTGCCTGCCCGCTGACAAGTCAAGGTCAAAACCCATCTGCGGCTCGCTGATGAACAAGTGCACCAGCCACACTCCCTTCGGGGCGGACGAGCTCCAGGGGCATGTTTGCTCTTCCCTTTGCGATAAAATTTATTTCCAAGGAACGAGGAGGCTGCAGGGGCCACTCGCGCTCAAGTGCCTCTTGTGCAAACCTGTTTATTTACAACACCCCCAGATTACCAGGTTAGAAGTGCACCGAACGTCACCGTGGCTTTGCAGCTCCGCTTGGGCCACTCGCCCCAGCTGGGTTTGGTGACAGCCCCGTCACCTGGCACAGCCCACGCTTATCACCCCCCATTTATCATCCTCTTGCCCAACAAGGGGAGATGGTGCCTTTAAGGCAGCTTAACAGCTGTCAGAGAGGAGGCATTTTTGCGTGTGTTGCTGATGCTGAAAATACTAGCCAGAGATACTTTAAGTAGGTCTGGAAAGCGTTCAATGAGAAGACACCGTCGTGCAGCCTGTCCCTGCTCCCAGCCCAGTCCCACCCAGCTGCTCCCAACTGGACGACTGTCGGGAGCCGCGCACATTCCTCCGGGGGCACAGAAGGGTTAAAAATACCCTTGGCCAGGCTAGGGCACAGCAAGTGGCAGAGTGTCCCTTCCCTGTCCCATCCCAGAAACCCACATCCCCTCTCCCACCCACCTCTGAAGCCCCCACCGGTGATGCACTCCCAGCTACGGACGGGGTCTTTGGCCACATGGTTGGGTGCAGAGTCACCAAAAAAGCCTCCCTGGAGGCCCAGGCTGGGTGCTCAGGCATCGCCTGCAAGCACACGTGCCTGCTAGCGGCAGCTAATGTGCTGTCTTGAGAAATTAAGGCTTTGAGTGGAAATACTTTGGTGTAAATACCTTGCCTCATCAGCACACGGATTTGTTCCTGCTCTCCAGTTCAGCCCTGCGATCCCAAGATGGGATGCTGGTTTTCCTCTGCCCATCCTCAAGAGCAGCTCTGCAGTGGTGGGAGTAAAGCCGCCGGTCACAGAGATAGAATTATAGAATCACAGAAGGCATCTACGTTGTAAAAGACCCCTACACTCATCATACGTCTGTCTTACAAGTGATGATCACAAAACGCCACTTGTGCCATCAGGGACCGCGCTCATCCCCAGCCCGCTGAGGAGCACACTCTGCAAATGTAAACGGGATAAACTTTCGGGAAGAAACCACCCATTTCAGTCCTCTTCCAAAATAACCACTGTGAAACACCGCACGGCGCTGGGCAGCCAAGTCCCCGGCCCTTGGCTCTCCCTGCCACCAATGCCCCATGCCAACGACAACAGCTCACGGGGGGGATGCGATGCCTGTGAGCCCCCCTGTACCCCCAAGGCCACGTGTCACCGGGGCCCTCTCTCCTGAAAAGCAGCAGCCTCGGGCAGCAGCACCTGGGCTAAACCCAGGGACACCGGGCACGAGGCAAACAGTTATTGTCAACGGTGGCATTTCTGATAGCGCCGTTGAGTCACCTCCCCGTCTGAAAGGCTGGGGGAATTAAGAGAGTCATAAATAGAGCGCCGAAGAGAGCCGACGTCCTGCCGCGAAGGGGGGCAGCGGTGGGGAGGGCGCGGGGGTGCGCGCGCGGGCTCGCAACGAGCGCCAGCTAATTGCTCCTTTTACTTCGGGTGAAGCGGGGAGGACCCGGAGCAGGATTAGACAGAGCGGCATCTGAATGGCAAGATGACTAATGCTGTTTAGGGCTTTACTCACTCACTGCATCACCCCTCCTGGGATTTCTTTCCTATTTTTTTTATTTAAGCAGACAAAGAGGGTGCTGGAGGCACGAGGGCTCCGCAGGCCCCAGACGACCTGACCTGCTCTAAAATAAAATGGGAGTGCGGCTTCAGTTATTGCTGTCTAGGGATTCTCCCTCCCTCCCCCTCTCCATCGTCCAGCATAAAACCTTTATTGGTGTGAAGGAGCGGTGCCCGAGTTCACCGCATTGAGCAACTCCGGTTTCAAATAGCCTCCCCAAAAATCCACAGCAGGAGGAGAGGCAGAAGCCCAAAATCTCATCTCTTCCCTCCCTTCCCCACGACCTGCCCTGGCAAAGCTATCGCCCACAAGGGTCAGATGCGTCGGTTCCTTGCTCCCCACAGCAGACCCCCTCCTGCTCCCCCCTCCTCTTCGGCTGGCGCAAGGGTGGGGTTTAATTAATACTCGGAGGCGAGATCCTGGATAAGCGGCGCGGCGTGTGCCAGCTGCGGCAGGTCCTGGCTCGCCGGCATTCCTCTGCCGTGCCCCAACGCCGCCAGCAGACGTGGGGTGAAGCGCAGCTGCGGTGACAGCGGGGGCCACCGGCATGGGAGGGGGCCGGCAAGTCGACTCGGAGGTGCAGCCGCGCGCGGAGGTGTCATCACGCGTCTTCCTCTTCAGCCAACTGCATCTGCACCAATTTGAACACGATGGCGACCGCTCGGTTACATCACGTTTGATGCTTTTCCTTGGGTTTTATTTTGGGTCAAGTTCTCCAGCCTCTTGCAGAAATCCCTTCTGGCTGTCGAGCACAACTTGGAAGTAAGGCAGGACACCCCGTGTCTGCTCTCATCTTCATCACGGGGAGGGAAGTGTCCCCAGCAAAGCAAAACCACTCTGGCGTGATACAACTGGGGAGGCAACAGCGTCCTTCCACTCCCAAGCATTGCTCTGTACTGCAGCAAGCCTAAAAATCTCTGCTAGTGCCTTTGACCCAGGGCTGAGCATTACACTCTGCTTTGTAGGGGAAATATGGCAACGTTAGAGTTTGTCCAAAAACAACGTGGTGAATCAGAGACGGTCCCAGCTCAGAATTGCCCACGCTAAGTACCAGCCAGGCTTTGAAACCCAAGTTCAAAATCCACTGTATAAAAGATAAAATAAACAAAATCCAGCAGGCCAAGCTACCCCAGCACAGTTTCCCCAATAAACACCAAAGAATTTGACGCCATCAGCTCTGCGTGGCCCAGGCTGATGGATGCTCTTTGAGCAGACAAGACGAGCCCATGCCTGGGGCTTTCTGGCACCACCGCTCCCAAACCAGCAAATCTCACCTCTGCTTCTTGAGCCACTTGCACTGAACAGCACAAGCCTTACTGAATTACAGCATTAGTTTCCCAATCTTTGGGAGGAACGGTTGTAACTCGGGGTCTTCTAGGTCAGGGGTTGCTGACGCTGGAGAGCACGAGACGGAGAAAATCTCTACATCTCTGCATGACCCTCCGTCTGTTGTCCGTACCTGGGGAATTCTGCTGTTTGCTAAACTGAATCAACATAGCCGTTATGTTTAGTAACATTTCAGCTGTAGCTCATTTGATTCCAGTCATTAAAATTTAATATTAGTGTAAGCTTGGAGAAACCTGAGCTGACAGCAGAGAGATCAGAGGGTGAAGAAATGCTCCAGCCTGAAAGCTCCTACAAGGAACTCTTGCTGGTAGCTGTTGCTTGTCCCTCATGCCGAAAAGCCTGACTTAGCCATCTGATGCTTGTGGAGACTCGGCCCAGAAAGATTCTTCCAACTTTTAGTATCCTTTTACACAAAAAAGGGGCTCCTCAGAGAGGCAGCAATGGAAAGAGTTACTTGGGTTAAACTCATGCTGAAGATCAGGAGTTAAAGACGAGGTTCCTTTGCTCTGACAGCTTAACATAAGCTAAACCTACGCTATTTTTTCTGTAGCATAGCTGTATCTGGAGCGATCCATCAGGATGTCCATATAAGCACAGACTCCAAACCACAGAAATGCCTTTCAGCTGCACTTGATCTCACCATAAAACCAGGGGCTAAACTAGGTAACCCCTTAAAAAATCTCTTTCAGATGGGTTTCTTGTAATCCTCTAACAACACCGTGCTCCAAACCAGTCCATATCTAGTTTTCCCCCACTCCCTGAAGGCCAGGTCCACCCTGCATCGCCGTCCTGGCTTCTGGTGGCAGTGGGAGCCAGCGTAGGCTCAGCCCCTCGGTGTAGCCATCCCCACTGTCGCACCCGCTCGCTGAACCGAAACACCTCCTGCAAACAAAGCTTCCCCCCCCCCCCCCAGCAAGATCCGACAGCTGCTTCCCAGCCTCCTGCCTCTGAGAAACCTGGCCAGGAGGAGCACTTACAGCGGGAGAGGGCTCATCCCTCCCCGTAGCCAGGATTAGTCCCTCTGTGACCTGGGAAAGAGGCTGAGGGGGAGAGAGGAAATGCATGGGTGGCAGTTCTCCAAAAGTTAAGGGTTTGTTGTAGGTTCTGGCCTTTTGGGGCAAGTTTGAGGGGTGTTTGCAGGCGGGAAAAGAAAAATATATGGGAAGCTTCAAGTATAAGCTGCTTCAAAAGTCATCTGTTCTTGGCCTCCATCAGAGCTTTCAATATATCTTCTTCATTAAAATCTGAACACAATGAGTCCAGAAGTGCCCACCTTTGTCAGGGCTGCATTGGCAACTTGCCTGGAGCCCTGGGGCCATGCCTAATTTGCATCTCATTTACACAGATGTTCATTAAAATTAATGCCTTAAGACATAATATCTGCCTGCATTTGAGCCTTCTGGACAGACAGACCATGACCGCTTCTGGAGAGCCCCAGCCACCCCACACTCAGCCGCATCGTCCCCACACCGCCCCGGGGGGCGCTGCCCAGCTGGGGAGCTGCTCCTGGTCCCCCCTGGACACACTGTGCGTGCATCTTGTTTGCAATCCCAGTAAGTTGTGCTATTGTCTTAGGCGCTGAGAAATAAAAGCCTGGTGAAACCAAGAAAAGCCCCCCCCCCCCCCCCCCCCCCATGCTCCCCGCTTCCCCCAGAGCCCAAGCCAGACTCCTCCACCGCTCTCCCTCCTGCACGGACGGAGTACAGACAGTCCCTGTCCGTACGCTGCGATGCCCTTCCACGCGCAGATCGATATCTGGGATTGCATTTCCCCTTAGAGACAACCGTAAGGTGAGGCTTTGCAAAGATCTGCTCTGCAACATTTACAATTTGTGCAAAAATGCTTGCTCTCTGGATGAACCGTGCACGGGAGGAATGCTGCTGCGTAACCACGATTGCTCCATCCACCCTTCTTGCTTCTCCCCCATTTTATTCTCGGCCACCACGCAGCAAAACCCTACTTTCGTTTTTCCACAAACCAAGACCCCAACTGCACCACGTGGCCTCAATGGCCCACGAATGACTCCTTGTAAGGACACGTCACCCCCCCCAAAGCGCCCTTGGCTCATACAGCCCAGGTCACCGTTGTCTTAAAGGGTCATCCTCAAGGTCACTGAGATATAGGCCGTTTGCAAGCACTACGATGGGTTAAGCTGTGCCTGCCAGCCCCACTCACCAACTGGGAATAATCCCTTGCTCTGCAGGAAAGTTTCACTGGTTTTAAGGACTAGAACCCCCTTTTCGGATATATTCATTCCAAGTCACTGTGTGGTGTTTAATGACGATATTAAATCCTCCCCATCAACACAAGCTCAATGCAAAACACTGCCCGACACAGGAGTTAACAGCAACAAAATCAGGTAAGTTTGAGTTTGCCCTGTAAGTAACACTTCCAAGCTCTTTTTTTTTGGATAGGCAACCCCCAAAACAGAAATACCTTGTCCTGGTGAAGGTTTCACAGAGCTATTAAGCGGCGGAACGGGATCAATTAGCCATGAGATGAAAAGTAAATGGCTGTAAAAATGCCTCCCCCTCCTACCCCCCATTAACACCAGGAAACGAGCAGCCAGATGTAAATCAGCCCAATCATCAGCTACTGAGCACATCAGTAATAGAAGTTTCACAGCAAGAGAATTTCTAAGCAGTATTAATATAATTAATGCAGTGTAACAGCATGACCCAACACCATAATACAGTATTAAAAAAAAAAAAAAAATCTAACACACTCCAACTCTTCCTTCTTCTCAGCATTTCATACAAGCCTTGATGGTCTTCATCAGCTCTTTGCTGGAAACATGAACAGGCCACACCAAAACTGTGCCTTGGTTTTAATCCCTGTGTGTATCCCTTGTCCCATAGTTTAGCTGTGACTTTATTTGTACCCAAGGACCCCAAAATGGACGTAACACGTGGCCCAGACGAAGTGAACAACAAGCAGGAATGGTGGGCCAGGTAGAAAGACCTGCAGAATGATCTGATCTGGACTAGATTCTCAGATGATGCCAACTGACAGTTCAGATGGACTCAAAACCCATCCCTTCCTCCCCTAAAACCTAAACGCCAACCACCTCTACAAGCCCACGAGGTACTGGCACGCCAACATTACGCATCAAAAGGAGAACAGGGAAAAGAGTTTTTCCTCCTAATCACAAAATCTTTCTGCACCTTTTCACCACAGACTATCAAGTCCAGCAGTTGATCTCATATTCTCCAGAGGAAGGCTACTTTACTACACCAAAAATGCTGACATTACAGCAACAAACAACTAAGCCGCGACAGCTTGAAGACCAGAGGTCCTACGCAAAAGACCACAACACTAAGACGGACCTTCAAACACAAAATACCACTTCAGAAACGTTATAGCATAAAGACTCACCTTGAAGTCTGCCAACTGCTGGTTGATGGTTTCCACCTCTGTTCCCACCACCCACTGCAATGCCTCGTTCTCTTCCGCTGCTGTTGTCATGTGGGTCAGCTCCTTCAGCCTGCTGTAAAAGTCCTCGACACGAGACAGTGTCGTTTCTACCTGCTCCTGACGGTTCTTGCCTCTCTCCGTCAGTTTGCTGCACTGTTTATTCAGTGTCTCCAACTCACGTTTCAGTCCTAATAAATCAGGGCTCCCTTCGTCCTCCAGCATCTTCTTACATTCACTTTCAGAAGCTTCAATGTCAGACTTCAGCCTATGGAGTTTGCCCAGGAATGTGCGAACGTCCTCTGCCTGGGACTGAAGGCTGTCAGAGTCTCTCCCGATGGGGCCCATGCTGTCTAGCTCATCATCAAGATCCGCCAGCTGAGAGAACATCTCCCTGACCCGATTATTGAATTGGCCAATGCCTTCAAGCTTGTTTTCCATGAGTATACAGCAGTCATTTACTTTCTGCTTCACAGCTTTGAAGTCCTGCTGAGCCAGCTCGGCTTGGCTTAAGAGCTGGGAACAGTCAGAGCCATCTGGGGCATCTTCTACTAGACCTTGAGTGAAGTTTTTCAGATAATCCACTTGTGGCTCCAGGGCCTGCAGCACCTCCTGCTGTGCCCTGAGCTTCTCCAAATTCTTGTTGCTGCAGGCTTGTGGCCCTAGTGCATCGTAGATCTCCAGCTGGTGCTTCGCCCCTTCCAGCTTCTTTTCAATGTTCTTGAAGCTCTCTTGAAACTCCTTGAGCCTTTGTGACATTTCTTCAATGGAGCCGGTCTTGGCTTGCAGCTCTTCCGTGATGGCGTCCATCTTCTGATTGATGCCAGCCTTCTCATCCCTAATGTCATCCTCATCGGTTTGGGAAGCATCAATCAGGATGTCAGCAGCGCTGTTCAGCATCTCCAGCAAGGAACGGCGCTTCTCCACGTCACTCAGCATAGCCTTTGATCTCAGAAGAGTCGCCTCCAGCTGCACTGGATCCAGAGTTACCTCCAGTTCCGACATCTTTGCCTTGCAGTCCTCCACCCAAGGCAGGAGGTCCTCCGTGTGCCGTTGGTACTTCTGAGCCTTCTGCAAACAGTCCTTGAGCTTAGAGTGTCTATTGGCAGCCTGCTTGCTGAGCTCTTCCCAGTGTGTTTTGAGGGTGACCAGCTGGTTTTGCAGAGTGGTCTTCTCCTCCCCAGGCTGGACAGAAAGCAGCAAAGATTCTCCCTCGGCTACAATCATCTCGTAGGAGCCACTGTGTTGGTTGAGGCTCTTCTGGAACTCTTCTTGTTCCTGAATTTGGCTCTGTAGCCTCTCCAGTTTAGCAGAAATAGGTTGGCTCTGAGCTTGCTGGCACAGTTTGTCATCTAGCCAGGTCCTGAGTTCATCAAACATATGCTGGAACTGCTGGGAACTTGCGAGCGCAGTCTGGAGTCGGTTCATCCGGTCGGCTGAAACGGAAATAAGATTAGAACGCGACAATTAAGCTGAAATCAAATAAGCAAAGTGCAATTATTTAAAATCATCTCAGATGCACCAACTGTGTTTTGATTAACAGGAAGGAGTTTTCCATTGCATCACTAGCCTTTTTGCTCATTGATTCATAAATTTCTTAAGTAGTAACAGGCAATGATAACGCAGTAGCCTCAGTTCTCCTGATCGGTCTCTAAATACAACCTCTTGTATACGGAACCAGAAGAGGCATCCCAAGATTAGAGGGGGGCCATTGGGTCTTCTCCATGCCCCATTCTGAATTTAGGAAACAGTTTGGGTTTTTTTTCCCCAAGAACAGCACATGTCATGCTGCTGCAAGCCAGGCAGGCTTGTTGAAGAGCCACATCAGCGGGACTAAACATATCTGCTCACTTTCCAGGTAGGTCTGGAGTGTGAACCCTCCTGCGCTTAGTCTCACATAAAACACCCATGAAGCACCCTAAAAACCAATAAATGGTTCTTCCCCTATTATTCTTAGAAACCCAGTGATGGGAGAGCCCTTTGGCAAAAAGCAAGGGTGGAGTTTGACATCCCAACGTCTCTTAAAACGACTTCTCTGCTCTGTCTCACCTGCCAGGTCTTCCAGCCCTTTGAGAGGGAGGGCCACCGTCTCCAGACGTTTCTTTAACTCATCTTTGAGATACTGCTCCCCAATCAGGACAGAGAGGTCATCACAGAGGGTCTGAGCCTCTGCGATCTCCTCTTCCAGCTGGTCCAGGTCCGAGCGGATCTCACTGGTTTCCTCCAGCTGCTGTTTCACGGCATCGGGCTGCGTGCTGATGGCAGACTGGCTGCTCAGGCGCTGCCCAACCGCCTTCACCTTCTCGGAAAGGCCCTGGAGGAGTTCCTGGTACTGGGTGCTCTTTACTATGGCTTGGTCAATTTGGCTGGAGCGGGAGTTGAGGCGTTCCGTTAACTCGGACCATTTCTGATTAACCCCTTGGAGTTCTTCCCGCACCTGGTTAGTGGATGGAGAAACATCTCCAGGGCCAGTCAAGATGCTCTGAGCTGCCTGGTTGAGCTGCTCATGCTGTTGTCTGCGAGCTTCAAATTCCTTCAGCATAAACTGGAACAGAAATAACACAAAAATGTTTGCATAAAACTGACAGCTCCGAGTACACACAGTCAAAACAAACCAGACCTCCAGGGGCTTTATCCAGCCCACGGAATCAGTAGGAACGAGCCCTGGGGTGGGACGGCAATTGAGCTGGGTAGACCAGGATTTACTGCGACCTTGCTACTTAAAAAGCTGGGAGGGGTCTGCGACTCCAGGACTTTGCTCTCTCTCTTATTTGTCCTACTGCTGTGTAACGTAACATAAACCAGTTAGATGAGAAGGAAATCTAATTATGTTAACCGGGGCATTTTATTTTATGATGCGGCCAGTTGTGGACATGTTAGGATTTGGAAGCAGGGGGTACAGAAAGGGCAGGCTGCCAGGTGGAGGGGCAGCATTAGCAAGTCCTGCAGAGCATCAGCACAAGTCTTGTTTAAAGCAATTTCACTCTCCAAGAGGGGCCAAGTGATTCATTGATGAGTCAATCCAGTGCGGGGAAGGGAGTTTGAGCACTGCACCCATTTCAAGTTAGTCACAGTAGTTTGTGCTCAGCAGGGTTTGGAGGACTTGGGAGAGGAACCATGAGGTCTCCCAACACTCGCTGCACGGCAGAGTGCTTACAAGACAAATAACTCCAAGCGCAACCTTCCATCTCGCGTCCTGGATGAGACACCCTCCCTTCCTCATCCTGAACCCACCACAGGGAGATGCATACCCAGCCCCCAGCTCACCTGGACCTGCTGCTTCTGTGCATTCAGCATGTTCGGGTCGATGGAGAGGGGTCCCAGCACGCTCATCATCAGCTCCTTCTCCATGAGCCAAGGGCGCAGCTGGGCTTCGGCAGCCTGGAAGCTGGCCAGCTGGTTTGCCGACTCCTCCAGCTTCTGCTGCCGCTCGGCCGTCGCCTGGCTGGCTCTCTCCCACCTGCAATCTGAAGCACCGGCTGCATTGGCGGTGGTCGCGCTCCCGGCCAGCCCACCCCTCCATCGAGAAGGTTTTTTTACCCTCCCCGTGGTTTCCCCGATGGGAAACTTCCTTGGCTTTTCAACAGAACTAGTGTGGCTCTATTCACTCTCCCTCTAATAAGCCGTTACCCATTTCTAATGGCTACGTGGTCTTGAAGCTGATAGAAAAAAAACCTTGCAAGCAGGATTTCTGCACTCTAGTCACTACTGCCACGAGCTGGTCTGACCTTGGGTGAGCCATCTCACATCCCTGGCTCGATAAATGAGGATACTCTCATGTGTATCAGTCCTCACACAGCACATTCAGATCTCCTGGACGGAGAACTCCGTAAACACGTTCCTGCTATTTCAAAGAAGAGAATCTCTGGGCTTCTTCTTAAATACACAGTCTTGTTTAGTCAACATTTCATTACCTAGGTCAGCCTTACTAATGACTAGAATTTTATATCAATCAGTGAAGCCTTTAATCAAAATAATCAAACCATGTCACTAATGCTTTTTTTTTTTCCCCTTTTTTTTCCCTAAAGAGTAATTCAAGGAGGCAAGTCTTTAAAATAGACATCCATCACAGATTTCATTAATCACGACAGTGCTCATCTCAGAACACCTTGTACACCAGACAGCTTGGAGATAAGTTCATTATTTACTGAATTTTAATCAGAAGTGACTCTGCTCTGCTGTGACTTTGGAATCGCCCTGCAATCCCAGACTGCTTCTAATGTGATATTTCAAGACAGAAGCCTTACTAAGTGCTTCAGGCACTTACTCAGGTCTTCCTGCATCTTCTTCCAGTTCGCTGCTTCTGGAGAATCTGGATATTTCTCCAGCAAGCCAGAAAGTGCTTCCTTCACCTTCTGGATCTTCCCTGAATTCTGTTCCAATTCAGCCAGAAAAGCCTGAAAAATAATCATTCGAACTTCTTCAGATACAGGGTAGAAGAATGACATCACTGAGTAGGAATGAAGCAGCAACTACAAGCTGGAGTTGGACAAATTCTGTTCTTTGCTCTTTAATGACACCATTTTACTAGCAGTATTATGAGCTAACTTGGCTCCAAGAGCAGGGAACGGCTGGGAATTGCTTTCCAGGAGAAGCTGGAGTGACCCAGCAACAAGGACTATAGATAAGCTCCTTTCCCCTGAGCCAAATGCCTGAAAGCAACAGGTCTAAAAGCAAAGAGGTGGAGCACCACGTCTGGGCTCCTGCTCCACAGACCTGCCTGTAATCCCTTCTGGGGAAAGCCCTTCTTTAACCCAGGGCAGATCCTCATGGCTAATCCTTCTAGTCCTGCTGCAATAAAGCACATCTCTGAGGACCTTTGGGAGGAGACGCTCTGATCCCCATTTTTTGCTCTGCAAGAGAAGTTACCTTGTTGTGCTCCGCCTGGGCTCTCATCGTCTCCGTCTTGGTGGGCGAGGAGGAGGCATCCAGCTCTGACAGCGTTCGTTCCTTCGACTCCAGCCATTTCAGCATGGAGCTGGCCTCCTCCTGCACTTCTTGCATCTTCTCCAGCATAGCCGAGACCTGCTGCTGGCGTTCCCGCAGCGCTGCACCGAGGCCCTGGTACTGCTGGGTCACGTCCGACACATCGCACTGGATCTCGGTCAGATCTGTTACCAAAAAGCAGCCTGAGATGAGGACCGCTGCCCGCGTTGCCCGTCTTAACCTGGACTATCAGGTACTAATCTAGCCCTGGGCAGCCACAGCCGGCCAAGCATGAGGAGCGAGAGGCCACGCTGCCGTCCGTCTGTCTGCAGAGCAATGTCAGATTACCCTCACCTCTCATGCCAGAGGGGCCCTTCCAGTTGCACTGCGTATGCATGTTGACAGTTTGCAAACAAAGCAAATGCCTTCGTGTTCGTGAGACTGATGCAAGCTGAGCCCCCCTTTCACAATGTCACTGCTAACACAGTGTTAAATAATTTGACACCAAAATACACAGCCATTTTTATGCACCTATTACTTCGCTGAACCAGTGAACTAACAGCAGATAACAGGCAATAATTAAAATTGCTCTTCAAACTGAAGGGTTGGATGCTGTTATAATCCCTTAGAACCAATAAACTTAATTGCAGGCCTTAAAATGATCTCCCATTTATCAGCTCTTAACACCACCTGATGGGGTGTGAGGGTGCTGTCACTCCCCAGAGCTGCCCCTCTCCGTCCTTCAGCCTGACCTACATCCTCCATCACTGCCTGCCTGTCCCGTGGCTCCGGCTACCGCACAGCATGGCTGAGAATTCACAAGCCTGTTGGCAGGCTCAGCTGGCTGGCGACGGGATGCTGACGGTGTCACATCGTGGTTTATATTCTCATGGATGGAAACGCACAGACAAAAACGGACAGGGAGACGGCGAAGCGGCCTCGGCACGCGCGTGCCGGCACAGCGAGCTCACCTTTGCACGTGTGGTATCCGTTCACGCTGCCTACTGACCCTCCCGGAGCGGGCAGCGCAGCACCTGAGCAGAGGGGACGGAGACAGACAGAGGGACAAGACAGACGCGTTAGGAATGCAGACAGCAAGCGATGAACGGACCACAGGGGCCACCAAGCACAGACGCGGCGTCTCCGCAGGCCCACCCGCCTGGCACTGATGAACCCACCGGCTCGGCACCGAGCGATCGGTCTCAGTTCAATTTGGAGTCCGTTTATTTCTCCTCCTCCTGACACACCCGCCCTACTCCCTTTCCTGGAGCTGCTCCTGCCTCGCTGGACCAGAAGCAGAAGAGCTGAAGCTGCCTGGAGCCGGGCACCAACATTGCCCAGAGACCAGGGTGGACGTGGCTTCCACGTGGACCATAATATGGGGGACCACTGGCCATCTCTCCAGGCCTGGAGAGCTGCTACCCTGAGCATGACTGTGTCAGTTTATAACATCAAGCAAGGCTGCGGAATGCCTTCCCTGAAGGGATTAACTTCCCTGAAGAGATTAACTCCCCCATATTCTCCTTTTTTTATGGGATGAACCTCTCTAAACCCGCCTTGGTGCACAGACATGCTGTCTTTGCCAAGAGGCTCCACGCAGGATGAGCCAGTGTGCCCTCCTTGGACATCAGATATCACAGCTACGTTCACAACAAAAGGGGATTAATCAGGAACATTATCAGGTAAGTCTAACTACACATTTTAAAGCATGGATGTAAGGGGCTGCAGCTTTGGTCACCCCATGTGGGTCACCCACAAGAAGCCTCTCCCCACTTCTCTTGGAGGTTTCCCACTGAACTGTTCATCAAGTTAATCCTAACAAACAGATCTCAACTGTGAATTCCCATAAATGCCCATCAATGATAAGAGTCCAGGGACTTGTTCTCACAAGCTGGAAGACATCTTTTTGTTGGTTTCCAAATGAACCAGACATAATCTCATTACTTCACAGACTTGAAGCCAAAAAGGAGAATAGTAAATCACGTCTGAATATCACAGTCTTAAATTTCATCCAGATATGAAACCCAAATACTGGAGTTTGATTAGAACACTCCAGCCCTCAGGAGGCTGAAGTACATCACCAAGAGAAAGCAGGATCCACCCCCACAAGCTCCAGACCCCCACGCTGCAGCAACCTGAAGCTCCTATGCTCCATCCGAGCAGTGGTACGTGTCCCCATGCTGGGCTCACGGCAAATGCAGGGTAATTCAGTGCTCATTTTGCTACAGCAAATTAAGCCAAATTGGTGGGCTCTGAGTGCTCAGGTGATGCATTAACACAACGAGCACCAGCAACTCGACCACGGGGCTGAGCCCCATGATACTCAGACCCCCCCCGGGCCCCCTGAAGTTTGTTAAAAGGGGCAAACTCCCTCATTTTTTGCTTGAGGCAGGCTCAGAGAAGATGCAGTGGTGAAAGCAGAGTGCCAAGGAACAAGGCATCTTCAGGGGAGCGGGGTGCAACTCACCTGTCTTGGACGGGGTGTCGGGGGCCGTAATCTCCACTATCAGGTTCTCCAGGAGGGTCCCTCTGTGGCCGATCTCCTCCACCTGGGCCCCCTTCCCCTTCCAGTCCTCTAGGAGATCCTGGTCAAAAGCAAAAGTCAGGATTGGAGGCCGTGCTTGCCTGGCTGCAGCCCTCCCTTCCTCGCCTGTTACCTCTGTGGTGGCTCAGTGGCACTGGGACACAGTGCCCAGGGAACTGGCCAAGGGCGCCCTGGCGCATGGCAAGCGGACTGCACCGGGAATGTGAGTGTCTTTACATTTATTTTTATTGGAGGGAATCAAAGAGTGAAAAGCTCTTCTCTAATGAGCAGGTCTGTCATAGGAAACCTTCTTTTCCCTCCTCCTGTTTCGGGGACCTCCCTCCTCCTCTCCACACAACTCAGCCTCGCCTGAGTTCAGTCCCCGCTGCTTTTGGCAGAGCCCAGTGGTGTGCCATGGGGTGCGAGGGCTGCAGGTGACTCAGCAGACACTGCTCAGCCTCTGAGCCAAACCCTTGGGATACCCAGATTTAAAGAATCAGAGTGTTGGAGAGGAGTGGGGGCTCAGACGACAGGAGGCCACCTTCCGTGTCTAGCAAGGGGAAACACTCAGTGAAAATGAGTGTGCTGGGGTCTCCCACTCCCAAATCCTGCCCAAAGCAGGCAGGGGTAGGGAAGGGAAACCAGGCAGTGCCCAATAGGATCTTCACACTGCTCCCTTCTCCACAGGCCAGGGACCACTGGATGCACACACACGAGGGGCTGCAGCCCAGCAGCAAGAACCGGTGAGCCCAGGAATCCTAAGACCATAAGACACCTCCCAGGACTCTGCTTCCTGGGATTTATTTCACATTCCAGAATTTCCACACCAGCTGCCAACTTTCCCAGTCTGGTTCAGGCTCTCTCTGCACACCTGGATCTGCTGCCTGCGCTGCTGCAGCTCCTGGGTGCCCAGGGAGGTCTCAGCAGGCGGTATTTTGCCTTCGCTCTCCCTCAGCCACTTCCTCATGGCCCCGACCAGCTTCCGAAATTCATCCAGTTGCTCCTGGCAGGACGACGCATCCTTTTCTCTGAGAGTGAAAAGGTTTCGGAGAGTCAGAGCTCGTGCTTTGCCTTGCAATTACCCCAGCTTCAATGTAGCACAGTTGTGTCTCTAGGAGCCCTTCTTTTTATTATTATTATTATTAGATGTTGCTTAGGAACAGCGCACAAAGTGCCAGCCAACGTGGGGTGCACACCACAGCCTGCCCCTCACTGCTGCTGCCCCCCCAAAGTCGTGGCCGGTGGCACTTTCGGGGCTGCTCCAGCACCACCGCGGTAGCCGACAGCCGCACGACCACCACTGCCAACCTGCGCTGGCTCTGCACCGGGCTCTTTGTCCTGGGGGAAGTGAAGCTTTTGGGAAGACAGGGCTCATTCATGCCATCTCACTGCAGCCAGCTGCAGCCCGGGGGAGGCCAGGCTGTGCTGCCCCTCCTCCCTGGCCACAGCTCTCATCTATTCAGCCCGTCCCAGAGGAACAAGGCAGTCGGACGGGAGCCACGGGCCCCTCCAGCTCGCCCTCGCCCACCGCAGCTGCAAGCAGCCTGCACAGGGCCGGCTGGAGGCAGGTCTCTGCGCGGTGCTGAACTACTGGGGATTATTATGAGATTCATCTGCTTTTCCTCATCACCTTCCCTGTATTCCCCGGGGAGTTTGGAGATACAGCCTGGGAGGTGTGACCCCCCCTCCAGGGACACAGGCAAGCTGTCGCTCTGACCCTGCTCGAGCTGCCATGGCCGACTCGAGCTCAAAGTGCTGCTAAAGCTCCCCTTTATCCCCACGTCAGGGGCACTCTGGGGACAGGCTGCTCTGCTCTGTCACCTCCCGGAGAGCACGCCTGGGGCAGGCTCCTCGTCTTCCACCAGCACCCCGCTCCCCTCCGGCAAGATGCTCTGGGATGGAGCTGTGGCAGCCCACACGCCGGGAAACGCACGAACGCTGGCTCCTGCAGCACCAGGAATTTTTCACAACGCCCCCAGCCAAGGCTTTTTTTAAAGCGTCAGCTGGAGCGAGCTGCCTTACGTCTCCTGGTGTGGGAAGAGGGAGGCAGGAAGAGTTTGCTCATGCACCGCCCCCCCCCCCCCCCCCCCCGTGGAAAAGAGATCTCCACGGGGTCTTGCTCTGACCACGAAGCCAGCCCCTCACCTCTCAAGGGAGTGACCAGGTCCCTGGGACTCACCTCTCTTTTGCCACCTTCTGTAGCTGCAGGAAGTCTTTCTTCAGGCTCTGCAGCTTCTCCTGCTGCTGGGAGGCACCAGGGGCGAAGCCACAAGAGCCCAGCTCCGCAGCCAGGTGCTCCAGGGTGGCCAGGTCCTCCTGGTGCTGCCTCATCTCTGAATTCAGTTCCTGCCAAGAGCAAAGGGTGATGCCAACCGTGTCCCTGCCAGCAGACTCGGGCAGAGGGGATGAACCAGACAGCCCCGTGTCCTGGCAAGGTGAAGAGACCCTCCGTGGGCAACACCATCAATTGCACCAGCACTGAATGGGCAGGCATGGCTCAGTCCCACCTGCTCCTCCAGCTCTGGCTCAGCAAATACTTTAAGCAGCTGCAGGAGCAAGTCCCACCTTCCCCAGTGCTGGTCTAAGGCCACGCAGTGAATGGGATGGAGAACCCTAGACCAAGCCAAATCAATCCCCCCACAGCACAAGTGTCTGGTTTTACGCCAGCTTAGAGCATTTCTGAGGCAGTGGCCAAACCACCCCCCGCAGCAGAGCACTCGTAGGAAGCCAGGAGGAATCCCGTGCAGCCGTGACTGGCCACCACAACCCACGGCATCTCAGAGGGCTTTGTCACATCCTGCACTGCGCTTACTGCCAGCACTCGGGTGTTCTGCTGTATTGACCCCATGGAGTCTTTAATTGGTAAAACCTTGCTATATTTGGACTGGCCCCTAAGAGCCTGGCTAGAGATCCCTTCCGAAAACCAGCCTGGCTCCAGGGAAATGCCATTCTTCTCTCACTGCCGGAAACAGCCTCAGCCGCTCCAGCCATGCTCCCTTCCCCAGGCAAAGAGCCAGCACAGGTCCTGTGGATCCTGCCAGCCTGGGAGCAAACTGGGGGCTGTTTGCCTGGGAAGAAATCACTGCAAAACAGCCCTGCCCCAGAAACCCGACGCAGATGGAGTCTTCTCCCCCTGCATCTCACCTGGATGTGCTGAGAGAAGCGAGCGATGTCCCGATCCGGCTGGTTCCCGGATGCCAACATCCGTGCTCTGCTCTCCGTGAACTGCTGCAACTTCTCCGAGAGCTGCTCGTACTGCTCGACCTTTGGCAGGAGGCCCTTCAGCGCGTCCTCCCTCTCCCGCTGCTGCTGGCACAGCCTGCCGAAATGCTCCGTCACCTCTGCCAGCTTGCCCTGCAGGGCAGAGGCCGTGGGGCTGTCTGCCGCCTCCATGAACCGTGTCACCATCTCACGGGTGGCTTCCAGGCAGCTCTTCTGCCTGGCAATGTCCTGCTTCAGCTTCTGTAGCAAGCAAACACAGAAAGAGATGCCATTTTAGGAAGGCTCTTGAGCAAAACTGAATTGGCATGAACAGGCTGGGCCGTCCTTGGGGATAGCAGCACTCGCTTCGAGACAACCAGGGTTGGGCAAGAATAGTTTTCTATCACAGTTTTCCTTTCCTTTCTGATCTCCCCAACCTGCTCTGCCTTTCCCCAGTGATATCCCAGTCTTGTTAGCAAAGAAAGGAGACTTTCAACAGGTCTGTGTTGTGGCTTAAAGAAATTAAGTAAAGGTTCTGCTCATACCCCTTTTTAGGGTTTTTTTGTGTGCTTTCGGAATACTGTAGCTAACCCCCAGCAACTGCCTGCACAGCTCAGGTCCTGCAGACAGCCGTGTTTGAGGTGAGGGAGCTCAGGGACCAGCCTTACCGCACTCGTGGCAAGGGAGTCCTGGATGGAGGCGGAGGAGAGCGTGGCCGGCTGCTCTCTCTCCAGGTTCTTCTCGATCTCGGCCACCGACTGGAGGAGGCTCTCCAGGCTCTCCTGGACGCTCTGGGACTGAGCGATGGATTTCTGCAGCAGGTCCGAGCGCTCGCTCATCTGCTGGGAGAGGCTCTGGAAGCGGCTCACGATGGCATCTGCAGAGATCAGCGCAAAAGGAGAATCAGGGGCAAAGAGATTCTTGCCTGGTGCTCAGAGAGCAGCAAGGATCATCTTTGGCTCCTGTCAAACTCTCACTGACAATGAATCTCCATCCCCAAACTCAACAGCGGGACAGGGGACTCAACACAAACGGCCAACCTGGACGACAGCGCTCTCCATGTGCAAACACAAGCCCTGAAGACGCCTTGCTGTGCACCTTTGCCCCACCTTCCCCCAAAGCGGGTGACTTCACCTTTCCTCCCTCTCTGGTTCGTTTTCACACTCTCCCCAACCACCCCTGCTACTGCAGGCGGCTGCTTTGCTCCATACCTGTTGTTTCCTGAATGTGCCTGTGGTCTGGGGCTGGCTCCCCTTGTACCTCCAGCAGGGACCGAGCTGCTTTCTGGAGCTTCTCCACCGGCACCTGGTGCTCAGCGAGGTCTCCCTGCAGCTGCTGCTTTGACACGAGACAAGGCAAAATCAGTGGTGGGTCACACACAAGAGACCTGCGGGGAGCTCAGGGCTCCATGTAAACCTGAAGGATCCTGTTCACTTAATCACAAAATTGTTAATAATAATAATAAACTAGGTCAGAAGGTCCAACCCCACGCTGCAGGCAGAACTGGATCAGAGGGTCTGGGCTGCCCCAGCGCTCAGCCACCCTCATGGGTGAGGAATGTCACCCGCCATGTCCCACTGGGATGTTCCCTGTGGCAGTCCATGATTGCAGCTCCCGACCCTTACTCTGAGCACCTCTCAGAAGAGTCTGGTTCCACCTGATCTGCAGCGCCGGGACCTGCTGAGCCTGCAGGTGCATCTTTGCACTCAACCAACAAAAACCAGCGAACAGGTCGAGTCTCCTTCCTGCTGCTGGCTGCTCAGAGCAGCAGCCAAATTCCCGTACAGGCTCCAACGCTCCCCCAGGAGGTCACCCAAGGACCCCGTACCTTAGCACTGGCAAGTTGCTTTTGCAGAACAGCAGGATCTGAAGGAACCGTCTCCGAGAGCAGTTTCCCAACGGCAGCTTCGCTCTCCTGCAGCCACATCCTGAGAGACTCTGCCACCTCCTGGAACTGCTGGTAGTGATCCAGCAAGGTGTTCAGGTGGGAGCCAAGCTTGGTGCACTGCAAAGGAGCAACAAGACATAACGGGAGGATGCACACAAGCATAGAGCAACCTGAGCACTGTTGGAAAACGCATAGAAATCATCAAGAGAGAAAAATAAATTTAAAAAACCCATCTTGCCATACGTGTTAAAGGAATTACAGGAGGCAACGTGCGGATCAGCACTAAGACAGTGGGTGTTACTCCTGCCCAAGCCCTGAAGAAGACAGTCCTTCTCCTACAATCCACATATGTGCTAGAATTCTAGCCAGACACTCAAGAGAAACGTCCCTCTGTCATCCCTGCTCGTTCTACAGGCACAGGAGGAAAACAGCACCCAGCGTTCAACTCCCAGCCTTGCAAAGCCCTTCCCGTACCTTGGAGTGTAGCGTGGTGTATCGCTGTGTCGCATCCTCCAGCTTGCTCTTGACCACGCTCCTGGACATCAGCATCTGGGACCCTGTGTCCCCAGCAGCTCCCTCCACATCCAGCACCTTCTGCCCCGACATGGTAACAAACCGCAGGTCGCCTTTGTGGGAGATCACGTCTTCCGAGAAGCTGCCCTGCCGCAGGAGCAGCTGCCGGAGGGCCGTGGGGTCACTTCCCCCCTTGTACATCCCCTCCAGATCCTGCTCCGCTTGCTTCAGCCAAGCCTCGAACTCCCCGTGATCCCGCAAGAACTTCTGCAGCTCATCCCGCAGGACTTGCACTTGCTTCAGCCGCGTTTCTGACTGCGAGAGGGAAGCTGCGTACTGGTCCTTCAGCTCTGCCAGCCGGCCCTGGAGCCGCTCCCGCTCCTCTCCAGCCAGGCTGTGGCCATGCTTGTCCAGGAAAGCCTGCGCCGACTGTGTGGCCAGGATAACGTCCTGCTGCTGGGACAGCAGCTCCTGGTGCTGGGCCTGAAAGATGTCAGCGAGCAAAGGTGATGCTTGTGACCGAGGGTCTCTACGCACCAGTACCCGGCGGGTGCAGCAAGGCCATGTGTGTGACTGAGCCTCCACACCCTCCTACAGCACCAGCAAGGTGGGGGAACACCCCAAGGCTGGCACACAGGCAGGCACTCTGCCCACAGGGGAGTAACCCCCTCTCTGACCACGATGGGCACCTTCTCTCGTTACCCTGACTGGACTGTGCTGCAGCATCCACCCACCAACCCAGACAGCATGTCCTCCAGGCATGGTCTTCCCAAGTCTCCCATATGGAAAAGTCACCTTGAAGATGTGTTTTGGAGGCCAGACCCACCTAATGCCCCATCCAATGCCCCATCCTCCTCCCAGCCACATCAGCAGCCAGAGGCAGGGTCAATGTGTCGGGCCGAAAGCTTTGAGAGGGACAAGGTGTCAGTTCTGACCTTCAGCCTCTCGTACTGCTCATCCAGGCTCTCAGCAGCGCTGTCTGCTCCCACGATGTGGCCATCGGGGACATCCTGAGTGCCTGGCCCAACTCGTGCCCCTGGTGCTTGCTCAACGGGGTGCGGTCTGTACTCCAGGAGCCCTCCCTTCTGCTCCAGCGATGCCACCCAGTTCAAAAGGGAATCGATCTTATTGCTGTTCTCCTCCAGCTCTTTGGCAGCTTTCACCTGAAAGCACAAAGGCTCCAGATTAAATGACACGTTTTATGCATGTTCAGCAAACTGCTGCATGGGGGAGGGGGACAAAAATCAACAGAAGGAAAAAACCCCAAACAGTTTTCCAGCCACAGCAAATGCCTGAGACACTCACAGACCTCCAAAACACTTCGTGGCTCTCCGGAAGGGGGGGAAGGTGCAAAGAAGCTGTGAATAAACTCAGCCTCTCTGCTACGTTGCATTGCTCGCCCTGACAGAAGCCAGGGTGCACACCCTGCAGGTCTGCGACTCCACGCACGCACGTGTGAGCATCGCTTTCATCCCCAGCACATGGAGCTGCCCGGCACTCAAGCTCCCATTAACGGTCAGCCCAAGGCAGAGCAAGGTGTCTTTTACTCCCCAGTTTTCTCCACAACCAGCTCATCTGTTGCTGCAACTCTTGAGGCATTTCACAGGGTGGCACAGCATCAGTGCCCCACCTCGCCCAGGGGACAGAGTGGAACAGCAAATTTCTTTACATCCCATCACTCAGACGAATACCAGGACCCCAAACAAATCTGTGCCGACTGGACCTCACTGTCCACCTCAAGCAGAGCCTGGAGGCTACAGCTCTTTGCATGTTACCTTTTCAGTCTCCTGCTGCACTGCAGCAGTCACAGCGCTCTCCAGCTCCTTCTGGGCCATCTCTGTCCTCTCCTGCAGGGACCGGTACTGCTCCTTGGCAAGTTGAAGCTTCTCTTGCAGTGCTGCCAGCTCCCCAGGGTCCATCTTGGCCTTGTTCTCCTCCAAAAACTCCTCTGTGCTTTTCAGGACGCTGGCAAAGGAGGCGGCTCGGGTGTGCATGTTCCTCTGCAGCTCCTAAGCAGATGATGCCGTAAGGCTCCGTGCGCTCCCGGGGCAGCGCCGAGCCTCTCCGCCTTCCAACCCCGGCTTTTTAAAGCACTGACCTTAACATCGCTTTGCCTCTGCTGCAAGGCAGACAGGTCCCCTTCGCTGGTGGCTCTCTGCTGCTCTGCCAGCGTGTCCTCTGCCTGGCACAGCCAGCGGCTCAGCTCGGCCAGGCTCTGCGCCCGGGCTGCCTGCTGCTCCTGCAGCGTCTGCGGGCAGAGGGAAGGGGAGAGGGGACAGTTAGTATTGGCGCTGCAGCTCCGGTCACGCACGTCACTGAAAAGCAAGGCGAGAGGTTACGGCTGGAGCACCTCCTGAAGGTGAGGATGCAGCCCAGAAAATGGCTTTTGCAGCTCTCCACGTGCTCCCTCTCCCTCTCAGGCTCACACGCTGCGGGAATGGGGCTGAGGTGCCGAGGCCCTGCCAAGCAGGAGCTGCTCACTGCACGTTTGCTACCATTCAAGCAGGTTTCTCTCAATCTGCTTTTTGAGAAGCCTGTTCAGCTCCACGTGGAGCTACACTCCAGGTCACGCACTCCTCTCTCAGGAGAGCTCAACTAGAAGTTTCTGCACCTTTGCCGTTCAGCCTTACAAACATTAAAACTGCAGCAGAAACTCATCTAACGAGAGGTAACAACCACGTGAGGTCAGGCAGCACCACTGTGGAGCACCAAACAACCTAAGTAGGCTGTTTTTTTGATCCTGGGGTTGGAGAGGGAGCCCAGGAGAGAGAAAGCGTTTCTGTAGCTGATCCAGCTCCTCTGTTTTGCTGCGAGAGCACAATACAGAAGCGCCTGTTTGAGTAATTGAGCATGATGTGACCTGAGATTCCCTGCAACATTTCTGTTCCCCTTTCCCAGGGGAGACAAAAGGTTTTTGAGTTTCACTGGGCATTTCAGCAAGGTGATGAACAAACTTGTGCAAAACACTGTGCTTGTTTCTCCCAATCATAAGATAAACAACAGAAGCAAATTGAAAGAGCCTTCCTAAGAGCTCTTCAGCTGCAAAGCGAGTTCTTCCTGGGTTAGGATGGGCGCACACTCAATCTGAAAAAGCAAAGCAAACTGGTTAATATACACACACACTCCAGAGAGGACAGGCGAGAGTTACAGAGAGCAATTGTTAATAAAAACCACATTAATCCTGTCTTGAATAAGAGGATCCATGCAGCGATGGGTGCTGCAGCAATGCAGCAGAGACCTGAGGACTTGCTTTTGCAGCTGGCTGCTGCCTTGATACATCATCAGCTGTTTCTCTGGGACAGGGATAACTGACTTGTGCAGTGAAACAAGACATTAAAACCGCCAGGTGCCTGTGGTGGCCCCTTTGCACAGGGATTTTCTGGTGGGGTTACAGAGACCAGGGTTCACTCCACCCAACACAAAGCAACTCGATGTCTAGCAGAGGACTGCCTGGCTGTGCTAGCCAGGCCTCGGCAGGGCTCCATCTTTTGGGAGGAAAGTGACTTTCCACCTGGGAGTTACGTGGTAGGAAGAAGAAAGACTTTAGAGGAAGCTCATGATGTGCAATGAGAAGTCATAAACTGTGAGTGGCATGCACATGAAATCCCAAATATGAGGTGTCTCAGCGCACGTTCTTGTGGCCGGAAAGCGCTTCAGCGAGCAAACTGCAGCCAGGAAGCAGATGTCTCACAACCTTCACCTGATCTGTCTGCTCCGCTTGCTGGAGACAGACCTGCAGGACCTCCACCCGAGCTGTCACACGCTCCGACAGGTCCCAGAAAGCCTTCTGTAGCTCATTGAGCAGCCTCAGCAGCTGCCTACTCTGCTGAGGGGTTAAGTCCTGGGCATGCTCTGAGATAAGGAACTGGATGTCGAAGGCAGTGGCATCAAGCTGAGACTTAGTGTCAGCGAGGGGCTCTTTCAGCTCCTGAATGAGAGAAAAAAAGACCTGTCAAGCAAAATGACTCTGCAGCCAGTGTTTCCCTGCACTGCCAGCTTCAGACGGACAAGCAGCAGTGTGCACCCAAAAAAAAGTGCTTTGTCACCAGAACAGTAATATTCCAGAAATCCCAAATGCTCCCCAAAGCACACTCAGCATCAAGGTGACAGCATCTCACCACAGCAATTTTCCAATGCTCCTCTGCACCAGGCCTCCAGCACCTTGCCAAGAGGTTGCTTGGACCGTGCGTGTAGGGCTGCCCTTGGGTCTGAAAGTGACCCAGACCCAGAGCTGCCAGCAGCTCAGTCCAGTTCATGGTGACTCCATGTGCCACCAGCGGCTCTCAAAGCCTTTGATTCCCTGACTTCAATGCCAAGGTGCTACCAGCAAACAGGAGATGCTGAACTGACCAAATCTTGAAAGCTATCACCAGAAGATGAGTAAATGTGAAGGGGGAATTAATGGAGACCAGGGCAGGTGTGATGGAGGGGGCTGTCAGCGCCTCCACGGAGGAAGCAGCTCTCTCCTCAACATCGCAGAGCCTGCTGGGAATCCCTCCCGGTCGCTCAGCCCCCACCACACACCTACATTTGAGCATATTCCCCAAATGGCCAAAGCAGATGGTTCGTGTATGGTGGAAACAAATAACTTCGGAGCAAATACAGTATCGTTGCTCCCCCTGCAACAAAGGATAAAGGCAAACCCACCAAGGCTCCGTGAGGGAAGCGGGATTAAAAGCTTCTCCTCCGCACAGAGGACAGCAACTTCATCAGCCAGAAGGATTAGGGGCATTTCCATGGTTACCTTGTAGTGTTGCAGGCAGAGACTCAAGCTGTTCGCATCAGTCGCGTGGTGGTAATCACTGCTGTCCAGCGACTCTGCGGTGCCAGAGACCCAGCTCAGCAGCTCCTGGAGTTTGCCCTGGAGAGTCTCGTGATGTGTCAGGATTTTAGCCTTAAAAACCAGAAATGCATCATTTAAAGAAGGAGCAAAGTGCTCCGGGGAAGGAGCGTTGGGAAGCTCAGGGGCAGCAGGCAGCGGGGACAGTTGTCAGCTCTACCTTTTCAGTTTCTGCCGCCCCGCGAAGGTTTTGCAGCCGGGACTCCAGGACATCACTTGCAGAGCTCAGAGACTTCTGGAGGTTCTTGGCATCCTTCTCCAAAGCCTTCAGTAATTGCTCAGGGACTTCTTCAGGGGGGTTGGCCACAATCCACTTCACAGCATCCAACTCCTGATTCACTGGGAAGCTCAGCTCCTGCAGCTCAGCGCCCAGGGCCTGAGGCAAGACAGCATCGTTATGTCTAAGATATGGTGACTTCATCTTCCCACTGCCTACACTGAGGCAAGGTTTTGGCGATGCAGCGCCAAACACTGTGTCTATCTGCTAGAAAGATTCATCATCATCCTCCAGCCCCGCTCAGCTGCCAGCACTCGCCTGTCTGTCTCCAGGCTGTAAAATTCATTTCAGCCAAGGTTAGCTTATTGTCTAAGCAGGGAGAAGGCGGCGAGCCAGAGGCAGCACCAGAGCAAGGAGGGATCAGGTTTGCATATAAATGCCTGTTAAACCTGAGACTAACCTCCCAGGTTGGCTCCTAGAAGCAGGGAGGAGGTACAAGGGCTGTGCATGGGGCTGGGGAGAGGAGGGAATGAGTTCTGTCCTGCCTGATGCCAGCCAAGCCTGGCCCAGCCTCGCTCACCTCCGCCTGCTGCAGCAGGTTGTGCAGGGCCGCCAAATTCTGCTCCACCGGCTGCACCCGTTTGATTCTCATCTCGATATCTCGGAGCATGGAGAGATATGATATCAGCTTCTCATCGTGCTCCAGACACATCTTCTTGCTGAACAT
Organism: Leptosomus discolor; assembly: GCF_034619465.1. Taxonomy (NCBI): domain Eukaryota; kingdom Metazoa; phylum Chordata; class Aves; order Leptosomiformes; family Leptosomidae; genus Leptosomus; species Leptosomus discolor. The sequence continues at coordinate 5,222,940 of NC_141419.1, forward strand.
GATCTACAGAGTCAAACAGTAAAACAAACCCTCAGATTTAGACAGAAAAGAAAGCAAAGGATTATATATTATTCTTTTTTCAAATAAAAAAAATCTGTTAATAACATTCCATTTCAGGGACTTTCCACTCGCTAGCCTTATCTACAAGATTTACTACAGGAAAAATAAAACACGGCTCTTTTTCCAACATAAGCTTATAAATGGCAAGAGATCTCTGGTGTTGCAGTAAAAGTGCCAAAAAAGAGTCCTACTTATTAGTCATTTATAAGTAATGCTCTAGCAAAAAAAAAAAGCCACAACTAAGCCTTGAGTGTTTTCAGTCATACATCACCGGGTCCTTTGCCAAATCCATTGCAGCTGATGCTGCAACATCAAGCTCAAACATCCACTCCTCTTGTTCTGGCTGTCCTCTGTGCTGAGGACCTCAGACAGATTTAACATCAAACCTACACAAATAGCTCATTAAAAAAAAATGTTGAAATAGCAAAAAGCATCAATTTACCTGGGCTGGTCTTGTGGATTCCCTCGAGGTTTCCAGCAGCTCCCCCTCCACTATCACAGGTAAGAGCAAGCCGCGATCACCAGGACCCGGCTGCCTGGTCCTCTCCTGGGGTGCTTCTCCTTGGGATTTTGGGGGAGCAGGGCCACCTCCTTGGCCTGTGCTGATCGCTGCTGTTTGCTCTTGCTGAGTCTCTTCTCCAAGCCCAAGGATTGCAGAGGTTTCCTGAACTTCTCTGGGTTCCTCTGTGATAATTAATTCATTGGGCAGTTTGTCTGCTGCAGGGGCTGCGATGGACACATCACTGGTGGTTTCGACCTTGGTGTCCTCCTGGGTCATCCTCTCCTCCAGGCTAAATGCCACCGAGGAATCGTGACCATTTCTGATCCCACCTTTCACCACCTCTCGAGCTTCCCCTTGTCCTGGGGGAACAGGGATCACCTGACCCTCTCTGAGGTTTTCTTTATCTTTCTCAGAAGTTGTTTTCTTTTCTTTTTCATCCCTGCTGCTCCCCCTGTGCTTGGCTGCATCTCTTGCCAACCCAGCAGTAATCTTGGTGGCAGTTTCATGTTTTGGTTCTGGTGTGCTTGAGACAAAGTCCTCCTCCTCCTCCTTCCCTGGAATTTTTTTGGAAATTGGAAAAGGAAGGGACTGCTTTTCTGCAGATTTCTCCCCCTGAGCGCTGACTCGTGGGATACTGGTCTGCTTTGCTTTCTTTTTCTTGCTTTTCTGTTTTCGGGTAGGTTTTAGCTCAGTTTCACTTGTTTTTTCCTGATCAGCTGCACCTTCTGCACCCAGTCTCAGGGTTTCTCCTTCAGTCTGTTCGACAGTTCTTTCACCTGCAAGCTCATCTCCTCCAGGCTTCATAGGGACGCCAATCTCAGGGGGTTCTCCAGACTCTGTAGGACCCACCTCTCCCTTCCCTCGACTCCCAGTAACAGATTCCCTTGGGGCTGCTGGTGTTACCCCATCCAGGCTGTCTGGTCGCTCTCCTTGCTCAGAAGCCACCGCTGCACCTTCTTCACCTGCCACAACTCCCTCTGCACTTACAAACCCTCTCCTCCTCTCCTCATCAACCTCCATGTCCAAGAAAGACTGCTCTTTCTCCAATCCCAGTCCCTCTGCTTTCTCTGTCCCTTGATCTACTACTTCGCTCCTCGATTCCTTCCCCCAAGCTACTCTCACCTGGGAGCTGCTTTTTGCAATTCCTTTTTCCATAGCCCTTACCATCACCATCTCTTCAGGGAGAGGTGCTGTACCTAATGCTGAGGGGTCTTCTGGAGTCAGTTCAACCTTTTGTTGGGGATGATGAGTTACACCAGCCTCTGAGGTTGCTTGAGGTTTTGATTTCCCTTCTGTCAGTGTCACTGGGGATCTCTTGGTGGTAGCGGCTGCACCTCCAGCTGCATCATAGCTCATGGCTTCAGATTCAGCTTTCTGCTCAGCACCATCAGACTTCTGGGCAGCACCAGGAGAGAGGAGGACACCTTCCTCTTTTGGAGATATTTTCTCCTGGAAAAGGTGGGATTTATCTGCTTTGCAGACCTCAGAACCGTCTTTGGGTATTTGTGCATCCTGAAGACTGGCAGCTAATTTTTGGCTGATCAGTTCTTTTTCAACGGCTTCCTTTAAAGTCAATCTTTTCCCACTGCTAGCATCAACAATTCCCCCAGTCCTCATCTGGTTGGTGGCGATGAGTTTGGCCATCTCCTCATCCAGCAGCCCTTGCTCCACAGCAGCCCTCAGGGAGAGCCTCTTGCTGACAGTACCCTCCACGACCCCACCACTGTCTGCCTGAGCCTGCAGCAACCGCAGAGTGGGCAGAGGGTCCACCTTCCCCAGCCTCACCGCCTCGGCACACGTGAGCTTGTTGCCCGTCACCTCATCCTTGACGTCTCTGAAGGGATGGACCTCCAGATACCTCTGGCCAGATTCAATGTCAATTTTACACTTCTTTATGAACTCCGAGTAGGGAACGATCATGCAGGACTCAGGATCTACGATTCCCTCTTTCATTTCTGAAGATGACAGGACATTCTCCATAACCTGCTCAGGCAGCAAGCCCTCCTTTACTGCTTGACAGAGTGCCAGTCTCCGGCCAGAGGCAGGATCAAAAATGCTTCCACTTCCAGCCTGGATTTCTTGCACTTCCCTCTGGAAGTCCAGACTAATGAGCCCTAACGATACCGCCTGGGGCAAGGGCAGTTTCTCCTTTGTAACCGGATGAACATAGTCCTGCAGGCAGATGCTTTCAGCTTTCGTGAGTTCGTTACATAAATCTTGATCGACCAAACCATGTTTCATCGCGTCGTTTACTGAAAGCCTCATTCCAGACACGTGATGAATGATTCCTCCATCAGCAATCTGCTTGGTCAAGAGCCGAAAAGCTTTTTCCTTTTTCAGGAGCCCTTTTTCAACAGACTGTGCAACAGTCAAAGGCTGCCTGGTTTTAGGATCCATAATTCCACTGGTCTCAGCCTGCAAGCTAATGAGTTTCTGTCTGGTCACCTCATCAGTGCCTTTCCCTTTGGAAGCCTTCTCCAGCTTGACCAGGTCTTTCTGACTTGTTGGCTCTATGAGGCCCAGATTTGAAGCCAAAGTGACCGATATTTTTTTGCCACGTTTCAAGTCAACAATCCCTCCAGTAACCACTTGCCCTTCCAAGATCCTCATTGCCGTTTCCTTGTCCAGAAGACCAACCGCAGCAGCATCCTTGATGGAGTAGACAAAGTTATTGCCTGGGTCAAGAACGCCACTTATCGCTTTGTCAGATGCAAGTACCTTCTGGAGAAGGTTCTCATCCATCAGACCTTCTTCAATGACATCCTCAGTGGTTAATGATTCACGTGTATGAGAGTCAAAGAAGCCACTGAACATCTTCATTTTCTCCATTAGTTTCACAGCTGTGTGGCTGGGTACCACTCCATGGGCTACCGCTTCATTTAGAAGAAGAGTCTTCCCTGTCTGCTCATGGATTATGCCACCACTTTGGAGCTGCGTCAACAGCATTTCCAAAGTGTCCTCTGCTTCCTGCTCCGCAGGGGCTGGCAGGGATGTTTCATCAACACTCTCATCATCTAATACTTCTTCCCCTTCTTCTTCTTGCACTTCCAATACACTCTCAATGTTTTCACTTTGCCTCTCCATTTGCTCTGCCTCTCCAGTTTTAGGGAGCACAATCTCCTCTCCTCCCAGCACACCATTCTCAATTGTTTCCTCATTTAGCAAATCAATCTCTCTAACATCTTGTCCCTTTAGCTCAGGTTCCTCTACACCCTGAGACCTCTCTGCCATGGTTTCCAGTGTCTCTCTACTTTCCGAAACATCCATCGATATGCAGATTTCACTTTTCACAACAACCGTTCCACTTTCCGATGCTCTCTTCTGATCTTCGACACTTTCCACTTCATCTGCTGCAGTAGGCTTGGACTCTTCTTCTGCCTCAGTCATCATTTCCTCTGTTTCTCTGAATCCACCACCAAGGTCACCAGGATGCCCTGTTATCGGTAATTTTACCTGATGTTTGTTCTTTTCTGTAGAAGTTACTTGCTCTCTTCCAAATTCAGCATCAGTTTCTTTCTTGATGGTAGCCTGTTTGGTATAAAACTGCTTTTGCTCTTCCACAAGCAGCATATCTTCTGCATCATCTAACAGGATGCCTTCAGGTCCCATCACCACCTCCCCATTCTCCAAAGCAGTTCTGGGTGGTAGGACCTTCTGGCTTTGTTCTTTTGAGGGAGCAAATTGAAACTCAAGCTGCTGCAAAGCCAAACCATTGCAAGGCTCGCTTCCAAGAGCGGCATTTGCCCTTGTCTCCTCAAAGCCTTCACTGCTTTCCAACATGTGCGCGCAGGATCCATTTTCTTGGGTTTGGATGAGGGCTTTAGTGAGATTGTTCAATTCTCCATCCACTAAGAGCAGCTTCTGGCCATCATGGATGTTGATGTAGCTGTGGGTCATCAAGTGGAACATCAGCCTTTCATCGTCACTCCTTAGCAAAGGGTCACTTTGCTCTTTGTGACCTGTGGGACTCCTTCCAGAAGAGCTCTGGCCATGCCTGCTTCTGCTTGGAGAGCCAGCGAGCTGCACGCTGGCCATGACATCAGGTATGACTGTTGATTTCAGCTTCTTCGCCACATCTCTCTCCAAGATGCCATGTTCAACTGCTTTCTTCCAGGACAACACCTCAGTGGTTTCTGGTATAAAGACAGCCTTAATGAGCTGCCTCTTGCTGAGAATCTTGTAAACCAGCTCGGTAGACAGGATTCCTTGCTCTAAAGCATCTGCAACTGGGACAATCTCCCCTGTCTCTGGCCACAGGAGCCCCATGAAGGACCACAGGGACTCCAGGACCACCAATGCAATTCTTGGTGCTACCAGCTCTTTCCTCACAGCTTCATCAATTGTCAGTCTCTCTCCCGTGATAGTATCGATGATGCCACCTGTCTGAAGTTGCCGGATAAGAAGTGTGCATGCCAAATCCTGGTCAATTAGATTATGTCTCACGGCCTCGTCCACAGTCAGCCTGTGCCCTGTCCTGGGGTCAACAATGCCACCAGCGAAGAGGTGGGCTTCCAGCAACCTGACCGTTACCTGCCTGTCTATCAGCCCTTCCTGGACTGCACGGAAGATGCTGACTTTTCTGCCCGATTTCAAGCTCACCATCCCACCTGCCAGCTGCTTGACTGGGAGCAGCCTCAGCCCGGTCTCTTGGTGGATGATGCATCGGTGCATGAGCTCGGGCAGACTGATTTTCTCAGCGGTGTTGGGGTCAATCAAATCCTTTCTACCCTCCAGGTGAGACAGAAGTCTGGAATAAAGCTGAGGGGTAAGGAGCCTTTCTTGCACTGCTGCCTCCATGCTGATTCTGCCCTGATGGACTTTAAAGCCCCCAGTGACGAGCTCAGCTTCAAGAATCTTTAGCCCAATGCTCTCACTGATCCTCCCCTCTTCTATCGCAGCAACGACAGGTAGGAGCTGCCTCCCTTCACATCCGACTTCTTCCACCTGGTGGAGAGCATCCTTCAGTTCCCGCAGCACCTGGAACGTCCTGAGATCAATGATGTTTCTTGCCAGACCTTTCTCCAAGGAGAGCTTCTCATTGGTTTCTGGAACAACTAAGTCAGATGTGATAACCTGGGCCTCCAAGAGGACAAGGCCAGTGTCCTGATCTATAAGACCTCTCTGCATGGCACCAAAGACAGGGAATATTTCTACCGTGCCAAGATCGATCACTCCTGCCACTGCTTCGCTGCCCTAGAACAGAAAGAGAAAGAAAAGAATTAAATCAAAATCAAGCATTTCCAGCACTCAGATTGCGTGAATTCCAGGGAGGTCTCAGGTTTCCAAAAAAAAGTTTAAAACCCCTAAACAGGCTAGAAAGGAGTCCCAAAGTGTTTGAAATGCAACTCCAAAGGCACCACAGCACGCAAATTGGTGCATTTGCTAGCTTGCACACTGCCAGCAAGTTTTAATGCTCATCTAGTCCATCACCCAGGGCAGCACTGAGATGCTTCCAACATCCACCAACAGTAACGCAGCAAAGCGGCAAGCAGCAAAACCCAGAAGTGCTCCTAATGCTCCACGGAGAAACAGAGGGAAGGAGACCAACAAGCACACCAAAGCCGCTCAACAACTCCAGTTTTAAAAAGTAAAGACAACACAAATCCCCCTGCGCACTCATAGAGGAGGAAAAAACCCAAAAATGTCCACTTCAGGGTATCTAGGAACCTCTCCCAGTGCAGCTTCCACGCTGATTCCTGCCATGCTTTAAATCCTGCAATTCCCCAAGCAGATCTCAAGTGCCAGGACGGCCGGGGAACACCACAGACCCCCATGCCACGGAGCAGATCCCCAGCCACACAGACTGGCCATGCATTAGTGCAGGAGCATGGCATGCAGGGCAGCTCCCTGAGCACGACACCGGCACCCGCTCTGCCCGGCTCCAGCACCTCAAAGTAGCCATGCTCTTCAGACGGGGCAAGGGGAGAAGTGTAAGAAGCTGGAGGTCCCAGCGTGGAAACAGTGACAGACTGGGAACAGACCATCTACTCTGGTGTTTCTGGAGGGGTTTTTCTCTTCTTGCTGGTATCCCCGCAGGGAAGGCAATAATTAAGATGATAAAGAGCAACAGCTCTTTGGACGTTTGGGTTTCTCCCGGTCCTGCTGCTTGGGTATAAGATGGGTGCAAGCACCAAAAGATTTTTATGGGGATGGGAGGAGGGAATCGGATCATGGAATTAATTCCTTTTGCATCCCCATCACCCTCTGATTATTTATTTTTTTTAATCAGTGAGTCTGTCAGCACAAGTGGCTGGGGGTGTTTGTAGCTGCAGCACAGCTGGGTTACGGCACAGCAGAGGGTGCAGCCTCCACCATGCTGGGCTGCAGCTCCCCCCACTGCCTTCTGCTGTGGAGACAGGGTGAACCTGCCGGAAAAACCTAAGCTCTCCACGATCATCGCCAGACTCTGGCATGCACGTTCGGAGATAAACAAGCCGTGGAAAGACAGAGAAGAGGAGAGGGGGGGGAAAAGAGAAAGATAAAAAAAGGAGATGGGAGGGAGGGAGGGGGGGGTAAAAGGCTTTTACTTACCCAGGTTGCAGGGTGTGCCTTGAGCAGTTAAAGACAGAGCCTTATGGAGCAGTTCAGCCGTATCACACACAGTGTAAAGCTTGGTGTTAGCGTCCAGCATGCGACTGTTTTGTTTGCAAAAAGAACCCCACACACAGGTCGTCCTCTTTCACTTTGTGTGTTTTGTTTGTTTAAATCCCGGAGGGTTAGTTAAACTTGTAAGCAAGGATGTCAGTTAATCTTAAAAACAGTTGACATGAAACACAAACTGTACAGGGACACATCATGCTCAATTTAGCGCGTTCTGCTTTGCATTTTTGTCTTTTATAACTTCTCTCTGACAGTTGGATGTTTCCAGCAAGCAAATGTTAAGAGTTCCTCATGCTCCCTCTACAGTGAAGCAACTGCACCACACAAGAGCCGCAGGGATTGTCTCGCAGACGGGGACTGGCGGTGAAGTCCCACTGCCACCTCTCGTTTTGTTTCCTGGGCTTCATCGAGAGCGTGAGTGAAAACTGTTCTAGCCTGAGCCCCAAAGCACGTTCATGCTGCACAGAAACAGCCCAGCAAGCCCTGAAGAAGGCTTTTGCTCAGAAGTAATTTTCCTGCCCAGGAGGGAGGAAAAAGGAAAGGAAAAAGCAACCTTTCCACAGCCAGGCTGCTCTCAGCTGCTCCCCTGGCAGCAGCAGCAGACGCATCAAAGCCGTGATGGCTTAGCAGCGACTAACGAGTCAGTTTGCCCACTGTAAGCTTTCTGCTGCCAGTACGAGGGCTAAAGGGCTCGCAATAGAAAGCGTTTACTGCATTGAGACACCTGAAGTGTGCTATAAAGTCCAATTTAGGGAGAAACACTATGTGTTTAGGTGAAAGCTGGACAGGCAGATTTGAAACAAGCAGCCCCGTCACCCTCTTCCCATGAGGGGCTCGAACAGGGCTTCACTCACGGACTCAACAGCCAAAACCTGCGTCATGCATCCAGATCGGAGCAGGCCGTTGCTTCAGAGTACAGGGAGCCAGCAAGCAAACACACAAATATATCCATCGACACATGTATATACACTTATAGAACACGTACACGTATATCTGTGAGTGACCGAAGACAGCGCATAACAGAGGCAATAAGGATGCGCTTTCAGCCCTCCCTACCCCGCAAAACAAGGATGGGGACTGACGGGAGCGCTGGTGGAGGTGAACAGGGAATGGGTCCAGCTACAGGTCGTGAAGGTCTCCCAGGTCAGCTGAAGGCCTGGACGATGCAGCTGCCTTCCAGTGGGGAGAGCAACTTCATTCAGCCACAGCTGAGACAAACCTCTGGCCAGACCCCGAGATATACAAGACCGCACAGGCGAACGCCCTTCTGAACCCACCTTCTTGAGTCTCCTGCATGCAGGCAGCCTGTGAAACGGAGCCCTCTGCAGTTAAAGCACTGAGAGGGCATTCCTCAGAGGACACAGATTTGCTAAGGGGACCGTTTCCAGGCCAGAGGTCCATCTACATCCTTGCCCACCAAGCGTGAACAAGCCAACCCTTGTGCACAGGGCAGAGCTCTGTTGAAAACCATTGCAAAAGACAACTCTGCCATTGACCTGGAAGGCTCCTGCTTGGCCTCCATGGACCACCCCAGCCTGGATGCTTTGGGTGACACATGGACAGAAGAGAAGGGAGGGCAACCATGTGCAAGGAAGAAAGACAACGGGCTGCGAGTGGCTGGTGGCCATGAGACACGCAACCAAGCAAAACCTTTTTTGCAGCCTGAGGAGTGTCCTCTGGCTGCAAAGCCTGAGCTGGGAACCAGTACCTTGTGCTCTGTCTCCTGAGCCAGCTGGCTCTGGAGCTGCTGGAGCTGCTCTGTGGAGTCATTGCAGAGCACCTGGTAGGTCTGCTTGAGAGCACCGATCTGAGCAGAAATCTGTTCCTTCTCTGGATGGGAAAGCCTGCAAAGGGGAAGGGGAAATGTCTTATGGAAACTGCACAAACCAACTCCCAGCTCTGCAGAATTAACATGTTCCTCTGGTGAAGGAAAAGGCTAAACCCACCACGAGCCCCCTCTTCCTACCGCCCTACTCTTTGCCTGGCTCAGCTAAAACCAGCAAGGGTAACTGTGCTCAGCAAAGGCTGACCTGCATTGCAACGATCAGATCCCCAAATACACAGGGCTGGATCACTACTAAAGGGGATCAATATCATCCCAACAGCAGAAATGGGTTCATATTTCATAGCTTTTGTTGCAGATGAGAAAGACGACAACTGTCATGTCCAGCTCATCACTGCTTTTAACGATATTCGGGCACTGGACCCCAGGGACCCCAGCCCACCAGCACCAGCTCTAAGGTATCTCTCATCTCCCCCCACTGCTCTCCCTGCCTGTCCCCTCCTTGGGTCACACTCACTTGTGGCTGTGTTTTGCCAGGAAGATTTGTGAAGTTTTGATGGCCTCAGAGACCTGCTCCTTCTTCGCAGCCAGCTCTTCGTTCAGGGCCTGTCGAGGGGGGAAAAGAAAAAGAAAAAAGAAAGAAGCTTAATTCCGATGTGGAAAAAGAGCAGAAGTTAAACAAACCGTCTGACAGTTGCCCCTGCTTTACCTGCTGCTCCGAGATGGATTTCTCAATGTCGCCCAGCTCTCTGCTCCCAGCAGCTGTCGTCCTGCCTTGCACGCTCTCCTTCAAGCCCAGGGCCCAGCCCAGGAGTTCCTTCACCTTGTCCACATGCTCCTGCTTCTCCTCCTCCACTACTTTCTGTGAACAGAGGAGGGAGGAAGATAATCACGTCAAAGGGGTCCCAGATTTCCGCAGGCGGAGAGGCTCTCAGGAGCAGCGCCCGAGATGTAACCTCACCACAGAGCAGCATCCTTGGGGGTGCTGGGAAATGAGCCTCCGCATTGCGAGTAGAGTTCAGTTCCGCACACCCTTACCTCCTCCTCCTCCAGCCGCCGGAGAGCATCGCTGATGTACTTGACGTGCTGCGTGGTTAATGTCACCAGAGCTGTATAGCGAGTCCGCAAATCCATGAACTGCAAAGGGAGAGAGGGGGAAATGGGGCGCATCGGTCACAACCAGCGGATCCAGAGCAACGTACTTTACAGTACATGACACGGATGCACCACCTCTCATTTGGGGAGCCCCCCAGGCACCTCGCAGACCCAGTACAGCATCAATGAAATGCAGCAAGTCTGATGGGGAGGGTTGTGGCCACACACGGCATGCTGCACAACACTGGAGCGAAGGGGAGACTCCGGTCACGGACATTGGGGCGGATGCTCAACTCTTACAAGAGGGCTACCGGGATCTTTAATATCCACACAGAGCAGACAGGACCTTGGGTCCCTAAAGGTCTCATCCCAAAGATCCACACACAGTAATGCTGCATGGTGCTCTGGTTATTTACCTCGCAAGGCTGAAGGGCTGAGACGACCCTGCTGGATTTGACCCAGGGGTTCCCAGGAGTCTAGGTATTTCATACCTGGTGCTTAGAGCACTAAGCCATCCTCTCTGGCTATTGGAAAAAACAGCGAGGGTGGAAACTTTATTTATACAAGAGAGTTCAGCAGAAAGGAGCTCATTTCACAGAGGCTGCTCGGCGTCGAAGAACCCCCTGCACAATTTCTCCCTCACGAGATCGGCCGGGCGGCCGTGCTCCTACCTCCTGCGTGATGGCGTCCGAGGACGAGAGCATGCGCCGGCGCTTCATGGGAGACTTCTGCTGCGACTCGACAAACGCCCTGTACGTCATGAGCTGCAACTCGTAGTCCTGCAAACGCAGCCAGGGTGGAGAGACATGGAGCACGGGAGATGCAAAACCGTGCTGAGGCCGTTTCTGCCCAGTCGGCCTCCTCTAGGGGCAGGAGGGGACCCGTACCTTGACAGCAGCAGAGTATTGCTGGGAGAATTTCTGACACTGGTCCAGTTTGGCTTGATTTTTCTCAATTTCTGCAGCCAAAGCCTTCATTAAAATTCAAAGCAAAAAAAAGGGTTGTCAGGACAGCTGCTGTGGGTGGTGAGCTGAATTTCAGTCCCCATCTCTTCCATTTTGGGTAAAGTCTTCATCCTCTTCCATTTGTTATGCAAGGCCTCATCTCCACCACAAGATAGGCAGAGTTTCTCCATTTCCCAGACACTCAGCTCAGGCCTGCAGCCTCTTCCCCACTGCGTTTCATATTTTCAAGCTCACACATGAAAAGATTTTAGTAAAAGAAAAGATGTGACACGATCACTGCAGCAACCGCGCTATCAAGACATCACAAGGTCCTGTCTTACCGTTTGCTGGCTCAGCTGCTCTGACAGCACCCGGCTGTCTTCTGCCTGCCCAGGTTTCATCAGCTCTTGCTGGACCGTGATCTCCTCGATCCACTGGATTAGGGCACTGTGGCACTGCCGGTAGTCACTCAGCACCTCCTGGATGCTCTCCAGCTCTGCATGGCTGAGAGAAGAACCAAGACAAATAAGAGGGTGGTGAAATGCCACCGTAGGCGATAGGGATATCCCAGCCACCAGCGGGAATCCCATCTGGAAAAATATCCCTGCTAAAAAGCCTGACCCAAGCTCTGAGCTGAAACATGAAAGTAAATCTGTGGAAGGAGGCCGGAGGTTTCTCACCGGGTCTCAATCTGGGAGCAGACGCGCTGCCAGCGATCCCACAGCTGGCCTCCCTTCTCCTGATAGCGCTCGAGGTCGATGCTGCGCTCTTGTCTCAGCCGGTACAGCTGCTCTCCCACCGCCTTCGCCTTTGCCATCTCCTCCTCCAACGTGGAGAAGACGGAGCTCTTGTCCTTCACCTCCCCGAGCCATTGCTGCAAAACCAGCAAGAGACAGCACCGGTTCAACGGCATGGAAAGCAAAAGGCACATTAAGTCAGAGATGTCCTCCCGCCCGGAGCTGACAAGCCTCAGAAGGGGTTTATCTTCCCACTCTCCTTAACCTGTGAAGAACTGGCTGATTATAGGAGGTGGAAAATGGAGGGGACCATGCTCCCAGCTTGGAGCAAGTGAGAGCAGTTCAGCCCCTGTCCTGCAGCAACAGGACATGTAGCTGTGAAGCTGCTCACAAGTGCCAGCATGTGCCCTACAAGAGAGAGAGCACAAGCCACAGCAGCTCCTTTACCTTTACAAAGCAATAAGGGATCACCTAAGCAGCACAAAATCCTCCCTAACTGTTATATTGAGGCAAGAAAAACGGTATACAGCACAAATCCAGCAGAGAAAGGGAAAGACCCTGCTTGAGAAACACCAAAGCATTGGCCGGTTTCTGCCTGCCCACCCTGGGAAGCGAACAGCACCCACCTGTAACGCAGTTCTGTGAGACTGAATAGCTGCCAGGTCAGCGGGGACTGCCTCCTCTTGGCTCAGCTTAACCTCATACCCTTTGACCAGAGATTCTGCTCCTTGGGTGTTACGAATAATAACATCAACCGTCTTCAACCTGGAAAATTAAAGAGAGGCAGCACAATGACATCCAAAATTTGGCAGAGATCCTCTTGATCACAAGGCTGTTTGCACCATATGCCACGGAGGGATGGAGCTCAGTTACAGCCCAGTGCGAGGTGTGTCAGAGAGGCAGAAGAAAGGTCTTGAGCAGAATTGGGCAGATTCAAAAAGGTATTTGGGAACAGAGGCACATCCTGACTCACTTGTCCAGGTAGATGGAAGACAGCCCACACATCTGGTCCATCTTGTTCACCACCAAGTCAAGTTCAGAACGCAACTGGGGTGTGCTGGACCCCGCGGGGGCCTTGTTGAGGAAGCTGTAGCATCTCTCAGAAACAAACCGCAGGTCTGATTGCAGCCGCTGCAGCTCCTCCTGCATGCGCTATGGGAGGAGAGGAAAGAAGGTGAAAGGAGAGCCCAAGCAGGCAAGGAAAAAGCAAGATTGCCCCTGGCAAAGGAGATAGTATGAAATGAAGCAGGGAGCCCACCTGGTGAGGTTTCCTGATATCTTCTGTGTAGCAAGATCCCCTTGAACCCCACGCAGTCAAGCACTCGCCACCCACATGTTCACCCCAGAGAAGCTAAAGCTATTTTTGGCACATGCTAAAGACCAGCAGCCAGCACCTCCCTCCCCTCCACATCTCACAGCAGCAGGACTGACCTCCTGCTCCGCAACACGGATGGTGTTTTCCTGGATAGTGTCACCATCTGCTCGGGCGCTGCTCGGGGACTGGATTCGGCTCACTAGCCTCTGCTCACACTCCTCCAGGCGCAGACGGATATTCTTGAGCTCGGAGAGATACGTCCTGGCAACGGTCTCATCCTTGTCTTCTGCAAGTCACAGACAAACCAAAACAGCAGCTCAAACAACCCTGGCCAGTATCTGCCTCGAATGGGACCTGCTGGGAGCCCCAGAGCTGAGTGTGGCATCGTGCTGACACTGGGGTCTCTGCTCAGACGCAAAACAAGTTAATCAAATCATCTCATTCAAACGCAGCTGAGAATGAGTCCAGACACAGGGCACCGGCGTCCTCAGTCTTAGTGGGACTCACAGTGCTGCTGTGTCACATGTGTCACTGCCACCTGTATTTTCTTAAAGGCCAAATGTGGGAAGAACTCCTTGCTCAGAATGCATCCTAATGACTAAACCCATCTCCAACAGTATTAGTGTAAGAGGACTCCAGCAGTTCAGCTGAAGCTGCAAAGCCAAGCCCTCTCTGCAGGAACATCGCTGGAGAAAGGCCGAACACTTGAATGGATGGAGAAATAAGGAGAGCAGCTGCTCACACCATCAACTAGCTAGCTCAGAAAAAAAAGAAAATGAAGCCATCCCATAAATCCTTTGTTTATGAGTCCCTACAGCTCCTGGTTAATCCATTAGCCCTTTGAAGCTCACCGTTCTCCATGGACTCCAGCAGCTGCCGGATGTGTTCCTTGGAAGACTCCACTTCCTCCTCCAGGCGCAGCCGGTCCGACACCGAGAAGAGCTCCGAGTCCCGGCTGTCCTGCAGGAAGTCCTCATAGTGCGCCTGGAGGCTCTTCATGGCTTGCTGGCACTCCCCTTGCGCTAAGGATCTGAGCTGCGAGTGGAAAAGCCGCACATCTAACCACCGGGAACAACTTCCTACACATCACCTGAAGCCACCCTGCCCCAGCTTAATCACCTTTGCTTGCCAAGTGAGTATTTTCTCTTTAGAGGAGAAAACGCAAACTCCTTCACATCAGCCTCATGCCTCCCCCTAGCCTTGCTCGCTCCCTAACGAAACGTTAAGTCCACAATCTCTTGTGCTTATTACAGTTCAGCAGCAAACTGCTGATGCTCTTTTTCTTGGGAAAAACTGCAATCATTTTGCACAGAAGCCCCAAGCTCAGGTTTTCCCACTGTTCAAGGTGCAAATAACCTTGACTTCCTCAACCCTGCAGTCTCTGGTCTTCCCTTCCTCCTCAGCCACTTGAAGAAGCCAGGACAGTGAGCAACACAGCCCCAGAACTGGGCAAAAAAGTTCCTACCGTACCTTTTCCATGCTGAAGCTTTGCACCAGGGCTATGTCCTTCCGCAGGTAGTTCCAGGAGATGAGGCTCTTTGTGTTCATGTGGAGCTGGTGCCAGAGAGCCATCACTTTCTGGTACAACTGTTCTACCCTGCAAGGGGAAGGAGCAGGTCCATCAGCCCCGGATCTCCCCAGCACGCTCAGCCCTGACCCTGTTAAACCACCAGCCATCGCTGCCAGCCAGCAGCCCACCAAGCCAGCGCTCCCAGCCTCGCAGCCTGCAGCAGGTGATGCTCCTGCTGTTCAGTGCCAGAGATCCCTGGAGGGATCCCTCCTCCCAAATCATCGTTTTCTCTTTTGCAAGCTACTAGAGCAGTTGCTGCGATGGTGTGTGCAGCTGTATAACTGTGAGGCATTCCTTCCCTCACCCCAAATCAGCTGTGCCACCCACTCCTGCTCCTCTCCCATTCCCACTCCAGATCTGTCCCCTCCCATGCCACCAACACCCTCCCCATCTCCTTGCCATTGCACCTCTGGGACTCCCCTGCAGCAGAGCCCACCAAGTTACCTGTTGGCCATCTCGATGGCCTCTTTGTTGGGTGGGGGGATCAGGAAGCAGACAGAGGGCACCATGGCCTCGTTCCCCGTGGGGCTGATCACCTTCCACTTGGTCCTCTGGGAATTGTCCTCCAGCACACACTCGTCGTTCCTGCAGATGGTGATCTGCGGCGGCACCAACACCACCCAGCCCATCAGACACCAGCAGTGGCGCTGTGCACGCCTGCCCTTGCTGCCAGCTTCCCTCCTGAGGGCAAGCCAGCTTCCATAAATATATATATTTTAATCAAGCAGAAGCCTGGTACAGTGCCAAGCAATGCAACATGCTCATGTCTGGAGAGGAAGGGACACGGAAGTTCAACAGAGTTGGCTACCACCCACATGCTTATTTGGCTGAGGCTGATGAAGCCCATCCTCTTTGGGGAAAAGGAGTTTAGCTCCTGCCCAGAATAAATGTGAGACATGGAAATCTGCTCTAGGAAAAACAGCCGTGCTATTTCCCTCCTTCTGTCTTCCCACTCCGTTCTTGCTTTCCATTGACAGACACCATGGAGCTCATCCTAAACCATCATGGGTGTTGCTCCCCTGCCTCATCCCTGCCTCCTCTTACCCAGGTATGCCGACACCCTTCCAGCCCTCACCTCGATCTGCCGATAGTCACAAACAGCCTTGATGGGGATCGTGCCCTTCACAAGGTGCTCCGGGTTCCTGGGCCGGAGCTGAACGATGGTTTTGGACCGTCCCACCAGGCTGGCGACGGAGCTCTTTGACTGAATGAGCTGCTCCTTCTCATCCTGGCAGAAAAAGGATGAAGGACAGGTTGCTCAAGGCAGGGGAAAGGAGGTCTCTCCCAGGCATCTCGGCACCCCCCACCCCAACACTGGCCTGCAAGACCTGCGCTGGGATCTCAAGGGCTGAACAAACACATCAGGAGGATCCTGTTGCCCTAACGGGATGGGAAGAAGGGTCAGGAGATGGGATGGAAGGGAGAACAGACTTCAAGTCAGGGTGGGACCTCTCTACTACTACTCCCACTACCCTGCAAAGCTGCATGCATGCCTCTGGCTCTTCTGCTGCTAGGACAAGAAAATATTTTCTTTCAAAAGGGGAAAAAAAAAAAAAAGAGAACACAGCATACACCACAATTAAAGTCCCACGAGGTGTAATGGGCCAAGAGCAGAACAAGCTCCAGCCCAAAGCTGGGGATGTTTTGTTGTCTGGAGGAGAGACCACAGAAGCATGCTCCCTTTTCTAAAGCAAAGGATGAAGGCATGTTTAAACCAATGGCTGGAATGGGGATACGATGAATTATGCGGATAAAACATCTCAGGAGAAGGGGCTAGTGGTGGAGTGATCACACAGGTCTTTCTGGTTAGAAATGTGCCAGTTGGAGGAAGGTGCTACGTAATTGATTCCCACAAGTCCCTGCTGGGTTTGATGATGGGACAACCCGGGGGACTGGTGGCAAAGCTGGAACAGCCTCTGGCACCGATGGAGACGTGGGCGGATCACGACACCAGCAGCTCGTTGATTAGTGGCAGCTCAGCCCATTCTGGCTGGAAAAGTTTAAAAAGGATCCCAGAAAAATGTTCTCCCTCATGCTTGGTACTCTCGGGGTTGGTTAGTGTGCTAACAACAGTGGAGGATAATTTAATGGTAAAAAACAAAACAAAAAAAAAAAGAAAAAAAAAAAAAAAGAAAAGAATAAATGATTAAATAAACTACCTGTGCCTGTCCCAGGGAGCATGATTGGAAGAAATACAACTTTAACTTATTAGGTAAGAAAGAGTAATATAGCTGAGCTCAGGGCAGCTGCCCCAGTCCTGAGATCATGGCCACTCTCCATCTGCCCAGACAAGCCTCTCCCACCCCAGATGGTGCCTGCCACACTCCTGGTGTTGCAGGGCTCACCAATAGGGACCCCAGGAGCCAGGCTGGCTGCTCTGTGTCCTGGTAGTGCTGGAGGAGAGACCAGGACAACCCCGAGACCATGACAGAGATAGGATGAGAGCCCCCAGGCCTCCAGGAGAGAAGACCGTGAGCCCTAGCCCAGCTGATGCACCCATCATGAACACCCAGTAACGGCATCTCGGCTTCACTGGGGACACGCTGGAGATCAATGGTGTGCACTAAGAGCAAAGCCAAAGCAGCCACCTGCCTCCACACTCTCACAAACGTCACCTCCTGGCACTTCGGTTAACCCACAGCCCAAATCCTCCCCCGTCCCTGGTTTCAAACACTGTCTGATGCTTTGCTCCTTGTGTTTTGTTTTTAGATTGTTTTTTTTTCAGGCCAATTCAGACAAGAAGATCACAGAATTGCCCGTCATCTGCTCTCTGCCACGCCACAGCTAAGCCAGGCCATGTGTTTGGAGATCAGTGCTGCCGAGCCCCCCTCCCCACACACGGCCAGGCTGCCCTGGCTCTCCCCCCACCACCACAGTGCAATGGATTAACACGGGATTTGGTCTGGATAAAGAGCAGGCGTTTCTCCGCATCCCACCGCGCTCCTAGCGAGCTCCAGCTCAAAAGCAGAAAACAGGAGCATCCTGCGGGCTCTGCGCGACACCCCTGTCAGCAGAACACGACCAGCTCCAGGCAGACCAGGATGGCAGGACGGGCACCGATGGGGAAGGACCAGCTCACACATCAAGCTGTGGGTTTGCACAGACAGCACACACCACCTGCTCTTCACCCCGAGGATACAGAAAAATGCTGGATGGTGCCTTTAACCAAAAGTGACCCATCGGCTGCTCTAACGACCGAGATCTGGCTGCCATCAGAGTGTGACAGCTGGGGTCACACACAGCCTGCACCCCACGGCCACCACGCACAAACACATGCAGCAGCTCCAACGAAAAGCAGAACATTGGCAGAGATGGGGGAGCAAACCACACTACATGAAACTGCGTCATTGCAGGAATAAAATAAGCCCAGTTTTCCCTGGGAAGCAAGAGGTGCCCCAAGAAATGCTGCTGGACCAGAGCAAGAAGGCCACCCATCGCCCGCCCAGGGTGGCGGGGGTGTCGGAGAACCCACCATGGAGTCCTGCAGCAGGTCCTCCAGCCGCGTCAGGCTCGTGTTATGGTCACAAGAATACTTCCTTTTGATGGAGTCCTGCAGGTTGCGCAGGTAGGTCTCTGACTCCCGGGCGTCACTGAAGAACTGCAAAGGCAAAGAGGGTCACAGAAACCTGCCCAAGTTCACCGAGCAGTCAGCAGCACGCTGCAGGCAAGGGACCACCCCAACATCTCAAGTAGCAGCGAGCATCCCACGTGGATGGCTAGAACTACGTGGAAGTCGATCCCTTTTGCCCTAGTGAGTCATCCCCAGAGAATAGCTAAGGAGAAAGAGATGATTCAGGAGAAAGCAGCCCCCATGAGCACCACAAATCCCTCCCTTCCCTCTTCCCCTGAAGGAAGCAGCAGCTTACGAAGCTCAAGCAGCGGGATGACCAGGGAAATTTTGACTGCCCCTCCCAAGTACCTGGAAATAGGCAGCGTTCTCCTTCACGTGCTGTTCCACGCACAGGCAGAGCTGCTTAATCCACTGCCACTGAGTCTGTACAGCAGCACTGTAGGCCTGAGAAACACACACACACCCCAAACTGCGATGAATAATGAGCATTTACCAGCCAGGAGGGTCACAGGAAGGGCACAGCTACAGCCAGCGGGATGTACATAAAAAGGCAAGATCTGGCTGCAACCAGAAGGGTTTGGACACGGGCACAAAGAGCAGGAGACAGCAGACCCTGGACCAGCGATGCCGGGGGCTGCAGCAGGCACAGGTTTGCTTTCTCCCACCTCAGAAACACCAAGGAGAAACATGTCCCTGCAGCCCTTTGCTTTACCACCCCAGTTTTCCTGCAAGCCTGGATAACTCCAAGGGAGCTAAGGCCATTCCCTGCACCACTGCACTGCAGGAAAGGCTCATGCTCTGTGCAAGCATATCCGTCCCTTACTTTTGAGGTGGGCATTATTTGGGAACAGCCTCAAACTTCCCATCGCACTCCCCAAAATAAAACAGCTCTATCGCTGCACTGAAGTTTTTCTGCCACCACAAAACATTATCACAGCCCTGGCTGCCCATAAGGGTACTGTGGGGTGGGAGAGCAAGTTTCCCAATCCCGGGCGAGAAGATTTGCTGCCAGCTCTTTCTCAGGGCTCCTCCCGGCTCCCCCATGTGCCTGCTCACCTCTACAGTTTGCTTGGCCGGGTGGTTCTCCAGGGACAGGAGCTCGGCCGTGTCTTGGAGGGAGCGGAAGATGTCCTGCTTCTCTTCCAGTTCCGTCGTCAGCTCCTGAACGAAGGACACAAGCAAAGTCCAAATCCCGGCTACGGGGAGCAGCCTCATGCAGACCACGTGCACAACTAACACAACACGGAGCGCAGGAGCGCTGCAGTAAATACCAGTGGATCTCAGGGAAACCAGCACGGCTTACGGGAGCACCACAGCCAGTTCCCATCAGGATGCCTCCTGTGCACCAAACACTCAGAGCAGATGTAACACAGATACTGGAAATCTGCCTGGGGACCTCTTCAGTTCCAGACAGTGCAATTGTGGAAAGACAGCAATTTATTATACTGCTTTAAAGAGGAACCAATTTTCCTCTTTCGCTCAGACTTCCCGCCCGCCCCCCCACTAGTTAAAGATGCCTTTAGTTCCAAATAGTGCTAAAAAGACGCCTTTTCAATTGAAACTCAATTGAACACACTTTTTTTTGCACTTTCTTGTCTAGGGAGAGCTCTTTCATCAGCTGCAATCACAAGCTACAAGCTCAGAGCTCAGTGACTTGGAAGGGAGCATCCAACCTCTGGGGACTTCAAGTCTGAAGGTCCCACAGCAGATCAAAAGCAGCAGCAGCACCACCAAGAGAGCACCCATCCCACCAGCCCTGCCCTGGGGTCACTCACCGAGAAGTAGTTTTTCTTGGCTGCAATGTTAGGGTTGCTGTCGCTCCAGTCGTAGGCCAGTTCCTCCTCCTCCTTCTCATTCAGCCAAATCAGCTCAGCAGTGGCCCGAGACACAAATCCATGCAAGCTCTGGAGGTGTCTCAGCCGGAAGCTCGAGGTTTCCTGAACAGAGCGAAGTGTGATTCCTCTTCCCTGCTCTGAAGGCAAGTGGTTTTTTCCCCCCTTCCCCAGTAGCAAAGCAGAGATGGACCCTACACCCCCTGGGCAGTGCTAGAAGCCCACTCAAAGCCCACTCACCATCAGCTTGCAGTACTGCGTCTCCAGCTTGCCGAGCGTCTCCGTGTAGCTAGCGCGGAAATTCTGAGACATTTTACCCTGAAGGATGAAAAATGCTCCAGTTACCCCACACAGAACAGCATCACTCGAAAGCACATCGCCGAACCTTTCTCCCCAGCTTTGTGGGAGCAAGAGGAGGCACAGAGGACAGCTCAGGGCAGCAGCCTCTTGCACCAGCCCAGCATCAATTCAGAAGCTCTGTCCTTAAAAAACACCTCTGCCCCAGACACCTTTACCCACAAAAGCCAATCCCAACGCCCTCACCTTCTCACACACATCGTGCCACGGCACTGTGTCACCCAGCCCGTGCCACCATACCTCGTACATCCTGGCCTCCTTTACGCTGGAGCCCAGGTCCTCCACGCTGGTGTGGACGTGCCGCTGAGTCTCCAGCTGGGTTTCCACACTCGGCAAGTCGGTCCCCCACTCTGCCCGCTCCAGTCTCATCTGAAACAGGCCAAGGGGTCCAACTCAACAAACCTCATCTGCAGGAGCTTATCTCAAAAGGACACGAGGGCAAGGAAACCTCCTGGGTCACTCAAGAGGAAACAAACACCACACCAGTCCTGGTAGAAGGTCCTAAGCCAGTGCTCCAGCACTGAATGATATCTGGGACAGCCTACACAACCTTCACACCCACATAAGACCAAAGGACCGACTGCATCATCACGGATTTGCTTCCAGCTTTGAAAGGATCTTCTGATGACCACTCACCAGCAGGATCACAAGAGAGAAAACCCAACTCAAGACAAAAGTGTGGTGTTCTCCAGAAACTTTGAATCATCAAAGCAATTATTCACAGGTAAAGGCAGGAAAAAGCCCAGACCAGCTTCCTACCTTCCCACACCAGTGTGAGCAGAGGCAGGCCACAGAATTTGGCCCAGAGAGCCAGCACTCACCTGCATTTCCTCCACCCAGGCCAGCAGCTCATACACAAACCGGAGACTGCCTTCATCTTCAGAAGAGGAGATGGCCACCAGCTCTGTCCTGGTCATGGGCTTGCGGAACCAGGAGGCAGAGGAGGTGTGCAGCCCTTTGGTCAGGGACTCGCCCTTCAAGTGCGTTGTGCTCAGCGTGGAAGGGGGCACCAGCTCCAGGGTGGAGAAGTGGCCTTTCCTGTACAGGTTAGTGCATTCCAGCCTCAGCGTCACCAGCTCATCTTGCAGCCGCATGATCCTGGAGGAGCAAGCCAGGCACGGGTGAGAAGATGCACGCACACTCCCTTCTTCCCCACAACAGAGCAGAGGAGCCCCGTGCATCGCCCTCTGACCGCATTTCTCCATCCACAGGTCATGTCAGGCATGGCCCCTCTCACCTGAACACCAGCTCCTCCAGCTGGTAGTAATTCTCATCCCGAAGGATCTGTACATCCACCTGTAGCTGGCGGATGAGCCCCTCACACTCCTGCAGATACACGACCACGTCGGATTCGTACTGCACCGGCTGGCCCGACTCCAGGTGAGCAGCATCCTGCACCGAGAGAGGGGAGACTGAGGGCTGGGTCCCCTCAGCCCAGGCACGTGGGCAGAGAGAACACGATAGCAGCCCAGCGTCAACTTTAAGATGGAAAAGATCTTTTGATCCACAAGTTTGACTTGAGCAGAAGACCATGAATTCACCCCTCACACCACACCCAGGACATCCCCTTTAGGAATGCTCCTGCAGACGAACTGAAAGCTTCCAGTGACAGACGGGCTCCTGCAGTTAGTCCCAAGGATAATCACTTGAATGTGCATCTCATTTCTTGCTTGGGTTTAACCATTTTTAGCTCCCAACCCTTACATCTCTTTTTCCCGGAACAAAACTCCCCGTCTCAAAATCTGTTCCCTACCCAGGTAGCTACAGTCTGCAACTGAGTCCTTTTTGCCAGTCTTTTAGACAAATAAAACAGATTTTGGGGGTTTTAAGCCTCATTTATACAACAAGCTTTCCCAGAACTGCAGTTGTTCTCCAAGCCAGCACCTCTGCAGACGTCCAACCTCACTAACTGCATCCCCAGAGGCAGCCTGCTGCACAACAAGGCTGTTCCCCTGCCCCCCTGTCCCCAAGGTCCTCATGCCATAGATCAACAGGTATCCACCACCGCCCCCATAGCCCGTCTGGGGAAGGCTCAACGTCAGAAGAGGAAGGAAAGCTGTTCGGGGAACCCACCACACCCTGCAGAATAGATGGGCATAAAAGAAGAGGCAGGAAAACTAACTAACTAACTAACTAACTAAATTAGGAGGGGGAAAACAACACCCCCCACTCACAGCTTGCAGCGTGTTCTTCGCGAGAGTGAGTTTTTCTTCACAGCTCAGAGCACCATTCTGGATTTTGTTAGCAATTTGTAGCAGCAATTCCAGTCTGCGATGACAGAGGGAAAGAGAATGAGAGCGAGGTTTTGGGATGTCCCTCCAGCCAGGGGAGCAGGGGACGTCCCCCCCCCCAGGGGACTCCGCCTGCCTTGGGCAGAGCACCGACCTCTCCACCGCCGGCCGCAGGAGCTTCTCGCGCTCCAGCATCTCTATGATGAGCTTGCCCCACTCCTCCTCCACGTCGTTGGGGTGGTACCCCTGGGGCAACTTGATGCGTCCAAATTCAATCCATACCTGGGAAAAACATCCACAGAATGGCATTTCCTACCTCCTCCTCGAGCTGGCTAGAGAGAAATTACAGCAAGGAAAGTGGGGCTACGAGGCAACAGCTCTGCCTCCGCTCCTGCACACCATTTACCCTGAGGGTTATTTCCACTTTTCCATTCCAAAATAAACCCGAACTGAGCACACTTTAGTCTTGCTAAAAGCACAACACTCCCACCTACAAGCCTCCGGGTAGCCACGATGGTATTTACCTCTAACAGTTTGTAGAGCTCCTCTATCCTTCCTTTTTCCTGCTCTTTTGCTGGGATTTCAGTTTCTTTGAAGTGTATGTACTGGTTATAAAGTGCCTGGGATGAGAAAGGCTCATCAGAAACCACCCCGAGGAATGCCACCACCCAGCTCTCAGTGCTGAGCACATGGGACATGGTGGATGGACATTGTCCAGGACCTACCTTTAGCTCTACAGGGTTCTGGGGGAAGGATTTATCTGACATGAGTATCGTGTGCTGCTTGATCCACGAGATGAGGGACTCCACACGGCTCTGGTACTCCAGCCACCTTGAATCCACCTCCTGCAAGGACGAGAGTGCCGTTGCAGAGCACTGCCAGCGGGTAGGTCTCCATGGGGGAGAGGCAGAGCCTGGCCCTGCTGAGCAGAGCACGGAGGGAACCGAGGTACCGCGGTCACTGCTATGAGGCAGATCATCTGCCTGTGCCTCCCTGCTGTGATACCATCCCAGATAGAGGAAGGAGAAGGAGGAGGATCCTCCTTGCAAGCTGCTCCCTGGGAGCCAGCTCAGCTTTCCTGTGAGCTCAAAACCCATGGCAGAACCTGCAGAACGCCACGGCACTACAGGCACGCTGGCAGTTCACAGGGCAGACACTCTAATGGGGAAGCTCCTTCCTCCTCCCAAGCCTCTTCCACCCATCGGCCATCTGCTTCGGGAGACCAGGAACCTCCAAATCCTTCCCACAACCACCAGCTGCCTCCCAAATCACTGTCCCAGCCTCCCAACCCGCAGCGATGCTTACGATAGCGCTGATCCCTTCTCCTCCCTCGGGGACTTTGGGAAAGGCATCGTAGATTGAAGACACATAAGTTATCACAGATTTCTCATCCGGAGAGGGGACATCCACGTCTGACAAGGCAGAAGCAGAAACACGGTGAGGGATGGGAGCAAGCAGAGAGGTTGGCATCTCCCCGAGCCAGCTGCCTGTCCCGGCTGCCCACCTTCAGCATCCAGCAGCCGCGTGACCCCCAGCCGCTCAGCGATCTCGAAGGCCTGCTCCAGGTTCTCCCGGTTACTCTGGATCTGCACCCTCTCCATGTCCACCAGATCTGGCCTGCGAGACACGCACCAGAGTCATGACGCTGGCCAACAGCGCAAAGTGCCCAGGGCAGAGCATCCCAGACGGGCGCTGCTGCCTCAGGCGGCTCCCGAGGGCTCATCTGAACCCCCATCCCAGGCTGGCGGCTCTCCAAGGGGACCTGGGCTGCAGCACCTCCCCAATTCATCCACTTTGGGAAGGGGATGTTCAGGCTGTGAAGGAAAACCTCCTGTGCTCCTCTGGGACCTGCCCTTTCCAGCACCCGCTCTGTATCCAGCATCCCAGCCCGGGACTGCAAGCCCTCCCTGGAAGGAGGTGCACAAAACAGCCCCAAAGCGGGGTGGTCACACCTCTCAGGAGGAGGCAGGCAGAGACCTTTTTCTGCAGCAGAGTGGCAGGGAGGGGGCAGGCAGGGGTGCCAGTCCTGTGCTGGGAACAGAACACCACCAGCAAACTGCAGCGCACAACGAACCGCAAACGAGCTCAGGGGAGCTGAGAAAATCCCAGTCTCTGTGCACCAGGAGCCTGCTGCCCACCACGTACGCCATCTCCTGTCTGCAGGAGCCTTGCCTGCCCTTCCCTGCTAAACCCTGCCTGCTCCTCCCAGCCACAAGCGAGCTCAGAGCAGTGCAGGCGGGCAGTGCTATTTCGAGCTACCAGGAGATGCTTTCTCATGATGCCTTTGAGATTCTCCTGCAGGCTCTCAAGGCCGTGCCAAGTCCCCTTGACCAAGCAGCCAGGGTAGAGGCCGGCCCTGCTGGCCCCAGCTCTGACCTGCTGCCTATGCTGAGCAGGCAGAAGGTGTGTAGGGCTATGTTGTCTCTCAAGGAACTGAGAGAGGTTTAATTGCCGCTTGAGAGCTCCAAGATCCTTGGATGAAAGTGCAGATGGAAGTGCTGCTATTCATGGGGAGCAGAAAGGGCAGCACTAACACACAAAACCTGCAGCACTCCCAGTTTAAAAGCTTTTCTTTTTTGCCTCCCCAGTCTCATTCAAGATGTTTTTTCTTGCAACTTGATGTATTTGTTGCTCTTTCTAAGCATCGCCCCCCCCAGCTACCTGGTAGAAGAGATGATTTCCAGGTAAAAGACACTTGCTCCCTGCAAGCCTCACCTACATCTCCAAGCATTCATCAACTGCAGTGGTGGGTGGGGACCCCCAGGAGATCCCCAGCCCTTCCTCCCACCCAGACAATGTACTTCACTGCTTCTTCCTGCCTACCTGTATCTGTGGATGAGCGCGTTGAACATCTTCCCATCGCTCCAGCATGATGAGAAGTTGGTGCACTTCACCCCGATGTAGCCCGCCGTCACCTTCTGTGTCCACAGAAGCAGCTTCTCCTTGGCCGACATATCCCCTGACTCCCCACTGATGTAGATGTCGGAGATCTGCAAGGAAGCGGCACAGCCACGGGGTGATGCGGGAGGAGGAACGACCACCAGGCATGTCCAGCCTCTGTGAACTTGCCCGAGACCTGGCAGCTGCCAGGAAGGACAGGGGGAAACTCCTGGTCATCATGGGGGAGAGGTGACCCCACAGCTGGCAGAGGTGGGAACAGACCACTGGACCTGCAGGAGAGCACTGGGGTGTGAGGTGTGGCATGGTTTGGGCAGACTGGAGACGGAGGCAGGCAGGTGAGGGAGGCACAGCCCTTTGCCAACCCCATTTCACAGCGGCCCAAGATGTTGCCTGGCCACACGTGCAGCCCAACCGAGCCCGGCTGGCACACGAGCCGCCACCGCCAGACCCCAGCTTCCCACCGAGCTCACCGGAGCTGCTCCTCCGCCCAAGCTCCACTCTCGGGAGCAGCTCCTGCCACACGTGCCCTGCGCACACCGGAGAGCAGCGCCGCGCTGCCGGTGACAAGGCCCGGTGCATTACACCGGCACCGTCCCCCCCAGCCAGAGCTCAGGGGACACCTCACTGGGAGCACAACGCCTGGGCAAGACGGGGGCCCAGGCGGGTCCCTTCCAAACCCAAACACACTGTGCCAACAGCAATGCTTGTGCGCCCTCCTGCTCAAACCTGCTCCTGCCCAGCACCCACCGCGAGGAGCCCCAGCACCCTCGGACACCCAGGGATCATGCAGGAACAGTCAGTCCCATCCAGCAGCACCCATGGCTGGGTGGTGAGGGAACACCCAAAAGGGGACCACTGATGCCATCCCTTGCTCGGGCTGCCAGCATGGTGGTGGATGCTCCACCTAGAGCATCATGTTGTAAGAAAAATACCAACTTAAGAAGTGAGAAACAGCGCTCGGAGGTGCTGTTTGAAAGGACGTGTGGGGCAGAGGTCTCTCCCCGACCTCCAGCCAGCAGAGCTGCTTGGAGCAGGGCCACCTGCTCCATCCTGGGGGGGAAAGGAAGGATGGGGAGAAGGCTGTCGCATCCCCCCTCTGCCTTGCTGTGCCTGGAGAGGCAGGTGCCAGGGGGTGCTGGTGGCAGGGGTGCCGTGACCCACTTCCCCAACAAAAGAGGCCGACAGTCACAGACTCCTCTTAGACAGACGCACAGGACTGGCTGCGAATCCCAGACTTGCACGTGACAAAACGCACGTGTCTCCGCATGCCAGCATATTGCTGATTGGCACGGCTTCTTCCTCGCCCATCCCCACCCCCAGCTCCCCAATTAGTACAATTACCTCCCCTTAATTAAGGGGCAGACAAAGGGGAGAATGCGAGCTGCTCGTATTTTCCAGGGCGCCTGTGGAAAGGCAACGGCGGGCCGTTCGCTTGCTGGATTCCTCCTCCCGGCACTGCAAGGAGAAGGTGTGCCAGGACCCAGCCCTACACACTGCCCCTCCATCCTGAAAACGCCCAGTTGCTTTATTTCCCCCCCAAAAAGACGCCCAGTTGGGTGCTGGCATTGCACAGGTCCCAGCTGCCAGAGACCCCTTTGCAGGCAGGAGGCAGGGACCTGCAGGATTAGCCACCTCTCCCACCGGCGGGGAGGATGCTGCCGAGGCACAGCGAGCGACGGTGTAATTGGTATGCTGCAGCTCACCTCCCGCTCCGGAGCCTGATACGCTCATCACACACAAAACTGCTCTTTGTCAGCCACCGCCACACCGCCGGCGGCACTGCCTTTAACTCCTCCAGCCCCGGGGCTGGGTTTCCTTAGGGATGTCAGGACCCGGCACCCAGCCGGGATGGATAGGGTGATGCGCTGGGCGAGCAGCAGGATGAGACCCTCGATGCCTGCAGGGAGCAGGGAAAGACCCACAAACCTCCACCTG
Source organism: Leptosomus discolor (assembly GCF_034619465.1). NCBI lineage: Eukaryota > Metazoa > Chordata > Aves > Leptosomiformes > Leptosomidae > Leptosomus > Leptosomus discolor. Next base: position 5,250,373 of record NC_141419.1, read on the forward strand.
CCCGACACCCCCTTATTAACTGGCAGCACTTAATTTAAGAGCAGAATGAAGCCTTCCATGAACCCACCCATCAGCTGTGCCCCACCTGGGCTCTCCAGTGCCACCGCCCATCGGGAAAGCTCCTCACAGCACCCAGCTTAAATAAATCCTTTATTTTTAATCATTCACACAGCACTGGGGTTCTCCAACCGCTGGGCCTTTCCCCGAGGGCATCCTTGCAGGAGACCCCCCTAGAGATGCGCTTACAGAGGTGCAGGATGCGGCACCAGCTCCACCCTCCTTTCTTCACATGTCTGTGTCAGGACAAAGATTTAGGGAGGCACCAGCAAGAAGAGAGAGCGGAAACTCGCGGGACCCAGGGCCAGCCCCTTTCAAACCCTTCCAACACCAGCCTCGCACATCAAGCAACCGGTGGTAGGACGCTGAAGGCCAGATGGTGGCTGTGACACTGGTCCCAACCCTGCAAAGGTAGCGGGGGCCACAGCCCCTTTCCTGCCACTCCAACCACGTGCTCGTCCTGAGGTGCGCAGAGCTTGGCCAAACGCAAGGGTGCCTTCAGCCCGTCCTGTCACCCTCAAAGAGCAACCTCCAAACAGCAACAAGAGGCTCCAAAACACAGCACCGTCCCCTCCTCTTCCTCTCAGAGTCCCCTCGGAGCAGGCAGAGCCCCCACGCCTCCACATTCACTCACTGCTGCCCGCCTGGGAGCTGAGCACTGGCAGCAGGAAGGGGACACCCCAAACTCACCCCAGACCCAGCAGCCCCGAAGGCACGTGTGCCACCAGCGACAGCAAGCACGCTGCTGACAGCAAATGCAACGGCGCAGAGAGCCCGTGTGACCACCGGCCGCACCCACCGGCTCCGGCGAGAGCCGCTCTCTGGCTGCCCGTGCCAGGAGCAGAGGACAGGACGGGTCAGTCCCCGGGGGATGCTCTTCCTGGTGGAGATGCTCAGAGGGGAAAAGGCTTCAGGAGCTTTCTACACCAGAGTCCTCCCACCCACGCTCAGCACGAAGTTGCACCTCACCAAGATGACCATCCCCAGGGGCCACCAGGATCTGGGGTCCACTGAACCAGGTCCCCCCACCCCGCTCCAAAAAGGGGGCGAGGGTACACGCAGACACTGACCATTCCTCCGGCTGTCCCCGAGCTCCCCCTCCAAGCCAGACCCTCCGCAGTGAGCCTGTGGCCACCTTCAGAGGGAGATGCCGCAGTCCCACCAGCTCCAGTGCCCTTCGCCGGCCAGCGTGCCGGGTCACTGCCGTACCCCGAGGAGCTCCGGGCCACGCCACCACTGCGCCCGCTGAAGGAGGACGGGCTGCGGGAGGTCGGCGGTCCATGCCCATCTCCCTCCCCAGCCCGAAATGACGGCAACCCTGAGGTTCTCCCCCCACTGGGGTTTTCTAGCTGATCCACCATAGGGGACGGTGTAGACAGCTCCGAAACAGTGCCCGGCTCTGCTGTAGAGGAGCAAGTCCACGCGGCGCTGGAGCTGGGATCGTTGCTGCCTCCTTTCCCCCAAGCATCCAGGGCGCTGCCGGCCCCCCGCTCCCGGCTCTTCGCTGGCTCCTCACTGGACACGGCACTCCCTGGGGACAGGAGCTTCTCCGCACGGCCATCGGTTCCCCCGCGCAGGGGCAGCAGCACGGCCCGGCGGCTGCCCGCACCGCTCCTCTGCAGCTCGACCAGCCGACTCACTGCCTTCTCACAGCCCTTCTCAGCTGGGTTCTCCAGCAAGCGGGCGATGACAGTGGTGCCTTCCTCCGGGGAAGCCCCTGCCGCACCCGGCCACTGCGGCTCCAGCACCAGGCGAGCTTTCTGCACCTCCCCCTGAAACCGCTCCTTCACCTGCACGATGAGCCCGGGCTGCAGGGCCGCCGGGCTGGGGTCCCCCCCGTGGTCCCAGCTCCTGGTGGGCTCCTCTCCTCCATCCTGCCGGGCGGCTGCTTTTGACTTCGGCGCCTCTTCATCCTCAGCCACCTCCAGGGCCGGGGGCTCCTCCTGCGGAGCTGCCTCCGGCATCGCTCTCCTCTTCCCCCTCCGCCTCCGTTTAAAGCGGACCCTTTTTTTGGGAGACAGGGGTGCCTTTCCCACAGCTTTTTCCTTCGGCTCTTTAACGCAGCCCAGAGAATTCCCCATCTCCTCCTCGGTGCCGGCAGTAACGCAGCTAAGCGAGTCGCCGGCTCCCGAATAAATCCCAAGCCGGGCTTCATTGGATCAAACACACGCCATACACTGTGCCGTGGACTGCGCCTCGCCACCGCTCCCTCCCGCCAGCCCTGCCGCTGCCGCCGCCGCTCCAGACAGCCATCTTACAGCCTGGGCGCTGCGAGAAGACAAATTCAAAGCATCTCACTGCAGTTCAGAAATCACTTGACCTAAAAGCAGAGGGAGCGGGGATTGGCTGCGGCGTCCTTCTCTCCAAATATGAGGTAATTGGAGCACGGCCCTCGCCAACACAAACAGGGAGCAGGAATCAGGCAGCGGAGCGGGGAGGGGGGTGGGAGAGGGTGGGGAAGTGGGGGATAAAACATAACAAAACCCCGGGAAGGTTGGCAAAGGTAGCATAAAGGAAGGGGTGGGAAAGAAATGGGGGAAAAAAAAAAAAAGCAGGGAGGAGTCAGAGCAGCTCTGCGTGCACACCAACGGGGACGCGGAGCTGCTGTGCCGGCTCCCGCAGGGGTGTTTCTCTTCAATTCGGGAGGTTTGCTCCTTAATTTTTAATGCCAAGAGCCCCAACAGACCAGCTCACGTGCCCACCCCTCCTGCCAGGCTCACCCAGCTCGGGGCATGGGGGGGCAGCCCAGGGTGCCCTGGGGTCTGGGCATCGCTTCAGGGAGCCGCAGTTGCGGGGTCCCGACACGTTATGGTAGCAGCGATGCTCCCCATCCCAGTCTGGCCCCATGTCTTGGCTCTATCCCACAGCTCCTGCCTCAAACACCACCGAGGGCAGGGGTTCCAGGAGCTTGCAGCATCCCAACTCACTCGCCAGCTCAGAGGGACCACAGCAGGATAACATGCACCAAAAGCAGGGATGAAACAGAAAATGGGGAGCAGGGGGCATAAAGATGGGGAGACTGAACTCAGCCCCAGCAATCGGGGCTGGGAGGGGAGAAACACTCAACGAGGAACAACCCAGGAGATGACAAAGGGATCCAGTGACCCCAAGAGCTCCCAGGGCATGAGGCAGCCCCCAGGGCAAAGGGGACAGCCCCCACACCTTCACCGCTCCAGCTCCCCGCAGAGCTGGCAGTGCCCAGGCTGCACACCAGCACCAGCCCACCCTAAACCTCTCCCCGGGTCTCTCTGAGCCGCCTGCCCCCAGGCAGCAGCACTGGGACACGGGAGATTAAGAGGTTCACAATGGAGCTACAACCCCAGAAAAAATCCCGTTAGCGCAGGCAGGGAGAGGATGCGCAGGCTCGCCAGCACCAGCGCAGCTCCCCTGGGGGCCCCTCATCACCCACCCTGTCCCCCACGGCATGGAGGGGACCCAAGACCTCCTGATCTCCCCTCCTTGGTCTCCTGCAGCAGAGGATGCACCAGGGCAGGGCCACCTCGAGGACAGCGGGGACAGGATGCCACCAGCCAGGGCCCCACCAGAGATGACGGTGACTCATCAGCATCCAGACCCTGCTCGACCCCGGCTGCTTCCCAAGGCCAAAACACTGGCAAAGCGCCTCGTCAGCCGCCTTACACCCCATTTATCCCCGTGCTCCCCCCAAAAGCATCTCCCCAAGGCGTTGCCCATTCCACCTCCAAAACCTAAAATCTTCCTTACGAGGTCTCAAAGCCAGCGCTAGTCTCATCTGGAAGATGCCAGTGGGGATACAGCAGGGAGCCGGGACACAGCAGCTCCCGCAGGCTCGGTGCCGCGGTGGAGATGGCCCCAAAGCTAATGCCACGTCGCTAACGAGCTGCTGACAGCAGCACCGCTCAGCAAGTCCCACACGCACTGGTGGCATTAGGGGCCACGCGTCACCCCCCTGAGGGCATCAAAGCTACAACTGGATAATTTTTGCAAGAGCATCTACAGCGCACAATTGCTGGAGACAGTCCTAAGTACATTCCCCAGCACCCCAGCTGGGTCAGAGAGCTTCTTCCATCCCTGTCCCTGAACCGCTGTCATGCAGCTGACATTTTCCATCCCAACAGAAGATCTCGTGGCTGCACCGACCACCCAAAGGGCCGGGAGCGCCTCAGGATAACAGCCCCGTGTGGGAGGGAGCTCAGCCTGGCCCCTTCCAAGTTTGCTCTTCTCCTCCAGAGACTTCAGCTGAGCAAACAGCTACCGCCAACAACCCTGGTGCCAACCGGGAGGCCACCGCACACAACCCATCATTAATGACTTCATTATGCAAATGATGAGAAAAGGGTGTTGCTATTCTCCAACACTAAGTCTCCATGACACTGCAATGTGTGTTGATCCCCCGGACCGATCGGCGTGCCAGCGTCGCCACAAAATATGCAGAGGGACGGACGCCAGCGCCCCGGGGAGACAACGCGCTCCCACCATCCACCCCGCGCCCTTCAACAAGAAACTCTCATGGCCTACCTGGAAGTGGAGGATGATCGTCCATATGAGTCCCAGGGTGAGCTTGGGGTTGCCGTCCGTAATGTCATCGTTGCGAATGTTCACCAGTTTCACCTGAAGGAGAAGCAACAGGGTCAAAGCTCCCCATCAGCCTCACCCACAGAGAGCAGGGGGATGTGTCCCCCACCACACTGTCCCCCAGGGCCACCTCAAGCACTCCAGCGGGGAGCGGACCTCTGTGCTTTCCAAAGAGGCAGCAAGGCCACCCCATGCCCTGGCTCGGGAGGGCAAGGAAGGAAGGATTTTTCACGTCTCTAGCACTCTCCATCTAGAAGTGCTTTCCCAGCACTTAATGGCTTTATTTCAGCTCACATGGAGAAGTGCCTCGTCCCCGAAACCCTGAGCACTAGTGCATAATTTAATAGCTACAGACCACAGAGCATGGTTAAAAGAGGACATCCGAGCTTTATTAACTCCTCCTGGGTTCACAACCAAGCTGCTAATCAATCAATCCTAACAAAGGCAGAAATGCCAGTGTTGCCCTCACTGAGGGTCCTTTCCCAGCACCCACCAAAAGTCCCTGTCCTGGCAAACTCCGGCCCCACGCAGTCCCAGAGCTGCTCCCTCTGGGCTGCGTTGCTCTGGGGGTGGTTTAAACGCATGTGCAGTCCCCAAACCATGCGGAGATGTCTGCAGCACCGGGAGCAGCAGCCTCGGCACTTCCAGCAGATGCAAACTGGAGCGGTGCTGCCCGACTGCTGCTCCTGCTCTCCTTGTAGCCATCTTCCCGGGAGATGCCACATGTTTTGGGCTCTTCTCCCCCGGCAGGCTCCCCATGGGGGAGTCCCCGCTCCCCAGCACACAACAGGATCCCGTGATCAGTCTCTAGTAGGAGCATCTGGGGTAAGACATCCCAGCAAAGCCACTGCCACCAAGCCATCATGCTTCAAAGGAAAAAGCTGTTTCATCCAAGTAGAGAAACAAGCTCCCAAGAGCCCCTGGCAAAATGTCTCTATCAAGGGGCTGGGGAGGAGCTGGAAGTGGCTCACCCTCCCTGGAGTGGGGTGCGTGCTCAAATTTATTCAGTGCCCTCAGGCCAGCAGAGAGAGAAGTCTCTGCTTCAGCATGAACTGGTGCAATTTATCATCGTCTTGGCGTATGGGGAGCATCACAGTGGGGAGACCTGACCCAACAGGCGGAACAGGACACCCAGCCCCGGGGCTGCGGGGGTTTCGTTTCACCTGCAGAGCCAACAAGTCTCAGGATGCATCCCACCGCTCTGGGAGGGATCTGCCCAGATACACAGGCACTGCAGGGTCAGCACTTCCCAAAAGCCCAGCGGAGGGAGCTTGCCCTCCGAAAGCCAAAGGGCGACGCTGCCCAGACCCAGCACGGGAAGACGGTATGTCCGTGCTGCCATCCCGAGGGGTGATGCCACACCTGGCTGTGCCAGCACCAAGGCTGTGGCTGCGTGGGGCTGGGCAGCTGCCACATCTCCCCCACAGCTGGTAGGAAGGTACGGATATGCCCCAGCCACCCATTCCCCACCACTAGGATCTGCCGGGGAGCCCCAGGTGAGGCTTTTGGGGCACAGAAGTGACTGTCCGGAACATTTGCAAACCCCTTCCCAGAACTGGAGTCTGGTCCCTCATTTTGATACTAGTTTTTGCACCGCACGGGTGGTTCTGAGAGTGCACAAAATCTACGGGGAAAAGTCCCCTGACAGCCATCCTCACCCAGCACTGGCAGCATGGGGATGGGCACGCCCAAACACAGGCTGACGCTGCTTCTTGACACCCTTCCCGAGCCCCAGCCAGGAGAAAGAACCACAAATCACCCAGCCCTGCTTCTGGATGAGTCTAAATCAGCCCTTACCTGTCGCTGCTTCAGGAAATCCAGGGCGATCTGCACGTTCTGCAGCCGGTGGAAACGCATCCGCCCCTTCTCACGCGGCTACAAGAGAGAGGCGGCAGCTTCAGGGCAAGCTCACGAGGCCGGGCCGGCAGCACCCCACATGCACAGCCACCCCCTGCATGCCCCCAGGAGCCACTTGCGGCAGCCCCCCACGCTCAGTGTGCTGGTGCGACCCCCCCCACCCGTGCACTCCACACACCCTGCTCTATCTTCTTGCTCTGGAGGCAAATAAAGTCATTGCCAAGCACGATCCTGCTGGAAGAGGGCAAAAAGGCCACGGTGGGGGACGGAGGCGGGAAGACCCTGAGATCTCAACCTCCCCCGAGGGTCTGTGCCCAGGCTCCCAGCTGCGCCCTGCATGGCTGCCCGCAGCAGGCAGGATCAGCTCAGCCTCTGAGATGCCAGGGCAGGATCTCACCCACCCCACGGTCAGTCAGATAAGCTGGGAAGAGGGCTCGGCAAAGACAGGTTTACTCGAGCGGGTACAGAGTCTGACCCATCCAGGTGGAAGCAGAGGCAGGTCTGTTCCGCAGCAGGACATGAGGACCCAGGCAGGGACCGGCTGCAGGTCCCCACTGATGGCAGAAAAGCCCTGACCTCAGCATCAGCCCCGGCAGAGCCGGCTCCTCCCGCATGCGGGCAGGGGCTGCTGCTCCAGGTACCACCTCTGAACCCTTGGGGAGGGGAGAAATGAGATGCTCTGGGCTGTGCTCATCGCCGCTGCTGCTGGCGGGGGATTTTCTGAGGTACCCGGCAGCTGAGCCGTGGTCAGGGGAAGGGTATGGGATGCTGGTGCCTTGAATCAGTAGGAGGGGGAGGACTGATGCCCAAATCCTGATCCTAGTCTCAATATAAAGTGTCACCAGGACGCTCTGAACTGCTAGGACACCCCAAGTCCTCCAAGTCATCTTCCTTCCCCCGCCTGAAGGGGAAGAGCTGTCCCTGCAAGGGGAACATCTCCAGGGCTGCAGGGGACCAAAGCCTGTCAGGAAGGTGCTACAGCCCCAGCTCCTCCTGCTCTGCTCCAGGTGGGAGGTGACACCGTGCACAAGAGAATCACCACGCAGAGCAAGGAGGGTGGAAAACACACCTTCTCTTACACCTGAGCAAGGTTTTGAGGTCCGGCTCCTTGGGGGCAACCCTCAGCTGGGGCCAGGCTGTGCTCACTCCCACCTCCACTCGCATGCACGGGGTTGCTGGTCGTACCCCGGACCCCATGGTGGCACCAGCCCCCCGAGACGGTGCTTGTGCCCAGAGTCTGTCCATGCAGTGCGAGGTGAGCAGCCATCGCAGCGGCCCCCTGAGGGCCGAGCAGGAGGGGGCCCAGCCGAGAGCAGCGTGCAGGACCCGTTCCTGTCCCCTCCCGCCCCGTGGGGGGGACACATGCTGTCACACCAGGTGGGTGGCGTGCCCTGACTGCAGGCCGACACTGCAATGCACGCGCAGATAATCCAGTTAACGTGAACACAGCCCGGTAACGAGGACCACGGCATCGGGTGCTTCTCCGCTCTTACAGCTTCCCCTCCGCAGACCCTCGCTCGGGGTGACCACCCCAGGCAAGCTGGGTGGGTTTTATCAAAAACCCCAGCGAAAACCAAAGAGAGGGGAAGATCGGAGCCCCCAGTGATGCTGGGCTGCACTGGACTATCCGACGGCACTCCAGTGTCTGCCAGGGATGCGCTGCGGCTGGGGCAGACTCAACCTACTTCTTCATCATCATCATCTTCCTCCTCACGCTCTTCGCTGCTTGCACGGCACCAGGCCGGCGCTCTCACCAGGCGAAGGCTCCTCTGAGCTGGCGGCTCTATTTGCTAACGAGGACGGGAGGGACAGCGGCGACAGGAGGGTGACACAACAGGGAGACAGAATGGAAACCAAAATGCAACACCCAGGTAAAAGGAAAAACAAAAGAGCTGGGACGAAGGCGGCTGGATCTCCGGCACACCCTGGGCTCGAGCACAGAATTTTCCCCCCCGGCTTTGAAAGCCGAAGGGAAGAGAAGGAAGCTGTCTGGATTACAAGTAGCTCAATCCAATTTTTCAACCCCCACAAAAACTGATTTGGCATCTCTGGAGGGTAACAGAGGGAGTTGGGAGATCTTTGCCCAGATCCTATTTTAGGGAAAAACTAAAATAATTCCTGCTGTGCTACCCTGTTGCAGCAATCGGGATCTTCCCAGCGCTGAGTGAATGTGTCAGTCTGAGAAGGAGGAGGAGGAGGAAGGAGGGGGACTCTTGATGCTTAAGACAGGAAGAGGTTTGCACGCCACCAACTGCTACACATCCAGCCTGTGCAGGAGTTGAGCACGGGTCAGGAGTGTCAAATCTGAGTTAAACTGCTGAGCACACTGTCACAGAAACAGTTTTAGTCAAAGCCACTATTATCTGTTATTTTAAATATTGGGGGGGGAAACCAAGGGGTTGGGGGTGGTTGGTTTTTCGTTTTTGTAAGCCTTCACAAAAAAAGGGCACCACAAGCCAGCGGCTTTAATCACATGCTTTGGTGGTATCCAGGAAACCAGCCTGGGGGACAAGGGTTTGAGTGAAAATAAGTAAACTAATAATAAATAATAGTAGTAATAATAATAAAACAATGACAGACATTTGAAAACAAAACTATGGCATAAGAAATGACAGCTGATGGCTGGGAGCAGAGCAGGGAGGAGGACAGAGGGGGGGGCTCGGGGAGGACGGGGGCAGCAGCATCAGTGCCCAGCCCTGGGGACTTACCAGCTTCACTCCCGACAGCACCTCCAGGAGGGAGATGAGGTTGTGGCCATCTCGCAAGTCTTCGTAGAGGTCATTGATGTGCTTGCGCACCTGAGGAGGAAAAGCCATCGGATTCACTCACCCTCCTGCGCTCTCCCGCTGTTTGCAAGAGTGTGGGAGGAAGGCAGGAGCGTCTGCAAGCAGACTTCTCCCTTCAAGCCACGTCCATTTAAAATGGTTATTCGGGAATTACCGCTAAGGAAAGCAGCCTCCCATTTCCCAAATGGCCTGACAGAAGCTCCTGCCAATTTAATGCACGAAATCAAACTGTTAAATCGTCAGTACTCCAGGCAATCCTGTAATATTGCACACAGACCTCTGCAGAAAGGGTAACTCAATCCTGAAGCGGTGGTTTAACTGCTTACACCACCTTACAGCATCTCCCAAAACACGGCTCCTAGCTTCTGTCTGCCAGCAGAGGAGGTTCCTACGGGGCAGCACGGCTGCGAGAGCAGGCTGATCACAGGCAGCCTCCGTACCTGCTCTTCCCTCAGACACCCAGAATTCAGAAAGTAGCCAAAAGCTTGACGCAGAAGTTTGCAAAGCTGGCAGGAAAATAGTGTGATACCTAATGCCCAAATGACCATTTTTTCCTCCTTCGTTTTTTTTTGGTAAACGGAGAATTAATTAAAAAACACTTGGCATTAACCAAGAAAAGCAGGAGGCACCTTGCGGCGCGATGTTAATCCTGCTTAGCTACCCACGGCTGCAAGCATCTCCCTTCACATACTTTGGGGCTCCCCTCCACACAGGAGCATCCCTCAAAAGACAAAAAAGCCCTGACAAGTGGGTACGCAGGGGGAACAGCCCCATGCTGGGATCCCCTCCTTCACCCCCAGCCACCCCCAGCCCCAAGCAGGAGGATGCACAAGCCTCCAGTTCAAGCAAGGAGCGGGTGCTGAGGAGGCAAACGTAACAAAAAGTGCTGCGTGGTGATGTTACAGTGCCCTCCAAAGGCACCAGCACATTTCCACCACAACCGTCTCTGCTCTGAGTACAGATGCATATGAACACTCAAACCCAATGCAAAAATTCCCAGACAAAAAAAAACAAACAAACCTTAAAAAAAAAAATTTAAAAGGCATCTATCTGCCAGTCCTGAGCCAGAACTGACAGACAGACGGGTCATTCAACTGCCTTTATAATAAAATACGTGACTCTTACCTTCATCAAGTGTTTATTGACCCATTTAGTGAAGGTTTTCTTTTGGACTCTGTCCCGTTCATCTGTCAAAAGAAGACAAAAGCAGCTCTCGGTCAGTGTTTCTCATGCAGAAACTCAAATGACTTTGAAATGAAGGGAAGAGACAGAGGAATCGCCGCCGGTGCCAGGACTGCCGGACGGATCCTGCACCCGCGCAGGGGAACAGAGGCTGCTTATTCACGGGTTGGTGCGGGTTGGGGCTGTTCACGCGGCTCCGACATCTCGCCCAGGCAGGGAGGTAGGAGCATCGCACAGCTCGAACAAATTACATTGGTTTTTCTTGGGAAAATAGTGTTATTAGAATAAAAGCAGGGTGGATGATTGGGATGGGTATAGCTGCAGCCGGCAGCAGCAAGTGAACTCCCAAAATGTGTCCCCCTAGCTGGGGGACCCGCTCCTTCCCACCCCTCCCCCCGGAGGCAGTGAAGGGAGGGAGGTTGGGTTTGCCTGAGCCCCCCCGCTTTAGGAGGGCATCCCCCTCCCCTGCCCGCTCCCGGAAGGCTTTAACGCATTATATAAACCCCACAGATGTCCCGTAACAGGCCCTTGCCGGGCACTGGCAGCGTGTGCAATTAGCAGCTTATTCTGTCGCTGTATTTTTGGTTCATTGGATTGTCAGGATTTAATGTTTATTTCTGTCCCGCAGCTCAGTTGAGGGCACCCTGGCTGGACACTGGGAGCTCTGAACGCGAGCAGGACAGGATGACAACGTGGGTGCCGTCCCCAGGGGGTCCCAGTCCCCCAGTAGCCGCAAGGGCGGCTGCCAGCCCCATGGAGCGACGGGATGGGAGATTTGTGGCGATGCCAAGCAGCAATGTTGGGATGGAGGAGCTGTTGGCTGGCTTTGCCCTGCCTGTTCTCGGTGCAAAAAATAACACCACGTGAAAAACAAAGGTAAACAAAGTGAAAGGAGAGGGGATGAGATGGGGCCACACTGCTGGAGGGTCCCACAGGGCACAGGGGGGTCCCGCTCAGCCCCCACCTCCCCACGCCCAGGCAGCGAGGAGGGCTCAGGGGAATCCCGGCAGTCAGCCCAGTGCCAAATGGGATCGCCAGGTTTTAACATCATTATCTCAGAGGAAAGAAAGCATCTCAGTACTGACCCATGGTACGTGACCCCAAGCTCCCGAGTGCTGCCTCATCCAGCCCAGGGGACCCCTGGGATACAGCGGGAAAGGACGAGCCCCGCTACCCAAAGACATCCCTTTGACATCACACTCCACCAGGTAGAAGCACTCCTTGCTTTGGTTTTAAGCCAAAAAATTAAGAAAAGGAAAAAAAACAAGATCTCTCAGCCCAGGCTCCCCAGCCACACTGCATGTCCTGCCCGGATGGTCCCACGTCCCTCTTCCTGGGGTGGGGGGTCCCTGCACTGGCCGGAGGACCCTCAGCAAAGCCTCCGCACGTCTTTCAATCCATGCAGATTTGAAAGCACCACCCGTCATCTCTCCTCCTCCTCACCTACCCCATGGCTTCCCCCATCCGAAAGCACCACAGTAAAACACGCGGCACGCCACCGGCACGTCACCTCCCCTGCGTCCCGCTCCATTCCCCGGCCAAGGCACGTAACCAGGTGCCGAGAACTATCCGCCGGTTGAACTGCGGCCGCCCTCGCTCCCCACCCCACCAGGCTCTGGCCTCGGCACAGCTTCCCGGGGCGACGCGGCCAAGTCACGGAGCTGCCGCCTGGCACCACCGGCTGCCGCCTGCAATAGGAAGCCGCGTCACCCCCACGTGTTTTTAGGGACCTTTCCTTCACCCGACCCCCCCCCCTAGAGTCACGGTGCTGGGTCCCTTCCCAACCCTGGTGTTAATTCAGGGTGGATAAAGCTTGAGCCGTACCCCAGGCACGGCGCAGTGCCGGCAGCACGGTGGGGGCTGCCTGCAGGCTGGGAAGGAGAGGGCGGTGGGTACTAACCGATGCAGCACATCCGGCACACCAGGCAGGCGCTCAGCCGCCTCTTCTCCCCGGAAAGATACCGCTTCTCCATCGCCCGAGCCCAGGACGGGGAACGCTGCGTCCCGACAAAGCGGCAACTACCTCCTGGCTCCCGGGGAAGGGTCTTCTGGTGGCACCGCCAGCTCACCGACCTTGGCCCCAGCGGGTGCGGGTGGGTGACTTCTCGGCCGCGGCTCCTCCCACCACACCACTTCCTACACCCGCTGCCCCCGGCACGGGCACCAGCTGTTCCTCCTCCGGGCCATCGCCGCAAACTCCACCACGAAGTCAACGGCTGCTTCGCCCGCGTTTCCCTTGCTCCTCGCGTTTCTCCGGGTGCTCCCAGTCGAGGGTACCGCTGGCGCGGCAGATCCGTGCCAGCAAAATCCTCACTGGCCCGCGGTCCCAATGGCCGGCAAAGCTGCTCGGAAAGCTCCCAGCAAGGAAGGGCAGAGCTGCTCCCTCCGGCAAGGGAGCAAGAAGCGGTGCAGAGCGCGGCGCAGCTCCCGGCAGCAGCAAGTCGGTGGGCTGGGGGTGCAGGCACACGCTCGCCCCGCAGAGCCGGGCACTGCCCCGCCGGGCAGGCTCTTGGCTTGTTTTTCCTCGTCTTGTTTTCCAGTTAATTGCACCAGGGACGGGAGGGACAATGCCGGGCTGTTCTCCCCGCTCCTGCCTGCCTGCCCGCAGCTTCTTCCCAAATTATTTCCTGGGTCCAAAGCGCCAGAGCCAGGACCCCGCCTCAGCCCCGCTTGGCACGCAGGGAGATAACAGGGGCCTCCTTATCACCATCTCTCTTCCTTTTCTTCTAAATATAATCCCCCTCCAGACCTTCTGCTGCCAGGAGCCCCGCTGCCCCAGCCAGGAGGGCGAGAGAAGCCCGGCTGCTGCCGGGAGAAGGCGGGAGCATGTCCCCGAGCATCGCAGGGAGCACGCGGGGACGGAGGCACATCACCGAGTCCCACACGGAAAGTCTGCAGCAAGGCACCTCCAGCGCCAGATCTGGGGGGTGTCCGCAGGCCAGCGGCTCCTCCATGCACTCCCTCTTCTCCTGCAGAAATAGGGTTTTTTCCTCCTTTTTCGCCCTTTCTCACCACCTTTGGGTGGTTCCTGGGCTCTAACCAGATTACATCTCCCGACCCTGCACCCGCGCTATTGTCTGAGCTAATAATAATGCCCAGTTACTGCTTACTAGTGATATTAAGGCATTGCAAGCTTATCTCTCCCTGGCTAATCTTTTCTAGAGTCACCCTGATAAGCAACTTGTTGCAAACACCACCACTCCCATGCTTGTCCTCTCCCCTGTCTAGCAGGGGTTTGCCGGCCCCAGCCACCGAGAACCACCGTCGCCAGCCAGGGAGAGCAAGCGGTGGCAATGGCCCGGGGAAGCAGGCAGGCAGGGTATGGCTAGAGGGAAGGTGACAGTGACTAGAGGAAACCCTGCACCACTCCGAAGACAAGCCAGCATTGGGCAAGGGCAGGAGAAGCCGACTGTGGAGCCTTGGGTCCCCTCGCACACAGGGCATGGAGCAAGGGCTGGTGACAGGGACGCAGGGAACATCAGTGGCAAGCAGAGACCCAGCTGCCAGCAGCACCAGTGAAGACCACACTCCTTAACTGAAGATGCCCACATAGCACACAACCATTCGATGGGTTCCAACACCGCTGATGCTATTAGAGCTGCATCGATGCTTCCAGCTGGGAAGCGCTTTCGTGTCGCTGCTTTCCCAGGACGGGTCAGACTCGCAGAGACCTGGACAAGCCATGCAACCAACCCAGCCTGAGCCCAGCTGAGCCACAGCCATGCCAGCCCTGTCTCCAACCCTGCCCTGGCAGAGCCCAGCCCCGGGGCACAGGAACCACTATGGGACAGCCCAGGAGCGCTCCGAGACCTGCCCCGGCTGCTTCCCAGCGCAAGTGAGATGCAGGGTTCAGCTGCCTGCACCATCTCAGCTACCCACACCTCTGCAGGACCACGCATGCTGTTTAATTCCCTTTCCGCCTTCTCTCCCCGCACTGCACACCAGAGCACAGTCTACTGCATCCCCAGAAACAGGGATCCCAAAGGCACTGGGGCAGCATCTGCTCTCTCCCACAGCAGCACGAATCCCCTGCAAAGAGGCCAGAAGCGGCACGGAGCAGAGGTGGCTGCACAAGGGGAAGGCGGGTTTTGAAGTTTTCCCACTGCTGTCGGTCCTCTAAACGAACCCAACTAGTGAGGGGGAACGGGGAAAACTACCCTGCCCCACAGCTGGTTTTCAGTGCCCCAAAACGGGGGCACCAGCTGAACACGGGGGGGAAAAAAACCCTCCCACTCACCATCCTGCCGGACCCCAGGGGCCCCAGGCACTTGCCATCATCACAGGGAGGGCTCCCACAGGCGCTGGGTGCCAGAGACCCTCCCACCATCACCATAACACCCTGCACAGACATTTCCCCCCTCCGTTTGCCCGCGGCAGCCTCTCTCCTGGCAGCCTGCCTGTCCCCAGCAGCTCCCAACAAGCCCAGCTGGGAGCTGCTGCTCCCCCCAGGATCTCTCCCCCATCATCGCTGACCTCACTCGCTGTCAGACTCCATCACCATTCACCTCCTCCTGTCTCGGGCTGCTGCTGCTGCGAGAGCCCAGTCCCAGCCCCAGGCGCCGGCGGGACAGAGGGTGCCTTGGCCAGGACGGAGTGGCTGGGACTGGGCTCTCCAGTGCTCTGGCACAGCTCTTTGCCATCCTTGGGAGGAAGTCCAGGGTTTCAGTGTCCCTGACCAGCTCCTTCAGCTTCTCCTGCTGGAATGAAGCCTGGAAGCAGCTCCCAAGCTTTCTGCTCCTGCTCACTAATTCCTGCTAAAGCCAAAGGAATACATGAGACATCAGATGGGGAACGGTGCTCGACAAGCTCAGAGATCTTAAGGACACCTCTGAGCCTATGCCTAGTGTGAAAGCAGCTCTGTGCACTAAACAACAAGAGACAGCTTTGGGGTGAAGGAGGGGTTTGTTATGTATAAACATCTAGAAACAAATTTTGAAAGTGTTGAAACCCATCCCTTTCACTTTGAACTCCGAGGCAAGCGAAGAATTTTTTTTTTTTTTTTTTTTTTTTAAAGTGGTACTTTTAAGATGGGGGATATGCAGAAAACCTGGCTGGCTGAGGAGCACGAGGTATTTAAAATGTGCTGGCTGCCAACTCACAGGCTGACATAATCCATCATGACAACAGAGCCGACCGGGCAGGATTTACAGAGCCTTTCGAAACAGGGAGAGGAAACGGTGCCTGATTCAGCCTGGAAGAATGCACAAGAGATACCTGCGGTGGAAAACTATCCAGCACCAGATATTTAACGAGGGAGACACCTGAGAAGCCGCGATGCAAAGGAGACCCGGGTGGGATGCTCAGCAGAGCTGGGCGAGCATCGCAGGGCAACAAAACCTGCTGCAAGATGACCTTTGTCTGCCAGATGCTGTGCCCATGGGGTGGGTATTACCTGACCTTTACTGGGAAGGAGTGATGAAAGACCACCACAAATATTGAATATACGTGCTGCTTGCAACACTTGCACCAGGATTTTTTTCCAAAAGGGACGGATTTCTGCAGGGCGAAGCAGCAGGTCGGCGCGGTACAGGGGCGAGGAGCTGGGAGGAGACAGTCACGTTGGGAAAGCAGCCAGGAGGTCCCTAGATGGAGCCGAGCATGTCACTGCACAACACTGCTCGGACACCGAGATGAAGTGGATGGGGGACGGCGGGTCAACAGGAGGAATTGCAGCAAGGCTGGGTTTAGTGGGTAAGAGGGTGCATTTCTGCATCAGCGGCATGTTTGTGCAACTCAGTCTCAGTATCTCTCTCCTGGTAGTTTTGAGGGAGAAAGAAAGAAGTGTATCTCAAAGCAATATTTGGGAAAATGTCCCTGCACACTGCCCAGGCTCTGCGGTCCCGCTCCTTTGCATGCAAAAAGCAAAAGAAAAGGGGGAATTGGTCACGGACACCGGGTAAAGGCCCCATGCGGAGGCGCAGGCAAGAACAAGCTCGGCTGGAAAAAAACAGGGAGGAATCAAAACAAACAAATCCCAGGAGGAAGAGGTCAGGATAGAGAAGGAGCTACTGAGTTCTCGTCCAGGGCCCAGAGCTATTGCACGTCCCTGTAACGAACCCTCACCCTCCTCGGGCAGCGGTCATGTGCAAGCCCTATTTTGGGGAACTGAGGCAGGGTCAGCCCCAGCTGCTCAGCACGCCCGTGCCAGCCCCAGGAGGAGCTCCCAGGGCCACGTCTTGCCGCTGCTGGTGGCTAACTGAGACACTGCTGTCACTGCGAGGGGTGGGAGGGACACTTGCCTGTGCTGGGGCAGGAGCCGGGAGGCAGAACACCAGCCACGTGTCACGGGTTTGCGCTGAGACAAAAAGCAGCCTCGTCCTCAGCGAGACAGCCCCCATCCCAACTGCTCCCACCCCAACGTGGGCTGGGAACGGGTGGCGAGACCAAATTTAGGCACCGAAAGTAACCTCTGCCTTCCCCGCCGCCCTCCCCCCCCCCCCGCCCAGCATGGGGACCAGGGCCACCGGGAGGATCCCCACCACCGCGTCCTCCTCCCTCCTCCCCACCAGCCACGTCTGTCCCTGCCTGTGCCGCCGCCACTGCTCTTGGGGAGAGAAAACAAGCCGTGACCCTTGCTGGCGGCACGCCGGCCATCTTAGTGCCTCTCCCCCCGCGGGGGCTGCCCCTACCTTCTCTGCTCCGGCTCCTCCAGTACAGGACGCCGGCGATGCCCAGGACGTGGCTGAGGACAAAGGCGGCGGGCGGCAGATAGGAGCTCTCCGAAAGAGGCATCGTCCCCTACTCCCAGCCCGCTATCCCAAGCTCGGCTCCAAATTTCTCTCTCCTGAAGCTGCCGTTGCTGGAGCCCGGCATCGCCGAGAGGGTGAGAGGACGGGGGGAGGCCAAGCTGCCGCCTGCAGAAACTTCTGAAACTTCCTGCCCGCGCCTCTGCCTCCAGCTGGCTGCACCCCCAGAGCTGGCAGGGCTCGGGGACAGCCAGCGTCGCCGGGATGGGGCCAGGGAGATTTGGGAGCTCGGGGAGGGGGTGGGTAGAGGAGAAAGAGAGCGTCAGGCCGGCTCAAACATCTTTCCTCGGCATTCACGCGGCCAAACTTCATCCCCCCCCCCGCTCCGAGGGGGGAGAGACGTCATCTCCTCAATTTCCATTCCCAGCCCCACTGGAAGGCTGGCTGTGGCGGCCGCGGCGAGGGGGGGATCGGTGGAAGCAGCTGCTGCGCCGGCATCACTGCAACACCCCGCTCCTCACGGGGGGCTGGGGAGTGGCACGAAACCTCGGTGTCCCCCCGGCGGGTGACAGTTGGCAGCCCAGCGTGCCCTGCCCGCAGACTGCCCGGCGATGCCAACACACCGAGGGCAGCCGGGATCGAGCGGGGAGCAGCTGGGAGATGCGGGCAGAGCTTCGGTAGCATTCAAGTGGCAGCAGGCAGCTGCCTGCTGGGGGCTCGGTACCCCACGCTGGACCCAGCACCAGTCTGCTCGCAGGATACCCTCTGCCCAGCAAGAGGGACAAAAGCAAAGGTAACCAAATTTGGGAGTCGGGTACCCCAAGCACATTTCCCTTGCGCTCCCTGGATGCCCAGAGATAAATGTATTAATTGCCAGGACATCCCCAGAGCCCATAGGGAAATACCCACAAAAGATGCTCTAACACAAAAGGCAAAGGTTCAGTCACCTCCCGGCCCTTCCTGCAGCCAGGAGCCCTGCTCACCACCAGCATCACATCATGCACGGTGAGACCTTGCAGCCTGACTCCATTTATGAATGGTAAACACCGTGCTAGGGGTTACTCTGGGAGTTTCGCTTCTTTTCGGAAGCGTTTCCGGCAGCAGAGGTACAGAAAGAGCACAGGGAAACCGAGAGCGGCAAGCCTTGCCACAGCACGGCCGTTACATCCCCGGCCCGTTTGCTGTGGTAACCACAAGCAAACTGGGTGGAGAGGCTCCTTACAAAGCCTGTTTTGCTTTCAGTGTCCATGATGTGCCAGGTCCCCCTGCCAGCTCCTGGGGGAAGAAACTTGCTCTTAGAAAGTTGTACAGAATTAAATGCCCATTTTCTGCCTTTACCCGAAGGGCTCAGACAAGAGAGGGTTGTTCTGCTGCCGGCGCTCAGCAGCTAAGGGGAAAGCCATTACGGTGAGGACAGCACACCACAGCCGGGGGCTGCAGACCTGCAAAACCTCAGCCCACCTCTCCCAGGCTTTGCCGATGGAGAGAGCCAGGAGCCCAGGCTCGTGCGTGGCCAGCACCAGAGCAGGCACCATCCGGCAGCACCCGCTCCGCAGCACGGAATGGTGAAACCACACAAGGTCCAGGGTGCCACCCAGATGCAAGCAGAAATTTAGGTTATATTTACAACCCCACGCAGCTCCCGAAACCCCACAGCTACAAGCTGGTCAGGCCCACCAAGAAAACCATATTGAGCCAAACTTGATAGACCCAAACATTGTATCGTTCCACAGGGAACCTGCACCACCCGGGACCTCCTAACGCCATCCGGGGTAATGAGACGGGTGGTAGAACATACAGAGAATTACCCCAGGGCTCGGCGCTGTTGCAATATATTTTCCAGAGTTGCAGCCCTGCCTGGATGAAAAATAGCCCAGCATAGTTTTCATCTGAAGCAATCTGCTTTCTGTTAAGGCAGGGGAAGTGCTGCAGGAGTAATGACCTGCCGGCAGGCACGAGGCCACCATAAAAGGGCCCGTGGTCCACCCCGAGCGGGGCAAATAGCACCCTGCAAGGCAGATGGCTGCGGCTGCTGGTGACGGGGCTGGGACACGCTGGTAGCAAAGGCTCCACAAAGCAGGAGCTGGTTTTCCCCATCCCCTTGCCCTCGCTGCACCCATGGGAGCTCAGCTGCTTCTGTGCTTCCTGGGTGCTGCACGTGTAGAGGGGTCGAGAAAACGCACTGAGCACTGCCAGCTGCTCCAGCTAGACAAGTCTTTTGGCAAAAGAAACTCTTTAAATATATATAATCATACATAAATATATATTTTTATCTATATATATAAAAAAGTATATTTATATACATCTAAAGATATCCCTCCCCTGCACCAGGACACCCCAGGGACACCAGTGGTCCCCCACTTCACCCCACTCAGTTTAACACCATTCTCCCCCCTTTTCTTTCCACGCTCCCCTCGCTGCTCAGCACAAGCCAGCCTGGCCGCCTCTCGCCACTGCAGGAAGCCGATAACGGCTGCAGCCCAGCCAGGGGCAGACCAGGGGTGTAGAGAACCAACAGTGGGTTTTGGGGTGACCCACTGGGGCTCTGGGGGCAGCCCAGCTCCGGATGCGACTGCCAGCACCCCCACACACACCCCCGCTCACCCACAGCATGAGGCTGCACCCACCCCACCACAGAAACCGCCCCGTGCACCCGAAACACAAACAGCTCATTTTAGTTCCTTGCAAGGCGGCTTTTTCGGCTTTGACTGTCACCTCGGCCCAGAAAGGAAAAGGGTGGGGAGAGGACGCGCATCTGCCTGTGCAGGAATTTGGGGAGCAGAGAGGACATGCTCCCCCCCTGCAAGGGTGTCCCCACCTTGCAGGCATCCCCCCCCATTTCACAGCGTGCCCAGCGCAGCGTTTTGCAGCCTTGTGCATCACCCAAAGTGGTGCTACCCCCATCGCTGCCCCTGCTCCCCCTCAGTGCCCTGCCTGGGTTTTAGGGTACCCCACGGGATGGCTCTGGGGATGCGGGCAGCCCCCTCGCTTCTCTCCAGCCATGCCTCTTGCCCAGAGCTGAGTCACCCCTGGCTCTGGCCAAGCATTTCGCGTCCGGGGCCAATCCAACCCCCCCGCCACCATGTGCCTCCCTGGTGAGTAATGCTCAGCCGACACGGCCCCGCCGTGGCTGCCGGCTCCGGCATCTCCTTATATGACTGGGGAAGCTGCCGGGCAGCGGCGCACGGGAGCTGGGCACAGCCCATGCTTCCCCGGCACCACTCGGGGGGTAGAGGCACCCCAACACTGGGGTGGGCAAGGCCACAGGGCTGCTCCTCTGTCCCCTGGGTGCTGTGGCCTCCCAGGAAGCAGTCGAGGCTCCATGGGCTCTTGCCAGGGACACGTGTCCCAGCCCGGGGAGGTGGCAGCCAGGTGGCACTGTGGAAACGCCGGAGCGGGCGTTACCGGATGGCACCGGGGACGGTGGCCAAGGCCAAGAGCTGGCACCCAGGAGCACCGTACCCGGGTGATGCATCTCTCCAGGGCTCTGCCTGTGCCCAGGGTAGATGGGGGTGCATGCCAGTGCCCCCCAGCCAAGCCCACCAAAGTCGTGTGTCCCCCCCCCATCGCCTGCAGCAGGGGACGTGGAAGTGCTGTGACCGCACCAGGTGACCCTGCAGGGTTTTACAGAGCGGCTTCTCTGCCCCAAATGGGGAGCAGGGTCACCCCGTTCTGGGCAGGGGATACCCCACTCCCCACAGCAGCGTAAAGGGTGGTGCAGAGGATATACAAACTCGTGACTGCAGTACAGGAGCCAGGTTTCCTGCCATGCTTCCTCTGCGATGCTTTCCCCTTACTGTTGTTTTTTCCTCCTTTCTATGAGATTTGAGGGCGAATCTCAGTCATTTATAGCAGCAACTGAGAATTGCCGAGGAAAGGAAGGAGACTCCGGGTTTTGGATCAGGGATGCCCAGTTAAATCTCAGATATGGATCACCCACTCATTCCCAGGGGCAGGTCCTGCTCCGGAGCAGGCCAAGGAGCCCAGCTTGGCTCTGGTCTCCCCAGGGGCTGGATGGGAGGCACAGCGCTCCAGCAAAGCCACTGCACCCCTAACCTCAAGCTGGGAAACCGAGCACACACCTCGCACCGGCGCTCAGCCAGGGTCGATGTTTTCCCCCCGGACCACCGCTTTTCCCCCTACAAAACCTTGGAAGGCTTCTCCCAGAGCCCGGCTAAATCCATGGCATTGCACCCTGCTTACAAACAGCAGCAGACGCTGCTGCAGACAGACAGACAGCTCAGCAAGACACATCCCCGGCTACTGAGTGCATCCGCACGTGCCGGCGCACCCCCTTCTGCCGGCAAGCACGGGCAGGGCCCTGCTGGGGTGCGGGGGCTCGCTCCACCCTGCCCGCGGCGCCAGGAGCCATGGGAAAGGAAAGCAAGAACAAAGATGACGTTTCTTGTGATCTGGGCTATTAAAAACAAGGTGGAACGAGGCAGGTTGCTGCTCCCGGCACTGCCCAGCGCATCCCCACAGGACGAGCTCCTCCGCTTCGACTACTGAAAAACCTTTCGTCTTGCTGGTGAATCACCCGCCCGTGCGTGTGCGGGCAGAGCCACCGATCCCCCTCGCCATCCGGCGGGCCCCGACACCGGGCCCTGCCTGCACGCCTCTGGCTCCTGGCAGAGCGGGCGCATTCCCTGCATGAAACTTTTCCTTCTGGCTTTCATCATCCCAGAGCGGCTGTGGCCCTGCCAGGAGGGATGGGGACAAGTCTGCAGGGTCCCATGCCAGCCCCTTGGTATGGCCACCGAACTCCAGGGCTGCAAAAGGTCTGAAAAAATTGAGACTATGAAACCTCCCAGGCAGCAACGCTCCTCGTGGTCCTGGAAAAAACAACCTCCTGAACACTGCTCTTTGTGCAAATAGGGGTTTTGGCCCAGGAGAAGTGACTGTGTGAGAGCTGAGGCTCCAAGTGCACAGTCATCACCATCCATGTTTGCACAGAGAACTCAAGCTGGGCTTACCCGTAACGACTGGGGCCGCCCCGTCCAGCCCAGTGTTTGGGGGCTGTTCTGCACCCATCCCCTCCCCAGACGGTGCATCTGCACCGAGAGGGCAACACAAGTGAATATTTAACTGCAAATCTCTCAGCAGAAGAGCTGCCCACACTGCCAAAGGTCGGTTAGATGCAGCAAAGCAAGGGGAGAGGGAAGGGGGCTCCACGGGGGAGCCTCAGACCCCCTGATGCTGTCAGTGGTAAAATCTGAACTCCGAGGAACCGGGGAAGGAAGCGCTGATGATAAGAGTAGAGATGTTCCCCTTTCCAGCAGACGTCTAGGCACCAAAATAAGAATTACATCTTAAAAAAAAAAAAACCAAACAAACCAAAGACTTCCCTTCCCATGGCAGAGCTACCGCCCTGCAGCCAGTGCTGCTTCGGGGCGGTGGGGGGGGACAGTGGGGCTGGACCCCAAGGATCACCTCACTGCTGGGAGATGGAGGCGGAGGGCGGAGATGGTTGGAGGTAAGGCTGGAAGCAAACATCATTCCTGTCGGTTTTCATCCTGCAAAGCAAACAGCTGAGCTGGACTGCCACCTGCTCACGGCTTAATCATTCCCCAGCAGCACGGCTCAGCATTAACTCCTGCTCCCAGGCAGGAGTGGAAATCCCCCAGTACAGGAGCAGTTACGGGGTCTACAGGAATGTGACATCCCAACTGGAGCCATCCACGGGGACTGACTCAGATGGGATGGACAGAGCCGACAAGAGGACCCAGGGCCTCAAGAATCTCCAAAATAACCCAAAAGGGGATCGTTTCCCTTTGTGGCACCAGTGGGGAGGCTCACCTGGCCCCCAGCAGCTCCCGCAGGAAGAGCAGCCGGTGTCCCCAGGGCACCGGCACGGAGCTCCAGCCTCCTCTCCTTGGTGGGACTCGCCTTTTGCTGCCCCAGATTCAGCACCTTTCCCAGGGGCATCCATAGCTGTCAGCACTGCCAGCCCTGCTGCCCCCAGCACAGGCAGGGTGTCCACCCCTCCACACATCCCCCCAAAGTGACCAAAGACCCTCCCTTTCTCCCACAACACGGACCCCAGCAGATCCTCGCACCCAGCCAGCAGCTTTGCCAAGCCACGTGCATGCAATGCCATCCCAGACACGTCTCATTCAGACCCTCACCAACACTGCCCAGGCTTTTGAACCCTCCCCCTCAGCCTGAAAACAAGCGCATCACACCGCAGAGGTGGCAAGGGTGATCTCACCGCTTCTTTCCTGGTGTTAAAAACCTCCATCAATCCACCCGCCTGCCCGGCAGCCTCCCCAGATGACTGCCGAGGCCGTTGGGGTTTTGCTGACGCAGCGGTTCAGGCATTATTTCATCGCTTCACACTTCTCAGAAGCCTCCCCTGGTTGGTCACCCCTCCGAGGACGCTGGCAAGGAGCCGTACCACGCTTGCTCATTAAATGATGCCATGAAACTCGTCGCCATGGAACCCGGACTCCGGGAAAGCACTAAACCCCATTGAATCGGCATCGACTCGGTGGCATCGTCCTGCAAGGAGAGGGCAGGAGGGAGCAGGGGACTGGGACAAGCAGCAGCTGGGTACTGGGGCACAGATAAAAGCTGCACGTCAGGAGGTCGACGGCCATACGGTGAGGGCAGCTCTCGATGCATGGAGAGGGAGGAGGTAAAGCTGGTGCCGGAGGCGAAGAGGATGGGGATGCACAGGGGGAGGAACAGCAAAGGTCTCCTGGCAGAGAACACTCCCGCCTTTTGGGAGGGAGCAACATCATCCCAGCTCAGGGTACAGAGGAAGGCTTACTCGCACGTCCACGTGCAAGAGGACACACACGTCTGCACGCTTTCCCAGGGGCCTGTGCTGACACGGCGAGGTGGCACCTTTCCCAGGCCGGGGGAGGAGGAAGAAGGCGATGCCATCTCCGGGTCCCTCCCTGCCCCTCCGGCCACAGGGACAACGCCGCACACCTCCACAGAGCCGCCATCTCTACGGCTGGGGAAACACCCGCTCCGTAATTCCCAGCACACCCCAACAGCACCTCGCTGGAGAAAAAGCCATGCAAAACCATACCAAAAAACAATAACGAAAGGAAAAAAAAAACAGCACAAGATTTGATGGAAGCCCCAGCAGAGGCGAGTGGCAGAGCCCCATGCTGGAGAGCAGCCCAAGCCCTGAACGCATCCTGCACCCACTCCCACCGCCTGCACGAGGGCTGAGCACCAGTAAATGCCCCAAATGCTGGAAAAACGCCCCAAATGGAGTCCCAGGCCCCAGCCCCTCTCAGAGGAGCTAGACCCTCCAGCAGTAGAGCTGGCTGGGGTGCAGAGCTGCACCCCAGCACAGCCAAGCCCCGGGGGAGGGACTGTGGGGAGCCGAGTCAGAGCCACAGCGGTGGAATCCCCATGGGCCGCTCAAGGCCAAGCTTTGCACTTCCCACAGCAGCAGCTTAGGGAGCAGGAAAGCCGGGGGGCGGAGGGATCGCCGGCATCAAAACTCCTTTTCTACCAGCTAACAAAAGGCCCGGTGTCTCCGCAAAGAGGCTTGTTATTCCAACGCCAACCAAAGGCTGCTTGGCAGCGGGAGAAATAGGAAAACGTTAGGCTAGTGGGAACTGGCTGCGCTTTGTTCGGGGCGAGCTTGGGCGCTGTGTTTGCACAGGCTCCGCGCAGCAGCTCGCAATGTGTGCAGGGCAAGTCAGGGCCGGGGTCCCCGCAATTGGGCTGCCCAGGCATGGCCCCACCAACAGCCCCCAGCTCGACCCCCTCATCCTGCTCCCTCCAAATAGCGATGCAAAGCAACAAGAGAGAAGGCGAGGGGAGCTCACAGCCCAAGAGCACATCCCACAGCCCAAGTGTGCGCCCCAAGCTGCTGGTAGGAGTGTTCCCCCCCTTTTGCTGTGCCCCCACAAAGCAGCCGAGGGTTCGACATGCTACAAACACGAGGACAGCTGGGGAAACCACGACCCCCCAGCCTGCTCAGGACAGCAGACGTGCAAAGCCCCGTCTCAGAAATGGAGGTCAAAGAGAAGGAAGCAGCTGATTCTCTCATTTTCCCCTGCAAATGGAGGGCAGGCAGGCAACCTTGAGCCCTGATCTCATTAGATGTCCCAAACTAAGCAGTGTGAAACCTGATTAGCGCTGTGCGGGAGGCGGCGAAGGGGTGGCAACCTGCTCCACCAGTCAGCCCCAGCACCCTTTGACCGAAGATGGGGTGGTCCCAGCCCCCCTGAGGAAGCCAGAGCTCCCTCTCCACAGCACCCTGTGCCTGTCCAGGATCTGGATGTGGCCCTGGTCCTTCCATGCTCACTTGCCCGGACCATGAATGCTCCCGGGGATCACACCCGTGGGCTCAGACAGGGCTTTACTCGTGGCTGCACCGTGCTCTGAAGTGATGCCTCATCGCCAGCTGCTGCCACCAACTCCTGGCTGGGCTGGCCTTGGTGTGCAGCAGCTGAGGAGAATTTGGGATCAAAAAAAACCCCAAAACCAAAACAAACAAAACAAACAGGGGAAGGCAGGAGCCTGAAACCTCTGTTCCCTAGAGACCCGCTCTCCCGCAGAGAAACTTAATCCCCATTAAAAACCAGATGAAATAATCCAGTAGCTAACATTGCTATGGATCCCACCAGCCTGGCCCAAGCCCATCAGATGCTCTTAGGAGGGCTGAGCTGGACCTTTCTGAGGCAAAAACCATCTCTGGCACCACAAGGCTGTGGTGGGAGAGCTGCAAATCACCAGGGATCCTCAGTTAGGGCACAGCCCACGAGTCACCCCAGCCAGCCATGCTCCCCAGGGGTCACCTTGCAGGTCGGCTGTGCTGGAGAAGAGGCACCCACTCTTCCCCAGGAGCAACCCGCTGCATCCCACGCGTGAGGAGACAAAGCCAGGAGAGCTGTATGCCAGAGGAAGCAAAACCCACCGGGGCCTCCACCCGTGCTGGCTGGGACAGATGGCGGCCGTGGATCTCTTATCGCACCCGGCCACCTTGGGTGGCCCTGGCCTGGGCTGCTCCTCGGGGAACCCATCACACGATGGTACGAAAGCAAACGGCGATGGTGGCGGGCTGTGGCACTGCTCCAGCACCAGCCCCAGGGCAGGATGCTGCTCCTGCCTCCTGCTCCGATCTCCACACCCCTTCGGCACCCGGGCCCAGCACGTTACAGCTAAAACCCCTCTCTTTTAACAGCAGAAACTCAGCCGAGCTGGGCACATGCATGATGGCGGAGGCGGTAGGAAAAAGCACGGACCCACTTGTGGCTGCTGGGCCACGGGGAAAATCTGAGCCCAGTTCCCCTGGGGAAAGCACACGGCAGCGACAAGGTCAGATGAAGCCAGGAGATTAGCCGGCGTGCACGGGAGAAGGCCGAGAAGATGCTGGATTTTATCTGGCTGCCAAGTAAACAACAAACTCCTCAGAAAGTGAAACCAGTTGTTCTCGTGCCACCAGTAAAATTAGCCGGGCAATAAATTTGTAATCAAATGGGTTTCCTGAGCCTAGCCCAAGGCTCTCGTCACCTCGGGGCAGTTGACAGCCACTGCCCTGGGAAACCCAAGATGGAGACAGTGCGGAAAGGCTGGGTGACCCCAAACCCACCACGGCAGCGGCTGCTGGGGCAGGGTCTGTCCTGGAGCAGCATCATTTGTCCCCAGCACGGAGGCAGGGATCTGGCAGGGCCTCCCAGCCCCATCACAGCCGGGTGGGTACGGGGCACCAGGATGCTCTCCAAGCCCTTCGCCCGGACCCAGCGGGGCTGACAGCGATGGATGCTGGCACCACGCCGGGGGGGTCAGGGGCCTGGACTTACACACACGGGCATTTACATATGAAACGCTCCCAGCTCCAATATCCGCTGCTGTCTCCACCTCCCTGGGGAGATGAATAGAGACGAGGGGGGAAGAGGGGAAAAGAAACCTCTCCAGCAATAAAACCTTCCTTTCCTCTAGCTCTGTCCAGCCCCACAGCTCAAGGGCAGGCTGGCTGGGGCTGCTTTCAGCGCTGAAGAGCACACTTAGCTACACAGCAAATGCCAAACCGCGATGGCGAGGCGCACGGCACAGCCATCTCCATGCCAGCGGGCACGGCAGAGCTAACCATAACTGCCCGCAAAGGCAGGCACCCCTTCTGCACCCACGGGGAAGCACCCCAGCAGTGCAAAAGGGGCAGCTGTGCCCACCCAAATGAGCCATCTTGCCTCCCCCCGAGCATCCTCTGCCCCTTCCTTGCCCACCACGCGGTTTCCTCCATCTCCCTGCCTGAATTAAAGCTGCAAAGGGCTGTGGTAAACATGGCTGGTGACAGCCAGCAAGTCGGCGTCACTCGGGCTAGAGGTAGAAAAATAGACCAAAACCTGCCGGTTTGGCTTCTTGGGGGACTTGCCACCTGTGTTTTTGCATTCCTGTTACGGGGTCACAAGAGCGAAGAGACAAAGTGCCACGAGTGCCAGGATGTGGGAGCCAGCGCAGGCAGCCAGTGCTCCCGGCAGGGCTCCGGGCAGCACCTGGAGAGGGGAAGGCTGCCAGATCAGCTCCTGCAGCCAGTCACCTTGTAAACGCTATTAATAATGTCAGCTCGGCTCCTCAACACCTCGTTCTCGCAGGCAGGACGGGAATTTGCTGAGCTGCAGCTGGAGATGGAGCCCAGAACCTCCTGCATGGGCGTGGGCGCTTTAGCAGAAGCCCCAAAACACAGAGGAGGGTCACTGGCACCCAAGCCCAGTGCCCATCCATGCTCCAGCTGCCGAGGGGCTGTAGACTGGGGGATGAGCACGGCTGCAGGATGGAGCTGGCCACCACCCCTGGCGACTCAGGGCTCTTTTTACATTGATTCCCACTGCCAGCTGCAGCAAGGCTCAGGAAAAATTTATGATGGACACCACGCCAGCATAAGAAAGTGAATTATATTACTCCCAGACGCGATAACTCAGGGCAGCTGTCAGCCACAGAGCTGTGGGATTAACCCTTCGCGTCAGCCCCAGCACCGGCACGGGAGGGTGGGGAGGCTGCCAGCCTGCCGGGTGACAACTCCCTTGGCTCCCTGCTAAATTAAACATTGAATTGATTCACCTTTGTTATACAGCGGGATCAGCTGGCGAAGCACAGCCACGCCGCGGCAGCGCTGGAAAAAGGGGCGAGTCAATAAGTGTTATTAGACGACAGGCGATGGCATCCCGGGTGCCTTCTGCTTCCCTCTCGCCTTCCTTCTAGCAGGCGAACCCCAATAGCTGTCTGCAGCAGGATGAGGCCGGCTGGGAGTCCCAGAGCAAAAAGCTCCTCTGACAGCAGGGAGGGGGGGGGGAAAAAAAATCAAGGAAGAAAGGGGGGGAAAAGCAAGGGAAGCATCCCCTCCTGCTGTTGCCGGAGCACCAGGTAAACTGAGCTGCTCTCCCGCTGCCCCTGCGCCCGCAGCCTGGGCTCGCTGCCTGCCGCAGCGGGGACAACGGCTGCCGGCCTCCAGCCACCTGCCAGGGGCCAGCCCAGCACGATCGGGTGTCGCAGCCGGCTCTCCGGGGACAGCCTGCGAGGTGGGAGAGGGCAGAGCATTGGGAAAGAGCATTGGAAAGAATTGGTGGGGGGAAAAAAAAAAAGCACCAATCTGCATCTGGATGCCACCAGGTACCCACAGCCGGCAGGACCCACACCTGGATGGCCAGTGGGACACACGCAGGCAAAAACACCCTCACCAGAGCCAGATCAGCCCCGACCCACGGAAACAGCAGCTGTCCCCTCTCCCTTTGGCAGGATTTTGAGCTCAATTTCTTTTCCAGTTGTTATTTGCAAAGCAGCTTCCCCTGCCTCCCTGCGTTACTTACGGGGCTAGGTTAGCCGCTAGCCCAGCACTCGCTTTGTGCCCAGACACACCGCTCAAAATCCAAATAAAAGACAAAAGAGGGAAGTGAAGCGGAGCCAGGGAAAGCACCTCCCCTCCCAGCCGCCTCCATGGGAAGCCTGTGACTCCTCGACATCCCAGGGGTACTTGATTT
The DNA here is from genome assembly GCF_034619465.1 of Leptosomus discolor. NCBI lineage: Eukaryota > Metazoa > Chordata > Aves > Leptosomiformes > Leptosomidae > Leptosomus > Leptosomus discolor. The sequence continues at coordinate 5,279,440 of NC_141419.1, forward strand.
GCCTCGATCGGCGATCGACGGCAGATGGTCGGACTCTGCCGGAGCCCTCGGAGGAGGCGATGCCGGAGCGGCTCAGCCTCTCTCCACATCGCACATTCACACCGCAAAGGATGAGAAATACCTTTCAGGGTGCCGAGTCCATCCAGGAACTTCTTGTACTTCTCTAAGTTCATCTTCCAGTCGAGCCCACCCGGCTCCTCAGCTGGGCAGCATTGGGGCACTCACAAGCCCCAGCCACCGCCACCAGCTCGGCAGTCCCCCTGGCCTCACCGCTGTCGCCCTTTGACCACCCGCAAGTCCGGCTGTGGCACGGCCCTCGCGTTTCCTTATTTGAAGAAGCACATTAAAACCTCCCATGGCCGAAGCCACCTCCCTTTTTGCAAATGAGCCCAGCGCTAACAGCAAGTGCCCCGCACCATCAGGGCTCCCAACACCCCTTACCTACCCCCCCTCCAGGCCGGAGGTCTCAGGGATTGTATGTCCTGGGGATATTTCCAGCAAGGAGCACGTTTGAGGGAATTGGGAGGGGAAGGAAAAAACCCAATAGGCTTTAAGACTGGCAGACAGAAGACTGGCAAAAAAAAAAAACAAACCCAAAACATTCAGCGGGTAGGACACAGGGTCCCCCTGTCCTCAAGGGACAAGGCACCCTATTGACTCTGACACCAGGCCACCAGCCTGGGAGAAGCCACGAGAAAAGTGCCATAAAATGTGGGAAAAAAGTGCCAGGTGAGACCCAGGAGCAGATGGGGTCCGAATCCCTCCTGCCTTTGCCCCCCAACCCCACTCACCACATGCTCGCCCCGTACCGGCAGCAAGGCGCTTACAAAGCTGAAAAGGAGATTTACTGGTTTTAAAGGAATTTTTGGCAGCAGGAACCAGCCCAGCGTGATCTGAGGAGATCCAAGCACCTGCCCCACTCATTGCTGCCCTTCAGCAGGACTGGTGTCCACCAGGCATGTCCCAGGACTTCTGTCAAATCAAATAATAAATAATAATAGCAGCAGCAGCAGTGTTGAAACATGACATGGAGGCAGATCACACTCTCTGTGTATCACCCCACTTATTCTCTGCAAAGATCCCAGCAGATTGAGCAAGACCCACCGCACGGTGCAGGATCTGCCTGCCCGGGCTTCGGCACGGCTGGCACCTCCCGGCAGAGGTGTCCTGGCACACTCGCACAGCATTTGAGCTTTGCCGGAGGGAAAGGAGAGAAACCAGAGCAAGGATGTGCTGCAGGAGCCAAATTGCCCCCCAGAAACCAGGGGTGGCAGTGCCCCACATCTCGGCGGGTTGAGGAGATTCCCGTTGCCTGTGGGTACTGGCACATGAATCCCCGGCTCCTTCACCACGTGCTGGGGGAGCAGACCCAGCTGTCCCCCAAACCAGCAGCATCCCTTGACAATGCCCCACATTATCCAAAAAAATGTTCATAAAACCAGTTTGCACAACCAAGCGACCCTGGAGGGGGGCACACAGCCCTGCTCCCTCACAGCTCTGCAGACAGACGGACACCTCTCCGGGGACAGACGTGCACCGGGGGTATCACTTTCCTTCATGAGCAGAGCAAACCCCACCGGCCAGTTGCCGTTTGTGTCCTTGACAGCTGTCTGCTTGGGAACCAGGGAGCCAAAATTGCTCCGGGAGCTCCGAGGGGGGGAAAACGGGGGCAGGTGGTGAACTGCCCCCACACACACTCTAATTACACCAGGGCCCTCTGCACCACCCGCACCCGCTGCCAGGCTCGGGTGGGACGGAGGTGACACCCAGAGGACCTGCTGCCATCGAAGCGAGCTGCCGAAGCATCAGGGGACGTGTGGGTCCGCAGCAGCCAGAGCAGGCATCCGTTCATCCCGGCAAGAGGGAGCCGATCCGATCGCCAGCGAGCAGCCACATGGAACAGCCCAACTGTGCCGGCCTCCGACGAGGATTCACACCCTGGGCTGGAGCTGGAGGTGCCTGGTCGGCAGCAGGCGGTGGCAGCCCTCGCCTGCCAACACACCGCAGCCCGGCCGCAGCCCCGGCATCGCGGGGCCACTCCTGCAGACATCCCCCCGCGCCTGCCGGCAGAGCCAGGAGCAGAATAAAGTTGTTGCGAGAAGCCAAGTTGTCACCACTAAAAATAGCACAATGGAATTTTCCTCTAAAGAAAAAAAAAAAAAAAAAAAAAGGAAAAAAAAACCCACCCGGCTTCTTGCTGACAAAGGGGCTGTGAGAAGGAAGCGAGGAATAGCCCTGTGGAGGGGGCACAAGGGACAAGCCATGTCCTTTCCCTCTATCACCCCTGTGCCAGGAGCCAGCATTGAGCGGGCACGCAGAACAAGAGCCCAGCATGGGAGCATGGGCAGCACCACCAACATCCCCATCTTCTTTATCTCCATCCACCCCTTCCCAGCCCAGGGGAAAGACCAGGCACCACCGGGACAGCCAGCAGCCAGGGCAAGCAGGCAGCTGCTCCAAAATGACAATAGCAGGAAGGAGACGTGGCTGCACTGGGGAAGCCCTGGCCCCCCCAGCACCCCAGCTCTGCCCCCAGCACCCACCACAGCTTTGTACCTCCAGGGCAATAAGGGTAACCCCACACTTGCAGGGAGTTCAGTGCCTCCCTCCTGCCCCGCTCTCTAACACCCTGTCTAACACCAAAGCAGGTCAGCAGTGCGGGAAGGCAGCCCGACACCCGCCGGGCCCCCCAAACCCCACGGCGATGGGGAGAAGGGCGCTTCCATCCTCCCATCCCAAAGGAGTTAAGGGGAAGTGGGTCTGACGCCACCAGACCCCATCCACAAGCATCCCGGCTCCCTCTCCCCGCCGGGAACGCCAGGAATTCCTGGAGCAGGGAGGATCGCTCCAGCTGGCTCGTGAGGGGCCAGGGGGAGAGCCCCCAGCTCCCGGGACCGCCACCATGCACCCGGCTAGCCGAAGAATCCCAGCATCTCCCAGCCCGGCAACTGCCCTCCACAGCAAGAATGAGAAGCATCCCAAACAGCCGGCAAGGATGAAATATCTCCACGTGCAGCGTCTGGAGCCGCCAGCAATAAAACCTCCTGCGCCATGGTTGTCCCCGTCACCCTCGCTCTGGGGCAGTGGCCCACGGGGTGGGGGTTTGCTCCCCGACGTGCACACGAGTATCCGAGGGGCTCCTTCCCCACCATCACCAGAGAGGAGGCTGTTCACACCGTGCCGAGGAAGTCGGCAGAGCTGGGGCACAGACGTGTGACCCACGGCAGCGGCGGGAGCACGCCTGGAGTGCGGGATGCATTTATTTTAGGAGATCCTCGCCAGCACGGCCGCACCACCACCACCCTGCCAAGCCCCCAGCAGGGACACAGCGATGGCCGTGGCCACATCAGCTGTCCCCAGCATCACTCCTAGCAATCCTCATATCAACCAAACAGCGCTTGAACCAGGGGGGTGGTGCAGGGGCTGCTAATTCATGCTGATTAGCTGGCGGGGCAGCTGCTGGCAGCACGCGCAGTGCGGGACTGCCGGGCTGGGGAGACGGCCTGGCCCCGCTCCGCACGGAAAGGAGTTGCTCCCACTGGATAGTTTTACTAGGACGGCTCTTGTAGCAAAACTGCCCAAGGTCAACGCGAATCTCGCTGCCACGGGAGCCCTTGTATACAGTTTCCTGGAGGGAAAAATAAGCTGCTGGCAAAAGCACTTCTGAAAGGCCACAACGGACCCGAATAGCGATTCATAAAAACCAAACCAGAGGTTACACCCTTATTTGACACAACCAGAAGTCAGTGCAAACATCCCAGTGGGACCGAGGCACAGCTCCATGGCTGCGCAGGAGCGGGGCAGCCAGCTGGGAGGCTGCAAGGGCAGAGCAAGGGCTTGGGAGCAGGACAGGGCAGAGCTGGCTCTGGCTCCAACTGTACCAAGACTCTGCCCTTGACCCAGGCAGGGGTCCCGGCAGAGCTCGATGAAGGGGACAGGGGTCCTAGCAGAGCTTGAGGTGAGCAAGAGCAGAGGCTGAGAGAGGAGAAGACCCACGCAGGTGCTACAGAGGTGCAAAACACGGCACCCATCACGTGTGGGAGACCGGCAAAGCTTCCTCAGCATCGGTAAAAAACGCTCGGTCCGAACAGAGGAAGGCAGGGAGGGTCGGCGGCCGCTGCAAGCAGCACGGGCACAGTGCCAGCCCCACGGTTCGTGCCGGCCGGCTTGGACTCACTGGAGGGCAACAGGGTCCAAAAGGAAATGAAAAATGGAAATGCAGCATGTCATGCGCAGGGAAATAACAAACAACCTGATTGTGGCCTTGCAGCGCCCAGCCCGCCACCCTGAACCCACTGGTCCAGATCGCTGATAAACCGGGGGGGGGGGGTGACGGGGGGGGGTGACAATGGGGCACTCCCAGCGCTGCAAGGCCATGGCTACAGGGACCAGGCACGAACACAAGACACTCGCTGCGGACCGACTCGTCTCACCACTGCTGGTACCGATGGGTCCAGGCTCCCATCGGCACCGTCAGAGCCTCCTCCGACAGGGCGAGAGGGAGCCCCAGTCCATCCTGCCAGGATCAGCATCCTGCTTCTCACCCAAAATCTCCCAAACCATCTCGCCCAACAGCCCTCCCCACTTTCCCTCTTCCAGGAATCGCTGGGCTTATCTGACCCAGAGGCAGGGCGCACATCTCAGATCACATCCAAGGACTCGTTTTACCATGTCTGCAGCCAGACATACACCAAATCAGATCACCCAGCCTCCCAGCCCCACCACACATCTCCTCCTCAGAAAGCAGACGCTGGAGGATCCCCCTCCCCGGCCCCCGAGACGGGTGGGATCCATCCAAATGCACAAAAACCCACGACATGAGCTTGGAAATGAAACTTCCCAGCTTATTAACACAAGCATCCGCTGTGCTTTGCAAACACTGCCGTGCAGGAGACCTCCTCGGTGGCTTCTCCGAGCTGGAGACTGAACACCCCCAAACCCCAGCAGTGGGCCCAGCCTCCCCAGACAAGAGCAGCGCTGAGATGTTAAATCTGGAGCTTCCAGCAAGCCTCAAGGAAGAACGTCTGGAAGAAGGGGGATTTCGAGGTCAGCATCCAGCAGGGACGCTGCAAGCCTGGCTGCTCAGGATGCAGGATGGGGTCCACCCAGGCAGGGGACCACGCTGCCAGCATGGCCAGCAGCACCTGCAGGCAGCAGGCAAAAGCTGCCAGAAAGCCACTCTCCTCCCTGTGAGACGGGCACCCTGCCTCCACCCCCTCTTCTCCCACCACCACCCAGCAGCAGCTCTACTGGTTCCCACCCCACCCGCTGACTCCGACAGGATGGGAAAGGCATGAGCAACCAGTCAGGGTGCGGAGAGGAGCTGGTTTTTAGGTCCTGCCCATGGACCCACAAAAGCTGGCTCCGCACCACCGTGCCAGCCAGGGGGGCACGTCGTGGGTGAAAGCCACAATCAGTCCCAGAAATTAGGACTCCCACCACAGCCCCGCTCACGGCGGGCTGCCGTCCCAATCCCAGGTGTGCCATCACGCCCACCGCTGCACCGCCTTGCCCCACAGGCCACGATTGCCTCATCTGCCCTGGAAAACTCAGCTGGCGTTGCCAGCATCCATCCAGAGCACAGAGCTTCCCGAAGCAGCGACGCCCTGGGTACAGCCGAGCCACAGAGAGGAGCAGGGAAGGGCTGGATTTGTGCTCAGGGAGAGTGGTCCCACCCCAAGGAAGCACCGTCCCCCGCAGTCCCTGCGCCCCACGGGGTTGAGCAGAGCCTGCACCAGGCATCAGCCTACGCTCCCCATCACGGGCACACATCAGAGGCTGCTCATGGAAACCATCCCCCGGGAATATTAATGAGAACGCATTTGTGCTCCTTCCCAGAGAGGCGATGGATTCAAACCAACACCGCTCCGGTCACCCCCCTTCAACCGCAGCCACCGCAATGCTGAAGGCTGAGCGGCCGCAAATCCCATCCTGGGTACCGGCTCTGCGCCCTAGAACCCACCAAAAACTTGCCTGCCTGTGGCTCACCCTTGGGTGGGATCGAAGGACTCCCAAAACCTTCCTGCCAGGGCCTTCCTGGCCAAGCAGAGTCCCAGGAGGAGCCGCACTGCTTCTCAGCGCCGCTCGGTGCATCCTCCCCCCTACCCCACGCCTGTCCCAGCCCTTGTGCTCCGGCCGGCGGCGAAACACTGCCCCGTGCAGGAGCCAGCTCGGCCGCAGCAGCCGGGCTGCGCCCATGGCCCCAGGAAGGGCTCACAGCCCCGCCGTGCAGGGAGATGGAGCTTTATCCAGGCAGCCCCAGCGTGAAGCATCTTCTTCACACCCACCCCAAGCTCCGGTGCAGCTTCTCCCTGCACCAAGAGAGGAAAAACTGGAAACTGAAGTGCCCTGCTCCTTCCACAGCCTGTATTTGTCTGGTTTAGGTGCTTATAAAAGGACTTATCACCCTGGTATTCAAACAATGGTGTTAAGACACTTTAAATTTAAATAAAACCTCTTTTTCTACTTCCCTCTGGGAGGTTTCTTGCCACTGGCATCAGCCATGGTATGTCCAGAGCAGTCTAAACTTAGCTGACACAGGCGAGACGAGCCTGGAAAGGAGGTTGGCCAGAAACCAGCAGACGGAGGTCAAAGACTCCGGTCTCGCCCCGAAGCATGAGCCGGGAAGGAAAAGGCTCTGACGGGAATGCGTGCAGGCAGCGCTGAGAAGAGAAGCAAGAGAACACCACGAGCCCTTTCCAAACGCTCGGCGGCAAGCTGGCCGCTGAAACGACATCAAAGCTTTCCGGCACTCACCGCCGGCACGGCACCGTACACCGGCAGGAGTCACACCACGTCCTGGTGCCCGTGCCAGGAGGTACTGCGGATGCAGCTACCTTGCACGGGCACCCACCACTGCAGCCTCCCCAGGGGCTTTTCTCTCTGGACCAGAAGCACCTGGAAATGAGGAGGAGCAGCCGACAGCCCCAGGACCTGCGAGCAGGGCTCAGCCACAGTCCTGGCTCATTAGCCGGGCACCAGGACAACAACGACAACTGCAATCGCTTCGACCAGCTTTGTGACCGGGGATGCTGGCGGGACGAAGGGGGAGGCACGTGCCTCTCAGCAAGGTGAGCCCAGCCCAGGAGGCATCGTCGGGCACTTGGGATGGTGATGACTCCACCACAAAGGCAGCAAAAAGCCGGCCAGGCAAGGTGAGGTGGATCCTCTCACCTGAAAAACCACCAATTTCATTTCCCTGTTGGCCAAAACAAACACAAGCAAAACAGCACCTTGCACCACGTGCTCAGGCTCCACCTCGGACACCGAGGCCAGGCCATCTCCAGTGTATCCCAAGGCTCCTGCCACCTTCTTGAGACCTCCTTGGTCTCTGGTCCCCCCCTCATACCAGGGAAACCAGTGACTCCCACATGCATCCCAAAAAAAAAAAAAAAAAAAAAAAAAAAAAAATCAGAGTTAATCAGCCTGATGATGAAAAGCCCGATGGCTTCCAGCCAAGCTTCCCCAAGCCAGGGACTCTCCGCTCCAACAGCAGTGCTCAGCCACCCCTCCTCCCAGGCAATGAAGAGGAAGAAGGGCTTCCTCTCCTGGTGAGGAGTCACCACCGTGCCGCCGGTCCCGTCAGCACTCTTGCAGACCACAGCGGCCTTGTGCAGCCCACTCGGTGCCGCCCAGGAACGATTTTTATCCTCGCAGGATGACATCCTGGCAGCAGCAGCCCAACAAGTGAAGGGAAAAAAAAAAAAAGTTTCTTCACAGACAGGAGCGGCCAGGACTGCTTCCCACCCCCAGGAAGGCTCCAGTCCCACAAGGAGGGGTCCAACACGCTCCGGTTCATTTATACAAGGGTCCCACACCTCTTCTGCCCACCCCAGGGTCTCCTCCAGCCCCTGGGAAGGTTGTCCCCTCCCTAACACTGACTCGAGTCAGGCGGACAAGGTGACAAGCCATCCCATGCTGTCCCAGTTCAAACAAGCCAAGCCACGCGCCCGGCACCACGGAGCAAACAGACGGCACCAGGGGTGGGGAAAAAGCTACTCAGACACTACAGCTCCTGATTTCTACTCCCAGTCCCAAAAAAGAGTTAATTATCAAAAAGAAAGGATTTCACCAGGATTGATTAGTTAATGTTTACAGTACTCTGAACAGGGAAAGCATGACCCGTGCTCCGAGCGGAGCCCAGCAGCGCTGCCTGCACCCTTGCGCTGCCGCAGCACAGAGGCATGTGTCGGCTCCTGTTTTCCCGAGGGGCCAGCGAGGGTCAGCACGCCCCCGGAACACGACGGCAGGTACACACCGTGGGAATGGCGAGCAGCCCTCAGCTGCTGAGCCCCACTCAGCGTGCCGAGCACCCACGGCAGGACCGGGCAGGGCTTCCCTTCCTGCCCAGACCCCTCTGACCAGCAGCTCTGCCGCGGTGGCAGCATCCAGAGGGGTCCCCGAAAGCCCCCGCCATCACCCCCTGCGCTGCTGCCGTCGTTCTCACCGGCACCCACGGCAGCGGCGCTGCACGTCCCAGCATGTGCCGCGGCACCACAATCCAGCGATGAGGCAAGCGGGGCTGGAAGCTGCCCCACACCCGTGCCTCCCTGGGAAACTGGCCCACTGGCTTTCAACTGGGCCAGACTGGTGAAGGTCTTGGCACTGGAGAACTTCCAGCTGTAGGGTGCTGTCTGGGACGGCACAGCCCGGAGGGTGCTGTGCCTCCCGAGGATGCCAGCAGCCGAAGGAAGCCACAACCAGGGTGGCTCCGCCACGCTCCAAGCACCGTGAGGTGGGACCGGAGCCTACGTCCCCCCAAACCTCCCCCTTGAGCCCCATCCCCTTGCTCAACCAACCCCTTTGGGACCGGGGCCCAGCATCACGTAGCACCCAGTACCGGGTCCACCGGCAGCAGGGACGGGTGCCCCCGCAGCACCCACGCCAGCGCGCGGCGCTGATGCAAACCTCCGCCCCCAGCACGCCTGGGAGCGAGAGCACCCCGGTGAGCACCGGCGCCGCAATGATGCGGCACACCTACCCGGCACCTCGGCCCCTCCACGCAGGCAGCTCTCCTCTGCCTGAGGTGGGTGTTCTGATAAAGAAAGAAATCACGGGGATCTGCCAGCTGGTTAACCCCTGCTCTTCAGAGAAAGGCAGGATTCGCAGCTTACTGCGCCGGCTCCGGGACCCTTCCCGTGCCGCCGACCTCCTCGCCTCCAAGCCTGCCCCGGCTTGCTTGATGGCGGAGGCCCTGCTGCTCAGATTGTGGGGGGTTTTTTTAGGTTATTTTCTATTAGAAATAGAGTGGAACTGGCTAACAGAATGCAGGGAGGCATTTGCAATCCTGGCTTCAGCCGCACCAAGCGTCCTCCTTGCCCTCTGACGGCACGAGCCAGTGCCAGCAGCGCCAAGTCCCGCATGCGGCCGGTACGGGGTGGCCACCACGAGCCAGACGCTGACCCTACGGGTCTCCCCAGGCAGCTCGGTCCCCAGCAGTCACATTTCAGTGTAAACTCTCCATTTTTGCAGGATTAAGAGGGGGAGGGGATGAGCCAGTGGAAAACTTGTTCCGGACAGGCAAAACCAACCCGTTCAGAGGAGCTGCAATGGGGGAAAGCAGGGAAGAGACAACACGTCCACCAGCTCAGAAACTCACGACCCAAATTGGAGGCTCCCACCCAGCCCTCGCAGCGCAGGTGGGATGTCCCAGGAGGGGCAGGGAGCTGGGAAGGGGTCAAAGGTAAAAGAAAGCTTTTATACAGTATAAACACTCATTTCCCTTCCACCACACAGGCACCACAAACAACATCAAACGCCACACAGCAGGGTACTTCCAAGCGACTACCAGCTTTATAACATAACCTGGTGCAGAAATTAGGTATTACCTAAAAAGCCCTCCTTCCCGGGGGGAACCCAGACACTCAATGAAGGCACCGACACCCAGAGCACGGGGCAGGCAAGGGGGAGAACAGCCCGGCACCACCAGCCAGTAATGCCCCAGCTGGACCAGCACGGACAGGCACTGTAATTTCAATTTCTTACTTGGAACAAAGCAAAACCGATGCAAACGATGGCTCTTTCCATGCCAGCTGCTGGCACCCGCTGCACCGTTTCCTCCGCGTCTCCACGCTAAACCCAACTACATCAAAGGGGCTTTTTATTAATAAAAGTTTGTCAAGTACTTGGACAAGCCCGAGTCACGTTACCCAGCGCCTTTCCAAGGCACCCGAAGAGGCTTTTATTCCCCGCTCCCTGTGAAAGCGGAGTGAGGCTGCGTGTTTCTCCCACCTCTGGGAGGTTTGAGTGGCACCCCCTGAATCGGGGAGCCGGGGAATCCATTATTCCCCTTTCTCTGCAGGCAGAAAGGAAAAGGAAACGGGCGCTGCGAGCGCCTGGCTCCTCTCGACTCGGCCATCCGCATTTTAAAGAGACTTGGCTGCTAAACTTACAAAACAGAGCGCTAGGAGCCCTGTGGGGCTGAAATCTGGGCTCCAAGACAAGTCTATCTCTGCAGCAAGGAGGAAAAAAAAATAATAATAACAATAATAAGAATGGAAACACACGCAACTCCCAGATATGAGCAGCAGACATCAAAACTGCACACTCACTGCCGGTACCGACACCGGCACAGCCACCGAGACAGTGGCCTGCGGAGCACATCAGCTCTTCGTTCCTGCCCAGCTACAGCTCAGGGAGAGGGAGCCTGGCCCCGTGGGGGGGCACGGAGACAGCGGGGGAGCCACAGCAGGGATGGCGGATGGTGGGTCCCTGACATACCTTCTGCCACCCTGGGGTAAGGGCACAGGGATGATGGATATTGTGGTGCTCGAGGGGCAAGGTGGGGTGCTGTGACGCTGGGCAACCCACGCAGGGCCACCAGGGCCCCAGACACCCCACGCAGGGGATGCAAGGACCCCTGCAAACCCCACGCAGGGACGCTGAGCCCCCAGGCAGCCCACGCAGGGGACACAGGGACGCCAGGCACCCCACAGGAGACACCAGGGCCACTCATCCCTTGGGCACCCCATGCAGTTCAGATACAGGGACACTCAGAGCCCAGGCACGCCACACAGGGGACACCTGGGACACTCTCTCCTCGGGCACCCCACGCAGGCGACACCTGGGACACTCTCTCCTCGGGCACCCCACGCAGGGGACACCAGCGACGCTCGGACCCCGGGCACCCCACGCAGGGGACACCAGCGACGCTCGGACCCCGGGCACCCCACGCAGGGGACGCTGAGCTCCCTCGGGGACGGTCACCCCAGCCATCCCGCCCAAGCAGGGCGCACGGGGGACAGAGGAGCCCCCAGTACCCGGGGCCGCGGGCACAGGGACGGCGCCGGCTCATCCCCCGCGGGGGCGGCCCCGCTGCGCTCCAGGCCCCACCGGCGGGCCCCGCCGTCCGCGGTACCTTTGTAGCGCTCCAGCACGTCCTCGTAGGCCTGGACGAACTCCTTCTCCTGGCTGCGGTTGGCCGGGAGCAGCCCCGGCACGTACCCGGCCATGGCGGCCTTTGTGCCGGCGGCCTCGGTGCAGCTGCCGGCGCGGCGGCCAGGGCCGGTCTGCGCTGAGGCCGCTTCCGCCCGCGCCGCCGCCCGCCCGGCGGCCCCGCCCACGCCCGGAGGGCACGCCCCCCCAAGGCCCCGCCTCTTAACGTCTGCTCCGCCCCCTCTGCCCGCGGTCCCGCCCCCGACTTCGGCTCCGCCCCCTGACACCCGCCGCGACCCCTGGCGGCGATGCGGGGCAGCCCCGGGGCGGGAGGGGCGGGGCCCAGCGGGGCGGTACCGGGAGGTGACACCCGGAGGGTGACACCGGGGGGGGTGACACCGCCCAGGCGGAGCCACCTGTGACGCCGGGGCCTCCCAGCGCCGTCACCGGCGCCTGGCGCCGCGCAGCCTCCCAGTGCTCCCCAGCGGCAACCAGTGCCCCCCAGCGACTCCCGATGCGTCCGGAGAGCTGCAGCCCAGTGCAGCCCAGTGAGCCCAGCCCAGTGCAGCCCAATGAGCCCAGACCGCCGCAGCCCGGTGCATCCCAGTGCGCCCAGGCTGCTGCATCCCAGTGGGCCCAGCCCAGTGCATCCCAGTGCGCCCAGGCCGCTGCAGCCCAGTGCATCCCAGGGCACTCCAGTGAGCCCAGAGCACTGCAGCCAAGCGCATCCCAGTGCATCGCAGTGCACCCGTGACATGCAGCCCAGTGCATCCCAGTGCACCCATGACATGCAGCCCAGGGAATCCCAGTACATCCCAGGTCACCCAGAGCATTGCAGCCCAGTGCATCCCAGTGTGCCCCAGGGCACTGCAGCCCAGCACCTCCCAGTGCAACAAGGGCATTACCTCCCGGTGTGCCCAGTGCACTCTGTGCAACCAAAGCGCCGCTTCCCACTGTGCCCAGAGCACTGCATCCCAGTGCATCCCGGTGCATCCCGACACATCCCAGTGCACCCAAGCGGGTGAGCATCTCACCCCCCAGCTCCTGCTCCCCTTCCCCCGAGGCCACTTCAGACACAGACACCAAATACCGGGGCTCAGCACCCCGCACCTGCTGCCAGCACGGGAGCAGCTGGGGGGGCTGTCGGCCCCGGGGGTCCCCTGGGCAGTGACCCTGGCTGGAGCCGGGCGGAGGCTGTGGGACCCCGGAGCCGGCCTTGCAAAACCTCCTTTTATTTCAGGTGGGATTTTGCAGGGATTTATCCCCAGGGGTGTGTTCCCAGGGCAGGTGTGGGGGCTGCTCAGGATCCCACCTCTGTGTCTCCCGGGTCGGGATCTGTCCCCGCTGCCACCGGGTGCCACAGCTACCATCCCTGCAGCCTCCAGCTGGGATGGGAACAGGGGGGGCAGGAGAGAGCTGAACCCCTCGGCATCACTTTGGAGAACATGGGGGAATGGGGAGCCCCTTGGTATCACCTAAGGGGGACTTTGGGGGACAAGGGGCAGAGCAGGCCCAAAGGCAAAGCCCTTGGGGAAATGGGGATGGGGTGCAGAGCCAAACCTGCCTGGCACCCACACCTCCACTCAGCCCCCCCAAACCCCAGCCCTCCGGGCAATTCTGGATGTGGCAGAGCGACACCTCCCACAGCAACAGCCAGTACGGGGGCACAAGGGTGGCTGTCCCCAGGCCAGGTGACACTCCAGTCCCACCAACACCCGGCACCCCCCCGCTCAGTCCACAAGGCCCCCCCTCACCAAGACCCAAGGCCGGATCCAGCCCCCCCCCCTCCCCCCCCACGCCCTGGCAGCCCTGCCCGCCCAACCCACTGGGGCAAATCCCGGCCTTTTTTGGCCACAAGATATTGCTTTTTCACCCTGGCTGCACCGTTTCCATGGCAACCGGAGGGCCAGGCTCCGCCAGCTGGGTAACCATGGCAACGAGAAAAGCCCCATTCCCGCTCAGCCCAGACATCGTGTGTCTCCCCACCGTCACCCAGGGGCCCCCCCAAACCTCCCGGCGGCACCCCGGGGGGGGGGGGGTGGCTGCACCCCGCATCCCTCCAGAGGATGGCGAGGGACCACCGGCGGCTACCATCATCCTCCTCCTGCAGCCTGAGGTGGGAGGGGGGGATTACACAAACCATCCCCTTCACCCCGGCTTCGCAGGCATCTCCCCTTCGCCATGGTGCCTTAATTAGGAAAAGTAATTAATAGTGCCCGGCTGCATCCCCAGCAGTGCCTCGGTGGGGAGGAGGGTTTAAATCCGGGTGACCGCGCCGGCGCGGCGGCCTCGTGGCTCAGCCGCCTTTGTGCCGAGGCCGGGCAGGCGTCCTTGGGTGGCAGAGCACCCCGCCGGGCCCGGCCGCCGGGGCCGTGGCTCGCTGCAGAGGTGTCTGCGCTCGCAACACCCATCTGACCCAAAAACATGTTCCCCGGGCAAGGGGAAATCTGTGCCGGCCAGCTGGCACGGCTGAATTCCTCCTTGGGCATCGGGAGAGCTGCTCGAATCCTGCCCCATCCCGACGAGCGGGAGCGTTTGCTGCTCCCGAGGCAGCGGAGAACAAGGAGGTTTGTTCCCACGTCCCCGAGGATGAAGCACATCTCCCTCTGTTCAGCCAAGGCTGCCGCTGCCAGTGGCTTCGGGTGACGCTCCCGAATGACAAAGGACTCCCAGGAGCCTTTTCAAACAGACGGAGCGCAGCCCTTGGAAAGCCCCCGCGACGCCTCCCCCATCACCCCTACCCGCTGCCTCTGTTGCCTGCTCACCCCTGGCACCCTTGTGTGTCCCCCGGCCCCTCCCAGCACCCGAGCACCCTGTGACCCTTGGCAGGACCAAGTGCAAACGGGTTTAGGATGAAAGAGCCTTTTCTTTCCAAAAGCAGCGCCCCCCCCACCCCCCACCCCATTCTGGCCACCACCTTCACCCTCTGCCAAGCTGCTGGAGCGAGACAGAGTGATGCGGGGCCAAGGGCCAGTCTCTGACCCCCCACGTCCCGCTCCTCCGCTGCCACCTCCTTCCAGGGAGACGCCAGCGAAGCAGGGAACGGCTCCAGAGGCTGCCTGGGGACCCGGCCCAGCACTGGAGGTACCAAAGCTGAAGGCACAGCCAGCCCCGTGGCGGGGGGAGCGGCGTGTCCCAGCACCCCACGCTACAGCACCAGCACCTCCCGCAAGGTCCTCGCTGGCACGTCCCCTCCCTGGGCACAGCCATGTGCTCCTTTCCTTGGCTCTGATGGCCAGAAGGGACGCAGAGACCGTCAGACCCCACAGACAGCGAGGAAGATCACCCCAGATCCATGTCCCCCCAAAAGCACCGAGGTGCTAACGCTCCTGCACCGCCTCTGCCAGCTCCACAGGACAGGGCTCCCCAGCCCCGCACAATGCCCAGGCTCTGTCCTCGCCACTGGGATGGGTCCCCAGTGCCCTTTCTCAGGGGTCCCAGCCCTGTCCCCCTTCCCCAGGCACACTGAGAGGAGCCAGCTTCCCCCCGGGCACATTCCACCAGCCACAGCCCCTGGTCCCCAGCCCAGGCTTGTCCCCGAGCCCCACGGTGGGGACAGGCACCGGGGCGGCCGGCGCGCTCCAGACAGTCCCGCTGAATAATGCAAGGATCTGAATCAATATTTCAGCCTATTTTCAAACCTGGTGACACAAAACTGTCTCCAAACTCTTTCTTCCCGGCTCAGCACTGTCTAGCTGCACCTCGCGAGTTATTTTTAATGGGGAATCTGCATGAGACCAGATTTTGTGACATCCCCCTGCCTTTAATCACAGGCTGGATGCAGCCAGCGTGACGACAAGCGCTCGGCATCCCGGGCAGGCGGGGAGAAACACAGCTTGGGAAATGGCTGTGCCTCAGCAGGGTCTGGCCCCAGGGTGCGGGAGGGTGCTCAGCACCCAGCAGGATGGGGCTTTCGGGGCAAAGCCGGCCAGGGAGCGGTGGTGGGTATGGTGGGGCCACGGCAGCCCGGCCATCTCCCAGGCTCGGCGGTGCTGGTGTTTGGGACAGGGCCGGCTGCACCTTGTGGGTTTGCTTCCCCCAGCCCCAGACAGCGCATTTTCAAGAACCATCATTTGAATCAACTGGTTCTTCCTGCCCCAAGACACCCGTGAGCTGGGACGGCACAACCCGCCCGAGCGGCACCGTGGCACGGCCAGAGCCGCACGCACCCCACCGTGCCAGCGCAGGGCAGGCAGGGAGGGCAGGCAGGGAGGCAGGGCTGGCAGCCAGCGTCCCGCTGCTGCTCCTGCCTGGGTGGGATATGACAGGGTTCCCCCCGCTCCCAGTACTCCCAGTGTGATTCCCCACAGTGTACAGAGCCCAGCACCGGGGCCGATCTGCCCATCGGCTGGGGGCTGGCAGGGGCAGGCAGGGGCTGGCAGGGTAGAGCGGGCGCCTCGGGAGCTCGCCGCCCTCATGCACGCCTCCGCCAGCAAGATGAAAGCCGGGCCCCGGGGTTCCCTTGGGGCGGCAGCTGGGAACAGCCCGGCCAGGGCTCAGCAGGGGCCCCTCAGCGCAGCCCCGAATCCCCATTTGCTGCTGCAGGAGCAGATCAAAGGTGCCTGGGGCGTGGGGAGAAGGGGCCAGACCCCAGCAGCTGCAGATCAAAGCCCCCAACGGCCGTTTGTCCCGAGGGAAGCACCAAATCCTGACTCTGGCACCAGGGCCCCCTCCTTGAGCAAAGCTCCTCCATCCTCCCTCCTAGGCACCCCCACACTGGGGTCCCTTCCAGCTCCATCAACCGGAGAAGGAGCTGTCAGCCATGGTGGGTCCATCCCTGGCTTTGTTTCTCCTTCCCACCCCCGTCCCTCTCCCCGGGGTGTGACGGTCGGGTGCCACAGCGGCGCTGCAGGCGAGGGGATGCACGGGGCAGTGTCCCCTCCACGACGCAGCAGTGCAGTGACCCCGGAGCATCCCAACGACCACAGCGATAGGGCTGCCCACTGCGAAGGTGGTGGAAGCTCCATCAGCCGGAAATCACAAACCTCCCAGGGCAAATTCCTCCCCGGAGTCTGGCCAAGGGCAATCTTCCACCAAGGAGTCATTTAGACCTTAATTAGGCATTTTAATGTCACCCAACCCAAGCGTTGAGGGTGCCCAGTCATCCCTTAACCCCAGTGTGCTGAGAGCATGAACAACCCAGGGTGAGCCCTACCCGGACAGGACAAAGCCATCGCGGAGCCGCACCACCACCCTGGCCCTCAGTCCCCAAAGGCCACATCCACCCCTCCTCTCCACATCCCATCCATCCCCAGGCTCCCTGGGGAGCAGCAGGTACAGGGGTGACCCCAAGACCATCTCAGCCACCACAGGCGGAGACCGGAGAGCCTCGTCTGCCTGTCCCTGGGGGGACCCACCACAAAACAGGACGCTGCCTTACCTGCGACCCTGACGACAGCCCTCTCGGCCGGGTCCAGCACCGAGTCCTGGCTCTTCCGCTTCCTCTGTTCGTGGAGGGGTAAATTCCAGGGCAAGGTGTCCCCGGGGGGACACGGGGAGAGGCTGCCCGAACGCTCGCTGCGGTAGGAGCGCTCACTCCGGCATGACCGCTCGCTCCGGCACGACCGCTCGCTGAGGGTCTCCTCGTCGGAGGACGACATGGCCCACGGCGCGGGCAGGAGGGCGGGCAGGACGTCCCCACGGGCAGCAGCCTGCGGAAGGAGCAAACAGCGCGTGACGCCAGGCCACCGGCCGCGGCTCCCTCCCCGCCACGGGTGCTGCGGGTGATGGAGAAGGGACCGTCCCACCACAGACGTCTCTGCCCTCACACCTGCGCCCAAGCACCGTCTTGGGCAGGTGAATGGAGCTCCTAAATGCTGCCTCAGTTTCCCCCTTGCTGGTCTGACAGCTGGGGCTCCCAGGGATGGGGACGGTGGCCCGGCCACCCCTCTGCCAGCAATGCTCACACTGGCATCCCTGGCACTGGTTCACTCCCATAAAGCAAAGTCCAACCTTTTGGGTTCGATTTCTTTGTGCTCGGTACAAGAAGAAGCCATCACATCGGCACTGCCCTTTGTACCCGCAGTTTTTCCCCTCTCAGAGTGGGAAGAGCTTTAAAAATCCTATTAATGGTGGTAGGGGAAAATGGTTGGGCTTTCTGTAGCACACAGGGAGTGAGCTGTGCCGCGTACACACGCTGGGCAAATAAGCACCTTGCATGAGACATATTTAAAATAATTCTCATTGTGTCCTCTAGCTCGACCAAGGAAAATGCACATGAAATGACTGAGACTCCTACAACCGATGTGCCGCGGCAGAGGAGCCGCCTCCATCGCGCGGAGCCTTTCCTTATTATCATCATTTAATCAGCAAAACAGGAACAAAGAGACCCAAAAAAAAACATTGAAAGAAAGGGAGAAAGGATTCCATGAGTCATTCACCCCCCATTGAAAAGCTGCAAAAAAATGAACCGCGGCCCAAAACCGCGTCTCCCCCGGCAGCCCCGACGCCTGCACCGAGGGGCTCAGCCCTCGCCCTGCTTTTTGGGGGGACCCGCGGGTGGGCGAGGAGCAGGAGGGGGGGCTCGGTGCCCAGGGAGAGGCAGGGCCGGGGGCTGCAGGGGCTGCGGGGGCTGGAGCCCCGGTTTGCGGTGCGGGCAGGGGGTGCAGCAGGTGCGGGAGGCAGCGGGGTGCGGGCACGGCTCTGCGGGGGCACACGGGGCTGGCCTGGTCCCGTTCCGCCCCCCCGGGTCTTGCCCTCCCCCGGCCGGCATCCTCCGGTGCCCGCAGCCCCAGCCCAGCCCCGGCGGCTGCTGCTCCCCTTTTCCCGGTCCAGCCCCATCCCCATCCGCCGCCTTTCCATCCCTGCTCCGTCCCCATCTCCTGCCGTTCCCGCTCCATCCCCCGCTCCTCCTGCCCTTCCCCGTTCCATCCGCCGCCCTTCCCCGCTCCCTCCCCGGTGCGCACCCCCCCGCTCACCCCCCGCGGTGGCGCTCCGGTCCCGGTCCCGGCGGCTCGGAGCGGGCAGGACGCGGCGCTCCCGGTCCCCGCAGCCGCTCCCGCTCCCGGCCGTGCGCTCCCGGCCCCGCCGCTGCCAGCCCCGCCGTGCGCTCCCGGTACGGCCGCTCCCGGCCCCGCCGTGCGCTCCCGCCGCTCCCGCCGCTCCCGCCGCCGCGGCGCCTCCCCCCGGCCCGGCCCGGCCCTGCCCACCGGGGCGGCACGGAGTGGCGGGAGGGGGGGGGGGGGTCCCGGTCGCCTCCCACCCAGCGCAGCTCCGGGAACCGGCCCCGGCTCCCGCCCCTGCGCCAGCCCAACCCGGTACCCTCCGCCCCGGGCACCCCCGGCCCAGCCTCGGACACCCCCCGAGTCCCCCCAACCTGTCCGTGCTCCCCAGGGTGACACGATGCCCACCGCCTCCCCAGGCTCCCCCTTACCCCACCCTGCACCCCCAGCCTGCACAGCCACCCTGCACCCCCATTGCACAGGGCGTCCCCCTAAACCACCCAGCAGCTCCCCACACCCCACACAGCCCCCCCAGGGCACCCCCTTTTCCCTCCATAGCACAACCCCCCCCTCCCCTCCACCCCATCCTCTAGATTCCCCCAGGCCCAGGGGAATTAGAGCACCCATCGATTGGGGCCAGCGGCTGTGGCAGGACCACAAGGCAGGGGGGGGACACACGAGCAGGGCACAGAGGGACATGAGCAGGGAAAGGCCAGGAAAGGCCTGGAAAGGGCCGGAGGGCTGTGCTAGGAAAGCTGGATGCTGCCTAAGGCCTCACCTGCGGGACAGCGAGGCATCCCAGCCTCCGCCGAGTCAGTACCAGCCGCAGCCGTGGCGCGGGCAGGGACACCAGCAGCAGCCCGATGGGGTGGCTGAGCTGCAGGACAACCCCGTCCGCTTGGCAGGACTGAAGCAGGATAAACCGCTCCGGCTGACGGCAGATCCAGCCGCCCCGCGTCGACGGCGCGACCCAACGAGCAGCAGCACCGTGCCACGGCCCCGAGCCAGCGCGGCTGCTCCCACGGCGTCGCACGCGGCCTGGCCAAGCCCGTCGCCCCGGTCCACCCGGGGTCTCGGCGCAGCCAGTTGCCCCACGGGCATCTCTCCGCTGCCAGCTTTCAGATCTCATCCCAACATGTCCCTCGGCTTCCCAGTGACTGTTTTCCTCAAGTACGTCCAGCGAGGGCGTGGGACGCAGGGAAGGACACGGCGTGGGGTGTGGTGACACTTTGCTCTTGGACAACTGGGACACGGCTGTACAAGAGCACGTGTTGCCCTGCAGCCCTGCCTGGTCGGATCCAGGGACGAGGAGAGCAGCGCAGGAGGGAGCACTCGGCTGAAACCCGCCCGGGCGCAGATGCACCGGTGGGATGGATCGAGCCCATAGATGCAGCGGCCGAGGCGTCGCAGCACCGGCTGGTGACAAGGGCACGAGCTCCCTGGGAGCCCCGATCACACTGGGACAGCCTGGTGCTGGGGCACTGTGAGCAGAGCAAAGGGTGTACTGCAAAATGGTGTCCTGGTGGGCCAGCGCCAGCCTCACCGCCTCGGTGCCAGCCCCGCCACCCCGGCACTGCTTTCTCTTCCCTCTCTCCGTGTGGGTCTCACACCTCTTGAGCGGGTGCTCAGGTCCATACTGGACGGACACTGATGGATAAATGCACCCACTGCGCTCAAGGCAGGGCTGTGGGGCCCCGCACCATGAGGGACCCCAAAATCCTTGAGAACTGGGGAGCACGGAGGGCTCGTCCCACGGGAGCCGGCGGCCTCAGGCACACTGGGAGGAGGAAAGCGCCCAAAGAGCCAGACGCTGCTCGTGCCGTTCCCAAAGCTCCCGGACGGGTTGGGCGGCTCAGCCGCGTGTTTGCGATGTGCAGAGGCCCCCGGCTGCGACTCCTCTGGCCTCCGGCACCCACCGGGGCGATCGGCACGATGCCCCCGGCCATCCCCCCGCTCCCACCCATGGCAGCCGGGCACCGCTCACCCTCGCGGCACGAAGCACAGGGTTCACCGCACGGCTGCGGGGAGCTGCGCGCCCCGGCGCTGGCTGCAAGGTGACGTGTCCCTTCGTCACCCCATGATCGGTGGCACCGGCTGGGCTCCGGCCTCCTCCCTCGCGGTGCCCTCAGAGCAAACCCGGCCGATTCGAGCCGTGTTGAACCCCGGAGGAACGAGGGCAGCCGGGAGACGGTGCCTGTTCCAGCCTGTGCGGATTTCACACCCAAAACGCCTTTCCAAAAACCCCTCGCAGCGCCTGGCAGCGCTGGATTATTTGTGCTACGAATCTGGGTTAAGATCGTGCGCTGTTTTGCCTACGTGGGGAATCGTTATTTCAGGAGGAAGGGGGGAGGCGGGTGGGGGGGGGTGTTCCTCCCTAAATCATTTCATCTCCCTAAATCATTTCATCTCCCCATTTCTGCGCTGTACAGCAGGACCATGGGGACCCCCCCTCCCTGCTGGGGCCCTGCAAACACCCACCCGAGGGTGCTGAGACTTTGGGGTCCCGCTTGGCATCCGTGGGGGTGCAGCAAGATGTCTCCTGGGCCACGGCTCTGCCCCAGGAGTTGTCCTCTCTCCCTCATTAAAACCTTCGTCCAAGCCCGCAGATGAAACCTGCCTTTTCCCTCGACTTTTGATAAATTATTCATCTCCCCAGAGTTGTTTATTCCCCCTCTCTGAGGCAGAGAGGAGCTGCAGACGCCGCTGGAGGCTCCCGGCACATCCGGGGCTGCAGGAGCTGCAGGGGGTGGGGGCTCACCCACTCCCCGGACCCCAGCTCCCGGGCGGCTGAGGGTTGTAGGAAAATGGGAACGAGGGAGCTGCGGGGAGGGAAGCCCTTGGGAAAGCAGCCGGGGGGTGACGTGAGCGCTGCCCTCACCAGCTCCTGCCCTGTGGAGATCTCCCACCCCATCCCAGTCTCTGGGCCTCCCACCCAGCTGGGAGGTGGCTTCCCCCTGTGCCAAAAAAATGACAAAAAAAGCGAAGAGTGAAATAAAAATTTGGCTCTACTACACGCTGGAAATGAATCTTGTTTGGGGCTCCGTGGTGAACTACATTCAGAAGCTGAGGATGCTTCAAATCCTGTTTGCCCGGGGAACTCGGCTGGGATGATCGGACCCATTTTCGATTGCTGCTGCTCGCCCAGAGCCTCGGCCACTGTCTCCTCCTGCCAGAGCTGGGAGGTGGTTTTTTTACTTTCTCCATGAATTTGATCATTTTCATCAGGTCTTTGGGTTATTTCCCTTATTGGCTGAAATTTCTAATAGAGCTTTTAACTACGGCCAATAGATCCACTCTTCCCTGTCCCTCCTATCCACCACTTGCCCTTGGCTGTGTTAACATCTCTCACCAGAACAATTAGATTTTGGATGGATCTAAAGAGCCACCCGGGAGGCAGGAGCATTTAGATAATTTTCAATATTTCCTCCGACACCTGGACAGCTCGAGGAGATGAGTCACTCTCGCCACCACCGGGTGCCGGGTTTTTTGCTGAGCCCTTTTTTTTCCCCCCTGGAAAAGCTACCCTTCCCTTCCACAGGCTTTTTTATTTCTTGCAAACCAGCACTTCCCAGCAGCTCCGGGCGCCGCCAGCCTTCGCAGCCTCCTTGCGACGGGTTTGCAACGCCGCCGCGCCGACGACTGCCGCAGCCAAGCTGCCACCAGGAGCGTCGTTCGTGGGGCCGACTGCCCGCCCTGGGCACCCGCTGCCTCCCCGAAGCCACCGCCACGGCCCCTCCGTGGCACATAACGCCTCTCTGGGAAAGGGGAGGATCATTAATCGTCACCCGTAACGAGTGATTGCAGCAGAGGGGGTGCAGGCACGGGGGCTTCCACAGATTTGACCTCCCAGCTGGCCCCGCTCCCCAAATTTCCATCCTCGGTTGAAACCCAGGGGCTGATAGCAGGGAATCGCGGTCTGGCTCGGTGGCAAAACGGCTCCCACAGCTCAGCCCTGCTCGGCGCTTTCCAGAAGGGCAATACTGGTCCCTGCGTCCCCCACCCGCGCAGCCCCGGGCCCCTCCGCCCTCTCCTGCTCCCCACAGCCCCCACCCATGGCTCCGCGGTCGATGGCTCACGCGGCACCGCTCGATTCCCCGCCTGTTTTCTCTCTCCGTTCACCGTTTATTAGCTCTGCCCCTGCCCTCGTGCCAGGAGCCTCCCAAGGCATTTTTCCACCCCAAACCATTCACGTTTCAGCCCGTTTCTTCATGCTGCTCTCGCACCTTTCCGGTGTTTCCCTCCGCTGCTGCCCGGGGAGCTCCCCCTCGCCGGCTTTTGTAGCCAAAACGCTGTTAATCCACCTGAGCGGCAGCACCGTGACGTCAGTTTTTCCTCTGCTGAAACTAATTGTCACGAAATAGTTTTCATATTTGAAAGCTCCAAACAAAATCCCTGAGGATTATCAGCCCGTTACATGCAGGGAGAGCAGCTCCCCATCTCTGGCAGCCCTGGGGCTTCATCAGATCCAGACCTGGATTTCGGGGCTCTCCGATGCCGCCACCCCCCCTACGCCTGCCCCTGCCAGGGAGAAACGTGGCTCCAACCCACACGTGGCTGTGAATCAGCCCGAGCGGAGGGAACCCATCTGGGCCGTAGTAATCGATCCATCTGGGCCTGGGGGAAGGGAGAAACCTCCCGGCAGCACTCGGAAAAGCTGATTCGGAGGAAGCTGCGGGAGAGGAGCTTGACGAGGAGCAGTAGAAATCCCCAAAAGGCCAAAACCCGCTGGGACGGCACCTGCGAGACCATCGCTGCCGCAGCCTGCGGGGAAGAGGGTGAAACCTCCAGAAGTGCTTCTTCCAGTGCCCCCAGCACCCCAGGGTGGCAGAGAGCCCCGAAAACCCAGCGCCCAGCTGTGGTACCTGAGGGTGCAGCTTTTCCAGGGTCTGTGAGCCTCTTCCCAGCCCCAGGAGGGATCCGTGGGCCCAGCGAGGCCCCTGGGAGCCCAAAGCAGCAGCAGCTCCCTCTCTGCGGGCAGGGGAGGGGTCCCAGCTGGGAGAGTTTGGGTTTTCGCCGCTGGCACAGTCCACCTTAAGGCGATGTTTTCATTCCAAACCCTCAAATTTCAGGCTCGCAAGATCTCACACAGCCCGCTCCTCCAACCAGCTGCTCTCCCCCACCCGGTTAATCATTCACAAGGTGTTTGGAGAAAGAGATCGGCTGCGGCCGCCTTCGGCCCTCGAGCGAGGAAAGCTCTTCTCAGCAGACAAGTGCAGCGCTGCCCGTCCCAAGTACTGCTGGTCCACGGACAAGGGCATCGGCGGGGCAGGAGTTAAGAGACCCGCAGCTGCGACCGGGAGCGACAGCCCCCCCTGTGGCCCCTCAGCGAGGGGCACGGCCGGTCTCTGCCTGCCCCGGGGGTTACACCGCGCTCGGGTCAGCGTTTATCACCCCAGCGTGGGGATTTGCGAGGATCAGGAACCTCATAGGCTCCACCTGCGTCGAAGATAAAGCATTAAACCACAACCACTGGTATTAAAAACACAGATCAAAGCACAGCTCTGTCCCCTCTCTACTTCCAGGGACTCACCTGCTTTAATTGGGTTACAAAACCTTGCTGGATTTGGGAGGAAAACCCCCGCCTTGGGAAGGGAGGAACACGGTGCAAGGGACAAACCGCCCCGGCCGTGCCAGGGCCGCCCGCCAGCCGCCGTCAGCAGGGCCCAGCGTCTGCCGCGGCGCTGAATGGATCCCGCTGACACCCGGGATTTCGAAGCAAAGCCCCCAGCGAGGAGACTCCGACACACTGAAAGAGCAGGAGAGAAACGGAATCCATCCGCTACCGCCCTGAATCCGGGTGGAAACGAGTTGTTTTAACCAGGTTTTCACCTCAGACCCCGCCACCGCCAGCTGGAGAGCGACTGGGAACAGCCCAGCACACACCAGTCCTGTGTGTGTAAATTATGATGAGATTTTCCAGGACAAGCTCGGATGTTGGTTTGGGTTTGGTTTTTTAACTCTTTCAGGTTATTCTTCTTGTTTCCAGCAGCGGTTGCCATCGGGGAGGCCTGCCCGCAGCTCAGCAGGAGGGACAGGCCGCAAGCACAACGGAAGAACTCGTGACAGCCCAGAGCACCAGCTCCCTCCAGGTCATTGAGCTCCTCAAGGGAGGATCCCCAGCACCGCTGAGGTGGTTCAGGGTGTCTCAAAACCTCCCCCGGCAGCACTGCTACAGAGAGAGACCCTCAAGCCAGGCTTCAGTCAGGAAAAAAAAAGACAAGCCAGAGCCAAACGCTGTTCCGAAGGAGACATTTACTAGCCCAAGCAACTATTCCCCTTCAGCAGGGGCAGGGTCCCCACGCAGAGCCCACCCCACCCCTACAGTGTAACCCGCTTGTGCCGGGGGTTTTCTTCCCAGAGGAGCTCCACGTCAGCGACTCCACAGGTGACCGACGGCCACGTCCCCCGCGGATCAAGGCCGCGGCTCCTCTTTGCCCTTGTGGCAGTCGGGCGGCGTGTACTTCCCCTCCTTGATCATCTTGTCCCTCTGCTCGAGGATGGTTCGCAGCCGCGCAGCCTGGCCAAGCGCACACGGGAGGGTCGGGGCAGACACACAGCGGGGGCGCAGCAGTCAGGGAAGCGTTGAGGTGGTCCCTAGAGCAGCTCCCGGCAGCCCCCCAGGAGCCGTGTGCGCGCGGAGCCCACGCTAACGCTGCCCTCGGGCTCCTCACGAGGCTTTGAGCCTCCAGCCAAAGACTTTTTGGTCTTTCAGGCTGTCGCAACGCATCTGACTGCTCGTGATAACTGGGTTTGATAACTGGGTTTTCAGCCCGCAGCCGGCCCCGCAGCGTTCTCTCCCATCGCTGCTGCAGCCGAGGACGGCCCGTGGCTGCTGCTGCAGAGCGGGGGGGGCCACGCAGGCAGGGAGGAAGGGTCTGCAGAGGACAGGGCCCTGCTGCTCCGTGCTGCCTGTCTGACCCGCTGCTACCAGAGCCCACATTGCCCTTTGGGGAAGGGGCTGCTGCAGGGCCAGGGCCCCCTACCCATACTGGGTAAGGCCCGCTGCCAGACGAGAGGTGGTACCTAATGCCCAGGGACACCCCTGGCAGTGCTCCCCACCCCAATCCCCCTCCCAGAGCCCCCAGAGCTACTCATGAGCCTGCCCTAGACCCCCAGCACCCTCCCCCCAGCCTGGCCTGGAGCCCCCAGACCTTCTCATGAGCTTGCCCTAGACCCCCAGGACCTCCCCCCCAGCCTGGCCTGGAGCCCCCAGACCTTCTCATGAGCTTGCCCTAGACCCCCAGCACCCTCCCCCCAACCTGGCCTGGAGCCCCCCAGCTTTTCCCAGCCCCTGCTCCAGCCTGGCCCTGGTGCCCCAGAGCCCCCTGCCCGCCCCCCAGCTTGGCCTGGACCCCCCCAGAGCTCCCTGCCCGCCCTCCAGCTTTTCCCAGCCCCTGCTCCAGCCCAACCCTGGTGCCCCAGAGCCCCCTGCCTGCCCCCCCCCGCTTGGCCTGGACCCCCCCGAGCCCCCTGCCCACCCCCCTAGCTTGGCCTAGACCCCCCAGAGCTCCCTGCCCGCCCCCCTAGCTTGGCCTGGACCCCCCAGAGCTTCCTGCCCGCCCCCCTAGCTTGGCCTGGACCCCCCAGAGCCCCCTGCCCGCCCCCCTAGCTTGGCCTGGACCCCCCAGAGCCCCTTGCCCGCCCCCCTAGCTTGGCCTGGACCCCCCAGAGCTCCCTGCCCGCCCCCCTAGCTTGGCCTGGACCCCCCAGAGCCCCCTGCCCGCCCCCCTAGTTTGGCCTGGACCCCCCAGAGCCCCCTGCCCGCCCCCCTAGTTTGGCCTGGACCCCCCAGAGCTTCCTGCCCGCCCCTCTAGCTTGGCCTGGACCCCCCCGAGCCCCCTGCCCGCCCCCCTAGCTTGGCCTGGACCCCCCAGAGCCCCCTACCCGCCCCCCTAGCTTGGCCTGGACCCCCCAGAGCCCCCTGCCCGCCCCCCCCCCCCGCCGTGCCCGCGGCGCTCCCGGCGGCGCTCACCAGCTTGGTGCGGTGCATGCACTCCATGAAGTCCTCGTACTCGGGCTGGCACTCCCGGCGGGCGCGGGTCTGGCCCAGGCCGTGCCCGCACTCTACCCACTCCCGCTCGAAGGCGTGACAGGTCCCGGCCTTGCCGTAGGGCTGCGGCATGCTCTGCCGCAGCAGCCACCGGTCCACATCGATGCCCAGCTGCCGCTGCAGCTCCCAGAACGGCATGGCTCCGCGCTGAAGTCGCGACGCGGGACGCTGTCACGACACCGCCACCGCCACCCCCAAAGCCGGCCCCGCCGCGCTTCCCGGGCCTGCCACAACCGCCGCCGTCCTTCACGGGCCTTTCACGACGCTGCCCGCCGTCAAGCGCAACCGCCGCCGCGACACCCAACGTCGCGCTTTGCGGCGGGGCGGCTTCGGCGGAGCCAGCGAGACGAGCGGCGCGAGCGCCCTCCCCGCGCTGCAGCGCCCCCTGGCGGGGCGGAGGTTCCCAGCCGCGCCCCACCGCCCCCTGCCGGCCCAGTACTCCCAGTCTCTTCCCAGGACGTCCTCCCAGTGCTCCCCCGAGCGATACCCCGCAGTGTTCCCAGTACCCCCACCCCAGCGCCCCAGTGTCCCCCCAGTGTCCCACTGCTCCCAGTGCACCCCACTCCCATGTTTCAGGGCGCTCCCAGTGCCCTCCAGTTCCCCCCGTCCCTGGCTTTCAGGGTCTTGAAGTGTCCCCATTCTTGGGATTTGTGGCCTTCCGGACACCCTCTCCCCCGCCGCAGCGCTGTGCCTGTGCGGGACCCCTACACACATCCCAGGGGCAGGGCCCTTCGCTAGGGGTGACGAGAGCTCCGGGACCGCAGGGGATGCCACCAGACCCCGGTCCTCCCCCCAGCAATACCCACATCCCAGAACCCACCCTGCTATTTCCATACCCCCCTGAAATCCCAGCAGGTCCCTCCGGATGCCTGAACAGTGTCCAAAATTTGGGTGAATGGCCCCACCTTCCCTAACGAGTAAAGCCAACTGCGTACGGCAGACTGATTATCCACTGCCTCCGGCACGGGGGGAGAAAGAAGAGCCGGGGGTTTCCTCACACGCAACCCTGAACCATGCTGGACAGCTGTTTATTACCATAACTCCTAAAAAAAAAAGAACCCAAACCCGCTCGGCGCCACCCACCCACCCCTTCGGTCGGCACACGCCACCGCTCGAGCAGGAGGAACGGGATTCACGGCGCGTACTTCAAAGTCCTCGCCGCGGGCCCCCCGTGAGAGCGGAGCGGGGCGATGCCGGCGGCAGGCTGGGCGATGCCGGCTGCCACAGCCCGGCCACCGCCAGGACCTTCACACCCCCCCGGTACCGGTGCTGCTCAGATGATGCTGGCCGGAGCGAAGACCGGGGGGACGCAGAGCGTCTCCGCCATCTCCCAGCCGCAGGACAGCGGGGTGCAGACGCTCTCACGGTCGTCTTCGGTTGGCGGCAGCTTTCCCTGGCAGAGCTGGATGGCTTTCCTGCAGGCGGGAGACAACCACGTGGGAGCAAGGGGGAGCGGCCCCTCGTGAAGCGCTGCAGGATGGGCCTGGGGAAGGGGGAGCTCGGGGGCTCTCACATCCCCCAGAGAAACAGCCCTGCCTGTGCCTTCTGCAGTGAAAAACTGGCTCAAGTCTGTCAATACTTAAAAAAACATGAGTTTTGACTCCGACACCAGTTTTTTACCCTGAATCTCCAGGTTCTGGGACTCAGATTTGATCCTTTCCCTTGGGCAAAGAGCCCAGGTGGAGGGAAAGACAGCGTCTCCCACGGGATTCAGCCCTGCCCCCTCGCCCTGCTCACACAGCTCCGTCTCTTACCAGGCCACACGGGACATGGCGTAGGTGATCTGCGGCTGGGGACACCCCTCAAGAGGGGACGGGGTGGTGATGGTGTAGGCACCCATGTCCTCAAAAATCAGCCAGTCCCCGACGTGCAGCTCGGGCAGCTCCAGGCTGTCGGCAATGCGGTCCTCGGCGTGGCCTGGGGGGCCGCGCAGGCTGCTGCCGTGCGAGGGGGGCTCCGGGCAGGGCCTCTGCAGGGGAGAGATGGAGGAGCTGCGGGGGATGAAGATGCCCCAGTTGCCACAGTGACCTGTCTTGTTTCCACCTTCCCTGAAGGTCCAACCCTGGGAGCTCATGGATTCTGGCTATAGCTCTCCTGGGACATCACCATGGCTTCTCCCCCACGGCCTCTGCTCGCCGGCACGGAGCCCAGGGCCAGTTGTGACGCCGGGGAGAGAGGGGTTGGTCGAGGCAACGCAACGCGAAGGACCCGCTGGGCTCTCCTCAAGCTAGACCAGACCCTCACCTTGTGCAGCTGAGGTCTGGGGCAGGGGCTGTCAAACAGGAGGCAGCTGAAGGCGCCGTAGATGCCATCGCTGAGGTGATACACGAGGCTCTTCTTGCTGCCAGACTCTTCCTCTGGAGGGGAGCAGGAAGAAGGCTCAGGGGGGCTCGGGAACACAGTTGGGCCCATCCTACCCTCCTACCTACCGTCAGAGCCAGGCTGGTCCGCGGGAACCTCTTCCCTGGCAGTGATGCTGGCAGCGAAGGTGAAGGCGGAGGTGACGTAGTATCGCCCGGGTGTCGCAACGATCTCCACCTCGCAGCCGTCTGGGAAATACAAGTCCAAGGCAGAGTTTATCACGGCAGCCATCTGGATGGGAAGAAGATGTTCCCCCCCTTGGTTAACTCATCCCCTTCTGCAGGGATACAGACCCAGAGGGACGCTCCAGCCTCGCTCTCTGCCTGCTGAGCGCAGGTGTTGGGAGCCGCGTACCTCTTCGAACCGGGCTCTGGTGTCCTCGGTGCCGGGGAATCCCCCTCCAATGTCCAGGAGGTGCATCTGGTAGCCCAGCTCTGTGCCCATCTCAAAGGCCAGCTGCGCCGCAGCCACGGACTGAGCGAAGGCCTGGGGCTCCAGACTGCGGCTCCCGAGGTGAAAGCTGAGGGCACAGTCCCTGTTTCAGCAGGGCTCACCCGTCCCCAGAGAGCAGCGGGGGGACATGGCACTGGGATGACCACTCACTGGGGGCAGCTCTGGGCTTCCCACACACCATCCCAAGCCAGACTGCCTGGCTGGTCCCACAGCGCTCCCCCGACCTTCTCTGAGGGCCAAACCTGCCCCAAATTGGTCCCAACAAGGGTCAATCTCCCCAGGTCCCTGCTGGTGGCTCCGTGGACCCCTGCAGAGCTCCCCACAGTCCCCTCCAACAGGGGCTGAGCTCTCCTACGGAAAAAGAACCATGTGCTGTACCTGATGCCAACAACCTCCACAGCCTGCTCCTTCGCTGTCTCCAGCAGGTGCCGGCAGGACTTGAGCGTGGTCCCAAACGTCATGCTCGGATGGGCAGAGGGGCTGGAGTCAGCAGCAACACCCAACAACATCCTGCAGAGCAAAGCCACGCCACGTTGAGGGGGTCTTTCAGGCCCTCTCTCACCCCACAGCCACCTCCCCAGCACCTAGTCCAGCCTCCCCACTCCCAACGACGCTGCCAGACACCTACCTGGCATGAGGGTGGCTCCTGGCCACCTTGCTCAGCTCCACCTCGTTGTCAAAGGTCATCAGCCGCACACCGTGGCTGGCTGCGTATTTGATGTGGGCGACCTGTTTGCAGGGGCTGCTGTAGAAGATCTTGTCAGCCGGGACTCCGATGCTCCGAACCTGGGCAATCTCTGCCTGCGGGGAAACGGCACGTGTGTGTGGGCAGGTCCTCGGGACCGGCGCTGCCCGTGCCTGGCCACCATCAGCCCTGGGCCTCGGCCAGCTTGCGGCACTGCGGAGGGCCAACCGCCAGCACGGCGGCCTGGGCTTTTCCCAGGAAAATCCGCAAGAGCTCAAAGGGATCACGGAGGACTTTGTCGTGGCAGGGGCAGGTTGCGGCAAGACGTTTACAAGCGGCGTGAGACCAGGAGGAGAGAAAAACAAGTGGGTTCAGCAGGCGTGGGTTTGGCACACGTGTCCCCTGAGAGCCGCAGGGAGGGTGAGGGCTGGCTGCAGCGCTGGTCTGAGCTGTCACGGCTCTGCACTTTCTCCTCCTGGTAACACGTCCTATTTAATTAGGTACAAGTAAGTGGCTTAATGGTTCCTCCCTGGAAGTCTGGCTATTGCAAATGACAAGCAGGAGGGAGCAGGGAGGCTCCCTTAACGCCACCAAGAGCTGGATGACCGTGGCAGTGGCACTCCAGGGATGTGCCTTGCCACCAGCCAAGCCTGCCCGTCAGGACACCAGTTCCAGAGACAGGAATGTTGGTCAAAGGGAACAAGCCTGAGTCACCAGACAGAGAGGACGGTGATTTCTGGGCTGTGTCGGGAGGGTTTTGACAGCAGGGGGAGACTCCTGCCTCTATAACTGTCATCTAATGAGTGGAAACTCAGGAAAGAAGAGTGAGCTCTGCCACTCTCCGACAAATGCTCATCCCGAGCTGTCCTCCCACGACCCTACCTTGTTGGTACAGGCAAAGCCTGCCCCCAGCTCAGCCAGCAGCCGAATCACCCCTTCACTGCCATTGCACTTAACCGGGAAGTAGGGTTTCACACGGGGCAAAGCCTTCAGGAAACGCAGGTGTTTCTTCACAATGTCCCCAAGGTCCGCCACGAAGAAGGCTTGCTGGTCACCCTAGGAGAAAGCCAGAGCGAGCAGCAGTCACCTCCCCGTGACTGCCTCTGCCAAGGGGGTGCTGGCTGCCAGGGAGCAGCAG
This sequence comes from Leptosomus discolor, assembly GCF_034619465.1. NCBI lineage: Eukaryota > Metazoa > Chordata > Aves > Leptosomiformes > Leptosomidae > Leptosomus > Leptosomus discolor. The sequence goes on from NC_141419.1 coordinate 5,310,441, forward strand.
AGCCACCAGCCCTTACCTCCTGGCACAGCTCCACGAGGAGGTTCTCCAGGAGGTCTCTGGTGGTGAAGCCCTCCTCCACCATCATGAAGTTGGATTCGTTCAAGTACCCATTCATGGTCAAGGTGTGATAACGCCAGTTTAAAGCTTCCTCAAGTAGAGTATAGCTTCTAAGTATGCAACATACTGGAAAAAGAAAGGGAGTATTAGAAGCAGGGCTTCAGAAGCTCCACCAGCGTACACCACCCAGCCTGCACTCCAAGGTTCTCCCCATCCCTCCCGTGGGCCGTACATGGTAGCACTGCCCTGGGTAGAGCTCTCTGCTGCTCTCCTCCAAACCAGTACCTCAGCTGAGAGCCCTACTGTGGGTTAAAGCATCTTCCCCAGGGGGAGGAGACATATTTCTCTGCAGCTCAGACCTTTGTTTTGGCACACAGCAGCCCTGTCTTCTTCAGCAGCAGTTCAGGCACCAACATGGTTACCAAAAAAGCCAACTTCACTGCAAAGCAGATGGCCTACATAGACCAGAACGTGTCCCTTCACACTCTGGCATACAGCTAGCTCTGCTGTACGTTGCATGGGGTGAAGCTCCCTTGTGGTTTCTAAGTAGCTGAAGTCTCACGGACCCACCTTCCCAGGCACAAAAGCCCCAGGACAAGGGAGGCAACTTTAAAGAGCACAGCACAGGCCACTCGCTGCCACTGGCTGACCCAAGGATGGTCTGGATCCGCGCTGTGGTTCCAGTTCCACGTCTCTCCCACAACACAGGGTGCGGAACAAGGAGACAAGTGAAGCCGCACGGCGCTTCCTGGCTCGCACACTTAGCAGAGCTTTAGCTTTAAGCTTGCGCACTTAGCTTTAACAGTCTCCTCCCCTGGATCCAGCCCGTTCTGTAACCCAGGGAGCTGATGACCTAGCGCAAGCTCGCAAGCTCGCAGGAAACATTTCCACTCTAATAATCCAGGTCTAGCTCCAGGGCTCTTACAGGAACGTGGTCTCTCTGATCTGAAGCGAGCGGGAGGCAGAGGTTTCATTTCTCGGAGCTGCGCACCACCTCCTCCTCTGCAGAGACCTACTTAGGACATTTTGGATGGGAACCAGGAGAAAGACCACGCTGACCCCGGAGCAGCAGGGTGTTGTAATGCCTTGAGCAAGCGCCACCAGTGAACTCCAGAGATGGGAAACAGGGAGAAAAAACGCATTGCTAACCAGCACCCAGCCCGCCCTGGTCAGGCACAGAAATGATGAGCGATTAAGTGGGTCATTCCTGCCAGCCCCGGGCAAACATACCCCAGCCTCGGACATCCCCTCCCTTACCAAGGTCCAACGCCTCCCTCCTGGGTGACTAGTTGTGCTGCCAGGGGGGCCCCCCGAGGAACGCCGAGCTCCCGCAGCACCCCGAGGTGTAGCTGTTGCTGGGGGTCGGAGGTCTCTGGGGTGAAGCAGTGCAAGGAGTTAGTGAGGGAGAGGGGCACTGATAGCAAGATACCTCCACCCACCATTCCCAAAAGTCAGCATCCGCAGGCAGCCTTCGCCAGCCCCCTCCTCACTGTGCCAGCTTCCCCAGCAGCCCCACGCAGTGCCCCCCACTCTGTTACCTTAGAAAGCATTTAAGGAGATTATGCCCATGGGTCTCCCAAGAGAATGAACCGGCCCCAGCGGTGGCTGTTTATCCTGTTCTCTTCCCTGCCTGCCCCAAGCCCCTGGACCAGCCACCCCTGCAGAAGCAGGGGGGGGACACGACTCTGCAGCCCTTCTATCCCAGCACCCCCCTCCCTGCTCTGCCTCACAACTGTGGTCATGGCAACCAAACCCAGCCACCCCATTGGCTGAACTGCCTCCGAGCATCCTTCATCCTTTTTGGGGATTGCTCTCCTCCTTACTCACCCCCTTCCCAGGGCTGGGGCTGCCCACAGCAGACACCCCAGGTTCTCACCAAGTCTCCATCGTGCCAGCAGCTCATCCCCAGCCTGCCTGCAGCCTGGCACTCGTGGCTGCGTGTGCATCGCATGCGCAGGGACCCTCGGGAGAAAGAGAGCCCAAAATACCTCTGAAATATTGCTGCCAGGGAAACGAGGCTTCCTGCAGATTAAAGGCTGAGCAGCGCCTGTTTGGCTGGCACACCGGCCGGGGGAGGTAGTCGGGAAGACGTCAGGGGACTGGTTCTGCCCTTCTCGTGCTGCTGCCAGTTTTGGTGGGTTTCCGGGCAGCAGATCCAGCTCTGCCATATATGCAGATGTCCTGCCTGGTCGATCACTCCTGTCTTTGCCTGCATTTGTGTGCTTGGAAACAGTTCCACTGTTCCATCCCAAGAACACCACAGCCTGAGCAGGGGATTCTTTAATTCTTCTTGTTAACTTGCAATTCCCTCTCTGGTGTCACTGAGGAGACAATGTTCTGTGTATGGAGGGTTACCTGCCCCCACTGAGGAGGTGAGAGGGTTCCTTGTATTCAACACTGTGGTCTTGGCTTTGCCGTGGGCTCTCCTGGCAACCAGGGCTAAGGAAGTTCTTGTCTCCTGTGAGATCCTGGCCCGTTTTCCCAGTGCTCTGACCCAGCGCTCAGCCCTGGACAGTGCCGTGCAGGATTCGGGGGGGGGGAGCCGTACAGAAAGCACCGCACTGCCAGGAGGGCAGAGAGACGCCAGGTCTCGGCAGCGTGGCACAGAGCATCGCAGTGCCCGCTCGCTTCTGGATGCGCCGTGACGCACCGCCCACGCCGTGCAGCCTGGTGAACCCAGCCCACGCAGAGGCCAGTGGCCCACGCAGCGCCCGGGCCACCACGGCCGGCGGCGAGTACGGCGCGCTTCAGCCCGCGCAGTGCCGCATAACCCCGCCCACTCCCTGCGAAACCCCGCCCGCTCCCTCAGTAACCCCGCCCTCTCCCCCACGAAACCCCGCCCACTTCTCGTCTAACCCCCCCGCCCGCCGGCTGCGGAGCCCCGCCCACGAGGCGCGCGGCCCCGGCATCACCGCCCATTGGCCACGGGGCGGGGCGGGCGCGCAGTCGGCGGCGGCCATGGCTCCGAGCGCGCAGGCGGGGGGCAGCGGCGGCGGGCAGGCCCCGGGCCCGGGGCTGCGGCAGGGCATCCGCGCCGTCCTGCTGGGGCCGCCCGGTGCCGGCAAGGGCACGCAGGTGAGGGGGCACCGGGGTGAGGGGGCACGCGGGGCCTTTCCCAGTAGGGCTGCGGGCGTCCTGGGTCGCCTCCTGGCAGCGGCCGGCGGGACCGGGCCGACCGGGCCTCTCCACCCCCGGGCCCAGCCACTGAACCCCCGCTTAGAGGGACGCGGGCGACCGGTTTCCAGTGCCCCGCCGAAGGACTGGGGCGTGCGGCCTGTCCCCGCTCCGCAGGGCTCCGGGTCTCCCCTCCCCTGGGGGCTCGGGCATACGGACTCGCCGCCCCCGGAGACCCAGGCGCCGAGGCCCTTCGTCCCGGACCCCCTCCCTAGGGCCGGCCGCGGGGCTTCGGTGCCGTGACCCCGCTGCCGGAGCACCCGGCCCTCAGGACTGTGTGCCGGGCCGTGCCACGTGCTGGCCGGTCGCAGACGATCGTGCTGCTGCGAGCGGGGACAAGGCCCTACCGGGGCCGGGGACCCAAACTCCAGCTGGGCCTCAGCCCCCGCGGTGCTGCCTCCGAAACCCTGACGGCGAACTCACCTTGTGTCTGACCTCTCCCACAGGCGCCGAAGCTGGCCGAGACCTACTGCGTCTGCCACCTGGCAACTGGGGACATGCTGCGGGCCATGGTGGCCTCGGGGTCCGAACTGGGCAAGCGGCTCAAAGAGACGATGGATTCAGGGAAGCTGGTGGGTAGCGGGGAGATGGGCTGGGAGGGGAGATTCCAGGCAGCACCTGGAATGAGAGCAGCCATAATTAGAAGCCTCAGTGACAAAACCCAATTAGTGGAGGAAGGCAGATTGCAGGGTGAAGGCAGGGGTGGGGGTTTTCCTTCTCATTATCTTGCAGGACAAACATTCTATGAAAACATCCTTGCTCTCCAAAATTGCTCTGTGCTTACCAGCAGCCTGCGTCCCTGCGTTGGTTCTTTCTGCCATCGTGCTGTTACACAGTCTGGCCGGCTATTTTGTGGCTCCTCAACAGTTTGAGGTGAAGGTTTATCCATGGAGCTGCAGGGTGTTACAGCCGTGCTTTGCGGCTCCCGTTTGTCTTCACGTGATGCCTGGGCTCCTGCGAGGTGGAAGACTTTGTTCAGAGGGTTCCTCTGCCTTCCCAGCAGTGGCATAAATGCCGTTTGCCTGTAACTGTAAGGTGAAAATACACTTAGGGGTGTTGCCGTGGTAGTTGCAGTGGGTGCTGCGTAATGCTGTGTGAGAGACATGCTTTGGATCCCCAAGAGACCAGAGTTAGGATCTCCGACACACTTATTTTCTGAGGGTCTAATTATCTTGCCAGAATATTTTGGGGAAACTTGAAGGACGGCAAATTGCAGCGACTTGCCCTAAAGCGAAGCAGCACGGGGCCGATCTTGGGCATCGCTGCTGGCTGTCGTTCTCCCCATGACACCCCATGGAAAACCTGCAGGCCCCAGGTGGGAAGAGCGACGTGGCTTATCTCCAGCTTTCGCTCAAAGCTTGCATTGCAACACCCAGCCTGCAATAGCCCGGCTGGTTATGAAAGATAGGGACGTTATCTGGCAAGGCGGGTGGTATCTGCCACGTGTGTGTGTGTGGCAGCCGGCACCGCGGGTGCTCCGCAGGTATATCCTAGCCGCGTCCTCTGGCGCTGTGATAACTCAGCTGGGAGCACAGCAGCCTTCAGGACGGGTTTTTATGCTCGATTACGAAGCAGGACGCCGTTCTCCGAAAGGGGTAATCAGGAAAGCACAGAAGGGACTTGTTGCTTCCACCCAGACTGCCCCCTGCCTGTACGCTTCCCGCTCCGGGGCTCTTGTTTACGTGTGACGTGACAGTCTGGTCCCCAGTCCTGCTGGGTCCCAGCTGCGTGTGCTGGAGAGAACGGTGCTGCTGAGGAGAGCTGCTCTGGAAGAAACAGCTATTGTTGGGGCTGCAGCATCTGGTAGTACTTTCCAAATGCTGCAGTGTAGGACAGGCACTAATCCCAGCGGTACGCTGAGATCGTGATACGGGGAAAAACTCCTGCGAGGCCAGAGCTTGTCAGCAGCTGTTGAGCATTTACCTCCACGCAACGTTTATGAGAGTCAATGAGCAACTCGCCTGCTTTGCCCTTCCTGTCCAGGCCCGCCTACCGAGGGGACGTGTGGGTGAAGGTAGAGAGTAACAGGAAATAAAGGTTGTGTCGGTATTTTGTATTGTGAATTGGTTTAAAAAAAAAAATAATAATTTAAGGAGTTTGTCTTCACGCTGACAGTGTCCTGGGAAATACAGCAACCTGCGTAACAGTGAGGTTACACTGCTGGTCCAGCGCTGCACGGGCTGGAGTGTCCCTGGTGTGAAATGCCTCCTTAGCCACCTCTCGGTGTTGACACCCATGGCTTCCCTGACGTGGGCAGGTCTGAACACGCCGCTTTCGCCCTGTTAACCGCGGTGGCTGCTGGCTCTGGGACCGAGAACGGCTGTAAAAAGGGGTCTGGTGCAGCCTGGGCGCTGGCATGAGCGCAGCAGCTCTGGGGGCAGCTGTGTGTAAGATCGGCGTGGCCCTCCTGAGTGTGTGCCCGTCTCCTCTCCGCAGGTGAGCGATGAGATGGTGGTGGAGCTGATTGAGAACAACCTCGACTCCCCTCCCTGCAAGAACGGCTTCCTCCTGGATGGCTTCCCACGCACGGTGAAGCAGGCCGAAATGGTACGTGAGCTCCTGTTCGGGGTCTGCTCTGGCGTCTCCCCCTCCCCTGGAGACGGGGGTCCCTTGGCTGTGCCTCGGCGCCTCTGAGCTGGGTGTTTTCTGTTGCAGCTGGATGAGCTCCTGGAGAAGAGGAGAGAGAAGCTGGACTCTGTCATCGAGTTCAGCATCCCCGACTCCTTGCTGATCCGGAGAATCACTGGACGGTAATCCTTCTCTGCCAAACCCTCGGTGCACGGGGTGGGGTTTCCTAGTTCAGAGGAGAGTATCTTAATTTTGGATCCTCATGTCATTCTCGCAGTGTTTTGGGCTAGCTGCGGTGCTGGTCTGTGTTCGGTTTCTGCTCTGTTTGAGCATTCCTGCCCTGATCCTGCAGCTGGGCCAGCCTTGAACAGAGGCCCTTCATCGCCCTATCAATAGGGGTTGCCGATCTGAATCGGCGTCCTTGGTGACCCAGCCCAGCCTTTACGCCCAGCGTGCGACAGCTGATGTCTCGTGCTCTCTCCGGAGCTGCGACTGACTGCCCCCTTACGCAGGACACTGCATTCACGTTTGGGCAGTGCCAAACATCCCAGCTGGGGTCAGCTGTGGCCCTGCAGGTGCACACACAGGTCCCACTGCTTGCTGTTGCCCTGTGTCACCCTCACACCCCCAGGAGCTAGTCCCCTTCCCCACTACAGCATAAAGTAAAAATCAAAAGGATTTTTTTTTTTTTTTGATTTCCATCTCCTAGCGCAGCTGCTTTTTTCAGATGCCTGAAGAGGCCCTTGGTACAGAAATAGCTAGAAGAGATTTTTCTTAATAGAGGCTAATTGGGTTGCTATTGCAGATGTTTCTGTGCTGATGAGTGGCAGGTTCAGGAGACCTTGTCCTGGCACCAGGCTACTTTGCTGACACTTGCTTTCTGTCTTAGGCTGATTCACCCAGCGAGCGGCCGCTCCTATCACGAGGAGTTCAGACCCCCGAAAGAGCACATGAAGGACGATGTATGTGAGCTCCCAAGGCCGCAGCTTACGTTGCTTTGGGTTTAGCTGATGCTTTGCAGGATCCCTGGAAAAACTTAACTTCTTTCCTTCTCTCGTACCTTCTGTCCTGGCTTTCTGGGGAGCGTGGGGAGCTGCCTGGGCAGCCTGAGCCAACGGCACCGCAGGGAGCGAGGCCTGGAGGGATGAGTGAAGGGCATGGCCGTTCTGCAGAGCTGGCCTGGGCTCTGCCAGCCTCGGAACTTGTTGGACTCTGTCCATAGCTGAAGTTGCGGTGGGTTGCGACTGGTTTTCCTCCTGGGGAGCAACTGTAGCTGGTGTCTGCTCTGGAGGCTCCTTGGGCTCCTTTTAGCAAGCAGAGTGGTGTGTGCGGGAAAGGCCACGGTGCTGAATCCTTCTCTCTTCAGTGACTGCTCTGGGACTGGTCCGGCTGCCCTGGGTTCGCCCCGCTCTCCCCTGCGGACCTGGGGATTGCTTCTGCCGCTCTGCATTGTAGCCGGTCTTGGAGGAGGGGAGCAGGGGTTGTCATAGCTGCGGAGAGAAGGGGGGAGCATGCCACGCTGCAGCTAGCTGGAGACTGTCCCCTTGCTTCTCCCAGGTCACTGGAGAGCCCCTGATCCGCCGTTCAGATGATAACGAAACAGCCTTGAAAACCCGCCTGAAGGCCTATCACACGCAGACCTCTCCTCTGGTCTCCTACTACAGCAAGCGAGGGATCCATACGGCGGTGGATGCCTCCCAGTCTCCCGACGTGGTGTTTGCTAGCATCCTGGCAGCCTTCTCGAGAGCAACATGTAAAGACCTGGTTATGTTCATTTAGGGCTCTGTCCCAGGACTGAGCTCTCCCTTTTCTCTCTCTTTCTCTCTCTGTCTCTCCATCTCTGTCTCTCTGGGGCCAGGGAGGGTGAAGAGCTAAGCAGAGTAGAAGAGGAGGGGACAAGATGATGCAGCCCAAGGCAGGGCTGTGCTAATTCTCTATTAAACAAGCTGTTAACGGTCTCTATCTCGGTATATGTGAACGTCAGTCTGTCTGCAGATGCCGGAGGTTTGGCCCCTAGAGGTCGCAGCGAGCCCGAGCACCAGCCGCCTGCTGCCAGAAATGGGGTGTGCACCCCTTTGGGTCAAAAGGCTTTTGTTTCATTCTGTAGCTCCCTGGAAGGAGGTGTACTTTCCGCTCCTCCTGGCTGCTCCACAGAGGACTAGGAGAAGGTTGGAGATCAGGACTCAGCAGTGGGGGGAAGGACCTTCACAGGGTGCCGAATAGGTGATGCTCTCTGTCGGCTGCAGGGAATGAAACACGGGGTTGTTTGTGGGAAGCATGCGAAGGGCTGCGTGTGTTGGCTGGGGGAGCAGCCCTGGGAGGGACAGCTTGGCTGTGTGCGGGAGTGCAGCCTGCTGCTGCTCGGGGCTGGGTGAGAACTTGTTCTCATTGTATGTGTTTTATTCTCTGTGGGATGGCAGGTGAGCTGAGAGCACAGCCTGTCTTCCTCCCGTGGGGCTTGTGGGGCAGGAAAGAGGGTGGGTGAGAGCTGGGGGTGTTCAGCCTCTCCTCGTTCGTGGGCCCCAGTATAGCAAATAAGCGAGATGCTTTTTGCCTTTTTTTTTATATTTTAACAACATGAAGCCTCTGGACAGAGTCTGGCAGTCACTGTGTGTGGCAAGTTGGGATCTTCTGAGGACAAGAGAAGGACTTGGGTTTTATCTCTTCCCTCTTGCCTTGGCTTTGGCCAAGGAGATGAAGATGTGTTGAGCTTCTCCTGATCCCAAAGTCTAAATAAAGCCTTACTGCAAAACAAATGATTTTTCAAGGCCTAGAGAGACAGCGTTATTAACCACTGGCTTCATGTGCCCTTCAGCCAACGACCTTCGTTAGGAGATCATGGAAATGTACTAGTTTCTTGAGCAAATCAAGCAGCTCTGTCAGGCTGCCCATTTGAGGACACCATGTGTGGTGTGGTTAGTGCCCCGGCTTCTGCGGGCTATTACGCTGCTATATGGTGACCCTGCAAGGCTGGTGAGGACCTTTGCCCATGTGGGATTCCAGCCCTTCCTAGAGGACCCCGCTGTAAATGCAGATTGGCCCAGATGAAACTTTGTCCTTTGGCCTTCCATGTATGTTTACTGACTTAGTGTTATTGAGTACCCTCCTCTTTCGAGGAGGTGGCCCGTCTCCCTCCTGCGCCGCTGAGCTGCTGGGGGCTGTGTGTCCGGAGTAGATGCCTAATCCGTAGGAATCCCTTGCTCTTTTTCTTGCTAATTTCTCCTTTGTCTGAAAATCGTGCTCTGTTCTCATACATCCTTTCCAGGGACACCATCTCTTCCTTTCCAGCAAATAACATCAAGAACTGAAAGCAGTTGACTTGTTGCCCTTGAAAACATGTGACTGCGGGGAGAGAGGGTTTGAAAGTAAACGGTGGTGGTTTCGTCAGCAGCCTGCAGTCCCTTGAGATCCCCCAGATGGCCGTTGCCTTGTCGATCGTCTCTGGCTTTCCTGTGAAAGGGCAGCCCCGGCACGTGGCGTCAGCGTGCTGGGAGGTCGGGATAGCATTTAGCATAGGACTGCCGTGCTCCAGAGTAGTGGGAAGTGTGTTAGAGCTGCCCTGGCACCTTGATGACTGTAAAGATATTGGGAGTGGAAGCCGCTTTTATCTTGGCGTGTTGAGGAAGTCAAAGAGGAGAGCTGCAGCCCTCTACACACCGCCACAATGGCAGGAGGGGTTCCTGGCCAGCTGGTGTTCCTGGATTTGGTCATGGTTTTACTCCACAGCAAGAACAATGTGTTCTTCCACTCTCCGTTCCTTTTCCCCCTTGTGCTCACTTTGCATCCAGCTCACCAGCCTTTTTTCTGCCGTAAACCCATGATTAACTTTAATTTTTTTTTCCCTAAATCTATTTTTTTTCTTTTGTTCCCATTTATTCCAGCTGAGTGACTCCGTGAACCAGATGAGACACCACCAAACGCTGCACACTCTGCTACATCACCCATTGCAGCCCTCCCCTGGGTGCAGGGGAGGCAGGGAGGGGAGCTGGGAGGGGGTTATGATTGATGGGAGGGGGGAAAAAGGAGGTGGTAGACAAGGGGCTTGGGGGCTGATTTGGTTGGGTTTTGTTTGGATTTCTTATTCAGCAGAATCATTGTGAAGAGGAGATGGCCTTCTCCTTAGAAATCACTCTTTGGGGAGGCAAAACAATTGTACCGAGTGAAACATCGCTGCCAGTGATCAGGTGCAGGTCCTTGACCTGCTAGGAGGGTAGGGCTAGATGCTGTTCCAGGCTTCTCCAGGACTTTCAGGGCTTGTCTCATGGGCTCTTAGTACTCTGAGGCTACTGCAAGGTTTGCCGTGAGTTTTCTAAAGTCGCTTCCTGTCAGCGAGGACCAAACTGAACAAATGACTCATCATTTCTGAAATGGAAAGGAAAAAAAGATGCCATAGCCTTTTCCTGGAAGTTTTGTTTTTCTTGTTCTGCTGCATTCCTAAACCCCATGTAGAGACTTCTCAGGGTTTCTCTGCTGCTGAACAGAGGGGCTGCGGCTCTAGTCCAAGCCTGCCTTACTTGGCAACAGGGTGGCTTTTCTGTGATCTTGACCAAGCTGGAATTCATACAATGCTGAAGAAATGCAAAAGAGACTTTCTTAATCGACTGCAAAAATAACACTTAATTGGGTTTTTTTGCATTTCTTTTTAGATCAAATGGTGCCTTGTCTAACCTCTGAATAATAATAAAATAACCCCTTTACATTTTGTATCTGTTGCTGTGTCCTCTTTGACCTGCAGACAGCGTGGAAGATGACAGGAGGCAGATGACAGCATAGCCAACTAACAACTCAGCTGGGTGGATCTTGGGCCTGATCCTATCTCGAGGATGTTGTTCTGTGCAGTTGAAAATGTGGCTTGTAATTTCTTTTATCTCTTTTCTTTTTTTTCTTTTCCCCTTGCTGAGTGTGTTGCGATGCTTTATATCACCATGGCAATGGTGTCTTTTGCCGGTTTTCTCTCTCCTGTTCCTTCATGCATGACGCTGAAATCGCTGAGCCCCTGTGTATCGTGACCCTTTCGGGCCAGAGCTCCCTTCTGGTGTTTTTAACTGATGTCATTCCTCGCCTTTTTCCTCCTCACTTCGTGTTGCCAGTGTGTGGAGGAGCTGTTTGTTTCCTTCTCTCCTCCTGCAGCAACTGGAAGATGCGTAATGTGTCTTCTGTTTCTTCTCGTTTGCTTTCTGCCTTTCATACCTTGCTGCATCCCTCCCTCCACCGGTGTCTCTAAATACGCAGGACAACATCTGCTTCTAGCGCAGGGAACGAGAGCGTTTTCTGGCCTCCCTTTATCCTGCCTCCGCGGGGACGCTGACCCTGGCGCTCTGAGGCCTCTTGGAGGAAGGCTGTTCTAGATGAATCGATGGAGGGTCGTTTTTCTAGGTACCACCCTTGCAGCCCTTCTCGTGTTTGGGGCTTTGGTTTAGGCACTGGGGAGAGGCACCAGAAAGGATTAGGCTGCATATGCCCATTTCCTCCAGAAATGATTCGTTTCTTCAGCATAATTGGGTGCTCTTGCTCCTCCGCCATTCAGTCTCTGTGCTCTGGTGTTTTCATTACCTCTCTGTACCTCCGATTAGCGTTCCCTCTCTTTTGAGGGCAAGCTTGTGCCTCTCTGTTGTTGGTGGTGTTCTTCCCTTGTTTCTTTTGATGATGGATGTTAAACTATGCTCTTCCTCCTTGTTTGGGATTGTGTCCTCTACTACTTGCCTGCTGTTGTTTTAGAAACCTGTTCTGCCTGCTCCTCCTGGCTTTCTAGTACGTGGGATGGAGAAGTCTTGGCTCCTCTGAGCTGGGCTGCTTCTGTTTGATCCTTACCTAAGCATGGAGCGTGAAATGAACTGTTGGGGTGCTGTGGGAAAGGCTGCTGTGGGGAGGCTGTTTCGCTCAAGCCTGCATCGTCTGTAGTTGGATCTGTTCTGTGACCTGTCTCTGTCACGTTGACCTTGAATGTTTTCCACAGCAGGCGATGCTCTGCAGGTGCTGTAAATTCCTTCTGTTCAATGATTTCACTCCAGCAAGCTGCTTATCAGGCACTCTTTTGAAAACCATGTTCATATTTCATACACACAATTATTCAGCAACTATAAAAGGGGAAAATTCCTATATATAGCACAAGGACCAGCATCAAATAGGACACTGAATTCTCACTGATAGAGGAAGTGACCTGTTCTCTAATGCAGCTGAAAAGAAACAGCATCTTGGATGGGGGGGAGGGATGAAAAGCCCTGGGCCATCTCTTTCCATTAAAATGTGCTGCAGCCCTAAAAATACAGTATCTGCCCTCCTCCCTTCCTGATGAAACCATCTGCAAAAGAGAGGTTGCAGAAAAACCTTTCACTGTGGACTTGTGGTTAGTAATGATGAGTCCACTGACTCCTGATGATCTGGTTTGGAGCTGGTCTTAAGTTTCTGATCGATACCTGATTTCTGACCTTGACCTGGGAGTGAGGAGAAGTCAGTCCGGAGTGCCTGCTGCGGGCAAGGGGCACGGATCCCTTGTCTGCAGAGAGTTTGTACAATCGCGGTACACGTGTGCAGGGCTCTGAGACAGAAAGAGCACGTGGGGCTGAGAAACAAAGAACTGGCTGAGAGCGATGAATGGAGGGGGTGGAAAGGTGGGAAGAGTGCGGGCACAGCGCTGGGGACGTGGGTGGTAACTGCTGCGGAGAAGGTGAGTGCCTGTTTTGTCTGAGCCTGCTTCCCACGATTGCCTCTGCTCTCCCTTCCCTTCCAGGTCTGTTGAGCCACTGCTTCCCCCCAAGGCCGTACTGGTATCGCTGGTCTTTGCCTGTCACTGTTCCCCGTTGTCACCCTGTCCTTCCCGTGGTCTCCAGGCTCTTTAGGAAGAGCTGCAGTGGGTGATACCAAGCGAGGCCCTGGGAGGTGGAGGACCAGAGGATGGGATTCCCCTTCCTGTCACTGTGGCAACCGTTGGGAAGGAGAGCGGCAGTGGGGTGTGATGGGGAGGCTGCGTGGCCGTGGAGGGGTGTGATGGGGAGGCTGCGGAGGCAGGGCTGCGCTGACATCACGCCGGGGAGGCGGCGCAGAGGGAAGGGGAGTGGGAAAGGGAGAGCCGGGGAGACTGCGGAGAGAAGGGAGCTGCATCGGGAGTGGGCTCCGGGGTGAGGTAAGAGATGCTCCGCGGGCAGCGAGTCGGGGTGGGTTCCACGAGCGGCTGTGGGATCAGAACCTGCCTCGGCATCTTTCTGGCTGATGCGGGATGGCTCTCGGGCAGCAGCAGTGTTACACAATGCCCTAACAGCCTGGCACAGCAGGGCTTGGTTGTCGGGCAGCGAGACCAGGTCAGAGCCTGCCTGGCTGGTGCAGAAGCTGCAAATGCATCCCTGCGGGATACCAGTGTGTGTCACTGACACCATGCTGGGAAGAGCCAGGAGTACCTGCACCTCCAGGATGGGCCAAAGGGACTGGGAAGCAGCCCTGGACCCTCTCTGGAGAAGGGAACCAGAGTTCCCTCTTGGGATTAGAGCATGAATCATTGATTAAAGGAATCGTAAGTGTGGAGACCCAGTCCCCTGAGCTGCATCTAGCTAATAGGAAGCTATAAGCAGAGCTGGTGCACTGAGACCGAGCCCAGCAGCCCACGTTTGGGGTGGGAATCCTAAACTGCACACCGCCAGCAGCCTCAGCGCTTACCCTGCCCGTGCGGGAAGCAGTAGTTCTGGGGAAGGCAGCCAGGTGCACAATTATGGCCGGGAGCTCTCTGGATGTGGATCCTGGGGATCTGCAGACCTGGAAGGCAAAATAACAAAGTCCTTGAAACCGCTCTGGATGTCATATTGCCTTTTAGCATAACGGTTGCATAACGGGATCTGATCTGCTAGCGAAGAGAACAAGGGGTGACGGTCACCTCTGTGCCCTGCAGCAGTACCTATGCGCCGTGCTGGCCTGTGGCCCTGGGGTGAATTTCATCTCTCTTCCTCATCCAAAAGCTGGGCTCATTCTTTAATGAAAAAGCTGGTGGGTTTTCAGCTCCAATTCCGCAGCAGGGGCGCGTGTGGACTCTACACCTACACACAGGCTGGGCAGCAGGTTAGCAAACGAGAAAGGGAGTTCATTAGCACCCACTCAATCTGTGCTAACCTGACTTTCGCCCCTCAGGATCCTCAACGTGTGTCTGACTGAGGAAAGTACATCTGGGGTCAGAAGCCCATTGCTGGTAACCCCTGTGGGTGTCAGAAACCAGTACTGGGGTGGAGATGGAAGAGGCACAAAGCAGAAGCTCAGTAGGGCCGAAGAAACCTTGTTTGAAATCCGAGAACAGGGAGAGGCCAATGCTCCTGTCACAACCATTTTGTCAAAATTAACTTTCCCGTGTTTCACGTGTCATTTAAAGGGCTGGGGACAGCAGTGGGGGCGTGGAGAAATGTGGCCAGGCATGCTTGTGAGTACATGAGAGAGCAGAATTGCAATGAGGAGCATAAATGTGCTTTAATTAGGGAAGGCTAATGCTGCGAGGCACACGATCCTCCCCGACAAAAGGCACAGATGCTGGGTCTGTAGGGAGCATTTGGGAGTGGCCCAGGGTGGCCATACTGCTGCTTATTTTATGGTAACTCTGCAAACAGCAACAGCTTGTGCTGCTGTGTGGCGCTTCTGTGGGAGCAGTGGGTCGGAGGCCCCGCTTTCGGAGGCTTTTAGGAGCGGGCTGCGGCGGTGTCACCCCGGTGGCCGTGTGACCAGCCGCGTTGTGCGCCTCTGAGGTGGGAGGGGAGGAGAGGGCCTGCTAGCCGCGATCTGTGCCAGCCCTCTGTGCTGCACAGGGCAGCTGTGGCAGGAGGGAGCCAGCTCCGGATGGGCCCATATGAGACCTTGCTGGGCACAGCCTGAACCAGGCTCCCAGGGGCAGTTTGGGAAGGGTGTGGGGAGGAGTTAACGCTGCTTTTCCGCAGTTTCAGTCCCTGAGGTTGCAGTTCTGCACGGCCAGCAGCTAATGCAGCTAGGACTTCTTCTAAGTCATGTTGCAACTCGATTTTTTCAAGGTTATTAAAAAATTTAGGGGGGGAATGGCACCAGGACCTCCTACAAGCAGAAGGGCCAAGTCAACCCTCCTAGTCCTTGACCTCCTCCACTGCTCAGCTGGCTCTCCTTGCTGTTCCCCCTATACTTGCCTACACTGCAAAAGGGATGATCATGTGAATATTACACAGGCTGGCATCTGCACATCAGCTGAAGCAGCTGAGACTCTGACATGCTCCTAGCCATGACATGCTCCGCCCTCATGAAATCCTGTTCCACAGCCGAGCTGTATTACCTGTACATTTGATCCCTACCACAGGTGATCACTGCTAGATAGACAATAATACAGAAATGCAATAAATGGGAACTTGTGCTTTGCTGGGTGTTGGTACCCAGCCTGCAACACAAGGCCTCCTGGAAAAGAGGGCTGTGGACCTGGGAGCCTCTGCAGAGCCCTGGAGCACCAGGAGGAGCTGCCCTTGTGCCAGTGTCCAGAGAGGGCCCTGGGAGCTGAGCCAGGTCCTGTGAGACATTTTAATCCTTCCTGTTCCACAGTCTATCATCTTGGCCATGACTCCACTGCAGCGAATGTTTTCCTGTTCCTTTGGCAGGGGTGCACACAGGCACTCACAGGCGCCTACCTTGTGTTTGTTTTCACTCCTTATCTGGTACCACTGAGAGCAGGCAGGGCAGGGAGCGCAGCAGACCAGTCAAGGAGAGCAGGTTGGTGCATTCCCACCACTGCCTGGGCCACCCTGGGGTCCCCTCTATCCTCTCCCTAAACCTAGGCAGAAATTTCCTTCTGCTGAGGTAGCCATTTGTTTAAAGCTGAGGTTACTCGAGTAATCAATAGTTCTTTGGTTCCCAATGGAAATATCATCCCAAATGCCAAATCAGCATTTCCGTCTTTGCTATAAACCTGGTGTTAACTCTCAGCTCTGGGGGGGATCTAGGTGCATTCCCGACCTACCTGCGCAGAACCCTGCTCCTTTCCTTCTGCCAGCATTGCTTTTTCTTTCTGGACTTAAGCAAGAAGGGCTGGAAGCATATGGAGAGATTGCTGGAGCCGTTTGACTCTCTTCAGTCTCAGCCCCTCTCTTGGCTCTGCCCCAACGGCTCATTCTCTGTGCTTGCTTCTCTAAGGAGGGCAGTGAGGACAGAGTCAATGGGATCCTCATGGCCAAGGGCATTGCTGATATAACTCTCAGTCCACAGGCTCCAGGAGAACTTGGCTCAGCTGCTTCCAGCAGAAGAAAAAACTGTTCCCATCACACAGCAGGACGTGTATCCCAGAGAACCAGGGCTGGATGACAAGGTGCCCATAGTAAGGCTCCATGGCTGCAAATGAATTTTCCCCGCAAGCAGGCAAAGGCACTGACTCCCTGGAGCTGGATTTCTGCTGGTTCCATCCCAGCAGCCAAAGGCTGGGCTGTGGCACTGGGTTCCAGTTTCCTCCAACTGATGGAGGCGACAGGGTTTGTTCTGCTGCTGGGGCCGTTGAAGCACCTTTGCTGTGCATTGTTAGCACCTCTGCACATCTCTGTTATTTCCAAACCAGAAAAGGTCACAGAGACCCAAGAGAAACCCACTTCCCTCCTTCACTGGAACTCCTCTTTCTGCCTTGCACATGCTTTTGTTGCCATCTCTCGCTTGCCAAATGCAGGAACAAACACTGGGGTTTGGCAGGGCTCAAAGCCTTGGCTCGTCGGATGGGAAAGAGGCATTCTTGGTCCTCAGCCCGGGGACGGGGCTCTGCTCCATGTCCACTGCCAGGTTCTCCAGCTGCAATTTTGGTGCTCATCCCGTGCTGAGAGCACTGTTCTTACGTGTCTGGGGATGGGCAGCACCCCTGGGTGCTGGGTTGTGAATCCTGCAGGAGAAGTGGGCGGGAATAGCTGGAGCAGGACCCAGAGCTACGTGAACCCCAGCATGTTGCTGTGGCTGAGCTGCACGTACAGTGGGAAGCGCAGGAGCCAGCGCTGCCTTGAGAGGCTTTTCCTCAAATATGCATGATGGCAGGGCGACAGGGAAAAGCAGAGGGAGGCCACGTAAAGTCAGGCTGTCTCTGCTTTGTTTAAATAGGGCTGTTATTGTCAACAGTTGCCCCCTGAGAGACTGCAGGGCTGACACTGGGGAGGGATCCTGTAACTCAGAGATAGCTGGGAGGCACTTGGCAGCTCCTGCTGTTTCAGTGGCAGGCGCTGGACTTTTCCTGGTGCTCAGGAGAACTGGGATGGCAGCCCAGATCGGAGAGGGCAGGGCTGGGCAGATGGGAGATGGTCATAGCTGCCGCCTCTCTGTTAGAAGGATGTGCTGGAGCAACAGCAGGGCCTAATTTCAGAGAAGCATTTGAGGTGTCAGTGCACGTTGATCGCCCCAGAAACTCCCTACTCCATTTTCTGCTGTGCACAGTCCAGCCTCCTCAGACAGCACAGGGGCTAGTTTGATTAAACACTGGCGAGGGCAACTCACAGATGACATTGGCCCCAGAGAGGGAAGAGGGTTTCTCATGGTGGTGAAGGGGTGAGGCAGCGGAAGGAGGGAGAAGAGGATTTTCCTAGCTGCAGTAAAGGTGAGCTCTGCTGGAAGAGAAGTTAGAGAGAATGGGTTTGTGGTCATGACATCAGGCTGAGGGAAGGAAGGCGTGGGTCAGCAGCAAGCTCCGGCAGAACAAATCCCATTTACCTTTCCATGCTGGCCCAGGAATGAAGGATGCACCAAACTACAGCTCCCCTCTCCCCTTGCCCGTCTTGTTCTGCTGCAGAGGAGAACAGAGCAGTGGGGGAGCAGGCCTGGACTGAACCAGGCCAAGGGCAAGAGCTTGGCAACCAAGGGTCAGGCTGGGGAAAGATCTCATCTGAGACAAGGGAGCCCTGATTGAGCTGATTTTCAAAGTGAGACACTCATACATTTCCCACCTGGTTTGTGCTGGCTCAGCCCTCTGGAAAATGACACGCATTTTCCTTGCTGCAGGGCCAGAGGGCCGTGCCGGGAGCACTCTGCTGCTCTCCCGTCCCGGCTGCAGACGGGAGGTGCTGCTGGCAGGGTCCATAATCACTCTTCTTTCCCCTTTTGACAGCTGTTACTGGTTATGAAAATGGGAATTTTCCCCAGCCAGTTCTCGGCAGGAACTGCCCTTTCCAGGGCCGACCGCATGGGCTATTTCTTCCTCCTCCCACCTCCCGACAGTAGTCACAGATTTGGGTACGTTCTAGTCTTGGCGAAGCACTGACCTTCCCTGCTTCTCTTCCTCATGCTGTGCACAGGACAGGCCCATGGCTGTGGCCTGTGAAGGGGGGATGTTTGTTCCTTGGCCTCAGATCAGTACAATTCTTGAGTCAATTCTCTTCCCAAAGCACATAGAAAGAAATAAGAAATGCTGGAGCCAGTCCTGCTTGGCGGATTTATTCCCCAAGCTGTCAGTCTGCAAGTAAACCTGCTCCTAGCACAGAGATCCTGACACCAGCTACCGTCTCCTCTCCCCACGGTGCAGGATAGAGATCACACCTTGCAGGAGAACAGTAGGGACATCATGGCATCTTGCAGGAAAGCCATTATTTCTTGTCACATCCGATGCAGAGGCCAAGTGAGCGTCCACAGCATGGACAAGGGAAACTGGGCAAAGCTTAGCGAAGACAGGAAGGAGACAGCAGGGCTTATTGCTCCTGGAAGCTGTGGGTGTCCAAAGCTTAGCAAGATTTGCGGAGGGGTCAAGTGTCTCCGTAGGCAGGGAGTTGCAGAAGTTATAACCAATTATAGTGGCAGCAGGGTAGGAAACCCTGGGGTTCAGAGCTTAAACCAGTTTCTAAGAGAAAAGAACAGAACTAGCAGGAAAGGGAACCGCGCCAGCTTACTTGCACTGTCCTTACAGCAGCCGGCATTGGCTACTCAGAGGGCACTGACGGCACAGAAGTGGGTGGATGCAGGCCACATCCTACCCAGCAGGTTGAGAGTTCCTCAGAAAGCCCAAATGGTGCAAGTGCGCTAATTCAGAAATAAATTGCCTGGGTAATGCCAAGGTCAGTCTGAATAACTCCTTCCACTCTCTCTTCCACTTTTGTTGTGAGGTGAGGCAGGAGGCCGAAAACTCCCCGGCTAATTTTGGGACTCCAGGCAGGGGTCAGCAGCCGCCCTGGTTCTGAGGAACGGATGAGTGTGTCAGCACCAAGGCCCCTGTGCTCAGTTCCCTCCCTGGCTCCTAACAGCACTCAATGAGAGAATTTCCTTGCTCTTTATTTCAGGGGAAATTTCTGCCACCAGCACTGAATTAAATAAAAAGTTGGTAAATTCAGGGGGAAATGCGGCTTCGCGTGGCAAGGCACTAACCTTTGGAACTGCTGTGAGAGCTGGTTAAGTCGAATATGATAACTGGCTTGGAAATATCCTGATGGTTTTATGACCTTTAATAATGTCTGTACTTCTGTACCCAGACAAGGGTCACCAGACTGCTCCAAGACATGACCAGATTCCATTAGAGAGATTAGGAAAGAATTCTCTTCCTGTCTTCCCTTGTCCTGTCGTGACTGCCATTGCTCAGTTTCAGTAAAGCACAGGCACTACCCCAGGCCAGAGCAGCATGGCCGGAGTGCCGGCCTGTTCCCATGAACCCCACTTTGGTATGAGGATGATCTCTGTGTTACGGCATTCTGGAGGTGCTGAGGTGGTACATGTTTTGGAAGCTTTGCCTCTGAGACAAAGAAGTGCAGGGTTGTTACTCAGGGGGAAGAAGTACCACATCTGTGTCCTCAGGAGCAGATGGCAGGGCTTGAGCCACCGTGCTAACATTCTCCCAGATGGTCCCGAAGAGACCTGAGATGTTCAGGTCTCTCTGTGACCTCCTGGCAACTGAGGGAGCGTGGCTGTGTCTCTTCCCCTGCCAAGAGGAAAACAGTCCCTTTCACTTTTCTTATTTCACTTTTACTGTCCCGAGCCCCAGCGCAGGGCTGTGAAGGTTGGGTGGCGGCTCTAAGACGGTGTTATTTCACAGTGACCTTCCCATGGCCATTGCTGAAGGGGCTCCAGGTAAGGAGAGGTTCTGCTGAGGGCAGTCGTGCTCTTGTCCTTGGAAGTTCTACTGAGACCTTTCTCTTCCCAGGTATCAACTGGTGCTTTGTGGCACTGGGGCTCCAACCTCCTTTGAGGCCAGGCAGCCATAGGGACAGGCTTCAGCCACCACCTGCCCGTGACAGCAGGTCCCCCTGGTGCCCAGTTCACTGGAGCTTTCTCCCATTAGCAGGTCACTGCGAGCAGTGGATTATACCCTGGCAACAGGGACAGTGCAACATGCAAGCCCTGAAACCTCAGCGCCTGCTCCACTACACAGCAAAATAGGTCGTGCATCAGCAAATGAAAAAGGACAGATGGTGTCTGCTAATACAGCTTAGTTTATGGCCTGCAGGATTAACTCACTAGTTGTCATGTCTGCAGAAAATAGGAAATGGGTGGGTCGGATGGAGGAAACGTGTGGTGTGCCCAGCCCTACCTGTCTTTGTAGGATGCACCAGCTGGAAAGGATGTCAGAGATGCTGTGAGGTTTTGAGACGCTGCTGAAAAGCTGCCAGTGTCTCTTTGGGGGTCCGGGCACTAGAGCTAGTGCCTCGTATCAAGCCTTCCCATCTAGCCCTGGTTCCCACACTCCCCCTGCAAAGGTCAGCGCTGTAGGGAGAAAGATGCTGAGCCGTGCAGGGATCTCCAGCAGAGACACTGTTTGTGGCCTGTGCGCCAACAACGGCTCTGCAGGAGAAGCCCACAGCTTCCTGTCCTACGCCAGCTGCAGGACAGCCTCCAGTTCAGCCTTTTGAACTCCCAAGCATCCATGTGTCTGCAGGAGTGAGACAGAAAGCTGAGGCAGAAGCCTCGGGTCTTTTCAATGCCTTCTCTGTGACACACTGTTCTCCTTTCCTGGAAACCAGGCCAGTGCCTCACCCTGTTCTCCTTGCAGAAATCAAGCCCTGTGCCAGTGCTCTAGCTTCTCTGCATCTACTCTTTGGAGGGCAGAACAAACTCTTCCTCTGCCCTCTGTGAACGGTCCTCCTGAAGATTTCACCTTCATCCTTGCTGCCGCCTCTGCTGCAGCCAGGTTTGCTCACATCCTGCAAGATGCTGAGCACCTCGAAAAACAGCCGCCGCCGGGGAGCGAGGAGAGCCCCAGAGCCAGCGCTAGGTTCCTGCCCTGTCACGCCATTTCCGTGGCTCTTGCTGGTGGCACCTGGCTTTCCCCACCGAGGGCCCGGCCACCGCCACGAGTGTGCCCCAGACAGGCAGCTGCCTGCTGCTGTCAGAAGAGTTTGCCACCCCCACCTTCTTCTAGCCACAACCAGCTGTCACAGGCACTGGGGTTTTCTCCAGTGACTAATTTGCCTGTGTTTATGCCAACACCAAACACATAATTGTCTGTTTAACAACGCGGGTGAGGAGGGAGTCTGGCTGCTTCCTCGTGCTGTAGGGATCAGACCAGCACTTTCCTGATGGCAGCACCCTCCGGTGTTAAACCTTCTCAGTGATAAATCCCCTGTCATTGAGGATAGCAGGTCACCAGTAAGAGTGAATCGAGAGTGGGGATCATTGTTACTTCTATCCCCAAAGCTGTATAGCGAGCGTGCAGGAGAGCAGGTGTGTAAAGCAATCAGAACAGCTTGTGCTTTTATTACAAAAGGAAATGCTTCTTTTGTAGAGGGGAAAAGCACGTCAGATTACTATTATAAGTAATTGCTCAACGCTCCCTACCTTTACGTCATTGCTGAAGTAGACGGTCGTTATCTCTGCATCCCTGTTTGGGGTCTCCTTTCAGTGGACGTGTGTCAGTGACGGGGACAAGCCCGTGGCCCTCCCAGCTGGCTGAGCCCTGGAGGAGACAGGATGGTGAGCTACACGGGCACGCGAGCCTCCAAGTTCTTCCCCCTCAAAATCTCCTCACCTCCCACCTCTTTTATCAGCTGCTGACAAGACTTGCCATGTGTGTAGGCAGCTCCCAAGCTTACAAGATGATTCCCCGCTCCCCGCACCTCCATCCGTGAGCGCATTCAGGATTTTGTTGAGGGGTGGGGGAGCGCAGCGTTCCTCCGTCTCAGGCCTGCTCTGCAAGGGATGCGCCATGCTTTCAGAGAGCTCCGTGTGGTAACTCTCTCCCAGGATTTCACATGACAGCATCTTCCCTGGAAAGTCACAGCAGGGAGTGGAAGATTGCTGTGCTGTGTATGTGGGTGTCAGGAGGGAGCAGAGTGGGATGGGGAGATGGAGGGGAGAGGAGGCGTAACCGCAGAGTAAACCAGAACAATCCTCTTGGAAGGGCCTTGAATTTCTGATCCCAGGGCTCCCATCTCCTGCCTTTTGCTCTTCATTTAAAAGAATGTCAATCCTTGTTAAGTCCAGCAGAGGAAAAGGGAGTCAAGCAGAATCATCTCTTCCTTCCCTGAACACATCTCAGGGGACCGTGAGAGGCAAACAGAACATGAACTAACTAGATCAACCCAGAAAGTGTGTCCAGATCTGCACACTGGGGAGAGCCCTCCCCAGCCACTGGTGTCTTCCCTGGAGAGACATCAATGGCTGTTAATGACATCTCCATCTGAGAAATGATCAGAGTGCATGTCATTACAAACCAGTGCTTCCCCAGGGCCCTGGCAGAAAATGACCCCAACGAGCTTCAGTTCTTGACTACACAGCTGCTACCTCCTCAATGCAAAGCATCCCTGACCACAGATCTCAAAGCTCTCAGGGTTAAGCTTCGCTGAACCCCTCTGACAGACCAAGGCTGCCATCCCCACGCTGTGCACAGGGAAGCTGGGAGCACGAGAGGAGGAATTAAGGGAGGCCCATGTGCTCCTGCCATGACTCTTCAGGGCATGGAGCTGGGATAAGACCCCCCCACTGCACCTCAGAGACCTTTAAAACTACCTTTGTGCTACTTAGGTCTGTCTGTCCCTCTCACCTTCATCTTGATGCTGTGACTACAGCAACCTCTCAGGTTTGTCTGCAAGGTGTCACAGCATGTGCCTGGCCGTGCCCTGTGGTGGGTCCTCAGGAAACAGACCCTTGAAACTGTCACCTGCATTTTGGCTGGTGACTCCTGATGCATCTGGATCCCTTTAACAGCCCTGGCTGTCCCACCCAAGCAGGGCCAAAGGTCTCAACCTGCCCAGCAAGACCAGAGCTGAGTCATTCCAGAGCGTCCCTGCCTGGCAATAAGGAAGAATTCCTGGTGTAAAGCTGTTCCTCTCCTTTCCCCATTTTATCACGTCTGTGGCTACTTCAGAAAGCAGCACCATGAGCTGGATTTTCTCTAAACTCCATCTGCCCTCAAACATAGCCTGTGTCCCACAAATAAGCACCCATCCCTGCCTGGGTAAAGAGGGAGAAACCCTGAGGAGACCCACGTACTTCTAGAGAAAACAGTCTGTTCCAGGGAGGGGTTCACACCTCAGTGCCAGAATGACCTGAAGGTTTCAGGCAGACTAAATCTTCGTGTGTCCTGAAATAGCTGTTTCAACGTTCCCCTGCGTCCTGCGGGCCAGGGACGAGAGCAACAGGCAGTTATTTACCATACCTGTGATCCCTGGGTGAGCAGGAAAGGGGGGGCAGGCAGAGGGGACACGGTAGGTCGCCAGCGTTTCTATTTTATCGGCTGCAAACCAAAGCCGGCACGCCTGCCTGCCAGCGCCCCACCGCAGCAATACTCCCAGCCACGGCACACCCCAGTCCCTCCATGCAAATACTCCCAGTCTGACAGCCCAGTTTCACAAGCCCTTCCCGGCAGCCAGCCTCTGCTTTCACTCTCTGAATTACGAAGGGGAGTTTTCATTACATCACCAGAGGCTCTTCCTCCTTGAAGCCAGTGACCAAGCTGTTACTCTGCTTTGCAGGGGCTTTTTGGGGTGTGGGTGGCAGGGGTATTTCTCTGAAAAGTAGCCCCGTGCCTCCCAAAGGCAGATCCAGCCCAGCCCAGCCTGCCCAGCTGCTCCATCCAGGCTGGGAACAGCACCAGGCAGTGCAGGTTGGCTCCAGCTGGTGCCTGGACAAAGCACGCCCCGCACTGCTGCTGGAAGCCTTCCTGGAAGATCCGGCAATTTCAGGCGGCTTTAAAAATCGCCTGTGCCAAATACTGCCCTGATTTAAGCAGCGGGGTCGGAAGTCAGCAGTCTTCCAGCTTTCTGCCAGCGTAAGCAAGAGCAAATTTGCCTATCGGAGCTGGGATTTGCGGAGCAGTTCACTGAAGCGTTTGAATCCCCCCCCTCCTTTCTATTTTTTTTGGTGTGTTCTGTTTATCTTTTCAAATAGCCCTCAGTTAAACGGTCAGACTGGTGACAGGTTTCCCTGCAGCCCTAGGGAGAGGCTGAGCTGATCTCGCTCCTAATCCGGTGACTTTCCAATCAGCTTCTTCCCTCCACCCCCCCTGCTTCCGTGCCCTCTCCTTCCCAGCCTCAGGTCCTGGCTGGGTTGGTTTTTTTTCAGTTTGAATCAAAACAAACTACTGGGTTCAAACTGCTCCCCAGTCAGGAACACGCTGAGCAGGAGCCTCTGCTCCTGGCAAGGGCTACGGAAACTTGCCACGGAGAAACACCTCGGCCATGCAGAACTTGTTTTCAAGTAGATGGTATGTCTGGACCACGGCGAGGTAAGGACAGTTAGAAGTCTGTATCTCTGAGCTCCATAAAAGCACTGAATTCCCTCAAACATATGAAGACTAGCAAGGAGTCTGCGCAGCTCAGGAGCAGGGAAGTTGGCTCTGAAGTCAGCGTGAGCCCCACAGATTTACCCTGGCCTCCCCCAGCCCTGTTTGTATCGTGATTCCTCATATAAAGGAACGAAGAGTCATTTCTGCCCCATCAGCACGTTGTGAGCTGATGCCTTTCCCAGGGACTCCAGATGGTTTTGCTCTCTGTCTCTCTGTTTGTGTCTGCACTACTGGTAATTCAGGCCTGTCTCACATTAGCTTTTGAGATGAAACCTGCCCACAATTGGTTACAGTCTGTGCTCTTGCGCTGCAAAGGACGTAGGGCTGAGCTGTCAGCGCGCTGTCTGGGAGATCCATCCCACACACGAGTCCTGTTCAGGTTTCTCCATTTCAGTCAGGAGTGTGGTTTTTCTAGTGAAATCATCAAACCAAGACAGTCTTTGCTACAGATGGGTAGTGACAGCCATTTAAAGATGCCTCATACCTGGCTCATCTCAGTCAGGTACAGCCAATTTCAATATAATCTTCTTTTACACCAGTACACCACCTCTCCTTTCTTTCTCTGGCCTTCCTTTCCCACCAGTGAAACGGGGAGAGGATCCTTTCACTCTGGGAGCTCCACCTCACAAGTGTCAGAGAAATGCTAAGCATCTTCACGCCTGCCCATGACCTGCCAGGGACCACAGCTCAGCCACTCACACCGCTCAGGGGCAATGCGCTCCGCAGACACCCTTGTAGCATCCCTGCCTGCCTTGGAGCAGAACTGTTTGGCTCCCTTGCTAAATTAGCTTGCTAATAACAGGGTTCTTGATCCCAGGCGGGAATGTAACACTCTGAGGCCAATCCTCAGTGTGGTCCGAAACTTCCAGCTGGGCCAAAGCCATGTGTATTGTGGCAGGAATGCTGGAGCACAGCAGAGGTGAGGGAGAGCTGACAAATGTCTGGGGAACATAAGGCCTAGGGAAGGGCTTGGGTGCAGCAGGCACCTTGGGATAAGCACTAAGTGAGGGTGTATGGCAGGCACAGAACTAATGAAGAAAAGCGCAGGGAAGGTAACAGGAGAGCTGAAGGGTATTAGAAGAGAAGGAAGCTTCATTTGTGCGCTCTTATGCAGGTGATTTACTCCCTCTGTGCCTTCACTCACCCACCCATCAAATGGGAAAGCATCATCATTATCTCTGCTGCACAGACAGGCACGGGGTCTTTGCCTAGAGCAAGTCAGGCAGCGCGAGCACCGAAACCCAGGTGCTTTCAGCTGTCAGCGTGGGTTCGGTTTGCTAAACCTTGTTCTCCATCCCAGAGGCACCGAGTGGGGCCCTCGGCAGCCAGGAAGGAGCCTGGTAATAACTATGCAAATAGGCTTTGCTGAGAGAAATGATTTCAGGAATGGCGATAGCTGGGAGAGAGTGATGAAGCCACACTTGTCACATGAATAACTACAGTCTGTCCAGTCAGAAGCTGACAGTCTACAGGGAAAGCAGCCCCTTCTGTGCCGATTTAACGTGCACTTCACAGACACAGCAGATCTTTCTGCTTCGCCTCCCCTGCATAATAAGAGGCAGTGTCCTTCCCGTCAGCTTGTCTGCCTTTGAACGGGAGACGAGGTTGGCAGACCCCTGTGGGCATGGGGGAACCCTGGAAGGAAATGGAGGCTTTTAAATTTCTGCATGACTGCAGTAAGAATGTAGGTGATAGTTTCAGTGCCTCTGTACGAAAGAGGCTAAACCCTGCACTCAGGGAGAGTCCCTGGGTGAGCAATCTCCACACGACGCTCCACAATTATTACAAAGGAGGGCCACGCAGCGAGAGGAATGAATTTAGAGGGGGCTTCTGCCATTATAGACCACCCTCTCCAAGAAATGTGTTAAAAACCCAAACTGTCCCAGGGGGCACAGCCCTCCACTTACCCCTAGGAGACTGCCAAGCCTCTTTGCAACCCACCATTAGCTCCAGGCCTGGGGGAAGCCTCCGGCTGGCTGAGGCCGGCAGGCGACGATGGCCCAGCCCAGGGTGGGCAGCGATGCTCTGGGGAGCCCTGCGGCCCTGTCAGCGCTGAGGGTGGGATGCCGGGAGCAGCCAAGGTGCTGAGGGGCAGCAGGCCGGGGGTGCTGCGGGGAGCCGGGCTGTGCTTCAGAGCCACTTGGGACACCGCTGCGGCGGGACGGGGACGGGGACAGGAACGGCCACCGCCACACCGGAGCCCGGGGGCTTCGGGCCTGCCTAGGGGGGGCGCTGCCCGCAACCAAAATGGCGGCGCCGGTGGCCGCGCCGGGCGGGGCGGGGCGCCTGCGCAGTGGGCGGGGCGGGGTACTGCCCTCACTCGGCTCCGGGGCCGCTGTCGTTGCAGCGCGGCGGAGGCAGCGCCCGGTGGGACGCGGTTCCCGGAGCCTCCTCGTCTCCGGAACGACCGCCGCGACGCCCAGACCCCCCGCCGCGGGCGGACACCGTCGACTGGCAACCGCCGCCCCGGCAGCCATGGGCTCCGAGCGGGACTCCGAGTCGCCGCGCTCCTCCTCTATCCACTCGGCCGCCGCCAAGTGCCCGAAGCCCGGCCGCCGCCGCCGCCTCTCCTTCCAGAGCGTCTTCTCCGCCGCCGCCGCCTCCGCCGCCGGCGGCCGCCGCCGCGCCAAAGCCGAGCCGCCTCCCGCCGCCCCGCCGCCGCCTCCCGCCGCCCCTCCGGCCCCGCCGGCCCCACCGCCGCCTCCTCCTCCGCCGCCGCCTCCCGAGGAAGCGCCGGTGGTCCCGGAGGGTGGCGGCGAAGAGGAGCTGGAGTGCCCGCTGTGCCTGGTGCGGCAACCGGCGGAGAACGCCCCGCGGTTGCTGTCGTGCCCGCACCGGTCGTGCGGGGCCTGCCTGCGGCAGTACCTCCGCATCGAGATCACCGAGTCCCGCGTCAACATCTGCTGCCCCGAGTGCAGCGAGCGCCTCAACCCCGCCGACATCCGCCGCCTCCTCCGCGACTCCCCGCACCTCGTCGCCAAGTACGAGGAGTTCATGCTGCGCCGCTGCCTCGCCGCCGACCCCGACTGCCGCTGGTGCCCGGCCCCCGACTGCGGGTGAGTGCCGGAGGGGGGACGACGTGGTGTCCCGGTGGGGTGCTGCCCCCTCCGTCCTGGGACAGCCTGGGGAGGTGGGGGACCCGCTGTCCCCGTAGGGTGCTGTCCCATCTACCCTGGGACAGCCTGGGGAGGTGGGGGACCCGCTGTCCCCGTAGTGTCCCGCCCATGCTGGGACAGCCTGGAGATGGAAGGACCCACCGTCCTGTAGGGTGCTGCCCCATCCATGCTGGGACAGCCTGGAGATGGAAGGACCCACCGTCCTGTAGGGTGCTGCCCCATCCATGCTGGGACAGCCTGGGGAGGTGGGGGATCTGCTGTCCCTGTAGGATGCTGTCCTATCCACCCTGGGACAGCCTGGGCAGATGGGGGGGACTCGCTGTCCCCGTAGGGTGCTGTCCCATCCATCTGTGCTGGGAGAGCCTGGGCAACGTGGGGCCCTGCTGTCCCCACTGGGTCCTGCCCCGTCCATCCATCCTGGGATAGCTTGGGGAAGGAAGACCCCTGCCCTAGTGGGATGCTGCTCATCCCCACCAGGTCCTGGGGATGGTATCTTACTCACTGTCCTGCTGCGGTACTGCCTATCCCCACCCATGTCCCAGGACAGCGCAGGGAGGGGTGGCTCACCCCCGGTGGGGTTCTGCTGCTCATACCGAGTCACACAAAGAGCCCTCATTGCAGGTGTTCTTTGCTTGCTTGTCAGCAACCTCTTCAGAACAGTTGATGGGCCTTGAGTACAAAAACGACACCCTGTCTATCCCTACTGCCTTGCTAGAGCACCGAGATTTGACCTTGGGGATTGTGGAAATACAGACAAATTGGGTGTGAGTGATGGGACTTGAAGGGGCTTTTAGCTGAGCCATTGTTTCCCTAATTTAAAAGAAAGCTTTTTTTTTTTCTGCACAAATGGGAAGCGTGGAGTTTCCCTGCTGCACGTATCTCTGCAAGCCATGGGGGTCAGTGCATGGGGACACCCTGCAGCTTCCACGGTGGGGAAGGAGGTACCATAAATGGTCACTTTTTCCCGGTGAGGATGCGAATGCATGGCACAGAGTGATGTTGACTCATTATCCGTTGCTGAAGTGAGGAAACGTCTGTCTGTCCAGAAGTCAGCTCAGCCAAGCTTGATGACTTTATAGTTATCTGTGTGTTGCTTTCATTTTCTCTTCTCTTTTCCTTTAACTGAACTCTGTTAGGTTTCTATTTGAGCGTAAGCCGAAGCTGCCTGGAAAGGGGCTTTGTTCGGGAAACTTAGAGAAGTGCTGTGAAGTTTAGCTAGAACTCAGCTTGGATTGCAGTTGTGGGTAGCAAGAACATGAAAGGAAAGTCTGACCTAGTAGTCAGAATGGAAAGCGTGATGGGAGGGTTGTGAAGATTTAATCAGAGCGTTGTAATAGCCTTCCTATGCAAATCGGTTAACCTGGCTCAGGTTACCCGTTTCACGGCCTCTAAGCATCGCTATATAAAGGCTTATTTCTTCAGAGGGCAACATTAACAGCGAACAGCAGCTTTGCTCCTTTCTGAAGCAAAAGCGAGTGCTGGATCTTGATATTTCAGTAGCGCTGAGGACGAGATTGGGGAGATAGAGCAGGTTCTGCTGCCCACAGAGCAATACCAGAGGGAATGTCCCCGCTGTTAACCAGCTAGAGAAAATCCAGTTCCTGCTTACCGAATCTCAGCTCTTTGGCTGCTGTGATATTTATCTGTGCTCAGGAGAAGGTGTAAATACAACGTACGTCACCCAGGCTCTCTGGTTGGAAGGAGCTGGCCCAGAGGGCGTTGCCTCTTTGACAGCAACAGCCCGAGTCTGATCCGACCGTTGCTTTGGGGGGTTTGGGCAGACCGGTGTCGCGCACGGCTCTTCATCAGCCGGTTAGCAGGGAAAGCCAGGCGATGCGAAGGGGCATCCCCCTCTGAGCTGCCCAGCAGAAGCAAGAAGCGACCCCGGGGCTGTTGGAGACGAGGCGGCTCTCGGACCAGTGCTGCTGGTGTGTCTGTAGCACTCGAACAAAGGCTGTCGGAATCAGCCCTCCGGCAGGGAGAGGAATTAATCACCCTATTCATTCTTCCCAGCAAGCCTGTGTCGCTGTGCTGATGTAAAGTCAGGGTATGAATTATTTACAGCGGGCTTTCCCACCGTAGTAGTGCCAGTGATACCGAGCCAGAGCGGGAGCGTGGGGCTGGGGGCCCGGCGATGCTCCGCACTGGGTGTCACCCACCGCCGAGGCGATGGCGGCGAGGGGCTGCTGGGCGATGGCGGACAAAACGCTGGGTGTGTGGCGTGCGGCATCCTCTGCCTTCCACGCGTGCCGTACCGCAGTCTTTCGTAAATGAAAGAGCCTGGCTGTGCTGCCGGGGAGGAGGAGGAGGAGGACCAACACAACACGGGTGCGTGTTGCCATGGAAACGCTGGTCAATTGACGCGCCATCAATCGCAATACAAATCATTTTCTGTGTTTGCAGCTTTTGCTTTTTTTTAATTTTTTTTTTCCCCCGTTGCTACAATCAGGTGGCATCGCTGTCTAGTGTTTGTCACGCTGCACCTCTCCTAGAAGCTTGGGAGAATAACAGAACCTTTAGAGAAATGGAGCTGTGTAGGCTGAGCCCAGTGAATGAGGCTGGAGGCAACTGGTGAAGCTCTGGCTCCCACGGAGCAGCGAGAAGAGGGACGGAGGCAACTCGTGGCCATCCAAGGAGTGGGTTGGAAGTGGAGCTGTGTGATTCCTGGGGTCTGGGAAAGACACTCGCTGTTGTTGCCGCGTGGGGAAAAGTCAGAGTTTCCCTTTTCATCTGCTGGGTTCGAGCCTGGAAGTGACTGTTGGACACAGCGATGTGTCCGGGGTCAGGTGAAGAGGGGGTGTGTGTTGGCCGTCCAGCTCCTTGCCGTGGCTAATCCTAGGCACATCGCCTCAACAGCCTCCTTCTAGTTGACCTTGAATTCGGAGATGTGTTATTTCTTTCCCTAAGACAGCCATCAGTTTGTTTCCCCACAGCTGTGGGCTTGTTCACGATACTTGTCACTTCAGCTCTCAGAATAGAATATAAACGGTGACGATTTTAATTCCTCATAGGATTTGCTCCATTGTCTTAAACCCCTACGTTTTGAGTGAGGGGTTAATTTGGAGCATGGGGTTGCTTAATGTGTTACACTGAACTTTCCTAGCCCGCTGTTATGATTTGAAACAGCCGTGTGTCGTAACACAGCTGGTCAGATGAAGCTTTTTTTTTGGTTTTGGTTGTTTTTTATTTTTTGGGTTTTTTTTGCTGGGGTAGGTCTGTGGCTGTATGATAGCGGCAGGGTGAGGATGCTTAGTGGGATCTTCGCTAGACAAGATATGTAGGAGTAGGAGTCAACGTGGGTCGAGTTTGTCCCTCCCAAACCCCCAGGCCGTCTGTATCCCGCCTCTCCTCCAAAATTGGCTTCACGTGCAGGACCGCGCAGCGTTGATGCATGCGGAGACCTTGTAGTCGTGCCTCTCGGCCCTGCGCTCGTTGTTTCTTTGGCGATTATGTCGTACCCTGGCAGGATGAAGTTGCTCAAACTCCCACGGGATATGAATCATTGTGGTGTGACACATTCAGCGGTTCTCACGCTGCTGCCTCTGAGAAGAGGCAATACAACTTGAGCTACACAAGCTCTAAATATAAAACCTTAAATAGGAGTTATTCTCCTCTGACCGCTGACAAAAATACTGAGGATGAACAACAAAAATACCCTTTGCCGTACTGGTGTGGCAGAACTGGAAGGCACTTCTGGAATTGCTCAATTCAGCCCCTGCCAGTGGCAACAAGCTCGTCCGAGATGACTGTAAGTCAGATTTCCTAGAGCGGTGCTCGGTGGTGCTGCTTCGACTTTTGTGTGCACAGCCCGCTTCCTTCTGGAAGTGTCACATTACTGCCAGAAGAAGTGAGCTGGTTGAACCTGCCCTCCTTCTCTTGCACATTCAGTTGGTTTTACTCAAGTTTTGGCTCTTTAAGAAAGGAAATTCTGTGGAGATCAACAAGAGCTTGCTTCTTGAGATCACTACGCATGGAAAACCCCCGTTGTTCTGCTTTTTTAGAATCACTCAGTTGATAGAAGTGCCCAGGACAACCTCAGCTTTCCTAGACTCCACCAGGCCACATAGCAGCCACCCATATACCTGTCCTAAGGAACTGCGGTATGTGTGTTTAGCTGAGGGTGCCTGGAAAGAGCAGCGTGAGCCTGTCCTAGGAGCTCGAATGGGCAGAAACAGCAAGCTTTTAGCTGGGCATACCGGGCAAGACAGATCTGGTCTGTGTGAATTGACAGTGAGAACTGCCAGCAGTTATTGAGGAGAGAATTCAATATTGTAAGCTGTCTGTATAAAAGGTATCTGCCCCAAGTAACCCAATTAGCACTACTTAATTTCAGGCCCTGCGGTGCAAGCCACAGGACTGGAAAGAGCAGGAATTTGTCTAGCGTGCAGGCTGCTGTGCCGACAGCGATCAGAAGTCAGATGAAGGAAATGAGATGGGAGAGGTGGGCTGACGGCCTGCTCTGCTGACTGCCCCGCAGGGCGGCGGCGCTGCAGGCTCCAGGGGTGAAAGCGCGCGTCGCTCGGCGTAGCCGGGGACCTCGCTGCAGCAGCTCCTCAGCCAGCTGTTTCGAACGGAGCAGCTCAGGCAGCGACAGCCTCCCCTGCTGCCCCTAGGCAGGCTGAGTTGAAAGGATCGCTGGACTGTGGCTTGATAACTTTGTCTTTTACTAATTCAGCCGGTGTCTTCCTTCCCCAGTTACGCGGTTATTGCCTACGGCTGTGCCAGCTGCCCCAAGCTGACCTGCGAGAGGGACGGCTGCCAGACGGAATTCTGCTATCACTGCAAACAGATATGGCATCCCAACCAAACCTGCGACATGGCCCGCCAGCAAAGGGCGCAGACGCTCCGAGTACGGACCAAGCACACGTCAGGCCTCAGTTACGGACAGGAATCCGGGCCGGGTATGGGTTCACCCAGGTTTTTTGGGGTTTTTTTTTGGTTACTCAGTGCTGCAGTTATACTTGTGAAGCTGAGAAAGAGCCACCTGCAGGCAAACCCCCCTCCTGTCAAAGCAGGGGAGTGTTGGTGCCCTGCGGGGAACGCTGCTGCGTGGCACAGCTGAGGGTCTCCAGCAGCCACAGGTGAGAACAGCCGTGAAGCTCAGTCATTTCCCCTTCGTACATGCGTTAGAACAAATCCGCTGGGCTTCTCCAAGAAGGCAGAACAGATCAGTAAGTGACGACGTGCTTTGGGTCGTTCTGCGTCACGGCAGCTCGGCCGCCCCAGCTAGGCTTGTGGCTCTTTTGATCTCAGATGTTCTCGCTTCTTGCTGAGCTAAACCCTGAACAAACAGGCGCTTTTTACCCTTGCAGCTTCAAATTTGCCATCTGCGGTAGTAGAAAGTAGCATTCATGCCTAGCTGAGCCTCGCTCTGTGCGCTGTTAGGTGTTAGTAGTGCCAGGTACGGAAGAAATGCCAGGTACAGAAGAAATGCCAACCCACAGGCTCCTACGCTGCCTGGTAGGAGCTGCTGTGTCTACGGGGTTAGTGTTTGTTAAAAATAACTGTATTGACTCTGGAAGTGGGCAGTAAGGCCATTTCATAAAGTCCCACCCTACCCCAAAAAACCAAAACACTCTGCTTTTCCTTCTGTGTCAGGCGTTTAAACGTTAATACCCTGCTTAGAATGGAGCTGTTGTGGGTGGCTCGGAGGTGGCTTAGTGGTATGCGGAGGTTCAACATGCCCCAGTTAGAGGGCCCTGATAATGGACAGCATAGATACTACCACAGCCTGTGGTACAAACCAGCAAGCAAAAAATAGTTTCTGAGTTTTTTTCATCCTTTTAAAGGAGATCCCTGCCAGAAAGGGCTTAGCACTTAGCCACTGAAAGGGAGGTTCTTGAGACAGTGGTTTTTCCCCACCCTGTTCTTGCTGGATTCAATATAGTGATTAATAAGGTGTGAGCTGGTCTCAGCAGCTGGATTTCATATTGTCGAGTGTTGCAGAGGCTGCCAGCAAAGCCCTGAACCGCTGCGCTGCCATTGCGTAACTGCGATCAGATGATGCTTGAGGTTAAGGAAGAGATGAAGGACCCTCGTCCCGCTCTGCCAACAGCAAACTGGGGACTGGGCAGCCTCTGCACTGGGCTCCCGTGTGTGGCTGCAGACCCCGTTCCCCTTTTGGCTGCTTTGGAAGGCCAGGTTCGGCGTTTGTGTGATGCCTTGTTCTCCCGAGCGTTGTGTCATTCTTGGCCCATGAATCACCTCGGTGGAGCAATTTAGTAATGGTTCGTCCTTAGGCTGCTGCCTTGGCTAGCACAGGGCAGGTATGACTTGTTCCCAGCGTTTAAGCATGTTGTGGAGTACATCCCGTTCAAGGCTAGAATAAGCTTTTAAAGTGACTGTTGTTCTCAGTCCCTGCTGTCCAGGCAAATGGCTTCGGTGGGATCTGTCTCGTCAATATTCTCTTCTTGCTCTGAAGACAAACTAAAGGCAGAACCATCCCCGCTGTGTCTGTGATTGGCAAAGGTGTTCTGCCCGCTCGGGAAACAAGGGTTTCAATCCGTAACGAGATCCCCCTGCGTGATTCTTCATACTCGCAGCAGAGAGTCCAACTCACTCCTGTGCTTCCTCCCCGTAGCTGATGACATCAAGCCGTGTCCGCGTTGCAGCGCTTACATCATCAAGATGAACGACGGGAGCTGTAACCACATGACCTGCGCGGTGTGTGGCTGCGAGTTCTGCTGGCTGTGCATGAAGGAGATCTCGGATCTGCATTACCTCAGGTGAGGGCGGGAGCAGCACCCCTGGGTTCCTGCCAGGGGGGTAGCACACGCCTCTCTGAGGCTGGCTGGAGACCTTCAGTTCGTGCGTTCGCCTTTCACCCTCCTTCCTCTCCAATCAGTCAGTAAAATCATCTTTTCCCTGCCCCAAAGATCTGAACTTTCTCCCCACAGGACACTAGGAGGATGCTTTTCCACACCAAGAAAAGCTCCTCCTGCTACAATTGCATTTGAGAGCTCTTAGCATACTGGATGTTAAACGTAGTCCCAGTAGTGCGATAATCACCTTGATGAGCAAATTATTCTTGATGGGGGAAGAGGGAGATTTTTTGTGCGTGTTGTCTATCCATTTCCGAAGCTTTGGGTTTTCTTCATGTACAAGTTGAACTTGGGGTTCTCAGGAACACTTAGGAACGGCTGTGGTGTTAATGTAATTATTTTTTTTCCCTTCCATTAAGCCCCTCTGGCTGTACGTTCTGGGGCAAAAAGCCATGGAGTCGTAAAAAGAAGATTCTCTGGCAGCTGGGCACGTTGATCGGCGCTCCTGTAGGCATTTCCCTCATTGCTGGCATTGCCATTCCTGCTATGGTCATTGGCATCCCTGTGTATGTCGGGAGGAAGGTAAGTGTGGAGAGGACAAGGTTGGAGCTGAGACATCTGGGGCTTTTGGGGCGTTCTCTGTTCTCGAGGCATCTGACCAGAAATTTGGAGCTGATATGAAGGGTGGATCTTTTCATAGAGCCAGAATTCAGTTGTCTCTTCTAAACCTTATCTTTTGGGCTTTTTGTGAGGAGAGGGAAGGTGGTGGCTGATAGCCCTTCAGGCTGAAGTCCTCTCAAATGCATTTTGCATTGCTCTTGTCCCTCTGCCTGAAACCAGGAGCACCCAAGGAGAAACCTGGTCCCTTTTGAACACATCCTGTGCTGATGGGCTCTATGGGACAGTGGCTGGACCCTGAGCATCACGTTTTGGCTTGCATAAGTCACTTGTGTGTTTCGATGCTGACCTGCTGTCCCAAACTGTGTGGTGCTGTTGTGTGTCTGTGCTGATAAAGAGGCACAGAGAGGGAAGAAATGGCTTCTCAGCACTGTGTTTGTAGCTGCTGCTTTTTCTTAAACACAGTCCCACTTGCTAGATCTGATCTGTGAGGAGTTCTGTGGTCGAGGTGAGGTTCTTTAAGGGCTAATGCAGCTGACAAGGCTGTAAAATCACAGGTTTATTAATGTCTTCTGCTGGTGTTTGCCCATGGCCAAGCTCTGTTTTCACCTAGTGCTTCTCCTTCCATCAGATCCACAGCAGGTATGAGGGAAAGAAAACCTCTAAGCACAAGAGGAACTTGGCCATTACTGGTGGGGTCACCTTGTCTGTCATTGCCTCTCCAGTCATCGCTGCTGTCAGTGTTGGTAAGTGGGCACAGTCCCTTTCCCTTCTGGTGGGCCAGTAGTCATGGAAACAAGCGGGTAGCCCAGCCCTGTGAGACAAGGGTGGCCAAAGGGCAGTTTGCAGACTGCTGCTCTGTGCCCCTCTGGGCACATCCCTCCATTTCTCACCCAGGCTGCACGTCCTCATGCGCTGGAGTTGGCCTGGGACCAGCACAGGGCTTGTCTGGATCACCAGTTGCCTGTGCCACAGCCCGTAGCGGAGCCCCTTGACACACAGAGCTGCCTCTTCCCCATGGACTGGTTTGGTGGCTGGTGTCTTGGGGGTTCAGCTGAGGCTGTCTGCGCTCTTGGGGTTCCCTCGTTCTGCACTGCAGCAGCGCAAATGAAGGGCTCCTCCACTGTCTGTCTGCAAAGTTGTGAGCTGGGACAGCAGCATAAACACAACTGAAAGAGCCCCTACCCCAGGAGTCCTTTCTGGACCTTTCTGTCTGCCCAGCACAGCTCAGCCTTAAGCTCCTCTTAACTCAGCACACCCCGCTCTCCAGGTATTGGCGTCCCCATCATGCTGGCCTACGTCTACGGTGTCGTGCCGATCTCGCTGTGCCGAGGCGGTGGCTGTGGCGTTAGCACCGCCAATGGGAAGGGCGTGAAAATCGAGTTTGATGAAGATGACGGACCGATCACAGGTAACGTGATCACTGCTGGAGCGAAGAGGGTGAAGCAAGACCCTGTCGCTGCCTTTCCTAATGAAACGGTAGGGGGTCTTCACATTTCCCAAACCTGAACGTTTGTCTTTGGCTAGAAGCAGTTATTTGCTTCAGTCTTCGGGCGATCAGCTGTGTGGCTCTCAAAGCAAAGTCTCGGCTCTTCCTTGCCCTGGCCGAGGCAGGGAGGCGGTCTGAGACGAGCCACGTGCTGCCGGCTGTCTCACCGCCAGCTCTGCCAGCGCCATCGCAGCCGGACGGTTTGCTGATTCCCGTTCCTGTTCTCTTCTTCCCCCGCAGTGGCCGATGCCTGGCGAGCCCTGAAGAACCCCAGCATCGGCGAAAGCAGCATTGAGGGGCTGACCAGCGTGCTGAGCACCAGCGGCAGCCCCACCGACGGGCTCAGCGTGATGCAGGGCAACTACAGCGAGACGGCCAGCTTCGCCGCCCTCTCGGGTGGCACCCTGAGCGGGGGTGTGCTCTCGGGAGGCAAGGGGAAGTACAGCAGGTAACCGACCTGATGGGCAAGAAAAGGGTAGGGGCTCCCAAGGCCTGGGTTGGTTGAGCAGGCTTAGCTGGGGGAGCTCTCCAGGACTGCGAGTGATTTCTTCTTTGAGTTGCGTCCTTGTATTTTCACGTCTTGGTCTGTTGTAAAACAACGAGTCCCAGCAGATCAGGCTACTGCTGGAGTCAGGGCTAGGCTGGTTCTTGCAAGAAGGACAAAAAAATAAGTTTCTGTCCCTACTGAGCTCCTTGAAACTGCAGAGCTGATGCTTCAGGTTAATTGGGAACAGCGCAGAAATGCCTGCGTGGCCTGCTTAAAGATCTTCCAGTCCTCTTATCCCAGCCTAGAGGCTTTGATGCTTCCTCTTCTCCAGTGGCCTACAGCAAGCAAGGTCACTGCTTTCCAAGTCAGGAGTTTACACCACAGTTTCCCTCTGAACTTGCCTGTGAGTCAGTTTGCTGGGTAATTAGAGACGCGTGTTGATATGGCAGCCAGGATATAATCATGGCTCTGTGCGAGATCTGTGGAAATTGGTTCTTCGCAGGAATTGTGTGAGTCATAGATATAAACACAACTTCACCTTCGTCACAGAAAACAGAATGGGTTTACCTAAATGGAGCCAAAAGTGAGATTAAATGAGAACCACCATTGGGGTTAAACTCTCTGGTGCCGAGCTGTGCCAGCACAGAGGTCTTCTTGCTTTCCTTTGATAAACAGTGACTGGCTGGTGCCCCCCGGGGACCATCTAAGGCATTTCTGAGGAATCCTCTTCTTTCCTGCAGGCTGGAAGTTCAGGCAGATGTCCAGAAGGAGATTTTCCCCAAAGATTCAGTCAGCCTGGGGGCTATCAGTGACAACGCCAGCACTCGAGCCATGGCTGGTTCCATCATCAGCTCCTACAACCCCCAGGACAGGTAGGAGAACATGTGATGGTGAGAAGAGTGTTGATGGCGGGCGTCCTGGAAAAATCTGTGCTCTGCGAGGTGCTGCTGTGGGTGGTGAGATGGCTGTGGTTGCACCAGCCTGCTCTTCTGTAGCTGGCGAGTAGATTGATCCTTTTACTTGGGAGCAGCTTGTGTGTGTAATGTAGAGGCTGAGGAGGGGATCTGCAGCCCAGGACCCTCAAGGTCTGTTCCTGGTTGCTTGTGGGGACTCTGGTGCTTTCCCAGTTCAGTTTCTGGCTCAGCCTGGGGAGGATCTTGGCTGCTGTTAGGAAGACTCAAGGAGAGCAGCAAGTGCTGCTGTTTCCCAGATGCTGTGGGGTGATGAGCAGCGTCTTGCTCATGTTTGCGAAATGTGATCCACCCAGCACAGTGATGCAGTGTCTGGTGGTGAACCAGTTGAACCCAGTAAGCGTACCCAGTAACGCAAGGGTGCTTATTTCTGCAGGGAGTGCAATAACATGGAGATCCAGGTGGACATTGAAGCCAAACCAAGTCACTACCAGCTGGCCAGCGGCAGCAGTACAGAGGACTCTCTGCACGTCCACACCCAAATGGCAGAGAATGAGGAAGAGGAGGAGGAAGAGGACGGTGAGCAGGAGCAGACGTGTGAACACCAAAGCTGTGAGCAAAAAGACTGCATTGCCAGCAAAACCTGGGACATCACCCTGGCTCAGCCTGAGAGCATACGGAGTGACCTGGAGAGCTCCGACAGCCAGTCGGACGACGTGCCAGACATTACCTCGGACGAATGCGACTCCCCCCACTCTCAGACTGCAGCAGGCTGCCCCCAGACCCCCAAAGCTAGAGGTGCTGAGAGCCCAAGTGCCCACCTGAGCCACTGTGCCCAAGCCGAGGGCTGCAGGCTGGATGAAATGGTTAAACTGGAGTGCATCGAAGCCAGAGTATGAAGTGGCCTCCTGCTGAAGAGCACACTTGCTGTCATTGCATATTTTGGGGCAGGGTTGTGTCCGTGTTGGCTTCTGTGTGCAATTCTCCAGCTGGCTCCCTAGCCTCGCCTCGGGGAGTTGCTGTTTCTTACATGACAAAAAAGAAAAAGGAAAAAAAAAAAAAATCCCCTGCCCTCTTTTTGTTTTAATTTATTGGTTCAAGCTCTGTGAGGTGTGTAAGAGTGTAAATATGTACGTGTGTCTGTATGTCTGCAAACATCTTAAGGGACTATTTGAATAAAGACTCTGGTTGTCCGTTCGCCTCGCATCCAGCTCATCCTTTCTGAAGATGTACGGTGAAATTCTCTGGCTGCCTTTGCCCTTTGCTCAAGCGTTTGTAAACGCTGCCCTAGCCCAAGGCATGGGGAAAACAGGAGCATTTCCTCTTCTGCCTTTAGAAAGTGGGATGTGACAGCCTTGTTCTGTCTTGAGGGGCCGGACCTGCTTTGTCCTGGAGCTGTAGCAGGGAGAGCTCTCTCATCTCCCCCCCCTCCCTGTGCGACAGGGCTGCGTACAGGTTAAAGGAGGGGAAGGATGGGGATTAACACTGTGCTGAGGCAAATTCCCAGCACTGCTGGGTGTAAGGGGTCTGAGGAGGCTGAGGGCTGGGCTGGTGGCTTAGGCGGGATGTTATTGTTATTCTGGTGAGAGGCCAGGAGCTGGCCCTGGACCAAGCCTTTCCCCAGACCAGTCCTAGGAGCCAGGGCCACATTGCTGGCCCTGGAATTAAATCGTTGGTGCCTCATGTCTGCAATGAGCTTTGCAGCGAGCATCGCTTAGCCAGGATCTCCCATGAGCAAGGGGGGGGAGCTCCCCAAACCCGAACTGGTGTGAGCAGAGCTGGGCTGCTGCTCTTGCAGCCACCTTGGCAAAGCCCTTGTCCCCAGCCCCTCTCAGTCTCTTGCTGTCAGTAACTTCCCTGGAAGCTTCATTAGGGCGATTGCCACCCAAGTGGCTCCTCTGAGTTGCCTTCTGGCAAGTTGGCACCAACCCTGACCCATCTGCTTTCCCCTCTCTCTGCAGGTACCCGATGGTGCTTGTCTCTGCCCTGTGGTCCAGCGACATCCCACCCTGAGGGGCTGCTCCTTCCCAGACCCTCAGCCCATGGCTTCAGACCTGTCTGCCCACATCCCAGCCTGCTGCCAGCGCTTTAGGGTGGACCGACCTGAGCGTGCTGGGGAGGTGGAGGTGGCAGGGATAGATGGGGAAGGGGATGAGGCAGCGTGGTGCGGCGTATCGGCACGGCATGGCACAGCGTGCCACGGCACGGCCACCAGCTCGGCAGCAAGGGGAGCACAGGGGTGGGGACAGGGCTGTGCTTCCCCTCGGAGGAGGCAGGCAAAGGTGGAGTTATCCCTTTGTTCATCTCAAGGAACTGGTCTGACAGGAACTGGACTGGCAGTGGGGTGCAGCAGGCGAGAGGCTCCGGTGGCCTGGTCCCAGTCCCAGTACTGCTCGGACACGTGGGGACCCCGATGGATCTGACTGCCAACCAGGGGGCTGAGGGCAGGGCAGACCCTGGGGGGGCACCGAGGGGCTCTGATGGCCTGATCCCAGCCTGGTGAAGATGTGTCGAGTGGGTGAGTCCAGGTCTGGCGCGGTGATCGCGACGGGAGGGTGCCCCTGCGCTGCCCTCCCGCAGGGAAACTGAGGCAGGGAGGGAGGGGAGCTGGGGGGCTCAGACGGAGTCAGGGATGGAGCTGGGCTGAGCACCCAGGGGCACAAGGAGAGCGGCCCCAGGGTGGGTCCCAATGGGGGAACAGCCCAGCTCCTGCTGCAGTCACTCCTCAAAGCATCGGGTGACGAGAGCCAGCGCCGGAGCTGTCGTTTACGGGCAGCTGCTTTCCCCAGAGCTTCCTCACCTCTCCGGGGAGCCCTGACCCTTTCCAGCCCCATCAGGGTCCCCTGTCCCCGCGGCTGCTGGCCCTGCACTGCCATACTGGTCCCAGGAGAGCCGGCTGGAGCGGTGGTTTGCATACCTGAGCTGCCGGCAGCTGCCACCACGTCGCCTCCTGCCAGCATGAGACATGTCCTCCGGGGCTGTCCCCAAATGCCCCGTGCCTATGCTGAGCATGGTGGGAGGGATGGCTCGGTGCTGGCCACCCCACATGGTGCAGCCTCCTTCCCCAACCCTCCTCTCCCCTCTGCCTCAGGCCACCTCGATCCCAGCAGCCACCAAAGAGTCCTCATGAAAACGGGCCTCATCCTCCTCATCATCGGGCACCTCAACCTTATCACTGGCGCCCTCGTCCACAGCACTGTCCTCCGCTTCATGGTTGACCCCCAGGATGCCATCTCCCTGCAGTATGCCATTGCCAACACTGCCTCCGTTATCTCTGCGCTGCTGGTACCACGGGGTGCAGGGTAGGGGGGTACTGGGGGATGTGGTGGGGCGTGAGGTGCATCTGGGGTGGACGTAGATGTGTGCAGGGTGGGCAGGGGTCGGGATGCAGGAGGATGCGGGATGGGTGTGGTGTGGACGCAGGGTGGGATGCAGGAGGATGAGGGATGGGTACTGCTCCATTTCCCCTTCCCTGCTCTAAATAAGCCTTTCTAGCACAAAACCGGGGGGGGGTTAAATGCACAGAGACTTGTTACTGGGTGGAGGCTGGGGAAGATGAAGCACTGCCCCCCATGATGCTGAATTCCCGGGTGAGCTTTCAGGGACAATGTCAACAGGGAAAGGGAACCGATGTCCCTGGGGCAGGCGGGTGCCGTGTGTCGCTGACCTCCCCGCGCTTCCTTGCAGACCATCTCCTGTGGAATAGCTGCCCTCATGCTGTCCCGCTACCTCGCCCCCACCACCCTCGTAAGCACCCCCAGCCCCGCAGCCCCTTCCCCAGCACCCGGCAGGCTGCAGCCATCCCCGTCCCCTCGCTCAGGGACCATCCCTGGGGAGGGACCCCGGCTGGGCGGTCGTGCAGGACCGTGGCTCACGGCGCTGCCTCTTCTCTCCCCTTCTGCAGAAATGGGCAGTTTTCACCCTGAGCGCCAGCAGCACCCTGGGCTGCCTGTCCTGCCTGCTGGGGCTGGCCGTCTCCATCGGGCTGACGCTGGGCAACCAGGGCCGGGCGCTGCTGGCCCCGTGCACCGTCACCCACATCGCCCTTGCCCCGGTCTCCCGCGAGTGCCCCTTCGATCCCACCTGTGTCTATGTGAGTCCCCAGTGGGCTGTGGGCTCACATGGGATGCCTGTCCTGGTGACGGGCAAAGGGTGGGGACCTCATGCCCCATGTCCCTGCAGAGCTCCACGCTGTCTCTCTGGGCCATCTCCCTCCTGCTCGACTCGGTGGAGATTGTCTTCGGCATCCGCTGCCTCCTGCTCACCATCGACCTCCTCCGCCTTGGCCGCTGCTGCCGTGGGGTGCAC
The DNA here is from genome assembly GCF_034619465.1 of Leptosomus discolor. NCBI lineage: Eukaryota > Metazoa > Chordata > Aves > Leptosomiformes > Leptosomidae > Leptosomus > Leptosomus discolor. Next base: position 5,352,576 of record NC_141419.1, read on the forward strand.
CGGAGGAAGGTGACTCCTGGTCCCTGGGCTCAGCACCGGATCGGTGCAGGGCTGGGACAGATCTGGCTGGGCTCAGGGGCTCTGGGATAGATGTGAGACTTGCTGACCCGAAGCTCTCGTGCTCATCCTCATCATCCTCTCTGGCTTGCAGGTCTCCTTGCAGGCAGCCCCTGTGGAGAGCCCTGACCCTGGGCAGTGCCTGGGCTTGCTGAGGCTGGACAGTGTGGAAACCGCCCGGTTCTGAGCAGGGTCTGGGGGGCGACCCCATGGATGTGCCCCGGCCAGCCCTGCCCTGTGACAGCACCCACACAGCCCCATGATGGGACCTGGCTGCCCCCCACCCTGGCTATCAGGTGGACGCATCCTCTGGTCACCACCAGCCAAGACACACGAGCCCATCCCCACGGCCTCAGGTCACCTGGGGCTGCAGGCAGGGAGGTGACTGTGCTGGATCCGGACCCTGCGAGGAGGAACTTTCCCCTCGGCGGCGTCGATGGCCCCTTTGCCGCCGCTGACTGCACTGACACAAACTTTATTCTGCAGGTATTAAAAGACCAGAAGCGTGTCCCCACCCCGCGGCCCCTGCCCATGCACCGGCTGTGGGGAAGGGGCTGGCCCAGCCCCGTGGCAGTGTGTGCATGCGTGAGGGGTACTGGGGGGCCCCCGAGCCACCGTGTCTTTGTCCCCTGGGCTGTGTCCCCACACCCACCGGAGATGCAGCTGTGGCTTCACCGCCAGCCTTTCCCACCGGGCTGGGTCGTCCCCCTGTTCCAAAACCCTGGTATTGGGGGGATCGTTCTTGCTCAGGGAAGACCCTGCCTCCACCTTTCCCCCAGTTTAGCCAGTGTGGGAGCCCCTCTGGTGATGGGGACTGTCCCTCTGGGCTCCCCCTTGCTCCAGCCTCAGCCAGGTTCCAGCTCTCTCCCCATGAGGGGCACAGCGGTGGGGACCACAGGGGCTAGGCAGGGGACATGGGCAGTGACCAGCTGCAGGATCGGGGGGTGGCATGGGGCCGTGGGGGTCCATGGGGGCTGTGGGGGGCTGTGGGGGTCCGCGGGGCTCAGAGCTGCGCCGCGCCGCTGGGGTCGCACTGCAGCAGGCGCACGATGGACGGGTCGCTCTTGGCACCTTTGATGAACTCCTCCAGCGAGAGCTTGCCTGCGGAGGGGGGGACACGGCTCAGCCCGGCAGCCACCACCCTGTCCCGGGTGCACACATGGGACTGGAGACCTCCTGGCATGCACCCCGGACACCCACCCTCCCGGGATGAGCACCCCTGGGGTCTGTTCCCCGGGCTGCAGGAGCACCCTGAGCCCCTCTGGCTGCCGGGGCTCCCCCCCAGCCACGCTGGCAGACGTGAGCCATTTAATCAGCGTGCGTGCGGCTCCTTCTAAGACCCCTGGATTTAGCCATGAGACCTTTCCCTTAATCCCCTCCATCTCCTCTCATTTACCATCATTATTAGTATCCATCTGTCGGAAGATTTTTTCCGTTCTTTTCTCCGGAGTCGATTCATCTTCAGGCATGTTCATCACAGAGGAGACCATTTTGTAGATGGCCTGGGAGAGGGAGACGGGGATGAGGGTGGGTGCCTGCCATCGCCCACCCGTGATGGGGGACAGAACTTTGGGCTTCGCTGCCCTGGGAACGGGGCTGGCGTTTAACACCCTCCCGCTGCGGTCAGGCTATGGGGAGCTTTAGCTCCCAGCACAGCCGGGGTGGATGCGAACGGCAGCCCCAAGGAAACAACGCAGCTGTGGGGGGCAGGCGGGAGGAGATGCCCACCGAGATGCCACCGTAATGGCCTCACGAGTCACCTTCCGATGCTGATGCCACTGGGCTGGGGCTGGGCAAAGAGAGCGTCTCCTGTCAGTCTGCCGACCACCCGTCCTCCCTCTGCCCCGGGGTGCTCGGGGACATCCGTGTGCCCCCAGCCCTCCACAGAGAGTGGAGCCAGTGGCAAGAGCCCCAGGATGGGGTGACAAAGGGGTGTCACCAGGACAGGGAAGGTCCAGGGGATGCCCAGGGGTAGACTGATCCCTGTGGCTGCAGAGCGCAGCGAGCGGCTCTCCGCAGACAGCAACAGGCTCCGTCCCAGGCACTGTCAAGCCCTGTGCCAGGGGTAAGGCAGGGTGCCTGTCCCCAACCTGCCTGCACCCTGGGAGGGGACGGCCACTGTCACACCAGGGTGACACGCAGGACCACACACCAGGAACCGCGACGGGGTGAGGGAGCCCGGTACCTGCACGATCTCCAGCATCTCCTCCCGGCTGATGTAGCCGTTGCCATCCAAGTCGTACATGCTGAAGGCCCACATGAGCTTCTGCTCCAGCTTCCCGCGGGAGGTGACGCTCAGGGCGATGATGAACTCTCGGAAGTCGATGGTGCCGTCGCCGTTGGTGTCGAAGGTGCGGAAGACGTGCTCGGCAAACTTGGAGGCATCGCCGTAGGGGAAGAAGTTGGCGTAGATCTTCTTGAACTCCTCCACGTTGAGGATGCCGGAGGGACAGTCCTTCAGGAAGCCCTTGTACCAGCCCTGCAGCTCCAGGTCGGAGAACTCGGTGTTTTCCCGCAGGTCCTGGAGCATCTCAGGGCGCAGTTTGCTGTTCTGCTTCCCCATGCCGCTGGGACGCACCGGCCGTCCCGGGGGACGAGCGCTGCAGCAAGGCAGGTGCCTGGCCTGGTTCGGGGAGGTCCCTCTGTGCTACAGGAGGGGAGAGGGATGGGGTAGAGCTCCCCGGCAGCCCCCGGACACCCGGGCAGACACCGATGTAGCCCCCTCCATCCCCACTGTCCTCTCTGAGCCGTTGGGGCCAGCCCCAGGGACCACCCAGCGCTAGGCAGCGCCAGCCCCCTCGTGTTTGCGCAATAAGCCCTTATAGCTCATTTGCATAATATATAGGCGATATATAGCTGGCATCTGGAGGACAGAGCAGCCTGGAGGAGGGGAAGGGGCTGGGTTCGGCCCCGGCAGCGTGCTGGCTGGGGCTCTGGGTCCAGCCCAGCTTTGGTGCTGGCCAGATCTGGGTCAGCTCCCCTGGAAGGAGGGTTATTTTCAGCTTCTCTGCTGCCTCCGTTAATATTTGATGCCTCCAGCTGGCACTGGAGCCCCGGGGAGGGCCGGGGGCTGCAGGTCTCTCCTTGGGCCCCTCCTCCCCGCTTCAGGGTGCCCACACCCCTGGGGGTCCCAGCACACCCCATCCCACTGGGGTCACCCCCAAGGAGCGCAGAGGGGCCGGGAAGAGATCAGGGTGGGTGCCCAGCATCTGGTCACACACCCCAGGGGGTTCGGGGGGCATCTTGACCCGCTGCCCCCACCCCAGCCTGTGTTGTGAACCCCGTGTAGGGAGAGGATGGGCTCGGGGATCTTCATGGGTGCATGGGGGGGGTTCAGTGCCTGGAGCACCCACTGTCTTACGCAAAGCAGGGAGGGGCCCCAGCACCCCCGTACCCCCCAGTCCTTTGGGATCACAGGGCAAACAGGACTCCCCAAGAGGAGAAGCCCAATAGGGCTGGACACCCCCACCCCCCCCCCCCCCCCCAAGTTATGTGGGACTGGGACCGCAGAGCGTCTCTCCATCACCCCCCACTCCAGCTCCATCTCCACTCCAGCAGCCCCGGGGGAGGAACTGCGTGTCCCCACCCCACTCAGGGGTCCCCAGCCGGGCACCCCCGGGGCTGGCACGACCCCCAGCCCCGCTGCCCGAGAGAGGGCTGTGCCCCCTCCCCACTGCCCGGGGCAGATCCCGCTGCTGAGAGGGGAGACCGCGCGGTGCTCAGCCCCCCCCCCCGAGAGGGGTTTGCAAGGACCCCCCCTCAAAGCAAGCACCACCTGAAAGGCCGTTGGGGACCCCCAGGGAAGATGCTCCCCGGGGCTACAGGGGATTCCCCCCAAAACCGGGCATCCCCGGAGAGAAGCGGGGGGTGCCGGGGACACACCCAAGGAAAGGTTTCCCCCCCCCCCCCGGGGGGTGTGTGTATGTGTGTGGATTATCAGCACCCCCGGCAAGATGCGACGGGGCGGGAGGGGGGCACCGGGCACCCCCCGGCAAGGTGCGGCGGGGCGGGGGGGGGGCTCTGCAGCCGCCGGCGGGGACGGACGTTCCCGGTGCCCTGGTCTCCCCGGTCCCCCAGTGCCTCCCGGTGTGTGTGTGTCCCCCCTCCCGGGGTTCTCCCGTCCCCGCCACCTCCTACCTGCCCGGGGACGGAGCTGCCGCCGCCGCCGCCGTGCGCCAACGCAGCCCGGGAGCGCCCGCCGCAGCGCCGGGCTGCGGGGGGGCACCGGCACCGGGGGGCACCGGGTGGGGCACCGGAGGGCACCGGCTGCAGCACCCACCGGGATTCCCCACCCACCCCGGGGCCACACAACCCCCCACCCCACATCCCCCCCTCCGGGACACTGGCAGCGCCCTGCTGTGGGGATCGGGGTGCAGCCCCGTGTGTCCCCCCGCAGTCGGGGTGAGGGGTGAGGGGGGGAGATCCCTATTGCAGTGGCAAGGGCTGGGGTGGCTCTGGGAGCACTGGGAGGTCTTGGGGCACTGGGAGCACTGGTGGCCCTGGGGGCACTGGGGGCACTGGTGGCAACTGGGGGCACGCCGGCACTGCTGCGTTGGCACACCGGGAGCGGGGATCTCAAGCCGCCTGGAGACCCCGGCAGCCACCCCGCGCTGCGATGGTCTTCAAGGGCTCCTTTACAGATGTCCCTTGTCCCTTCTGGGGGGGTGCCATCCTGCCCCGGGCTGCCGCAGGGTGGGTGGGATGGAGAAGCACAAGGGTGTGCGAACACCACCCCCCCCCACCACCCCTCTCTGTGCATGCACCTATTTGGGGACCGCTCTCTCCACCGCATGTGCTGCCCCTGCCATCACACCTGCCTGTCCCCATCCCATCCCCTTGGAAAGAGCCGCTGCCCCAGGACACAGGCCAGGGTGGTCCCCCCCAGGGACAAAGAGAGCCAGGGGCCGCAGGGGTCCCCCCACACACGCCTTGGGCAGCTCCTGGGCACGGGCTTAGCCATCACCTTCCTGCTGGCCCAAGAAGGTGTCAAGCCAGGCCTTGTGGGGCTAGAAGGGGACATTTTGGGTTGAGTGTCCCCACCATGCAGCTGGGAGCTGATGCAGAGCAGCATTACAGCATCCTTGGTAGCTCCAGGAGCTGGAGCAAAGCAGCTTTGGGTAGCTGCTCCAAGCACCAGGAAAAGGCTCCCGTGGAGACAGATGCTCGCTATTAGGAGGTGCCTTTCCCCACAGGTTTTCGTGCATTCCTGCACCAGCTCCAGCCAAAGCCCGGGATCATTCAGCAGTACCGTGGGGAGCAGATGGCAGGGGCAGATGGGTGGAAGAAGCACTCTTCTCCAAATTGCACAAATAAACACACATAAAGTGATTAAACCCACAGCCCCGTCGCTGGTCTGGTGGGGGAAAAGGGAAGGGGCTGGGGTGGCTGCTGCAGACCAGGGAGCTGCGGGGAAAGATCACTTGTGAGACCCAGGATGGGGCTAATTCACCCCAAAAATCTGCTGGCCGCTGAGGCAAAGGAGCTGCAGGTGCCCACTGAGGGAGACCTGGCATCTCCAGGCCTAAAATGCCAACCTGAAATGGGACAGGAGACAGGGACTGGCCCTGATAAAGTGGCCAAAATCCACGGGCACATTTTGAAACACCAATGGGTGGCGCTTACCCAAACCTCTACTGGGCCAGTGAGGGGACCCAGCCCACTGGCCTGTGAGGACCACAGGGACCTCGCTGTCCCACAGGGACATGCAGTTATTAACAATAAAGGCAATATTGGTCTCTCATGGTGTTTTCTCCCCTTTTTTAACAGCCTCATGGTGGTATCGTGTCCCTGCCTGTTGCTGGAGGACTCTGGAGGATGAGAGACCCACACAGGCTCCTTCCCGCCCTTCACCTGCACCTTTTGGTGCCGAGCCTCCTCCTCAGCGCTGCCGTCTCCGCATCAATCCCAAAAAGCCGCTATCTGCACCCCAGCCCGACTGAGGGGCCGGCAGCTCCACAGGGCTGGGAACCTGTCCCAGGGTCCAGGCAGGGGTCTCACGTGGGACTAGCATCGAGCTGGAGGGATGTTTTGGGAATGGGATTGGGCTGGAAACAAGGGAACTGGTGATGAGAGCTGCTGTGGTGGTGTCTCCTCCCATCCCATGCAGGGAAGATGTTTGGAGAAGGGTATGGGATGGGGACTGGAACTGGGGCCTTGGGGTGCACAGAAAGGGGAGGAAAAGGGAGAGATTTGTGCCTTTGGGTCTGAGGGCATCCCAGGGGGCTGGAGCCGGGCAGCCTCTGCACTGGGTGATGCCCCCACACGCAGCGGTGCTGAGACTGGAGGGGAGAGTCGGGCCCCCAAGGTGGGGGTGCCATTTCCCCTCCGCTAATCTTCATATCTATTTTAATCCCCCTCTGCATGAGTGGCAGAGGGCACGACTGACGCAGGCTGATTTGAAAGCATCCCATTTTCGACTCAAACCCGGCCCTAAACCCTAATCCCCCACGCTGGAATGGATTGCAGAAGGGAGAGAGAGGATAATACAGGGCACGGGGGGCACGGGCAGGGCCATACTCTGCCATCGAACACTAAGTGACAACCAGGGTCCCTGGGATTGGGGGCAAATGACCAGCAGCCCATCCCCTCTGGCTCCCACAGCCTCCACCCCAAAGCCTCACGGTTTTTTCGGCACACAGCCCCCTCCATCACCCCGTGCTCCTTGCAGCAGGGCTGGGCACCACATCTCATGCTCCCACCTGCCAGTTTGGGGGATCAGCTGTGTCATGGGGAGCAGGACCATCCCCTGGGGGTGCCAGGGCCCCAGAACAGCAAGGGCAGGGAGCAGGGCTAGCTTGGGGCTGGCTACTGCTGGTCCCAGCCTTGCGGCCGAGCCAAGCCCACGGCAGAGATGCTGCCAGGAGGACGCTGAAATGGCTGCGGGTGCCTCTGCGACGCCTTCCCCACCACGGCGGGGAGACACGTGGGGTGTTGGCGACGCCCTGGCTGGGAGATTCCCCCCCCCCCCCTCCTCCTCCTTCTTCTCCTCCTTCTCCTCCTTGCAGGGATTTCTGCGGGAAATTCCTGCGTTGTCATAGCAGCCATGAAGCCCCCAAAGCTTCACTGCAGCAGGGCAGGGTGGGATGGGGGACACCACTGCATCCTTGTGCCCTGGCACAGGGGTGCAGGGCTCTGCACACACACGTGTGCACGCCGGGCAGCGTGTGTTGGTGTGGCCCTGGCTGCCATCCCCACGCTGGTGGGGGGCTCAACGTTGCCCAGGGCTCGGCACACCACAGCAGGGCAACCAGGGGCTTTGGTGATTTGGGGTCCAGCCTCGCCAGCCCCAAGTGCCCGTGGGAGCATCCTCATGTGCATCCATGAAGCCAGGCTGGCACAGGAGGAGCCCAGGCATGGCCGGGGGGCTGTGGGTGCCCCAGGGCTGTGCCCTAAGGAGGGTTAGTGCCCAGCAGGCAAACAGGCACCATACTTGCAGCCTGCTGAGGTACTGGGATAAACTGGGAGGGGAGAGGGCAAAGTAAGAGGGGCTCAGCCCCTGCCTGTACCAGCGAACTCCATCAGGGTCTCCCCGATACCCTGCAGACCCCTCCCCGTGGGCCCACACCGCCCCCAGAGCTTGTCCCCATCCCCACGCTGTTGCACAGCCCCGCGGAGGACACGGTGAAGGTAAGTGGAGCTGCAGCGGGGGCGCAGGGCAGGGTCTGTAGCAATAGCTGAGGATTAAAAGCAAATGCCCAGATAATGAGGATCTTTGGTAAAAAGCCCATTTGTATAATTTAAATCTCTAATAGGCTTCCTGGAAGACAAAGCCCTTTGTGATGCCCGATCTCATCTGGATCAGGATGCTCGCTCGCTAAATCTTGACTTAGCACCGCAGGGATGCAGCGACGTTTCATAACCGAGCGGCTCCATCCCACGTCCCCGCGGCCCCGTGGTGCACACGCTGCCGCCGCGGAGCACGTACAGCTCGCCTTGCCCAGGCAGCCAAGGTCAGGGCTCCTGGGGACGCGTGTCCTGGTCCCCAAGGGGCACACGCCTGGTGGCACCTGGACATGTGTGTTCAGCAGTGCTGTGACACGGCGCTGGGATGTGTTTTGGGGCAGTTTGGGCACGTAGCGGGGTCCCCATCCGTGAGCAGGGGGGTGGCCGCAGCAGAGTTGAGCGGAGGAAGGTGGGCTCAGGGCATCTTGGTGCCCATTTTTCTGTGCCACCTTCCCTGGCAGGGTCTGCAGAAGTGCAAAATCCCGAGGGGTTTCCCCGCCATGGGGTGGGGGGGGTGGGGGGCAGTTTGTCACTGCGTCCAGAGGGTCGCAGGGCTCCCCGAGCCATGGCGGGGATAGCCCATGGCCAGGGTCTGCCCCAGCTCGTCCTGCCCGGCGGTTTGGGGCTGCTGGATGTGCCCAGGGCTGGCTGGGGGCGGGGGCCTGCAGCTTGTGTCCCCGCTGTGTCCCACCATGGGGCTCAAGGGCTGTGGAGGTGACACTGCCATCCCAGGGAAGTCACGGCCACGTTGAGGCGGACACAGGTGAGACTGGGGGGGTCTGGCGCTGGGGCAAGGAGGAGGGTGCCCACAGGGGTCTGGACCCAGCCTTGACCCTTGTCGTCGTCCCCCCGCGCTTCCCAAGGGCCAGACGGCTTAAACGCCACCGCGGGTGCCACCAGTGCCACCAGTGCCACCGCCACCCGCGAGCACCGGGCTCCCTCTCGCGGCATCTCGCCCATCTCAGGGGGTGACGGAGGAACTGCGGGGACCCGGGGGGGCAGCGGGCCCGGGGGGGGGGGCTGGTGGAGGAGGGGGCACCGACCGGGGGACACCAAGCCGGGGGGGCTCCGAACCGGGGGGGGGACACCCCACGCTCCCCCCCCCCCCCCCCATCCCCCCGCGCCCCCAGCCCCTGCGGGCAGGACCCCGCGGGACGCGTCTGAGGCCGGGGTGGGGGTCCCCTCCCGGGGGGGCCCGCAGGGTTGAGGGGGGTCCCTGCTGCGGCCCCCCCCCCCCGGCGCTCAGCGGGGCCGGGCCCGCCGCGGGGTGTCGGCAGGTGGCAGCAGCGGCCTTCGGCAGCCACCGGCACCCCCCGCACCCCCGGCACCCTGCCAGCACCCCCTGCACCCTGCCGGCACCCACTGCACCCCTTGCACCCTGCGGGCCTGGCACCCAGCAACCCAACAGCACCCACTGCACCCCCTCAGCACCCACTGCACCCCCACAGCACCCACTGCACCCTGCCGGCCCCCCCTGCACCCCCTACACCCTCCCAGCCGGGCACCCAGCACCCCCTCAGCACCCACTGCACACCCTGCACCCTGACAGCCTGGCACTCGCCACCCCCTGCACCCCCTGCATCCACACAGCACCAACACAGAGCCTCCACAGCACCCCCTGCACCCTGACAGCCTGGCACCCAGCACCCCGACAGCACCCACTGCACCCACACAGCACCCACTGCACCCCCTGTGCCCTGCCAGCCTGGCACCCAGCACCCCGACAGCACCCACTGCACCCACACAGCACCCTTCCAGCCTGCCACCCAGCACCCCCTGCACCCCCTCAGCACCCACACAGCATTCACTGCACCCTGCAGCACCCTGCCAGCCCGGCACCCAGCACCCTGTGCACCCTGCAGCACCCCCTGCACCCAAAAAGCATCCTCTGCACCCCACAGCACCCTGCCAGCCTAATACCCTGCACTCCCCGTCACCCCCCTACACCCTGCACAGTACCCCCTGCCCCCCACAGCACCCCCTGTACCCAGGCACCACCCACTGCACCCCGCAGCACCCTGCACAGCTCCATCTGCCCAGCACCGTGCCCTGGCACCCCACATGCAGCCCCTCGCACACTCCCTGCCCAGCTCCCCCTGCAGCACACTGTGCAGCTCTCCCCCACCCCCCCCCCCCCAGCCCTGCTCCCCTTCACGCGTGACCCCTCCAGTGTCCCCTCCAACATACAGGGTCCCCCCAGAGCACAGCGGCCCCCCCGACACACAGCATGTCCCCACGGGTACCCACAGCCGGGCAGGAACCCAGGGGGGGCGGGGGGGGGCAGAGGCCCCTGAGCAGTTCCCAGTGGGCTGCCATGCAGGTGACGTGCTGCAGCGGTGGGGTGCAGGGTGTCTGCACCCTGAGGGCTTGGGGTGCCACAGGGAGGTGCAGATGACACTTGGGGGGTGACCGAGCTGCTCCTGGGGCACTACTGCAGCGCTGGGGGCCGGGGTCTCCTGAGGAGCAGGAGCACAGGGTCCCCCGGCTCTACCAACATCCCTCTGCCCCACCGTCATCCCCTGGGGCTGGGACTGTCCCTCTTGGGGGACATCCAGAGCGTCTCCACACATCACATCCACTTCCCTCGTGGGCTGCATGGGCCCCTCGCAATGGCCCTACCCCACAGCGCTGATTTAGGGACAGTTTTCCACTTCACAGGGACGTGATCTTGGTTCTCGGCTGCTGCCGGCGCCCGGCCCAGAATATTTAGGGTGAGGTGGGACAGGACAGGGTGTGGGTGCGAGGAGGGGGATGGCTGACGGCCTCCCAGGTGTCCGTCTGGTGATGCGAGAGGGAAGAGAAAGAGACTGGCGAGCCTAAGTGCGTAATTAGAGCTGTGACTTAATTGGCAAACTGGGGACGCGCGATGGGCGTTGCGTGACTTGAATAGCGATGTGCTGGGGAGGCGGAGGAGGCTCTGCACTGCACAGGGAGGCAACGGGAGCCCAGAGGGGACTGGGGGGTCCAGGACACCCCAAAAGGCCTTGCCTGGTGGAGGGAAAGAAGAGGGGACAGGGAAGGGACAAGCACAGCACGGGCCACCCACTGCACCTGGGGGTAGCCAGGACATGAGCCCCTGGAGGGGACCTCAGTGTGGTGGCGATGTCCTGGGGAAAACGCTGAGGATGGCGGGTGTCATGGGGCTAGAAAAAAAGCAGATGTCTCCCCTTTATTTGGAAGAGGAAGAAAGGGAAAACCAGGGAATTCGGTGCTTCCTGTGTTCAGCCTCTGGAAAAAAACCCAAAACACATCAAAAATCCTCTTGTGAGAGCCTGGGAGGGAGCAGGGTGACAGTGATCTGTCCTCTCACATCTGCCAGGAGCAACAAGGGCAAAACTGGCTGTCCTGTGTGCTGGGGCCCAGCCTCAGCTTGATGTCAGCCCAGGACATGTTCCAGCCCAGGTGGCACCTTTCCTGGGCCTGCTGGGCAGTCTGGCTACAGGGAGTTATTGGTTTTGAGTGGCAATCCCTCCATCTCAAGGCTGCCAGAGGATCTGGAGCTCCCTGTAGGGAGGCAGGGCAATGCTGCTGCCGGCAGCATGGAGGCACGTCCTCCTGCGACCTCGGCTTTGCGTTTCAGCTGGAGCTGGTTCGGCTGCGCCTGCCTCGGAGCTGGGGGCTCGTTGTCCCGCTCCGGGTGCGCAGCTCATGGGGGGGGAAGCACCAGCAGGAGCCCGGTGCGCAATGGAGTCTCCTGCCCAGCCTTGTCCTCCAGCGAGGGAAGGCCCAGGGGAAGCAGGAGCCCAGCCTGCCGCCACTCCTGCGCAGTTTTGCCCAAATCCTGGCTCCATCAGCTGAGCTCACCCAGCCCAGCCACGTGCGGCTGGGTTTGGAGTGGGCACCGAGCTCAGCGCAGGCTGCTCCAGTAAGGGGCTGAGCTCCCCCCCGCCAGCCTGAGGCTCCTGCTCCTCCCCTGCACCTTCTCCACCACTGAAGTGATGAAATTTTAATCTGCTGCCAGGCAGGAGATGAAAGGGAGGAATTGCAGGCGCTTCCCCAGGAAGCAGCCAGCTGCAGCCAAGCACCCCGGCACTGCGATGGGGTGCGGCGTGGCCTTGGCACCACGACACGGACACCGCCCTGGGAATCATCATCGTCTCAGGCTGAGGAAAGAGAGTGGTGGAATGGCGCAGGGCTGGGGTTTGGCAGGACAGGGTTGTCTCCTGGCTCTGGCAGAGGATTTTTGGGTCTCTCTTGGGCGATGGGTGCCTGTCGCTTCTTCAGGAGGGGGCTTTGGTTCATGGGGAGACACTGGGAGCTCTGCAGGATCTCCTCTACGCAAGGGGACCCCTCAGTTGGGGCGTCTCTCACCATGATCTGCAAGCATGACTGCGGTCTGTGCACGGCTGGAAGGTCCCCAGCACCACTGCAGGGGAACGGGAAGGGGAAGGCGGCAGAGGCTGCCAAGGCCGAGCCTCTCACGCTCGATTCATCCCCAACTTCATCTTGAGCGGCTGGTGCAGATCAGAGAGAAACCACCAGTCCATAAAACAAACCGTAGGGATGAGGCTCAGCCTAAGCAAGAGGACCCCACTGATGCTCCCGGGAGCCCACAGGCCATGCCGCGCTCCCGGGCAGGCAGCAGCAAATAAATACCCGGGCCAGACAGACGTCAAGTGACCCGGACACACGGCCCAGACCCTGCTGCCTCCTGCCCGCAGCATGGGCCGGGTGCTCCCAGTCAGACCCGTCCATGCATGCTGGGACCTGGAGCCCTTGCCAGCTGGCACCCTCGCAGCTGGTGGGGTCACCGCGGGCTGTCACACAGTGGGACCCTCGTGGGGGCAGGACACCGGTGGGGCATAGCGGAGGGGTCGGCAGAGGCTGCAGTGGCCGGAGCAGGGTCCCCCCATGCAGTGTCACAAGGTTTGGGAGTTGGTGGCTGAGCTGGGGAAAGGGCTTCTGTTCCCTCCGACTGGTTACTGTCAATCAGAGCGCTGCCGGCTTAATTAACCCGGAGGCACGGCTAATTCCAGAAGCTCATCTAATCCTCATTACCTCAGAATTTTGAGCCCGGCAACTCGTAGGGGCTGAGCGAAACCCCGGCGGTAAAATGTCACCGTTGCTGAGCGCGGGGGTCAGCGCCCATCTCCTTCCCCCGGTGGGGCCCGGCGGGGAGCAGCCCCCCGGGAGGGCTGGACCGGGGATGTGCCGGGACCCCGGCGGGGGCGGGAGGGGCGGGACGGGGAAACTGAGGCGGGCAACAGGGCCGGGCTGAGCGGGGGGCTCCGAGCCGCCCACGGCCCCCTGTTCCCACCCGCCCCCCCCCCCCCCGGCACCGGGGCCGGGGGAGGGACCGGAGCGGGGCTGCCCGGCGCTGCAGCGGGCGGAGCCGGGGCTCGGCGGGGCCGCTCCCGCCCCCGCCTCCCGGCCGAGCCCAGCCGTACCGTACCGAACCGAGCCGTTCCGGGCGGTGCCGAGCCGTGCCGAGCCGTGCCGAGCCCAGCCGGATCGGGCGGTACCGGGCGGTACCGGGCCTCGGAGCTCTCCGCGGTGCTGAACGGAGCCGCCGCGCCCGCAGGACGCGCCGCCGGTGGGGCCCGGCCCGGCCCGGCCCGGAGCGGCTCGGCCCGGCGCGGCGCGGCGGCCGCGGGGGATGGAGCCTTTCCTCGGCTGCACCGGCGCCGCGCTCCTGCTCTGCTTCAGCTACGCCGGTCTGCGCCCGGTGGAGGCAGGTAAGGGCCGCCGGGCCCCGGGGGGGAGGAGTGGGAATCCCCCGGTGGGCACGGAGGTGGCGGGTGAAGGGTGGGCCGGGCTGGGCTGCGCCGAGCGGACGGTGTGTGGGGGTATCGGTGGCCGGGACTTGGTCGGTAATTGGGCTCGGGGCGATTTTGGACACGCAGAGGCACTGAGGTCTCGTCGCCACCGGTGTCCCGGTGTGGGCGCTTACAGGCGGGTGTCCCCCGAGGCAGGTGTAGCAACGTGGTATGAAAACAGGGCTCGAGGGGAGCAAACAGGGACCCTCGCCCAGCGCTGGGCACCGGGGAGGCAAAGGGGCTCCTGCTGCTGAGCAGCCGCGCCTGGACAGGTCAAACTAGAGGAAAGCAGGCAAAACCAGCCAGGCTCTGCCAAAACCACGGCACGTCAGCTTGGCAATCCCCATCCCTGGCTCCTGCTCCTGGCCCAGCTGGGAGCCCTGTGAGCTCCTGAGGAAGCATCGCTGTCCCGGAGGAATCACCTCTCCTGGGGCACAGCACATCCCAGCCGCTTAAAACCAGGCCCCTTCGAGCTGAGCGAGTCCTCAGACGTAGGGGATCCTTTTGGGAAGGTGAAGGTCCCCATGAGCTCGCTCAAATTTTGGAGAGACCAGGACGTGCTCAGGGCTGCTGTCCTCTTCTGCATCAGCCAGGCTGAGCCTTCACCCGAGTACCCCAGCGTGCCACATCTCTGGAGGCACTGGTCGGTCCTCCCCACAAGCCCTCGCCCCACCACACGGCGCCAGCCCAAGCCAGACGCCCTCCCCGGCTCTGTGTAGCCACCCGGAGGGCTGCCTGGCTGCAAGATGTTGGTGGAACAGCTGCTTTGATTTTCAAAACGCTGATTGCCAGAATATCTTGCATTCCAGGAGGTTGGGGGTGACTATGAGGGATACAGAGCTCTGGGGTGTGGAAATTCCTGTGCCCCAGCCAGCCCCGGGAGTTGCTGGAGTTACATTCGCCCTCGTCCTGCCTGCGCCGGGGCTGCAGCAACCCCCCAAATGCCTTCGGCTCTGACACACGCGTCCTTGGCCAGCCATCGGCACTCTGAAGTTGCCGTTTGCACAACTGACAGACCCGGGGAGATTAATGAAACATTCCCAAACGGAGGGAGCGATGAGGAAAGCACCGCGGCACAACGGAGGCGTCTGCAATTGTAACAGCCCTCCTGATTTTCTGTAAACTAGGCCACTTCCCCTGCTCTTCTCTATCCTTGAATCACCTCAGTCAGCAACTGAGAGTAAACATGGAGTTGTGTCCCTGCCCATAACCACCTTCTGCTCCTGTCTTACGGGCAGTTTGTGTGCCGTAAGGTGTCCGTGCCACGTTGCGAGCCGGGTAGCTCTGTAAACACGGATAGCCACCCTGTCTCGTGGCTCCAGCGTGCAGCAGGGAGGCAGGAGACTCGGGTTCTGGGCTCTGACAAAGCTGCGTGACCTTGGTGTTGTGCCACCCCCCCACACACACAACCCCACTGCTTCCTCTTTCTGGGGTCCCCTTTGCTGAGGGCTGTGATGGTCTCCTTGCACCCCAGTGAGGCAGTGAACTTGGGCTGTCCCCGTTTTTCAGAGAAGGAAAAGAGGAATGAGGGTATGGAGTCATTTTCCCAAGGTCACACAGAGGTAGCGGCAGCATCACCACCAGCTCCGTGGCCCCAGCCCTACCGGATGATGTGGCCACGAGGCCACCAAGGCATGCAAGCCAAGAGTCATTGGAAAAGCCTGCGGAGAGGAAACCATCCCCAGCAGGGTCAGGCAGGGATGGGGGCTCGGCCATCCCTCCCCTTCGGACCCAGCGCTCACGCGTGTGGGTTTAAAATAATGCCTGTTGTGAAAGGTTAAAGCTGCTGGCCCGGGAGAGGAGGGTGCGTGTTCCCCCTGGCCAAGGCAGCAGCGAGGGCTGGCGAGTGAGCGTCACCGAGCACGAGCCCGGCTCTGAAAGGGGGGTTTGGCTAGTCAGGACCATTTTTTGGCAAGGTGACGCCAAGGTGAGTGAGAAGGGGAAGCAGGACCGGGAGGCAGCTGAGAAATAACCACCGCACTGAGGCTCTGATAGCCCTCAGCATCCCACCAGTGCTGCGCGGGTGAAGCCCCCCCCGACTCACTCCGACTGCTTGAGGGGGTCCCTGAGAAAACATTCGGGATGGTTGGCAAGTCAGAAATGCCATTTCAGTTTGTCACAGTGCCTGCTCTGCCTTGCCCAGCCTGCGTGGTCCGAGCTGCCAGCGGCCCCCTCCTCGTTAGGCAGAGGTAATGAAGAGGGGGGGGAGGTGTGCCGGGCTCAGCGGCGCAGGGCTGCTGTTAAAGGCTGTAAGTGCAGCAGGGCAATGCTGCGTAAGGACGATGAACCCCCCCCAAAATAGGCCACGGCCCCTGCAACGTGCTAGGGCAATCAGCAACCCTGCAAGGTGCAAGCCCGTAGAGCAACTCCAGTCAGGATTATTTCTGTTAGGCGGAGGGGAAAGGCAGCACGCTGCCCAGGAGGAGGGAGAACGTCACCCTCCAGCACAGCTCTGGGCCCGTCCAGCTCTCAGCCTTCACAGGACTCGGACTGGCCTCTAATCCAAGGAGCTCCTCAACAGCTCCTCCATCTCCACTGCCCCAAAAAAGGGGCCAAAACCACCTGGCTGGATTCTGCTCGCTGCTCAGCTTTAAAGAACGTTCTCACACCCTGAGCCACTCTGCCAACCAGGCTCCTCTTCCTCTGCTGAGGTGGGTTCTCCATCCTCACCTCCTCCCCAGGCAGCCCCACCAGCTGCAGCGGGGGAAGGAGAGCGAAGCGAAGGCGACAACCAGGCTGCAGATGCTCTTCCTCAACTTGTGTCTCGCTGGGCACGCTCGCCTCCTCCTCCGAGCCGGGGGGACGGAGCTCACCCACGGCCTGGCAGGATCAGGACCTGCAATAGGCTCAGCACGCACGAGGAAGCAGCGATCGGTCTGACAGCTATTCGGAGGCAGCAAATTGACCCACTCCGGCCCCTTCCCGTCTCCTGGAGGCCACGGAGATTCCTGGCCAGCTGACGGATGGCGTAAGCACTTTATTGATTTCTGCATTCAGCGTAGGAGAGATTTAATTGAAATATGGAGGTTTCTAACCTCAGTGTCAGCCTCTCAGCAGGGATGTTGCTGTACAAAGCAGCCAAGGTTGTGGCATCCTCTTTCCAAACGCTGTTTCCTGCTGGGAACATACATGTGGAAACCGGAGATCCCTCCCAGAGAGGGGCACGCTCGCACACATTAACCATGCACACCAGGGCAGGATCCAAAAGCAGCCTTCAGGGAGTGGTACCCATGTGCTGGTACTGAATACGGCCTCCTCCTCCTGGCATTTATTGTTAAACAAACCCCTCCCGGTTTATATAGTACCCGGAGGCCAAGTTAGGGCCTGACTCAAGTCTAATTCAGTTAAAAGCAGAAACGTATCGAGCAGCGAAGCATGCAAATCTTTATGTGTGCAGTAAAAATCAGAGGGTTGGGCACAAGAGCAAAGCTGGGTCGGGACCAGCCAGCAAACTCGCAGAAGAGGTCTGGGTACCGGCATCCAGCGGCCGTCCGGGAAACCCCAGGGGTTGCTCATTCCCTCTGCCTGACAGATTTCGCTTTTATTTCTCTAGTATGACATAGGCATGGGCTGAGAAGGGCTTGAAAAGACAGTGGTAGCCAGTCCTCCCGGGACATTCGGGTCCTGGACAAGATGTGCCACGGCAGCGACTCTGCTCTGGGTTGGCAGCGCTTTAGCGCTGGGTTTTAACCCATTGGCGAGACCCGAGTGAATCCTGCTCAGCTTCAGGACTCCGAGGGTCTAAGGTTTGGCAGCACAGGGCGTTCTCCAAAGTAGAAACACCCCTTCCTTCTGCCCTGAGGGATTCCTGAGGGCCAGGCTGGACACAGCACCGTGCTCCCTGGCAAGGCTCCGTCCTCCTTGACAGCATTTCTACCCGCACATTTGGGCCCTCACTCCCTGGGGAACCGGCGATAGAGGGGGGGTAGGAGGGGGCTGGCCTATTAATATCCCATTTGTACAGGGGAGTGGGCGGTCAGCAGGAAATAATTGCCTCTTTCCCAGACTGAAGAACCACTAGTTGGTCTTTCTGCTCTTTGAAATCGTCAGAGCTTAGCAAATAGCCCCGCTTCCCATGCGGCCGGGAGCGGGATGGCAGCGGTGGGCTCTGCTCCCTCCCACTCCCCTGCAGGCTCCCTTCATTAAAACCCTCGGGGAAGCTGAACGGCACGCCAGCCCTTCCCACATACCCCATAAAGCTGACAAGCAATTACAGCCACTGAAGGGAACCATGCTGGGAGAGCAAAGAAAGGCTCAGAAAGGCAGCGAAAGCGGGTCTTTTTGTACCCACGCTCAGGGAGCGGGCGGCAGAGCTCCGCAGAGAACATCACACGGGACCTTACGGGATGCTCCTTCCCCTTGCAGGTCGTGTCCTTCCAGCTCTCGTGTCCACAGGGAAGGTTGCAGTGCAGGAATAAAGAGCTACTGGGATTTAAGGCTGGCATTCACTGCTCCCTGCAGGAAAGGGCACACAGCTTGCCGGTGGATAGCACCGAGCAAGCCGCTTCAGAGTCTCGGCAGGCACTCTGCTCGCTGGACCGTGTCCTGGGGGGCTCTGAAGCAGCTGAGCCTTTCACAGCAGGAAAGGAGCTGCTTTGTGGGAGAGGAGCTAAAGGAATTGGAAAATGATGTGACTACAGCATAGCCTTAGCCATGTAGGAAGCAACTGCCACTCCAGGCACTTCCAAGTAGGTGCCATTTCCAGGACAGTTGAATTTGGAAGGAAGAGTTCTAGGGCCAGGCTGGGCCCCTGGGCTGGGGAGAGAAACCCAGGAATACGCTCTAATCGCAGAACTACAGCCTGACCACAGGACTCGGCCGGCAGCGGTGACCTCCCAGGGTGTGACATTTCCACCTTTCACTCCAAGCGGTGATCCCCCCCAGCAGCTCGCACGGCTAAAGGCAGCAAGCCAGCTCCCACCCCCAGCCCCACCCTAAGAGCTCAGGGCAGAAGGTGCAAACTGAGAGCGGCTTCACAAGTCAGAGACACAAAACAGTCAGGAGAGGGACCGTGGCAGAGGAGCCAGGAGCTCTGAGCATCTCCCAGTGATGTCTTTGTGGCCTAGGTACCTCCCTGATCCTAGAGGTGCCCTGGTGTCTTGGACACCCCCTTTGCTCACCCCACCACCCCCAATCAGCAGACTCACCTTCATAGGGGACAGCAGCAGTGGGATGGAGACAAAGCTTTGCCCCTTTCTTCCTCGCTCTCCATCCCATCCAAGCTACAGCTCCGACGGTGAAGTCAACATAAGGGGCAGGCGGGTGGTTTCCTCTTCCTTGTGCCAGCAGCCGCCGTGTCGACAATGAAAAGCCGGGGAGGAATCAGCCCAAAGCTGTAAAATGTGGGGTTTGGTTTTTTTTCTCTCTCAAATAAAAGTCCATTAATAATCAGCAAAGTGTTTAATGAGAGGCTAGAAGGAATTCTCAGCATTGAGAGGGGATTAAGGGCAATCTTCATCGCTCGTGCTTCCTTGCTGTGCGGAGACGGTTCTGACCTGCTCTTGCCAAAAGGGCCCAAGGTCGGCAGGAGCGAGGCATGGCTGGGACACGCAGCCCTGGGGGGTGGAGGACAGCGAGTCAGCTGGTGAAGGGTCCCTGCGGGAAGAAAACAAGACACGGCTTAAGCATGATCAGTTTTGAAGCAGCCATTCGCGTTTAAAAATCATGATTTTATCTTCATTAATCAGGGCTTCCCCTTAAAGAGGGGGCTGCAGTTTCTGCTGACACCAGAACGAGAGCATCTTCTCCTCCGAGCACACAGCTCTCGTTCAAATTTGGCCAAACAGACCCTCTGCCCGTTTGCAACGTGTGATTCGCTCCGGCAGGCACCGCAGCCTCTGCGCCGAGACGAAGCTAAACTGCTAAACCAGAGATCTTGTGCCGTAGGGGTCCCTTACAGAGCAGACAGAGGATGTGCTCTGGAGTAAACACGCGCCAGAAAGGTTCGATCCACAGCCTGCTCCTTGCTACCTCGCCCGCAGCAGGGCAAGGAACAGCCCCTGGGGCCATCCCACCCTCTGTGCCCGCTCCCACAACAGCAGCGGCTTCCCTGGGCACAGAAGCAAAGTTTCCAGGGGTTGCATGTGACTCCTCTAGAAGGAACCAAACATTTGGATTTGGCACCTCAAGGCCCTGCTAGAGATGCCAGAAATTACATCTTCTCCCCCTGACCTCAGCCAGGCTGGCACTACAAAGAGCCGCAACTGGCCCAGGGAGCCAAAAGCGGTGTGGAATATCTTGGAACAGTGATTAGATTTTAGAAAGTCATGATCTCATCATGCATCTCCCGGGAGCGAGGAGAAAAGCATCCTCATGGATTAAAATTTCGGTTCCAAATTATTCACTCAGCGCTGGGAGCAGGAAACTAATTTTCCTGGCTTTGTATTTCTGTCAAACGCCGTGCTTAATTCTCTTTTCCTAACGCTTTTATAGCCGTTTGACACCACTGATTTATGTGAAGCTGCTCCTAATCTGGGGGAGTGAAAGGAAAGGCACACTCAGATCTGCTGTCCTAGACTTCACTGTATTGTCTGCTGACTTCAACTACTCCATCTCTCTCTCAGGTCTGACTACGACGGGGGTTTTACAGAGTCCTCTCGATCACCCACACCAGCTCCCCTGCCTACATCCTGAGTCCTGCTTTGCAGGCTCTGAGCCCTGGGTGGCAGCTTTGCCGAGCGCTTCCCTTCTGCCTCACAGCCCTCCACCTTCTCTCATCAATTCCCAGAGAGGTTGTTTGTTCTTCTCCAGCTCTGCTAGGTCTTCCCAACTCCCCCACATTTGATGTCATCAGGAAACTTCACCACTTTTATGCAATGCCTCCCTCAAGGTCACAAATTTCAACGGAGACTCGGGCACCGCGCGTGGCGTGCTGTACGTTCCCTTTTCCCAGCCTGAAGCTTTTTCCTTGATACTCTGCTCTCTGTTCCTGCAGGGTTAATTCATCTCTTTTCAAAGGCCTCCTCAGCCTAAGCTGGGTAAATCAGTGGTAGCTCCTAAAAAAATTTAGCTCCTAAAAATATCCAGGAAAGACAACCATGGCGGGATTTAACTGTACAGCTGCACTTTGAGAAGGGTGCAGTGCCTGGCTGCAGCTGGACACTGTTTTGTCTCCCATCTCTCAACTCCGTCATGTCCTCCGTATGTTCTAGCAAATTCATCAGGCATGACTCACAGACCTTCCCCGTACGCATTCCCATCTGCTGACTGCCCCTTCCTAAAATTAGACCCTACCCTTGTTGGCACACGGGTTCAGTCACGGGGGAAGGCGAGGCGCTGCAGACCCACGTCCCTTCCTTGTGTCACAGCAGGGAGCTGAGTCCAGAAGGGACTCGGTGTTCGGTCTGAGGAGGATGATCCGTCTCCCCTGCTCAGCTTGTCCTTGGCCCTGCTGTTGCAGTGGATGGTGAGGAGGATAAATGTTGCCGTTCTCTGAGAGCTGGCTGGAGAGACCACTGCCTCATTTCATGAAGGCCAGCCCCTGAGAGACGAGAATGCTCTGGGTCAATAGCGACTTGATCATCTACTCCAGAGAGGAAGGACATCTTTATGAAATCCTGGAGGCCACGATTGCTCGCTGCTCCTCCTTCTGAAGTCCCAAATTGACGTGAACTTAGCCATGCACCGTTCAGAGACCTTTTTGCTCACTGAAGGACTCGCTAGAATCAACCCGGGTCCCAACGGCGTGTCCAGACACCCTGTTCCTACGGGTGTCACTGGTGGGTGGGTCTCCCATCTGCTGGCAAGGGGAGCTCTGAAGGCTGGACTCTGGGTGTTGTTTGTGGAGGAGAGAAAGGAATAAGGTCATCGCTCTGCTAAGTGTAGAACAGCGCTGACCTTCAGCTGGGGAGTTTCGTGCTCCCGTTATTTTCTCTGTTCCCGGAGGAACATTCACTGGGAGTGAAGTCAGTTGTTACAAGACACTGACACTACAGCTAGAATATTTTCGGCCACATTCAGGCGGCTGGGACTGACTATAAATCCAACAAGTGTTACTGGAGACGCGCACACATGCATCCTTCTTTTACTGTTGACCTCAGCCCCAGCCCCACAAGGGCAGCGTTGTGCAGTAAGAGTATTATTCTTTGATAAGAGTCAGAAAAAAGGACTACTCCTCACCCGACTGACCTCCTGGGGGTAGTCGGAGTCCTAGCAGTCTCGTTAGCATCTACTGCCTTCAGGTTCGGGGCAGAGGCTGGAGATTGTGAATTAAATTCCAGCAGAGGAGAGGGAACAGGAGTCCAACCTGCTGCACGGAGCACTAGAAGGACTGTGCCAAGCCCACGAGGTAAAACCTTCCCCTTGAGATGCCCAGAAGGGCTTTGCACTGTGTAGCTCCCTCAGGAAGAGGCTCCCGGTGAGGGTGTGCAGGAGGGCAGGAGCCCAGCTGGTACATCCCAGCCCAGCTCTCTTTGGCAAGGCTGGCAGCTACGCAGATCCGCCCCACAGTTGGAAACTCAGCTGCACTCTGGAGTTGGGAATAAACACGGAGCCTCAGGCTACTGCTCTCCTGGCCTGCCCTTTTCACAGGACAATGGTCCATCGGTGCTGTTGTAGCGCGTTCTGTCCTGTTAGCTGCAAGCAGATGGTTGCTGGATGTCCTCCCACCATCTGAGAGACAGCCCATCAGCTGCAAAACATGTATAAAAAGATCTCTGTCCAACTAAAGGGAAAAGCAAAAGAAACAGTCCCATTTTCTACTCCTGAATTTCAAACCTCCAGAGTGCTCATCAAAGCACTCTGTTTTCATGCTTCCAAGGCAGATTATGCATTTCCTCCCAGCTGTCACTGTCAGACCGTAATGGGAAACAACAGAGAAAACACAGCACGTGGCTGGGAAGGATGAGATGAATGAGCTACTTGGTGGTCCTCTGTGTTGTTAAAAGAAACTCTTTCCAAGGGTCAGTCATTTTGCACGTGTCTAAGGCAACTCATAGTCTCAGCAGAGATCTCCTAGAACCTCACTGGTAATTAAGACACGGAGTACCTGCAATTTGCCGGTCCCACATCCAGAACTGTAGACAGGAAGGACCCTGAGCAAGGTCTTTTCCCACTCCCTTCCTTGCCCTTGCTCTGTCTCCTGCCTCTGTAAAGGCTCTGCTCTCCCTCCTTGCAGACAGCCCGTCGGCTCCAGTAAATGTCACAGTCAAACACCTGAAAGCCAACTCAGCCGTTGTGACTTGGGATGTCCTGGAAGATGAAGTTGTCATTGGATTTGCAATTTCCCAACAGGTATGGTGCCTACAGTTACCCAGTTTTGGTCATGTTCATCTTCACCCCAGGTCCCCTCAGTTTCCAAATTCTCTTGCTGAAGTTTAAGCCCATTCCTTCTCGTCCTGTCCCTCGTGGTCTGGGAGGGGACTTGGCTTCCCGTCCTCTTTGCAGCAGCGCTTCACGTATTGGTAGCTGCAGAGGGGAAAGGGTCCGACGGTCTCCACGTCCATGGTGGACAGGGCAGGAAGCAGTGGTCTTAGATGACAGCAGTGCACACGGGAGGCCTCTCCACCACTCTGTGCTCTCCTCTCTCGGCTTCCAGAAGAAGGACGTGCGGATGCTGCGCTTCATCCAGGAGGTGAACACCACCACCCGCTCCTGTGCCCTCTGGGACCTAGAGGAGGACACTGAGTACATTGTGCATGTCCAGTCCATCAGCATCCAAGGCCAGAGCCCTGCCAGTGAGCCAGTCCTCTTCAAGACCCCCAGGGAAGCTGAGAAACTAGCCTCTAAAAACAAAGGCAAGTGTGGGTGAGTTCCTATGTGGCCCCTGGGACGCCCAGGCAGTGTAGGGCTCTGCAGAGAGGAAAGCAGTATCCTGTGCAATGAGAACAGCTGGGTTAAACGCACGCAGGGCCACGTGCCCTCTCACAGCCCCACGTGGACAAGTGGGGTGCCCTGAGTGTACCCAACAGACAAGGCTGGCGGGTGCACAAAGTGACAGGGAGGTGCTGCCGAAGGCCAGCAGTTCATTTCTCCCATTTCAGATGAGGTTTAACAGGCAAAGCGAGGAGGAGAAGGTTTCCAGACCGGGAGCTGTGTGTCCAGCATCCTCGCAAGTGGAGAATGCCAGAGGAAATTCCTGAGCAGCCTGTGAACTCATGTGGAACTAGCCCCCGGGATGGCGCTGGCCACACCACCGCTGTGCTCACAGGGCACTTGGGGGGATTCGCTGGGCCTCCTGTGCTTAGATTCCAGGACAGCAGGGTCAAAAATTTCCCAAAGACTCCCACTTTTCTTACATTTCAAATATTCCTGCCAAATCACAGAATCACAGAAAGTTTAGGTTGGAAGGGACCTCTTGAGATCACTTAGTCCAAATCCCTGCTCAAGCAGGGTCAACTAGAGCAGGTTGTCCAGGCTCATGTCCAGTTGGGTTTTGAGTATCTCCATGGAGGAAATCAGGCACTTCCTCACCGGCAATTGCTTCACTTGTTCCTCTGAAGCCAAACTAGATTGTTGAATGTTTTCTGTCAGCAAGAATCTCTGCTACAAAAAGGGCTAGGGAGCACAGGGGTCTGGGACACAAAGGGTTACTGCCTGCCCACTGAGGACCCAGCCTGTTGCAGGGCTTTTGGCCATGGTTCCTAGGGCGTTGTGAGTTCTTGACTCTTTCTGCTAAAACGATTTGGTGTCTGTAAATACTGAATTGCTGTTCATCTGAAAGCACTAAGAGGAGCACTGCATCCCTCCCTGGAGGCCTGGATGGTAATCTTCTTAGTGCTTTGAAGCCAAGGAGGCGCATTACGTCCTGCAAAAAGGCTCTACTCATTTCCGAATCCCATGGCTCCACTGAAAAATATCATGCCAGGCTCCACACTCCTGAGCGGGGAGAGGAACTGCTGAAGCATGCAAGGCTTTGTGACAGGCGCAGACGGCGCTAACAGAGACCAGGGACAGAGCAAAGCGAGCCGCCACGGGGCCAGATAACATGTGGACTGACCCCCGTGGCAGCTGGTCTGTGGTAACTGTCTGTTGATCCTCCCTCGCCCCTTCTCCTGCAGGTTTGTCAGGGGCAGTTGCTGCGGAGCAGCTGATGCTCTGCGAGTTCAAAGCGCAGCTCATGCTGCTGGCGTGACTGACGGGCGAGGACTCTCCCCCTGCTCGCTTTGACCCTGCTGCACGGATGATTTGAGTCAAGGGCACTGTTAAACCAGTGTCTAGTGCAGCCTGAGCCGCGCGGTCAGGCTTCATGATCTCTCTTTCCCCTTGTGCAGATGAGGTGACAATGAAGGAGATGGCAAAGAAAAACCAACAGCTGCGAGCGGGGGAAATTCTCATCATTGTTGTGGTGTTGTTCATGTGGGCAGGTCAGTTCAATCTTTCTGTCAAAAGCATGTAATATCCCAGGGCCCACTGGCTTGCTTGGTTTGCACCTGTAATCATGCAAGACCTGAAAAGAAACCTTTCCTCCCATAAAGAGTACAGCATATGCCACTGTAAGGGCACCTCAGTTCCCTCTCCAGCATCACAAGTTGGGTACCAAAAGCAGGTGAATCAGATCTGGTCCAGCAGGAAGTAGATAATGGACCTGACGAACCAATTGCTTAATTCCCCATGGCTAATCCCATAATCTCAATTTTTCCAGAATGCACTGATGGTAATGCCCTCAGCCACCCAACAGGATGCCTCGAGCCCTTCAAATGATACCTACAGGTCACTGTAATTATCTGGCTACTACACAGCTCCAACTCTCATGCAAAACAGAAATGCAAGAGTCTCGATCTCCACATCCACTATTATATATATACACTAAAACCCACTTCAAAATCAATTAAAATAATGGAAGCATTGAAAGAACAAATGGCCCCAAACATCAAAACACCAGTAAACCCAGATCCTCTCAACATCCACTATTAAAATACAAAGAACAGTATTTAATAGGAAGAGGAGGGACATTAGCAGAAATATATTAACCGAGAGGAAAGAAAAGTCTACATGAGCTTGGGATGGTGGGAAGAGGAAGGACTAGCATGAGCTGTAAGCTGCTACCCCAAAGGGTGCTTTGGAGCCAAACTTTTGGCAATCTTTTGAAGTGCCACTCGAGTCCTCCTTACACCTTGCAGCCACTAATCGTTCTAAGCCAAGCGGAGGCTCTCCTACAAAACGGCTACTGTAGTGCATGACTTCCGAAGCACAACCACGTGCCCAGCTGCAGCTGAGAGCACCCAGTGCTGTGGAAGGTGCAGTAAAGTCATCCTAGGGCCACTTTGCTGTGGGATGCGATGGGCATAGCTAGGCACATACATCAACACAGCCTCTAACAGAGCATCAGGTAGATGTGCTGCTTCCATATGAAGACCCCTTACTATGACTTTCTGTAATATATGCAAACATATAAATTAAATTTCAAAGAGAACAAAGAGTTTTCTGACACGAGTTTGGGACCACATTTCAACAGAGCTTACAGCAAATTGTACCTGGGGCAGATCTCGCTCATATGTTTTAGGCTAGCAAACAGGGAGAGGAAAGTGCCTCTGACTTCTGCTCCATCAGCTTAGCATGTCTGAAGCGGCTGTAGCCAGCCCTTCAGCTTGTTCAGTTTGGAAATTACATGCATGAGTTAATGGGAAATAAAGTTTGCACATGCTTGTTTTCTATTTAGAGCCCCAGCCTCCCCTGGCTGCCAGTCAGCTGCTGCTCCTGCTGCAACGTGAAACATTAATGAAACAACATTTGGTCCCTGCGAGTCACGGAGCACATTGCCCAAGGGGGATGGTTGAGGTGACCCAAGGAAATTGGCAGGAAGGGAAATTAGCACTATGGTAAATCTATGATCCATAAAAGACAACTTTTGCCACTCGGTATTTGGTCCTCTTGTCCCAGTCAAACCACTTTTACACACACAGAGCGTCACACAGAATTTTCCTCGGTCAGAAGAGAAACCCACCACAGTAGTATTGAGTGGCTGATGACTTTGACAACATGTAGTGGTGAGCTAACGTGATGTCCTCTAAAGGTGGTCTGTCATCTCTGCTGCTGCAAACTGTAACAATCCTGAATTGAGAGGGCTTGCATCAGTTTACTCCAACAGAAAATTTGGCCCACTTATACTAGATCCTGCTGAGATGAAATACCTCCAGGGAGAGATGTGAAGACGAAGCCAGTCACTGCTCTGAGATCTCTCACAACAAAGGGGGATGGAGGGATTAACCGTGTCCTGTACAGTTCTGCAAGGTCTCACACAAGTGAATCCAGGTGACGCAGAACCAGATCCACGTGTAATATTTTTTTTGCCCTGGAAAGTCCTGACTTTACCATGTGTGATTTGCATTTCCAGAAACTGGACAGCAATTATTGCTAAAGATGATAACCAAATGAAACCCTAAACTAAATTAAAAGGTTTCCAAAACCTCTAGTCCATAATCTTTTCAGCATTTATGTCAAGTTTTATTTGTGTACATTCAAATTTAAATACCCTGCCAGTAAAACCAATCATGAACAATTACATGAAGCGACCGAACAACTGATTCATCTCCCACTGTAGTATGATCTAAAACTCAGATCAGTGTCAGAACAAAGAATTTGCTAATACCACAATTTCCCTTCTAGACAGATGACATACATTTAAAAAGGAAAGTGGGTGGGTGGAAAATCTCTCTACGTCTAGTGGGTTCTTTACAAAAACCTCTTTCCAGCTTTTAACCTGGCCTGGCCACAACATGAACGTATGACGGTGCTTTAGCAAATGTGAACCGAAAACGGGCTGTGCCAAGGGCTCTGAACTGAGACAAGACCCAAGCTCCTGCGCTGTCTGTATTTCTGGTACTGTTCACAGCACTTTGCTTCATTGTGCCTCAGTTTTACCATCAGAAAACACAGAAGGTGTGACTGTGGCAGATGTTACCCTATTCTCCTAGGATCAGCCATTTGCTCACATACGCAAGAAAGAGTTTGGACCACTGAGTTTATCAGGAACACCCGGGGGCAGCTGCCGTAACAACATCTCGCCTTATAAAGCAGTTTGTGACGATCTGGTGAAAGCTTTACATATGTTTTGCTATTAGGGGAGCTGGAATATTTTTCAGTAAGGGAGAAGCAGCATCTGCCTGGGTCTACTTAAGCTCGGTGTTTGGAATCTGCAGGCAGAGAGGTTATTTGGTCAAAATGTCACGTAAAAGCTTCCGAGAAAGACATCTGCAGTCTTGTTATGTGTCATGGCTGCCCCTGCTTTTCCCTTCATGTGCCGGTGTGTGTGGGAGGAAATTTCCACTGGCAGCTTTTGCTGCCATCACTGTTGCGTATTTGCAGATGTTGTCCTGCTCTCAAAAGGCCCTGGCTTGTATCACAGGCAGGCAGGTACAGTACCTGCCTCTCCTCTGCCACCTCCAGCTCCTTCTCTTCACCCCAGAGGTGAAAGATCAGAGGACACATCGTCACTAACCAGAAATTCCAGGAGCTCCTGTGTTTGCAGAGCTGCATGATTAGTGTTGATCGCTATCCAAACGGAGGGTTTAAAACATTTGTCCCATTTAATGTCAGGGAAGTTAGAATATAATTAATCTTCTGTCCTTCTGTCTAACTAGTTTAGCACGGGATTAGGCATTGAGAAGGAAAGAGCCAGAGGGCTGACTAGCTGTGTTAGCAAATGATCCTTGGAGCAACTGCGAATGCTGCTGAGATCTCTACCAGAAGGCACAAAGCTGGCTGGCAAGCAAGGGATCTCTTGATCTCTGCAGGCTCCAGGGGCCGAGCTCATTTGTGTGATCAATAACGCTTTCTTCCTGTTAGGGGTGATCGCCCTGTTTTGCAGACAGTACGATATCATCAAAGATAATGAGCCAAATAACAGCAAGGAGAAAGTCAAGAGCGCCTCGGAGAACAGCACTCCTGAGCACCAGAGCGGAGGGCTCCTCCGCAGCAAGGTGAGATGCTGCTGGCACATGATGGGGGTCGGGGCAGACAATCAAATTCCAGCTGGGCTTCAGCTAAATTACCCAAAAAGCAGCCTCTGTTAAACAACCTCACTCCAGCCTCCTCCCTCCGGCGGGGATGCAGAAAGGAAACACCCCTTCACATCCACGCAGGCCAGCACCAGGGCTTCCTTAGTGCGCTGAGCCTCCCAGATGCATCGGGACACCAGCACTGCACTCCCACCTCTGGATCAGCCTGCACGTCCATCAGTAAAACAGATTTCAATCCATATTTCGGAAATATTTGAACATCTCTAGAAGAAAAATGCACTGAGTGATGCTGCAGTCCCTGAGCTGCTTGGGACCTTACCCCCACAGCAGCCCTTAGGTGAGGTGTGGTAAAGAGGATATTACTCTTGCGATCAACTGAAGAGCTGATCAGCAGGAGCACGGCTGGAAACACACGTGATGTTAAAGGTGTCCCATACCCATAATGTAAACAGACTCAAGCATATAATTTATACCAATTTATTTCAATCAATTTAACTTTCTTGTGTTTCTATTCACAACTTGCACTCCGGCACATCCCCACCACTTCACGTTTACATGTTGTTTGAAATCGCCCACTCATTCACGCGCATTCAGCAGCAGAGAGTGATGAATCAAACAATCCTAAAGCCTCAACTCTGGCCCTTTTCCATTTTCCTGAGGGGATGGGAATAAGACATTTTAGAAAAACAAAAACTGACCGGCACACTGTGCTCATCTCTGATGTGGGTTTTTTCCTCTCTAGCAATTCCTATACATCCTTTCTTCCTTTGTCTCCTCTTCTCCTCTAGTTTCCAAAAAACAAGCCCTCAGTGAATATCATTGAAGCGTGACAGCCTGCCATCTGATAGATGGACTCCATTCCTCACTCTCACTTTCTGCCTCTGAGCCTTGATGACTAGGGAGGTGAAATATTGTTGGAGCAATTTGGAAAGAGACCTTGTGATTGTCACTTGCCGGCATGCACCTCCTTGTCTGTGTTCTGCAAAACATCTGGCCAGAAAGAAAAATCCTGCAAAAAACCCTGAAACCCAAATAAACAATTAAGATGGAAAAGCATCAGTGAGACAGCTGCTGCCAGTGATCCTGTACCGGACTCGTGAATCACCTGGGCCGGAGCAACTTCTCACACACTCCACCCTCATGCTCCGTCTTCTGGAACAGTTTTCCTGTCTTTGGAAATGTAAAAGGTTTTATTGTATCTTTATTTTGTCTCACTGTCACTACATCTTGACAGTCTTAACGTAAGCTCAGGCATCAGTCACTGTCACTCCTCTCCAAGCAAGAAAGGAGGAAAGCTCAAGACACGACTAGCAACCAGATTTTGGCTGCTGTGTGCTCTCAGCTTGCTTTGTTCCATTAATGTGTGTTGTGTAACACATCTTGCAGGTGAGTTTTTAAAAGAAAAAAAAAAGAAAAAAAAAAGGCATATCCCAGTTTCCATTCCCACTGCGAGAACTTCCCTGGTCGTTCTCCAGTTAGGCTGCAGCACGTCTCCACTGTTGCTGTCTCTCCTGTCTCACACTGGTGCTCTTCATCTCAGCTAATCGGGGCACACCGAACACTGAGGCACAGACCAACAAGAGGGGACACCAGAAGCCGTTATTTAGCTTCCAAGATAATTTCAACCATTTTCTTCACTGTATTTTCAGCTGGGCCCGAGTCCACCACTAGTGTGATAAAAGGTCCGTAAAAATGTAGCCAGTCAGCAAAAAAAAAAAAAAAAAAAAAAAAGAAAAAAGAAAAAAAAACTCATGATACCGGTTGCTATGCAAGGTCTCCAGCGGCAACAGCTATTTATTGCGAAAGGCTCTTGCCTAAGGGACCTTTTTCTGAGGGCTTAAGTTCTTAAACTGCTTCTTTTAGTAGGGTTCCTGTGGGAAAGTCTGGTTCTCCTTACACGTCCTGCCTGCACTGTTTTCGTGATGCTGTATGCCAGTTATCTGCTGGAGGCAGTCCTCCGTAAAAAGGATGGCGATGAAGGGGAAAGGGGCTGGGGCTCTCCTCTCTCTGATTAAGTGCTTGATGTTTGCAAGCTGACAGGATCCCTGGGATTGCTGGTGCTCTGGAAGCTGGTAGATGCAAGTCCATCACATGGAAAAGATTTACTCTTTGTAGTGTGCCATGGGGTATCTGTATTTAATTACTCCACACCATCACTCCATACGCACTGGGGATGAGGCAAGATCCTACCTGTCCCATCAAATACCGAGTGAGGTTGGCCTGAGGAGGGTTTGAATCTTGTTACAACAAACCTGCACTCAGATGAGCCTGGTTTAAAAGTCCCTGCAAAGAAACAGGCTGGCAGTAACAGAGTTCAGCCATCTCTCCTCTTCCACTGTCACCAGCCTTTCCAAAATAGTTGATCTGAGAGAAAGGCACTAGGAAGTCTGCTTGTAGACCTGTTGGTGAACAAGCAAGAGCTTCCCTTGTGCCCGTTTCAGAAGGCAGGCCAACCCCAACGGTCTCTTCAGTGGATCCTTTGCCAGAACATACTCCTCCATCACCAAGAGGGAGAGGTCAACACCTCTGATACAGACAGAGCAATAAACATTTTATAATGTACAATAAAAGATTAAAGGCATCTCTTGTGTCCTTGTAATGTCTGAATTCAGTAATATTTCACCTTTGCTTGCTTTGAGCAGAACACACACAAAAGAACAGCGGGACTTTCTCCATATTTCCTAGGGACTACAGCATAAAACATTTCTCAATATCTGGCTGTAAAAAAACTAGAAAGGTTCACCAGAGTTCACTCTGGCTGCAGGACAAAGGGGGAAAAAAAAAATTCCACATAAATAGCACTACAGCCATACCTAGCAAGATTCTTCAGACATGTCTGTTATCTCCTAAGAAAGAAATGTCATTTGGAATCCATACCTCTGTAAAGGGAGATTTAGGACAGATGGTACAGCATGTGCAAAATGATAAGGGAGATGCTCTCTCATAATCCTAGAGCAGACAGCCAAGCAAGCAGCCCTCAGAAGCCTGCTAGTGAGGAAATTCAGCCTGGTAATTTGGCAGGTTTGGGGGTTAGGGGATTGCGTGTCCATTTTTAAAGACAGCTGTCCCTGGGAATTCAGACCATATCCCCCTTTTCACAGTAACTGTTGTTGTTCCCCCATGACAGGTTGAAACTATTTCTTTCCTAACAGAGATGTGCTCACTCCTTGTTTGGTAGAAACGAATTAAAATGTAAAGCGTCGGTGTTGGCGCAGAGTTAAGTATTTGCACCATAATGTGGCAGGAGGTAAGAGGGTTATCATTATGCTCCATAACTGCAGGCTTTAAAAGTCAGGTAATAATGCCATTAGCGCAAAGAGACAAATGTCGGCTGGCAGCAACTCAACTCATCAGAGAGGGACTCCAAGCCATCCAAGTGATTCTCTTAAAGGAAATGTTTTCAGCAACTCTGAATTGAAGTGATGTAATAAGCCCACACTTTAGGAAAAGGTGTTTCCCATTATAGGAAAAGGAAGTCACTTAAGAGCCTACTTTTCTGAGGGTCATAAACATCAAAGCTTTAACTGCTGTTTCGGTATCAACTTCCATTGTAACCCGTGAGAGTTGGGCACCATTAAGGCTCTGGGCCCGTGTGACTTCAAGCCCAAGCTCATCTTTAGAAGAGACACCTCATTCTCATCAACAGTTGCCAAAAGACCCTCCTGAGGTGTTTCACAGTCAATAAAGGGATGAGATCAAGAAAAAAAAACCCAAGACGGCGCTGAGGAAAGTCATGGTGGGCCACAGAAGACGACACCCTAAAGGCCACTCACATTTCCCCGCGGGTTTTCACCTGACTGCTGATGGTGACTGGTGGTTGGAAGCAGGCGCTAGGAAAGGGAGGTTTGATAAAATACTAAAAAGCAGCAAGTAGGGGTGGGCTGGCACGACAGGGATCCCAGAGAGCCCTGCAAGAGGACAGATTCCCCGTTGACCTCAAAAGCAAAGGAGAGCAGCCCTCCAGCTGGCTCTGCCGAAGCCGTGCAGCCCCTGGGGACTAATCCCATCGATTTCCAAGGATCAGCTGAGCAGAGATGAGGGGCACAACGAGGAGCAAGCAGCTGAAAACACCACCCTTTGCCAACATACGCGGTGCTTGTTTAAAGTTAAGCACCACTTGCCTTCCTCCTTCCAAGCACTGTAATATTATGCCTACAAGTACAATTTAGCCAATATATTCCTCCCCCATGAGTTTAGGAAAACGGAGCCGCAGGAGGCGGTGTGGAGCAAACAATCCTGCACAGCGTGTCCTTCCAATTCACAACACACAGCGCCGTGCACTTCTCACCCCCTCCCTTCTGTACAACAAGCAGCAGCACAAGCGCTGTTCTCTGTCTCCTTGGAGGAAAATGAGAACATTAGGCATCTTATTCCCTGACAGTTCAATAGCATCAGAGGAGGAAACACCTACACAACAGAAAGTGTTAGTATAATCTCAGCTGGTAATGACTTTCTGGAAGAGATGTAAATGGAGAGGAACAGACTGCTAATGCCTGTATTTGCCAAAGACATTAAAGGTTACATCACTCAAAAGTGTATGTCACAGCTGCACATCCATTTTGCTGATAAAAATATGGCAATTCATTGACTGAGTAGTCAGACTTCACTTCCCAAGGAGAGAGTTGAAGATTATACCATATGTTACACCAAATGTAATTTCCCCAGATTTGCAGAAAAGCTTCCTAAAGACACGTAACAAGCTATTACTGGCTAGCCTGGAAGCAGGAGCCTAGCTGACCAAATTCAATCAGCTTTCTAGCATTTGTTAAAAAGCTGAATGATCAACACGCTTGTTATGCTAAAATATCTTCTGCTTCCTCCACGAATCTGGTGTCTATTAAATTGTCTGATGACCTTATAGATTAAAATTATGATGTTCCTACTTGTTAGTGCTTTAGCCCACACGTCTCGAGGAAAGCGAGCTGGATTCTCTTTCAGCTCATGCCTCGGCATCAATTTTGTTAACTAAGTTCCAAATGAAGAATCTTTATTATTAGCGACAGAGCCAGGAAAGACGCAGCTTGAATTTTAGATCCCAGATGGAGTCAGCAAAGTTGGCAGCCAGAAAAGCCATCTTTCTGCTTGCAATCTGAACACACTGGATGCAGAGCCATTGAGTGGCAATAATGACAGAGCCCCACGATGCCATTTGACACTTCACAGCACATCGCTGTCCTTTTTAGCTGACAAAACCCCACACACTTAGGGCCACCAACTGCTAAATATAACCTACTTACACCATCCAGACCTGCTTTGCAGAGGATGCCACCAGCATAGCACTAGACATCCTCTCAAACCAAAGGGAGAATATTATCAGCTTCCACTTCACGTTTCAGGGCATCATTTCTTCCTCCCATTTAGACTTACCTTACAGCAGATAAGTAGGGAAGAGTTGGCGAGCTTTTGAGAGGACGGCAGAAAAAGCCACCCAGTGGTTTAATTTCAGTCTCATTGTTTCCTAGCTGCTGTTGTTAGACCGCGATACATTGATGAATGTTATTAAATTTTTAATTGTAAGACATTTCATCACAGAGCTCACGCAGGGCTCGCACAAAACAGTCTCTTCCAGCCTTATCTGATGTTGCCAGATTCTATTACAGCAAAAATCATAAACAGAGCCCTTGGCTACACTCTAGCAGCAAACATGCAGCATGTCCTTCCACAAAGGCTTAACACACATTCTCTCCCTCCCCTTGCAGTATCTCTGCCATCCAGCATATAAGAATCATGGTTGCAATGTCAAAGAATGAAATCTTCAACAATGAGGCTGCCCCGAAGCCTGAAGCCTTTACAAAGTGCAGAGCTGCTCCATGGCAGTGTTCACTCATGTGAGGGATTTACATTCACAAAGATCACAAAACACACGTTCAGGAGGAGGTACCCGCTTCTGCCTGAGGTCCTCCAGCACAGCCAAGCTGGTCTTAGACACAGCACATGTACAGACACCATCATCTTGCTGTCAGGGTAAGGTGCTGCCTGTTCAGAGTCATTTCATTTCCTCAGCAGGGCTGAACTGGCAATAGAAAGGCTGCTTGAAGAGAAGGCTAATATAGATAACATCCTGACTGCTATGCATCACTTAATAATCTCATAAAGAGATACATAACACAATCAAGATGGCTGCATGGAAATCTGTGAACGCATAAAAGGCAACACCTCAGCACGCGCAGCAAAGGGAGCAGATTGCCTGTGGTCTTCCCCCCGCTGGGCTCCTGCTCTGTTACACCATCCCTGAGCAGCAGCGACCATCGATCCCTGGCTGAGACAGAACTTCACTCTCGCAGCAGTGTGTGAGCGCAACAGCTGCCGCCAGGCCCGAATTACTTCTGGGCCTGCACAGAGCCAGTCTGTTAGCGCTTTAATATCAGATAAACCCTCCAGCAGGCAAGCTAGTCGGCTTTCCCAAGAGGACAGGGGGAATAGGCTCTGCAGTCAGGCTCCTGCTAGCCCACTCGCCTTCTCGAAATGCCTGGAACAAGGAGATTTGGAGCAAACTTCTTCCTTCCTTTATTATGTGTATGAGGAGCAGGGGGACATGCAGATACGACAACAATCTGGGCAGCATGTTGAAACTGCCCCCAGGACCACAAGTAGGTTATTCCTTTGTTCAGAGAAGTCTGTTCAATTTAATACGTGGGACTGACTGGTTTAAAAGACAACAGCCACCACGTGCTAATAACCCCCACGCTACCCGATCAACGGCTGCCACGGGATGTCAGCTTCTCTTTCTACACAAGGCTCCCTGCGAGCAAAATTTGCAGTCACAGGAGAGGCTACGCCGGCGTTAAGAACATGGTATTAACTGGAGAAGATCACTTAGTGACACAAAGCCCTAACACTGGGCATGCAGCACCCATGCCTGTACAACCCATCAGAAAAGAAAATTGCTGTGTATGGATTACTTCGTTAATGGAGGCAGCATTATCTAGGAGTTAGTGCAGTCGGGCAACACCAGGCTCTGTTCCAAGCTTCGCTGCTTATCCTTTGGACAAATTACTTTGATTCTCTGTGCCTCAGTCACTGCACATCTAGGACAGTGACAAACTTTGCTCGCTTTTTAAAGCCACTGCCTCCTGTCCCACTCCGGATTTGAAAGGTGCTGCGGAAGGGCAAAAGAATAAACTACATGAACCACAACATTGAAAAACATCAGTACTGTACCTAAATACTATTTCTTTAAAATCACACTAGCCAAAAGTGTCACCAAAAAAATCAAATTACTGTAAGAAAAATATAATACAATTTTCTGCATGAACAAACCTAACTTGCTCTCTGAATTCCACCTATAAACGCCTAAAGGATTCATAAGGCCCTGCTAGCACCCCAGGAAGAGCATTTGGCAGAAGATCAACCTATCTCTCTTTTTACAAACCCTCCAAATAATTTGGAGTTTCTATGCTCTGTTAGGGAAGGAGGTGGAGGCAACACGGAGACAAGTGGTTGCTGTTGGACTGTGCAGCTTAAGTGAACACGAGGTCACTCTTCTGGGCAGTCCAGAAAGCAGGCGAGTGAAAGGGGAGAGACTCACAGCAACGCAGCAGAAAAGAAAACTACTTCTAACAGGTGCAAAATACTTATAAACTGGAGTGCAAATGTCATGAAACATTTTACAAGAAAAGTTACAAATGAAACAAGTAAAAACAATCCAAAAAGGCAAACTTCTCTGGGACAGGAAGAACAACAGAACAAGACATAACCAAACCAGGTACATCAACTGCTGCTGCTGAGTTTACTGTAAACTAACACAACTTTGTCGAATGGAGAGGGACAGGAGCCACAAGCTGTTGTTACAGTTTAAATCCTTTATGTTATTCAGAGGAAGCCAAATCACTGGAGGAGATCTAATGCAAGGTTTAAGACCAAGTTTTAAAGAACAGTTTTGCCACTTCAAAGCACGTTTTCCACTTTCCATCATTGAAATATTACATCCTCACATCCAACAAGCGATCTTGCCTCGTGAACACCAACGGCATTTGTTACCTACTCTGTGAGGGAGGTTGTTTTCGGTTCAAAGGACAACACTGATGCAAAACATAGAAGTTACCCACACAAAACAGATCCCATTTAAATTGCATTTCAAAACCAAATGTTTCTAAACCATAGAAACTTCCATTGGCCTTGTTAAAAACAGATCATAAAACAACTTCTCACAATACAAACCACTCCAAACCAGAACAATTCTAAAGGCAGAACAAGAACCCGCACAGTCCCTCAGCAGCAAAATCAACCATCAGAAAAGGCTGTGACAGGGCTAGGCTGGAAGCGGTCAGGAATGCTCTGGGAATAGCGGTGTTTGGCCATGTTGGTGCTCACCCACTGTGCAAGCTTTGGGTAGGTTTCTTGTCAGACCTTGGGCAATTTCTGCAAAAGTAAGTAAAATAGTTAAAACAAACACAAGAGAAGCACAGGTATATGAGAGGCTGGAACAGCACCCTCTCTGAAAAAGCATCTTCTCTGAAAAAGCCTTCCCCATTCCTTGGGGCTTGTAGCTGGTACCGAATTTTCTTGTTATGAGGTTTTAAAAGGGAAACCACGTTCTAAGAAGGCACCTTGCTAAGTAACAACACAGAAGTTTAAAGACTGTCCTGCCTTGTGCTTTATTACCTTCTTTGCAAAGCTCTTTCTCCCTGGCCCTGCAGAGAAGGCTGAAGGCTCGACTACACAGCAGTTTAAACAAGAAGCAAACCCTCCTCACAAAGTGCTGTACACACGTTAAATACTCTCATTCCCTACATCTAAGCACATGCTGAAATAACAAGACAAACCCCCACAAACTTCAAGCAGTCTTATAGAAGCAAGATTAAAAAACGAATTATATTTCAATAAGCTCGGTTATCTCCAGGCCTCAGAGTGTTACAAAGCTTTTCCACATCACTAGAGGCTGCTTTGCCCCTTCTGCATTTTGGAAAAAGCCAACTCTGCTGCCTGATTTTTTTCTCATTTGTGCAGAGGCATCAGCACAACTCAGGAAATGGCATTTACCAACTGCAGACCCAGCTGAAGGAGCACAAACCACTGCAGGGGTCACTCCTGCAAAAACTCTATCGAACAGGAGGTTTGGAGAAGGAGCGTCCGTCTGGCCCAGGGTCATCACATCCACCACACAGAGAGATTCATTTCTACAGCAGTTACTCAGCAAGAGCAGCCAGTGAGCAGATAGGTCTTGAGCCAGAAAAGCAACTCATTCATGCCAACAGCTGGGGAGAGATACCTGCGTTACACTCAACATGGTTTTACCATAAAATCATACATTTATCAGAAAAGCTGTGTCACGACTGGATCGTACAGGCTGCTCACAAGAGGTCTTTCTAGGTCACAGTTACACGGGTCACAGAGGATCAAACTTTTACCCATTACTCGAGTGCTCTGGTACTACTGATCTTACAGCCAGTGCTAGCTGCATACACAGAATAAGCCCCTCTCCTCAAAACAGCAGATCTGAAGGCCTTGCTCAGCAACAGATGATTCAGCAGAATGCACAAATCCTTGAATTCCTGCCACAAAATACGAAACCACCAGTAACTCCAACCTTGCCGAAGTGTTTGCCCTCCTGCTCACTCAGAACAGGTACTACCGCTCAGTGAAAGGCAACTTCCCTGGAATACTGCCCTTGCAGAAGTCCCCTGTTTCAAGGTGCTCTCAGTACAGAACATTGTGTCCTTGCCCCGTCGAAACTCAAAGGTTTTTCCATCCTGCCACTGCAGTCATGTGATTAACGTGAATCACGGTGCTGTGTAACACCTCCTCCTTTCCAGGGAACATAAAGTCTCTTGAGCAAATCCAGACCTCCTTCATAAACTGCAGTATCAGCTTTTATTTACCCAAAGGAGTCATTTCTTGTTAAAAAAAGATACTTCTAGAAGTAGATTTCAGAAGCGTTCTTGAAAAAATCCGTGTTTCGGGGCTGCGCTGTTTAGGAAGGACAGAGGTGCTCCAAAACAGGTCACCAAAGGCAAACTCTCCCCGTCACCCAACGGTTCGCACTGTCCGCAAGGAGCTGATGCAGGATGCGTGCGTGACTAGAAGAAATCACCACTTCTCACAAACTCTTAGCCTTCCTGTAAGTCCCCCTCCCTCGGCCATTCTGGTTCACAGGCAAAATGGGTGACAGAAACAGGGGGGTTGTTTCCTACTGTCAGGGGTGCATCCTTCACCCCCGCACCTGAGGGAAGACTAGAAGTTGTGCGAACTACCACCATGACCCACGAGGACGTCACACCAGTAAGAGGTTTGAGCTCCTCCACCAGAGGCAGTCGCAGCA
The DNA here is from genome assembly GCF_034619465.1 of Leptosomus discolor. NCBI lineage: Eukaryota > Metazoa > Chordata > Aves > Leptosomiformes > Leptosomidae > Leptosomus > Leptosomus discolor. The sequence goes on from NC_141419.1 coordinate 5,391,269, forward strand.
GCAGACTAGCCCCATCGAGCATCTGGAGAGAGGAGCCGTTATCTCAGCGCCTCACATAACTCTCTAAGCCAGGGCTCAGAGTAAGAATCCTTACGGCCATTACACATGAGGAAAGGGGACAGTGACACCCTAGATAATCTGAACAGAACTTAAACCACTTCGATTTCTTTCTCCTCAGGCACCGTCCATCCCCCACCCTTCCACAAAATGCAGTTAAGACCAAACTACAGATTTAGGGTGAGATTTTTAGGCAAGTTCCACTCTGGTTTAGAAACTTGGAGCTCTGATTATCTCAGCAAAAGTACCTGCAAACTGGAGCCATGTGGTTTGTTACTAGAGAAGCCCCTGGAACAGTCATGTAGACTGAGGAGTGTCACACTCTGCTAAGAACAGCTAACTCCTCCCACCACTCCCCGCACCATAAGCCTCCCTGCAAGCTGCTTTATCAGTTCCTACCCCATCCCCTACTCCGAACCCCACCTCACATCCCTCTTGAAATTTAGGGTTGTAGGTGGATTTCATTTGAAGTGAAATCTCCCTCCTAGACTCAGCCATAAATGTAATTCCTCCTTGATGTCAGCACAGCCCAAGCCCTGTACCTTCCCTGCATGCTTTCCATTCAAGAAAAATCAGTTTGGGCAGGTAAGAACTGTTTCAAGATGTAAAGTTTTTTCCTCAGCCAGCTCAGTGCCAATCCACAGACCAGGCTCTTTCAAGGCAGAGTCTGCTATCGCAGCCTTCATTTGTATTTCACAGATTTGTTTCTCCGTATGTTCCCTTATACTATTCTCCCTTTCCACCACCTTAAACCTAGTGTGTCTGGTTTTTAAAGATACTGATCTTCCTTATTACAGTAAGACCAGATGGTCTGTGGCTCTTTATAAGGTATTCCCTCCTCCTCTCCTTTGATTCAAGAGGGATCCAAGAAAATAATTTATCAGGTTTCTCCCAGGTTGTAAGAAGTCTGGTAAAATTTCTAAGCATCATAAACCTCTATTAAACAAACCAAGCCTCAAGGAGAGCTCCTGGTGGAGTTCTGCTAGCAGAGGCAGTCAGAGAAAGCAGTGGTTGGAGGTCAGACAGGAGCTAGCTCAGCCTCCCAGGTACCCGGGGGTGCATGACTTTGCCGAGAGTGATCCCGCTCCAAATAACATGAGAACACTTGTCTGAGCAGCAGGTGTGCAAGCTCTACCCCACACGCACAATTGCAATGTTAACGACCTGTGAAAGCAGATCTGAAGTACAGATGTTTGGGTGGAAACCAAGAGAAGGCTGTTTAGAGAGGGAAATGCTTTTTCTGTTAAGTTTGTTCTTCCCCTGCCCGTTCAAATACTGGCCTATCCAGCCCCGCACATTGCTGAGGACAAGACCGAGCAGCAGAGCACAAACATTCAGTGCCGAGAGCCACAGTCATAAAAGCAGGAGCCTCGTGACTTCTGCAGCCTGATACAGACCCAACCAGAAGAGCCGAGGAGGACTCATCAAGAAGGATATGATTCTATTTACTGCTGGATAAAGGTCAATAACAAAGTGCGAATGCTTACAAACGGTCAGCTGGCAGAAATCTTTTGTGGTCAATTATCAGTTTCAGCCACCCATTTCCAAGCAGATGTTCAAATCACATCTCATTTTCACATCTGCTACAACAGGGCCTCAGGAGCATTTAGATTCCTATGGGAAGCTACAAATAAATTTATCTATTCAGACTGAATATCCTCTAGAAACCAGAATGAGAGGAAGCACAACCAGAATCACAGGTTATCTCCCAACTCACTCGAGGTGGCTAGATGTGAAAAGTTTATTCTGAATACAACAGGTTTTCTTCCAACCAGTCAATGTTCAAAGGCTGTAGGTGTGCTAGCCAGTGCAACTTCTAGCACACAGTCGCTCAACACGGATACGAGAAAGTTGTATTTATAGAGAACCTGCAAGGTACCATGTAGAGAAGGGAAAAGACAAAGCCTCTGCTGTAGCCAGCCTGTAATTCACCCAGACAAGCTATGAGCCAGGAGCAAGAGACAGGATACAAGGAAGAGCAGACAGATCGTGTAGAAGAGGGGATAGTAAAGTCAAACACCACCATTAGACAAATGCCAGGAGATTTGCAACACAAAACAGAGCTAAAGATTTGTAGCAGCCATATATTAGCTACTGCTTCCCAAAGGGAATTCCCTTGCTGACTCTGAAAGCTGCTAATTTTCCTTCAGGAATTTCTTGGGCTCATTCTGCCTTTCTGCCTCTCCTACACAAACGATGCACAAGACACTGCTGCAGATCCGGGTGCACCGAAGTACCATATGGGGTCAAAGTCAGCCCACTGACAAGGTGCTTCTGTGACAACTGGGAAAGCCCACGCTGTCTGGCGGGCTGAATTCCAAGCCTACAGCTATTTGGAATAGGAGAGGTTGGCACTAATAAGAAAATCAAATTGTGCGCATCACAGACAATGTTCTTCCCCAGCAAAATAGATCTCGATTTCACTCGCAAGCCTTGTTCATTTGCAGCTCCTGCCTGATTTTCTGTGACTCAGAACATACGTCTTGCATTTTTAATTTGCAAGGAAGAGAAAACAGGCCATTTTAGCTCTCCTTGCGTAGTCCCCTCTGCATTACTGATGCTGTATTCACACACTGGAAAGCAGCCCTGTGGCTATGCAGCTGCTCGCGCTGCCCAGATAAGTGCAGGCTCCGTGCAATGCGCCACTGAACTGGCATTTTCTTAGAACTTTCAAGAAATGACAATTATTGCACCCATGAACGCTCAGAATAGCCACAGTGGGAGGCCATCTCTGGAAGGTACCAGAACACTCTTTGCCCTTCAGAACATCCCGGTTCTACCTGCCAACCCATCAGACACTGCTCTCCAGCTGATATCCATACTGACTCCTTACACACACCTTCCTTTAAACCTCTGCTGCTGATAGGTCTTAGGTGCCACTGTTGAGAGGGGCAATTGTGTAGAAGGTCCCAGTAGTATATCCAAATCTCAGCTAAAGATTCTTAATCTCTTAAGCTAAAGATTCCCCAAGTCCGGGTTCATAGCTGTGGACTGACAAGAACAAGTTACCTCCCAACACAAGCAGCCAGAGCTCAGCTTGGCTCTTCCCAGGTGATGGGGGCCTGTTTTGGGAACATCCCTGAATTTACCACAGCAAGCAGCCTGGAAAACGTTTCCCAGGTATCCCAAACTATGAAACTCAGCTGAACCAGCCCTGGAAGAAGACTGATTGCTGTGTAGGAACTCTGTGCAGGGTAGTGCTGGCAAGGGTAGCAGGCACTTTCTATTTCCCTCTGAAAAAACACATACATTCAAAACACCAAAGAATACAAGTTGAGCACGCCAGGCCTCCTGCTAGGATGTCTGTCCTCCCCACCAGTACAGCCCTACCCCATCCCATCTGGGGGTTACCTGGTGTAAGAGCTACAGTTTTCTTCGTATGGATGTGCACACTCTGGACATAAATGTTCTTTTTGCTCAAGCTCTGCTTCCGAAATGCACGTCCATTGTTTCAGTCTTTAAAATAAAAGACAGCATCAATTTTCTTAGACAATTTGTCAAATTAGGTTACAGAAGACAGAAAGGGCAAAGTGTCCCGCAGAGCTACCACAGACATGAACTTCTTGTAGCACTATTCTATGATTGCAAAAATAGAAGCATTTATTCGAATAAAGCTGCAAAGATAAAATACTGAGAGCAAAGCAGGAGTGTCAGATGAGTGAACCAGCAAGGCACTGTCCTGGTTCACAGGCCAGGAACCTCCAGCGAGCCCTCAAAAGCAACAGATTTTTCATGTCACTCCAGGCCACACTGGGAACAGCCACGCACAGAACATCCGAGCGCAGCAGGTCTGCAGCGGCCGCGGGGAAGAACCACGGAACTGACAACTGCAGGCCCAGCAGCAGCGGAGAGCAGAAGAAACCATCCCTGCGGAGCGCCCAGAGCTGCTCTGCTGCTGCCACCTGCTGGAAACCACTCCAGAAGGAGAGCGGCCAACAAGCCAAGCCAGCACCAACATCTCTTCTGCCCTCAGGACTGTCTTTGCAACCTGCTTTCTCATTTGGGCCAGCCCTATATTCTTCCCCCTCTTACAGGGTAAAATATCAAGTACTTTCCCCCCTATTTCAGTGCATCTTAAGAAAAAAAATAAAGATAAAACCAGCAGCACGTGACCAACCAAACTGGTTTAGGAAACCGCTGGGACACTTTTCAAAGCGTAAAGGCATTTAGAGGCTCCTAAGAAATTACCTTTCTTCCTCCTCCTGTGGCACAGGGATAACTTTGCCAGGCGTCTTCCCACTGGTTGTCTCTTTCTGTCCAATCTGGCCCACAGCTGTATCACTTAACTGGAAAGGTAAGGAAAAAGGGGATTAACACCTAACAAAAAAAAAATCATTTCATGTAAGTCTTGCTTATACAGTTATATAAAAATCACACTTTCCTCCACTTGAAAAGCCCTCCCTTACTGTGTAAAAGCGCACACTTTGTGCATATGGACATCACTGCAAGTACAAATCAAGAGGAACAGAACTAAACACACTTTAGTTACAAGAATTAAGATGGGTCTTTACTTTAATGCTGTTTGATGGCCCTTCAGCTTCTGTAGATTCCCCCTCATCATCCTCTGGAGAGTCTGATTTCCTTGAAAAACAGCTCTTTGTTCCTTTGGAAAGTTCTTTGTTTCTGGATGTAGAAGATGGTGTGGGACACCTCGGCAACACGGGTGCTGAACTCTCATCAGCTGTACTCTGGCCACAGGCAAGGTCAGAAGAGGCCATGGATCTTTCCACATGATCACCACAGAAGTTAGACACATCTCTGCTTGTCAGGGGAGTCTTTCCATCCACACCCAGGCTTTGCTGGCTATTAGCCATCAGCCCCTCTGAGGATTCTTCGAGAACCCAGCCACTGGCAGTTCCAGCATACTCTAGGCAATCATTTACGATTGCTTCTGAAGCTTCTCTTTCGGCTTCCTCCAAACAACTGTCCTCCAGAGGCTGATCTACAAAGCCAGCATCATTTGGGCTAAGACTCAGAAGCTCCTGAATGTCAAGGTCAAACAACATGCGAGTTACTTGGGCTGACTGCAGACAGCTCTCATCCAAACTAGCATCTTCATTCAAAAGGCGAGGGTAACGTTCAGAACTGACTGACGAACGCTCTCTGGACAGAGGTTCATTGGGTCTCTCTGCGATCTCTGAGGCTACATTTGCATCTTTGCTGACGACTGATGCCCCACTGCAGCTGCCGCTCTCATCCTTTTCACTCTCTCCATTTACATTTTGGCTCAGAGTGCTTTTTCTAGTTAGGTACTGCTCAGATTCCACACTATCATCTGCCAAGATTTCCTGGATCTCTTCCTCAGTGTAATTGAAAGGAGAATTCCCTTCTTCACCATCTGACAGTTCCAACAAGGAGTCATCCAGCTCACTATCATCAAAACATCTGGTTGTATCTAGAGAAATGGCTACATCATCATATTTTGATGAAAAAGAACTGGCAACAAGGTCACCACAGCCAGTGTCATGCAGAAAACAAGAGGATCCTTGACAGGAGGCAGAACCTGGGGAACAGAGCAGCATGTTCTCCGATGGATCTGGAGTGCCACAGCCATGACTCAACACACAAGCCTTCTTAGCTGACTGCAGGGCCTGAACCCGCTCTGCAGAATCCAACAGCCTTTTGGCCCTAGGAACTGCATCATGAACAGGAGGTTTATATTCATGATAAAGACAAAGCCCAGAGGCATGAGGGGAACGGTCACCCATGTCGCTGTCGGTTCCTGTATCTCCGTGACCCTGTGCTTTCTGCTTACAGCTCTAGAAGCCTGTCCCAAAGTTCATCTGATCCTGCTGCCCTTTGATCAGCCCTTGCAGAAAAGAAATTGGGATTCAGCTCCAACCTGCCAGCAAACCCAACATCTTAAGAGAAACTCAGCTGTTTTCTGAAGGTGCAGTAGTATAACGGGGAAGGCAGAAACACGAGCTGAGGCACAACGATTTTAACTTCTTGGTCGCTGTTACCTCCACTCCTGACTATTTTAGGTCTTAAACAACATATAATAACCACCAGCCCCTCATTCCCTGAGTGTTCCCACACGCGAGGCTGTTTGGCTTTAACAAGCAGGACTAATGCCCCAATCATCAACGTGGTCTCTACGATCTCCTCCAAAGCTGCTGTAAACCAGTTGCTCTACCACCACCTACCAGTATTCACAAGCCTCATTCTCTACGACCTTACATTTCAAGTCCAGAGCACACTTCAGGTATTAAATAAAGCCCCGCAGACCCTCCCTGTGTCTGAACCCCCACCTCTGTCCTTCAAAGATACTAAACAAAGAAAAAGTCTTTTTTGGGTTAGGAAAAACTGAGCAACGGAAGAGTAACTCTGTGAGGGAGCTCAGAGGACATTCAGCAGCGTATTAGTCACTAACACACTCATACAAAACACATATTATAACGAAAGGTCAGAACACAAAGAACCTTCCCGTAAAACTCAATAGTTTAAAAGTATTCCCAAACAAAACCTGTTTTCCTCTTCGTGAGGACTCGCACCAACACAAATCTTTTGACTTGAAAGCCCTGCATTTGACTCTTACCCAGCAGGAGAATCTTGACTAAGGAAAGGTATTTCCTGTCCTCTTTGACCAACAGGGATATCTTTTGTCTTTCCATTGCTTTGACTACTAACTGCTTTCAAAAAGGGGGAGGGGGGGTGTTACCTACTCCAGGAACAAAACCCAGGCAGTTCTGCTCCTTCCTCTTGTGATTCTGTCTGAATAATAAAAATCAGCACTTTCAGAATAATGCTGTAACCACACAGAAGAAAGAAAATACCTCGGGAATCACCTACGTATGTACAAAACCTATACAAGAACACAGGGAGTCATGGGCAGTCCTCACTAGATAGTACTTGCCTGGAGTTCTGCAATTTAGCTACAAGTGCTTTGAAGAGAAACAAAGGGCAAATAAAAACAAATTAAACATGGATTTAGTCCTACAGAGCGCAGCAGGCTCAAAATCAAGCTCCTAACCAACAAGAACTTGAAGGAGAACTAAACATTTTAAGCGTTTTTGCTGGAACCGGCTTACAAAAAATACATTTGGAGATGTTTACGTGCTCGGCTTGCAGCCAAGGAAATGATTTCTCTGCTGCCATGACCTTCCCAACTCACCTAACTGCAGCCAACACTGGGTCTCTACTTTCAGCCCCACATCAACTGAGCACAGGCCCAGGCAGAGCCCCCCTGCCATTCCCCACAGATGTGGGTTGAATTCAGGGGCTGTTCAGGGATTTTCACCAGGGCAATGCTCTGTAACAGTTTAAATGGCTCTTAAACTGATATAAGGCAAGGCTGCCCGCTGCCACCCTCTCACCCCATCCCTCGTTCCAGCACCGGTGCTTGATGGGTCAGACCACACTGGAGCCTGCTCACCCCCAACTGCAAAAAGCACCAGCTCTGGAGCCGCAGCAGGCGAGTCAAAGGAAGGCTCTTCAGAAAGGTACACACACTTTATGTGGGTTTCAAGCACAGCTTCAGTAAATGGTGAGATCAAGAGACAAAACTGCGGAGCACCACAGCTCTGCCAAGGCTCAGGCACTGGCTGCCCCACTCCCCGCAGCCAGCCGCGGATCTCCCAAGCTGGAGCGCCGCACTGCTCTGGGATCTGCTCCCTGAGGGGAGAGAGGGGAGCGGGGGGGGGGCACCTGCTAGAGCAAACAATCACGGGCCACGGGGTAACAGTCCCCTCGGCCCCAGGATCTGCCCACCACGAGATGTCTTCTCTGAAACAGCAGAATCTCGAGGCGTAGCGCTCCTGCTCCCAGCTCACCCCAGGGCACAAAGGCAACCCCCGGCCTTCCACCTCCGCACCTCCCTCATCTACCCTCTCTCCCTCACGGGTCTACTCGCACCCGCCACAGGCCTGCCCCTACCTCAGCTGCCCCCTTTTAGCTCCCAAACCCTCGGGCACCGCCCCGGGCCGCCCAACCGGCGCCTCAATGGCGCTGAGCGGGGCCGGGGCCGAGGCCGCCCCGAAGGAGGCGCCGGGCCCGCCCCCGGCTCCTCCTCCCGCCCAGGCCCGGCCCGCCCAGGCGCCGGGTGTCCCCCCGAGCCCGAAGGAGGAACAAATACATAAACAAAAAGCTACAATAAGACAAAGGAACCGCCGAGGCCTGGGCCGGGCCTGGCGGAGGAACGGGCCGCCTTGCGCTCACCCGCCGCCATCTTAACGGCAAAGGCGGTGCGAGCCCCCCCCCCCCCCCCCGCCACCGCGCGAGGCGGCGTCTCATTGGTGGAGCTCGGCTCCGCCCCCTCCTCATCGGCAGCTCGGCGCTCGGGACGGGGCGGAAGTGACGTCCAGGCGCGGCAGGCGAGCGCCGAGCGGAGCTGATGCAACCCGGGGCAGGTTGGTGGGGGCTGCGCCGGGCGGACCGGGGCGGCCTCGGGGCCGGGCAGGGCCCCGGGGGGTTCCCGGGGGGGCTGGTGCCTCTGGTAACGCTGTCTCGTTGCCTGCAGCCGCCGCCATGGAGCCCGCGCCCGGCCCGCAGGAGAAGTATCACCTCATCACCCGGAACCTGCAGGTACTGCGGGGAGGGGTGGGGAATCGGGGCCGGTGCAGGCCGAGGCGGGGGGGATCGGGGCCGGGGCAGGTCCTGGGCGTAGCGAGGGGGGACCCGGATCAGCCTCTGGACCCGGCAGGAGCCCCGGGGACGTGCAGGGTAGGCCGGAGCCTGGGCACAGCTCGGAGCTTGGCCGTTCAATGGGACGTTGCCCTGCCCCTGTCCTCCCCCAGCGTGTTCCCGGGGAGGCTCAGCCATGCCAGATGTGTGTCTTGGGCCTCTACAGGAGGTCCTGGGGGAAGATAAGCTCATGGCCATCCTGAAGGAACGAGAGCTGAAGATCTACTGGGGGACTGCTACCACGGGCAAGCCGCACGTGGCCTACTTCGTGCCCATGTCCAAGATCGCAGACTTCCTGAAGGCAGGGTGTGAGGTACGGGGCCAGGCTGGGAGCTCAGACCCTGCGGGGCTTTGTCACCATGCTGATGGATGGGAACGTGTCGTTCCCCTGACTCGTGTGGCACTGACACTGTCCCCCTCCGTTATTAGGTGACGATACTTTTTGCTGACCTCCATGCTTACCTAGACAACATGAAGGCCCCCTGGGAGCTGCTGGAGTTACGTACCCGCTATTACGAGAACGTGATCAAAGCCATGCTGGAGAGCATTGGGGTGCCGCTGGAAAAGCTGAAGTTTGTCCGGGGCACTGACTACCAGCTCAGCAAGTGAGTCCTGGGGCGCCTGGTCCTCTCAGGAAGGGAGAGCCTGACCTGGGGCACTGCTGTTCCTGAGCCTGCCCTGTTCCTCAGCCTGCTGCCCGGCACTGTCATTCGGGGAACAAAGCGAAGGTGCCTCCAGGCTTTGGCTCCTCTCAGTGTGGCCAGAACCAGTGTTTGTGTGAAGCAGCTCGAAAAGATGTCCCCTCCCCGGTGCTGACAGTGCTGTCCCTTCCCTCAGGGAGTACACGCTGGACGTGTACCGCCTCTCGTCCGTGGTGACGCAGCACGACGCGAAGAAGGCGGGAGCGGAGGTGGTGAAGCAGGTGGAGCACCCCTTGCTGAGCGGTTTGCTCTACCCAGGCCTGCAGGTGGGTGACAAGGCAGGTCGGCAGAGCTGCTTCTATGCCGGGGAGGGGCTGGGCAGAGCCAGGACTGCGGGGACACGCGAGGCTGGATGCCAAGGTCGTTATACGAGGGGGTCATTCTACTGCCCTGGCAGAGGCTGGGCAGATCTTGGGGGACGGGCAGGACCTCTGAGGGCCGAGCACAGCTGGAGTGTGGAGCCTTGGGCCCCATCTCAAGGCTGCGTGTGTCTCTCCGCAGGCCCTGGATGAGGAGTACCTCAAGGTCGACGCGCAGTTTGGAGGAGTGGATCAGAGGAAGATATTCACCTTTGCAGAGAAGGTGAGGGATGGGGGTGTTGGTGAGTTCCCTGCGGTGCTGGTGCCTGGGGCAGGGCTGGAACAGTCGCCAGTCCATTGGGAGAAGCGTGTCTGTGATTTCAGCTGGCACCATGCTGCTCTTCGCAGCGCCTACTGCTATTCTCATCATCCTTGGGGCTCTGGTGTGCAAAATAGTGCTGCCACACGTCCCTGGCTGCAGCTCTCCATGGCTTATGAACTTGTGGTAGCTTTCTGGCTCCTGTTATTCTGGGTCCCCAAATTATCTGGAGCCAGGAGCAAACAGGGATTGGGAGTTCAAGCCCATCTTCAGAAGAGGCTTGTCCGTGACTTGCCTCCTTGCTTTTTCCCAGTACCTTCCTTCCCTGGGCTATGCCAAGCGCGTCCATTTGATGAACCCGATGGTTCCCGGTCTGACAGGCAGCAAAATGAGCTCGTCAGAAGAGGTTGGTCCCTGAATGGTGGCTGTGGTCAGGGGTTCGGGGGGGGGGGGGATCGGTCAATGGCTGGGGGGGCAGAGAGGCTGCACCCCAAGAGGTGACTTCTCTCTCCGCTCACACTGGGGTCTAAAAGGAAGTTGCAGCAGCTCCAGCGTGAGTTGTCTCTTGAGCAAGAGGTTGGGTGAAGGGCTGCGGAAATCTTTTCCTTCAGGATTCAAAGATTGACCTTCTGGACCGCAAGGAGGATGTGAAGAAGAAGTTGAGGAAGGCTTTCTGCGAGCCAGGGAACGTGGAGAACAACGGTGTCCTCTCCTTCATCAAGCACGTCCTCTTTCCCCTCAAGTCAGGTGAGGGGCTCACCACGCTCGGGCGCTGGGTCTAGTTTTTCCTGTGGGTAAGTGGAGGGGACAGGAGCGCGTGTCCCCTGAAGCAGACTGCCCCGGAGTGCCCCCTCGCCAGCCCCTGCTGCGGTCCCCCTCCGCTCTTGGGCTAAGTGGGGCAGGAGGTTTATCTGGCTGAGCAGGGGGTGAGTCTCTGGGTTAATCTGAGCCTTCAAATCTGTGTGTCGCAGAGTTTGTGGTTCTGCGAGAAGAAAAATGGGGAGGAAACAAAACCTACACAGCCTATGAGGCCCTGGAGAAGGACTTTGCTGAGCAGGTGAGTGCTGGGATGGACTGAACCCTCTCCCTGTCCCTGAGGCGCCCAAGAGCTCTCTGTGGGGTCTCTGAGCAGCAGTGGGAGAGGGAAATCTGCACCACGAAGGGGTGCGGAGCAGAGCGTGGCCCCGTAGGGTGGCAGGGTGCTCCCAGCCAGGAGGCCCCGACAGTGAGAGGATGGGTGAAGGCTGTGGGGGCAGGACAGGACCACGTCAGCCACGTCCTGGAACAGAGCAGCAGTTTAGCTGGTTTCAGCTGTTCCCAGCTGAGGCTGCAAGTCCAGAAGAGGGGCTCTGATGTCCGAGGGGGAATCAGGCCAGGGGTTGGCGTTCATCTCCCTGCCCTCCTTGGCCTCCAGTTCCTACCTCTCTGGCCTCAGATCAGCGGATTCTGCTGCTCCCCCTGCCCTGGAGGAACCCATGCAGGAACCGGTCTGTTTGTCACGATACAGGTCGTGCATCCCGGAGACCTGAAGAACTCGGTGGAAGTGGCCCTGAACAAACTACTTGACCCCATCAGAGAGAAGTTCAACAGCCCGGAACTGAAGAAGCTGACCCACATGGCGTATCCCACAGCCAGTAAGGAGGTGCTGGGAGCTGAGGGAAGCGGGGCCCTGGCCACACAGGGCTGGGTGGGAGAGAGTCCCTCCAGGAGCTGAGGTTAGAGAGAAGTTCTGAAACTTCAGTCTCAGGAGCAGCCCTGGAGAGCGTTAGGAAGGTGAGGAAAGCCCAACGCCAGGGCTGTATGCCCACCCTGGAGAGAACAGATGCCAGTGTGCTTCTCTGGTGCTTGAGAGGCCGGCAAAGCAGAGGAGGGACTGTCCTCACCTCATTTGGAGGTCACTGTGTGCTCCCCAGGGCCTCGCCAGCTCCCTGGGTTTACGCTGAGTGGCCCAACTGTTCCCTTTGCACTGCAGAGCCTGCAGAGAAGCACACCAAGAACTCGGAGCCGGAGAACATGGTGGTCCCATCCCAGCTGAACATCCGTGTTGGCAAAGTGATCAGTGTGGAGCAGGTACGGGCACAACGGGTGAGAGGGGAGTAACCTTCCCTCATGGTGACATGGGCACTCGGGGTGTTTGTGGGCTCTCCCTCCTTCTTCTCTGCCACCCCAGTCCCCTTCTCTGCTCCTCACCTTGCTTCTGCTTGGCAGCACCCGGATGCTGACAGCCTGTACGTGGAGAAGATCGACGTGGGCGAGCCTGAGCCCCGCACCGTGGTCAGTGGCCTGGTGCAGTTCGTCCCCAAGGAGCAGATGCAGGACAGGCTGGTGGTGCTGCTTTGCAATATCAAGCCCAAGATGATGAGGGGCGTGGAGTCGCAGGGCATGGTGCTGTGTGCCTCCAGGTGAGGGAGGGGGGCATCGGGGCCGTAGCCTTTCAGGGGTACAGTCCAGACCCCCCTTCTCCTGCCTCGGAGCCCAGTGGGGCTGAGGGGCCGGCGAGTACCGCCTTGGGCTGACTCGGCTTCCTCCACACCCCTCCGCAGCGTGGGGGAGCCGCGGCGGGTGGAGCCCCTGGACCCGCCGGCCGGGTGCTGCGCCGGGGAGCGCGTCTACGTGGAGGGCTACGAGGACGGGAACCCCGAGGACGAGCTCAAGCCGAAGAAGAAGGTCTTTGAGAAGCTGCAGGTGAGGGGCTGCACCGGGGGGGAAGCTGAGCCACAGCTCGGAGTAGCTGGGGCGCCAGGCATCGCGTGGGGCAGTGCTTAGGGCCGCGTAGATGCCGCTGTCCCCCTCTGGGTGACCCCAAATCAGCTATTTGCTGCCCATGTTTGCTCCTGTCCGCAAAGCTGTGGAGGAGACAAACCTCCCCACCGGCTGAGCGTGGCACCACTGGCAGCCCAGGCCTGACCCTGCCTCCCCTGTTCTGCTCCCCAGGTCGACTTCCGCGTCTCCGAGGACTGCGTGGCTCAGTGGAAGCAGAGAAACTTCCTGACCAAGCTGGGGACAGTCTCCTGTAAGAGCCTGAAGGGAGGCAGCATCAGCTAACAAGCACCAGAGCCACTGCTCGCGCCTCCTGCCTGGCCCCCTCCACCACCGCCTCAGCCAGGCTCTCCTCCCCAGTCTCTGCCATCTCCTCCCCAGTGCCCCGAGCCAGGGGCTCAGCCCTGCGGGACCTGGGGGCTCTGGGACTGAATTTGCAGCCTCCCACCTGGAGAGCTGCCTCCGACATCCCCCTCGCCCTGGGCCTGCTCAGCCAGCATCCGTGCCTCAGCTGTGGGCCAGCTCTGGGGACTGGCGGTGGCACCGCACCTAAGGGACCTGCATGACTTGTGCCCGTGACCTCAGGCTCTACGCTGGGGCCGTCGGCTTGCTCCCAGTTGTGCCACGGACTGGATGTCCTGCCCGCTGGTCCCGACTGGGGACAGCACGTGCGGGCGCTGCAGTGAGGGCAGAAAGGGAAGGCTGCTTGCTCAAACCTGTGTTGCTGCTAACAGAGCTGGGGACAGCTGCCTGGCAGCCAGGCGGGTCCCGTCCCCTGCTCTGCCCGGGCACCCCCTGCTCCGCGCTCAGCCCTCCCGAGGCTGCGGCCGCTGCTGGTGCTGCTCTTTGGCCAGGAGCCCAGGCAGCACTCATGGGTCTGTCCTGAGGCCGTGGGGGGCGCGGGCCTTAAACACTGACTCGGGAACCGTCTGTCTGTCATAAACCCAAATAAAATGTCAAGCTGACTGCACGTGGGTGTGCCTGTCTGTCCAGGGGGAGGTGGCTGAGCTGGCAGCCAGCCCTGCTCCTCTGTTTTAGTGCTGCCCGAGCCTCCTGCCCACCCTGTGGGCAGGCAGCAGTGCCGGCAGGCAGCAGTGCCGGGAGCCAGCCCGCTCGGGGGCTGTGCCTGCCCCAGAGCCCAACAGCGCCGGGCAGGGCAGCTGCCGCATGTGGCGAGGCTGTGGCCATAAGGTAGGAAGCACAGGAGGCAGCGAGCTTCGGTCATCATTTTTACCAGCCAGGTACAGAGCTCTGAGCAGCTACTCGGCGGCAGAGGGTTGGTTGCTTTTGGTTTGGTTTGGTTGGTTGGTTTTTTTTTTTTACAATCGAAGAAAATCAAAATGTGACCCGAGTTTTACAGAAACAGAAATCGAGTCTTTACCCCAGACAGAGCCCAGGGCCTGAAGACCAGCTCGCGGAGCAGCCGGGCTCCCTCTCCACCCTGCGGCCAGCACGGCTGCGGGCTGGCTGTGCCGGGCAGCAGGCGAGTGCCCAAGGCCTGCGCTGCTGCGGGCAGAGATCGGCGCTGGCCAAGAGCCCCCTCTTGCCTTTCCCTCAAGGGCCGAGGCCCTGGTGCCTCCCAACCAGCACCTCCGTCCTGTCCTGCTGCTCCTGCCTGTGTCCCCTCGGGTGCTGCCGTGGCCGAAGCCTTCCCATTCCCTTGTCCAAAGTGCTTCGATTCCTCGTGGGCCCGGCTGGCCCGGAGCAGAGCGGCTCCAGCTCCAGCATCTTCGGCCCCCGCGCTCCTCTCGGCACGGCTGCTCTGCTCTGCACGCGCAAACCAAGCGGCAGCCCGGCGGGGAGGAGGTGCTGGCTCTGGGCACGGGCCTCGAGTCCAGTAAAAAAAAAAAAAAAAAAAAAAAAAAAAAAGCAAAGTAAAGCTGTAGTACTTAGGAAAGTGAAACCAACACCATTTTTGCATAAATATCATCAAGGCCGTGGAGGCTAAGGCTGTTTGCTTCCTGTATTAAGTTAGTTGCCAGTTCCACACTCGTCCGTTGACCTGCCCAGGTCCCTGAGAGATTTGGATTCCTGTCCGCGGGGGCACCAGTCCTGCAGCTTCAGTCCTTCAGGCCGTCTCTCCCCGTCCGTCTGCAAGGCAGGAGGGAAAAGCCCATCAGCCACATTGAGCCCCAGCTTCCCACGGCCCTGCCCCAAGTCTGGCCCCACGGCCGAGCTGTCCCGGTGCCACCCCAGCCCCACCACGGCCCGCATGCTGCGCTGGGAGCCTATAGCTCAGGAGCCTGAGAACCTACAGCGGCATCATCCCACGGCAGGGCTGAACCGGGCCCCCGTCCCACGTACCTTGTGGGCTCTGAGATGGCGGCTCTGCGGTGCTCCTGCTCTCCATCCCCGAGGCCGCCGTCCCTGCCGGCTCACGCTTAGTCCTGCTCTCATCCGCCAGCACTGCTTTGGCCTTCCCGTCCGGCATGGCGGAGCCCAGCACCTCTGCCCCTGGTGCCTTTGGGCTCAGGGGGGAAGGAGCCGGCCCCGGGCCAAGCAAAGGCTTCTTGGCTACTGGAGGGGGGATCTTGCTGGGTTTTCGGTGGGCTTGTGCCTTGCCAGGGCCCTGCTGGGCGGCAGCCGGGGCTGCCGAGCGCTGACCCGAGAAATTCATCAGCTCGGCCACCAAGTTCCTCTTCAGGTCGGCCTGCACCTCGGGGGACGAGGCCGTCTCGATCACCAGCTTCCTAGAGCTCTTGGCAAAGATGAAGCTGGCAGTGGAGGCCGGTGACTTGTGCCTGGGGGAGAGCTGGCCATCCCCAGGGGGCCCCTCGGGGCCAGGCTGAGCCGCTCTGCTGCCCGTCAGCTTCTCCGCAGCCTCACCGGAGGACAAGGCGGTGGCCTTGAGGTGCACAGCGTGGTGGAGCTGATTCGAAGGCACCGCGTCTTTGGCAGGAGGGGGCTGCCGTGTGGATAGGGACCGGCGGACAGGCTTCTGGGGTGCCAGTCGCTCCTCGGCACCGGCACCGGCTCCGGCGGGCGGCTCCACGCTCACGGAGCGCAGCCGCACCATCTGCAGCAGCGAGGGCGTGACGATGGGCAGGCTGGCGTCCTCCTTGGGCACGGGGCTGCTCTTGCTCCGTGACACCGGCTCCTTCTTGGTGTCTGCCCGGGGGCCGTTGGCTGCCTTCTTAAGGCTGGTTTGGGGTGGCAGAGCTGGAGCCGAGGGCGGGGGGAGAGGCGGCGGCGGTGGCACGATGGCCTCAGGAGGGGGCTCGGTGGGGGAAGGCGGCTGCGGTGCCCCAGCGGGTGGGCCTTGCTGCTGGCTGCGCGAGGAGACGGCGGCCGAGAACGACGAAGACGCAGCCCCCGGGCTCAGCGCCGCTTTCTGCCCGGCCACGGGAGCCGGCGCAACATCAGGCAGGCTGGAAAAATAGGCTTCATCCGGCGGAGGGAAGTCTGCCATGGACAGGTCGTGCTCCTCAGGAGCTGGTGGGGGCGGTGGGGGCCACGTGGTGTCGGTGGGGCCCTCGCTGGTGGCCTGGGGGCTCCCCTCCGCCTTCTTCGCTGGTGGGGGAGGCGGGTGGTAGGCAGGCGGCGGTGACGGCGGTGGAGACTTGCCGCTGGGCTTGGCCGAAGGCTCCCGGTAGGCAGTGCTGGGCGCTGGTGGGTCTGGTGAGGGGAGGAGGGGGCCGACGGGAGCTGCGGGCTGCTGGGGCTTGGTGGGTGGTGGGGAGAAGGGAGCGGGAACCTTGGGGTGCGGTGGGATGACGAACCGGTCCAAGCGGCAGGGCAGCGTCTCGGGGGGGGCTGGGTCCGAGGCCGAGGAGGAGATGGAGGTGAGGGAAGAGGACACGGAGAGCGCAGGCGACTGCAGAGAGGAGATCCGGTCTGGCTTCTGGGGCTGAGCCCTGCCCGGGGACACAGACGGGGGTCCCAGCCCCTTGGCGGGCAGCGTGGGTGTCCCACTCTGGCTGGAGTAGCCGCTGGAAGGGGACATGGTGCGGTCAGACCCATCCGGGCAGCTCCACTTGGGCTGGGCCTGGGGCTCCCTCAGCACCACCGTCACCCCGGGGCTGCCCCGCGAGGCCTCGGGGGAGCTGGCGCCGGCCAGGCTCTCGGAGCGGAGGCTGCTGGTCTCGCTCAGCGACGACGGGGAGAAGACCTCATCCTCGGCTGTGGGGCTGAAGGGCTCGGGGCGCGGGGACCAGGGTACGCTGCTCTCCCGCTGGGACCGCCGGTCAGGCTTAGGGGGCAATCCCAGCACCTTGGGCTCCCCCTCGGCCTTCTGGTGCAGCGAGTAGGTCCTGCGAGGGGGGGCCGGGGGCTTCTTCATCTTCCTGAGGGAGACGCTGCGGGCGGAGGAGCGCTCGCTGGCCAGGCTGCCCGTGTCCGATCCCTCTGCCTGGCTGCTTGTGCTATAGGCTGGGGACGCCCGGCCGCTGCTGGCCCCCACGGCCAGGAGCCCGGGGGCTGCAGGCATGGGGCCAGCAGCAGGCTTGGAGCAGGAGCTGGCAAAGCTGGCGGAGCTGTAGACGCTGACTTGGTCGGTGTCGGTGCGAGCCGTGGCATCCACCTCACCGCACGGCACCGCCTCGGGCTGCCGGCGGTCGGAGCCACCCTGGGAGGAGATGGTGGAGCTGTTGGAGACGATGGTCTCCGTGGACTGGGAGTGGCTCCAGTTGTCGCTGGAGGAGGAGGGCTCGCGGCTGCGGGCGCTGTGCTCCGAGAAGCGGGCAAGGGAGCGCACCGAGGCTGGGCTGGATGACACCAGGCTGCAGCGGCTCAGCGTCCGCACGCTGCTCCGCGTCAGGGCCACCACGTCCACCATGGGTGGCAGGATGGCGTTGGGGATGATCTTAGACATGTAGGTGCCCTGAGGCGAGATGGACATGACGGGGCTCAGCAGCTCCGGGGGGCTGGCGTTGGTGGTCATGCCCGGCACGGCCAGCGACTTTGGCCTCACCATGGGCGACAGCTTGGCTGCCGTTTTCCTCCCCAGCAATGTGTCGTCGTAGTAAACCCGGTCGATGTGCTTCTTCAAGGCCGCGTCTGCCTCCTCCAAGGCTCCCAGGCAGATGCGGGCACCCCCGGGGACAGACAGCGGCTGCAGCTTCCCGTCGATGGTGGGGATGCGGATGGCGTCGCCGGAGACCTGCCCGCCGTTCAGCAAGGGCTGCAGCGCCTGGCTGCCCCCGCGCCCAGTCTGCCCTCGCCCATCAGCCTCGGGGTGTCCCTTGGATTCCCGGCTGTTCCTGAGACCTGGGAGCAGGGAGAGATGAACCTGGTGTGATCCCAAGGCAGAGGCACCGAGCCAAGGCAAACAGAGCCTGGGCAATGAAATCGGACCCTAAAAATCCCCCCCTTGCCCCCGACACTTACCCAGCTCCTTCTGGACATGCTGAGGGATGCCCAGCACCGTCGTCCTCCTCTCCTTCCTCTTCTTGCCAGCCCTCTCCGAGGATTTGGGAAAGGAGTCGTGCGGTCGGAAGGTGGAACCTGCGAGAGGCATGAGCGGGTCCAGCCAGCGTGAGGGGGGGCCCTGGCCAGGGCATCTCCAGTGCCCCAGCACCCCCCCACTGCCGGAGATACCCCAGAACAAGCTGGGCTCAGGCACTCGGCACAGCCCGGAGAGGCGCCAGCTGCGCAGTCTGAGCAGGGAGGAGACGGTATCCGTCCGTCTGTCTGTCCCCCTCGCCCAGCCCCAACCCTCTGACTCAGCCAGAGCTCCTCTCTTCTCTCCAAGGGCCCCCAAATCCCCGCAATGGCTCATGATCACACCAACGCAGAGCCCAGCTTTCCTGCCATGTGCCCTGGCCTCACCTCGCACCCCCTCAGCTTACGTCCCCCCGCGCCGCAGCCCCCCAGCCGGGTACCTTTTCGCTGGATCATCTCAGAGCGGATGGAGAGGGCGTCCTCAGAGGTGCTGTCCGTGGCACAGGAGGCCGCCCGGCTCCGGAAGGACACGCTGTCATCCTCCGAGGATGCGCAGGACTGTGTGGGCAGAGAGGGGGCTCAGGCGGACCCCGGGCTGCGGGGACAGACCTGCCCCGGCCCCCACCAGGCCCCTTCTCCGCCGCAAACTGACTCCGCAGCCCAGCGCTGCCGAGACAAAAGCTTCTCCGAGGGCCAAAGGCTGAGTCAGCCACGCCGGCATCCAGAGTCCTCCCACCAGGAGCAGGGCCGGGAGCAGCCCCAGGGACCCCCGGCGTGGCCTCGCAGCCCCCCAGAGAGCCAGCGAGCTGGGGTCCAGCCCACTGGAGGAGCACCCGAGGGAAATGCCGGCCTTGCCACTGTGCCAAGCCGAAAACAGCCCCATGGCTGCGCCCAGCCCTGCTGTGCCCCAGAGCCTGGGGCTGGAGGGCTGCCATGGCTGGGAGAGGGGCGTGGGGCTGAGATGGGGGGGGGGGGGGGGGACAGGGACAGGCAGGCAGCGCTGTGGCCATGCCAGGGACCCGCAGCACACACGTGGCCCCCTGGGTTCAGGCAGAGGCACAGCCCTGCGATGGGCACAGCTTTCAGTGTCCCCCCATCTCTCCAAAGCATCTCCCAGCACAGGCGGAGGTCGGGATGAGACACAGCAGTGGGAGCCACCACCCAGCCCCTCCACCACACTGCCCTGAGCTGGCCCTGCTTCCCCAGTGGCTCTGCCCACCGAAGGGCTCCCGTCCCCCTGCTTCCAAGGGGTTAAGGGGGCCAAGAGCCAGCAGGAGGCAGAGGCTTGAGCAAACACGGGCGGGTGAGGCATTGGCAGCGGGGTCAGAGCCCAGGGAAACAGCAAAGCCCAGCTTGGCCAAGAGAGTGGGAGTTTCTCCTCGTCAGCAGCCAGGGAGGGGCCTGGCCATGGGGCTGGATACGGCCGATGGTCCCTGTTGCACCACCACATTACCCCACTTCACTCGGGGCTGCCAGGGGACACCAGTGGGGCAGGATGGGGGGGACAGAGGGACACAGGCATGGTGGGAGTCCCCGGGCAGAGCCCCACAAGGCAGGGCAGGACGTGCCGAGGCTGAGGACTCATCATGGGGCAAAGGGGATAGCACCAAGGGACACACGGCCCCTTCCCACCTCACAAACCCCCCAGCCATGGTCCTGCAGCCTCAGCGTGTTCCCCATCTACTTCCAGCCCCCAAACACCACTCGGGGGGACAGAGAGGCCACCTTGTGTCCCCTCATCCCCAGGGCACCCCGAGAGCACTGCAGGGCAGAGCTGGCTCCTTGGCAGGGCTCACCTGGAGGCTGCTGGTGTCCCCACGGTCCCAGGCACTTTTGGTCTGCTTCTGCTTCTCTGTGGAGGGAAGGCAGGGGGTAAATCCCCCCAGGAAATCTGGGGGAGCCGCCGACCAGCAAAACGGCTGCTGAGTCCGGCACTGCCGCCCGCACACCCCAGCCACCGCTGCCAGCCCCAGTGCTGGACTCTGGTCAGCCCCATCGCACCGCCCACGCAGCCCAGCCAGCCAGGAGCTGGGGCCGGCCAGCTGTGCCCTCTGTGTCCCCAGGCCACACGGGTGCTGGGGACACTTACCCTGGTGCTGCAAGGACTTCAGTCCCTGCTGAGCCTGGTTGTGCAGCTCCTCCAGGTGCGGGGGCCGTGTGCTGGGGAAGAAGACGTTGTCGGGGCATTCCTCGCTCGACGTGTACTGCACACTCAGCCGCTTCTCGGCCTCGCCCTTGGCAGGACCTGCGGAGACAGACGAGTCAGCGTGGCTTGGGGGGGGAACACAGCCGTGCTCCCACCAATGCGCCCCCACCCACAGGATGTGGCCCCAGTGAGCTGGGAGAAGCTCCAGGCGATGACAGCCAGCCTGGGATGACCCGCTCATCTCTGAACCGGGTGCTGGAAACCCTGTGCAAGAAATGGTCTCCCGAGGCTCTACCCGGCCGGTCGATACGCCGGAGACAGGCTGTCTGCACCGTGAAGCCGCAGGGTTTTCTCCCCGCTGGCCAGAGCGGAGCTGGGGCACGGCACTGCCCTCCTCCCCAGCACCTTCGTCAGGAGCAAACGAAGTAGCGAGGTGGGCAGGCTGTGGGCAGCTGAGCAGAAAAGGGGCAGCACAGGGGGGATTAAACGAGGATAGAAAGACGATGACTTTCCCTTTGGAGGGTTGCATCATCCCCAGGCCTTGCAAAGCACCCCAAGAGCAAGGACTCACTCTGTGCCCAGGCAGGCTGGGAACTACACAGTCGAGGGAAACTGAGGCACAGCCTGGCGCAGAGACCCCAGAGGACCTGAATCCCACCCCCCCAAGCCGCCCGGGTGCTGGAGCCCTCATATGCCATGCCAGGGCCGGCACAGGGCCCTCCACGCCCTGTCTCACAGCCCCCTCCTGGCAAACCCTCGCCAAAACCCTGGGGTGCCCATGACTCCGGGCACTTGCTGGGGGCTGTGACTGGCATCGCCTGGCCAGGGCACAGCAGCCACAGCCCTGCCTGCTCCTGCCTGCACGCTGCTGCCTGCCGCGACGCCTCAAACTCTTCCTGGCCGGAAAAAAACACAACAATTTCAGGCTGAGGAAGGGAAGGGCGAGCGTAGGGAAGCAGCGGGGCTGGCGGCAGCACCCCGGGGACACGGACACCTGCTGCTCAGCATGCCGGCACCACGCACCCCTCCCCTGTCCCCCGTGTCCCCCCCCCTCCGTCCCCTCCCAGCCAGCCCAGCCAGGCAGCGAGGCAGCTGCGCTCCGGCTCCGGCGCACAAAGGAGCAGGCCCCGAACAATGGAGCCGGCCCACCCTGCCGCGCCATGCCGCCACACCAGCCCCTGCTCCGCCGGCATCCACCGCACGGCGAGCGGGCACCGGGGGACACGGCCAGGCCAGGAGAGCCGGCGGCGGTGCAGGGGACCCCTGTGCTGGTGGAGGGACCCTGTAGGGCACACGAGATACCCACAGCCCCCCACAGCCCCCCCATCACGCTCCCCTTCCCCTAAGCCCTTTTCTCCCCTAATTTCGGCAGCCCCTCACTCGACACACACATATATCCCCCCCCCCCCCCCGCCAGCACACTCGGAGCTTCCTCCCGGCGAGAGAAGCGCAGTGATTTATTCCGTCAACCTCCCAGCAGACGAGGCTGCGACTGGGGTGACCTTCCCTGCCCTCCCCCTGGGATGGCAGCCCCCCCCTGCCCACTACGGGTGGGCGAGTGCCCAGTGCCAGGCAGGCAGGGGTCCTGGCAGGCAGGGGTTGTGTGAGGACAAGGCGCTGCTCCCTCCCTCCCGCTCACTCACCTTTCTTCTTGAAGAAAGCCAGAAGCGAGGAGAGGTTCCTGCCCATGAAAACCACCATGGTGGCCGGGAAGAGGGTCTGGTGCCCACAAGAGCGGGAGCTCCGTTACCCCCACAGAGGTTCTGCCTATTGTGCCGGGGTGGCTCTCGCCTAGCTGTGTTCTGGTGAAGCGAATGCCAGCAGCCCCCAGTTCCCTCTCTCCGTCCTCATCCGCACGGCGAGAGGATGCTCGGCCGGGTGAAGAGGCTCTGGCGCAGCTGCCTGCGTGCGGGGAGAAGGCTGACCCCGGGGACGGCTGCGCGGCGGCAGGAGGGGACAGCCCCAGCTGCGCCCACCACACTCCTCGATCAGAGGAGAAGGAGAGCGGGGGCCCCTCCTCTGGCCTCCCCGCTCGCCCCCAGCCCTCCAGCCTCCTCCCACGCACAGCACGGCCGGCACGGATCTGTTCTGCTGGGCTCAGGGCCAGGATTTCCCCAGCTGCCCCCTCTTGTACCCCTGTGACCCCCTCCAGGACCCTCCTCTCCTGCTCCCCGCTGGGCACAGCATCCTTGCAAACCAGTTGCTCGTTTCCACAACAGTGTGGCCAACTGGGAGGAGCTGGGAGGCTTTTCCTCCAGCAAACATCAGCCCTTGGGATATGCATAGCCAACAGTGCCGGTATTCCCCCTCTTTGTCTGTCCCCAGTGCCCCTGGGGACCCAGAGCCCCCCATACCCCCCCCCCCAGCCCTGCCAGGGAGAGCCCCGCTCCCAGCACGGCTCAGCCCGCAGTGGGGGGATGTGAGCCATCATGGGGCAAAGGGTGTTTGTCCTTAGGGACAGGGCGTCCAGCATGGCTACGTCACGGTCACAAGAGCTGGCAGTGCTGAGAAGGAGGTCTCAGACCAGTCTAACCAGTAGCTCCAGCTACTGGCACGGGGGCTCACGAAGGCAGGGGCAGAAATGACGGGCAGTCAGGCACTGGCACTGACAACCACCTGTCCCCACTGCATGAGGTGCTGTGTGCTCCCAGGGTGGTGGGTGCTGGGGAGCCCTGCGCCGTCTGGCAGGCAGCAGGCAGGCTGCCTGCACCAGCGGCGCCCCACGCAGAAGGGGAATTTGCCCTGTCCGTCAGCCCTGGGTGCCCAACGCCTCAGGGAGCTCCATCCCTGCTACCTACAGGTGTTTTGCCCTAAAAGGTGAAGAGCTCCCCATATTTACCCAGTGGGCAGGGCCGTTCTCATGTCAAAGCCTCCTTCCTCTGCCCTGCCAGCTCCCCGTGGGCTGTCCCCAGGGTTCACTGCGGCAGGACAGAGGTTGGGCTGCAGATGGAGCAGCGTTACCCAAAGCAGAGAGCGAGGGTCCCACCGGACCCCAGGCATTGAACGTGCAGCCTAAGGGACAGTTGACCTTGTAAAGGGCACCTCTGTGTCCCCGGCCAGGCAGCTCTGGCCTTAGCGAGGATTTCTTCCCCTACATGCCCATAACAAATAGAAGCAGCGCCCTGCAGCCCCTGCTATGCATAACCCAGCACCCTGCCTCCAGCACGGGCAGGATCAGCCCTGCTGCCCACACTCTCACCCAGAAGGTGCCGGCGGCTGCAGGCAGACGCTCCGCAGCTCTTTTCACAGCGCAAGTGGAAACGGGACATAATTAAAGGGCTGAGGATGCACAAAGCGAGCAGCCACGTGCTGCGCTGAACGCTGCCCTCTCCTCTCCGGGCAGCCCATCACGAGCCCCAGCGAGGGCCACAGCCAACGGTGGGCAAACACAGCCGAGAGTGGTGCCACTCCTGGCTCTGCAGGGAAGGATCCGGCCCCCCAGGATGGCGCGTCCAGTTCTGCTCACAAGGACCTGGGACCCCCTTCACGGCACTGGGAGCTCTGGGAGCCCCCACAGGTAAAGGGGGACAGTCCCCCCTGCGCTCCAGGTCCAGGCACAGCTGAGCTTCAGCCCCACAGGTCTGCTGATGGCAGCAGACGTGGAAGCTGCTGCCCAGGGCTGTATGGACATTCCCAGGTGCTGGCAGACAGCCTGTCCCTGCTCTTCCTCCATGTACACGGCCCACAAGGACCCAAAGGGCCTCAAGAGCATCCCTTGCTGACGGAGACATGCGTCCCTCTCCTGAGTGTGACACCTCTGCGGCTTGGGGCCCAAGGAGCTCAGCATCGCT
Organism: Leptosomus discolor; assembly: GCF_034619465.1. Lineage (NCBI taxonomy): Eukaryota > Metazoa > Chordata > Aves > Leptosomiformes > Leptosomidae > Leptosomus > Leptosomus discolor. The sequence goes on from NC_141419.1 coordinate 5,415,343, forward strand.
GGCTGCAATCACCCAAAGGATAATCCGGGCAGGGCGCTGTGGCCACCACCCAGCCGGGGCAGCAGCACTGCCTGGCCGCAGAGGAGCCTCGTGCCGAGGGCTGATGCTGGGGAGGGTGGCGGCAGGCGAAGAGCAGCCTACGCTTCTCCTCCCACTCCTTGCAACCTTCGCTACCGCGTCCTCCTCGCCCAAACAGCCTCGCCCTGGCTCTGTCAACACACAGTGAAACCTGCTGCAAAAGGGAAGAGAAAAGGGGGAGAAGCCAGGAGGGAGAGAGGCCTGATCCTGCGGCAGAGGCTGCAAGATCTTGGTGGGCTGAGGAAGCCGCCACAGCTGCAGCCAGTGCCGGTAGCAACACGCCCGGTCAGAGCTGGCGTCCCGTCCCTCGTGCATTCCTTGTGATGAGCCCTGGATCGCCCTGTCCCCTGCAGGCTCGGCATCGCTGATCTGACACACGTGCCTCATCCACATGTGGCAGTGGGATCTTCCCAGAGAAGGAGCCAGAGGCCTCTCGGGGCTGGGCACTCTCTCAAGGATGGTCTCCCTGACTCAGAGCTGGTACCTGCTGCTGCCACTGCCAGGGATGGTCTGGAGGGAGCAAAGCATCCCTGCAGTAAGGCAAAATGATAGGAAGGAGCAGGGAACCCCAGGCACTCTGCCTTCAGTTCTGCCTGCTCCACTCTGCGCTGGCAGAGAGTGGTTGGAGGGCACCGGGCTGGGAATGGGAAGGGCTGCACAAGGCAAAGACCAGAGGTGAGACCCCAGAGAAATACAGCCAGGGCTGTACAGCCCTGGACCAGTGATGCTGCAAGCGGGATATGGTGCTGGCCCAGCTCCCTCCCAGAGCTGGTTTAGCCACGACGCTGCTCTTCACGCGGGGAGAGCCGGAGGAGAAAATCCCGGCTCGTGTCCCCCTCCTCGCCAGGCCAGTGCCTCCTGCAAGCAGCAGGTTTGGCCAGCCTCAGCTGCAAACATCCATCTCTGCCTGCACGGCACTGCCTCGACTTGTCTTCTCCTCGCACAGCAGCGGGTCCTGCGGCAGGAGGCAGGGAACAGGCAGCGCAGCTCCCTGCCCGCCCCTTCCACCACCACTGACTCACCGGAGAAAAATGGGGAGGAGGGGGGGCGGGAAGGGGCTGCAAGGTCCCCAGGGGAGGAAGGGGAGGAGAACCTGCCTGCGTGTGTCCTCCTGCTCAGTGGGATGGAGACCTGGCTTCCCTTCTCCCGGCAGCCAGGGCGGTGCAGAGAGCAGCAAGAAGGCGACAAGAAGACCTCCTGCCCCAGGGGGTTGATGCTCTCCCACCACTTTGGGGCTCCTTCCCATCGCACTGCTCCCAGGCATTGGCCAGCACCACCCAGGCATGCACTCAGGCTTGGGGAGTGCTCTGCTCCCTGTGCTGGAGACGGGCAAAGCAGCAGTTGCCTGCAGATGCCGTAAGCGTGGATAACGTCAATGGGGTGCACCATGAACCCCAGTCCCGAGAGCCCCACGAAGCAGTCAGCACATGGACCCTGCCACAGCTGCAAGAGCCCCCGTGCTCTGCTCCAGCATCCAGCCCCTCTGCTCCCTCTGGATCGGCCTCTCCCACTGTAGCACAGCCAGACAGTTCCCCAGCCAGCGGGACGGTGCCCGCAGCCCTGCCAGCATCTCCCCGTCGGGAGCGACGCCGCCTCTTTACGAGCCTGAGCGTGTCCATCCTTCCCCTGGGCCCATCACCTCCGCTCAGGCAGCTCCGTGGCCCTGGGTGGGACCTGGCACCCGCCTGCGCCCCCCTGCTCCACCTCTGCGCCCCACCGGTGAGGGAGGCCGGGTGGCCAGGGGCCACGGCCCAATGGAGGCAACCAGCCCAGCCACCCTTGTTCCCCAAGCCCTTGTTGTCTCCGCACAGGATCCATGCCCAGGGACACGCTGCGGGACCGTGCTCTCTCCAGGCAGGATAAGAGCACAATAATATTTACTGTGGCTCCGGCCACACAGCCCCCCACTGCCAGCCCAGGGGCTGCAGCCTGCCCTCGGCCTCACTTGGGGGCTGCTGCTTCAGCCAGGAAAACATCTCCACAAAGCAAATAAACACGACCCAATCTGCGCTGCTGGCTCGACTCTCAAACACAATCCTACGCAGAGGCAGAAATAAAATTAATTTCAAATGGGAAAACAAACTTGGATTGTTTTTCTTCCTCTAAACCACAGTGCAGAAAACTGCCCCTGCATCGCCCCGGCGAGCCAACGGGCCATGGCAAAGGCGCCAGCGCAGGGTGAAATCCCACTCGGAGGAGAGCCATCGCCCAGCCAGCCTGGCCAGTTGCCTCCAGCCGCGGCTGCAGTCATGGCAGGAGCCCACCTGGTTGTGCAGCGCAGCTGTGCCACAGCCAACTCGGCCCTGACCTTGCTGCTGCCCCAGTGCAGTGACATGCAATGTCTCTTGTTCCACGTGTTATCACGGACCCCGGCGAGGGTCTGGCAGCAGCCCACGGTGGGGTCCCAGCACCGCGGAGGGAGGCAGGACTACCCCGATGCCTGATTGTGCCTCACTCCCATCCCCAGTCCCTGTTCCAGCCCAGCGAGCCTCCGTCCCACCACATCCCCACCCCACGCTCGTCCCCTCCCCAGAGAAGCCACCAAACAGGTTTGAAGGTAAATAACAACCTTCCCCGGCCAGGAGCCGGATCCGGGTGGGAACGGCCCAGATGGGGAGCGTGGGGCGGGAGAAGGTGGCAGGCAGAGCCTCGAAAGCGACGCGGGGCCACAGAGGCGACGCCGGCGGCACACACAGTCGGTGATGGGCCACCGGCACCTCCTCCCTCCCCGGAGCTATGCCAAAGTCCATAGCTTTATTACAGCCCCACTTCACCTTCCCTCGGTGTCCTCTCCTCTACCTCCCATGCACGCCGCCGCGGCGCCTGCGCGGTTCCCTGCCGTGGCGCTCGGAGCTGGCTGCGTCCCCACGGCGCGTGCCGTCATGCCCGGCGTGTTTGCAGGGTACCGAGGGTGCTCTGTAAATGGCAGGCGTGCCTGTCACAGCAGGTACTTGGCTCCACGCAGGAGCAAATCCAGGAGACGGATTAGGGACAAGACCTTGCAGGTTTTTCCGTGCACGGATCCACCGTCCTGCAAGCAGCACCCAGCCCTGCTCCTGCCCGCGGGTTTCTCACTCGGCAGCGCTGGCAGAAGGTGTCAAGGAAGCACCGAGGAGCTGCCGATCCTTCACAGGGGATTGAGACAGACACGGCAACGCAGGATCACGGGAGGAGATGGGAGAGGAGCCGTCAGACGGGGCTGAGGGGCAGCCACCAAAATGGGGGGGGGGGGGGGATAACCAGCAGCAGAACGGCGGGTCCCATCCCTGCCTCTTGGTGACGGGGCGCCTGCCAAGCGGGCACGGCCCTGGCATGTCAGAGCTGAGCACTGGAGGCAGCTGCCTGCCCGGGACACCCGCAGATCACCTCCTCCCCTGCTCCAGGAGCAGGAGGAGGCACCGGGAAGGGCTCAGCCCTCCCAGCCAGCAGCAGGATGCCAGCAGGTGAGTCCGGCAGGCCAATGTGCCGGGCTGGCAGTGCCCAGAGAAAGCGCCTATGTAAATCTCAGTACATTGGGGTGGGCCCCTGCCCTTATCTACTCCCCAGGCTGTTTGCAGAGCCAGCCCAGTGTGAGTCTGGCACAAAGAGCGGCTGTGAAGGAAAAAGACGCCCAGAGCTGCTCAGCCCACCCCAGAGCTGCGTGGCAAGCGCCAGGGCTGCTGAGGGGCTCCACCACCAGTGCCCTGGCTAGGGCAGGCACTGGTGCCCGCTGCTGGGGAGCCTCATGGCCACGGGTCACCCCTCGCTTCAAACCTGCCTCACCCAAGGATGTCTGCCCCTGCAACCCGCCCCAGCACCTATCGATGGGGATGCGGGTGCCAGGGGACCCTGCATCCAGGGAGCCCCACGCCGGCTGCAGCCGTATCCCCGCTGACTCTGTGGGGCGCAGCCTGGCCGGCCGCCACGTTCCTCCACCCTGACTCAGCAGGGCCCGGCGGGGCTGTCCTGATAAGGAGGAGATAAGAGGCTTCGGTCTCCCTGGTGCTCAAGGACCTTCCCCGGCAGCTCCCACTACAAACCAGCCCACGGAGGAGAGGCAGGGGATGCACCCCAGAGCAAAGCTGGGCCTCTCTCCGGCATGGGGATGGGGGCATGGGGGTTTGGCACTGGTGAAGCAGAGCGGGGAGGCCCAGGTGGCAGGGAGCAGGTTGCAGGCAGCTGCCTGCAGTAGGTAGAGTGATCCCGGCAACCCTCAGCCATGCTCCAGAGGCTCCTGCCTGGCCAACTCTGTCCCTGGGGACCGCTGCTCTGGCCCTTCAGGATCAAAAGGCAGCGGGTGCCCACGCCGCCACGCGCATGGCAGAAGCTCAAAGGCAGCTGCTGATGCCTGCCCAGGCCTGACCTGCTGGCAGTGGGCACGGCGGGGCCAAACTGCTGCTCCCAAGCCGCCGGAGACGGAGAGATGGGAACTGGGGGATACCGGTCCCGTTGCCTGCGATATACAATTAGCCTCTGACCCAAAATCCAAAAGCATGCAAGGTCTCCCAGAGTCTGAGTGAGCGGCAAGACAAAAGCCACCATGGGGGCCCATCCGGCGGGTGCCGGAGCACCCTGCCCCCAGCCGGTGATCCCGGCTTCGCCCTCCGAAATGCTGAAGCGACACAATGCAAATTCTTTCGCTTTGTGGCCGCAGCACCGTTGCCATGGAGCCACCGCAGAGAACAAACACAACTCGCCCCATGTTTTCTCAGCACCTTCCACCCCACGGCCTTCGGCCCCAGCACCAGCCCTCGCCTCGCAGGATCTGCCCCAGCTGTATTGCACGGTCCCACACTGCACCCATTTCAGGGCATCCGAAATGGAGCAGGGCTTCTCCCGGCCAGCCCTGGGGAAGGGTAGCAGCAGTGGCATGCATCCCTGGCAGCCTCGTGGTCCTGGTTCAGGGACTGGCAAGGGGCACCAAAGCCTGGCAGGGGGATGGAGAGGAGATGGAGGTCTGGACGGGGACGGTACAAGAAAAGGGCAAGGACTGCGCCAGGAATGCTTGCACGAGCCCCCAGACCACCTCTCCCAGGGAGGCAGCTCACCCCATCATCTGCATCGTGGCGGTTCAGGGCAGAGGCAAAGGGACAGTGTCTGGCAGAGCCAGAGAGGAGCAGGAGCCTGGCTATGACACAGCCTGGCTGGTGGCACCAAGCCCGTCCCACGTGGAGACCACGACGGGAGGATGACTTCAGTGGAGAGGAGATCACAGCCAGCCAGCAAGGAGAGGTGGACGGCGGAGAGCCTGTGGCGAAGGAGATGTCGTCCCTGCGTGGCCACAGGTGGTTGGTGTAACCACTCCTGCCTCAGTTTCCCCAGGCACCAAGCTGATGCTGCCGGCCAGGGCATTTCGGCACCCTCTCCCCATCCTGGCCCCAACCTCTCCGGGGCAGTTTGGGTTGGCGTGGTACCTCCCCAAGCCTGCGAGGGGTTGACTCCAGACCCTGTTTAACCTGTGGACAACTCGGCTCACTGCACCCGGACAGCTGCTGACCGTAAAGACCAAGGGAAACAGGGCAGCCAAGGGCAGGAGAGACGGCGGGGCCAGGACTGGCAGGAAAAAATCACCCAGTTACCACCCCCCTGGACCAACTAACCCCGCTCTTACAGACCCTGGACCCCCGCCCACTCGCCCATCAAGTCCCCTTCCCTGACTTCGGAGGACACAGGGACGGTTTAACAACATCAGCGGGAAAATCAGCAACCCTGGGATGGGGACGACATTACTGCAAGAGACTTTCCCTGCTCGCATTGCCCCGCTCTGACGGAGGAACCGCGGAGGGAGCTCGCTGGGACCGGGCACCTGAAGGGCCTGATGGTTCACTATGTGGGTCCAGGCTGGTGTGGGACCCTTTCCCTCACTCCTCTTCCCTGCAGAAAAGAGCTCTCCCCACCCCACGCCTCCTCCTGGGATTTTCAGCTGCATCCGCGGAGCCGGAGCACAAAGAAGCAGAGCAATCAGTGCACGGACGGACAGGCAGACGGGTACAGAGCGAGGTGGGCAAGCTGCGCAGGACGGATGCAGGGGGGAGCAGCTTGGTGCTCTCTGCGAACACTCCCAGGGCGCAGCGAGGGAAACCGAGGCACGGGATGGGAGAGGAGGCTGGGGAGGAAGGCGACGCCGGCAGCCCTGGGTCCCTGCTCTAACAGCTGGGACGCCACTTAGAAAAACAAATCGGTAACTAATTCAGCGGATGGTCTCCATCCTGATAGCGCAGGCGAGCCGATGGCTGGTCCCCGGCATGTCGGCGCAGCCCCTGTGTGCAGCCGGAGGCTCTTCCCCAGCTCCGTCACTTGGGATCAGAGGGTCTGATCCTGTCCCCACACCCCCAGCACGGGGAGGGCAGTGGAGAGCGAAGCCTCCAGCCGCAATAGCTCAGGTCCTGCCCGGCCCCACGCCGGGGTGGGGAAGAGCAGAGGCGGTGAACTTTCCCAGCGCGACCCCCTCAAAAGACACCGAGCCAGGACCCCCCCCTGTGGCCCCTCCCCAGGCAGCCCCATCGCTCCTACCTGCCCCCGGTTTCCCGGCACGGCCAAAGGGCCAGGAGGAGCCGGCCTTGACGCCCACCGGGCTCTTCTTGCGGTGCGCGTTGCCCATGAGGCCGCTCTCGCCCTCCACCACGGCCGGGTGGAGGAGGCCGGGGCGCTACATGGCGGAGCCGAGCGGGCTCCGGTGTGGCCCGGGCGGCCGCGGGAGACGACGGCTCTCAGCCGCCGGCTCCCATCCCTCCGGCTCCGGTGGAGCTCAGCTCTCGCAGGCGGCTGTGTCGGAGCCAATGGTACAGGCAGAGAGGAGGGGCCTGCTGGAATCCTCCGTCGGATCCACAGCACCCTCCCAGCCCCATCCCTCTGGCAGGGACGCGTGGGTGCCACAAGCCAGGCCCAACGGGCAAAGGCAGACCACCCCCGGTCCCCAAACATCCCCAAACATGGGGACAAGCTGGGCACAGCGCTCGCCTCCGGCCCCGCTCCCACCTCCCCTGGAGTTCGCCACGCTCCACCGAGCCGCCACCATTTCTGCCTGTCCCTGAGCACAGCTCCGACAACCGAAGCTACGACCTCCCTCCCCCTCCTGGGTCTTGGGGGTCCCAAACCCCATGGGGACACCCCAGCCAAGCCTGGCACTGGCATGGCCAAGGCTAGAACAGGATTTCCAAGGCTGGAGCACAGCGCCCAAGGACACGGGCTGGGTCTAGCTGTTGCCCAACTTCAGGGCGAGCACCCACACGCCCGTAGGTGGAGGTTAACCCCCTGCCACCCTCTCCACAGTCACTCCTGTCTCTGGGACAAGTCACAGCCAGGCAAACCACAAGAACATCTGCATTCATGTCGGCTCACACCACCAGCATCTCCTTCCCATGTCCTCCCCAGGTGCACCCCGGCTTCTCCCCGCTCCAGACCCTGCTCCAGCTGCGTGGGGTTTGGCGAGCAGCGAGCCCGTTGGGGCTGGCAGGGGAAGGGCAGCTCAGCGCACAGGCAGCCCTGCTCCAACAGCTGCCCACGCTGCACGGACAAGCCCCACCACTGCCCGTTCTCAAACATGTACACCAGCCTGCACCCCACCCCCTCCAGCTTTCCCTCCTGATTTTTAATTAGAACATTAAATGCTGCGAGGGCAGGGAGGGGTCAGCCAGCCAGGCGGTGGGCAATTCCTGCTGGCAATGTTTATGTTCCTTTGGTGATTCATCAAAGACTGGGGTAAATAGGAAGGAGGGTTTTGTGGGAAAGGCACAAAGCTGGGGAGGCGATGCAAAATCTAAAAAAAAAATTAAAAAAATTAAAAATCAACCGGCAGCTTTGTCCTGATGTCCCAAGGTGATCGGCAATAAATTAATCTTTGGACTTCTCCGCAATGGAAATAGTGATGGTTCATTTTCTCAACAGCTTGGTTTGCTGCCCAAAAGGCATGCTCAGCAGGGCAGAGACCGCCTTGTGCCACAGACAGTGCCTGGCACCCGGTGCTGGCACTGGGGCAATTGTGCCAGTGTGCCTGTGGGTTTGCTGCCCCATCTGCTGTGGGAGCTGTTAAGGGAATGGAGGATCCAGCAGGAAACTATTCCCTGATTCCCATTACTGGCTGTGCCCAGTTCAAGGCACAGCCTTTCCGTCTCAGTGCAGCTGGGATTAAACAAGGTCATGGTCACAAGTGCAATAGATCAGAGGCCTCTGCCCAGTGACTGGGGGAGATGATTTTTGCCCTGGAGTGCAAGAGTTGGGTCGGTTGGGGGCACCTCCAGCGCAGGACAGGGCTTCCCCTGCCTGCCCAGCACCTCCTGGGCCTCACTGGGATGTACAACCCCTCACAGCAGCTCCAAACCAGGGTGCACGGACCCCCCCCGTGCCGCTCAGTCCCCCTCCCCGGTGTCACAGGGGGCTCCTCCGCAGCCCCACACAACAGCTTTCCCAGTGAAGCATTTTTATTTCTCTCCCTGCAAGAAAAGGAGAGGCTGGAGCCTGCGACACTGCCCTAGATACAGCAAGACACTTCCCCCTCCTCTCCCAAAACAGACGCCCTCTGTGCCAGCACCTGCCTAGCAAACGCAGCCACCGCCGGCACCGAAGCTTCACCGCCCCCAGCCACAGCCAGCTACAGCCTCGGAGGTGCCAAGGCAGCTCTGAGCCCCAAGAACCCAGCAAAGCCCACGCGTGCCATAAATATCAAGGGGCTAATGGGGTAACTCACAGCCACAGGGCGACCCAGCTCCAGCTCCTCCTGGGTCCCACGTTTCAGTCCCTGCCGTAGCTGGGGGGGGCTGAGAGCAGCTCATGCTCCAGCATCGCCCCAGACCCCACTTTATCCTGCATCGCTGCCCCATCGCTGCTTCGGGACGCTAACCCCTCTGAAACCCACGGACAGGCTGCACTGCCAGCTGGCTGCTCTCATCCTTCCTCCCAGACCTGGGATGAAATTGCTGTGCCCACAAATCTGCTTGGAAAGCGTGGCAGCGGAGGGGAAGCATTTGCAGCTTCCCCAGCATGCCATTGCGGCACAGCGGGCATGCCACAAAACCCAGTTGTGGACCAGCCAGCAAGAATGAGGAACTGGGGGCAAGAGACGCTTCTCCAGGCCAGAAACCCCCATTTTTATTCATTGAGAGGACTTTGATAATAACAAGGAGCTAGGAGGCAGGGGGGAAGCTGCTCATGAGATACACATCTTGTCATCACGGCGTGACTGCTTCAAGCACATCTGATCGTCCCAAAGTCACACGCTCCCTTGCTCAGACCGGCCAGCCCACGCACAGGCCGGTGGTGACCCCTCCGTGCTGGCACGGCGGAAGGATCCGTCCCTCCTGGTGTTTTATCCAACCCTCCTGATGTTTTCTAAATCTGATCCCATGGCCAAGCAAACACGGAGCAGGAGCCGAGCTGCCTGAATGAGAAAGGAATTCAGCCCTTGTTCCCATCACGGGGAAGTAAAGCTCAGCAAGGCAAAGGTAACACAAAAACCCCACTTGAGATCCCCAATCATTAACAGAAATACATAACCAGAAGGGTTTCAAATGATTTCCTGCTCAAGCCGGAGTCCAGGCTGGCTCTGCTGATGACAGCTCCAGGTCCAGCCCGCAGAAGCAGAGGGAGCTCAGCTCCCTGCTCTGGGTAAGGTATTTATCCGTGCACAGTGGGAGCCACGGGGACCAGCCCAGGGCTCCAGCTCCCGCTTGGCACGGAAAAGCTTTTTCACTTCATCGTTGTCCAGCTCTTCACCTTCCAAGGGCTTATGTTCCCATCGCTGCTGGAGTCAAAGTCAATGATGATATTGTCTTATGAAAGAAGACCTTCCTTCTAAAGAGAAACATGACTCCGGTGAAATAGTTTTATCGGATCTTATGGAACGTTATTCGCAAGAGTAATTCTTCCAGTTGTCTCCAGGTGGAATAGCTGTGGTTGCAGACACACCTCTCTTTGTTTGCAGAGCCGCTCACCATTGCCAGCTCAGGCCAGCCAGGGGATTCCTGCTGCTCACATTTTCTGAAGTGTCACTCTTTGCCCTTTGCAGATTAACAAACTCATTCCCACACACGCACGGGAACAATCCCGGGGAGCAGGAGGTGTGGGGGCAGCAGTGCCTACCCCTCTCCTCCCTCCTTTGAGCTGAGAAGCTCAGGTCTAAAACACAAAGCCTGTGTTTACACCAAACCACGTGCCAGTAGAGGATGGAGGAAATCAAGTGTCCGGGGAGATTTCACATCTCAGTTATTATCACAGCAACACGCAGGAACAACCCAGCCCCAAATCACCTCGAGGACTCACATGTCCCACCACCACCCCACGCCACTGAGCCCAGTGGCACCGGCACGGTCCCCACCGCAGCCCAGCCGCTGCCACTCGCTGCTCACCGCGCTGCTGCCGGCTCACCACGCACATGGCGAAGCCACCCCGCACCATCTTCAACAAGCACTTGCTGATGTTATAAAGCAGCTGTGCGCCTGTAAAGCTTTATTTTTAACATCGCAGTGTGTGTCCCCAGTCAGGAAATCTGTTGCTGTCGGACTAAGCTTCCATCAAAAAGGAAAGGGAAAAAAAAAAAAAGCCAACTCTAATTTAATATTTCTGGAACATCGATTCCTTTACTTCATCAGGGAATTAAGAAGTCTATTGCGAAACTCAGATAAAGCAGTAGCCAAAAACCAGACTAAAACCACTTGCAGGCTGCAGGACCCCACCACCACGCGCTCGGAGAGCCTGGGGAGCCGGAGCAGGCTCGCTCCTGCCACACCGCTGAGGGTTAACAGGCTGCCTTCATGGGGGGGGGCGCAGGCAGCGCTCACAGAGAAGGAAACGCTTTCAGCTTTCTTGCTCCCAGCTTCCACCAGGAAAAAGCAGCCACAGGAGCAAACCAGAGCCGGCCAAGCACCCCAATTCCTTGTTTCGCGTTTGATGCTCAGTACAGCCCAGCCATGCTCCCCGCCTCAGTTCCCAGCCCAGGGGTTAATTCTTTCTCTGCCTCCAAAGCTTATTGTGGAAATAAACACGTCAGGAATCGCGAGGTGCTCGGATACCACAGGGAAGGGGCCATGGAGGTGCTCAAAGCAGACGGGTTGTGTACAGGTAAAACAGCCCGGGGCTGGCGGCACCCTGGCAGCCACTGCACACCAGGCTGGGGCGTTACAGCTCGTAGCAGGAATTACCTCGTGGCAAAGAGTTGCACCAACATAAAAAGGGGATGCTGCAGCCAGAGGGGCCCGTTTGCCCAAACAGGGCAGAGCGTCCAGTTGGGAAACAGGAGAGGACGCAGCTCCCAGCTGGGGTGGAGCCATCCCCCCTTGCTCGGCCTAAAGCTGCTGGTGTTCCCCCCTGGAGAGGTGCCCTGAAACTTGCCCATGAGCAGGATTACTGCATCATTCCTCTACACAGCTCAGCTGTTTGAGCGGCCAGAGATGGGATCTCTGATTAGATGGACCCACGGGTTTGATCCAAAGTGGAAATACTTTCATCCTCCTGCTCCCATGATTTCAGTGCTGAGCAATTCCAACCTCACCGACACCCAGGTCGTGAACGGGCAAATGCTCAGGCTGAGGAACCAGTCCTGACCCGCGACTCCCCGGGGTGGCTTCCCTCCTTCCCGAGCCATACTGAGACCCTGCACGGCCCCTCCCAACACCCCCGCAGCCAGGATGCACCGGGGATGGTCGGACTTGCCCTGTCCCCCCTCCACGACCAAAGCCACCTGCGGGAACGGCCGGGTGATGAGGAGCTGCCGGGTCATGGGCCTGATCCAAACCACCCCCCAGCACCACACAGACACTAGGGGAAAGCCGAGGGCACCCAGAGGACCTGCTGAAGCTCTCCCCTCTCCCCTTCCCACAGCTCCCAGCTGATATTTGGAAAAATTCCCAGCTGGGGCAGGGCCCAGCCAGCTCCTGCTGCCCGAGGGCTGGTGGTGTCAGCAGTGAGGCCGATGCAGCCTCCAGGCAGGTCAGAGCTGCATGTGGTGGTGGCCAATGCCACCGGCTCCAGCGTGAAGCTCTGCAGCCACCCTGGGAAAGCAGATGGCACTCCCGGAGCCGACACTCCTTCCATTTCCACAGCCCAAACTGCCGCTCGAAGCATCTCGACCCCCGTCATACGGGGAAGTGTTATCCCCCATCTCGCAGGGAAGGATGCTGGTAACCCTGGCACGTGCTGGTGGTGTCCTGAGGACGCTCGTGGCCGCAGCCAGGCCGGAGGCGGTTAAGCAGGGTGGGGCTCCCGGCACACTCTGCACGCTGGAAGTGTGCAGGGAGGGTGATTCAATCATGCATGCAAGCTGCAACTATTGCACATCCACGCTGCTTCCCCGCTGCACACCACCGAGGTAGAACGTGGTACCTCCCGACCCCACGCACAATGCCGTGGGCTGCCAGCACAGCCCAAAGCACAGCCCGGAGGGGAAGGGTCTTGCAGCCCCCGGGGCTGGCCGTGGCACTGCACAGCACCTCCATCACCAGCATGGACCGGGGCAGGTGGGCGCTCAGAGCAGCTCCTCTGGACACTGGGATATCTAATGGAACGGCACAGTGACAGCGCGGTGACGGAGCCCCGGCTGGCATGAGTGGCAGGCTGCTTCGGCAGGGTGTGCTTGTGAGGGATGGCACGGCGAGCGGGCTGGAGGCGCAACCCCGACGGGCAGTGACTTCGCATTTTGAGGATCAGCTGGTGAATGTTACAACTTTAGGGAAAAACAAAAAAAAAGAAAAAAAGAAAAAAAAAAAAAAGGGCTGGCAGAGCTGCTGGGGGCGTTTCTGCGCTGCAAAGAGGAACATCACATGCTCCGGCACATCTCATTTTTTCTGCTCAGGTTTCAGTGTTGGGCCGTGGCAGCGGCGTCCACGCACAGTGGGCCGGGAGGGAGGCACCGGCAGCATCCAATGGACCGGCTAAGCAGAGAGCTCAGCCTCTTCTCGAGACCCTTTTGCCTTTCCACAGCCACTCCTCTCCTATCACAGATCTCCGTGTGCTTCTCCAAGCAGTAAACACGCCTGCACGCAGTCCTGGGTGCCTGGAAATTCACTCCCTGGGGCAAACTGAGGAAGAAAGTCCCAGGCAACGGCATCCTGCTGCGTTTGGGTGCCACAGAAGTGGCCCCTCCCTTAGCAAAAGCGTGGCGATGTCCCCACTGGGGGTGCCCTGCAAGGAGGGCAGTGGCGTGAGGTGGACGACGTCCCTGATGGCATGGGGTGGGAGAGGCTGAGCGCTTCTCTGCTGCACAGGGTGATACCTCCAGCGACTGCTGCCTCGCCAGGACACCTACTACTGCAAAACAAGCGCGCCAAGGAGACGAGCATGACCAGACACGCCACCACCCATTGCTCTGCTGAAGGTCCCAGCCCACGGGAAGCTGGGCTGAGCCCACGGATCCCCGTAACACGGCCCCGAGGCAGCAAAGAGAGGGCAGCCACAGCACCTTCTGCTGCAGGATTGTCCTGGTCAAGGTGGCAGGGACGTGACTGGGCTATGGAGGCAGCACCCGCAAACTGGCCGGGGTGAGGGCCATATCTAGGACAGGAAGGGCCACACCTGGAGCACGCAAACACCCTGCCCAGGAGGAGGAGGAGAAGGAGGAGGCAGCAGGGGCTGGCGTCCCTCCAGGTTTCCCTCAGCCCCAGTGACCTTCTGACTCAGCGGAGAGAGAACCTACCCAGTGAACCGGCACCAGCCCTCAGGGCAGGGGCGAGATTGCACCAGGGACTGCCGGATCAGGCCTGCTGCCACAGCCACCGCAGCGATGGCCACCGTGACCAGCACAGCTCCCATGGCCACCACGACCACCACCTCCTTCACCCCCCCTTCAGCCACTTCTGCTGCCACCATGGCCAGCGCCTCCACTCCTCCTGGCCACCACCACGACCAGCACTGCCACCCCTCCTTGGCCACCACCTTGACTCCTTTTCAGCCACCACCGCGATCCCTCTTTGGCCACCTTCACGGCCAGCACCTCCACCCCTCCTCAGCTGCCACCAAGGCCCTCTTTGGCCACCTCCACGGCCACCACTTCGACCTTCCTTGGCTTCCACTGTGACGGCTCCATGTCCACCTCCATGGCCACCACCTTGAGCTCTCCTTGGCCACCTCCATGGTCACCACTGTGACTTCTTTCGTGGCCACTGCCATGACCCCACCTCAGCCACCATCTTGAGCCCTCCACAGCCACCACCCTGACCCCTCCTTGCTCACCCCCCCCGACCCCTCCTTACCCACCCCACGGCCACGGCCACCTCCCCCCCTGCCCCCCAGCCGCCCCCTCGCCCCTCACCTCGCCCCTCCGCCCCAGCCCGGGGGCTGCCGTCCTTGCGCCGCCGCCGCCGGCCGCGGAGCCAGCTGAGGGCCCGGCGCAGCGAGCCCGCCCGGGCCTTCCTCCGCCGGGCCGGGGGGGCAGCCGCCGCCGTCGCCGTCGCCGTCGCCACCGAGCCGCCGCCGCCGCCGCCGCCGCCCCGCTCCGGCTCCCGCTCGCCGCCCGCCGCAGGTGCAGCCTCGGCGGACATGGCCGCGGCGGGCAGCGCCCCGCACCGCCCCGCACCGCCGGCAGCCGCTGCCCATAGGACCGGGCCCGCCCGGCTCCGGCTGCAGCTGCAGCCCCGGCTCCGGCCCCGGCCCCGGCCCCGCTCCGGGCTCCCGCCGAGCGCCCGGCGCCGACGGAAAGTTTCTGCGAGGCGGGGCCGGGCTGCGGGAGGCCCCGCCCGTACCGGCCCCCGCCCCCCCCCCCCCCTCCCGCCTGCCTGCAGGTGGCCGCGGGGGCGGTGCGGCGACCCTCCCTTGGATGTCACCGGGGTGTCTCCAGGGTAAGGGCGAGTGTTGCCCCCCCACCCCGGCGCTGCCGGGGGTCCCCAAGTTGTGACCCCGCCCCCGGTGGGTCCCTGTTTGTCCCCTCGGGGCCCTCATTCTGCGCGGGGGGAGCGTGCGGGGACAGCCAGGGGCTGCTTTCACTCTTGGGACCCTCCACGTGTCGTCCCCCCCCTCCACACCCTTCCCGCGGAGCCGAGCATCAGCGGGAGAGAACCGGAGCACAACGGTCTGTGCTGGACCGGAGGGAGTAATTCCAGCATCGTGTGTGTGTGTGGCCCCCCGGAGCAGCGGGGGTGGCTGTCCCTGTCCCCAGGAGAGGCGCCGGGGCCGGCGGCCGTGTCCTGCCCTTGTCCTCTCCCCACAGCCACCACCGGTTCCTCACCTGATGGGCCCAAGGGTGACATTTGCCATGTCACCACCAATGGCAGCACTCGGGGGGACTCGGCGCTCCCGAACAGTGGCCAGCCTGGGTGTACCTGAGGCCACCGACACGCTCCTGTGAAACACCCTGTGCCACGGTGCTTCTTGTTGCTAACAATAAATCATCTCCTGAAAACGAAATGGCACGGAGGAAGGGGGAGAGTTCAGCCGCTTGACGTGGCTCTACCAGCCTCTGCCTGCAGCCAAGAGCGTGCCCGGGAGCCCGCCCGGGAATGGCAGCGGCTCTCATAAAAGATTTCATCGCTTGCTACAAGCTGACGCTGCTCAGGAGCATGACCACACAGATCCGGCTTCGAGCGGACAACAGGATGTGCAAGAGCCTGGGACGGAGCCGTGACACGTCCCAGCGGCGAGCAGGTCGGCGGCAGGACATGCGGCAAAGCCGGAGGCCGTGAGCACGGCGAGAAAACAGGTGGTTTGTGCCGCATTTCCATGCTCTCAGCTCGGTTGGGTTTGGGTCCCTGTGCGGATGCATTTCCTGATGTGAAAAGCTGCATCGTTGCATTTAAGCTGCATCCTTCCCGGAGGCTCGCAAGGGCCTGGCTGTGTGCCCGGAGGAGTTTGCCAATTGCTGGAAATGACTAGAAGAATTTATAAAACAAGAAGATTGTCCCATCCGCAGGCTTCCCAGCATGTTACTGTCTCCTGTGGGATTCGAGTGCTGGCACTGAGTGTCTCGTGGGTTGTGCAAACCTGAGCATCCTCCCGTTCGGTGGTACCAGTGACTGGGGATGGGGCTGTGATGCTGAATCCTGGATGATGCCTGCAGAAGGGCTGAGGCTCTCTGTGCTTTTGTGTCTCTGCTTCTCATTTCGCCCCTTCACCTCCCTGAACCCGGACCCAAATGAGCTCCGAAACCATTGAGCAGCAATTTCCTGGCACCCCCCTGCCCCCTCTGTGATCCCAGGGGAACGGCTCCTTCCTGGGGTGAGGGCTGAGCACACTGCTGCCCTCCGAGGCTTTGCTGACCCACGTCAAGGTGAACTGTGCTGGGGAAAAGCTAATCCCCAATTAGGGCGTTTGTGTTGACTTTCCAGTGCCGGCTCCAACTTCCGAGTCATTAGCCTCCACAAAAAGATCCTAGTTTTCACATCTTGCCCCTCCTCGGACGGCAGCAGAACCAGTTTGAAAAATATATTTGCACATAGTTATGGAGGATCGTCCAAATAATCACAGCAAGAGGGAAAGTATTTGTTACCCTCCAGGGAGAGCTCTCGTCAGGTGGGTGAGGAAAGCAGAGGAGGAAGGCGAAGAGGAAGGTCATCCTCAGCTTCCCCTCCTTTACAGTCCTGGTCCTGGCAGAGAAGGAAAGTCTAGGGGCTCCTTAAAGCACCAGCCCTTCATGCAGGGCCGCAGAAAGCTCTACCCTCTCCCCAGAGAGCTCCAGCGCCGGCGGCATGCCGGGGTACCCAGCTGGATAACTCATTTTCCGCTTACACGGCCAAGATGGTCACAAGGATGCCGGGCGCCTCACGAGGAGAGCAGCCGGCCAAAGCTCGGCTCCCACAAGGCCAAGGCAGAGGCACTCGGAAGGGCAGGCAGAGACACAGGGGGCTGCCATGTTCCCCAGGAGCCCCCCCACACCTCATCCCCAGGAGGTGAGATCCCAAACGGCACCTAAAGGTGCCAAAATACATCAGCCACCATCTGCGGCATCACGTGCTCCAGCAGCCACCGAAGGTCTCACGCCGGGACGGCAGGAGCTCGGTGCAGCCGGCACGTTGGGGTGTGCTCAGCCCGTCCTCTGTCCCCATTTCCTTCCCCTTGCTGGGGCAGCGGGAGGGATGGCTGCTCCCTCATTACTCATTAATGCCTCTGGTTCTTGCGGGTGGCCGGGACAAGGTCCTCGCACGGCTGCCCCAGCCCCACTGAGCACCACGGGCACCACTTCCCACCCTGCTGCATCCCTGAGCAGGAGCCGCTCGCTCCAAATCCCTCCTGCGGGGACAGGAGCCGGAGCTGCTCCCCGTCGCTTGCCCCGGGATATGGAAAAACCCAGCGACGAGCCCTCTCCGCCGGCACTCGGGCAGCAGTGACCCTGCTGGCGATCGTTGGGACACGAGGACTGGTTGCTGCGATGCTGAAACTCGGCGCTGCGCTCGCCGTTTTAAAAATGGGTTCTATAAAAGGGCGCCTGGGCCGTAAATGTCATTGGAAGAGCGAAAGCAGGCGGCTCCTTGCTTGAGTGTGTTGTACGTGGAAACGGTGATGGATAAATAGCAGCGGTTGCTCCCTGCCTGGCTCCCTCGTGCTGGGAAGGGATGGCTCTGTCACGACCACCCAGGAGCATCACCCGTGTCTGCAGCGTTCCAGCCGGATGGCCACGAGAGGCAGCTCCTGCTCCTGCGCGAGCGTCCGGATTCAATGCAGAGGGAAAGCCTACGGGAAAGTCGGCACGGCCTCGGTGCCCGACGGGCGCAGGGTGCCATGTGGGATCTCACGGACATGTCGGCTGATTTGCCCCGTGAGCTGGCAGCAGGCTCTCGTTGGGGCTGATGGCAGCCCCAGGCCCGGGGCATGAAATCCCCCGGCATGGCCTGAGTACGGCTGGCAGTTGGCAGCTCCGGGGGGCAGCTGGGGGAAGAGAGGGGCGTCACCAAAACCGGGCGTCCATCACCGCTGCTTCAAAGGCACCTTCAGGCCTGACCCCGCCACGTCGGCCCCTGCCAGCTCCATCGCACGAGCACACGGGCTGCTAACAACGGGGGTCACTTGTTGCGATGGCTCCTCGTTACTGGGCTGTTTGTGCACACTGAGCTGGGCCCGCACGTGTACACGCACGTGGACACGTGCACACGCACACACTGGGGTGGGCATTGCAGGAGTGCAGCTGAGCACTGTTTGGGGCGCCCGTCAGCCCATGGCATGGGGTGGCACATGCAGGGGCTGCTGCGGGAGCTGCCGGGACAGGCAGCCTTGACGCAAATGTTTAAAACTCGGTATCTGCCGGTGTTTAAAGGCCGGTATCTGGGCTGAGCAAAGATAAAGCTGAAGGAGCATGATGCGGGAGCAGACACGCTGGCAGGGGCTGGACCCTGCGGCTGGACCCCCCACCCATTCCCGCTCCGCTCCCCTGGCTGGGACGGCATCTCTCTCAGGAACAGCTATGGCAGGAACAGCACCTTCCTTGTCCCTCCTTGCTGCGGGGCAGAGCGGGACACAGCACCCAGATAAGCAGGAGCCGCCGGCGCCTGTGGCCCAGGGGCAGGGTCTGGCCCCACTCCCGTGGAGCTCCCAAGGTCCCTGCGGGGTGGACGGCGCCTTCGGGCTCCCCCTTTCATCTCTGCCCCAGCTGGGTCCATGCCCACACTGCACTGCTCTTCCTCCCCCTCCTCTTCCTCCTGCTCCTCCTCCAGCCACGCTGGGAGACTTCGTCTTCCTCCTGCAGGACCTACCCCGAGTCTCTTTGCCTGGGCCAAAACACCAAGTGTTTTGTGACGGGTCCACACTCCCATGCCAGCTCCCAGGACTCAGCCGCAGTGCTCACCCTGTAGTGGCTCCCACAGCCACATCCCCTCAGCACCCCTGCATCGCTGCCGGCGGGGGGCACCAAGGGGGGGTCCCACCCCCAGCTCTCAGCTGGGGAAACTGAGGCAGGAGGCAAAGCAAGCCAAGCTGTTCCCAAGCAGCCAGTGGCAACCAACCCCCCAGGCTCAGGTGAATGCCCCCGTATGCCATCCCCACGCAGCCACGGCCGCTGTGGCTTCACTGGGGGGGCCCCCACCTGGCTAGGGTGAAGGGGCCACCTTGCGAGGGCACGGCAGGAGCAAGCACACAGTGCTGCCGCCCTCCGAGCCAGGATCCGTGCTTGGAAGCGCTCCCGGCTCCGGCGATGAATCACATTTTCCCCCTGAGATCAGATTGCAGCTTCCGTGCACAGGGGGCCCGATCCGGCACCTCTCACCCTGCTGTAGCTGGACCTCCAGCACCCTCGGCAAACAGAGCCGCGGTGAGCAGCATGCAGAGGGCACCGCGCTGGCAGTGTTGCCCGGGTTCGCCACTGCTCTATCCCATCCATGCTGGGGTTTGGGCAAGCTGGTGCCACCGGTGCTGCCGGAGCCTCTGGCCAAGGAGGCCCCAAGCCCCTCTGGTACCTCAGGCCTGTCCCTAAAGATTGTGGGGGCACAGCATGGGGACAGAGGCAGAGCTGCCGTGGCGGTGCCAGGGTGGCAGTGCCAAGATGGTGGTGCCAGGGTGGCAAGACTGCGGCGCCGGCTCTTTCCCTGCCCTCGAGACGGATCTTCCAAGCGTGACGGGAAGGAAAAATCCACCGGGAAGGGAGATGGCAGCACCAGCACCAGGTCACCGAAGGGGAAGCAGAGTGACCCAAAGCCGCCCTTTGGTTCCCACGACCTCCTTCAGCCGCTCGCAGGGTCTGTGCCAGGGATGCTGGTGCAGGGCAGCGACCGGAGCCGCCACCATTTATTCTAACAGCCGGAACATTTTGTCTCTGAAATACTCTCCTGCCTTTTGCTTTCCCCTCCAGCAGTGCCGCCGATAACTCCCCGCCAGCATTGTTTACCGGAGCAAAGTCCACGCCGGTTCGCACACAACGGCGTCTCTCCGTGCCGGCCGGACCCAGTGCGTGCCCGTGGCCAACCGGGCTCTGCCGAGCGTGTCGGGGTCCGGCCGCTGACACCCAAGCCAGCCGTTGCCTGGTTATATCCACAAAACAGCCCCGCGCCGGGGCCGGGGTATCCTCTTACGGAGCAGAGAACAGCTGAGCCTCTTCAATCCCCACCCTGCACTTGGCAGCTCATCAGATAAACCCCAGCCGGGGCTCAGCAGCGCCTCTGCCATCGTCCCCTCCATCCCCTACAAGGGTTTGTTGGACCCAGCCCACACGACCCACAGGTTTCTCCCCTTGGCAGTTTCAGCTCTAGATATATATTTGTACACGCAACTTGTGCGAATTAACAGCATTCCTCTCCTATTGAGTCAAAAGTCTCGGCACAAATAGAGGCTCTTCATGGAAAAAAAAAAGAGAGAGAGAAAAAAAAGGTGGGTCATGCTGAAAAAAGCAACAGGATAAAAAAAAAAAAGAAGAAGAAGAAAGTCCCACCCGAATCTCCGTTTTCCTTTTAAAGCTCTGTTCCCAGGAGATGGACAAATGAAGTTATTTTAAACCTGCTTTTGGCAGCCCGGTGGCGAGCAAGGCACGGGCAAGGTGTCGGTGACGCAGGGACGGGGTGGTACTGGGCGATGTTGCAAGCTGTGGGTGCACGTCGCTGGGCGATTTCGGGGCACGTAAGCCGGCGACTTCCTGAGCGGCTAGTGCCGACTTCCTGAGCCGCGGCGGCAGCGGGCAGGATCGGGCCCTGGCAGAGGTAGGCTCGGTTGGCTCTGATACCACGGGGGGCAGCCAGGCCGCGTGTCCGCTGGCCGTGCCACCATCCTGGGCTGTTGTACTCATGCCAACGCGGCGATATATCTAAAATACGTACTTTATATAAATATATGCTCATAATATAACAGCCAAAAGGCTGGTTTAGGGTGGGGAGGATGGGGACGGGCACCACGGGAAAGCAGCGCTGCAGGGACGGTGGGTGGAAAACCACATCTGTGAGCAGCGAGGGTAGCAGCGAGGGCAGAGTCACTGCTGGGCACATGGGATCATGGCCACGGCCACCGCCGGGCTTTGCAGAGCAAAACACCACCTTCTCCAGTCCCAAATGAGAGGGGAAAGGGGAGGCAGGGACGGGGCTACGGGCGGAAGGGGAAGCGGAGGCTGAGCTCTGCCATTACTGGGGTGTTTGTGGGGCCAACCCAGGGCACGTAAAGAACCCTGGGATATTGGTGTTTAATACATGAATATGCTTTAATAAATACCAAGAGGGGTGCAGCTGCCAGCACGCTCGAGCACCCCGCTCCGGGCACAGGATGAGGCCGCAGCATGCGGTGACCATGCGCTGCACCCTCCAGCGTTCCCCCTTCCAGCCGCCCACATCGGAGGCGAACCCCACGCGGCCCCATGGGACACCTCCCGGGCACCCCGCTGTCCCCATCCCAGCCCCCCGCATCCTGCCCAGGACCCCAGCAGAATGGGGCCCCCACAGCTCCCTGGAAGGAGCCCCTAGAGCTGCGGGTTAGAGGTTGCCACGGAACAACCCTCCACCGTAAATCACGGGTGGGAACAGCCAAAGTGGGATGGGGGGCTGCAGGGGATGCTCCCCAGGGATGCGGGCTGGCTGCAGCCAGCCCCTGCGGCTGCCTCTGCTAGGGATGCAGGCGGCTTGGCCTTCCCCGCCCTCCTCCTCCTCCTCCTCCTCCCCGGGGCGGAGGGAGGCAGCCGCTCGCAGCTGGCACTGCAGGCGGTGGCCGGGCGAAGCGGCTGCTCCGGGGAGTCTGATTTCCAGCCCTGTTTATTAATAACTGCCCCCCCGCCCCATGCTAAGCCCCTGGGCAGCGCAGAGCCGGCAGCACTGGGCTCCGGGGGAGGAAGGTAAGAGCCCACCCAGGGCAAGCAGTGGGGGGAGAGGAGAAGGTGCTGGTGTCCGCCGGGGGGGGGGGGGGAGGGGGGGGGTCGGGTCCCATGGGTGCGGGATCCTTGGTGAGATGGGGGGGGGACGTGGGGCAGGCAAAGGGGCTGCTAAAGCCTGGGATGCAGGGATGGGGTGGGGAGGATCTGAGGTTCAGCAGCCGGGGAGCATCCCTGAACCTTTGGGGGTGGGGTGGGGAGTGGCCCCACCGGGGTACCCAGGAGTGCTGGGGGGCTCTGGGATGGGGGGTGGGGGGTGGGAGCAAGTCCCCGCGCCCTGCTGTGAGGGCGGGATGGCTGTCCACCCCTCCTGCCCCGCCGATACAAAGCAGAGCCAAGAACTTTGAAAAATAAGCGCTGGCATTGGAGGAGGGTGAGAAAAAACGAAGCGGAGCCCTTTCCCCACCTTTCCAGGCGCTGCCCCTTCTCCAGCCGATGGGCCGTTGAGTCCGAGGCTGTGATGTGTCATCGCTGCCGAAAACTACCTTATTAGGAGAGAAAGTATCGGTGAAAATCAGATCTTTCCTTAAAGCCGTTGGTGTGAGCCGAGGGCTGCCTGCAAGTGCCAGCCTGGGCTCGTTCCTTGGGGGATGACTAGACATGAGCTCAGCAGCGTGGCCGGGAGGTGAGAGCATCCTCCCGCCGAACCCACTGTCCCTGGCTCCTGGAAGCAGGAGGAAAAGCCCCGGTTCATCCCCAAGGGTTGTCCTCTCTATTCTACCCCAAATAGCACCCGGGGCGTATGTGAGACGCGAGTATTTGGTGGTGGCAGCTGCAGGTACCGGGGCTGGGGATAATGATGGGATCGGATGACTCTGCAAAGAGCAGCTCGCCGGGCTCCTGCTGCAGAAGCTGCCGCTTGCTCAGGCGATGTGCGTGCGGTGCTTTGCTCCATCTCAGAGCTTGCCTGAGCTTTAGCAGCACATTCTCTTGCTATGAGGTGATGCCACATTGCTAAAACCCTGGCAAGTTTTACTGGGAGTGCCCATGGCAGTTACACCGGTGCCACCAGGGAAGATCGGCCACGACACAGTGGCAGTTCCCATCAGCAGCAGTGTAGCTCTTCGTTTTGGGGTCGAGGTTTGCATCCCTCGGTCTCTCTGTGGCAATCAGTCACTTTAAGGGGGTTTTCTTCCCTTGTTTTGGCCCATGCCAAAGCCAACAGTTTGGGTCCAAGTTCTCACGAGAGCGTGCAAGCACTGTCCTGCCCGGTTTGCACAGCCCGTGGGTGACATGGGGACAGTCACGGCAGCAGGGCCACAGCGAGAGCACCCCCCAGCTCAGCCTGCTGCAGGGCACCCCCATCTTGCAGGGTGGAGAGGAAGGGATGAGACCTGTTACACTTGTTGCTCTGGTTCACATCTCCTCTCCTTTCCAGGGACCTGATGGCAGAGCCCGAGCCTGCTCCAGAGCTGCAGCTGGATGAAGCTGGAGCATCCTCAGCCCCGCAGGGAGCAGCTGCAGGCGCTGCTCCGCACCCGGACCTTTCGTGCAGCCCAGTAGACCCAGCGGTGGGCGTGGAGGTGACACCCCTGCATGGGGGCAGCCCAGATGCCTGCCGGGAGCTGCAGGCAGAGAGTGGGGATGCTTCCTTGGAGCTAAACATGCCAGAGCCCCAGCTGGATGATGTGGCTGGGGCCAGGATCCTGCTGGATGTGGATGTGGCAGGAATCCCGCTGGATGTGGATGCAGAGGGAGTAGGGATCCCGCTGGATGTGGATGGGGCAGGCATCCCGCTGGACGTGGGTGCAGATGGAGTAGAGATCCCACTGGATGAGGATGCAGGGATCCCACTGTACATGGACACAGATGGGGCAGGGATCCCTGGCGATGCAGACGCAGAAGGGGCAGGGATCACGCTGGACATGGACGCGGAGAGGGCAGGCAGCCCCCTGGATGTGGATGGTGAGGAGCATCAGTGCCTGACCCTGGAAGAGCTGGGGGACTACTTCCAAGAGTGCATCGAAGCTGTCGAGCAGCTGGAGAAAGAAAGAGACAGCCTGATCGCAGAGCTCGCCAAGCTCCGGGAGCCAGCGCTGCAGGAGATCCGCCATGCCCACGAGGAGATCCAGGCAGCCTGCCGGCTGCTGGCCAAGGTGGAGCTGGAGAGGGACAACCTGAAGGATGAGATCCGGCAGATCAAGCAGAAGCTGTTCAAGGTGACAAAGGAGTGCGTGGCTTGCCAGTACCAGCTGGAGAGCCGGCGGCACGACCTCTCCCAGCACGCTGCTTACCAGGGCGAGCTGGAGACCCAGGCTGGGCAGCTCTCTGGCGAACTGTCCCAGCTGAAGGAGACCTGCGAGAAGGAGAAGGAGGTTTTGAGGCAACGGCTGGAGAATCCGCCCTGTCGGCAGGATAACCTGTACCTGCAGGAGAGCCGCCGGCTCTCCATGGAGTTTGAGAGCTTCGTGGCGGAGAGCCGGCGGGGACTGGAGGAGCACTACGAGCCCCAACTTCTGCGACTGCTGGAGAGACGCGAGGCAGGGGCGAAGGCGCTGCAGGAGATGCAGGGGGAGATCCAGGGGATGAAGGAAGCCCTGCGGCCCTTGCAGGGGGAGGTCAGCCGGCTACGGCTGCAGAACCGGAGCCTGGAGGAACAGATCATCCTCGTCAAGCAGAAGCGGGATGAAGAGGTCGGGCAGTACCGGGTACGTGCCCTGCCTGGGCATCCCCTCACACCCTCTTGTTTAGAGAGTGGGAGTCGTTTGCAGGCAGTGAAATGTGGATGCTGAAGGTCTTGCTCGTAGGGCCAAGGGGAGGAGCGGGGTGGATGAGCAGGGTAAGGAGGTGGAATTATCTCTCGCTGGTTGAAGTCAAAAGCATCCCCCAACCTGGCACGGGCCAGGCAACGCTGCAGCCCCTGGGCGTAGGGCAAACCCCAGGTTACAGGGGTGCAGTGGGAAAATGCTGGGGCTTCACCTGAGGAGCTGCCGGAAAAAAGGTTTCTCCCAATTCTATTCTCACTTGGTTTTGACCTGCCCCTCAGAAATGGCCCCAGCGAGCAGGGACGAGGAGGAGGGGACAGGGGGTTTCCTTCCCAGAGCGGGCCGGTAGCAGAGCTGAGCACAGGCACTGCTCGTTTCCTGCAGCTTGTGCTAGCACGGGGGGCTGAGCTGAGGCACTTGGAAAAGTCAGTTTTAAATAAAGGTGCCTTTTCTTTAAAAGCCCAGCCTTGCCAGGGCTGATCCTGCCCTTCCCACTGCCAGCAAGGGTCTCACCCGCTGTGCCCACAGCCCAGGGGCCGGGCTGCCTCCCAAGAGGATTATTTCTGGCTGCACCAGGCACCCCCCCCCTCCCAGCACTTTGTCCTGAGGGACAAGGCAATTCAATATCTAAAGAGCACATTTGGCAAAGAGGCTCCACAATTAATCTCCCCTGTTTTCAACACTCCCTGTTCTCGGCTCGTAATCGCTGCCTCCTCTCAGCCTGGCTCAGAGCAGCTTCTGGAAGCTGGTGACCCCCCTCCGTCGCTTTTCCTCCCTGCTGAGCTGGGGACCAGGTCACCAGAGCCCACACCACTGCTCAGCTTGGATTTCAGGGTCTGCTCTCCCTTGGAGGACAGGACTTTGGGGTATCCCTGACGTGGCTCCACATGTTCTTTTTCCCAAATTCCCCATTTATCTTCTCCCGACTCACAGGTTTATACCTTTCTGACAGCTTCTCAGACACACACAAAGTAGTCTAGGGGACAAAACCAGCCAGCCAAGAGAAGCCTAAGGACCCAACGCATCACATCCCAGCCCAAGCTCCCACCTTCGTAATAAAGCTTTTTTCGCAGAGGTTTTTTAAGGCAGCGGCTGGCCAGCCATGAGCCTGGCTGCGCTTTGTCCAGACCAACACCATCGAGAAGCAGATCCTCCCATGAGAGCGTGGGCAGCAGCTGAGCACAGGTTCTAAGACAGCCTTCCTCCCCCAGCTAACCCACTCTTGCCTTTGTCCTCCCCAGGAACAGGTTGAGGAGCTGGAAGACAGGCTGAAGGAGCTGAAGAACGGGGTCCAGCTCCAGCAGCGCAAGAATCAGGAACTGGAGGAGCTGAGGACCAGTCTCCACCGGGAGCTCTCCATCTACAAGTCCGTTTGTGTCTTGTCCCTGCGGTGCGGAGGGGCTGGGGGGAGGAGGATGGAGGAGAAGAGAGGCTGGCAGTCACACAGCTGCTGGACACCGTGGGCTTTTGCTCCTGGTCCCTGGGCACGGTGTGTGAGCAAGGCGTCTGGTGGGACAGCATAGCGGGAACTCCAGACCTCTGGCCATCCAGCAAATAGGGGTTTGGTGGGAATTCCTGTACACGAGGCGTGGAGGTTGCTCTCAAGAAGCAGGCAGGGCAACTTCAAAGTGCCCGTTTCCTTAGGAACACGTGGCAAGGAGTTGAGGTTTAGGTTTGGGAAACACCCTTGTGGATGTCATCAATGAGAGAGAACTATCTCCTGCTTATCACTCTCTACTGCTGGTTTCACTCGGGTCTTGTTACACAGGATTTTGTAAAGCTCCAGAAAACATCCCTAAGTTTGTGGACTATTTCACTTGCCAAACTGCGTTGTTACGTGTTATTCCAGTCTCAGCTGTACACACTCTTAGCCAGTTTCTGTAGCTTGGTACTTTAGTATTCTTTTTTCCCCTTCTTCACTCAAACCTCCCCAGGCAAGTGCACCAGGGGAGGATATTCCCTGCCCCAAATAGATGTAGTTTTCTCTTATTCAGGCAATACTTCAGCATGGTAAGCACAGGGGAAAAGCCATTCCAAGACATGAGAGTAACCGCATTTACGGTTCAGCCCAGCTCCCACCACCCGCCTTTGCTGCTTTGGGTCCTTGTAAATCACAGGTCTAAATCACAGGCCACTATTCAAGCCTGGGTGCAGCAGCACAGTCCCTGAACTCCTGGCAATCTACAAATTGCTATCCCTGGAAGCTCCAGCACGCAAGGCTTCTCCTATGTCAGGACACCTCTTTAAATTTCACATTTGCACTGAGGAATCTCAGTTAAGCCCGGCTCCACGCTGCCGTCTCCCACAGCTCACACCAAATTACATCCCCTTCTGCTAAAGCTAGTTTGTTTGCCCAGGGCTCTGGAAGGGCTGGGCTAGAGTGGCACACGGACAGGACCATGGACTGAGACAGTGTTTCCCAATTACTTTTCTTCCATACTGCAAAAATAAACGTTTTTCAGAAAGAGCACCTGTCCCCCCTTCCCCATTTTCTCCCCCAAGTACTTCATGTAAATATTCAGTAGCCTAAATTCACTTTCTACCCCTACAGGAGCTGCTTAGAAATCTATGGCCACCTTTGCAAATCAGAAGACAAAGCAGACCAGGACTGCTAGGAACGACGGACTTTTCCCTGTTGTAGCAAAAGTAAAGGACAGAGGCAGCTCCAGGGGACATCTCCTCTTGCTGCTTATCCTACCTGATGCACAGCAGCTGCCTGGAGTCAGGAACGACAATCATTTGCTTGTGTGTATTTCTCAAGATGCTGCTGTTGCTCATGTAGTAAAACTGCTTTTCCAGAGAGGAGCAGAGAAAACAATACTTGCACTGAACCACGGACAGACCTGAGGAAGGACAGATGTATGTTTTGCTGTGTTTGGAGAAATGTACCTTGTGTTCCAGCGGTGGATTGTATAAGCCTGCACAGAAAGCTTTGTTCTGAAAGCCAGTGTTAGGGGGGGTTATTGTTGAAGTTTACATGCAAGAGAAGCTTTAGCCTTTTAACAGGATTTTCTTTTGTATTTCAAGGGTCTCTGCTGTATTGTGACATGCTTGAAGGTCCTTTCCGAGCTAAATGATTCTATGCTCCACCGTGGGCCACAGAAACTAGTTTGTGGAGAATAGGTTTCCACTTTATATACAGTCTCACACTGAAAATAAACGTCAGAGTTTAAGGATCCTTTTAATTCTCAAAGCTGTGTCTCAATGAGAAAATAACAAGGCCTTTGTGTCAAACCAAGGGACTTGTAAGGTATCCAACTATTCATGCCGCAGATTAACATAAAAAAAAAAAAAAATAGTTCTGTGGCAAGGGCTACAGGCAGCCCCAAAATCCCGACAGCAGCACGCTGCAGGTGGAAGGCACGCTTCAGTGCAATCTTGACTGCTTGGGGATCTTAAGTACCCATTTCACAGAGAAAGCAGCAGAAACAAGAGGGGGAGAAGCATCCACGTGTTACAAACTGAGGAACACCTATACCAGCACCTGTCCCATAGGGCAGCCAGTGGTGGAGACTACGCCCTCGCTTTCCGAAGAGGGACACCTCACTCCCCACCAAGCAGCTAACGCCGAAGGAGAACACCAGCACGGAGATCACAAAGCTACACAGCGTCTACGTAGAAAAAATTTATTCCATCTGAAGCACTTACACGCAGTTAGTCATGAGGAGCATGGAGAGTAACGGGTTGCTGGTGGAACAGGACACCCTAGTGGAAGATGTGCAGGAACTAGTGGTCAAGGACTAACTCCTAAAAAAAGTAGTTCATCCACATTTAATTTGCTTTACAGATACCAGCTACCAATGCTGTTTTAGGTTACCGGGCATGCCATCTGTGGTACATCAGTTGGTAAAAACATACACCTTTACAACTTGGTGGCCCCAAGTTTTAAAAACCATTTCACAGAAAGGAAAGAAATATATGTGAAAACACAGCTCAAGAAACACACAATAGAGCAAAATACATGGAAGGTGAACAATGCGCTGCAGGAATAGCTAACGAACCCAAACCGCTGTCGCCCAGCAGATGGGAGAAGAGGGAAAGGAAGGAAGGAAGGAATGGAAAACCCAGAATTACCTGTAGAGACAAAAACTATAGAAAGAAATTTCATTCAGTTCAAGTCAGAACCTGCAAGTCTGTTTTGTATCTGTAAAAGGAGGCAGAAAAATCCACAAGGTACAGGTTAACTAAAAGGAATCCCAAGACTGCCGAGTTGTGCTTAAGAGAACAAGACCTTCCACACTCCATGTCTGAGCTGCCAGTGGATTAACACTCGTATCCTCTCCATTGGCTCAAGCACACTCCGGCAGCTCTACCCATTTAACTTTAAATTAGGCAAAAGCCCACAGCTGTAGCAAGCTAAAGGCAGAAGAAGAAAAACCCAACAAAACCCAGTTTGCTCAGTGTGATGGAGGCAGGTAAAACAGGATAGCCAGCCCTATAGGCAAGAGGTTGCTGTAGGGAGTCTGGCCAAGGAGCTACAGCATGGTACCAGCTGAGCTGGGCTAAGCCCTTTTTTTTTGGGAGTACTCACTGTCTGGGCTAAAAAGCCTGTTGATGGTATCTACAGAAGGATGGCTGAACACAAAGTCTACGTGTGTCTCAAAACCAGTGTTAAGTCAATATCAGGGTTGAGAGGGAAGAGAAGGAAAAAGACTAAAAACGGGAAGAGGGTGTCATCTAGGATCCTTGACCTTCTGGATCCACACTTCCTTCAGGGTCTTCATCGTTATAGATGTTCTCCGCCTGCAAGAGAGATGGAGGAACTGAAGAAGCACTTACTACAAAACTGAACAGGGTTCCATCTGCTAGGACCCTTCAAAGTTCTGGCAGTTTTCCATCTGCAGATACATATTGCCCATCCCCGACCCCTCAAGACCATTTAACGCTAAAGCAGCAACGCAAACAGCCTCTTTCGTAAGGGCCACGTCTCCAAAACATGGCAGAAGTACCCTGTGAGTTACCGTACGGTATTCTGCCTTGCTGAAGTAGAGACTGCTGCGGGACTTACTTCAATTAACAGACTATTTTGTACACATTTAGTAGATCCCCTGCTTTGCAGCAGCACTTTCCAAAGGAACTGTATGGAAGGCTGCTAAGAACAAAGCCCCTGCAAACCCATTTATAGATAAACAACACTTAGGAGTATGGTCTTGTCAAAGGTTATTCAAATAATGTAAGATTGCTTTCCAAAACCTTCAACAGCTGGTAATTTAGGGCCAGCAAACTTGTCCTGTTCACCACCACCCCTCTCCACCTTCAGAAGCACATTTCTATCATTTGCAGACATTTCATTCTTTAAAACAACAAACAGAAACCTCAATTTTATCTTTGCTTCGCACACACAGTTTTCATTCAAACGCAGATGGGAAAAATGTGCTTCTGCACCAGTAGAGTTGTTTGGGTTTTTTTAAATCATGAGAAACCCAAAACAGCTTATGAGTATTTGTAAGCCATTGTTTCGACCAGACCTACAGTGGATTTCACTGTCCCTCTGAGATTTAAGCAGAGCTACAAAGTGAGTAATTCTGAGAGCTGCAAACAGAACCAGGAACGCTGTAACCCAGGCAGCTCAACACCGTGTCCCAGCTGCCACTTCCTGCACCTTCCCAAACAACTTACCATTTGCCAGACTTGCATGATATTATCTTCTGATACAGAACAAATTACCCAGGGTTCATTGGGATTCCAGGAGAAATCAGATATCTTTGCAGTATGACCACCATGAATAAACTAGTATTGGGGAAAGAAAAAGGGGAATGTTTTCAAATCAACATCAGAGAGATGAATAATAGGTCAAAACAATCAACGAGAGTCAAACGACTTACCAACAGCTCTGGGGGACCATCCTCAGCATCTTCAGGGGATTGCTCTTCCCCAATTTTACTGTAAAAAAAGGAGGAAAAAATGAAAAGGTGGGGGGTTGGTTGGTTGGTTTTGTGAAGTGTGATGCAATTTGTCAACGGTATTTTGTCAGGACAACGTGACTAATTTGGCATTTACCTCAAGTCCCAAACATTTAGCCTGCGGTCAGTGCCACTGGAGGCCAGTATAGTTTCATTATGGGGAGACCACTGAACCTACAGACAAGGATGAATTCAGAAAGCAAGTTAGTTTTAAGAAGCTGTAACGTGACAGACATTCCCAACAAACACCACTTTCTGTATCATGAAAGCTCTGTGAGAATTCCAGTTGATAACAACTTGAAATATGGGTATGCCCAATAACAACAAAGACAGGAGGGAGGTTTGTGAACATTCACACACTAACAAGGCATTTGAGAACCAAAAAGGTACCGTGTGTAACCTTTCCTCTAACAAAGACGGTGTGTTATGAAAAGCAAACAGCTCTCAAGGACATTGGCTGCTCCCTACCTTAATAAGGATTGTACAAATATAAACTACAGATTCCTTAAGTAGTAGGTATGGTTTACACATGAAAAGACATCACTGTAATTAAGCTTAATTTACTACTTCTGCTGGAGATAAATCTCTCCAAAACATACTACTTAATAGGATCACAGGATTAGAAAGGAACACATAATTCTGCACGCTAACCTGACATTTCAAGATTCCGTGTGTAATTTTATTTAGAGGTAACTATGGTCTTAACTAGTAATCCTTCTACAAAAAAATCTCTACATATTTTTCTGCTGAGTAAAGCATGAGTTGGAGATGGAAATATTGTATCTGCTAAGCACATGCTACCCATGTTAACGTTCTATATTTACACCAGCAAAATTAGCAATTGTTTGGTGTCACAGGATGTTCCAGTGATCCCTTTAACGGGTCCTGGCTAAAGCCTTCCTGCAGGACCAAGCTGAGACGATGAAAACACTCCAGCCATTTCATCATGCCTCCCCGCTTCAATCTGCTGCCATGAATAATTTACTTGTACTCTGCACTTCTAGCATTTCACCCCTCTGTTGTGGTTAAAGCTCTCGGCTATTTCCTTGTTACGTTCTGCCCCGGCTTTCTGGACGCTCTCACCTGCATTGGAGCTCTACCCTACACAGAGCACTCTACAGCTCCCCAACAACAAGCCAGAAAATTATAAGCAGATGAGAGAAGGGAATATACGAGTTTTTAAGTGCAGGTACATTTAATAAAAATGTGGAGTGGAAAAGAATGTTTCTCATTTTTTCCAGACAGCTAAGTAGGATTAAGTTTATGTGCACAAAACATAAAGACATTTTGTTATACCTGAAATATTTCATCTTTATGTGATTCAAAGGAGTGCAACTTCAGTTTTAGGTTCCTCAAGTCCCATAGAGCAACAGTCTAGGAAAAACAAAACAAAACAAAAAACCCACACAACAACATTTTTTTTTTGAAGTAACGAATATATGCATCCAGATTTACACATCAGAAACTGAACAACTATGTTGCAAGTCGAAGGTCGACGTACCTTATCAGCTGATCCCGTAGCCAGGATAAACTCACTGTAAGGATTGAAAGAGAGGCAGTTGACTTCAGCTGTGTGAGCATCCACTGAATGACTAGGTTTGGAGGTGTTGTTTGACCGAGTATCCCAACTGCAAGGGGAAAACATGGAATTGAAACAAAGGTTTAGATCCCATTTTACTGAGGGGCTAAGGAGCAAGAGCGCCAGAAGCACTCCGTTCCTGAAGACATTACCCCACTTACATCATGAGCTTCTGATCATCAGCAACGGATCCAAAAAGAGATTCATGGAGCAGGTGCCAAGATACATCTTCCACTACTGCTGTATGCCCTGTGAAGATGGTCTTTGCATCCACCACTTTGCCTTCTTTTGGAACAGCACTAATATCCCACAAGCAAATGGTCTTCAAAAAAATAAGAATTTTTAAAAATGGCATCTTTAGACAGACACTCTCTTTACCTCCCCCACCTCCTCTCCCTCAAAAAA
Organism: Leptosomus discolor; assembly: GCF_034619465.1. Lineage (NCBI taxonomy): Eukaryota > Metazoa > Chordata > Aves > Leptosomiformes > Leptosomidae > Leptosomus > Leptosomus discolor. The sequence goes on from NC_141419.1 coordinate 5,447,680, forward strand.
CCACCAACCACCACCACATTTTGACCATTGCCAGGGGACACAAAGTGCAGACTGTACCCCAGCTGTCTTTAAAGTACTCACATGATCATCAGAAGCACTAAGCAAATGCCCACTCAGGTTCGGGTTCCATGACAGCCCATAACCTTCCTTCTGGTGTCCACGAAGACGCAGATCAGGGTTACACTCTCCAGAAGGGTCTGTAAAGAGGCGGCATAAGAACTCTAGTGCCTGCTACCATTTCCAGCACATCTTGGAATACCTGGCCTTGAGTTTTACTGTGCTTTACTAAACTTTGCTTTGACATTTTCACCCTCTCTTACCCTTCTGAGCATTTTCCCCAACTGAAGAATCACCTCATTAAAACAGAATGCCCCGAGACAACACAGAGCAGTTTGTCATCTTAGCTTAATAAAAGCACATTGCAGATTTTTTCCCAAGCTGCCTTTTTTTTTTTTTGGCTGATGGCCGAGCAGCAGTCCATTCCAAATTACTGCTACAGGACCGGCTGAAGAGTCAAAGGAGCCCAGAAGCCACCTCCAAGCTCTGGCATGAGTCACCTGGTCTAGCTGGATGGAGGAACAGCAGCTTATCTCAGTTACCGCTTCAAAAACTCTTCCTAAACGCTCTACTGGTGCAGTATTTTTCTTTCTCTTATCATCTCCAACTGCACTTTGAAAGTGAGAAATGCACTTCTGATCCTCCCAAGTGGCAGAAGCAGCTACCCTATACAATCTTGAGGAGTTCAGCAGTAAATGACTGTTAATATCCTTACAGGGTAACAGCTCAGCTACCCAGCAAATCATACCGTTTCCAAAAAGCCACCTTCCACCATTCCAAATACCAACACATACACTGACAAGACAAAACATGCGGTAGAACACCAAAAGGAAAAAAAAAAGCATATCTTCCTATTGGTACATATTGGATATGTATGGTTAAGCTCCATATAAAATACCCTTTTATACTAAACACCTACTTTCCCCTAAAATCACAGATTATATGCAATCCACAAAACTTTTTAACCTCTTTTTCACTACATCAACCCTTTCTTAAGGAAAGGCTGGCCAACCTCTGAAGCACAGACATAACAAAGCAGTAGCCACCTGGTTTAGAAGGGTGTTTGGTGTAATCAAAGACAAGGACATCACTGGATGGAGTCTTCGTAGCGATGATACACGGGTTCTGTGGCATGTAACGTGCTCTGTTCACTTCTCCCTCGTGATTTATCTTGATTTCAATTTCAATTTTTCCACTAACTGACCCAAAGCCTCCAAACTCTGGAAATAAGAATTCAGTAGTCTTAAATAATAAGCCAGTTTCAGATCAAGACACAAAGAGGCAGACTCAATTACTGGTACTACCAAGCACTTATTTTCAAAGACAGTCACAAGAACAACTGAAAGAACCCAGTTTTCAAATGGCATGTTGTTTTAAACATCTGTATTTGTATCAAAATACCAGGACTTTGGCTAAGTTAAAGACCATTTCTTCCAAAAAAATTTTACTATTTCAGATTTAACAACACAAGCCTCAAATTTATCATATCTAAAACTCTTCTCTAATGAAGACGTGTTGTACATTTGAAACAGATGTGCTGTAACTGCACTTTCAAATATAACGAAGAAATTCAGCATTACAGAATAGACAAAGTTCTGGTAAAAACAAACTGCTGCACCACGTTTAAGACATGGAACTGTAATCTAAACTGGCTAAAGCTACCTTATCTTTACAAGTAAAGTCACTGTAATTTAAGTGTTTTACAAAACTGCACAGCACCGCTCTGACAAGAGAGGAGTTTGTTTGCTTTGTTTTTAAATTGGAGTAGTATATTTTTGAGAAATACTAAAACAGAATAGAAACAAAGTATTTATTAGACAGTATTGTGTTTGTGAATAACACTTAGAAGCTCAAAGATCAAAATACTAATTGCACAATCCAGGCTTCCGGCAGAACGAAGAGCAAACGTTGGATCATTAAGGACTTTCACCAGGTAGAAAGACTGATTCAACCAAGTAAAAATGAGAAATGTCCAACTTGCAGCAATGCTGACAGCCAACTAAGATTACAGAAAGCATCGAATTCAAGTCTGATATACCAAACCAAACACAATTATCTTTTTATCCAAGAGGGGCTGGCACAACTATCAGGCAGCAGAAATCAGACAAGAGAAGAACACTTGAAACGTTACACTCCTCTGAAACCAACTATTCTTTTACATGAATGACTTCCTCACTGGAAGGGCTTATGTAACGCAAAAGTGATAATAAAAATACCAATAAGCAGCACTCCATGAAATTCGGTGCCAATTCCTGATGAGAAACAGGGAGAGGTGAGGCTTCCCCCCCACACACGTACTTTTGCAAGAAGCCTGCCACCTTCTCTTTTCATCATTATATTATTAAGAGATCATGTACATTCGAAAAACACAGTATCTGTCTCTTAAGTAAGGGTACCACTTCGAAATAAATCAATTAGTTCAGAAGTAACATCTGAACTTTAAGGAAAGACAAATATTCTTTTCAGAAGGGAAGGGGAAAAAACGGTTCAAGCTCCCCTTGGTGCACTTCTTTGGTCCCTTACCTCCTTTCTCGCTATCGTAGTGCGAAGCATCAAACTGTGCATCATCGTTAGGCAACTGCACGCTCGCTATCACAAGATGATTTTGTTCATCTGAAGTGTGGGTCCCCAGGACTAACCGGTGAATACTGAAATCTTTGCCTTCGGGTCTGCAAGAGAAGGGAGTTACATGAGAAACAAAAGAAGGGCTTCACACAAGCACCGAGAGGATTACAACACGTTTTAATGACAGCTTCTAACGCTAACAACGCTCTTTGAAGTGATTGTTGCTCTCCTGCTCCAACACCAAACTCGCTTCCTCCAGAGGAAGGCTCTTATTGTAACTCAAGATCTCAACCTAAAATCCTCACAGCGCAACGCCCTGACAGACCGCCGCTCCTATGCCCTTCTTTAAGGGACCTTAGCAGCTCCTCCCAAGTACAACTCTGAGGGGGATGAACATTCACTGCAAGCACAACGGTGTTATGGAAGCTTAGGACAAAGTGGTGGTTACACAGAAATTATATCTAGATCTACTTTCAGGCAGGTTTTGGCTTATTAAAGCTTATTAAATTGACGCTGAAGCTGAAAGAAGAAAAACATGGGAATTGAATGTGTGAAAGTAACTTCTCAGTAATAGAAGACATCTTCCCAAATTAAAAATATCTGTACTGATTACCTCTCTAGTGTTCATAGTCCTCAACTTGCTGTTGGCAAGGCAAGGGTACAAAAAGCAGTTAGGTCAGCTAGTAATCACATACTGTCTTACCTTAACAAAAAATAACCCTAGATTTACCATTTATTCTGCTTTTAAAAACAAAAACAAAACACAAAAGAGGCAAAACGATCAGTTTACCTTGTTACATCAGGAAGCCACTGAGCAGTCAAGCTGGGCCATTCCAGAGCATGGGTCATTACCAAATCATATAGGAAAGGGGTATTCTTTTTCCATATTTTATACTCTTCATTGATCACACGTTCTTCCACCGCATCATCAAAGGCTGCTGAAGGTTTTTTAGAAAAATGCATACGATTAGTCTTTATATTCACAACGCATGCACAGCACTGAGTGGGCAACTGAATACCGAGCCAGCTCCATCACACCCTGGTTTGCTGTTACAACTGCCCTATTGGAGTCGTTGCTAGATGATTAAAAATCCCCCAGTTGCACAAGCTAATCCTTGTTTCTGGATGTAAGGCTGGGGATTAATATTAACTATGTCAAATTTCATCATCTCAGCAGAAGCAGCATAATAAAATTCTGAAAGCTTGGCGCACAGAATATTGTGGAGGCAAACCCCATAATTGTAAAGACGTTTAAACGCGGGAGCTCCAGCAACTTCTGTCAGGCAGAGCGGTCTAGGCGCAGCCTTGAACTACCAGTTCCCAAAATCCAGTTTTCCAAGGCTCCTTCTGTCGCCTCGTTTCTCTCACTTTCTCACACCATCTGCCACCAGCCTCCTCCGCCGGAGAAAGCGAACGAGCGCGGCCGGGCCTTTGGGAGCGCACCCGCGGAACACGGCAGTGTGGCCGGTGACATCTCTTTGTCTGCGCTAGGCGGGCGGCTGCCCACACCCCTCCCCGGGCACAGCGCTCCCGCGGCCCTCCCCACCTACCCCGGCCCACACCGCAACGTACAAACTCCCTCCTCCGGGCGCGGAAACGAAGGGATCGAAACAGGAACGGGCCGGGGGGGAGGAGGGCGGAGCGGGCGGAGGGACCCGGCCCCGCGCAAGCCCCCCACCCCCCACCCCGAGTCCCAGGCGGCGACGCGTCGGGCCACGGGCCTCCCCCCGCGGGGTGAGGGGAGGCGACGAGCCCTGCCCGCGGGGACCGGCGGGCCCCACCGCCGCGCGCCCCCTGGCGGAGCCGCCCCCGCTCCCCTCAGACCGGCGGCCGTTGCGGTGAGGGTTACCCCGCGCCTCACAGAGCCCGGAGCGGAGGAGGCCGCGCCGTGGGGCCTACACCGCGCCACGCCGCGAACCCTACCTTCCTTGTCCGCCATGGCAGGGCGGAGGAGCGGGGCGGCTGCGGGGAGCGAGGCGAGGCGGGGCGGGCTGGGCTGGACGAGGCGGGCGGCCGGTTGCTCCGCTCCCTGCTCGGACCCCTCCGGCCGCGGCTCTATTGTTTCCTGCCCCCGCTGCGTGCCGCTCCGGCGCCGCGCACCCCTTCGCGCGCCAACGCCGGCCAATCGCCGCCCGCTGCCGGGCCGCGACCGCCAATCGACGAGAGGCAAGGGGCGGGGACACGGGGCAGGCGAGCGCGCTCGGCGGTCACGTGGGAGGGGGGGCCGGGAAGAAGGAGGGGGAGGAGAGCGCTGCTGAAGCTCCCCTGGGAGCCGCCATTTTCCGGAGGAGAAGGTCACTCTTAAAGCGGCAGCGGCCCGCGCTGAAGGGCGGCCGCGGCTGGGGGCGGCTCTTGGGTGAGGCCCCGGTTTAGGAGCGGGAAGGCCCGTGGCTGCGGTTTCCTCCGGTCAGCGCAAGCGTTGGCAGAGAGTGTCGGGATCGGACCGGACCGGACTGGTGGTGCGTGTGTGGGGCCGAGGCCTGGCGCTCCCCCCTCACAGGGCTGCCCAGCAACCTTCGGAGTATCCTCAGCTTGCTCTTGGGTTATTAATTGTCTATAATCACTAATAACTTCCCTTTTTCCCTCATTCCGTGCAGCAGGGAGCCTTACAGGTAGCCCATCATAGTATGTAGCTGGTTCTGACCCGCCTGCTGTGGGTAACCTGGTGTGATCCGTCGCAGATCTGACTGCCCGCAGTCGAGGCTTCATGGGTTTAAAATCAAAATGTGGGTCTATTCCTTAAGAGGAGCGCTGGCTTCTCAGTTTCAGATTTCTTACTGCAACCTAGACACTTGCCTGAAAATAGAAACTGGAAATCCCGTGTAGCCTTGTTTCTAAGCCTTGGCCTAGGAACCACTCCTGTTTAAAAGTAGTCTTGATGATGTTATGTGCTATCTATATATCTACCATTTGCATTATTTGGGGAAGTCTTGGGCTTAGATGTGGATAAATCTTACAATGCACAAAGAGACTTGTTATATCTGGAAATCTGGGGAGGTCTCGTCTGAGGAGAATTAATTAGCTTGAAGTTAATCAGGTTCTTTAATTTGTGTCTGTTAGATTTACAAATGAAAGCTTGCATGAAACAGCAACGACTAAGATCTGGTTTGAGAATAGACTTAAATGGGGATTTAATACAGTTCATTGTTTGGTTGGGTTTTTTTCATTAAAAAAAAAAACATATTCTGCAAGAAAAGGAACATAGGGAAACCCCTGCACTTGTGTGACAGTCATATTTGCCATGCATGGGCTTCTAGGTTTGAGGGCTTAAATACAAGCCCTGTTCTAAGAGAAAACTAGACTTTTTTCATAAAGAAAAATCATGTGTAAGGTCACGTGTAGGGGTTTGGAGGCAATGCCTATTTCCACTTGCTGTGTAATGTACCAGTGGGCTGAGCACCCTGTGCTGTAAAATTCAGTAGAAGTTACCTGAAGCATGAAAGTTAAATTCATTTTACAGCTGGTTTTATTATTACTGTATTTCGTTATTTGAGGATGAATGAAATGCTTGCTGTGGTACACAGGAAGGAGGAAGAAACACAGTTCTTCCCAGAAAAGGCCAAAGTCCCCGCTTTCTGTAGGGAGTGTAATCCCTTGGCTTCAGTGGCTGAACATAACTCGTATCAGTTAGCGAGGCAAGTGGTGTGGGATTGACCTCTGAACTTCCCCCAGCTCCCAGTGACAGTTTTGCTAGCAGATAAACTTAAATGACATGCGTTTAGTATCTCGGTTTGAACACCTGAGCCTGTCTACGAGTGTTACCAAACTGCCGTCAAGCGAAAAACTGAACGGAGGGGCAGCTCTCCCTTGTCAGCACCACCGGGGAGGCCTGGCCGGGCTGAAGCGCTGGCGGAGGTGGCCATGTTTCCTACCACCCGGAAGTGAGCGAGTGTTGCTCGAGCCCAGCAGCGATGGCAGCCGATGAGAGGGACTACAACCTGACGGAGGAGCAGAAGGCGATCAAAGCCAAGTACCCACCGCTCAGTAAGAAATACGAATGTGAGTGTTCTTAATGCTGTCCCGGCGCGGCGTACGTGTGACAGTGCAGTCGAGAGGGGGAGGGCGGGGAAGGAAAACAGCTTTTTAGGCACATGTGGGGTTTCTGAATAAGCCAGTATTTAGACTCTGGGATGCATCTGTAGTACAATTAATAGAGATGAGATCTCTACCGTTTTCTTTATCACAGATAAATGCCTTTCTTGTTACGGGTGCTAAAGAAATCATGATAGAAATAGTTAAGTCTCACCTTGAAAGCTTTCCCCTTTCAAGCTGTTTCTTAGGCAGGCAGTACATTTTTCTACCTCTCTCATATAGGAAGAGACATTCAACAGTGTGTTGGTCTTCTGTGTGGTGTTTTTCCTCCTACATGTACTACTTAGAGATCATTATCTCTTCCTTTCCCCACCCCTGGAATGTCTTCTAAGAACATGTCAGGCAAGTGGGTGGCAGCCCAAAGGCTAGCTTAAGGTGCTCACAGGAGACCGTTCAGTGTCTGACAGCTTTCTGGTTCAGCGGTGTCTGTCTGGAAGGACAGTGTTTATTACTCTGTTAGAATACATATTTTTAGGATGTGTTCAGATCTTGATGTGATAGCAGTGCAGAAATATGGTGACATACTACAATAGTCATGCTGTTTCCGTAACTGGAAGAGATTTTATTCTTCTTTTACATCCACTGGAATTTGTTTGCTTTAGAGACTGTTGTTGAGAATCCATTAATAGTGTGTGAACGATCTAAACAGCATCAGAACAATCTTTCAGTTAGAGTGATCACAGTGTGGTTTTTATTTTACATCTCAAGTTAGCGCTGTTTCTGCCAGCGTGGTATAATTGTGCACTTCTCTCCTTCCTCCGAATGAACATAAATGATGTTCATGTAAAGCCTGATACGTGCTTGGGATGTTAATCCTACCCTATTAGTGAAGATTCCCTTCTACTTTGTATTACATACTTTTTTTTAAAATTATTTCTTCTTTTTGCATAATGGGTGGGTTTTGGGTGTGGACAGCTGTATTTCTTCACTGAGCTGGAAATATTTGCAAATCTCATTCTCTGCGTGAATAATTTTCGGTCCTGCAGACTTCAGCAAAAACTCTTTACTCCTGGTTGAAGTTTCTTTTTATTGCAGTTAACTTGCAGAAGCCTGTTGCGTTACAGCAGCCTTACCTTGCATACAGCGCTGTACATGCCGGGCACCATCATAATTCCATTAAACACTGGGTTTTCTGCTTGACAGAAATAATCCAAGATTCCACCTGTGCCAGCTTTTTCTAATATACTGCAAAATAGATTATTACTGTTTCATGTTGAAAATTAATGCAGAAAGTTCTTGTTACAACAACAACAATATCTGATGTTATTTTAATATGTTTAGTGATGTCATGCCTTTTCTTTTTCCTCCCTCCTCAGATTTGGATCACACAGCAGATGTGCAGTAAGTATGGGCAGCTGGGACTCCTCAATATGACAAATCGATTGTTTCTTACGCTGCTTTAAGTCTGGAGTGACTGTTGAAGGCTGGTTGCAGATTTACACCTTATGGAACTATGAAATGTCACACACCAGGTTTTTTGATGGCAAATTTTTTCTGCTCTTGGGAGAGCATAGAATCACATTTGGTTTCTTTTCTAATGTCATAGTCCTATGATGCTTCTGATTAAGACTCTTGGAAATGTCTTCTGAAATCTCCTTTTCATCTCTTCCTTTTAAACCAAATTTCTTCTGAGTGATTCACTTTTATAGACATCAATTAGCCATAGTAGGAAAGAACTTTATTGTTGTCTAGTAAAATATTTATTTTCCATATTCTCCCAAGAAACTCTTCTCACAAACCACAAGAAGGAAAATCTCTGTAATCTGCCTAAATGCATAGAACAGAAAAGCAAGATTTTTGTTCATTCACTTCCTCTGCATTAATTCTCGTGTTCTAATTTCTCACCTGCGTATTACTTTGGGATTTTATTTTTGTGATTTTGGACCGGTAAATTCTCCCATGTCTTTTTAGGCTGCATGCCTGGGGAGACACCTTGGAAGAAGCATTTGAGCAGTGCGTTATGGCCATGTTCGGCTACATGACCGATACGGAGACCGTGGAACCTGTGGATACAGTAGAGGTGGAGGCAGAAGGTCAGGCTGCGGTGACTTTTTGCATTGGAACTGTGTGAACCCTGAGGGAGAAGGGTACTAAAATTCTGAATCTTTACATGTCGTGTTGTTGCAGTTAATTAAAATCTAATTAAGCATCACTAATCTGAATCTTCTGATAGTGCAGAAGCTGTACATCTGACATGCTCTTGAAAACGTTTGGGTGTTCTTGCTGAGACAATCAGCTGACTATCTTCTCTGCTTCAACCATGCAGGACATGACATGTTGTCTCTTCTCTTCCACTTCTTGGATGAGTGGCTCTATAAATTCAGTGCTAATGAGTTCTTTATACCCAGGGTAAGTGTTCTGGTTTGATCTTTTTCCATTTGGAGGTCAAGGCTATTCTCTGGTAATACCAGCTCTGAATGCAATGTTACTTTAGGGAAAAAAAGGGACAGAACTGATCACTTAAGCGCAACGTATGGAGAATTGAAAATTCTCCAGGGCAGAAAGGCTCGAGAAGCAAATTGTTAAGCTTTGTTACCACAAACACCAGTTACTAGCTGCTGTTATGCAGTAGGGGCAGCTTTGCTGCTGTCGTGTTCCGGGTGGCAGTGTATCTCTTTGAGGCTGCTCAGATTCTCTGGTTTTAAATTCCATCTAAACAGTGGAATATAGATCCCTTGTAAATGGGATCTACTGAGAATTTCTGCCTGAAGGTGGAAGATGTTACTGACATATATTTCTGCTCTTGCTTTCTCTGCAGGAGGTGAAAGTGCTTTACATTGACCGAATGCAATTCAAAATAAGATCAATTGGGTGAGTTTAAACGATCAGTTGGGTAATTAATGTCTTTACTGAAAACGCACTTGTAACCACCCTGCAAGACCGTGATGGGCTGGAGTTCACTGATGCTTTCTAAAAAGTGGATTGTAGGCTTCTTTTTTTTCTTCTTTTGAGGCTTTAAATGAAAATCTCACTGTCCTATGTTCATCAATGAAGCTAGTCATAACATTTGGTAAATATTACCAAAATTCCAACCACCTCTCTTCTTTTTGCCTTCAAAGGTGGGGAGAAGAGTTCTCTTTACCCAAACACCCCCAGGTATGCAGTGGTTCATCTGGATATCATCTACATTTATAGATGGGGTAGGATGGGGAGGGGCAGTGTCTTTTAAATCAGGTCTCGTAAGTTCTCAAGAGATAAATATGTCTGAATGGTATCACAGGCACTAAACTTCACATCTCACTTTCTGCCTGTTTTTTGTGACTGTGTTCCTAAAACCGTTGTCGTGAGCATCTGGTGCTTCCTCAGCACTAGCAAAACTCAACAGCTGGCTTCCTTTTTGTGATGCCGATAACATGGTAAACCAATCTGTATTCAGAATGAGTGGATGGATTTGGTTTTCACACTATTACTAAGCTTCTTGCTTAGTCATTTTTTTTCTTTTTTTTTTTTCCCTAAAGAATTGCTAGAAGCAAATCCTTATCTCCCTGCCAGCTCTTTAGCTGTGTCAGCATTAGCATAGCAAATGTTGATGTTTGTCAGAGGTAAGCGGAGGAATTTGTAGTATTCAAGAGGCAATGAAATAAGGGAAGAGTTACTGGCTGTTTGGCCTGGCCAAGGCCTTGCCATTAGTATCCCGACTTTCTTATTCGTTGGGGCAAATACAGCTTTCTGGGGAGAAAAACCATTAAACTGGATAGCATTTGTAGAAGGGGATGAATACTGTGTATTATCATGAACTGCTACAAGGGATGTCGTTTAGAAAATGCATGGGTTTGTGTCTTTTTCTCTCTAGGGCACAGAGGTCAAAGCCATAACTTACTCGGCAATGCAGATCTGTGAAGACGAAAAGCCAGAAGTCTTTGTCATCATTGATATTTAAAGCAAGGAAAGTGGGGTTGAGTGGATACTTGTCATTGGCTGGAAAAGTCCTTTGAAAACTGTAATCCCCGTGGAAGTAGCTAAGGAATTGGCCAGTTAAAGTCATAAATTGAAGGGAGTAATTGCAGGGAATGGCAGCCTGTGTTTGACTGGAGGATGGTGAGACAGAGAAATACCTGCATGCCAGGAAAAAAATAACTAGTTGGGGTTTGGGTGTTGTTGAGAAGAAGAGAGTTGTAGGGGTTGAAAGTCTCTCAGGAATGCTGGTAGTCAGCTTTTAAGGCTGATACATGTGTTAGGTGCTATATGAACCAAATAGAGAAATTAGTGGAGCTGCTAGCTAAAATACTACCTTGCTGTAGGATGGGGGGAGATAATGTTCATCTACATGATTTCATTTGCAGATTTAAGTGTTCAAATTCTGAGGTGACATCCCTCCTCCATATTATCTAAATGGTCTGCAGCGGGTCAGATTTAATGTAGAAAAATTTCTGACTGTTCAAAGGACACCTGAGAAAGTATACCTGTTAAAAAACCAAACCACCACACCTTCTAGACTACTTTTAAGAAAAAAAAAAAGTGCCAGCAGGTGGTGCTGAATTGCTGTAAATAAATTTCCACATGAAATCCTAAAGCATGTGACCGTGTACGTGGAACCCTAATAGCACCTATGATCACTCTCTAAAGTAAGCAGCTTTGCTGCTGCGGTAGAAAGGGATGCAGCAGCTTCTTTGCGGGTTCACTCCCAACTATGTCTTGCAAAAGATTGATTCTCTTCTTTTAAAAAGCAGACGATTAGGATCAGCTTCCCTGTCTTGAGAAAGGACAATACGGACAATCCTTTAGTGTAGGAGGATTATGGACTTTGGTTCACTGAATCAAAATTAATCAAAAATAATCAAAAGTGTGGGTTTTTTTTTAAAAAATCACAGGACAGGAAATGTGCGTTACCTGCCATAGCTATTTAAATATGAGAGGGGCACAGTGAGTGAGGGATGGTCAGTGCTGGCCTGACCTGCTTTTTTTTATTGTAAATGCTGCAAGTGCCTCACTTCTGGAGGTAGTGTCTGATCTTTATTTTGTTGTAAAGTGATCTTATATACATTAGTTTTTATTTCCATATTGTGAAGAAGGGGTTTCTATATTATAGTTGATGAAGGGGTTTACACAAGTACTGAGCTGACTACAACGTTTTTTGATGATGGCTTCTAACACTAATAACACAAAAGTTATTTTTTGAGAAAGCTTCAATGCCAAAATAAAACGTGGACTGAAAGAATTAATGGATTTGTGTGGGAATAATTTTGGCCAGTGGATTTTTAACGCTGATGAATTACATTTGTGTATTGTTCTCTGCTAAGGTGAGCAGACTTTTTTATGAACAAGCCTGAGGCCCGCCTGTTTGATGGTACAGAAACGGGTGTGATTTCACACACCGGGTTTTCTTCCCTCCTCAGGAGCAGTCCCGGGACTCCAGCACATGCCAGCCACGGTGACAAGCCGGACACAGCAGCGCTGTGGAGGAAGAGCAAGGCCTGGGCTCGCCCGGTGCCGCTGCTGGAAACGAGCGGCCTCAGGCTTCCCCCGGCCCGGCACAGCGGGAGCTGCGCGCCATGGCGGGCTGCCCGCGGCCCCTCACCCCGGCCGAGCGCGGCTCCCGCCCCTCCGCAGCGGCTTTGACACCTCATTGGCTGGCTGGGTCAGGCGGCTGGGATTAGCCAATCAGGCGTCGAGTTGAGGCGGCTTTGTTCTCCGCGGAGGCTGAGGCGGCCGCTGGGGGAGCGGCGGGAAGGCGGGCGCGGAGCTGAGGGAGAGCGGCAGGCGGAGGGCCCAGCCCCCGGGGTGGGAAGAGAAAGGGATGTGGTTAAAATGTCACTTTGTAGAAGTGCTGAGGTGCCCCGTGTGTATCGTGAGTCACAAGCTGTATTAACGCAGCAAACTGCTCTGCTTTTAGAAATGGTGACAGGAACCTGCTAGAAAAGCATTTGGAATGACCTAAGTAAGTGTTAATCTTGGGTTTTTCAATACTTATTAAGTGCTTACTATAAAACAGGCCTTAAATTCTCCTTGTTCCCCTTCCATGGCTGTGGGAGCGACAGGTTTCAGCTAGCAGCATGTGTCCTAAAGTCCTGTTCTCCCAGAGCGCCACAGGAGCCCCACTGCTGGCTGTAGCCTCTCATGGAGCTGGGGCCCTCTGAGACAATTAACTCCCTGAAAGTGCTTAATTAAAAGCATGCTTAAACTGCAAACCCTTCTTTTGCTGTTAGTTGAGCAAGTTCTGTAGCGAGTTTGTGTGCATCTCTGTGGGATCAGCTAGACATGGCCGATTGAAAGGAGACAAACCCACAGGGCACACTGGACTTGGGGGCGCTTCTGCCAAAGGATACTTGCTATTGATGCAAGAAGTTTAGATGAGTTTAAGGGAAGTACTTGGAAAAGATGTGCAGTGGTGGTTACTAAATGTACAAATCCCAAGGTAAGGCAATCTCCTCAACTGAAAATGGCTGGAGTGTGCGGGAGCATTAGGGAATTATTATACAGGCTTGCCCTGTTCTTGCTTTTGCCTAGGTGTCTGTTAATGGCAACTATTGGAGATGGGGAGAACCTTGATGTGAATCAGTATGGCTGTTCTAAAATTCTCTACAGGGAGTTTTTGCTTGCTTGGCACTAACCTCAGGCTACAGATTCTGCTAACGGGAAAGGAAACACAGCATAAAATGAGACATGAGACCAAACAGTGGCTCTTTATCATGAGCACCTGCTGGGAATGCCATTTGCTACTCTCAGGCAGAATGTTTCTTCTACACATTCTCCCTGAGATTTTATCATTTTAGTGCTGAGCACTTTTCATTTCTCTAGTAAGTGGAGGTTCTCTGACCCAAATGAATGGAGGAAACAAATACTATTACTTAAAAAGCTGAAGAGACCCCAGAATTACAAAGGTTGCTTAAACTCGAAGGGAAATTGTCCTTATAAACAAATGGTTTTATGCTGACTGTCAAGCAGCCATTAAGCATCCTGAATTGATACCAGCAGGAAAGCCTTTCTAAAGTAGCTCCATGATCTAAGTCACAAGTGTCCCACTGAAATTAAAGGGACTTGTCCTCTTTGTTATCTTAGCGTAAGATAAACAGGAGTTTAAGCAAATCTTGCACCAGGCCTGAAAAAAAAATAAAATGGAAAGAACCTGACAACTCTACTTTCAGTGATTGTGCTTTTATTTCCTTGGAACCACATTAGTGTATCTTTCTTTAAAATTCACAGTACAAAACCACTGCATATCTGAAAAGGCAAACTCATGCTATCTGAGCACACGACATGCTCTGTGCATTATTCTACTCTGTATGGCTGTGTGTATTCTTTAAAACTAATCATACTTTTCTGAACTATAAGAAGCAGTAAGCTCACTCAGAAAACAAAGGTCTCAAACAGGTTCTTCGGCAGGAAGAATTCCACTTGTTTACTCCTTTCTTAGGAAGTTTCTAAAGTGTATATACACGTTAATTACAGTGTCAACAAAAATGTTGTTTACATTTCCTAGCGGCTTACTTTAGTAAGACTTTTTCAAAGCACATTATCAATATTTGTTTTTCAAAAATCTATAAAATATAGACTCTTTGTAAATTGGTTCACACTTTCATTATGAACAGGAGCTCTGAGCAAGTCTTTGATGAAATATAAACCAGTTCTTCTGTAAGTACTTTCTGGGTGATAGTTAGAAGCAGTTACACTGCTGTATGTCTGTAAGTACAAAACAACTTGTTTGTAGTCCGTATTTTGCTTCTCATAATAGAACTTTAGCAATATTTAATTTTAATGAAATAAACCAGCATTAGTTGGTAGGACACAAGTAATTTAATCTTGAATACAACAGTAACAAATACACAAATGTATCTACCTAAGATTTGTTTTCACCTTTTCATCTACCTCGTCTGGAGTATCATCATTAACATGTCGGACAACCAAATTGTACGGTTCCTCCTCCATTGTCTCTTCATCTGATTTCTGTCCCTCCTCCAAAGCCCATTTGGAACGTTTGCTTCCCGTGGAGGAGACAGGAGAATGTTCTGCATCTAAATCGTCAGGGATGCTGTCGAAATTAGCTTCTGCCAGACACTTATGGCACAGTCTGTAGCGTCTTGTTCCTTGCTGAACAACACATCCTGTTAGTTCAGTTACGTGACGCTTGCATTTTCTGCAGATCAGTTTGCCAGCTTGATGTATCTAAAGAGATTTAAAATTTGAAAATGTCAGTGTTTATCCAAAAGCAGATTTTTTTTATTTACTTTTTTTTTTTTTTAGAAAAAGAAAATTCACTGAATCATTCTAAAATACAAAATTTAAAACATAATTTGCCAATTTAAGTAATGAACAATTAATGTTGATATGCAGCTAGGAAGCTTTTCTGGTATTAACTCTGGAAATAACTGAACAGCTGGTACCAATGACATCTCGTGGTTTTTTTCCTAGGCTGAACCTCCGAGGGAGGCAGCGTACCGTTTGGAAGTGGTTGCGCAAGTGCTCTAGTCGGGTGAACCTTTTCCCACACACTTCGCACGGGTACGGCCGCTCCCCTGTGTGACACCGAAGGTGCCGCTTCAGGTCTGCGCGTCGTTTCACTGTGTGCGTGCAGAAGGGGCATTTGAATCGCATCCGAGGGAGGTCATCTGTTACGGAGAGATACAGGTAAAATGTCAAGTAGCAGTAGTCTTTATGTAGTAGTTTGATTACTTTTCAGCCTAAATAAGCAGCAGTTCATTTTTCCTCTGGTCTGTCACTAAATATAATCCCCCAAACCCAGTATTTCTTACTGAACATGTTAAACAGGCATTTGATAGCATAGTTTTTCTTACTCGGGGTATTTTTTAGACATACAGATGATCAGAAACACATAGCTATTATACAGAGTCATCGTATCAGACTCCTCCATCAGCTAACAGTTCACAGCTTTGACATTTATAATGTCTATGTAATACACTGGGATGCCCAAAGTCTTAAAACAAATGCACATCAGAATACACCTGTCAACTTTATTCCACTATCTCATGTGCTGTCAGTCCATCAAGAGCTTACATGCTTTATGTTACGTGGCCAAACAGTCATGAACTTTGGGCTGGTTTGGACCGTAAGGGAAATGCAGCGTCCCGCCAGTGACAGGACCTTCTCTTGTGAAGGACTTAGGCTGGATTTAGGTTGAATGCCTTTACTACAGCCAGGTATTGGGGACATTACAAGAGAAATTCAGTCCTTCAGGTCCCCAAGTCAATTACAGCTCTTGAGGCTTCATTAAACTCCACTTGGGTCCAAATACTCTGCCGCGTATTAACTTTACAGAATGCCTGGATCGAGCTCTCCGACTCCAATCCTCTTGCCTTGTTCTGGCTTCAAAGCCTCTCATTCTGTTAGGCACTAGAATCAAGTAGATCAAGAAAATAATCTGCAGCTCTAGGCATCATTTTGATTTTCATGCAGCCATACAAATTCTCTCCAAAAGATCACCTGAATTCTTCCAAATAAAGACAAAGGTTGCAAAACCATCTGTATTTTTTACCTTCATTCCAACTACTCATTACCCCTAAAATTGTGGGCATTGAGGTGTACAGTTCTTCTGCCTTTAATTCCACGAACTCAGGAGTTCTTGAGAGTTCTTGTTCGAGCTGAGCAACAGACCACCTCTTCGGTATCACTTCTGATTCGTGATTATATCCGTAATCATCGTGATCAACGTCATTCTCAGCATCAAATTCAACCTCCTCTCTAACCCGAGAGATGTGGCTGGAATCTGACGCGCTGCAGCCCCCGCTGGCCCGCTCGGCTTTGCTCGATTTATACTGCACCAGATCCCGGGTCTGTGACAGTCCGAGGTGCTTTCGGCGCTTTCTGGTGCCGCCCTGTTTTCTGCCTCTCTTCGCTAGCTGCGTTTCTGCCCGCTGAAGAATCACCTGCGAGGACAGGTAGCTGTTGTAACTGCTCCAGGAATTTTCATTCACCGCATTAGCCTTGTCATCTGGGATCGCACAGGAACGCCTCGGGTTGCTCTTTGCTTTCCTTCGTGACCGATAAAGAGCGGGAGGGGCAGGTTCACTGGTTGTACTTTTGCCCGAAAGGCTGAGGTAATGATCCTTTTCCTTTTCGTTAATGTCCAGTGAGGACTTAATGAATGTCTTGCAGACGTTAAGAATATCAGTCATCTGCAGGTAGCTAGCAGCCGACATGACTTCGATCACGTTCTGACCCGTTAAAGACAGTTTGCCCGAATACACGAAGTCCAGGATAACCATAAATGTCTCTGGAGAGAAGACCTCAAAAGTAGCTGTCGTCGGCTGACTGGTCTCCTTCGAGCTCTGCGAAAGCAGCATTTTGAAATAGCCGCTGCTGGCAAACAGCACATTGCGATGTGCTTTAAAGACCTTTCCCTCCACCAGGATACTGCAGTCACAGAACAGGTCTTGCTTCCGTTGTTCGTTGAGCTGCTCCAGGAGGTGAAACTGGTGGGAAGAAATCTCCATTCCAGTCAGGGAGTGAGGAAGGCTTCTCTAAAGTAAAAAACAAGACCATCTAAACCAATGTTGCTGAATCCTGTTTTAAAGAGATGAGCTCTATTTTTAAAAACACTGCGCACGTTATCACATTCCCGATGTACCTCCAAACTCCCGGCAGCCACTCCCCCTCATAGTAACGTGAGAGAAGAAACTTAACAACTCCTGAGGAGGTGAAAAGACGCCTCGGCAGGATTACTGCGTATCCTAAAAGAACCAGGATTGCATCAAGGAAGACGTGAAGGGTGTCACGATTTGAGCAAAAGAACTCGGCCCTTGGGCAGTGCCGCGGCTGAGAAGCGAGTCCGCGCCGTCAACGAGTCCCCTGCGGGCGCAGCCCGGGCCAGAGCGCGCCGGGCCCGCGCACGAAGGCGGCGGCAGAGCCCCGGCGGCCGCAGCCCACCCGGCCCGGGCTCCCCCGGCATTGGCGGAGGCCGCCGTCACTCACCCGCACGCCCGGCCGAATTGGTCGCTCGACCGCGGGCAGCCCGCGACGCCCGACGGCGCCGGACCCGCCCGCCACCGCGCCGAGGCGCCTCCCGCCTTCGCGGGCGGCCGCCCCCGCTCCCGCCGCCGGCACCGCAGCGCCAGCGCCCGCCGCCGCTCCGCCCGTCTGCGCGCCCCCCTCAGCCGGCCCGGCCCGGCCCGCAGCCCGCAGCCGCCCGCCTCAGCGGAGCCCCGGCTGCCGCTCCGCCGCCGCAGCTCCCCGCCGCCCGCTGCCGGGCGCCCGGCGTGGCCCCCGGAGCCGCTCCCGCCCCAGCTGCCCGCAGCTCCCCGCGCTGCCAGCGCCCCCCCCCGCCGCCGCCGCCGCCCCCTCCTCCCCTCCCGCCGCGCACCCGCCGCCCGCTCCTACCCCCGCGCAGCCCTTTGTTGCCGCGCCTGGCTCCGCACAGCCGCGCCCGGGGCTGCAAATGGCGCCCGCGGAGGACGCCGTGCAGCCCCAGCAACGACCGGCTCCCAGGGGCAGCCGCCAGCGGGGCCGTCTCGCCCGCGCCCCGGCGCCCTCGGAGGCTGCTGAGCCCCGGTCCGTTCCCTCAGCAGCCCGCTCCCAGCCCCGACGCCCGGTCCGACCTGTCGGTGTTCGGCACAGCCGCCACTTACCGGCTGGGTCCTGCGGGTGGCCGCCGCTGAGCCGAGGGGAGCGGGCGGTAGATGCGGGGTCCCCGGCCCCGCCTCGGGACTCCCGGTGGCTGAAGGCAACGCGCTGGTCCCGCAGCCCCGAACGCCCGAACGTGAGAGAAACAAAAGGTATTTGCTGACGTGGGCGTTGGACAGAGACGCCCGAGGGCTGGGGACACAATTAAAGGGGCAACGCACCGATCGCAGGCGCAGCCCAGCGGCTTCCTCCGCCTGCTCGCCCTGCGGCCGGGGCTGCTCGCCTCTTCCCACACCCACATGCTGCCCGGGAGGCCCACAGCCTTCCCGCAGACAATGCGTTGCTATTGTTAAAGGCCAGTCTAGATCTCTCTGTATGTGGAAGGAAGGCATCACCTGAATGGGAACTATCTGTTCCGTGGTGTGGGATATACTACATTACTCAGTGTAGCAGCATTTTTATAACGGGGAAGTTTTGTTTTCAAACAATGGAGACAATCCTAAACCAAAGTACTGCAAGTGGGAGCTCAATACAACAGATTGTCCCTTTTTTTCCCTTCTGTGTGGAAAAAGAAAATCAAATCACAGTGCCCGTAAGAAGACACGACTCTCCTGCCTGTTAGAAGATGACACACTTTCAATCTCGTGCCTGTTAGAAGATGAGACACTTCCAATCTTGTTCCTCAAGATCACTGAATAATTTTGAGAAGGAATCTCTGCAGTCATCCCCTCAAAGCAGGCTCAGTTCGAACATGGTAAAAGAACAGTTCCTATTTGCAGAGTAAAAAGTGTCAGGTTGGAGCATGGCTGAGAACTTCATTAGTGTTTAATTTAGTACAACAACTAAGCTAAGATGCAGAAATCTTTTACCTGCCATTCCTCCCCATTTTTCCTTACAAAATTTTTTGTTCTGTGTTGCCACTGTTTACGATTTTTGATGCATCACATAAGACACCTCTCTGCATTTTAACAGTTAAATACGACGAAAGGTTCTGCTAACTCCAATGTGGGAGGGTTTTTTTAAGTTAAACAGTGTAAAAAATATTTAACTAAATGGTATTACAAGCTTTTCTTAGTAGCTTTTCAAATTATACCCATCACTCAGCAGACATACAGACTGTTGGTGCAGATTTACACTTAACGGGAAAAGTACACTGAAAGTCTGGAGGCAAGGACTGGACAATTGTAAGATCCTTTTCTTGAAAACTCAACCTTTTGGCCAGAATTAGAGAAATTTTCTTCTATTTCATTCTCGTATGTGTTGCTTTCCAACTAATAGTCACCTTCCAATTGAATTCTGACTTTCTTGATATAGTCCAGAAAAGTCAGGCAGCACATGTTTGAATGCCTGTACTAGAATATTGAACTACTCCTTCAATTCTGCTGTACTTCCCCATGTAGAAACAATAAAAGGAATACAGAATTAACTATTTGGACTTTTTTTTTGGATTATAATTTACATTTCTTTACCTTGCAAATGGTTAGAAGTCCCCAGTGCCAGATCACGCAGATCCTGGCCTCAGCAGTCCACTGAAGTGGTTCCTTATGAATCTGTAAACTCATTAAATAAACCCTAAACACATGTGCTCTTCCCACTCTGACCACTGCTATCTTTATCCTCAAGGCTTTAATTAAAATATAATTTTAGAAAACTTTTATTTTTTAAAGGATAAATTCAACTAAACAAGTTTAGTTTAGCTGTAATCCTCACTCACACAAATCTGGACTCTGCTAGCCCTCCGCAGTTCACGTTTTAGACAGACATTCAACTACAGAGCACTGTTGTTTGCTGACAGATGCTAATGATTGTCAGAGGGGGGTCCTGGGATCTGGGCACAGTCATTGACTAAGCTGCAGCCAGATAGTAGGTCAGGCCTGTTTCAGGCAAATCAAGGTCCATTTCGGTAATAACTGGGGCTGAAGACAGTGCTGTCAGCCCTGTGCAGGCTGCCTGGAGTTCCAAGCCGTTTCTGCAGACTTAAAAGACCAAAATATAAGAAAGGTAGCCCTTGGCATGGCCAGGGAATGGGACAACTGCTGACAGCAACCGGGTGCTTCAGGGAAGAAATGTAGTATATTCCAGAATTTTATATCCAACAGAGATCTTTTTATTTTCTAAGTTATCATTGAAAAATTGAGAGGGATCCCAAAATCCTGGAGGATGGAGTGTTTCTCTTGAAGAGCCAGGAGTAAAGGAAGGATGATACCTATAGCAGTCAGCATCAGTTCTCCACTAGAGATCTGTGGGCTTACAGATATTTTCAAAGCTCATG
Organism: Leptosomus discolor; assembly: GCF_034619465.1. Taxonomy (NCBI): domain Eukaryota; kingdom Metazoa; phylum Chordata; class Aves; order Leptosomiformes; family Leptosomidae; genus Leptosomus; species Leptosomus discolor. The sequence continues at coordinate 5,468,180 of NC_141419.1, forward strand.
CTAAATCAATATGTTTGCAGTTTGGTTTTTTTTTTCTTCTCAGTTCTTTAGAACTGGAATAGCATACCAAAAGGTTGGAAAGGGAGATTCATTATAAGGTTGTTTTTTGGGGTCTGCTTTTTTTAAATTAATTTTGAAAACAAACAAACAAAAAACCCCAACAAACAAAACCCCACACCAGTTGAACCCTTAAGATAAGGACAAGTGTAATTTTGGGGGATAGTAAATACAGAAGTTTAGATAATTTGATGGAAAACAAAAAAGTGGAATAGGATGCAAAGGAGAAAAACTAATTAAGCATCACACAAGTCATAGGTTTATGTGGCAGGCATAATTCTGTAAGAAATACCTGAAAAGGGGGAAAAAGTGATGGTGTTCAATTCACTGTTTCAGCCTCTGAAAGGATGGCAAGATAGCTGGCAGAAAATAAGGATAATTAAAGGTGATTCACCAAACAGAGTGATGAATCTCTGTCTTCACTCTTGACTGTGGTTTTGTGAACACAACAATAAACACAAGCCGAGCAAAAAGAGGCAGGCTTTCAGTGATGAGGGACAGCCAGAGGAGAGAAAAGGACAAAGACACTAGGACGGCACAGAAAGTAGAAGTACACAAGAGGAACGACTTTTGAACCAGACATTCCTCCGATGTTAGTGAGTTGGAACAGGGAATGGAAAAGCAAATGACGAGAGAATGATGTACTGAAACCCAGTGAATAATCAAAACGTGCATTAAGAAGTAGCATTGAAGAGCATTCAAAGCAACATGAAGAAGATGAAAGAAGTGTGCAAGGAGGAAGAAAAAAAAAAACCAAAAAAGGCAAAACCCGATTTGAGAGGAATCATAGAACTGTTGGTCATAGAACTGTGAATGTCTCCAGTCCCACCTCCCTCAGGAGGAAGGCCAGCCCCAAGATCAGATCAGCCATGGCTTTGTCTAGCCAAGTCTTGAACAGCTTCAAGGACAACCATCTCTGAGGCCGCTTTCTGACCAGCCCGTTCCAGTGCTGCACTACAGGTTAAACCTCTCAAACTGTGATTTGGATGTACAGAGGCAGGACGGAAACAGAATCTGAACGGATTGGTACGAGCAGAAGTTGATACACTTCTATACGCCCTCTCTAGCATTTAAACATAAAATCTGGTGTCCTGCTTGTGACCTGGCAAAGTTCTAAAAGCAACACATTCAAATCAGCTATTGTCAGGTAAATTAAATTCTGTGGGAAGAACGCTTTGTGGTCTTTACTTTCCTCCTTGAAAAGAAAGAAAATGTTACTTCTGCTAATGAGCGGTATGTGATCCTACCAGAAATATGAAGACGACGGTCAGAGGCAATGCAAGGAGATGAAAAGAAAACAAATAGCAAAATATATGACTGGCTATGTAAAATGAAGGACGTAGAAAATAGAAGGCACTTAACATTTATCTTGTCGTGCAATACAAAAATAAGGTAACAACAATGGAAATTAAGGCAACAAATGTAAAAATGGTAACCTTTTAAAATACAAAACATAATTGACCTGTGGGAATCGCAGTCTCGAGCTAAAAACTTAGTAAGATACTTTAAAAATGACTACAGCGATCTAGTTATGCTACTGAGAATAACAATAACCTATGAAAACAGTAAAAACCCTTATTTGCCAGGCAAATCAACAATTAATCTGCCTATATTTAAAAGGTAAATGTCTTCATATGGATTGATTGTTCCATTTGCCCATTTATAAACACTTCACATCTTTTTCTGAAGCATCTGGTCCTCAGTATTCTTAGACTTACAGTATCTAATTAGATGGAGTATTGATCCAAAACTCACTTTGCTTCTAAAACCGCCCCCAAGTATACAGAAACACTTAATAGTCTCACCTTTCCAGTGGCAGTTAAGATTTCAGGCCTAGAGTGACACTTCATTTCCCTTCCCCTTAGCCCCTCCCCAAACACGCACACAGACTGATCCCAGCCACTCTGTATCCTGGGACAGCAGGCACCGATACCTAGAATTTATTGCACATACTGTTTAATGTAAAGGGAAACGGAAAAAGCTATTAAATTTGATTTCAGCAAGCATTTTTCTCTTGAAATTTGATTGAAGTCATTCCATATTCTTTTATATATTTCTTTGTTCTATATTTGATTTAGTTAAGGTTGCTCAGGAATATTTCTTAGCCATTTAATAGTACGCATTTTAGGAGTAATAAGCTCCAAGAAATTAACCAGCTGTTTTCACATCAAGTCCATTTTGTGGACTGCTGACCAAAGCGTAGCATAAAATCGAGGCAATTCTTGTTTGGAAAAGATGTTTTCATATGGGTCATCAGAAAGTTAAGTTCCCCCCTCCTCAAATCTAAGCCAGTGGATGATAATTTCTGGAGGAACAATAAAACACCACTTCTCATCTCCTTAGAACACACAAGCAGGCTGCTCCCTGACAGCCTGGCACGGTCGAGGGGAAGGGCACTTAATGCCCACGCCGTGAACTCAATAGGAAGCGCTCGAGCTGTCACTGAAGAGACCTGTAGGCTGGCCACCTGCAGCCTGGAATGAAAACGCTGCACACTCTGGTCATGGTGATACTAGTAAGGCTATACAGTTTTTACACAAATAAAAATAAAATAGTGACTTTTTAGCTGTCCCTGGGAAAGCGATTATATAGCGTATATATATATGGGATTGTTCTGTAATTAATCCCGGGGTTCAGCCAAACATGCTTACAAAGTTGTAAAAAAGAAAAAAAAAAAAATTCTAAGCCTAAGCCTATACCCATGGAGTTCCATGACCACAGGATAAAGACTGTATCAATACTCGGGTCTGTCCAACAAAATGCAGAGTAAAAGCACCCCAGGAGCTCACGTCTGCTCCTCTCCTGTTTACAGTGCTGGTTAAGAGAAACACACTCAGTAACAAAACAAAGTGGTTTCTTTTGTTATAGAAGTAAACTTTCTTCACCATTAGTCATCTCCTCTCCTGCAGTCTAATTGTAGGTAAAATTAGACAAATGTGACGTCTAGAACTTCCAGCACATCTTGTTCTCGTTGGCATACAGACTGAACAAGGTTAAGGTATGTTCTCTTGGTGACCGAATGACTTTGGGAATACATAAATTGGTAATGACTCCATCTTAAAACTCATCAGTATAAACTGAGTACAGGTCAATACAAATGAGAGTCGTCAATGGTTGCAGATGGAAAAGCTCATCAGTTCCATTTCTAATGACAGATACACTGTACAAATTGTTCTGCCACTGTTACTGGCAAATAAAATGGGGGACAAAGACAACAACAGCTAAAGTAACCTTGAAAGGATTGTTTCCTTCACGTTGGCATGGAGAAGCTGACACTGCCACTGACAACGCTGCGGATGCAGGGCTACCAGTGACATCAGTCTGGCACTTTTGAGAGGTTTAAAAAAACAAAAAAAACAAAAAAAAAAACAGTTAAAACATACCCCAATCTGAGTTCCCAATTTTCAGAATGAATAAAACATCTACTGGCATCATTTAATGATCCATATTTGTAATAATTTTCTCTCTGATGTGTTGACTAGGACTAGCATTCATGTGTCTATTTTCTTGTAAAGAAATAGGTCTTGAGTGAATGATCTGCTAAAGATTCTCCTTATTCTAACAAATTTTACAAGAAAGTGCTTTTCCAGACCAATGTGCTAAAACATTTTTATATGCTTTTTCTTAATTAGCTGCCTTTTTTCCTTATCATAATACGAAGACTTCATGAAATTTCATGAAAGATTATCTTCATTTCTGAATACTGAAGAGAGGTTTTCTTTATATTCTGCTGTGTGGGGTATTCATACTTTACCATCAGATGATATTACATACAAAACCCACATCTCTACAAGTTTAAAAAGTGGGCATTTTACAGTGTTGTGTGACTTGTTTTTTTTGTTAAAAAGCATTTAGAACTCACTCCCTTGACAGAGGTTTTGAGAAGTGACCCACTGTCTACTATAAAAGTTATCCATGTAGTCCATCAGTTTCCTTGTTCATCCATTATTTCATTTAAGGGTGGATTCTTTCCAATGAAGCAAAGTGTGGGTATTCTGATAACAAAACTGAGAAGGGACTCAATGGCATGTCCATAAATACATGCAAGTCTGGGCCTGTTCAAGAGAAACCAGTGTGTCTGTACGATTAGCAACAGGCTGGTGGAGGGCTTACGGTCAGGACAGTACATTCTCCCTCTTACACAGAGCTCCTAATTCTTGTCTTGCAACTACCTAATATTTGGTTTTACTTCCTTTTCGTCTGCTTCATCCTCACTGTCATCCACTTGCTGAATGACCAAGTCGGTTGACCCATCCTCCACGATCTCCACATCGGACCTGTTGTCTTCCCCGTAGTGCCACCTGGAATCCTTATCCCCATCTTGTGGGAATTCAAGGGGTGCTTCAGCCTCCAAGTCAATGCGAATACTGTCTATGCCGGCTTCAGCCAAACACTCGTTACAGAGTCTGTAGCGTCTCGTCCCCTCTTGGACCACTTGTCCCGTTAGCTCAGTCACGTGGCGCTTACACTTCCTGCAGATAGGCTTACAAGCCTGATGAATCTGGAAAAAAAAAAAAAAAATCAAAATTAATAAATTTGATAATGAATCTACAAATAATTGTTTTGTAAGATGACGAAAAGCAGGGCTGGAGTAGCGTCAAACAGTAGCCTTAACTCATTTCGAGAGACAGTCATCAAACGTTAAAAATGAAACTATTATGGGCGCTGGAATTGCCCACTTCAGCTCTATTACAGGACTCGCAGAGAGCGGTACCTTCGTGAACCATCAATTAACAAAGAAATTCATCCCCTTTCATACCAATTATGCTTCAAATCGACTTCAACAAAGCCAGATTAGTTTTCTATCGCCTCTTCTTTACGAGAGTCAATATATCAACCAGATACACTTGTGCTGTGTTTAATTGTACCAAGACAGATTTACACATTAAACAAATCATGCAGTTACTAAAAATACATACTGTTCGAAAATGGCTACTTAGGTGATCTAGCCTGCTAAATCTTTTCCCACATGCCTCACAAGGGTAAGGGCGCTCTCCCGTATGACAGCGAAGGTGACGCTTTAGGTCTGCTTTTCTTTTCACCACGTGAGTGCAGAATGGGCACTTGAACCTCATCCTGGGCAGATCATCTGTAAGAAAATAGCGTGATTTAAAAAAAAAAAAAAATTAAAAATCAAGTCATAACATGTCTAGTCATGTAATGCTCTAGGAAAAGGCATGCTATGAGCAGAACAGCAAATCACTTTTATTAAAAAAATATTATAGGTCTTTTCAAGCAGAAAAATCCTGTGTTTTCTTGTAAATTACCCAGGAGTGCAACAAAGGAAAAGGACTGGACCGTTAGATATATTAAAATGAGCTTAAAAATATGTCAAAAGATCACAACTTAAATTTGCAAGAGAAAGCGGTAGAGACACTAAAGATTACATATTTTGAAAGGCTAGTTTTAACAAACCAGGTAGTTCAATAATTCAAAAATATTAGAAAATAGAGTTAAACTTTCCAACCTTACAGTTCTGGACAATACAGATGTCTCGGCGGCAACCGTACACTCGTTCGGTAAAGCACATTTTCTGACGGACAGAACAGATGATTCACAGGTGACTGTGCACCTACAGCATTAAACCCAACTCTTACCTTCAGCCCAGCTTCCCATGACACCTAGAATCGAGGGCATGCTTGTGTACTGCTCGTCTGCTTTTGAAGACTTGGATTTACTAGAAGAACGGGGCGATTCGTGCTCCTGCTGCGACACAGCCAAGCTCCTCGGCATCACGTCAGACCCTTGGCCGTACTGGTATCCCACGTGAGGAGATTCAACTTCTGTTTCAATCTGCACTTGCTCCTCGGACTGAGCGATGTGGCCAGCGGGCTCAGCAGCCCTGTCCTCCAGTTTGCTTGATTTATAGTGAGGAATGTCAGAAGGTTGCTGCAGTCCCAGGTGCCGGGATTTCTTCATGGAATCCTGCCGTTGCTCGTGTTTGGACAGCTGCTGCTGGGCATTTCTTTGAGAAGTTGGATAGTAGTTGAAATTGCTCCAAGCGTTTCCACCCATCATACACGTCCCTTGCTCTGGACTTAGGTGCGAATGCGGGGGGCTGCTTTCCGCCCTCCAGCCTGCGCTGTACAAGCAGGATCGGTCCACGCCGTTTGAATTTACGTCTTTGTCTGACAGGCTGAAGTAGCGGTCCTTCTCCTTCTCACTGATGTCCAGCGATGACTTAATGAACGTCTTACACACGCTGATAACGTCGGTCATCTGCAGGTAGCTAGCAGCCGACATGACTTCGATCACGTTCTGACCAGTGAGAGACAGTTTGCCCGAATACACAAAATCTAGAATCACTGTAAACGTGTCAGGAGAAAATGCCTGGAAAGTAGCTGTCGTCGGCTGACTGGTCTCCTTCGAGCTCTGCGAAAGCAGCATTTTGAAATAGCCGCTGCTGGCAAACAGCACATTGCGATGTGCTTTAAAGACCTTTCCCTCCACCAGGATATTGCAGTCACAGAATAAGTCTTGCCTGCGCTGCTCATTTAGTTGCTGCAAGAGGTGAAACTGGTGGGAAGAAATCTCCATTCCAGAAAAGATGAAATGAAGCGTCGCTCTAAAAAAAAACAAAACAAAAAAAAAAAAGAAGAAATAAAATAATTAGACTCTTGCCTTCAGCATCATGCAACTCAGCCAAAGATGTCAGACCCAGTTTCACAGACAGCGTTACAAATAATCTCGCTTATTTAAATCACAAGATGCACAACCATACATTCGAAAAGCGCGATGAAACAGCCAGACCAGCAGGCGTTATGTGGCAGAGCCGCGGGTGCTCCAGCCAGCGCAGCCCGCCCCCCCCCCCCCGAGGGGCAGGACGGGCGCTGTGCAGCCCGCTGCCGGCGGCGCAGCCCTCGGCCACTCGCCAACGAGCCCAGGAGCCCTCCAGCAGCAGCGGCTGAGGACCGCGGCCGTGCCTTGAGCCGGCGCTACCGCATCGCCCCGCTCCGGCCGGGCTCAAACCCTCCCGACCGAAGGGACCAGAAACAGGACTCGGCGGCAGAGCCCCGGCGGCCGCAGCCCTCCCGGCCCGGGCTCCCCCGGCATTGGCGGAGGCCGCCGTCACTCACCTGCACGCCCGGCCGAATTGGTCGCTCGACCGCGGGCAGCCCGCGACGCCCGACGGCGCCGGACCCGCCCGCCACCGCGCCGAGGCGCCTCCCGCCTTCGCGGGCGGCCGCCCCCGCTCCCGCCGCCGGCACCGCAGCGCCAGCGCCCGCCGCCGCCGCTCCGCCCGCCTGCGCGCCCCCCTCCGCCGGCCCGGCCCGCAGCCCGCAGCCGCCCGCCTCAGCGGAGCCCCGGCTGCCGCTCCGCCGCCGCAGCTCCCCGCCGCCCGCTGCCGGGCGCCCGGCGTGGCCCCCGGAGCCGCTCCCGCCCCAGCTGCCCGCAGCTCCCCGCGCTGGCAGCGCCCCCCCCCCCCCCCGCCGCCGCCCCCTCCTTCCCTCCCGCCGCGCACCCGCCGCCCGCTCCTACCCCCGCGCAGCCCTTTGTTGCCGCGCCTGGCTCCGCACAGCCGCGCCCGGGGCTGCAAATGGCGCCCGCGGAGGACGCCGTGCAGCCCCAGCAACGACCGGCTCCCAGGGGCAGCCGCCAGCGGGGCCGTCTCGCCCGCGCCCCGGCGCCCTCGGAGGCTGCCGAGCCCGGGGCCGTCCCTCGCTGCCCCTCGCAGCAAGGCTCGCTTCCCGGGGCCTTTTCCGCCCCCCGGTCCCGACGCCCGGTCCGGCCTACCGGCGTGCCAGGGCCGCCACTCACCGGCTGGGTCCTGCGGGCGGCCGCCGCTGAGCCGAGGGGAGCGGGCGGTGGATGCGGGGTCCCCGGCCCCGCCTCGGGGCTCCCGGTGGCTGAAGGCGACGCGCTGGTCCCGCAGCCCCGAGCCCTGGAAACCCGAACGTGAGAGAAACAAAAGGTATTTGCTGACGTGGGCGTTGGACAGAGACGCCCGAGGGCTGGGGACACAATTAAAGGGGCAACGCACCGATCGCAGGCGCAGCCCAGCGGCTTCCTCCGCCTGCTCGCCCTGCGGCCGGGGCTGCTCGCCTCTTCCCACACCCACATGCTGCCCGGGAGGGGATGGGATGCCCTAGATGCTTCCCTCTCACACCTTTATGTATAGCAGGGGCCTTGATGACCCAAATCCTTCTTTAACGCGCCTGCAGCTTCCTCAAAAGGAGATGTAACATTTTTTTATTTTTTTTTTTTTTTTCCCCTGTTCATATCTGTTATCTTCTGAAAAAAACCTGTCTGAGATCCTAGTACCTGAACCTCTCACCTTCTCTCACTCAAGTTTGGTAGCTTTGTCCTCTGTCTTCTTGCCACCAGGGTCTTTTCTGTGCTCTTGACGCCCCAGTTATTTCTCATAAATATCTGTTTTCCAGTGGGAGCCATTCTGCCTTAGCCGTATCCTTTGTGTCCTTTTTAGCCTTCCCTTCCATAAACTTGAGACATTCTATCCTGAAACAATTTATGTTCCTTTCCCCACTATAGCAATACGGGAAAGACATCTAAAGACTTTCCTCTGACAGAAACATTCTCCCAGTATATCACATGCATTGATTCATATTCAATTTATATCCATTCATATTGTAACTATTTTTCACCAGCTCAATTCCCCTTTTTAATAAACAACCATAGTTTTGTAGATTCCGTCTCCTTTCAAACGCAGGCCACGCTTTTAAAGTCTTCCATGAGACCCATTTTGCTTGTGTAAGACTCCACGCTGTACCTACCAGCTCTAATTAATCATTCTTGAACATGAAAGCGATTGGAATTTATGCAGTATTTCGCGTGAATCTTTTCAGTCCACTGGGCAGTGGTGTTAATTATCAACTGAAAACATTTCAGTCCGATGTACCTACGAGTGACCAGCCTTTTCCAGCCATGTCACATCTGTAGCCATCCTCTGATCAGTGTCACCTGCCAATTTCATGCAATTTATCTTGCTTTTACATCAAAGCCTGAAGAGTGCCTCAGCAGAACTGATTCCGAAGGATCATCCTCCCAGAGGACCATCAGCATCTTTGCCCTCGTCCTTCCCCTTTCAGGGTAAGGCAACGCAGCCCTGGTGCCCAGCTTCTCGCAGCTCTTACCATCAATTACCAGTGCATACCTGCGCAGGGAACGCTGGATCGACCCTGGAGTCACTCATTTTGGAGTGTGTACAGGAGCCTGTAACGGTTCGGGGGGGGAAACGATAAAAGCCAGGCATGACTTTGTACAGGTGTCTGTACAGTGAGAGGTGTTCAAACTGGGAAAAACATGAAGCAGGTGAGATAACTGGATATCTATGAAATCATGAGGGGATCAACAGAGACTGAGCGCTCACTGCTTAGTCCAGCATAAGAGGAAGGTGACAGCAAGTGACACCAGCAGGTGCAAACAGGAGGATGTGGTTCTCCGCACCGCAGGTAGGGAGGTGCCCGGACCGCCTGCTGCGGGCTGTTGGTGCGAAACGCTTGAGTGTTACAAGGGTGAAGTAGACCTGATCATGAGAGAGACTTGAGAAGTGCACATAGAAACGTCCTGTGCCTTCACAAGTCCCCAACTTGTAGGAGACTGGAAGGGTATTCCAGTAGAAATATTGCTTGTTGGGTTCTTCCATGGAGCAACTGGTTTGGACTCAAAAGTTTCAGGTTAGGGAATTTGATAGAATTTGGTTTATTGCCAACTAACATAAACTTTCAGTTATAGATTCTGGTGTTGAGATTGTTTAATATAAACCAGAAAATTTATTTGCAGTACCAGGTTTTAACACCACTTGAATTCATTCCTCTGAAATTTGATTTTGCCTGGCAATTCAACTAAGGAACACCTCTTTTTACATAACGTGCTACGTGTTTTTTTCAGATCCGTGCCCAAACTATTTCACCTGCTGAAAACTTCCTTTTGAAAAAAAGTCTTTATAGGTATTTGCTCTGCCTCACTTAGCTGACTTTTCAGGTAGCTGGTACTTTCCCTCATTCATCGGCAAGTGCTTCGCTTGGTAGTTGTATCGATATTAGTAGGACCTCAAGGGTTCTCCATCTGCTAGGAACAGGTAATAGAATTTAAAAAGTAGGAAAAAAGTGCAGTGGTATCTAGGGTAGCTTAATTAGAATTTTTAAAGATGTTGCAAGTGCTTGACTGAGAGTACTTCAGAAACCTTCCCCACGAGTCTGCGCAGTGCAGCTGAGAACGGCCTGTTTTGCACAATAATCCATCACGAACAATCCCCTGATTCCAGAAATGTATTTAATTGTCCAATTTAGGGTTTTTTTGTTTGTATTTCTAAATTTTAGAGTTACTGTTTCTAGCCAAGAAAGTTTCACTTGGAGCTGAGACATTGTTTTGAGAGTTTATCCAATGGGAATAAACTTGGCAGCTCTGAGAAGGAGGTGCTTCTCCCAGCAATAGAAGTGCTGCAAAGCAAGGCTCAGAGTCTGCTTTTCAGAGAACAATTTACAAACTACTTTAAAAAAATGACGTTGTTAATGCTGATACAAAAATCATTAACATAAACTTTGCATTGTCTTAATTGGGTTTTGGTAACCAAATATAATTAACAGTAACACCAGTTAAGAGTTCAGTTTTCCTTGAAATAAACATTTCTCAAAAATGGCAGACTTCAATTATGGTATATTTTCTGACTTTAAATATACAGTGGTTTGCCAAAGAAAACTCAAGAGCATGTACTAGAACTACTGAAGTACCGTAGCTCAAAGCCTGACATGCGTAGATTCACGAGATTAGTTTGCTGGAGTTGCAACGGATTTTTCCCAAATGTGTGAGAAAAGTAACACGCATTGACCAAGGGTTTTATTTTAAATTTTGAAAATATAAGTAAAATTGCATATAACCTTGGGCTAAAGCAACACAATTTATTGCTTTTTTCTACCATTGAAGAAACAGCTGCAATTTTTTTCCACTGGATCAGAAACGTACCATACTTGGGGAACTAATTAGTTGCCCTTTTTTTTCCTTTTTTGTTTCCCCCCGCTGGATCTAAAAATGCATTTAATGAGAAAATGTGAACAGCAGGAATTTTAATCCATGCTCTTACAAAAAAATTGTTGCTTTTAAAGTAGTGTTATACCTCTTAAAGGAAAAGCCATTTTCTGGGAACATTTTGTTTGTTTAAAAGCTTTTGAGAAACTTTGCATGACAAAGATATATGTATTTTTTAGTAGCTCATAGGTGAGAGTTGAGTTGCCGATGATTGTTGTATGTCAGGAAACTTTTCAGTGCTAGAGGACCTGGTGCCTTGAGGAACACAAACTGTGCAAGATAAGACCATGTCCCCGTCCTAATGAAAGAGCTGTTTAGTTACGCAGACGTGGTCTGGCGGTAGGGGAAATAGGCAGGACACGAGAAATTAGTTCAGAATGAGATTACAGTTTTCATCGAATAACCGCCAGCTCGTGTCTGGCATTAGGGCATTTGCCTCGGTCCTAATACACTGCCCTGAAATGTTGAGTACAGGGAGGAATCCTCTGCCTGCCGACACGGCCGGCAGTAACGGAGCAGGCCGTCTTCTAACGAAGGTCACAACACAGAAGTCTGAGGTTTGACGCGGTGTTAACAGAGGCAGCGGCTGTACAGGCACCTCAGCATGACTTGTCAGTAGCTTCACCCCTACGAGGAACCCAAAATCCTGATCCTGTACTAACAGAACTAAATTAAATACTCGTTAGACGCATTCTTATCTTCAGCCCTGCTTCCCGTAACACCTAAGATCGTGAGCGTGTTTGCATACAACTCATCTGTGTTGCTGCCTTAGACCTTGATCTAAACCGCTCATTCTCCCCAAATCATTAGGAAGCTCTTTGTCAACCTCCCACCCCCCGTGATCGCCCTGTGCTCCTGCTTTCCTTCTCCCACAGCCAGAGCCCTTTGCACCAAGGGCGATAACAACCCCGTGCCCCTCGAAGCCAGCTAGATAAGAGCAGGGATGAGCGCTTCAGTGCCCCACATCTTTCGTGTAAAATATGGCAAAAATGTATTCTTACTGTGAGATTAGTATTTATTTAATGTTTTCTGTTCTTTAACTATAAAAGAACCAGACTACATACAACAATATAAACATATAGTACATACACAATTGAACATACAATAAAGACAAATTCAGTAACACACCACTGTAGAAAAAACGTTACAAAAAGCACTTCAAGATTTGATCCCCACCCCCGAAAAAGGTTAAATTGCCTGTACGGTGGTGATGCACATTCATTCTCAACTTTGATTCGATTTGTTTTTCTCTCTTCCACCGCGATACGTACACTTACAGACAGCTCAGCGTCGGGACAGGCACGCTTGCAGATCTGTCAGCTTGTGGGAAAACATCCGTGCAACTTCTCTATTGCTGATCTGTGGAAAATGTCCAGTTATTAAATCTGGAAAGGTCTGCTGGGTTCACACTGCCACCTGGACTGTGCTCTGAATTGCCTGTGAACGCTGCCAAGCTATCTGTGAAATACTAGAGAGCGCCACAACTCAGAACTTTACGGGATTTTTCCCACATAGAACTATAGACCCCAAATACCTGTGGAAGCAGAGCACCAGATATCAGTCCCTTACTTCACTCTCTAACGTTCGTTTCTCATCAAAATAATCTGCTTAACATTGGATACTGTTTCTTCTTTGTTGTTTTGGGGTGTTTTGGTTTTCTTTAAGTACCCTAATTTTGCTTGTACTGGAGCACTTTAAAAAGTCATCTGCTACAAAAGTTCAGTAAACAACAACAGAGTTAAAACAGTAAAAAATGTGAAAAAAAGATGAATGTCCAGAGAAAGGCAGGGTAACTGAATTTCACATACATCAGATCCAGATGGTACAAATGGAAATGTTATTGTACCAATTAGTATTTTAAGACAATTTACTTTTGATCAAACTACTGCACTGATCTGTCTGGAGATACTGCATTAACTGGCAACATTCACTCACTGGTTTTCAAAACTGAAAAAGAAAATCTTCTCCTGCCTCAACCAATATCCAGCATCTCATTTAGTAATGCAGTGCTGTGACCGTGCTGGCTTTCACTTGGACAGATCCTGGAATGGGCTCGGAGAATTACGATCCTTGAATCTACTCATCAATCCATCTGCATGATGGTATCTCAAATAAGCAGGTTCCAAAATCAGGGCACTTCCCCTAAGTGTTAACTCCTGTTTAGTGAGTATTCTAGTTTTCACTTTCGTACAGGAGGAGAAAAGAATCCTTCAAGTCTCCAAAGACTGAGGTATTCAAAACTTTTTGTGATCTAGAAATAGCTGTTACAGCTACCAATAGCTATTATTTACCAACAAAAAGTGTCTGTCTTGTACTAGAAACACAAACAACTACAAGAAGAAAACAATTTCAAAGCAAGCTTCCTATTTTCGTTCCAGTAATACACACTAGTTTGGGTCAGAGCTCACAGACGTTAGTTATTAACAGCCAAACAAGACAGAATTTGAAAAATCAGTAGCACAGTCATTGGCTTAAAATTAAATTTGTGTTCACGTAATTCCCCTCCGATCCAAAAAGCAGCCAGCAGCTAAACATTAAAATAAACCATGCCACTGAAGAACGTTAAGAATTTCTACGACCTGATTTGGTTTGTAGTTCTGCAGAACTGTCAATGTACACTTAAATTTTACCCTTATAACTAGTCTCATGATCAATGGGACCAGCCATGTGTCTAAGCCTTCACAGGACTGGAGACTTCGCTGGTTATGCTAAAAACATGTGAGAAGTACGGAGTCCTCTATTTTGACAGTTAAAATATTTCGCATCTTGACTGGCAGTCCAAAGTGTGAAGCCTAGTGCACTGCCTCTGGCGATTTGGGGATCGCCTGTGAAGAGACACATGTCTGTACAGCACGTCGTTTTGAGAGGGAGCTCTTTTTCCGGGGTTGTGGGGGTTGTTTTGATTTTTTTTTTCTTTCTTTCTTTTTAATTTACTAGTTCCAGTCACCTGCCTATAACTATTTAATAAAACCCAAAGAAGTTGCTATATTCACTGGCTGTGTTTCACTAGAAGTGCTCCGCTGACCTACATGGCAGAGGGCGACATCCTGACTGTAACTGCAGACCTAAAAGCAGCTCCGCGTGGGTGCGCGCACCGCGGACGTGTATAAATGGAGCCGCTGGCAAGGTTTTAACAACTTCATGCCCTTTATATTCTCATACACGCTGCTAATATTTCTAGATGTGTAGAAAATCTGAATTTCAAACAGTCCGACCAAAGGCAAAGACCAGACTGCCTTCGATTATTTGGTTGACATGTTAACAGTGGCCTTTAAGGGAAGAAATGCAATTTTTATGTGCACGTTAAAGGGCACTGTAAACTTAAGTCGGATCCAAAAATCTTTAAAACTAACAAAAATGGTTTAATGATTTTTTTAAAAACCCAGTAATAAAGTTCTGAAATATTAATAATTCCCAGGCACTTCTGAAACAAAAAAAAATGTATAAACCTAAAGATCCCAATAAAAGTGAACAGATTTCACTGTTCGAATGAAGATAGTGAAAAGAAAGAAGGGGTTACTACATTTTTCATTGATTCAGGATATTCTAAATCAACAGGTAAACACAGGTTTTAAATGCCATAGTCTGTAAAAGCAGATTTAAAAAAGCCTGTTTGTGAAATATCCAATATAATTCAAAATTATCTAGAAAGAATATCTGGGAGTCTGTTCCCCCCACCAGCATGCATTTTATTGTAGGCATTTGACAGCATTTTCTCCTAGCTAGGATCAGTGGCTGCTTCCCAGCTGCATGGATTTTTCTCACCCAGCATGAAAAATGAAAAGTTTTAAAAAGAGTTTAAAAAGTTAAGACGATTATAAAACTACAAAAGCTGGTAAGGAAACAAAGTCAGTGTTAATAATATAAAAGATTTTCTAAAAAAACCACCAGTTGGCTGGGTTTTCAGTTGCCAGCATCCTTTTAATCCTTTCTTACCAAGAATCTGACTCTTGCTTGCAAACTGTCTGTCACCAGAGACGGATATATTCATTTTTAATTCCCAGAAACTGAAACGTGAGCCTTAATTGAGACACTCTCAGGTTCACTCAGTCAACTTTTGAATGGTAAAAAAAATCAAAGCAACCCTCTCAGAGAGTTTTATTTTCTAGACAATCAAAAAGCTCCAGAATGCTCCAAGATCCACAAATATAGTTAAGTCACTTCTACAAATAAGGTTCAGTTTATAAGAATTTGTCATTTAAACTAGACTAAAGGACTTCAGTTATGAAACTGCCTTACAAAACATCAGTAAATTCAATGACCACATCTGGAAGATTTACAAGGTCTTGCACCAAGAGGTTAAATGCACTACAAATACCAGTGCAGCCTGTATTCCTTCAGGGAAATACAGCGCAGTCATGTGCAAAAGTACGTTAAAACGTGTACTCCTAAACAAAGTCAATTACATACAGCTAAGACTTTAAGATATGTAGTCTGCATGGCCTTTAAAAAACTTTGAGAAAGAGATTATATTAGAAACAACTTTCCTAAAAACATTATTTTTGAGCCTTCATTAAGCACCATATGAATATTTTAAAACGGCTACATCATTTTCTCAAAGCTTGTAGAGGCTGGATCTACACTGGAAGATTTCAGGAAAAACACCCAAAAACTAAGTGGAAAGCACAGCAAACAAATTTACATTAACATCTGCTCACAAGAATGTGGATAAACGACATCCCAAATACAAAGGCTGAAGGACTCCATTGAAAACAAAGCAGCACAATATGACAGTTCAACAGGAAACATCGATTTTGGTGGTCACTCTCAATCTGGAATGTGAACAGCGTACCCCCCACCCCCGCACCCCTTACCCAGTGTTACACAAACCTCAACACAGCTCCATTCTCTACGCACAAGACACACAAGAACAATCTCTAAGACCAAAGAAAGCAGGTCGAAGTAAAATCGCTGAAGGTCTCTGCAGTCCTTCCTGCAGCTCCTACTGCACACAGACTTTCGCAAGAGGTTCATTTTCCCTACTCTGAATGTCTTCACGGTTTCAGAGTTAGCCAGCCCGCGCCTCAGCACAGCTCAGCCATGTGAGAAGCTAAATCTTCTGACAGTTTAATTGTGGCGCACTAGCCAGAACCACGCTCAGCTGATATTCCACGTCTAGTGGCCTCTACCAGTATTTACAATGAGGTGGCATCTCCACGCTAGAATGACCAGAAATTGGGATGCCTGGTCACTAAATATCATTTTGGATCCCTATTTACACTCTGATCCCACTTTCATGAGCGAGTTAGTCTCCCAACAAACAGAGATAATCCACGACTCTCTTTCCAAGTGTTCTCACACGCAGAAATCTGTCCTTTATCAGAGAAGCAGATACAAAAAATACACCCTCTGATGTTGGATGGACTCAATGAAGAGAGCAGTAGTCCAAAAGACTAGCCCTGCTAGGCTGGAGGTGGCATTTTCGAACGTGCCGGCAAGATTCACAAGCCCACGTTTTGCTCAGGTTTTCCAAACTGCCAAGGACCCAAAACCACAGCAGGATTTTCAAAGGAGCTCAGCTCCAGATCTGGCATCTGCAGGAGTTGTCTCTCTGATGGCCTTAGTTTAGATGACTAAAACAGGAGCTACAGAGCCCTGAATTTTTTAAAGATCTCGCCCCAGGGAGATTTTTCTATGATGATGTGTGTCACTACGATACTGTTCTGCTATTACAAACACAAATTTACAGATGACCTGGAACAGAGACTACTGAAAGCTCATGCAACTTAAGTTGCAGAAAGTAAATGTAGCATGTGATGCCAGGATCTCCCTGCAAAGGTGGCACTCAACAAGAACTTAGACCAGGCAGACATTTCAAAAGAAGTCTCTCTACCTTCTGCTGTTTTCAGGAATCACTAGTAGAACGACTTGTTTAAAAAGAAGTTTGCAGCTTCTTTCCTCGTCCTACCTGATCTGGCAATGAATTCTTAATAACTGCATTTGTGACATCAGAATCACCTCTCACAAGTGAATTGTGACATCACAATTACATAGGACTCCTGTTTCACTGTAGGATGAAGCAGATGGAGAAGCTGAATCGTTGTTTTTCAGTATGTAAAATAAAAGCACAAGGTATGAAAAACCCCCCCACCCACCTGGTTAAATCAGAGGGCTCTTTGCTTTTTAGGTTCCATCTAATGTTTGCCAAGTGTAAAGCCTTTACACTAAAAGCCTCAAGAAGTGCTCTCCTGTTAAGTGGGAGGAACTGCTCATTCTTTGTCAGCCATGTCTGTCTACAGACTTCTGATCTAGCCCTTACTCCAGCTAGAAAGATTCATACGATTTGCCTTTTCATGAAACACTCATGAACAACATAGTAAAGAAGCATTAACAGTCTTATTTCACAGTATATTTCAGTTTTGTCTCTTCATTAGGAAACAGTAGGTCACCCATAAGCAAACAGGATTTCTGCTGGTGGCGTGTTTTCTTCTAAAGCTTCCCAGCTTGATGGATGATAGCTTATATCAACTTGGTACTGGAGAGGTAAAAAAAATCTCGCCTCCTTTGAGAGCCAACCTTTAGCTATCCCAGGAAAGAAACATGAGGTCCACACTGCGGTTTAAAAAAAACAAAACAAAACAACGAAACAGTACTTGGATAAATTCACACAACATAAACCACGAGCAGGATCACCAAAGACTAGAAGAAAACATAGTAAAAGAGAAAGAAAAGGATTTGCATACAAAGAGCCTAGTAAAAATTTCTGAGATTTCCTACCCAATTGCTTCAAGAAGGGTCTTCAGAGCTGTTTTATACGCATAGCTCAGATAGCTGTATTTAGCTTCTCCTTGGCTACATCAGCTGTGAACCTGGCCATTTAATCTACCAGAACCAGAATTCCCAAGTAACCTGACCGACAGCTTTTAACTTCTACCGTGAAAAGCTGAAGACAATTGGGCAGTTCGCTCAGTCTAAACTGAGAGACCAAGACACTAGACACCACAACGTGTGCTTAGTATTTCTTATGCCAAGACTACTAATGTCTAAATCACCTTAAAGACACGTCTGAAGGCGTGTAGTCCGAGCTCTTGAGAGAGGAAGATGCAGTAAAAACAGTTCAGAAAGAGAAGCTTGTTCTCCAAATACCTGCAATTAAGGACACATGAAATATACGTATTCTTACTGTTTATGCTTCCAGCAGCAGCATAGTTTTGTTATCCTGGTTTGTCTGCCTTGGTTTCCAGGTCAAATCCAGTCTAAGCAAACACTTAAGGTTTACAATTTAGATAATACTGTCCTAATACAGAAGGATCACAACTTGGTTTAGAAAAATCCCAGGGTAATGAATGAAAACTACATTTCTTTTAATGCAATCTTCACGGAGAAGATGGTGCCCCTGTCGGATCAGGGATTAAGGACCACGACAGCATTATGTGAAGAAACGTGTTATCAAAACAACACAGAGACGTTCCACCTGCAAACTCAAAACTAGGAGGCAGAGACACCACTGGAAATTGCTAAAGTACAACCTCTGTGAACCCCAGACAGAAGATTCTTCACAGATTTCTGGTGCACAGCACTTAAAAGTATTAAAAATTCCAATTGTCCCCACTCTTCTATTAAAAAATGCAATAACAAAAACCAGCACAGTCTCACTAATTGGGCAAATAGGCAGTTTTCTGTTGCAGACCGATCACTAGGGAGACACTTCAAACACTCCCACACTCCTCTCAGTGCTACATAAGCGTTTCTCGGTCTGATAAGCTCCTGTGGATTTCCTGCTTGTCATCACCATCGGCATCATCATCATCAGCTGGATCGTTTTCCTCTCCAGACTCCACATATATGGGCCAATCGTTATCAGCATCACCTTTCTCTTGGCCTTCTGATGAAGGTTCCATGAGGCTGAGGTTAATGGGCATCGAGTCCTCATGGGTAGTGGTCACGCAGGTGCAGCTGTCGCACAAGCCAAAGCGCCGTAATCCTTGAGACAGGCTGCTCGTGAATGTTCTCCTGCAGCCCTTACAGATAATGGGCTTGTTCGATCGATGCACCTGAAGTTAAAAATAAAACACTACGGTAAAAAAGCCAATCTGCCTTCTGGCTTTAGCTCTTTCCAGGGTGCTGGTTTGCATCTATTCCTAGAGCAGAAAACCAGCTACACTTAAGCCAAAGAGAAGATGATCCCACCACATTTCCAGCGGCAAATATCTGGGGCTACATAAGTGCTAATGAACCAAATATCAGTGGCTTAAACTTATTATTAAAAAAAGTTTCTCTCACATTGGCAACAGTCATTTGGCCTGGCATATTTTGGGAAACAGAATCGGGAAACACCAAAAACTTCTTAAAATTTCCTGGTAGAACATAATCTTTCAAACTTACACTTAAAGCATGACTCCGAAGGTGTTCCTGCCGAGTGAAACGTTTCCCACATGTCTCACAGGGGTAGGGCCTCTCACCTGTGTGAGAGCGAATGTGCCGTTTTAGTATTCCTTTCTGTTTAGCCGTGTAGGGACAGAACGGACATTTGTGAAGCTTGATTGGCACAACTAACACATCACCTTTTGGAAAAAAAACACAACGCGTTAGGTTAGGCAGCTCACCACCATTAGCTGTGTCGGCTCCTTCTCCTCCGTGCTGCAAATCCGAGTCAAGATAATGGCACTTTCCCCTCTCTCTGTATTTGGCTTACCTGGAATTTCTGTAGGTTGTGCAATTTCAGAAGACATTCGTGCAGCTGCAGCTGATCAAGTCCCTTGAAAACCAGCCTGCCTACACTTACGTAGTTGATACTCTAAGGGAGGTGGCTCACAACAGAAAAACAAATTAATTTTATTTTAAGAAGCCATTTAATTAAGCCAAAAATTTGCTTTCAGTGCAGTGGGGTATCTGCACTATCTCAGCCATGGAAAGTCTCCAACTTTCTTCTTTTTTTTAAGATACCATTAGCGTTAAACAGCATTAGAAACTAAAATCCTTAACACAAATTACAGGCAGAAGCAGCACAGTGTCTCCCATGTGCTTTTACAAAGTGGATAAATTTAGATGTGGGGAACCCATCTAAAAATATGAACGCCTGTTTCTACTGCCATTCACTTTAGCCTTTCTATTGGAAATAACAAACTGCAGGACTCCAGTACATCTGCTGATGGTATTTTACTTTTCCTAAAAATCAAACTATATGCACACAAGTAATATGCAGTTTACAAAGCCAGATGCAAAAAGAGATAATTCAATTTGAAGATCACATTTTACATAAGTGTGGGTATTGCCAAGATTTTCAGTATCAGCCCGGATATGAGCTTCCTTTCCAGCATGAAGGTTGAGATGTTACACAAATGGGTTAGTTTTCCCAGTTCCAGGTACTGATCCAGCAAAGTGTTTGCACATCAAGCCTTGTGCTCTTTAACAGCCACACCACGGTAGGTGGGGCTGTAGAACATTCCTTGTACGTTTTTCCAACTCAGCCTCAAAAAAAAGCAGCGTCTCCTATTAACGTGTGGCTATCAAGTGAAATTCATCTCTACCAGTTTCGGACCTTCACAAGGTATTGCTAATCCCTGCTGGGCATTTAGAGTCCATTTAAAAAAAAAAAAAAAAAAGTTCTTAGTCCTGCCTTGCTGCCAGGCTCTCCAGAGGTGCCCCTTTACCCTCCATCAGCTGTGAAGGGGACCAGGGTGACTGGGACAGACGTGGACACTTGAAAGTTAAGTGGCATTTACCTCATCTGTCAGCCTGAATGCCCGAGAACCACTCTTTGATCAGGGTTTTTTCTCATTCCCGGGGTCTCGTGAAAATGCTAAGATGGCAGGGCCACTAAAAGGTGAGAAGAGATGCTTCCCTTCTACTAAAGGCTTACCATGTTCAGTTTTAGCAGAGAAACACAACTAATGCGAGGGTTTTTCCCCCCCTAGTCCTATTTAAAGCACATCTACCATTAACATTTCTAATACCTTGTCAACACCTGATGTTCTCCATCAAATTCTAGAGGCATGTCCCTTTTAATGATTCATTAATAGTCTGAAGATCTTGAGAGAGGAAAAAAAGAAAGAAAGTTTGTGCGTTGGATGCTCTTGCCTCGCTACACGTCAAAGACCGTAGGCATGATCTGGTGACAGCACTGTTCCGGTAACTTCAGTCTTTTGGTGTCTGTAAGACTGGATTTGTGATTTTATCAGATTCCTTATTTTAAAGCAGCAAGAGATAATATCAGGTTTATTGGCTTTAAAATCACACACGCATACTCAAGCTGGAAATGACATGAATGTAAGCTTGCTATCTAGAGCAGAATATTCAGTGAAAGATTTCCTCTCTGCTGCCCACACCGTTATTCCATTTGTCACATCCCGAACAGTGATGGCACTTGCAGTGTTTGTCAGAGCCACCTCCTGTCTTCACAAGGCAGTTTGGACGAGGCAAGTCGTGCACCAACAGATAAAATGCCCAAATCCTTATTATCCACTTCAGGAGAAATGCCTATGGACAAGACCACCTTCTTCTCCAGGTCCCTGACACTGCTGCTGGGAGAGATTCCTGCCAGCATGAGACATTGCAACAGGCCTGAGCTTGGGAGAGCGGCAGAACCTCGGGTGACCAGCGGTTGAAAAGCGAGTCTGCCTCTACAGGTAAAAGTTAAGTCTCATCTTTATGCAACACCACAGAGTTTAAAGCTTTCAGTGCTCTTAAAGAACCTCTAGGTATCACTCAGTATTGAACAAAACTGATTTCTGCCCTTTTTGAAGTTCAAAGTAACAGCAAACAGACTATCATCCAGCAACTGATGCGCTGGCAGGAGCTCCAGTGGAGTTAAGCTACTTCTGCTCTGTCAGGTTCTACAGCAGATCCCTCTTGTGGCAGCTCAACTTATCTTTCTGATTGCTCTTTAGAACGCTAACATCATGAAAGGAAGATTCTCTTTAAAAATTCACCTGCCATTCAGCATGGTCCCAAATGAGATTGTTTATTAAAGCAGCGTCACCAACACCAAGCTCCAGGATCTGTTTCAAAGAGACTGTAAAAGCTGTTAGAAATACTTACCTCCCAAACGCTGCACTGAATAAACGAGTACAGCTTTCTTTTGAAGTCCAGAACAAAAGTTTATTTTGCTACGGCATAATATTCAGCAATATATTCCTGAACAAGAACGAAAGTAACAAAGGAAGTCGCACAACTAAGCGGTTTTCTCCTCGATTATACAGACTGCACCCCCCGGAGTCCTCTCACCTGTGTCCTCACCATACCAGTCGCTGTGAATGTCCATCATGGAACTCATGGCTACCCCTGCATCCTCTGGCCTACCCTCAAAGCCCCGGACAAAGTGATGAACCACATCATCCTTTCTCTGAGCTGAGCTGTTGCGCAACAGGGCCTCTAGGAATTGTTTCATATGATAGTTATTGCAGGCCAGGTCCATCGCCTGCCCGCCGTGCAGCCCCTCTTCCATCTGCTCGAGGGACAACGGAGTCGGATACTGCGGCAGCCGTTCCCCCACTTCTACCTCTACTTCATCGGAGTCAAACTCCACTTTGGGTTCCACCCCCTTGGGCAGCGAAGAATTCACGTCGTCTGGAGAGTCGCTGCTTACGGGGTCTCTGACCACAAGCTCCAGTGGATGGCAGCTGCTGCATTCACCGCAGGGAGGATCTCTCTGGCAATCCGAAATCCTTTCCTTCTCCTGCAGGGAAGAGACAGAGGCAGAGCACTGGCTCTTTGAGCTGTACGAGGTGCCCTCTCTCGCAGAACTAGCGCTCCCGCTATCAGCTTGATAGAAAGCAGCTTCTCTCTCTATTTTCCTGCAAATATCTAACGACGACCTTATATACGTTTTGCAGAAGTTGACCACATCGGTCATCTGCAAATAGCTAGCCGCAGACATCACCTCAATAACATTTTCCCCACAGAGATCTAGCTTTCCGGAATAAAGGAAATCCAGGATGATGGAGAAGGCCTCCGAGGTGACAATGTCCAGCGAGGCGGTGCTGTGGCGTCCGCTGTCTTGGATGTAGTGAATCAGCAGGGCTCGGAAATAGCCGCTGTTGGCGAACAAAATGTTTTTATGCGCTTTGAAGATTCTCCCCTCCACGATGATGCTGCAGTCGCAGAAGAAGTCCCTCTTGCGCTGCTCGTTGAGCTCTCCCAAAAGCTTCGTGTAGTACGACTGCATCTCCATCGCTCCCGCCGCCGCCGCCGCCTCCGCTCGCTGCCGGGGTCAACGAGAAGGTACCGTCAGCAGGGGAGGGCTCCCGGGGACCCCCCGCCGCCTCCTCCTCCTTCTCCCGCCAGCCTCTTCCCCAGCCCCGCCGGTAACTTGTGGAGACCGGGAGCGGCCGCCTCAACCTCCCCGCACCGGCCCCGGCCCCGGCCCCCCCGAGGCGCCGCCACCGCCGCGCCGAGGTTCCTCCTTCCCCCGCACCGGCCGCCCTCCGCCGCTCGCCCCTCACCGCCGCCACCTCCTCCTCCTCTGCCGCCGCCCGCCCACTCCCGCCCGGCCGCCGTACCGCCGGGGGCCCTCCCGGGAGGAGGAGGAGAAGGAAATGACGCTTGCGGGGAATCACGGCCCACGAGGGCGGGGCCTGCGAGGTGAGGGGTCGGTAAATATTGGTGACGTCAGGCCGCCAAGATGGCGGAGGGGTGAGTTCGGTACTGCTGGGGTGGGGGGAACGGGCTGGGCCCAGGCCCAGGCCCAGGCCTAGGCCTAGGGCGGCGGGAGAGGGTCGGGCCTCGGGGGGGGCGGCGCGGTGGGGCCCGGCCCGGGGGCTCGGATCTGGCTGACGCGGGTGTCCCCTGGCAGGGAGGACGCGGGCTGGTGGCGGAGCTGGCTGCAGCAGAGCTACCAAGCCGTCAAGGAGAAGGTAGGAGGCGGCGGGCTGGGCCTGCGGGGCGGCCCCGGTGCCCAGAGGGCGGCGGGCTGAGGGGGCCGCGGCGCCGGCCGGATCCCTCCCTGCGGGCTGCGGCGCTGGCTGGGCCGTAGCTGCAGCAGCGGCTCTGTCAGCAGCAACGCCCGTGGCCGCTGAGCCCGGCCTTAGCCCCGCTGCCTGGCGCCCAGCCAGCGGCCGGAGCGCGGCCCGGGACCGGTCGGAACGTGTGGAGGGGGTTGGGGTGTATGTGCTCTAACTCGGGGTGCCGGGGGCCTGACCGCTGCGCTGGGGCATCACGGCTCAGGGGAGCAGCGTTGGGCTGTGTTGGTGTGAAAGCCGCCACCTGAGCGGGGAGGGCATGTGCTTGCAGCATCCCTTTCTGGTGTGTAATTTCCTGCCTGTGACAGCACCGCTTAAGTTAATTATACACAAAACTCAGAACAAGGCTTCGCTTAACCTGTGTTTTCCCATTCTTTGCTTAAAAAATCCCCACTGTGCTGTTTTTTGGGCGTAGCAGTTGCCCTTTGTTATTCTGGTTATTACAGTCTTACCTCTTGCATGAGTTGGGGTAAGGGTTCAGCTGGGTTAAAGGCTGTTATGCTTTAGTCTTTGTAATGTGCCAAGTGTTCCCAGAGCGACCGTGGCTTTGTTGGAGAGCAAAAAGATGACACAATCTTACCTGTCGTCTTCTGACAGTCCACAGAAGCTTTGGAATTCATGAAACGGGACCTGGCCGAGTTCACTCAAGTCGTGCAGCATGACACAGCCTGCACTATCGCTGCTACGGCCAGCGTGGTCAAGGACAAGCTGGCAGTGAGTATAGGAGTGAGAGAGCTGGGGTCCTTGTTGCAGAAAGCAAAGCGGGGGGTGAATAGGATGTAGCTGCCTCCGAGGACACAATCTGCTGAACAAACCCCAACGTATAACCATGAGCTTCAGGTTTCAGACTTTCTCCCTGGTGCAGGTTTGGTGCCGAGCACTGTGTGGGGTTTCCTTGCTGTGGTGGTGAGGAATGCTCTGGAGACGAGCGTAGAGAGGTTCGCTGTGCTTTGGCTCTCCCTGCGTGCCCTGCAGGTCTGGCAGTGTCGCTGTAGTATGACATCAGGTCTCTGCCCAAGCTGTCAGCCTTAGCCCAGCGTAGCTGCCGCTCTGACAGTCCAGCCCTCCAACCAGCCGGTCCCCGAGCTTGGCTGTGTGTCCATCCCCGCAAAGCCTAGGCTCAGTTCCCCACAAACCTACTGCAAGGCTGGCCTGCCTGCCCCACTGCCACCTGAGGCTAGTGGCTGCCACCACACCCTTCTCCTAGCCCAGCCCTGGCCACACAGTTGCCTCATTAGCACTTTTTTGTAGGGAGAGACATCCTGCTTCCTTAAAGGAACCTGTCCAGAAAAGACTGAGACTTGTCCTGCTGCTGCAGGCACTGTTACTTACACTGTGCTGCTTTTTTCTCTTCAAGAGGACAGAAGGTTCCTCAGGTGCAACTGAAAAGGTGAGGAAAGGGCTTTCTGACTTCTTGGGTGTCATCTCGGACACTTTTGCTCCTTCACCGGATAAGACCATTGACTGCGATGTCATCACGCTGATGGCAACACCCACAGGTACCACGGAGCCCTATGACAGCGCTAAGGTGGGTGCCCTGTTCCTGGAGCTTCTCTCTGGGATGTGGAGTCCTGAGCCCTGTCCTTTTGGGGCTCTGCTGCCACCCCCCCCACTGATGGCTCTGCCCTGTGCCTCTTCTCCTCCAGGCTCGCCTCTACAGCCTCCAGTCAGACCCAGCCACCTACTGCAACGAACCTGATGGTACGGGCTGGGGGGCTCGGTGGTGCTGCCGGGCCAAGCTGCCCTTGTGTGGGGTCTGTGGGCTGTCCCGAATTGCCCGGAGCCTTTCGCCATTGGGCCTGCTGGCTTGGCTGCAGATGGGGTCACCGTTGATGGCAAACAGATCCATCTGTTGCACTGGGGACTGGTTAGGCTGAGAGTTTGCTGGGCCAGTTTAAACTGGTGCTATGTGGCCTTGTGCTGGCAGAGGACCCATGACTCTGAGACCCCTGTCTCCCTACTTCTTTGCCCCTCGTTTACCCCAGCTGACCTGGTCTGTAGCATCTTTCCAATGAAACTTCCCAAAACTTTTCCTGCTGTGTTTGTGCCAAGGGCTGTTATCTCTGTGCTTGTCCTGTACAGGCCCTGCTGAGCTCCTTGAGGCCTGGCTCTCTCGGTTTAACCTAGAGGAGAAGAAAGGGGAGATCGCAGAGCTGCTGGCGACCAGCCCTTCCATCCGAGCTCTCTACACCAAAATGGTAAGGCCCTGCCTGGCTGCTGTAGTGGGCAATTGTGACTTGGGGTTTGGTGCAGGGAAGCCCTGAGTTGCTTGGGCCCCGGAGTTGGTGGCAGAATGGACTGTGGTTGCATGGGAAACGGGCACAGGGATATTGGGCAGATTGTGTATTGTGTTCTTCTTCCCTGCTTGTTTGTCACGGGCCTGGAACAGCAGCTCCTCTGTAGCTATCCAGTGTGTGTCCGAGCACCTGCCAGGGCGTACCTAAGGCTTGGTCCCAAGTCTGTGCACCTAAAAATGCAGGTGCCTTGCGCAGGTTGCAAGGGTAGCTGCAAGGCTGGGGAGGAGAGAGGAGCAAGGCAGCAATCCCCTCCCTCTGAAGTGACCCGTCGCGTTTCCCGTGTCACTCCCAGGTCCCGGTGGCTGTTTCCCATTCTGAATTCTGGCAGCGCTACTTCTATAAAGTGCATCGCCTGGAGCAGGTAGGTCAGGAGGTGGGTGTCTCCCCCCGTGGGTGGGCACTCCAGCCGAGGAGCTCTCTAATGCAGAGCAAAGAGGCAGGAGATACTTTCCCTGGAAAAGCAGGGGTCTGGCCTGCTTGTCTGTGTCCTTGTCACTGATGCTGAAATGGAGGGGAAGAAAGAACTGGGGACGTGGGCGGCTGCTGACACCGAATTCCCTGCAGGATGAAGCCCGGAGGGAGGCTCTGAAGCAGCGAGCGGAGCAGAGCATTCACCAAGAGGAGCCAGGCTGGGAAGAGGATGAAGGTGGGTCAGATGGTCGGGGATCTGTGGGAGGGCTCGTGCAGACCTCGGCCGGTCTCGGTTAGAGAGGGTGGTGGCTCCTCCTCGCTCCCGCAAATCCAGCTCCCAGCCCAGCTGCAGCCAACCCCGCTGCACTGTCAGCTGCTGCTGCGCTTGCTGAAACGTCTCTCGCTTCTCTTCTGCCTTCCTACAGAGGAGTTCTTGGGGATGTCACCCCTGCCTTGTGCAAACGTGAAATTTCCAGAAGCAGCAGAGAAAGAATCTGCCCCTGCAGCCCTGGAGGGAAACCGTCTCACTGCTCACAAGGGACCCTCAGAGGAAAGCTGGGCCGTCCTCCCTCCAGAGCCGGCCCCAGCGGAGGGGAGCCCCTCTGAGAGCAGTGAGAGCATCTCCCTTGTGACTCAGATTGCAAACCCTGCCTCTGTGCCTGCTGCGCAGCTACAGACTGGAGCACAACCAGCTGGGACCGGAGACCTCTCCCAGAGGCTGCTGGAGGCCACCTCGGAAGAGCAGAGCTCCCTGCCAAAGCCCCCAGAACCTGGTCACCCTTCTGCACCTGCTCGGGAGTCGGCAACATCCTCAGAGCAGCCGCCTGTTACAGAGCTCAAAGAGGTGGAGAGCAAAGCCCAGGGCAGGACAGAGACTCTGAAAGAGGAAGGACCAACAGATCTACGAGTCTTTGAGCTGAACTCGGATAGTGGGAAATCCACTCCCTCCAACAACGGCAAGAAAGGTGCGTATGTGCGGCCTGGAAGTCTTCTGCTGGGGAAAGGGCCTAAGTTTGGGATGATGGAGGAGGAGGAAAGGGGTTTTGCCAAAATCACCCAGCAAGGTTAGATTCAAAGACTGTCTAATGGCCAAAACTAAAGTGGAAGCGAGTCCTCATGCTGCCAGGCAGGGTCGAGTGAGTCACATCAGATAGTGACAATCTGCTCTCAGCAGGCAGCTGGGCCGGTGCCACAGCTGGCTCTGTCCTGAGCCCTCTTCCTGTGCTCCCTCAGGAGAACGGAGGGTGAGACTCCTCCAGGCCCCTGAGGAGGGATGTGTTGCGGCTCTGGCTGTGACACTTTATTTACAAACCTTTCTGCCTTCAGCAGAGCCTGCTGCAGGTCTCCCAGAATACTGGTTATGTTGGTTATAGGATTATAAAGCCACTGGAGGCAACCCAAGATCCAGCTCAGTGGCCAAGTAGCATGAACTGGTCTGTGAGCAGAATGAAACTAGACGAGAATGAAAAGTCTGCTGGGTGAACAGAGTAGGCCTTTGGTCCCTGGCCTGCTGGGTGCCAGGGCAAGGCTGTGTAGGGAATGTGGTGTTTCCTTCCCTCTGCGTGTCCCCCCAGGAGTGTCCCGGCTGCTCCTCTGCCTCAGGAGGTTGTTCTTTCCTTTGGGGATTATGACAGTCCCCACATCGAAGTCACTCCTCTCATTCCTTACCGGTTGTATTTTCTGTGTGACTGAAACATGGCCCCCACGAGTTCTTCCAGGCCAGAGGAGCACGTGTTTCAGTGTTCCCCTCTCCCACTTGTTCTGAACCAGCCCTTGCTGCGAGGGAAGCGCATCCCACCTCTGTTAGCGAGCTGACAGCCTGCTGTTGGCCATGGGGGGCAGGGGGGCTTTCTCTTTGTGGGCAGGCCGCGGTAGATCTGAGCCTCAGGGACGCCAGGGCTTTGTGGGCCTGCTTGGGCAGCGGTGTGCTTTGCCCAGAGTGTCTGGCGAGCAGCTCTGGTGGCTCATCTGTGGTGTTTGTGGTTACAGGCTCCAGCACTGATATCAGTGAGGACTGGGAAAAGGACTTTGATTTGGACATGACTGAAGAGGAGGTGCAGCTGGCGCTCTCGAAGGTGGAAGTGTCTGGGGAGGTGAGTGGAGGGGAGGTGCTCACTCAAGTAGGCAAGAAGCTTGCTCCCAGAAACACCAGCAACTCCTTGGGGTGATCCTGCTTAAGCTCTGCCGTTGCTGGATGCTTCCCCTGAGAGACTGCAGTGCCTCAAGAGCGTGAGAGGGCAAATCCCTCGACTTGAGCTCCACTTCCAGCCCCTGTGCTGGAGCCAAGGCTGTGGAGCACGTTGCAGCAAGATGTGGCTGCTGCTGGCCTGGAAGGGCAGCGCTGCAGCAGGCAGCTGCCTGCCCCGAGCAGCTCGCAGGAGGCTTCTCAAAGGTGTGAGTTGCTCTTTGAGGACACGGGCTTAGCTTGGGATCTCACCGTGGGAGTCGTGGGTGTTAGCTGGAGCAGAGAGCGGCTGCCTGGACATGCTTAAAGAGGGATGAGTGTGCAAGCTCCCCGGGGAGAGCAGAGCAAGCAAATCCCTGTTGTGAGGGTGTGGGAGCGTGAGGGTATGTCAGGCTTTGTGCTGACTCAGGTGCCCTGGGCAGGAGGATCTGTTGAAAAATGGCTGTTGAGTTACAGAAACAGACCGAGGGATGTTACTCTTGTTTGCAGCTGGAAGATGAAGACTGGGAAGACTGGGAATAAAGTGACTGCTTCCAGTGTGTGTCACAGGCTCATTTCCACCATCGAATGTGAATTAAATCACGGACCGGCTGTTCCTTTGTGTGTAACTGTGCTGGGGATTGCAGTTCCGGGCTGGAGGAGTGCCGTTCCTACTAAATCCTGTGGGCAACTCAAGTGACCCCTTCAGACCTGGAGGAGGAGGAGGAGGAAGCAGGAGTTCACTCGTACACTTAGCTGCTAGGGAGCCCATCTTCTCAGTAGGTCCTAGAGACTGGCCAAGCCAAAACTGACTGCCCCGAAAGTGTCGGGTGGAGGCAGATGCGATGCGGCGAGGGGTCCCCGGGGCGAGCTGGGCACTCGGGCACCTGGCGGGGTTGCTTGGTGCCGCCGGACTGCCCGCTGGCTGATTGTTTGCTTGTGTGTGCACACGTAACCTCCAGTCCAGCAGTGCAAAGGCTGTGCCTGCTCGCTCGCTGCTCTGCGCTGCTGGCCAGGCCCTCCCTGGAGAAAAGCCCCGTGCAGGGAGCGGCCAGGGGCCGGAGATGCTACCGTAGAAGCCCCTTCTGCTGTGCCACTCCTTGCTGCGAAGAAAGGCGGTTGGCTTGTGGCTTTGACCCAAAGCTGGGCTGTGCTGAAAGGAGCCAAACTCCCTGCCAAACCGTGAGCTTCTGCCTGGCTTTTTGTCTTGGAAGCTTTTTTTTCTCATGGAAACTCTCGTTTCCTGCCGCAAGAGCAGCTGCTTCTCTAAGAGACAAGGCCTGCTGCTTCCCCCTTTGCACCTGCACTGCCTTCTACTGGGTTTTGCGTACTTCTAGTTAAATTCTCCAAGCAAAGTACTTGTGGCTTGCTCTTGCTTGAGCCCTTTGGGACAGGCAGTGATTTGGGTCATCCTGGGAGCAGAACCCCTCCATTGTGGTGCCCAGTTCAGCCCTTGCAAAGCCCCAGTCTGGCCCACTGACTATTTTAAACTCCACCTTGGCACCGAGGCTCGGCCCTTGCCTTTCCCAGCCCGAGGGGAGGCAGAAGTGCCCAGGCATGGGTGGTACCTCTTGGCTGAGGCTGTGTCTGTCCCCTCCTCTGCCTCCCTTTGTGTCCTACCCATGCCAGGCCCCACGGCCACCAGGGTCACAAGCCTTGCACTGCTCTCTTGGGTTCCTTCGCTTCAGCCCCCTGTGACTGCTTGCAATGCTTCCTTCAGACCCAGGGCCTCTCTTTTTGGGGCAGTTCCCTTCTAATATCACAAGATGCTCCTCAGTGGATGTTGCTAATATACAGTTATCCTAAAGGGACAGAGCCCTCACTGCTGCCTCTGGCCTTTCGGGTGGTTTTATACGTGCTGCCTTTGTCCTTCTGCCCCTTCCAGGGCTGCCTCATTGGAACTGTGGGTTTCCTTCTGGTTTTGGATAGCATTAACCTAGGTGCACTTGGAATAGTTGGGGTTTGGCTTTGTTTTGTTGGGTTTTTTCCCCCCACACTTTGGGGAGATTCTTGAATGCAGCTGCCCATGCAGGTGGATTGGTGGCAGCGGTGACTTGCAGCGGTGACTTCCAGCGCTTACCCGGGAGCACGTCCTCCCACTTGGTGTACGGTGGGCCCAGCAGAGCCTCTGAAATGTGCTGCAGCCTCACCCTGTCCCGGGCTCAAATTTAGCTGTAGTGGAAAACCTATTGTGGGGAGGTGACACCAGTGGGGGTGTCGGGGCGGGGGGGCTCAGGGCTGTGTTCCCTCGGGGTTTAATGGGATCGAGTTGTGGCTGGATCCCTGGGCCTGCAGCAGAGCTCCGAGGGTGCAGTGCTCTCATCTGTGTCACTTTTTTTTAATTTTTTTTTTTTTTCTTCTTTAGTCAAATTAACCGTTTGGTTGTCTGTGCAATATTCTCTGTTCTGACCTGTTCTGCATCTCCCTGGGCCTTTTCTAGCTGGGGTGAAAACCAGGAACAATTCTAACAGCTGGTAGTTTTGTAATGACAACTTTCTCCAAACCTTTTACAGACTTGCAGTTAACAGTGATTAAAGGAATTCTACACTCTGCCTGTGTCGGGTCTTCTCATTTACTTTGCCTGTGGGCTGGGGACGGCTGCCTCAAGAGGGTCTGCGTGTCAGCTGCTCTATGTGTCCCTTTCCTCCCACCTCTTGCTTAGCTCGGGAAGGTGGGTCTGCGCTGCCCCAGGCTGCTCGGAGCTCAGGTCTGCCCTGTCCCCCACCGCTGGCGGCCGAGGGCTTGAAGTGAAACGATAAAAATGTCCAAGTATGAACCAGGCCTTGTCTCTGCCAGCCAGAGGCCTGGCACAGCACCTGTGAGGCTGGATCAGTGGGAAATGCTGACCTCCATAATTACTGTCGTTTTAGAAACAATCCCTTCCATCGGGGGAGAGCAGAGCCAGTCCTTCTCAAGGGTGAGTCAGCCACAGGTGCCTGCTGGCCCCCTCCATGGGGAGTCTTAGCATCATGTCCAGTTCCAGGAGCGTTTTGAGGAGGTTCTGGCACTCCTTGGAGATCCCCAGGTGCCCAGGGACAGAGAAGCCTTCCTGCTCCTGGTGCAGCATCTTGGGGGTATCAGTGTTGTTGAAGGGTGGGTAGGCATGGAGCAGGACATAGAGGACGGTGCCCGTGGTCCAGACATCGCTCGTGGGGCTGCCGTGGGGGACACCCTGCAGCACCTTGGGCACTGTGCAGGCTGTGCTGCCACAGAGGGTCCAGCTCAGCTCCCTGGGGAGCAGCTTGGTGAAGCCAAAATCCTTCAGCTTCAAGGTGTGCCCTGCAGCTGGGGCATTCTTACACTCGAAGCTGTGGTGGGCCACCCTGCTGTCATGGCAGTACTGGGTGGCCTCAACCAGCTGGCAGAAGAGCACGCTGGCACAGGGACAGGGGACCCTTGTGGAGCACGTAGTCAAAGGTGTCCCTGACCTTCCCCTCTGTGGATTCCAGCATCTCGTGCACATGGTTGTTGTTTCTGTGGTCCAAGCACTTGATGGTCTGGAGCTCCCAGGGCAGGAATCTGTGAACAAACTCTGTGAGGGCTCTTGGGGTGGGCACTGTGGAGGTTATGGGGATGGCTGGGGTCCTCCCGTGTTCCCCCCTGTGCTTTTGCCGTTGCTGGGGAGCCTGTGCTTGCCTGGCTCACCCCCCCGCTCCTCTCCAGTCAGATGTGTCCAGGGCCTGGACATGACCTCCCAGTAGACACCACAGGCTTGGAGATTCCCCATCAAGGCAGGTGACTGTCCCTGCTCAGCCACGCTTCCCGAAATGCAGGAGCCAGTAGGCGCCAAGTGGTCTATGAGAAGGTAAACGGGGCCAGGACACCCTGTGGGGTGCAGGGTCTGGCCCTGGCACAGCCAGGCCGTGTCCTGATCACACAGACCAGGTCCCTGCTCCACCAAATGTGGCTTATTTTGCTCCCAAAAGCATCACCTGATGGCTCAAACCCCTACTTGCCCGGGGACAGGGCAGGCTGGCTCCCTGCCTGCTGCTGCCAGCAGGCTCCATCGGGGAAGGCGGCATCCTGTGCCATGCCATGCTGCACTGTGCCATGCCATGTCAGACAATGCCATGCCGTGCTGTGCCACGCCATGCTGTGCCATGCTGGTCCATGTCAGGCCGTGCCATGCCCCAGCAACCCCTTTGATGAGTCCATCACCACGGGAGGGAGCGTCAGGCCTCACACCACCTAATGGCCCTCACGCCAGCGCCACGCTGGCCACAGCCAACCCCGGAGCTGCAGAGCTGCCAGATGGGTGACAGCCTTTGTAATAAAAGGACATCTTAGAGCTTTTCTGGGCTCCAAACCCACACCGTGGTGTGTTGGCTGTGGAAGGTCATGGGGTGAGAGAGTCATGGGGGGACAGGACACGAGGGGACTGGCCGTGAGGGCATGGGATATGGGGGACAGGACACGAGGGGGTGGGACAGGAGGCGACAGGCCGTGAGGGGATGGGACATGAATGATGGGACACAAGGGGATGGGACACGAGTGACGGGACGCCAGGGCCGGGCCAGGTCCTCCCCGCCCGCTGGGGGCGCCCGAGCGCCGCGGGCCCCGTGGGAGGGAGCGGCCCCGCCCCGCCCCTGCCGCCTGAAGGGGCGGGGCTCCCGCCGCGCGCAGGAGGTTTGTCCCGTTCCGGCCGCCGTCCGTTCCCCTCGCCCTCCCTCTCCCCGGGGCCGCCATATTGTGGCCGCCGCAGCTCAGGAGCCGCCGCCTGAGGAGCCGCGATGGGTGAGGGCGGGCGCGGTCCCGCTGGCCGAGGAGCCCCGGCAGCGGGTGGGGGAGCGCGGAGAGGGGAGAAGGAGCCGCCACCCCGCCGGCCGGGCACGGGGGGACAGCCCGTCCTGCCGCCGCCCGCGCCCCTCACCGGGGCTCCGGGCGCCTCCCCTCAGCGGCGGCGGGCTGGCCTGGCGGGGCAGGGGGCTGCGGGCCCGGCTACCGCCGCTGAGTCATCCAGCACGGCGGGGCCTTCCCCGGCCAGGGCTTTCGGAGCCCGCTGTCTGCGGCCTGGCGGCGGAGCCGGGGCTGGGGGCGGCCCCTCGGGGGGGACCCTGCGGCTGGGGAGGCTCTTGCTGAGGGGTTTTCCGCGGGGAAGGGGCCGCGCTCTGCCCCAGCCAAGTAGCCGGGTGGAACAGGGGTGTCGCTGGGGGGTTTTGTTGCCCGCTGTGGGCAGCGCTAGTGGCGCCTCGGGGGTCACCGGCTCGGTGTTCGGGGTGCAGTAAGGGGAGCAGCGGGGATTGTTTCGTGCTGTGATGTCCTGGTTCTTGGGCAGCGGGGGCTGTTTCTGCTTCAGGCACCAAGGTAAAAGCCGTGAGAGGCAGTGGTGGTGGAGAGGAACTGCTGCGATCGAAGCGTCATCAAAGTGGCTGTGGCATGCTGTCAGATCTCTGATCTTTGGGTCACTTAAATCCTGAAGCTTGTAACAGTTTAGAACCTAAATCAAGGGAGATCCTACTAAACTGCTCGCTGTCGCAGTAACCCGGCGGGGCCTTGGCTATTGTACCTTTCATAAAATAAAACTTTAGCAGCAGTGTCAACATAAACTTACCGGGGTGTCCCTGGGTCGCCATGGACAATATAAGCAAACACATTTGACGCTGCGTGGGAAAGGAGTGTGGTGGAGGAGTTTGTTTGCATCTTTCTGAGCAATACCACTGAATCTACTTAAAGGTTCAGAGAGGTAGCAGGTGGCTCTTTCTGTTAGCTACAAATAAATCTTAACTGAGTATTGCCTTTCAGAAGATACTTTAATAACAGCAGAATCTTTTTATCTGGTTTGAGGTAGCCTGAAATGGAAGCTTCCTGCTCGGGGAGGAGAAATGGCTTTTTCTTGAGGCTTCAGGTAGTAAGATAGGGTTAGAATGGGTGCAGTGAATGGGAAAGCCAAACCTGTGGCAGGTGTATTTTGTATAAAGCAGAGTGAGGATCCTCTGGAAAGTGAGGATTAAGGTCTTATCAGTTTTCACCTGCAATATTGTCTTTTAACCAGACTTGCCTTCAGAGGTCTTAAAAATATTCTCTGGGGTCAGATGTTGCTTGGTCAAAATGATCTTGTTAGAAGCTTTCCTGCCGTCTTCAAACCCATCCTGTGATGTTCCAGGAAAAATTAGTGGCTGCAAGTCTGTCTATGCAGTGGCTCTCCCTGTCCAGAGCTGCTTTTCAAACTTAATTTATAGCTTGAGATGTGAAATCTTGACTGGCAGCTTGGAGTGGAAAAATGTCCTCAGGCCTGTTGGTGAATGTCTGAAAACTGCCTCTGTTATCTGGAGCTGAGGACGTTCATGCAAAGGAGCTTCCCATCCTTCCCCACCACTCCTGCTCGTTTCTTCTTGGAGTTTGAAGCAGACATTTTTCTGAGAGCAAGAATTTAATACTCCCCTCATTTGCATTATCCTAATGTAACTTCTTTTTAACTTCTAAAATGAACTGGTACCGCTTTTTCATCGTTTTAGGTTCATAGGACTAAAGGGAGGCAGCATAATGTTGTTACCCCTTGAATGGTGCAGGTTGAGGGTGCCATGGCAGTTGTAAGCAGTTGTGATATTGGTCTTGTCTGTGTTGTTGAGATGCTCATCAGTTTGTTCTTCGTTTGCTATGCAAATAACATCCCTGAATGCCTTTATAGGGCTATTTAGCCTGTGGAGCTGCACGTAACGCTTGATCCTTAATGAAACTCCTGTGGCTGATGAATTTAACTAGTTACTTGGCTATTTTGCTTTGTTTGCTTGTGTTCAGGAGAGCAAACATGAACTTTGTAAAGGGGAGCATGATCATTAAAATAGTGTAATAGTGAAAGTACTAATTCTTTCAGCTTTAAGCTATTGTGCTAGTGAGGTCCAGATAAACTCAAATTTGCTTAGCAAATCAGACAGTGCTGTTTGTTTCTGGAGCAAAGCACGTGTTGGGAAGGATGAGCCTGTTGGAGTTTCATAGCCCTCTGTAATTGTCTCTGACTATTTCTGGTTCTTTTTAACCTCATGTGGGTCGAGTTTGAGTCGACTTAGTTGAAGAATTAATCCCTGTTTTCAGAACTGTTACAAAGGACTCTCTGACCTCAGGTGACACTGTTGTACTTCATCAGTCCGCTCTTCAGGAAAGCTGAATGTCTCAGAATATGTAAATCAGGTTGAAGAGGACTTAAAGCCCCCAGACCGCAGATTTTTGTGGGTGAAAAGATCAGGAGGAGGCGGAGTTGCAATTAATTTGTATGGGGAACTGGACTGAGGAATAGGTGGGTTCTTTTTCTGTCAGGGCATGGACAGTCTAAGAGGAATCCTGATCTCAGACTGACCCTAGTGAAGGACAAGTATGCTGTAGGGCTCTTAATTTTCCCCAAAGCAAATTTTTGCTTTTCCCTTCCCCCTCCACAGCCAGCACCATCAGCGAAGCTGTTGCACATTCCAGTAGTGATATCACATCACTGGCTCTCAGCAGCTAAACCAGAAGGGAATGAGCCAATGGTGGCCGCTGCCCCAGACAGCCAAATAGCTGCGTGGATAAGCGTTTTACTAGCACAGCATGTACTGGGTGCGGGGTGCCCAGCGGGGGGACAGTGGCAGGCTGGGTTTAAGACAGCTCTGAAAGAGCTGGCTCTGCATGAGCTTGTTTGTAGTAAACACTCAAATAACCTGCGTGAGAAGGTAAAAAGCAGCAGAGCAGACATGCAAAACAGACCTGCAGAAGTGACAGGACGACAGAACTCTGCCCCTTCTCGGGGGCTGAAGAGCAGCCGGGGTAATTCCAGGGCTGTAGAGGAAAAGGCTCGAGTTGCTGCTTATTTGACAGGGCTTCTTCTGTAGTTCTTCTCCTGTAAGCACAACTGTTGGGCTTCCTTTTCCCTCTGTTGTCTTCTGAGCAAATGAAGTGATTTTTTTTTTTCTTTTTATGCACTGCAAACCTATCAAAGCGATGTATTCAGTGTAAGAATCTGTTCTTGGCTAATTTCTGGTGGCAGTTCAGAGCTGTCCTTTTATACAGTGCATATAAACAATTCAACTACTTTTATGTATTTATTAGAACCAACTTCGTTTGACTTGTATTTAAGTAGTACAGATTATTTTGGCTCCTCTTTCTGTGGTTTCAATTGAACTCATGAAGTTGTCCTGGACACACTTTTTCTAGAAGATAATCCTCTAGGATGTTAATGGGTCTATATCTGCAGCTTCTGTCAGGAAGAACCTTTATGCTGCGAGTAGAGCAAGTGCTGAACCTTTTAAGAATTGACTGAAGACTCGTCTGTAGAGTGCTGTAAAATGCGTTACATCCCTGAATTTCAGAAGACTTGTTTCTGTTCTCAAAGTTAAGAAGCTCCTTCACAGATGAGAGGTCGCAGGAACAAAATTCACTGCCTATTGTGAAGTGACACTCCACATTTACAAGGAAACCAGCGATTAATGCTGATGTACTTGGCTAGGTGAAGAGAGAGACTTTAGATTTTGAAAAGTGCCTAACGCTCTTTTGTGTCTGGCACTGAAAGTTTTTCGTTCGCTTAAAGCAGCAGCTTTGGTGATAGTTTGATGAAGTAAGAGTCAGTGAGAGGGTGAATGTAGAAGTGGCCAGAGACTTTCTTCTCAGATGTAAGTAGATGATAGCAGCAAGAAACCGCATTCAATGCTGACAGGCCGTACCTAACTGCTGAATCAAGCTTCCCGGGTTTCACTATCGGTGTGTTCTTGTGGGCTGTATTGAGTAGCTGACTGCAGAAATAAGGAGTTTTTGAGTTACAGATGTTACCTGTGAAGCCTCCTGGAGCAATGTGGGATCATGAAGCAGTAACGTGTAGCCAGCCGAGCATCACTGCCCGCTGCTGACTCCCGTGTGCAGCCTCAGGGATGATTGGCATATTCTTACAGGCCCCTCCTCCCCAGATCCAAAAATATCACAAATGCTTTGATTTTTTTTTTTAAAGAAATGCCTCAGTAACTGTAATTGGAGATAGCCTGAATATCACATGTAGTTTTTACCATTGTCAGGGGAGATGACTATAGAGTCTGTACCCTCTGATTGAGCAGGTTCTTCTAAAGGTAAGATGCTTTTGTGATCCGAACTGCTCTGGTGTCTGCTACCACCAAATCAGTTTACTTCAGCTGCCTTCTGTTCCTGAAGGGCCTAGTGTTGAAAGCACAGGCATTTTGTTGAACACAGACCCTGCAGAGAAAGTCACCTACCAAGCTTACTGTCCTGGTGGCTGTTGCAGAAGAGTCCCGAGCTTCCTCTGCAGTGTCCGAACCTCCCTGGCACCCCTGAGCGGGGTGGTGACTTGTGTGAACATGATGCGGTGTATCTCTGCCTCCCTGCAGCTCCGTCAGTCTGAGCAAATACGAGGAGACCAAGGGCAGTGGAGAGCAGTAACCGTTCCTGTGCTGCTGGTAGATTTTTCTTCTTGCAGTGTGGGAGTGTGATGCTGTAGCAATATGTATTTGGCTCAGAGCCTGCGCAAACAGGGAGGCAGGAGGAGAGAGGAGGTTCCTCTGGGGTTTTGGGGGAAGTATGTGAAATGCAGGAACTTTCTGCGGGGTAGGAGAAACCCAAAGAGTAGTCAGGAAGACTTGTCAAATGAAATTTAGTAGTTCTCTGAGTGTGTTTTGCTACTGCTTGTCAAATCTAGGTGGGATTTAATTGTAGCTGACCAAGGTTATACTATCGCAGAGAAAACTTAGGTTGGAAGGGGCCTTTGGAGGTCATCTGGCCCAGTGCTTGCTCAGAGCTGGGGAGCTTTGAAATGTACCCAGTGGGCACTAATTGGCAGATCAGTGCTGATGGAGTCATCAAGTGTATTCATTTACACTTGACTAACTCTACCACCCTTCTCCACACGCAGCTGTCGGCCTTCCTGGCTGGCCAGGCTTTGCCTTAGGTATCTGTCTTATGCCCAGCAACAGATCTGTAATAGAGATCTGTTGAAGATTACCTTCGTGAAAGGGTGTTTGGCTTAAAAAAGGCCCTGTCAGATCTGTCAGCGTAACTGTTTCTCTGCTCTGTCACTTTGGTCTGACTCAGCAGCACAAGTCTGGATTTAGATGCGAGTCCCTGCGGTGACTCAGCTTGGAGGCTTTAATCAGCAGCTGAAAAAAATGTTGGAAGCAAATGCTTTTTGTAATGCAGAGAA
Source organism: Leptosomus discolor (assembly GCF_034619465.1). Classification (NCBI taxonomy): domain Eukaryota; kingdom Metazoa; phylum Chordata; class Aves; order Leptosomiformes; family Leptosomidae; genus Leptosomus; species Leptosomus discolor. The sequence continues at coordinate 5,507,105 of NC_141419.1, forward strand.
ATGGGAAGAGCGTCATCTGGAGAGAAGCAAGGCTGGGTTTCTCACCCAGTAACTTTAAGAAGCCGTTATAGTCTTGGCCTGGCAGTAATGACCCTGGAATTACAGTTTTTCTGTTTGAACTGCTGTAGCTTATGTTGGCTTTTACACAGATGCTCACAGGATTTGAGTGCTCTGCTGAGCCTTCAAAATCAAACTTTCACACTGTTTTTCCTTTCTTTGAAGTGGTAAATACCTTCTCATCACTCAATATATAAGGATGAGTGTGGCAACCTGTACTAGTAATTCTTTGGTTACATGACAACTGGAGGATTTTTTTTTTTCTTCCTCTCAGTGAAGCCAACCATTGCCAACAAAACCCATGGCAGGAGCCAGATTTCTTCCTTTCCCTGAGGGGGTTTCCTTTGCACAAGGAATTGAAAAGGTATTGTTCAATTAAGCCTCAGCCCAGAGTTTGTCTGCTCCTGTAGTTCTTGTGAGAGGATTCTCGGCTCGCAGAACACCCAAAGTCATTCCCAGTATGAATTATTAGCTTAATAAAGCCTTGCTTTGGTTTTAATGGACCAATTTTTGTCAGCCTTTTGATTCCAAAGGTGTTAGCATTCCAAAATTGTTGGTGTGGGGTACTTTTTAATGTTTATGCCTGAGATGTGCTGTCTGCTAGGAGGCATGATCTCGTAGTGCCTTTAAAATCCCACTTGGGCCATTTTTCTCTCTGCATAGACTGAGGAAGAAAAATGGAGAAGTCGATTGGTTTCATGTGGGCTTTTATTAGTGTGAGTTTTGAGGATGTAGGCAAACAGTCTTCTAAGAAGTTATAAAAATGTGTTTTAACTCATTGATGCTTTTCAATCCTGAAAGGTGTGTCACTATTGGGCTTATGTGTATGTTTAATATGGACCTGGAAAGGCAGCAAATTGCTTCGTGCTCTGACCTCAGCAGCTTACTTTGTGTCTGGTTAATAGTGAGCAGAGTGACTTGTTGGATATTGGCCTTGTCTCTCTTTCTGGCTCAGGATGATGCGTCTAAACTCGTGTTGCTGTTTTAATCTCAGTCCTTGTTTGCAGCTGGTCAGGTTGTGGTTCATTGGCTGTCACTAAACTGGAGTTACAGACTTCCCTTGGGCACCTCACCCTGCACAGCCACTCACGTAGCTAAGAAATAAAAGCTAACGCTGCTGGCACTTGGTACTCGTTCCCTTTTGGCCTTTCTGCCAAGTTCTCCAATTGCTGCTGTGTCCTCAGGACAGAGGAGTCCCTCTGAGCTGGGACTAGGGAGTGTTTTGGTTTTTAGCGAGCCTTACATCTGCCTGGTTGCTGAGGTGCCTGAGCAAAGCTTTACATAGCTGTGCTTTATTAAAGCCAGACATCAGACATGTACAAATGGATTTTAAAATTTGTCCTGCAGAGCCCGGGTTACCTGCTGTTATGTGCTCAGGATATAGAAATAGATCTTCATCTCTGCAGGCTGATAATCGTTAGATCTATTTAATGTGTCACGTTAGCACTGAATTTAATATCTGATTTGGCATCTTGGGGCTAATAGTTGGCAGATGTGACTGGAGGTGCAGAGCTTGGATGCTCAATAAGAGAACTATTGAAATGCAAATACTGTCACTGGATAATGTTCACTAATGCAGGGGGGTACTTGGCTACAAAAGGCACTGACTTGAGGAACTGTGTGCAGTCACGGGATTCCTAGAGCAGAAGTGATACTTTGTCCAAGCTGGGTCAGAACGCAGTTTTAATTGGAGCCAGTCTTGCAAGTCTAAGTTCACTGTTTTCTTGAGTGAACTCTGTGAGGTTTTGGTGTAAATAGCAGATCCTTGAGTGTTCTTTGTGTTTGGAAACAGAGTTAAAACTCTTGCAGATTTGTGAAACTGTTTGGTCTGCAGAGGTGTTGGGAAGAGATGGGTTGAAAGCTCTGCAGACTCAGTTTAAGACGGTACGAGCTTTTACCTCTGCAATTTTTAGTTCTGCCCTAGGGAAGGTGAATTGGAGCGAAGAGGTTGAGGTGAGGGTGATGTACGCGGAGCCCCTCTAACCAGTGGACAGGAATGGCAGTATGCCGCTGAGGAAACGCGGGTACTTCAAAGGGGCTTCCAGCAGTCACTTCTAATTGACCAGTGAAAAAGGGAAAGGCAGAGATTGTGCTGTTCCAGGGTCATCCAAGGCATGCTGAACTTGGAGGAAAGCAGGTTCCTAGAAAACTAGGGCTGTCTCTTGCAGCAGGAGGCTGGAGTGGTAGGAATGGAGTATAAGCAAGGGCCTGAAGCTTAAGGAGCTGGACTGGCTTTTGTTGATTTTGGAAAAACTATGTTACTGTTCCCACTGGTGGAGGAAGTGCCTCATTCTAATTCTGTCCTAATTCTTCTTGTTTTCCTTTCTTTTTGAGCAACATGTTCATACTGTGCTGATATTCTGGTAGAACAGGGCAAGCTCTGGCCCTCGCCTCACAGCCCTGCTTGCACACGGGCGTGCTTCTGCACCCGAGCAGACCGAGTTGAGCTTAGCTTGCTGCCTGAGCAGCTCTGAGGGTGAAAATACGGTTTTGTGCCTGTTGTGAAGGGACGATGCTGGGATTGTGGTGTCTGGCCATACTGTCCAGTTGCCTGCATAGTCCTCTTGCCTTGTGTGTGCTGAGGTATTTGGAAGTATGCGGTGAGCTCCTTCTCCAGCAGGTTGTCAGCTGGGCTCGCAGCGCTGTGCCCCAGGCTGGGTGCCTGCAGCCTTTCCCATCACATGAATGCGTACCTGTACCTGTCCTGCCAGGAGGATGGTCAGGGGGGTGGCTTCTGGGGAGAGATAAGCAGCGAGCAGGGCTGCAGGCGCTGCCAGAGCAGTTTATCTGGTGTGCAGTCTGTTTGGTGTGGTCTCGGGGGAAAAAAGGTACCCGGAGCGGCTGCAGGCTGCACAAATTGCTCCGGGTGAGCTGCTGTGGTATAGAAGGAAAAAGCCTTATTGTCCAGCTTCCTTGGAGCGCTGCAGGTAAGCGTGGAGCCCCGCAGCTCTGGCTGGAACAACATCAGAACGGTTTTGTAATTCTAGGGTGTGAGCTGATACTGTCTTCATTTAAGGCAGGGCTTAGCTGATTCTTAGAGAAGAAGAACCTTTCCTAGGAGAGGTGTGGTGCAAGGTGCTGTCCTAATAGGACAGCGTTTTGTAGAGGTTAAGGTGGCCTCAATGCAGCTTTAGAGCAGTTAAAGAAACTTGCTCTAGTTGGGTTTCTGTTGCCACTTTACAGTTGAGAGCTTCTCTGTAAAAGCAGAACTTCTCAGACCAATGATGTTAAGATGAAAAGTGAAAATCTGTGGCTTGAGTGTCTTCTGTGCATCCCTCATCCTTGAGCAGGTGATTGCTTTCCCTGACCTGACAGTCCAGGTTACTCCAATAGTCTGATTCAGTGGAGTGGTTTTACAGATATTCACACTGATAGAATTTGAGTTAATAGTTAATGAAGCCTGACTTTTGGATACGCTGGATGAGCTAGATGTTTTGTACTGAAACGCTACAAATAAAGAATTTGTACGTGCCTGGCATCCCGCTGTCTGTTTTGTTTCATGTGTTTGGGCTTGCTGCAGTCTGTGGTGCCTACAGCATCTGCTGAGCTCACCGTGAAGTCGTAATCCTGCGTTTGTGACATTCATCCATTGCCTTGGAAATGGGGTGTAATATAAATTAGCATTCTAATGTCATTAAAGTATTGACACAGATGATGGACTGGAAAAAGTCAGTGGAAATCATCTGAAGAGATAAACGTGTGTGAGAGAAAATAGAAAATTAAGTACCAGAGAGGCTGTTGCACAGTGATATGATGATAGACAGCCAGGGTGGAAAATCACTAGTTGTAACTTTGAGGTTTCCCTGCAGTGTAACAGTGTTCTTGATGCTCTGGAACTGCAAAGCCTGTGCTGGGTGTGCTCTTGAGACCTCGCAGCATGGCCGAGGGTCTCTGGCCGTTTTCCGGACACCTGGTGCAGGGTCCAGGGTGTGCCCGGCTGAGTGGGGTTGTGCAAGTTTGGAGGCAGCTGAACTGTCATGTGTCACTTGGCTGTTTATATGACTAACGGGCTGGTAATCCTGCCTATGGTCTGAAGTCATTTAGTCACTTTTTCCTCCTCCTTTTCTTAAAAACTACCTTTTAACTGGAGACTCCACTTTCCAAAGGGGAGGTGACAAACTTGTCTCTGTTAGGGATTCTGTTGTAATCTTCAGAATTAAGCCAGCAACTCTTTTGTGCAGCTGAATTAGCCGTTAGCATTGGGGCAGTCGTAGGAATACACTGACATAACATTTGTGGTTAAATACATTTTCTGAATTAAAATCTATATGTACATGGCATTCCTTGCTGCTGTACGATTAGGTATAAACCCTTAAAGCCTGTATATTTTTTCAAAGTCTTCCATCTTCCAAGTTAGCTGCTTCTCAATTAATGATAGTCTCTCCTTCATTCTTGACATGCAATCTGTGGGGAAGAGGGATGGACAGATGAGAGCAGTTGCACAGTGACTGTGATCTTCAACCTCTGCTTTTCTTTGCCATGTAAATGGTCTTTTAGAATGAGGAAAGTGCTGTCATACCTTTAGAAACAGGCCAGCTATTCCTCTGAACCTCTGACTTGTGAGAAATAAACTCAGGAAAAAACCTAATGGTTTAGTACGGCTTCACAGAGTGTCTGTCAGCAAGGTATAGTCCAACTGCTGTGTTTAGTGTGGTGTAGGTAGGCTTCCTGCCTTGCTTTTATTGAGGACAGACATTATAAAATGGGTTACTTAGGAAAGGGACTAAAGGTAAACTTCTGTAAGGCTCAAGATCTTGCAAGACCCGCTGTAACTTGATTGCTTCAATCCTACAGTCAGTTTTGAGGCCCTGTGCCTTTTCCTTAGTGGTGCCCAGCGTGACGTAGTCCCTCTTTCTTACAACTTCTGGCCACTTTCCCTGCCCTAAGCCAGTTACTGGAAAAGGCTTTCTAACCTGGCACTGGAATGCTGCTTTTCCTGATGAAGAGTTGTGGTCAGTGGTTTCTTTTTAGCTTCAGAGGTGCCAGTAAACTTGCAACCCATAGTGCTGCACCCCTTCAAGCCTGGTGTTGTCTCTGGGTGCAGCTGTTGGTTGTTGAGCTTCAAAACTGTTTCGCAGCTCTGGACAGCGTGGGGTCAGGGCTGTTTGCCAGGGGCATGTGTCTCTTACGGTGTAAATGACCGGAGGAGCTTGGGGTTTGGTGGGTTTTTCTTTATTGCTTTTCAGAAGAATGTCCTCTTGATGTTTTAGCTGGGGAAAAGAATGCCCTCTTAGAAAGCAGATGCTGTGAAATAGTCTGACTTTTTCACAGTACTTGGTGTCCTTTTTTTTTAAGCTGTTTTCAGGAAATTGTAGAACTGAAGGTATTTTATTTTCTCTCCTGTTAAAATATTATTTTTTCCGGTTGTTTCCTGTTTCTGTAGCAATGAAATGTTGGATGTTTGTACATTGCATACGTCTTTTCTTGGTTTGGCTGCAAGCTTTCCTAGTAGGAGGGCAGTAAGGGCTGAAACTTCTCCAGCTGATCTTTAAGGGCTCCAGAACGGCTGGGGGCAGTTGATAAGTCAGACTGAAACTTTCTGTAAGCAGTTGGCTGAGGAGTGCTTAAAGCTTGAAAGAGGAGGGGTAGGGAGATAGTGCTGCGAACCCTCACAGGACATTTCTTCCACCTGCCCTTAGCAGCTGGAAGAAAACAAAGATTGGAGTCCAGCAGACTTCTGGAGGAGAGCAAGTTGGTCTCAGGGTTAGCTGGGATTCCGATGTGTATCGTGATTGCTTCCTTCCTGTCCTGAGAAAGGCACGGCCGTTAAGTGAATAATCTGTATCATGAATGGGAGAAAGGGAGAGTTTGGAAAGGTGCAAAAAGGAGTCGACATGGTCAAAGCAGTGGATTGAGCTGGATGCAGCTGAGGAACTGAGATCCTTCTGTACTCGGGTTACTACTTGGCCCTGCTCGCCTTTAACTATGCCAAACAGTGGAGTGTCGCTTCCCTGACTAGGAGGCCAATACACAAGTAATCAAGTTTGAAGTACGGCATTAGTCAGATATGAAGCAGCAAAATAAGTAGGTCAGGTACTGAACGCGTGCAGTAACCTGGTGGGACAAACGTGGCCTATACTTATGTACAGCTCTGCTTTTTGCAAGGTTTTTTGTGTTATTTTAAAATCGAGGCCTTGGGTTGCTGTGAGTTCTGTTGGATTTTTGCTGTGCATGTGCAGTGAACCTCTCAATCTGCAGTGGGGGGGTGGAATGTCAAGGTGTGGTTTATGCCATGATGATCCGAGGGAAGTAATTTCTGCTGAAAACCAAAGTAGAATTTAGGTATGCACCTCCTGAGGACAGTGAAGCTGTTTGAGTGAAGCCTTTCATGTGGGTTATGTGCTCCGTGTTGTGAAGTTGGGCCCAGGTTCCTTTCAGAACAGTAAATATATTCTTAAGCTTCCTAGAAACTTGGTAACCCTCTTGCCGCAACAGCGTATCACGTGAACTGAGGTTGGGGTCACATTCTAACTTGAAGCTTCTACTTTAGTGTTTGAGACCAGAGCTTGCAAATTATCTGGCTATTCTGTGCTTCTTTGTGTGCCTGGACTTCCTTGTCAGAAAGGGCACGTGGGTGAAGGAGCGGAGAATGACAAGAAATCTGAGGCAGTTACTTTTTTTTTTCCTCTCTTCACAGAAACCATGGCGAGTCCTGCGAAGGATAACTATCGAATGAAGAGTTACAAGAACAAAGCCCTAAATCCCGAGGAAATGCGTCGGAGAAGAGAAGAGGAAGGAATTCAACTGCGCAAACAGAAACGAGAGCAACAGGTAACTGTCAAGTTGACTAGCTTGTGTACAGCCTTAACACAGCCAGGATTGTGCTGCTGCCAAACTGGAATCTTCAAGGATCTGTGCATTAAGGTTCGTTGGCAGTCCTCTTATTTTTTCCTGTTCTAATCGAGATCTTGCTTTTCTCTTTTTCTTTGTACCTCGTACAGAGCGTAGCTCACATCAAGAGCTCTCCAAGCACTTTGTCCTTGGGGTACTGGAGGTTTTTGTTCACAGATCCTTGTTTTTAAAGGGTTTTTTTGAGGATTTTTTGATTAATTAATGAATGGGATTGTTTCATCGAGAAGCAGGAAGAGCAAGTGAAAGTATGGGCTGCACCTATTTCTTAATTCTGAGCTGGTTTGGTTTTGGTGTATTTTTTTTGGTTTAGAGATCTATGAAAGTCAGAGGTGATTCCCAGGTGATGTATGTGGCTCAGACTAAATGTTTGCTCTATTAGTGCTTCATCGACAATCTGCCTTTTCCCCACTTTCCCTGACTTGTTAGGTGGAATTCTGCACTTGCCTGTACCAGTGTCTCAGTGACTTGGGCATTTGCATATCTGAGGGCAAGACTTAGCATGTTTTATTATTGGGGTTTATATGCCAAACTAGTCTTCAGAGTGCAGAGCTGTTATTAATGAGTGCTGCTCTGCCCGGGTTGCGTTCAGTCTAGCTGACGGTATCTTATTTGAGGAACAAGTATGTCTAGTTATGAAGACTGTTCTTCATTGCTTTCTAATAATGACTCTTGTGTTTTGTTCCCTGCCAGCTCTTTAAAAGAAGAAATGTGGAGCTGATCAATGAAGATGCCTCCATGTTTGATAGTCTCCTTGTGGATTCCTGCGTTAGCTCCACAACGTGTGGGGTAAGGCGCCTTTCCTTCAGGTCTATCCTGCAGATAGGTTTAATGCTCTGGACTGCATAGAGCTGACAAACCTCAGTGGTTTTGTTTTCTCACTTCTGAGAATGTTGCAAATGTTACTACAGTGAACTGGAAAAGTCTGCCAGGAAGTAAATAGTGTACTGTAATCTCAAATTTTGAGTCGTTGGATTACTAGCTAAGCACAAAGTTGTGGTAGGCTGTCATGATGCCTTCAATAATCTTGGGGTGAAACGGAACCATTGTTCTGTCTCCTTTGCATCTTTTCAGGAGGGAGTGATCACAAGAGAGATGGTAGAGATGCTTTTCTCAGATGACCCTGATCTACAGCTAGCAACCACTCAGAAATTCAGGAAGTTACTCTCCAAAGGTAAAAATAACTCATCCCTGCCCTGGGATCCGACGTAGCCTTTCTTTTGCAAGCGCTTGTGCACGTATATTGCTATACAGAAGCTTAGCGGCTTTGTGCTTGGGGAAAGAAAGTTATAATCTAGAGATCTGGTGATGTAGCGTATTGCTAATGATTTACAGTTGTATGACTTGTACAGAAAGTGATTGTGGGGAGTTATCCTGCCACGTTCAGTACAGCTTGAGCTCATTCAATTCAGCAATAGTTCATGCCTGTTATTCCCGTGTTAGACCTATATATTGTTTTGACGCTGCCTTGCTGTTTCAGAGCCAAATCCTCCAATAGATGAAGTGATAAACACTCAGGGAGTGGTGGACAGATTTGTTGAATTCCTGAAGAGAAGTGAAAATTGCACGCTACAGGTAAAGGAGATTGTTGTGAATCTTTCATGACATGTAGCTGTTTAAGTGTCACGGTTTAGCCATGGGAGCCCACAGGTGCTATCGGGGAAAAACGAGGTCTCGAACCCAAAAGATGCAGGTTATATGACGTATAGGAGAAGACAAAGGTAGCTTGTAATGCTTAGGCAAAAAAATGGAAATTAGAAGTTGCTCTAAGTTAAATTCTTGGAAGAATGCTGGCAAAAATAACATAGGTCAGCTGCAGCAGAAGAGAATTTGGCCTTCCCGTGTCTGATATTTCTGCTGGGAGCTAGGAGAGCCACAGAATACATGTGTAAGAAGAAACCACATGAGGAAAAAGGCCCATTATTGGAGGCTTTTAAGTCCAGGCTAAGAGTCTGTTAGAAATGGGTTAGGTAGTGCCGATCCTGCCGTGGGGCAGAGGGATGGATTAGATGGCTTCTTGGGATTCCTTCCAGCTCGGTCATAACTATAGTTACTTTGTAGGGGTTAAAGATGCTTCCATACATGGAATTGGATCCAAGTTGATGACTGCCTTCATCTTTCTTCCTGCCCTCTGGCCCAAGGCCATGTATCATAGGGGTTTACTTTCAAGAACTGAATGGAAATCTGTTTTTAAACCAACGAATAAGTGGCAAAAGCAGGGAACTTGCTGCTCAGTTTCACTGGACCTGGAAGCATCTTTGAGCTGTTAGCCAGATGAGAGTGTGGGCTAGAACTGCCTAGTCTGCACTAGATAGAGAGAATTTTCTACTCCATGTGTATTTATGCACTATGTGGCTTCACCTTTTTTGCTGGCAAGTGGTTGTACAGGTGAAATGATATGGCGTGACTGACAGTGGTGCCTGCACCTTCATTGCTGAAGAAAATAAAATCCCTTGAGTATTGAGGTGTTCTTTTGTCATGTGCTTTCTTTCTCTCTCAACCTTTTTAGTAGAAGTTGAAAGAATTGTAGCCAAAATTTGATGGCAAGTATTCTTCTGAATCAGGATTATTTGATTCATGCTTTTGTCGTGCATTTTCTTGTTTCAGTTTGAAGCGGCGTGGGCACTGACGAATATCGCATCGGGAACTTCCCAACAGACAAAAATAGTAATTGAGGCTGGGGCAGTTCCTATATTTATAGAGCTGTTAAACTCTGACTTTGAGGATGTTCAGGAGCAGGTAAGGTTCACTTCTTCCTTTGGGGTTAGGGAGAGAACCACAGTGGATTGCACACGAATTAAAATGTGGTGTTTAAAATGAGTGACCAGTGTCTAACAACTGGCTTCAGACCACAAATTGAAGTATCGTTTGCCTGGAATCGTGGGAGAATGCTTTCTTAGCACACTACCCTTTTCTTCCTCTGTTCAGAAACTGCGTGGATGCTAAAACTGTTGCTGTTTCCTTTCAGGCTGTCTGGGCATTGGGGAACATTGCTGGAGACAGCTCTGTGTGTAGAGATTATGTCCTTAACTGCGCTATTCTTCCTCCCTTATTAATGTGAGTAGCCATGAATACTTGCCAATACAGTTCTTGAAGTCCCATTGTACCACAGCAGAGCAGTATTTGAGCTGGGCGAGTAGATTCCCTAGCTATGTGTAGTGATTTTCACTGGGAATCAAACCATTTGTACCAGATAAACCAGCGGTTTAGACCAGTATCTGGTAAATCAAGTGGGACTTGGTAGATAACATGCCTTCTCACAAACCTTACACTGCTCTGAAGCGGGCGCTGTTGCAGTGTGCTTGTCTTTCTGAAGTCGCAGGGCTTGCTGTTGCGCTTTGTGTCCCTCCAGACGCCTGCTCTGTGCTTACGCTGTGGATTTCAGGCGCTTGTCTGAGTGGGCTCCTCTAGGACTGAGGCGAGGGGGCAGGTCTCTGTACACCGCCTTGCCTCTGCAGCTCTTACGTGTGGTGCATGGCCACCGTAGTCAGAAGATCTGCTTGTCAGGCACGTGCTGTCACTGCTCTGGAAAGAATTAATCTTGACGTTATCCCATCCCTGGCAAACTGATGCTTTGTCACCAATGACTTGGCTTGTTACGCTGCTACTTCTGTCAGTCACCTGTCAGCAGCGATTGCTGACTGAACCCACGGGACTTGCTGTCCTCATTAGAGCTGAGCGGCAGCAGTTTGTGTCAGCTGGTCTCTCGTGAGGACTTGAACTCACGCAGGGGTGCGAGTGTCTGGGCTGCATTTGAACTCGGATCTGCGTTCGACTAACTTGCCCTTCCTTCTGCAACTCGTCTAATATGGAACTTGCCTTCTGACCCACGTCACTGGACGGTGTTAGGAGTAATAGCCGTTTATCCTAAGAAGTAGTTGCATGTCACTTCTCTTCTGGCTTATTGAGAGGCTCAAGTGACAAGCAGCATGCTTGAGCCACAGCAGGTGGAATAGTGGTTTCGCTTCCTTAAATTCATACTAGTTTTTCTTCTTTTGATGCCCTCGCTGGCTTCCACATCAAGGGTTGTAATTCATGGTAATTGTCTCTTTAGGCTCCTTACAAAGTCCACCAGGTTGACAATGACACGAAATGCTGTCTGGGCCTTGTCGAACTTGTGCAGAGGAAAGAGTCCACCCCCTGAATTTGATAAGGTAAGAATAGATGCCTTGTTGGTAGATAAGTGATGGGGAGACACCCAGTTAAGATACTTGTCTAAATTATTTTTGGCTGTTGGACTTCTGTAAGTCATTCTGGGAGGGAACAGGGTGAGGCTCTTCCTGCTGAGGTTGATCTTACTGTTCAGCAGATATCCAGGTACCTGTTTAATTTTCTGCCAGCTTTTTTTTGCCTGGCTCTGTTGGCAGCCCGTCAGCTGGACCCCTCAAGTAAGGGACAAGCCCAGGCTTCCCTGCAAGGTAGCATATACTGTGGGCTTCTCTAAACCCTTTTGTTAGGAACTCTGAAATTCTGAGACTTCACTCAAATTGCGACTAAAAACTTGATTCTGAGACCTCTTAAGTGCTACAAAACGACTCCTGTATCTATGTGGGAACCTTCCTCTTTCCCTTTCCTGGTGTGCTGCTGGCTCTAACAAAAGGTTCTGGCCTTTCACGTGTCTCATCTTTCTTTGGTAGGACAAAAATGTTTTAAGATAAATGTGTTTTCACTTTTTTTTTTTAAATGAAAACTCATGTGTCAAAGCTGGGGAGCCTGTAGTGAGGGATGAAATCTGAATTGAGTGTGAATGTAAAACCACTTATAAACGATTGAAGTATTTGGGGGTGTAACTGATGGCTGCTACTCTGAATACTGAGCTATTTAGTGTTATTAAGAGCAAAAAATGGAGCAGTGCTCCTGCCTGAGGCATGTGAGGAGCTTCCAAACAGTAGCATGCCCAGTAGCACTTGTCTTGGGAGTCTTGACTTGGTCCAAGAGGAAGGGATGTAATTTTAGATTAGCAATAAAGCTGTTGAGGTAACTTTAGACACTGTGATTACGAGGTATGTGAACCAGAAAGGAAGATGCTGACTTTGGGGAAGGAAACTGTGGACATTCAAGACTTCTTATCCTGCCTGTCAGCTTAGCCACGTGGTGTTTGCATGCAGGAGCGGTGGTCCTTGACAGAACGTGACTAACCTGGGGTGGTGGCTGTTGTTGCAGGTATCTCCCTGCCTGCCAGTGTTGTCCCGATTGTTATTCAACAGTGACTCTGACTTGCTGGCAGATGCATGCTGGGCTCTTTCCTACTTATCAGATGGCCCCAATGAGAAAATTCAAGCAGTTATTGACTCGGGAGTGTGTCGGCGACTGGTGGAGCTGTTAATGTGAGTACCTGCTCTCGCTGCTTCAGCCCGTGAGACTGGGCAGCGCGTGACTGAGCGTGAGGTCATGCCGCAACCCGTCGGAGCGCTCCTCACGCCTCTCGTGCGCACAGGATCCGGGTCCTGGGAGCCTCGGCTGACTTGGCAGCAGTTGCACGGGAGGGCCTGAAGCAGGCTGAGAGCTGTAGCTTACTGGCTTTTCCTTCTGAGGGAAGCTGAGTGTTTTCTGTGCCGGGATGCTGGTTCCTACTGCACGCCAGGAAGAACTTACTAGAGAGAGGTTGGACTGGTGCTTCTCGTCTGTGAAAGGAGAGAGGACTGCCGAGTGTCTTGTGCTCTCAGGCTTCCAGTATGCTTATGGAAGCCTCGTTACCAGGCGAATCAAGGGTGGCAAGGATAGTGTCTAGCAAAAGTCAGCTTGGCTTTGTTTCTCTGATATCTCTATGGGGACCTGGACAAAGCTGTTGGTGGTTTGAATGGGCCTCTTTAACGCCTTCAGGATTGGTAGAACTGTGAGCTACTTCTGTCCAATTATCCTGAAAAATTCTGGGCGTTCTCATTGGGTTAACAAGGTCTTTGTTCAGGAAGGGTATGTAAAAGGTGAGATTTCTAATTAAGCTAAAAAACGGTGGAGTTAGGAGGTAAAGGGTGAAAACTATCTGTATTGCAACTTTATTTTCAGTCTGCTCATCCCATGGCAATATGGTCAACTGTATGTTTCTACATGCCGGGGGATGGGATTCTAAGTAAATTATGCACAGGAGATATTGGAGAGAGAATCTTCTGAATATCCAGCTGCGTGTGGTCTGATAGACGTGTGTTTTGTCCTCTCACCGCTTTTCCCGCAGGCACAACGACTACAAAGTGGCCTCCCCGGCCTTGCGAGCAGTTGGCAACATCGTGACGGGGGATGACATCCAAACCCAGGTGAGGGGAGATGACCGTCCTGCAGGGAACTGCGGCGCCCGTCGGCTCTGCTACCTGATCGTGGTGATCTCACTTCTGCTTTCTTTTTCAAAAGGTGATTCTGAACTGTTCAGCCCTGCCTTGTCTTCTTCATTTGTTAAGTAGTCCCAAGGAGTCGATCAGGAAAGAAGCCTGCTGGACTATATCTAACATCACGGCAGGAAACAGAGCACAGATACAGGTACAGTCTTCTCCAGTTCACCCGTCAGGATCCTAGATTCCAAGCTCAGCGTTAAGGATTTGCAGCTTTTTTTTCTTAGCTGACACTTAGAGGCTGGTTTTGTTCCCCTCTCTTATTCTGCAGTAATTTGCAAATTCGCTGCTCGCAGCCATCTGCCGAACAAGAGCTTAGAAAAAGCTTGCTAATTGTACCACCACAGTCCCACAGGTTGGATCGTTGGAATGAGAGGAGATACAGCCCCTGTTTATCCATGCTCGGTTATAGAGATGCCCTTTGAAAAGCTGGGGCTTGTTGAGTTTTAATTATCCTTTTAACGAGCTACATAAAGGCAGATAAGTGATGAAAGCATTCCTGCAGTATTGATGCAATAATAGGGATTGACTGCTGGGCTAGTTATGGGATGGAGTATCTCGTGTTGACAGGATTTGGCTGAGGAATGAAATGGAGGAATCGCTGAAGGGTACAGCTTGGGAAGTTCTTTTGTGTTGGAAAATGGGGGTAGGGGTTTCTTCCAGCCTTTCAGAAACGGCGTTGCCAGCTCAAACACTTGTCGCTGCTCTCTCTCTCTCTCTCCCCAGGCGGTCATAGATGCAAACATTTTCCCGGTACTGATAGAAATCTTGCAGAAAGCAGAATTCCGCACGAGGAAAGAGGCAGCGTGGGCTATTACAAACGCAACGTCAGGAGGAACTCCCGAACAGATCAGGTACTGCCCGTGGCTCCTCCTAGGGAAAAGCTGTCTGAAGGTATGGGAGCTTTGTCTTTGTGGGGATGGTGAGATAATTAGCAAGGGAGAAATTTGGAGAACCCCCGAGAGAGTACCTGAGGCGCAGGCAAAGCTATAGCTGCATCGTATGCAGCGCTGTAAATTCCTTCTGAATAAGGATAAGGCAGTCCAACCTCTCCTGCCCCCCCCCCGTAGGTAGCTTAGACTAAGCACAATGTCCAAACTTGATGACAAATTAAATTCCAGTGTGGACTTAGAGCAGCACCTGGATTTCAAAGGGAGTTAGCAGGTTTCTTAAGAGACGGGGTGTGTACACAAATGCAAATAAGAGGATAAAAATTCACCTTGCAGAACCGGAGATATCTAATTTAAGGTAACTTTTTGTGGTTTAGTTTGACTCCTTTCCCTTGCTTTTTCTGGCTGAGCAAAGGTGAAGCTTGTTGGATCCTAATCAAGTGTCTGTTGTTGGCGCTTTCCCTTCAGGTACTTGGTAAACTTGGGTTGTATCAAGCCTCTGTGTGACCTGCTGACTGTCATGGACTCCAAGATTGTGCAGGTGGCGTTGAACGGCCTGGAGAACATCCTGAGGCTTGGAGAGCAGGAAGCCAACCAGAGCGGGACGGGCATCAACCCGTACTGTAGCTTGATCGAGGAGGCCTACGGTAGGTTGTGGCTGGTGGCCGTGGTGCCGTTGAGTTTGAACACCGCGGGATGTATCGAAAAGTGTCTGCTGGTTTTGTTGGTGTGTTAAGGGATTTAGTATAACCCGAACTAGCCAATGTTTGTTCCAATAGACTCTTCTGATGGGGCGTAGGACAAAATACTTGGCAGTAAGAGCTATCGTGCTCCTGATCCAGGCTTCCTAGACCTGAGGGCCAAGCTGATAAATGTGGCTCGTGCCCCTTGGGGGGTATTAATGGGAAATAAGCTGAGTGAAGTAAAAAGTGACGCTTCTGGGTCTAACGTTGCTCTAACTGTACCCAGGTGAACGCTGTAGATGTATAGTGGAAATCCAGAGAGACTTAGCTCTTCCCTGGAGCGACTTAATTGGGTGGGTTTTTTTTGTCCTGCTCTTAATGCTTTGAGGAGCAGTTCCTATTTCAGTCTGAAACTCCCAGTATGCTGCCCGTGTCTGATTTGCCCTCTCGCTGACTTTTACACTGTGTGTCCTGATTCTCCCAGTCAGAATAATTCTTGAAATTCTTGAGAGTGTGTTGTGCTTGGATGCTTTCTGTTCAGCAGTGGATTTAATTAGGGCAGCTAAAGCTGTCGGTGCCCTTCTGCTGGAGGCTACTGGGACAGGCCCTGCTTCTTCCCCTCCCTACCCCCTGCAGCTCCCAGGCTGTTTGCAGCCAGTTGTTCCAATCTGGCTGCTGGGAGCACATCTGCTTTAGCTGTGTCAGCTAAACCCACTGCTGAAAAGTCCTTCGTGCTGCCGGGTACGGATGAAATCCACAAGCAGCTCTGGAATCGTTTGCTGTAGATGTCGGTGCTGCTCACAAAATGCAAATCTTAACACGGACAGAGGTCTTTCAGGGAATAGGGGCGAGGGTGGAGGGTGGATGTGGGACAGTGTGAACATCAGGATCTCTTTGTTTCATCGCGTTCCGCTTTTTTTTCCCCTCCAAGGTTTGGATAAGATAGAGTTTCTACAAAGCCATGAGAACCAAGAGATCTACCAGAAGGCCTTTGACTTGATTGAGCACTACTTTGGAGTAGAGGATGACTCCGCTCTAGCCCCCCAGGTAGATGAGAACCAACAGCAATTCATCTTCCAGCAACCTGAAGCCCCCATGGAAGGTTTCCAGCTATAATGTGCCCAGGGGGAAGAAAAAAAACCCACCACAAACTTGCCGGAAAGCAACCGGGAGCAGCTGATTGCCCCATCCCCTCCTCGCAAACGGAAGGCTAAACACCCACTCCACCTGCTAGGAAACTGTTCTTCCTTCAAACAACTAGAAACAGTGCTTTGTCCTCGTGGAGAGAAGGGGATGTTCTTACACCTTTTTTCTTTTTTGCTGCTGCGTACGTGTCTTTAAAGCAGGCATCTGGGTGGAGGAAGGACACTGAAGTAACAGATTGCACCTCTTGGGTTTTGTTTTTTCTTTGTGGTGATCTCTCCCAAATGTCACTTCTTACCTCGGGTACTTAATTGAGATTGCAGCGTTGGGTTGGGTAAGAACACAAATAGGAAGTTAAGCATTCTGACAACAGTAATTCTGGAAACCTGAGTTGATCTATTTAATTTTTTTGCACATGTTACTCTTTATTAAAGACTCTAATTTGCCAAGAGCAAAGCTTAGCCCTGGCCTTTCTGCGACCCTCCTTCAGCGGACAGTCCTGTTGAACCTGGGCCAAGTTCCCCTGAAAGATACTGTACATGGACAGAGAAATAGGAAGTTCTCCCACTCCTGGGAAGGTTTTTCTGGGGGGAAGGCTCCTTCCCTTTGTCTAAATTTTTTTGTTTTGTTTTGAAGAACTGCTAGTGGTATTTACAAGGAGTTTAAAGAGAAAAAAAAAAAGGCAACAAGACCCCAAAGATGGTAAGTAGGAAGAGGGGCGGGATGCTTGGGTGGTTTTTGAAACAGGAAGCACAGCTGTGTTGCACAGGCTTTGTTTGCATTGCTACTGACTGAAGTCACAGGACTGTTGAAATGGTGAAAACTCATCTTCATCTTTACTTGAAATATTTTTTTTTTCACAAGAACATGTTTTTTTTGAGTTCTAGGGGTTTTTTTTCTGACTTGGGTTGGGGTGGGTCATTTTTATGGGTGGAAGAGGACGTAGCTACACTTGACAGCGGTGTTGTGTGCGGTGTTAACTTCAGTAGCAACAGGCCTGAGTTTTCAGGTTTACCTCCTCCTCACAGTCGGATCATGTACATTTTACTTCAAAAAAAAAAAGCCAAATCTCTGTATTTTTTATATTATATATAGGTAGATATTTGTCTAATTGGGCTTCAGAGAAAAATATATATGAAATTTCTGTAATTTATGTAAATAGAGCACTGTGAGGCAGGCACACCTGGAAACGACGGCCCCAACTCACCCGCGGGTTGTCCTGCTTCTTTTCCTCTGTTTACTCACGTACTGTATGAGCGAACCTGGAGCTGTCGGAAACTCCCCTGCCGCCCTGGAGGGACGGGGCCGGGGTTTAGTCACCGAGAGCGGCCGCGCCGGGCTGGGCAGGGCCAAAACGCTGCTGGGGTGGGGGCAGAGCCGGCCGCTGGCGTGGGCCAGCCCCGTGCTTGGTGCGGAGGGGGAGAAGCGAGGCGTGGAGCTGCTCGCCCGGCGGCCGGAGCTCTGGTTGGAAACGAATTAATTGTGAAACGAATAAACGACATCTGTGCAGTTGACTGAGGCGTGGCTGTGGCATGAGGCGGGGCGGGGGGGGGCGTTTGGGCCCAGCCGGGTGGAGGGGGGTGGCTGGGCCAAGCTGCGCCTCTCGGGGGGAAGGCTGGCGGTTCTGCCGTAGCCCCCTGTCCTTCGCGGGAGGCGGGAGGAGCGGCGGGTGCCCCGGGGGAGGCCGCGACCGGCGGGAAAGCGCCGCGACAGGCGGGAGGGCGCGGGGCACGCTGGGAGTTGTAGTCCACAGGGCGGTGCCGCGCTCAGGGCATGCCGGGAGCTGTAGTCCGCCACCGCTGCCGCTTCTGCCCGGTCTTTCCCGGCAGGCCCCGCGGCGCCCCATCGCTGATTGGGTGGTGGCGCGGCTTAGCGCATGCGCAGTGCGCGTCCGCTAGGAGGCCCGGGCCGGAGCCGCTTCCCTCAGCGCGGAGGCCGGCGGGAGGCGGGGGGAGCCGGGCGGGGCGCCGCGGGCAGCCGCACCGCTACCGGCACCGGCACCGGCCAGGCCGCGCCTCACGGGGAGGGGGCCGCTCCGTCCTTCCTCCCCTCCCCCTTCCCTCGGTGCCGCCGGGTCCCGAGCGCTGATTGGCTGAGGAGAGAGGGGAGACCTGCGTCAGACCGCTGGAGCTGACGCCACGGGGGTGCGTGCATGATGTCATTGCGGTGCTGGCGGGGGAGGGGGCGCCGGTCTGCTTTTAACGTCACGGGGGGGGGGGGTCACAGGGGGGTGAAGGCGAGGGCGTTAACGGGGGCAGAGTGGGAGCGCCGCCCGGGAGGGGCCCGGGGTGGGGGGGAATATCGGGGGGGGGAGGGCAGGGGCACCGGCTGGGGGGGAGAGGGGCGGCAGGGAGAGGGGTTTGGCCGGGCCAGGGGTGTCAGCGTCAAGGGCAGGGGCTGCTGAGGGAGCCCAGGGCAGGGGCGAGGGGCTGGGGGCTGCCAGGGGAGCCAGGGTGGGGGCGAGGGCCGAGCGGCTGCCTCTCGCCCAGGGTTAGGGTGCGGAGCCGGTTATCGTCCGTCGGAGCCTCGGGAAGAGCACGGGAGCGGAGCTATTTACAGCAGCGGAGGGAAAAAGAGCGCCCGAGGCTGTGGGGCATGTGTGCGGCGTGAAGGTGCTGCCAGGCCCGCCGTGGGAGGGGGCACGGCCTCCCGCCTGCACGTGGGTGGATGACACACGGGCTGCGCTGCTGCCGCTGCTGATTTTCTCTTGTGTATTTTGGGGGTTTGTGCCTTCGTAAGCCCTGTCCGGGGCTGTGCTCGGAGGAAAAGCCAAGGTCTCCGTGTAACTGCTGCAAAATGGCAGGAAAAGCCGTTCTCCGCTTCTTGTGGAGCAATCCCTTGCCTCTAGACTGGAGCATCGCCTGCTTCTGCTCCGTGACTGGCATCGGAAATAGAGCAGGGGGTGCGGGCAGGAAGGGTGAGAACTCATCTGCCCTGCGGAGGGAGAGAGGGTGAGGAGAGAGGGGCTGGGATTTGGGCTCGGTCCATTAGTGTGGGCTCGTGGCGACGCTGGTTAATCTTTTCAGTGCCGAGCCCCGGCTCTGCGGGGCAGCTGCGGGCTTTCCTCAGCCGCCTGCGTGGTTTCAGTCGGTGTCGACCTTTCTGCTGTTTTGAGGTTCTGGTCTCTGGGTGCCCCGCTGCAGGGAGGGGGTTTCTCTGTCAGTGTGCCCAGACCGCTCCGAGTTTTGGAATCCGCGAGTAAAACGCAGTGAGGGGCACGGGGGGAGGACAGCCAGGGCTGAGGAGGTTGTGCCCGGCAGATTAGGCAAACTGCGGGCTGTCTGTGAGTCGGGAGAGGCTGCGTTGCTCTAGGAGGGGCTGCCTGCAGCTCCTCAGCTGGAAGAGGAGTTCTCCTCGTACAGAGGCCTTTGCAGTGAAGCGCAAAGCCAAACCGAAACGATGCTTTCCCCAGCGCGGAGCTGCGGGTGGCAGCCTCTGCCGAGAACCAGTTCCTTCCCAGTCCAGGTTGACGACTCCTAAAATCCTCCACGCTGTTACTTCTTAAAATTAAGTATAGCTGCTCTCTCTCTCTAGGGTTTCTCGAGACTGAGCGGGGAGAAAGGTCGTGATGAAGAACCAAGGCGGGGAGACCAAAGCGGCCCCGCGGCCTGCTAGCTCTTCCAAAATGAGCGGCGCTCTGGTGCTGGAGGAGGGCGACTCGCCGGAGGCTGCAGCACCCCTGGAAGGTGGGGAGTCCCCAGGGCCCGCGGCTGGCGGCAGAGCTGAGGGCCCCGGCAGCGCGGCGCAGGAAGCGCGCGAGGGTGGGTTTCGAGCCTGGAGACGGTCAGGGTGGGCAACTGCATCCATCTCTTTTTGCTTGTGTAAGAGCAGCTGTGTTTTCCGGGGCAGAAAATCCTGATTTCTCCCTATTTCTGTGTGCGTACAGCTCTGAAGTAGTTACCTCTTCCTGCCCAAAGCGTGGAGCTGGTTCTCACCTGAAAACGAGGGGGTGGTTAGCGTTGCTTAGAGCTTAAGCGTCCCGTCCAGCAAATGTCAGACAGCTCTTTCCTTGGGGCAGCGCTGTGCTGAGTGACCTGCCCTGTTACTGGCACTTCATAAAACTTACTCCTTGGAAGACGAAAACCAGGTCCGATCGAGTGGGTGCTTGGCTAAAATTAACCCTGCCTTGGGCTCTGGTGCTGGGTAAACGGGGGGCGCAGGGGGCGCACAGCGAGTAGGGTCAGTTTAATAACCAAGGGCCGTAAGTCTCTCCTTTTGGAGGATCTTTGGAAGCGAAGCAGCGTGCTGAAGGATGTGCCGCCTGCTCTCTTCCCGAAGTGTCTGCTGTTGGGGACGAGATATGTTTGATCTTGGACACTACAGCTGCTCTTGGATGTGGGGAGAGAGGCTCACCCAGGTTCAGAAATCCATTGTGATGTAAAAAAGCCCGGCTCTGGGGCTGTTAGCAGGCAGCTCCTGTGAGGGAAAGCTCACGCACACCCTGCGTTCGTTAAAGGAGGCGGGGGGCAGGTTTCGCTCTTGACAGATGTCAGGGGCTTGGTCATGCTCTCGTGATCAAAAGAGAGGCTGCCAGGAATGCACCTCCATTGTCAGGGCAGCTGGCTGGAGACGCAGCCCGAACAAAGCAGCTTATGTCGCTGGAAGTGGCGCCGGCCTGGGTGCAGTGGGGTGCGCGGGGAAACCTCCCCTTTGCCGTGGGGTGAGAATAGAGGGTGTGAGGGAAGCCTCATGCTTTTGTGTTCCCGTCTCCCACAGCTCCTCTTGCGCAGGAGGACACCAAGTCCTCCCGGCCCGCCGTGCGTGACGTCTCCGAAGAGCTGAGCCGGCAGCTCGAGGACATCTTGAACACGTACTGCGTGGATGCCAGCCAGGAGGGCCCGGGCGAGGACGGCGGGCAGAGCGAGCCCGCCGAGCCGGAAGAAGCCGAGAAGTGTCGTAGCGAGTCCCCCCGGAACGGTGACCAGGAGACGGGCGGCCCCGAGATGAACGGGGAGAAGGAGATCACGAAGGGGACCGAAGAGTTTCGACCCGGCGAGGAGTGTGGGGAGCGGGATCAGAAGAAGGCTCAGGAAAAGAAGAAAGCCAAGGGCCTGGGTAAGAGCCTCCCTGCCCCGGCGGTGCCGCCAGCCTGAGGACTTCGGCGCAGACGTTGGTTTTGTACCGCGCTGGTTGCCCCCAGTGAAACGAGCGCCTGGTGTGCGTGACGTGCAGCAGCGTTCGGGAACGAGAGCGTCGTGTCTTGTGGTACGGGAGGAGACGTACCGAGTGCTGCGGAGGCGCTGACTGCTCCTGGGTGCTGCTGCAGCCTCTGAGCTCTGGATTTCTCTTCTGCTGGCCACAACTCTCTCTAGCCAGCCCAGTGGTGGTTTCCTGTGCTGAAAACCAGGCCCCTCCCCAGCTGCTTCAGTTGTTCACTCGCTGCATGCGGTGAAATCTGGGGGGGCAGAGCCCTGAGAAGGCGCTGGAGGGGGTGGCTCTGGCCCAGGGCAGGCACGGCTGTGAGACCTGTTTTTTCTCTCCTCTCCTTGCCCTTATGAGCCAGAACTCTGTGTAAGGGATTGTATTTTCTTTATTTATTTGTTGATTTTAATTCTTTGTCTCGTTCCAGGCAAAGAAATCACTTTGCTGATGCAGACGCTGAACACCCTGAGCACACCAGAGGAGAAACTAGCAGCTCTGTGCAAGAAATACGCTGAGCTGGTGAGTGCTTATGTCTTCGTTCCAGGCGCTGGGGCTGGGGGAGGACACTGCAGCAGTGAGCACAGGAGCCGCTTGAGGAGGCAGGAGACAGCTGTAGGTTTTGGGTTTTTTTTTTCCTTGATGTTGAGAGGGACGGTCCAGGAACACAGACAGAGCTTTGCAGTGTATGGTCCGGGATCTCTGCGGTGCTGGCTGTCCAGCTGTCAGAGGATAGGTGTTGCTTGGTCCAGCCAGGCGCTGTTGTTCGCAGAAGTGTGAGCGTGGACGGGAGTATTTTTGGCAAATCTGGGTGTCAGAGGCCTCCAGATCTGTTTTCTCTCTGCTCCTCTAACGTGGAAGCTGCATCTCTTGCCCATCCTCTCCTAGGAGCGTGCTGTGGCCAGGTCTGTTTTCTGCTGAGCCTGCGTGTCCCCATCGTGAGCTGGGAGCTGGCAGGCCCGGCGGTGACAGGAGATGGCACAGATGCGTCTGCCACCTCCGCCGCCCAGTCGCTGCGTTTCTGGCGATACGCTCCTACCGAGACACGTGCGTTTGGCAGAGCCACCGTGCCGCCGCGCGGCCGCGCGACACGCGCACAGCCTGGCGCCGCGTTTGTTCAGAGCTGGTTCTGGGCACAGGTCTAGTTCTGCGCGTGGATCTGGCACGGGGGCGTGGGACTGCCTGTGCGTGTCCCCAGCGGGCGTGTGCAGGTTCTCCCTGCGCTCGGAGCTCTGCTCCCCTGGAGCAACGCGCGCGTGGAGGTGCTGGGGTGAATGCGCCGGTCTTGCAGGTTCCAGGAGTGCAGGAGGGAGAAGGGCCCTGTCCAACCTTGGGCTCTGTCAGTCCTGCTCTGCTCAGAAGTGGCGTTTCTCACATTAACAAACCTCCTCTCAGAGCACAGAGAGCACTTCTTTGATCCCCGTGTCCCCTCAGCGGGGCACAGCACGTTGCCCTGGCCTGTCTTGCTGCAGCTGTGCCCTTTGCTCCCCTGTCCTAGCTGGAAGAGCACCGTAACTCCCAGAAGCAGATGAAGATCTTGCAGAAGAAGCAGACGCAGCTGGTGCAAGAGAAGGACCACCTGCAGAGCGAGCACAGCAAGGCCATCCTGGCCCGCAGCAAGCTGGAGAGCCTGTGCCGCGAGCTCCAGAGACACAACCGCACCCTCAAGGCAAGCGTCTCCTGGGCACCGCTCCAAGAGCTGCTCCGTCCCAAGCACTTGCTCTGAGCCGTTCGGGCAAACTGACCTTTACCAACGGTTGCCCGCAGCCTGCCGTCCAGGGCAGAGCTGTAATTTTACTGTTCAGTCGTTGTCCGCAGCGCCCGGGTGTTATTTCAGGGTGTATTCAGTGCAGAAAGGGAGGGAAAAGGCCCAAAGTCCTTCCTGATCGGTACAAGCGATAGCGGGAGGCCGGGCGGGTTCAGCGCATCACAGTTTGGGCACTTTGCTCACCTACCTGCCCAGCACAAGAGGCTGACGTGTCCCCGGTGTCTCTGCCCCCCCTCACGCAGGAGGAGGGTGTCCAACGTGCGCGGGAGGAAGAGGAGAAGCGGAAGGAGGTGACATCCCACTTCCAGGTGACGCTGAACGACATCCAGCTCCAGATGGAGCAGCACAACGAGAGGAACTCCAAGCTGCGCCAGGAGAACATGGAGCTGGCAGAGCGACTCAAGAAGCTCATCGAGCAGTACGAGCTGCGGGAGGAGGTGGGTCGGGGCGGGCGACCTGGCGGAGGGCTGCTCTGGTGCGTCCGTTCTGCCCGGTGAGGGGTGTTGCTGCTGTCGGAGGGGGGGAGAAGGGGCCTCTGGGCTGTGGGATCATCCCTTGGGGTCACTGCCGGAGCGTGCCAGTGACTGGTGGCGTTTCCCTTGGCAGCACATCGATAAGGTGTTCAAACACAAGGACCTGCAGCAGCAGCTGGTGGACGCCAAGCTCCAGCAGGCGCAGGAAATGCTGAAGGAGGCAGAGGAGAGACACCAGCGGGAGAAGGACTTTGTAAGTCTGAGAGCGGTTTTCTCGTGGTCGCGAGCGCTTTGCTTTTGGCCTCGTCCCTCTGTTGGATCCCCGAGTGCAGAGCCCAGGTGGGCTCAGGCCAGCCCAGGCCTCCTGCGAGCCCAGCGGTGACCGTTCCCCCGGCAGCTTCAGGAGCAAGGCTGGAGCCCTGCTCTGCTCTTCGTGTTTCTCCCAGCCCGTTCCTGTCTCCAGGCCGAGCGCCAGCCGTGCGGGGGCATGTTGAGAGCCTTCCCTGGCAACTGCTTTTGCTCTTCCCTAGCTGCTGAAGGAAGCTGTGGAATCGCAGAGGATGTGCGAGCTGATGAAGCAGCAGGAGACTCATCTCAAGCAGCAGGTGAGTTACCTGGTCTGGGTGCTCAGCCTCTTTATTTGTTGGGTTTTTTTTTCCTTCCTCCCTAAGCAGGGAACAACCCAAAGTTCCTGAATCGGGGAAACACAGGGGCAGGATTGCTCCTGGGTTTGGTAATGGTGAGCCTGTGTCAGCACGGTGTGAGCTGAGGCTTCCTCCAGCGATTCTGCCTTCTGGGAGAAAGCGGCCTTGGTTTTTACCAGCGCGTTTCCCAGTGCTGGGAGCAGTCGTGTGATCGTACTTTGCTAAGTCAGACCCAGCAAGTGCCTCCTGCGAAGGCCTGGAGATACTTGCAGAACACATCAGTGTCTGAGGATGTTTCTGTAGGAAAGAATTTTTCCACATTCCCCAGTACCTAATGTGGGCAGAGCAGCTCCGTGCTCCCAGTTTGTTTGTCGTAAAGTCCAGTCACGAGACAAGTGGCTCGGTTCTTGGCTGACATCTCCCCTGTCCCGGGGAAGACTTGTCAGGAGGTACCGTGGCGAGCGGTGAGGAGCTGTAACCCTGTCTCTCCCCGCAGCTTGCTCTCTACACAGAGAAGTTTGAAGAATTCCAGAACACCCTTTCCAAAAGCAGCGAAGTGTTCACGACGTTTAAACAGGAGATGGAGAAGGTGGGTGACGCTTTTGCTGCCCAGCAGAGCTTGCGTGGGCCGGAGGCACTGCCTGTCCGTCTCTCCGCGATGCCTCTGCGAGCTGGCAAAGCCGCAGCTCTGTCATTGGGCTTTGCTGGTGTTAAAATCAGCCACGAGCCAGTGTAATCGTGGGTCGATACCGTCCTTGTGCGGTGGCTTTGTCCCCTGCCTGTGTCGGAACAAGCAGCGCTCCCCCCCGTCCCCTGGCTCGTCGCTGCCTGGTCTGTGTTTGCCACTGGTGAAGCCGACTGCAGCGGGACAAGGAGACGTTTGTCACCTCGCTGGGATAGCGGGTGCCCCTCCGAGGACGTAACTGGCTGCAGCGCTCTGCCTGTGGCTTATTTGTTCCCTCTTTGTCACCGCGGTTCTGTAGATGACGAAGAAAATCAAGAAGCTGGAGAAAGAGACCACCATGTACCGCTCTCGCTGGGAGAGCAGCAACAAGGCTCTCCTGGAGATGGCTGAAGAGGTGAGGAGGCTCTGGCTGGCCTGTGCTGAGGCAGGCGGCCGGAGCAGTTGGGCTGGAGGTGAGGGGCAGCAGGACGGCTCGTGTCTTACTGCGGGCGGGCTGGGCGGGGGGTTGTGGGGTTTCCCTTCAGCTTGATTTCCTTCCCTGCCCACGGTGGCGGGTGCCCTCTGTCACGTGGCAGAAGCGATGGTTAATTCGTGCAGAGGCGCAGGAAGAAGTCAGGCAGCCTCGGCAGCGCTTGGCCTCGGTGGGGGCAAAGGGGGCAGGAAGCAGTGACGATAGCGTCAGGTCCTTTGAATGCCAAATGTTTGCTTGGTCACGAGTATCTCCCCCTTGAGCTTCCCTTTGAGGTTTCATCTCTCTCCCTTTCTGCCTCTCGCGTTGAGTCGGTCTGAACTGCCTCTGTACTTACAGAAAACCCTTCGGGACAAAGAGTTAGAGGGGCTTCAGGTGAAAATCCAGCGCTTGGAGAAGCTGTGCCGAGCCCTGCAAACGGAGCGCAATGACCTCAACAAGAAGGTGCAGGACCTGTGTGCCCACGCGCCCCGGGCAGACACGGACCTGTTGGAGCCTTTGAAGGACCCATCCCGGGACGGCCCCGAGGCGGCGCCGGGAGGCGCTCCGGCAGAGCAGCGCCTGGCTGAGGATTGCCTTCGCTCGGGAAAGCCGCCACACAGCCCGGATCCTGCGGAGAGCCTGGGAGAACTGAGCACGGGAGCCTTGGGGCAGAGTGGGACTGAGGAAGGCACTCAGGGCGCTGACTGAGCCCGCGGTAGGCAGAGGGAGGGCGAGGGAGGGTAACGTGAATGTTTCCGTAGACTCGATCTGATGTCCCTCTCCTGGTCCTTGGATGGGCGCGAGAGGACGGCCCTCCTGGGGATTTGAGATTGCCTAGCTTAGGTTCTTGGAGGGTTTTTAAAATTTTATATATATATATATTTATATATATATATATATATGATATATAAAATATGTGCAGGGCAACGTACACTTTATACATGGATATACATGACAACTAGAATGACCCGGCCCCCTGCGTGTGCGTGAATAACTAATCGATGGAGACTCAACCGACCATCCCCTTCACCAAAAGACCTTGTCATTGGCAGGCTGCGACTCCCCTAAGATCTAGCGCAGCTCGGGAAAGCAGGCGCGTGGATCTGCCCCGGCACGTGGATCTGCTGGGACAGCCGGACGGGTCGCCGCCTCCACCTCCACAGCGACGCTCTCGCATCGAGTCAAAGCCACCGAGCCGAGCAGGGGAGAACCGAAGCGTTTCCCAGCGCTGGATTCTCCCTCCCTCCCTCCTCTGCCTCAGGCAGGAGGGAGCTCCTGGACTCTTGTTTCCTCGTGCCCTGGCTGGCAGCTCTCCTGTGTGAGCAGAGCAAACAAGGGCGAAAGAGGCCGTTTCCCCTCCTCCCGTGTGGGTTTCGTGTATCGAACGGGGACAAAACGAAGCGGAGGAACTGGGGCTGCCCGGTTCACCCAGGCCTCCCGCAGGGCCTGTGCTCTTCCCAGAACCTGCCAATGTCTCAGTAGCCTTACGATTCACAGTTGCCTCTTTGCTATACGCACATGTGCACAAGTGTATTAAACAGTTAATCCAAAGGTCGAATTCCCAAGTGTTTTGCACAAGCGCGTGTGATCCGTTGTGCAAGGGGACGGGGAGGTCCCACCCGAACTCCTCTGACCCCGCGTCAGGACCTCCGCGGCCCCTGCCTTGGGGCCGAGCAGGCTCAGAGGTGGCCACGGAGCTGGGGCTCCTGGAGGATAAAACCTGCGTTCGCTCCACGACCTCCTGCTTAAGCCAAATCGCCGGGACCGGCACAACGGACCGTGCTGTGGGCTGGTCCCGTCCGCAGCGACAGGCCCTCCAGACACCCCCCCCTTTCTCCTTTCCCCCTCTGCTTTCTCAGAAGAGCGTCTCCCAAGTGCTGCTGTGGCTGGGAGGGCCCCGTGGCCTCTGCCCAGGGCGTGAAGCCCTCGCCCGAAGGACCCTCTTGTGCTGGGAGGGTGTTCATGGACACGTGGGGCCGGCCGGCCCAGGGCGTGGGGGATGTATCCTTGGTTTCTCAAGAGTTTCTCTTTTTGCTGTTCTTTTTGGGAGACCTCTGCTTGCTTGGAAGCCTCCTTGCTGCAGCTTCTCGTTACGACAGACTTTATTTTCAGCATGGCCTTCCTTTTGCTTGAAGCTGAAGCGAGCTGGCGGGAGCGGTTCCTCGCGGCGGATGGGTTCAGCAGAACGGCTTTGGTTTCTCTTCCAGCAACGCAGCTGCTCTTGCATCTTCTCTCCGCCGTTGTACGGTGCCCTCGCAAAGGACCTGCCTCGCTGCCGGGGGGGAGCAGCCCGTGGGAGCTGCCTCCACGTCCCCCTTCCCTCCACGGGTTCTCCAGCGAGTTCAGGTCTAACGAAGGTGGCTGGCTGCAGCGGAGACGGGGTCTGACGAGTCTCTGCATGGCCACAGTCTCGCACATCCCCTGGGACGTGTTCCCTGGAGCTGAGCGTGGCTTTGTCTTCCAGCCCCTCGCTGTCGGCGTCGCTTCCTCCAGCGCAGGGACATGTTTGCCTCTGGCAGGAGCCCCTGGGCAAGCAAATGCAGCTCTGGCCTGGTGGGACCACCCTGTTCCCAGCAGCCGGGTTGAGCGAGGGCTGCAGCAGGGCTCTGGACTTCTCTTCCCCCTCCTTCAGTACAAGAAAAACCTCTTAAAAAGTCACCAACCCCCCATTTTTTTTCCTTTTCCCTGTTCTGGTACCAATAACCTCTGCAGGGGCTATTTCTGTGTATCTTCGTACCCAATAGAAACACCCAACCTTGCTGCTGCTGCCTCTTGTTTCTCCTTCATTGGGCCACGTTTGGGAGCGGAGATTTGGGGCACTGAGAGGGGGAGGCCATATCAGCATCTGCTGGGCACGGCTTCCCTCCCTCCCAGGGGCTTGGGCCCAGCGGGACTGAGGTGGGGGGAGGCTGGGAGGGATCTTCTGCTGCCGGGGGGGGGGAAGGTCGGGTGGGTCTGTCCCCAGGACCCCCGGCATGGGGCATCGCACGGAGCTGGGGCAAGCAGCGTGTGCGGTGTCAGAGCCCCAGCTGGGCAGCCCCTGGCATCTGTGTTGGTTCTGAAATGTCCCAAGATTGGCTTAAAAGTCCTGCAATGGTTTAAATGAGTAGTTCTGAATGCGCGGGACTTGTCTAATCCTGCCCCTGCGTGAGGGCCGGAGGCTCGTTCCTGCAGAGTCAGATCCTGCCGTCACCGGGGGGACTTGGGGTGAACCCTGGTGGCTTGGGGTGGCTGGGGGGGGGGGGGGGCTGGTGGTGACCCCAGGTCCGCTCCTGAGGAAGGCGTGTGGGAGCAGCCGCTGTCACCCACGCCAGCCCCTCGCTGTGTCTGCTCCAGCGGTGCGGGATGAAGCCGGTGCCGGTGCTGCGGTCAAGGCCAGGCCCAGCCATCCCGCAGGCTGCTCGGTGTCCGGCGGTGCCACCGCCCTGGGGACACGCCGGAGGAAGTTCCCTTTCCCTTTAAATGCAAATCCCAGCCGCGGGGCTGTGGGAGCAGTGTCCGGCGGGCTCGGGGTGTCCGGCGGGCTCGGGGACAGGCGTCCAGCGGGGCTCGGCGTGGCCGGCGGGCTCGGGGACGCGGCCGGGTCGGCACCGCAGGCCGAACCGGGGCCTGGCGCAGGTCAGTCCCCGCCCGCGCGGCCATGGCGCTCTGGGAGGGTGGCCGGAGGCTGCGGACAAAGGGGCTTCCCCAGCCCCCACCGGCACCGTGAAGGGCCCCGAGACACGGGAGGTGCTTGGCTGGTGCCTCAGGGGGGTGGCGGGTGCCGCCGCGGTCTCCGTCCGGCTCTCGCTGAGGGCAGCCGGGGTCGCTCGGCCCCGGCGCACGCGTGGCCGAAATCCTCTTTCCCGCGGCGCTGGGGAAGGCGCTGGGAGCCGAGGCCAAGCTGGCAGCAACCAGCCGCTGCTCGGGCCCCGGTTCCGCTCCGCGCCGCGATGCTCCAGCGCAGATGCCGGGATAACGCGGCCTGAGCCCGGCTGTCGGCACCGGAGCTCCCGGTTTCGGCCCTCCCGGTTTCGGCCCTCCCGGCTTCGGCCCTCCCGCCGCCGCAGGGCCACGACGCAGCCCGTGGGGCCCGGCTGCGGCTCACCCGTGGCCGTGGCCGACACGCTGCTGCGCTGAGGGGCCCGGAGCCCTTCTGCTGCACCACGGGCTGAGGCAGGAGGGGTGGCACCGCTCCGGGACCCCAATCCCCGCCAGCCCAGGGCAGACGCCTCCTCTCCAGGGAGGAGAAGCCCCCCGTGGGGAAGGAGCCACCAAGAGCTGTGTCCGTCCCACGCAGGGTCCTCGCCTCACGGATCTGGTGCCCCCCGCGCCCTTCGCCATGGAGGATCGGAGGAAGAAGCGGAGCCCCAAGGCCTGCCTGGCCCAGCCGGCGCCCGCCGGGGCCCCCCGGCCGCTGCCCCCCAGCAAAAGCACGTCCTTCGCGCTGCCGCTGCCCACCCTGCCCTCGCCCAGGCAGCGCGCCCGGCTCAGGCGGTCAGTGCCAGCGCGGGGGTGACCCC
Source organism: Leptosomus discolor (assembly GCF_034619465.1). NCBI lineage: Eukaryota > Metazoa > Chordata > Aves > Leptosomiformes > Leptosomidae > Leptosomus > Leptosomus discolor. The sequence goes on from NC_141419.1 coordinate 5,536,712, forward strand.
CGGTGCGGGGCCAGGCGGGGGTCTGGGTGATGCCAGCCTCTCCTTTCGCCCCCTCCCCCCCCGTGCAGGACGAGCAAGGAGCGGGGGCGGGCGGGCGGCGCGGGGGCGGCGCGGGGGGCCCCGCTGCAGCACAGCTTCCTGACCGACGTCTCCGACGTCTGCGAGATGGAGGGGGGCCTGCTCAGCCTCCTCAGCGACTTCCACTCGGGAAAGCTGCAGGCCTTCGGTGAGGGGCTGGGGGGGGGCTGGGGAGGGGGGCTGAGGGGGGCGGTTGGGGGGCCGGCGGGCCCTGATGGCTCCCGCCCGCGGGCGCAGGGAAGGAGTGCTCCTTCGAGCAGCTGGAGCACGTGCGGGAGATGCAGGAGAAGCTGGCGCGGCTCCACTTCGGCCTCGACGTCTGCGTGGAGGAGCTCCCCGAGGAGCAGAAGAAGGCGGCGGCTGACAGGAACCTGGACCAGCTGCTGGCACACGTGAGTGTCATCCCACCCCCTCGCCTCCTGCCCGGCCCCGCTGCCGTGGCCGGGGTCCCCACGCTGGCCCTGGGCCTCCCCTCCGGCACCTCAGCCTCTGCCTTTGCCTCCCGCAGCTGGAGGAGCTCAGCAGCTCCATGTATCCTGGGCCAGGGGCAATGGCGGTGGCGTTGACGGTGGTGGCTATGATGGTGGTGGTGGTGATGGCGGTGGCAGTGATGGCAGCGGTGGTGGCGATGGTGGTGGTGGCAGTGATGGAGGTGGTGGCAGTGATAGTGGTGGCAGTGGTGGTGGCAGTGATGGCAGTGATGGCAGTGGCGGTGAGGGTGGTAATGGCAGTGATGGCGGTGGCAGTGGTGGCGGTGGCAGTGGTGGTGGTGGTGAGGGTGGTGGTGGCAGTGATAGTGGTGAGGGTGGTGGTGGCAGTGATGGCGGTGGTGGCAGTGATGGCGGTGGCAGTGATGGCGGTGGCAGTGATGGCGGTGGCAGTAGTGGTGGTGGTGGTGAGGGTGGTGGTGGCAGCGATGGTGTTGAGGGTGGTGGTGGCAGTGATGGTAGTGGCGGTGAGGGTGGCGATGGCAGTGATGGCGGTGGCAGTGATGGCGGTGGCAGTGGTGGTGGTGAGGGGGGTGGTGGCAGTGGTGGCGGTGAGGGTGGTGATGGCAGTGGCGGTGGTGGCGAGGGGATGGCGTGTCCCCCTGGCGCTTTCCCTTGACCCACGCTCAGCCAGAAGCTGCACCTCGCTGAGAGCCCCGACCCCGAGGACGCGGCCGCCTGACCCTGCGCCCGGCCCGGCTGGGGGGCGGGGGGGGGGGGGGGCGCGGCCGCCACCAGGAGAGCCCCCGGGAGCCCCCTACCCCCCCTCGGAAGGGCCGATGGAGGCGACACCGGTCGCGCAACGCGGGGACAGCGGGGCCGGCCGGGCCCTGCCAGGCCAACGCCACCCCCCCCCCCCGCCGCCATTTTGATGGGACCCACAGTCAGCGGTGGCGGCGGCGAGGGGGCGGGGCTTGGCGCCGCGCATGCCCCCTGCGACGTCGCGGCCGGATGACGCCATCAGCCGGCGCCCGGTTACCGGAGCGGCCATGGCCGCGGCGCTGGGGCCGGGGGCGGAGGCCGAGGGGTGGCGGCGGCTGCTCCGCGCCGTCACCCGCCTGCAGGTGGGGGCCCGCCCGGAACGGGAGTCTTGGAGGGGACGACCCGGCTGGGTGGGGGCCATTGGGAGGACGCGGTGGGGCCCGGCTGGGAGGGGTCCCCGTGGGGGGGGAACATGGCGGGGAGGGGGGCCCGAGGGGACATCACGGCGAAGGGAGGGGGCCTTGGGGGTGCGCAGCTGGATGGGAGGGGGGTGGCGGGGGCCGTGGGTGCCTCATTAAAACCTGCCGTGGCTCCAGACACGGGACGCGTTTGCTCCTTGTGCGCCAGCCGCGGGGTGCGTGGGGAGGGGGCGGCGGGGAGGACGGGCAGGGGGCGGCGGGGGGGGTCTCGCTGGCTCCGGCAGCAGCACCCCCGGGCCGTGCCCGCAGGCCTGCGCCAGGGGTTACCTGCTGCGGAAGCGGTTTCGGAGCCTGCGGGCGGAGTACGAGGAGGTGGTGCGGGAGATCGAAGGAGACGTGAGCCGGCTGGAGTGGAGGGGACGGTTCCTGCCGCGGCCCGTGTTCGTCCCCGAGGTCTGTGGGTCGGGACGGGTGGGGGCTTCTGCGGGCCCGGCTGAGGGTGGGGGAAGCGCTGGGGCGCGGCGGATCCATGGGGTGGTGTGGCCAGGCGGGCTGGGCAGACGGTGCTTTCGCAGCATAGTCCCGGGAAGCTGCGTTTCTGCCAAATTTGAAACGATAATTACGCAGCCCCAGCCTGTAAGACTCCCCCTGACTTGAGCCCCTGAGTCCCCGACAGAGGATTTCTTCCTCTGGGTGAAGTGAAACGCCCGACCTGCGCAGGTGACTCCTGCGGGTGTTGTCCCCCAGCAGCCACCTCACCCGGTCGGACCCACTCCCGGGGGGAGCGGCTGCGCTCTGATGTCTGTACCACTTCTGGCAGGAAAGCCCTTCCATGTTCGTGACAGCTCGGTGTCTGCTAACGGCAGATTTTTGGCTGGGACAGAGCCTCTGGCCCGTGGCAGAGCCACCTTTCGCACCTTTATATTTTCTTTTCTTTATATTTTAATCTTGCCATGTTGCCCCTTCAGACGCCAACGCAAGGGAAGGGTCCAGCTCCGCGGGAGGCTGTGCCGTGTGACGAGGTCGGCGCAGTAAAACAGCCGGAGGAGCTGGACGCCTCTGAACCAGAACAGGACCGGGGCTGCAGCAGTGGGAATCCTACAGCCCAGCTGCAAAGTGAGAAAGAACCGAGCTCCGTGAGTGAAGGCGATGTAGTGACCCCCCCAGATCTCGGGGCTGATGCCGACAAACGCGCCGAAGAGGGGCGCAGCGCCCCAGCAGAGAGCGAGGACGGGCAGAACGTCAGCAACGTGTCCTCTGGGTGGGACAGCGCTGTCCTGGAGGCAGAGTCCCTTGAGGACTGCCTGGGTAAGAGGCGGGAGCCGGTGTGCGGCGTCTCTGGGTGACCTGGCGTGAGTGCAGGCGGCGCAGCAGGTCCCTGGAGAACCAAAACCTTGAGAGTACCCCGGAGAGGGGGGAACAGCTCGGTGCAGGACATTGGGTAGGTGTGCTCTGGATCTTTGTTCTAATAATAGGTTATTCTTCCGTTTCTTTGCAGAAATTCCACTTGAGGACTTAAAGAAGCTTCCTCGAACTCGGTCTGGTCTCCAGTCCTACAGGAATCACTTGATCATGGAGCTGCTGTGGTTGCAACAAGCTATCGCCAGCCGTAAAAACGTAAGGGCCTGACCCTGCCTCTCCCAAACCAGTGGGTCAGAGCAGTGCCTGCGGGCAGAGCAGTGCCACCCGTGGTGGGACGTGGGCTGAACGGTGACAGCTCAGTTACCCGAGGACTGGACTGGATGGTGGCAGTGCCCCTGATTTTTTTTTTTTCCCCTTTTCTGGTGAAATAATAATAATAATAAAAAAAAAAAAGGAATGATGAAGGAAACCAGGAGCTGCTTAGATCTGGTTACCAGCTTTGCCCCTGGCCTGCTACAGGGACGTTGCTGCTTTGGCAACTGTCCTGTCCCTCGGCACCGGCTGCCGTAGCGAGCTGCTGGTTGCATCGCTGGAAGGCGGGAGTCGGGCGTCTTCTGGCCAAGGGCAACGATTTTGCTGGCTGATGTGCAAGGGTGGCTGCTTTCCTGTCTGCAGGTCTCTGGGATTTGATGGTGAGTGCTTGGTTTCCTTTCTCTTGCAGTACTTGATGCTGAAACAGAAGCTGGGAGCTCCTGACCCGTAGGAGGGTGTCCCCGGGGGCGTGGGGCGCTTGGTGTGGAGCTGCAGCACCGCAGTCGTGACATGACCTCACGGGCAGCAGCAGTTTAGGGGAACTCCAGCTCTGTGGGTTGACGTTTTCTGCTTCAGATGAATGTGTCAAGAAAGCCTTTTATTTCTTTTCAACGCAAATATTTGGTCAAAGCAGGGATTAAACATCACTGTGAAGCCGAGGAGGTGGTTGTGCGTCCTGGAGGGAGCCCCTCCTTCCACAAGAACCACGGAGCTGGGTGGTCCTAGGGGAAAACTGAGGCTGGGAAGACGGTCACTTACAGAAGGCGCTTTCTGACCAGCTGATTGCTTGTGGTGGAACTGAAGTGCCTGAAGGCAGCGGGTGCTTTGAACCTGCAGGAACAAGCTCTTCTCCACTGAACTGCGTGTGACCCGTGTCGGTATCTCAGCAGTGTATTTGGGGTGGCTCAGCACGCCACGGCCCTGCGGTGTCTGGGATCTCCCAGCGCTCGTGGGGCTTTGGGCAGCACCTAGTTGAAGTACTCGGTTAGGGGGAGAGTTTCTGAACTTCCCTGTGCAGTTGGTGGGGAGCGATGGCACATCAAACCTGACCTTCAGGAGAGGAGGCTGGGTTCCCCACTTGCACCTCTCTGGCCCTGGTAATGTTGCTCTGTGTGGCAGAGTCACCTGGACTGGTGCTTGAGGGACGACTTAGGGGGTTTGGCGCTTTGTCTGTATGTTGCTCTAGTTCAGGGGCACTCAAGGTCCCTCAGAAAGGGACTTTCCTTGTGGGGCTGTGGTTCCCTACGATGACCCTGAGTCTTCTGTGCAGATCCTCTGCATTCCTGCTGACCAAACGGTCGCTCTTGCCGTGTGGCAGGTGTATCTTTGTGGCAGGGGTATCTTTCTGTTCCTCGTGGTGCCGACTTCTTTGTGAATAAAAACCTTTCCTGAAGCTCGTCTCTGAAGCTGTCCATTCCTGTCTAGCTCGCCACCTTCTCCATAGCCCTCTTCGACCCCTTCCCGTGCGAAGGGTGGTGGGTCTGCTGGGGCACAGCTGTTTGTCCAGTGCACACAGGACAGAAGCTGGTTGTGCTGCTCCTGCAGGTAGCAAGCGATGGCAAGGCAGGGGGACAGCTTTTGGGTGGGATGGGAGCTGCTGCCGTAAAGGTGTGGCACTTGCTTTACCTCCAGGCTTGGTAATCTCAGCCTGGCGGCTGCTGAGGGAGCTCACAGCGCTGCTGGCGTCTGGGGATTAAAGAGCTCTGTGGTTCCTCCTGAGATCGAGAGGTGCTGTGCAGGGTGATGGATGTGGCCTCCAGACGGGCCCACAACTTCCTCCTGCTGGGCCTGCGTCCATGGAGACAGCCAGTCGCGCCCGACGGGGCTGGGAGGGGACAGCAGAGCTGGTCGGAAGGGTTTGGGCTCGGCGGGAGGCTGGCCGGAGCTCTCCTCCGCTCCCCGCGGTCTGTTCACCTCTGTGGTCAGCGGGGCTTGCTTGACCCATGGGGGATGAGCTCCCGTGGCTTAGCTCGGGCACCTCCAGCCAAAAACGTGGTGGTGTATCGCAACGGTGACCCCTTCTTCCCCGGGAGGAAGTTTGTGGTGAACCAGCGGCGGTTCCTGACCTTCGAGGCGTTTCTGAATGAGGTGACCAAGAGCATTCGCGCGCCCTTGGCGGTGAGGAACCTCTACACCCCCAGGCACGGCCACCGCGTCGCTGAGCTGGGGGACCTGCAGGATGGGCGCCAGTACGTGGCTGCGGGCTTTGAAAAGTTCAAAAAGCTGGAGTGAGTAGATGGAGCTGTGGTCTGGGGGTTTGGTAAGCAGCTGTAGGTCACCTCTGGGGGGAATCTATTGGGGTGTGAAGGGGAAAAAGAGGGGTAGAAACCCAACGAAAAACAGAGACGGTAATTTCTTTTCCTACTGGAAACTGCTGTAAACACTCGCGATGAGCTCCCTTGGCTCTCAGACAAAAAAACGTTGGGGGATGCACGCGTTCTCCGGCAGGATGTTGTGATGGGTGCTGCTCTGCCCCCCGCGCACCTTGTTTTGTGGTGTGTGGGAGGCTCTGCTGCCTCCTTCCTTGGCAGGCACGCTGTATCCACCAACAAACGCTTTTGCTTCGGTTTGATGAAGGTTTTTTGTTTTCTGATCCTGCACAAAGTAGAGCTGGTTCGGTTCATCCCGAAATACAGAGGGTTAAAAAAGTTTCGATGGCATTGTTTGACTCTTGAGGGGGGGGGTGTTTGTGCGCAACAGGTGAATTTGGCTCCCTGGTGTGTATTGTGTTTTGTTGTGGTGGTCCAGGCTGCGTGAGCACCGCTCAGCCCTCGGAGCCTTCATCAGTCAGTAACACAAAGGAAGAAAATCTTCTGGGTGTCCTTAGTGTGGGGATCTGAAATGGTCTGTAGCTGGCTGGGAATTTCTTAAATGTAGCAGCCTTTAATTTAGCCTGAAGTTCTGGGAGACCAGGAGATGAGGCACCTGGAGAGTCGTTTCAGAAGTGACCCAAATAAGTGACCCATGCACCTGGTGGAGGCAGAGCAGTCGGGCATTTCCTCACTGCCGCGGCCCGGTTGGCGTGTGAAAAGGTCGCTGTCTTGTTCTCACAGCTATTTACGTCAGGGAAGGAAGCAGCTCCGTGGGACAAGGGACAGCGAGGGTCTGCAGGTGAGTCCCTGAGCTGAGAGGGGGCAGGAGGGAGCGCAGAATGAGCGGGGAGCTGCGAGAGACGTTAGGGCTGGCACGGATGGAACTAAAGTTGAGATTTAAGGCTACGAGGTGCCCAGGGGGATCAGGCAAAAGTGCCCCGGGAATCAGTGGGACGTGTGAGACAGCGCAGGGGATGCTGCTGTGTCCCTTTGTCCCCCTGAACAGCGCAGGGGAAGGACCTGTGCTCGGAGGTTCGCTGGTAACACTGGAAGGTGCTCAGCTGTGCGAAGAGCCTCTCCAGGCTTGGTGTTGCTGACAACAAACCCCACCTGGCAGCAGCAAGCCTGAAGGCAGGGCAGGCAGCATCCCAGGGCAGGCAGCTCCTGGTGGAGTGAAGGGAACAGCCCTGGAGGCTCGGTGCCAGGGCTGTCCCTGTTCTTGTGCACTGAACTCGCTCTCCAGTTCCGCACTGTAGCTCCCTGGAAGTCGAACGTCTTGGCGCGACAGCAGAAGCACGCCCACCTGCCCTGCGCGATACAGTGAGTGCCTCGGTGTTTTCTCCTTGGAGGGTCTCTGGGAGTGTTTTTGGAGGCTGGAGGAGGGAATTTCTCTGTGAGATCCTGGGAGCATTGCCCCACAGGGATAATTCCCAGTTTCTACCAGAAGGATTTGTTGTAAATACTGTCCAGGCACCAGTGGCTGGCTTTTCCCCCCATCTTCCACAGCTGCAGGAATACCGGCTCATCGCATGCTCTGGGTTGTTTCTACCGCAGTGTTTTCCGGAATGGGGATTTGCTGAGCCCTCCCTTCCCACTGCCGCTCTCCAGGAGCACCCCCCTGCAGTGGCACGCACTCCTGGCCACCCTGACAGAGAAAGCCGACCTGCGCAGCGGAGCTGTTAACAAGTAGGTATCCAGATAAGGCTCTTTCCTTACATCCAGAACACAAGCAGCTCTGATTAGCACAGAAGGCTGGGAATTCAGAGCGCCACTTCTAATCTGCTTTTGCAAACTCCTTTGCTTTTCAGGTTTTTCTATCTTTAAATCGGAGATAACCCCAATGTCCTGGGTGCAATGTGAGGAGGGCTGGTGTTGCTGGTGGTCTGGTGAAAAAGCCACAAGCACGGCATAGAAAGGCGTTTATGTCTAGAGGGGTTTTTATCGAACAAGCACAGCCTGCCTTCTCCTCCTCCATCTCTCCTACATCTCTCTACTGACACCCAAGGAGAAGGCTGAGATCTACTGCATCTCACTGATCACCGGGTGTAATATTTCTGCGTACTTCCTCGGAGTAACACTAAGAAGGATTGATCCTCTCTGCCTTGTCTCGGTCCCGTTTACCACTTTGCACGTGTTTGTTTCAACGCTGAGGGGTTGTTCAGGGACTTGTGACAGCTCTAAAGCCTTTGCTGTCTCTTCCTCCAGGCTCTGCAGGCTGGATGGAACCCAGGTGTCTGGTGGGGAAGAGCTGGTGAATGGCAATTACTACGTGGCAGTGGGAAATGAGGAGTACAAAAAACTGCCTTACTTTGAGCTGCTGGTGCCCCAGGAGTCTGCATGCAGGACGCTGTGGTACGTAGACTGCGGCCAAGTGGTTTAAAGAATCCTTTCCATGGTGGTCTTCAGCTAAAGCCATCCTTTTTGTAGCCCTCCTGTTTAGTGCTGTCTGCTTCAGGGCGTGAGTTTTGCTTCGTGTGTTGGAAGTTTAGGAAAAAAGAAGGTGTTTTCAAATCTTTCGGTGTAAGGGTCAGCCCCTGAAATCCTGAGTTTGGTGCCAGAGACAGCAAGTAGTTTGGTTATTTCGCCATTACGTGTTCATCAAGCACTGAGGAAGGGGAATGTGATCTGCTGTGGAGCGTGCTCCACCTGCGCTGAGAAAAAACGCCTGCAGGGGCTCTCCCTTATGGGGAAAAGGGGAGATCGTGTCCTCCTGCAGCTGACTTCTGCCTGACGCCGGGAATCTGCTGCTGCTTTGTTACAGGAACCACCCAAGCAGCCGCAAAAACCACCGCAGAAGGGTAAGTGGCTCAGCTGGCGCGGGACTGTTTGTGCTACGACCGCAGCAGCGTTTGTGCAGACGCCCCTCCCTGAGCAGCAGAGGTGGGCGGCAATCCCCGTTCCCAGCTGCCACGGCTATACAGCACCCTCGCCTGGCACCACTCCCGGAGGAGGGGAGCAGGGACAGCTACCGGCCAGTTCACACTTGAATGAAATCTCCCTGCCTCAAGGAGAAACTCCTTAAGGTGGCCTCACTTCCCTCTTCTCCATTTCGGCTGGTGGGCAGGGAGAATTCATCCTGGAGCTAGGATACCTTTCCTGCTCACTGTGTGGGTAAAATGCCCGACAGAGACTACAGGTAGAGCAGCTGGGCTGCCCTGGGTTGTCCACTGAAATGTGCGTCTGTGCTATTTGCTTTTCAAATTTCCTTTTATTTTTGTTTTTTGTTTTGTTTTGTTTACAGTTTGGTGAACTCCAGTCTGGTGCCACCTCCCAGGCCAGAGCTGGTGACTCTGCTCTTGCTGAACCACTGCCACAGGTAGTAGTGACCGCAAAAAGTGTTGTAGGCTTTCCGTGTATCGGCTTCACTTGTAGTATCAACTTAAAACCCTGGTCAGAGAATGCGGCGCTACAGCTTTGTATGAGTCAGGATCAAGGGTCGCAGGGGAAAGCTGCAGTGTTTAGGGGATTGCCCTGCAAAACTTCTCTTGTTTTATAAATGATTTCATTAAGAAGGCCTATCGGAAGTGTGTGATGAATACTTTCAGCTGGCCAGTCGTGGCGTGCAGACCACAGGAGCTGTGGAGAAAGACAAGATCCCACCTGCTTCTCCACAACTGCAGAGGCAAGCCAGGAAATCTCACCTCAAAGAGGAAGAGTCCATTTTCCAGGCTAAACCTGTCTGTGCAGGACAAAACAGAAGGAGCAACAGGAATGCGCAGCACTGGCCTGATCAAGGTAAAGGACGCTGCTGTAAGTGTAGAGGGAGACTGGCTTTACTCTGATGCTAAAGGACAAAATACCTGCAGATGCGCTGAAAGAAAGCGGTGATGCATCCGGTAACTTCTGTATTTCTGCTTCTTTCCTCATCTGGGCACATACAAGGACCTTTCTGTAGCTCCAGCAGGACCAGGCCGTGGCTGGCTGCAGTACCCTTGGAACAGCTTGTTTCTTTTCTTCTCCTCGCAGAAGAAAGCGTCTATAAAACCAGAGATCCTGGGAAGGAGATGCGAGGTGCCCGGGATGTAAAAGAGGATGAACACACAGGGGTGGATGTACCCATTGATCAGGTCTGAGAACTGATTTTCTGCCCTGCTGGGAGTCTCACTGCTGCAGGGATGTACCCACGGTCCCACTAGAATCTGTGGGTGCTGCAGGTTTTGCACAGCAGGGAGGCCACCTCCTAGAGCCAGCCCTTCAGAGCCAGCCCGTGAGAACACATGCATCCGTAGTTTATAGCAATTGCTTGGGGAAGTCCTTCGGGTTTCTCACTCGTTTGAAGTCCTATCCGTCAGGCTGACGAAGCGCTGCGCTTCTCGCTGTGTTAAGAGGAAAGTAACCACCAGGGGGAACTTCAGAAACCAGAGGACAGTGTGTAACTGCGGGGCTTTGCATTGGTCAGCTGGGTAATGAACGTCCCCTGTCTGGAATGTGAGAGTTACAGCTTCCCACTGCAGTAAGGATATCAAAGGCTTTCCTGGATTTCTTTTTTCTCTGTGTGTGTGTGTGTGTACTACTTCTATCCTTACTCCTGTTCCAGAGAGTTGCAGATGATACAGCGCAGTGAGGTATTCATGCCACTTCCTGGTGCTATGAAGTGTGTAAGAGCCTTCCTGGATGCATTCAGATTTCTTACACCAAAATTCAGTACCCTCAGATATGACTTGTTAAGCAGAATTTGCCTGTAGCCAGGTGAAGTTTAGGAGCTGGCACGGAATAAACGTGTAATCCCTAAAATGACTGAACATGTTTATTAGAGTAACAAATTTAAACTTTTTTTTTTTTAAAAAGGGAAAAAAAGCAGTTCTTTTTGAAACAAAATTCTGTGTGAAAAATGTCTGCAAGATGCTTATTGTCTGTGGCATATTAATGCTTTAAACATTTCATAAGGACATTTGGGATTGGTGTGTGGGATGACAGGCACTGTATCGTAGGTGATGCACGGTTCTGCCTAGGCAGTCTCTTTGGGTTAATTAGGGCTTCAAAGGAGAACGAGTCCTTTGAACTTAAATTACAGAAAGCCCTAGCAAAGAGTCAGCTAATGGCTCCTGACTTCTTGGCTCGATGAGGAGCCTGGTGTGCTGTGTTTGCTTTAGAGGCTGGGCCAGTGTTTCTCAGTGGGGCAGGCGCTGGGGTGCTGCTCCTTTCCCTTGGCCTCCCCCCCCTGGATCAGGCTGCTGCGGGGGCACTACTGTTGGAGTGTCACTGCTCCCCTCTGCTCCGGGGGCACTACTGTTGGAGTGTCACTGCTCCCCTCTGCTCCGGGAGCACTACTGTTGGAGTGTCACTGCTCCCCTCTGCTCCGGGGGCACTACTGTTGGAGTGTCACTGCTCCCCTCTGCTCCGGGGGCATTACTGTTGGGAGTGTCACTGCTCCCCTCTGCGGCGGGAGAGAATCGTTAGGCATTCAATAAACTACCTTTGAATTGAAGGTAGAGGCCCGAGTTTGCATACCAAAGCCATGATAAGACTGGAAATGGAACCCAGGAATTCAGTCCCAGAATCTTTCTGTGATAGTGAAGGGCTACATTAATAACTGCATTTCTTTCTCACTGCAAAAAGGCACGGACTACAGACAAACCACAGACAACTGTGGCAAGGAAAAGGGACCCCAGTGACTCTGAGGATGGAAAGTACCCAACGATGTTGCCGTTAGCAGCAGAGCTCTGAAGGGCGTGCGATGGAGCAGAGGGACAGCGAGGTACACGGCCACGTGCGCAGCTCCAGATAACAGAAGCACCTGAATCCTAGCTTGCTGTAACACCACAGGCTGGTCAAGCTTTTTGATGAATTAACAAACTCTTCTAAAATCCAGCACCCTCATCATCTAGGCTTGAGAAGCAGAGTACCAGTGAGCAACGAATCAGCTACACAATGTTGCTAAATAATGAAGATCTTCCCCCTTTCTTCATCTTTATGGCGTGATGATGTGGCAGAGGAGATGGCTGCTGCTTTTCTGAACTCTGATTAAGCTGGTTTGTATCTGAACTTGGGAAGGAAGAATTGCCAAACAGAATACACGCCTTGACAACAAAAGGTCTGCCAGGAAGTTTGTTCTATGTCAGATACTGCTTATAAAGAGAGATTTCATTGAATCATTGTCCCTCTGATTTGGAATGCTTGGGTAATGTTTTCATTACGTTTGGGAACAAACCTGTTCACAAAACTATATACATTTGGTTTCTGTTAGCTGGCTTTAGGAGCATCTGCCCGATTTAGGAAAAGTCATAGTAATAAACAGCTCTTGAACTAACCCTCTTTGTGCAAGGCTTATTGTATTTCCCTCCCTAGTGTTTCTGGTTAATTAACAAGGGTAACGAGGACTTTTCCTTCTGTGATCTGGTATCTTGGACTGATAACTTCACTGAAAAGAAAACCACCCTTCCTTCCCTAGGGACCAACTGCCCTGTTGTTGTCTTAGAGAAGAAAGGCACCCTACGAGACTCCAGGGGAGAAAGGCCACGTGGTGACCTCGGTGTGAGGGGCTCTGCAGCGTGACCTGGTACAGCTGCAGCTGAGCAGCTTGGCCACGAAAAGGGGGAGTTCCTAAATAGATTCCTTCCACAGAAAAAACACGTGGGGCCAGAAGCTCCCTTTGAAGGATTTATTAACCATTTAGCACCCCTCCAGTGCTGCACAAGACAATTCAATCATCCTTGCCTTGAAACACCCACAGACAAAACATTCCTGAACTCGGGTCATTAAATAGGACGTCCTTCCACCATGCCTTCTTGCACCCTGGTGCTCAGGGAATACAGCCCACGTTTCCATGTTTGTGACGTCCGTGTGTCCAAATACAGCTTCCCAGGTGGAACTGAGCCAGAGGGTCTGCTGCCGAGCCAGAAGCCCCCCCCTTCAGCCCCGGGGGTTACCTTTGAACAGGTTCTCTTCCTCTGCTCCTTGCTGCGGCTCGTTCACGAACCAGCTACGCAGAGAGTGACTCCCAGGACAGTGAGCAGCATTCCGGCCACAGCCCCTGCAGAAACGGAAAATAAGATGTTGGGAACTTAGACAGTTCAAGACCAGTCAGATCTTCTCACTGCTAACGGTAAATAGGGCAGTGCAAGCGTCTGGACAGACACAGGCTGGACCAGGGGAGCTCTGAAGGGGTCTGGATGCTCAGGCTGCCCGTGTACATTGGGCAAAGCACGTTTCTAAGAAAATGTCGCTGATGCTGTACGTCTGGCTCACACAACACACGCTTTACTGTGTTCCTACAGCTGTTGTGCCACATCCTGGTGGTTTTAAGTTTCCCGCTGTTTTCTGACTCTCTGAGGAGGGTAATGCAGGATGTGAGGGAAGGAAAGAAGGATGGGTGTTGACATCTGGGGGCTGATGGGGTGCTCCTTTTCCACAGTGGGCATATTATTTAGTGCTTCTCTTATGGTTAAACATCTAGTTAGGTAAAGGCTCCGGGCTATAAACTCTGTTAGCTTACATCAGCCAGTTCTCGCTTCAAATTTACCAGCCCTGTCCGCTTACAAGTCTGTTTCACTTCCCTTTCAGGTTCTGTAGCAAGAAGGACTACTTAACTAGTTAAAGCCCTTCTGTGGGTATTTGCTACTTTTCAGGAGACCAGAGGGTAGCCCACGCTATTAAGTCAGCAAATAGATGCAGGAGCCAATGTGAGGAAATGTTTTAAGTGCAACTTACTTTTACCACCAATGTCCTCTCCCAGAATCCTCCCAGTCACCAGCGTGACTATCAAAGCCAGGGAGTTACAGAGCGGTACTGCCAGGGACAGATCTGAAACGGAACCGTTTTAACACAAACGGTTTAAAATGGATAATCTTGTAGAAATTGTAAGGCACTTGTTTTATTGGTGATTATTTCAAGGCAGCTGCTTGACCTTTAGCTGAGTCACTAGAGTAATCAATAGCACTGATCCTCCCAAAATCCCAATCAACCCGCTCCATGAAAGCAAGGAGAACTAACCTGCGGATGCTAAGGTGAGGTAGAAGAGGAGAGATCCGCCCTGGTTGAGCAGAAACGGCACCACGTACTGTGGGAAGAACACAGGCCTGTCAGCTGTTGCACACAAACCCACCGTGCACCCGCAGTGAGCAGGCAGCGAAGGAACCCAGACCCGCTCGCCCGGCGCTGTGCCTGGCAGCAGAACCGTGGCACGGTGGTGATTCCACTGCCAGTCACAAGCTGCTCAACATCTTAGTTCCCCAGCCTGCAGAAGGCACGCTGAGCTCATTTCATGCAAAATACGAGGGTTAACAACCTGCTGCCTACAAAAGCGGTCTCAATTTGGCATGGGAAGAGCAGTGCTACAGGTAAGTACATGAAGTATTACTGAGAAGAAAGAATTCTGACGATAGCTGGAGTATTTAACAGTTTAAGTAACAAGTCCAGAAGTAAACAGGAACGATCCCAAAGTCAGTTTGACACCCTGCTACCTCCCTGGCCCAGGAGCCCGGGCAAGGTCGCACCTTGTAGTTGAGGCCCAGGAAGCGGATCTCGGCCAACAGCTGCTGCAGGCGGCCCCGGCCCCGCACCTCCTCCAGCCCCGCCGCGCCTGTCCGCAGGAACGGCCCGGTGCTGCCCCACAGCACGGCCACCAGCACCAGCGCCGCTGCCTCTCCTGCGGCGACAGCGGCGTGATGGCTCCGTGCGCTGCCATCACCATCCTCATGGGTCAGCCCATCTTCATGTCCCCACCATCCCCCATCAGGGCCAGCCTCCACCAGCCCAGCTCACTGCTGTTTCCCATCGTGAAGGGCCCCACCCTGGGCCTGCTGATGCATTCCTCTGGGGGGGGTGGTGGGGGGGAACCCTGCAGGCAGCCCAGGCTGCTGCCGCATCCCCCTCAGGGAAAGCCCCGGCTTGTGGCCACGCTCCCTCGGGGAAAAGCCCTGCAGCCAGCTGAACCCACGGCCACATTCCACCCCACGGCAGGCCCGGCCTGTAGCCACGGTCTCCCTTCAGGGAAGGCCCCACAGGGCTCCAGGCCATGGCCCCCTTCCCCCTCTCCGGGAAGGCCCAACCTGCCGCCACCCCCCGCTCAAGGAAGACCCAACCGGTGGCTGTTTCCCTTCCCGAGGTATTTGTTTTTGTTTTGTTTTGTTTTGTTTTTAAAAAAAGCCCCGTTCCCCGCTTAAAGCAAATCCTGAGGCCTCCCAATCCCGGAAGCTCACCCACGGGCGCCATAGCGACGGTGACGTCTTTCCGTCCCGCCCACCCTCTGACCCGGAAGCGATCGCGCCGCTCTCTCGCCTCACTGTTGCCGCCATGGTGAGAGTGAGGCCGGGGATGGGGATGGGGACGGGTCGGGGGTGGTCACCGGTGATCGGGCCGTGCAGGGCCCCCGGGCCGGGGCTGCCGGGCCTCGGGGGGGGGGGGGGTGGGGGGCGGCCGCCCCCCACCCCCCCCCCCCCCCCCCGAGGCCCGGCAGCCCCGGCCCGGGGGCTGAGACCGCGCCTGGCCTGTGACATGAAATGGCGTCTCCCCCCTCGCAGAAGCCGATCCTGCTGCAGGGCCATGAGCGCTCCATCACGCAGATCAAGTACAACCGGGAGGGAGACCTGCTCTTCACCGTGGCCAAGGATCCCGTGAGTGCGACGGGCCCTGCCCGTTCCCCCAGCCTCCCACCGCGGTAATGGGCCGGTTGTTCGTCAGTCCCGTTAATTAATCCGTTTGGTAAGACGGGGGGTTTGGTTGTTTCTTCTCCCAGATTGTCAACGTTTGGTATTCAGTGAATGGAGAGAGGCTCGGCACCTACAACGGCCACACAGGAGCCGTCTGGTGCGTGGATGCAGACTGTATCCTTTGATGGCCGAATCCAGTTTGTCCCGTATTTTTCTTTCCCGTGATCCACTCATTCCTCCCAACTGCTGCACTGTTTCCTCTTGAAGAGGAGCATGGGAGTGTCACAGTGCATTTAACCCTTCTGCTATCTTTCCCTTACTCCGTCTTTTGGGTATTTTTCTTCCCGGGCTGTTGTTTGGAATAACCTGTGCAGCATTGCCCTGTATGCTCTCGTTGGCTTTTGCCGTGGTGGCCCTGGGAGCTCAGGGAAGGTGCCCGAGTCTTTTGTCTCCAATGTGGGCAGCAGGTAGAGGAGTCAAAAATGTACAAAAGTTGTGTTAATGCAAGAGCTGGAGCCTTTTTCTTTAACATTTCAAAAGGAAAGTTGTGGATTTTGTAATGGGAACGCTTGGATTCCGTGTCTGTCCGTGCTGGGGTGTGGTTGGTCCTGGAGTCTCTGTGTAATGCAGCTTTTTGGTCCCGTGTATAAATATTCTCTGGGTGTCTGGCGAGTAGCTTTTTGGGGCCGACCATATGCTGATATTCCCTAACTGGTGACCCAGGGGACACACGACATGTGCTCACCGGCTCTGCGGATAACAGCTGTCGGCTCTGGGACTGTGAAACGGGTAAGACTCCCCCCACGTAGCTGTGTTTGGCTCACAGCTCTGTCCCGCCGTGAAGCCTGCTAAGCTCGGAGGACGTGGTGGCAGCATAAGACGTGCTGGTTCACCCCCTGAAAGAGCTCTGAGCGCCACCTCAGCCTGCTGGAGGGGAGGGTTGGTGTATGTGCCTGGTTTCTGGTGAATATTGAGTGAATTTACTCACTTTACCGCCCGAGCAGTCAAAGTGCCTGCGGGTCACCCAACCTGCTTGTCAGCTGCGCCCGATGCTCTCATCCTCGCTCTGACCCTGCCGTTCAGCTGGTCTTTGTCACTCCCTTTGCCATGAAATACCCGGCGAAGTGACTGTTTCTGCTCTGCCTTCAGGAAAGCAGCTCGCTCTGGTGAAGACCAGCTCGGCGGTGAGGACGTGTGGCTTCGACTTTGGAGGAAACATCATCATGTTTTCCACAGACAAGCAGATGGGCTATCAGTGTTTCGTGAGCTTCTTCGACCTCCGGGATCCCAGCCAGATTGGTGAGGAATCCAGGCCAGTGCCTGCACCAGGGAATAAGGGGAAGCGTTGATCACCGGAGCCGGTGCCACTGTGTCTGTCTGTCTCCTTCCTTCCTTCCTGCAGAGAACAACGAGCCTTACATGAAAATCCCCTGCAGTGACTCTAAAATCACCAGCGCGGTGTGGGGCCCTCTGGGAGAGTTCATCATCGCAGGCCATGAGAGTGGGGAGCTGAACCAGTTCAGCGCCAAGGTCAGTCTGATAAGGAGCAGCATCTCCCTGGGACAGCAGTGCCCGGGGGAGGATATCACAGCATTCCTGGTGTGATCGTGGGACAAAATACGGGCTTTTTGGTTCAAACCAGCAGCCTCCCGGCAGGGTAGTTAAAATATGTGGCTCTCTCGAGCAAGGCTGATGTACCAACATCTGCCCCACTGCTGATAGCGGCGTCTCCTAAATTGTTGTTCGCGGAGGAGTCGCGTGTACGCTCGCTTCGCCTGCCAGCACGCTGCAACTGCTTCCTTCACCCTCCAGTCAGGGGAGCAGCTTTCAAACATCAAGGAGCACACCAAGCAAATCAACGATATTCAGACCTCCAGGGACATGACCATGTTCATCACGGCCTCCAAGGACAACACAGCCAAGGTGAGGCCTCCCGTCCGAAACGCAGTGGGCTGTTGATGTTTGCTTGCAGGACCTCTGCTCAGAGCCGTGGCTGTCACGGGGCTTTGCTCCTTCAGGATTTGACTAGGTGGAAAGTCAAAGCTTAGGGGGAAGGTTCAGTGAGAAAGGGGAGGTGCCACCACGTTATGTTAACGGCCAGGCACTGAAAACAACATCGCCAAAATATATCTGCAGTTTGCTGCCTCCAGAAGGTGCTAGAGGTGAGATTTACCTTAGGGCAGTATTTTGGGATTCTGGGGAAATGTTTGTGGGGTTTGGGTTCCCGTGAGTGACTGTAGAGCTAACGTCTGCCCGGGTGAGGCCTAGCAGCCAGGCTTGTGTCATTTAATTGGGCTGCCAGCCCCCTTGCAGAAGAACTCTCTCCCTTTTGCCTCCTAGCTGTTTGACTGCACGACACTCGAGCATTTGAAGACGTTCCGGACGGAGCGACCGGTGAACTCTGCTGCGCTCTCCCCCATTTTTGATCACGTAAGAACGAGCCCGCTCATCGGAACCGTCTCGCTGTGACTCCTGCGTCATTCCTGGGAGCTGAAAGGCGGAGTGTCACCAGTCCAGCTAAAAAACAGGACTGGGGGATGGGTCTGGGGAACTTTACTGTGCTCTAGGGCAAGCAACAAGGCTTTGTGTCCTCTGATCTTCAAACGAGTGTGGCTGGGAGGTGGGAACTCCTCTGGGGCTGGTGTCAGGCCTGCTCGTGAGTTGGTGGGGTCTGCTGGGTTAGCAGGAGCCTTCCCCGAGGCTCGGCTCTTTCCTGGCTGCTGCTGAGCGTGGGGCGTGAGCAGCACCGACGTGTTGTGGCTTCTTTCCTTTGCAGGTCGTGCTTGGTGGTGGGCAAGAGGCCATGGATGTGACCACGACCTCCACCAGGATTGGCAAATTTGAGGCCAGGTCGGTGCTTTTCCTCTGGCAAGGCTGAGTCCTCACCTGGAGTCCTCATGACAGCCCAGGGGTGTTGCTCCCAGAGCATCTTGCTCCTGGCAGTGTCGGAGGAGCCGTTAAACTTCATCCCTTTTGTGAGGAAACCCTGATTGTGTCCCTAACCAGGCTCCTGACTCCTGGTGATCATTTAAAATCTTCTTCCTTCTCCCAGGTTCTTCCACTTGGCTTTTGAAGAAGAGTTTGGCAGAGTGAAGGGTCACTTCGGTCCAATAAATAGCGTTGCTTTTCACCCCGATGGGAAGAGGTGAGGATCTCTGTGGGCCTGGCGGCGTGCCCCGCTCAAGCCAAGCCCTCCTTTTGGTTGGGGTGTGGCTGGGCTCACAGGAGCTCTGCAGTGGGAGTGGGGCCAGCACCTTCCTTAATTCTCCCATTCCAGCCCTGCTGCCTCCCCCCCAGGCTGGCCGGGGGGTTCGCTCATGCCCCGTTGCACATTTTGGCTGCGTCACTGACCTATTTTTGCCTCGTGATTCCTTTATTAGTTTCTGGAGGGGGTTGTGAGAACAGACCTCACGGCTCTTTGGTGTAAACCTAGAGGCAGTGAGCTCCTGACGGCACCGGTGACCTGATCTTGTCTTTCCTCCCGTACAGTTACAGCAGCGGGGGTGAGGATGGCTACGTTCGCATCCATTACTTCGATCCCCAGTACTTCGAGTTTGAATTTGAAGCTTAAGGGAGGATTTGCTCCTCGCGCTCCTCTCGTGCTCCTCTCTCTCGCTCGCTCTCCTCTCTGCTCTCTCTCCTCTCGCTCCCCTCTCCTCCGTTGCCCACTCCATCGGCTCCTGCGCAGAGCTGTCTAAGCCCTGCGGTTGCTCTGCTCCGCGGGGGGCGGCGGGAAGCAGCAAACTCGGGGGCTGGGTGAAGGTGGCGAACGAGAAACCTGACCAGTGGCTCAAAAGGGCAGGACAGGCTTCCACGGGAGGTAGAGCGAAGGCGAGGGAGGGCGGTGGGTCGCCTGCCTGCCTGCCCCTGGGAATGCTGCCTTCCTGCTGGGCGTATTTATACATCAGGGGAGGGAAAAAAAAAAATAAACAGGAAATAAATAGAAATCTTTTATAAACACAAGGAAAAGCACCTCTGGGGGGATTTTTTTTTCGGTCTGGGACAAAACTAGCCGGAGCGCTTTGCTTTCCCGGCGATGCTGGCGGTGCCAGTGCTCCCCACCCACGGCAGACAGCAGTGCTGTTGCTCCTGGGGCCTCTGTCCACCCCAGGCCCAGGTTAACTCTTTCCCGGGGAGGAGCTGCAGCTCTGGTTCAGGTCCGGCCCTGAAGTGTGAACAGGCTGGAAGGGCGGCAGCCAGTCATTGTTTTCCAGATGACACACACGCGCCCAGTTCTGGCGCTTTGTTTATTTGCTGGGCTGACCCTGAGCCAACTTTCCTCATGGAACTGTTATTTCCTGCCCTAGTACGCTGGTGTGGCAGATCCTCCTCCTTCCAGCCCTCTCGCCCCGGGTCTCTCTTGTCTGCAAGGGATGGGTGTTGGATCTCCTTCCTCAAAACTGGGTTCAAGGGCAGATTTCCCAAGCTGGCTCCCAGCTCGGAGCGACTTGACGCAACGCTGCAGCCAGCGTGCCCTTTGTGGCGAGGGCGTTGTGGGTTTAGTGTGTTAGTTTTTGCTGTGCTGGCCGTGGGGCAGGGGCTGGAAGCCCGGTATGCCGTGGAGGGAGCGTCCGGAGGCCGATGCTGCTGGGCACACGCACCTCCCACTGCCTCCTGCCCCGCTGGTGGTCCAGGTACGAGGGAACGGGGCTGCTCCTGCCCCTACATAAGAGCAGAAAAGCAGGTGTAGGCCGCGAGAGAGAGCGCTTTACTGAAACGAGCTCAGTCTGCGCAGCCCAGAGGCTGCGAAAGGGTGTCTGGGTGTCCATCCCCCCACCCCCCGAGCTGTCCTCCGCGGGGCCTGTGTCCTGCACAGCGCTTCCCACGGAAAGCTGCAGCGTCACCGTGGCCCGGCAGCCCACGGGGACCGAATTGCCCACGCTGCCCTTCATCTTTCATTCTCCGTCCGGGCTGTGGGGTCGGAGAGGGACCGGCTCAGCCTGTTCCCTGCGCTGTCCTTGACAGGAGGGTCGTTGCCCTCTACTAACCGCTGGATCTCTGCCCAGGCCTCATCCAGGTACTGGGATGAATGGATCCATCGGAAGAATAAGCCTAGAAGAGAAGAGGCCGTGCGTTATTTAAGCTGTGCCATAGCCCTGTCGAGAGAGGGAAAAGCGGAGCAGCTTTCCCTCACCCCGTCCAGCTCGGAGCTGAAGATGGGTTTTGGGAGTGCTGTCCCCAGCTTACCCTGCCAGAGCTGGATGCTCTGGGGCTCAACGGAGGGCCAGATGACCAGGGTGTTGTGCGAGTAGAGAGGGTTCAGGTACTTCTTTTTCTCCCCAGGCTGGTTCAGCCAGGGCCAGAGGGAGTGCGTGCTCTCCTTCACTTTACACAGGCACCTACGGGAGAGTTGAGACGCGTTTCAGTCCCTGCCGGGGGTCCTGGGGCCAAGATTGACCCAAGCTGTGACCGGGAGGGCTTCACCGCCTTATCTGGCAGCATGAAGGCAGGGTCTGCCCCAAGGGCATGGTGGTGACCACGGCATGTAAGGGACAGGGCTGTCCCCCCCCTCCCACCCCACTCGCCTCTCTTTCTCGTTGTTGCAGAGGAAGGTGCCGTAGGCAGAGGCGTAGGCGTTGTCGAAGAGGGTGAGGAGGAGGCGCTCGCTGAACTCCAGGGAGAAGGGGAACTGGCGGCTCAGCTGCCACACGCAGTCGAGGAAGAGGAGGAAAAGCGGCGCCTCCTGTTTCAGCCGGGCGTGGGAGTAGGCAGAGCGGGCACAGCGGAGGTGGAAGGGATGGCCGGCCTGCGGGACCCCCGAGGGGGAATCATGGAGGTGAAGGGGAGTTGGGGGTGCCCAGCTGGCCTGGGATCCCTAGTCCCCTTGGGACTGCCGGGCTCACCTGGATCCACTCCCGCTCCAGCAGCCCCTGGAAGCCGGCCAGCGTGCGGCAGGATGGATCCAGGATCACCTGGGCCAGCGCTGTCACCAGCAGCGTCGTGTCCGTCCCCTCCGCCCCGTGCACCAGCACGCTGGCCTCCTCCCTGCGGGCAAGCGTGGGCCATCGGGGCGATGCCGGCTGTGCCAGCGAGCCTGGGATGATCCCCGAGGTTTGTGCCACACCGAGAGCTTTGAAAGGGGGAAAGCAGGGGCCGCGGGGCAGCCCCCCCCTCACCTGTCCATGCACTGGGCGGCCAGGCAGGCTGTGCTCAGGGCTGCCTTGACGTGGCTCAGCCAGCGGCAGCTCTCCAGCCGGTTCAGCCACCGGTCCATGTTGATGGAGGTGTCGTTGCAGGCTTCCACCAGCTTAATAAAGCTTTCCTGCAGCGGGCGGCCTCTGGGAGGGGAAGAAGGTGGTGTCAGGGGCTTGGTGGGTCTTTGGCGGGGGCTGGAGTCCCCATGATGTTGGCAGAGCAGTGTGATCACCCATGTCATGAGAGCACCAGGCCTCAGCACAACCCCTCACCTCTCCAGGGGCCGGTGCAGCCTCCTCCACTGCGGGTAGGAGGACTTGGGCTCCGTGCCCCCACCAGTCATCCGGGCCTGCTTCGCCGCCTGGGCCGACCGCGTGTCGATGATAAAGCCCCGTTCCCCCTCATCCAGCACCGTGCCCAGCAGCATCTCGTCCTCACGGCAGCGCTTTCGGTTGGGGCCCGTCAGCGGCTGGCCGCCGCGGAGCATCACCTGGGGGGTGAGGGATGATGGGCAGCGAGAGCCGGGGGACAGTGGGGGAACCCTACAGGATGAGGGCGGGGGCTTCAAGACACCTTCACCCAAGGGGTGGCAGTGGTGGGAGAGGGGACGAGGGGCAGGATGGGGAGATGGACTCACGGTGCCGTTCTTGGAGTGGTAATAGCTGAGGACGGGGAATCGCCCGCCCTGCCGAAAACGGGCAGCCTTCTGCAAGGCGTCATCATCCACCGCCGCCGGCACGATGACGGTGGGAGGGTACGTGGGGCAGGTGGTGAAATCCTGGTTCACGTTGCTCAGCCGCCACTGGCTTGTCTGGGGGGAGACACGGGGTGGGGGGGCTGCCTCGGGTGCTTCCCTGGCAGCGTGAGCCCCAGTGGGCAGCCCGGCATGGGTGGGGGCGAGACACTTCACCACCCCCCCAGCCCAGCTGGGTCTCTCCCTTCCAGGCTCACCTGGGAGGCAATCTGTTGGAAGTACTGCTCGAGAGGGAAAAGGTGCCATCCTTCCTCGAGCTTCAGGCTCTGGGGTCTGTAGAAGAACGGGTACATCATCATCACGGAGTCCACCGAGGAGAGGGCCTGGAGCGGGAGCAAAGGTGGAGCTGGTCACGGGTGCACGGTGCGGACCAGAGCACGGAGGTGGCTGGGAAAGTCCCCGCTGTGTCCCCAGGGCTCTGCAAACCCCATCCCTCTCCCCCGCTCCTGGCTGTGTCCCAGCAAGGGCTGGGTAAGCAGGTGCTAGCACCACCAGCCCCATGGGCACCTTGTGCCAAAACCAACCGGGAGCTGAGTATTTACCCACGTTAATGACAGACCAAGAGCAAACACTGCAGGCGGCCACTTTCTCCTGCCAACCCTTTGCACCCCGGCGCGGCTCGGGCCGGGCTCTCTGGCCGCCCTGGAGCTCACCTCGATGGAGCTGGCGATGTTGAGACACTCCTCCATACCCGGGATCTCCAGCTGCAGCACCTTCAGGTCTTTGCACCGGAGTGTGATGGTGCCGGAGGAGCCGGCGAGCCTGGGGGAGGTAGGAGGAGGGTCAGGGCTGGCTGGAGGTCCGTGCACGCAGACAGACATGCAGACACGCCACAGTGCCGAGCTGCCCTCTTCCCCCAGGAGAGCCGAGCAGGGTGAAGCAGGAAGGCTGTGCCGGTGTGGGTGCCAAATCGCTGGCTCTCAGCTGACACCAGTGGCACGCCTGTCTGAAGCTGGGATTTCCACCATCTCCCTGCCCTGGCCAGGGCCCGGTGGGCACCGCAGTGGTTAGCACAAAGCCAGGTGCTGCCGGGTGGTTTAGCAGAGCCAATAGATTGTTAAAAGCCAAACCTGGTGTCTTGGGGGGAGCCGTTAGTCCGAGGGGGCTGGTACCAGCCTAAATTCTGCACTCTAAGGTACAGAGGAGAAGAGGAGGTCAATGCCCGGTGCCATGAGCATCGCCCAGCGTGGGCCATGGGGAAGAGGAGGGCCGAGGCTCAGCGGGCAGCACTGTGGGGGCGGCCGTGCTTTGCCACGGGCACTGAGAGAGCAACGGGGAATCTCCTCCAGCTAAGGCAGGGGTGACACTGCTAGAAGGGAGCGTGGGGCTGGCCGTGGGGATAGACCCACCTCTTCTCCACGGCGTCCACGTTGCGGATGAGCAGCCAGAGCTCCACGGTGCCAGGCTGGCCATCCCCACCGGGGCAGGAGGAGAGGAGCAGGTGATGGCTGGTGATGCACAGGGTACCCTTCACCGCCGGCAACCCCGTGCACGACAGCAGCACGTTCTCCACCGTCGCTGTCTTGATCAGCTCAGAAAACTCCATGGCGGTGCCGGCAGCCAGAGAGCCCTGCCGCGGGGCTGGAGGGAGAAAGGGGAAATCCTGCAGCGGCACGGCCCAGCCTGGAAACCCTCTCTTCCCTCTGCGTCACGCTGGGCCCTATAGCCTCACCCCCGCCTCTTCGTGTTTACGTTGTCACCTATAGCATATGGAGCTTCCTCGCTGCAAAATGCAGGGGAGCGTGACGTTTCCCTCCCCCCCCCCCCAATGCTGTCATTGCAAATGGGGAAACTGAGGCACGGGGCAGAGGGGGCTGAGCTGGCTCCAGGCTCCCTGGCAGTGCCCAGACCCTAAGCCGGGTACCCCACACCCAGTGTCTGCTGTGCTGCAGGGGTGGGGCGATTTTGGGTGGTTGGTAAAAATGCAACTGCTGCCTTGCAGGGAGCAGCTCTGGGTCCTTTCCTGCCTGCGGTGGGGCCTGTCGCGCTGGGGCTGTGGGGTGCTGCGTCAACCACTGCCAGACCCCCGGCACCAGCCTGACCCCGGCTCCCCACGGGCTCTGCCTGCACCCACAGCCACCCCTGGGCCTGGGGATGGAGCAGAAGCTGCTGCCAAGTGCTCTGGGTGAGGAAGAGGAGGGTGAGCAGCTGGCAGCACCGCCTGCCCCCCGCCACCCCTGTGCTTACCTGCTCGGGCTCGGTGGCAGGTGGGGACCTCGGGGTGTAAGCGGGGGACCCTGGGGTGCAAGCAGGGATTTCGGGGTGTGAGCAAGGGACGGTGGGGTGCAAGCAGAGGACCTCAGGGTGCAAACAGGGGACTGCTGGGTATAAGCAGGGGACCTCAGCGTGCAGGCGGGGGGTCTTGGGGTGCAAGCAGGGGTCCTTGGGGCACAAGCAAGGATCTCAGGGTGCAAGCGGGAGACTGTGGGGTGCACCGGGGACCCTGGGGTGCAAGCAGGGAAGCGCGGGGCACAAGCAGGGGACTCCAGCGTGCAAGCGAGGACCCCGCGGGACGCAAGCAGGGACCTTGGGGTGCAAGCAGGGGTGCTCAGGGCGCAAGCAGGCAGGCGGGCGATGCCCCGCACAGCCCTGCCATACCGGCGGGTTCGGCGGCTCAGCGCAAAGCTCCGCGCCCGGCGGATGTCGGGTTTAAGGTGGCCCAGCCCCGGGCCGGGGAGGGGGGGGCAGCGGCCGGATCCTGACCCGGTTCCACCTTAACGGCCCGGCCGGGATGCGGGACCCCGGCTGTCCCCCCCCCGGCTCCTCGTCCCGTGCTCCCCCCCCCCCCCCCCCGCAGCCCCCGCTGGTTTCTTTTTCCTTCCTTGGGCTTTTTTTTTTTTTGCCCCCCCCCCCCCCCCCGCCTCGGCCCCGGCCGGGTGCGGGAGGGCGGCGGCACCCGGGGATAAATCATCTTTGCCAGTATGTCCCGGTGAAGCTTCCTCCCGGGGAACAGGGAGTCTCCTCCCAGCTGGAGACAACAATGCTAAAAAAGAAAAGAAAAAGGAAAAAAAAAAAAAACAACCAACCAACAAAACCAACCCAAACCCGCCACCGAACAAAACAAAAAAACTCCCCTCTGCTCTGGATAAGGAAAGTTCCTGCCTGTTATAATTGTCCCCGATGTCCCCAACCTTTATTGTTCTGGGGGGGTGAATAAATAGCCGGGACTCGGGTGCAGCTGGGGGGAGTGAGTGGGTGTTTGTGGTCAGGGTGCTCCTTGCCCTGGGGGTGCTCCGGCTTCGTTTGCACGGGGGCTTTGAAATCACCCAAGTGTTTTGGGTTTTTTTTGGGGGGGTGTGGGGGTGTGTCTGGTGGGTGCCACCATGCCCTTTGGCCAGCTGAAGTTCAAGGAGCTGGGCGAGGAGGAGCCCAGCTGGGAGGAGGAGAGCCTGGACAGTGTGAAGGCGCTGACGGCCAAGCTGAAGCTGCAGACGAGGAGACCTTCCTACCTGGAATGGGAAGCTCGGGTGCGGGGGCAGCCCTGGCGCAGTCGGACCCCCGGGGGGGCTCGGGGAGCAGAGCAGGGCCCCGAGGATGAGTGGGATGGTGGCATCTGCGGCTTCGCCACCATGGAGGTGGCTCTGGAGTGGCTCAGGACGGAGCTGGTGAGTAGCTGCCGATGGGACAGGAGGGGTACGAGGGGTGGGCAAGGGCTGAGCCCCAAGGCAGGATCGGGACCACAGGGCTTCCCCGTGCACCTGCAGCCCGAGCTCACGCAGCAGCGATGGGATGTGCTGGGACCAGGGTGCTCCAGCCACAGCACTCCAGCACAGTGCTTTGCTCCTTTGCCCAGTGTGGCTGGCACACGTGGATTTTTGACGGGTGCATGTGGCTCTGCGGTGCCGTGGCTCTGCTCGTGTACCCCGCACGGCGTGGGGGTCACAGCTCTGTCAGGGTCTGTGCTTTTCACCCCCCCTCCTGTCTGCTCTGCTGGTGGCACGGCTGTGGCATGGCTGCGGTGGACTTCATTGGTGTAGGACAACCATAGAGGCTTTCCTGGGGTGCCGCAGGCAGCAACAGCCACGTGGCTACTAACCCACAGGCACCTGAGCTGACCTGGGCTGTGACCCCCTGGCACAGACCCTGTGCTGACCCCGGGACTGTGTGCGTGGGCTCTGTGCTCATCACAGAGCCACACACTGGTGGGGGTTGGAAGGGACCTCTGGAGATCATCCAGTCCACTCCACCCCCACCCCCCTGCTAAAGCAGGTTCACCCAGAGCAGGTCACACAGGGCTGCATCCAGGTGGGTTTTGAATATCTCCAGGGAAGACTCCACAACCCCTCTGGGCAGCCTGTTCCAGTGCTCTGTCACCCTTAATGTAAAGAAGTTTTTCCTCATGTTGAGGCGGAACTTCCTGTGCTCCAGTTTGTGCCCGTTGCCCCTTGCCCGGTCACTGGGCACCACTGAAAAGAGCCTGGCCCCATCCTCTTGATACCCACCCTTGAGATATTTGTAAGTGTTGATGAGGTCCCCTCTCAGTCTTTCTCCTCCAGGCTAAAGAGCCTCAGGTCTCTCAGCCTTTCCTCATAGGAGAGATGCTCCAGTCCCATCACCATCTTAGTAGCTCTCTGCTGGACTCTCTCCAGCAGTTCCCTGTCCCTCTTGAACTGGGGGTCCCGGAACTGGACACAGTACTCCAGATGTGGCCTCACCAGGCCAGAGTAGAGGGGGAGAATAAGCTCCCTTGATCTGCTGGCCACGCTGTTCTTAATGCACTCGTGATTCCAGGGCCGTGTGTGCACATGGTCCCCAGTGGGCTTGTGCCCAGCCCTGCTGTCCCAGTATCCCCACTGCCCAGGCAGCTGACCCGGTGGCCGGTCCTGCTCCAGCCCTGACACCCGTCTCCCCACGCAGCGGGAGATGCAGGCTGCGGACCAGCGCCTGGCGCAGCAGCTGATGCGCCTGCGGGCGCAGCTGCACCGGCTGAAGGTGGAGCAGGCCTGCCACCAGCACAAGGAGATGCTGGACGACGCTACCTTCGGCCTCGAGGGCTGCGAGGAAGACTCAGACCTGCTCTGCAACATCCCGCCCAAGGCCGCCTTCCTGCTGTCCACGCCGCTCAAGCACATCGGCGTCACCCGCATGAACATCAACTCCCGACGGTTCTCCCTCTGCTGAGTGCGGTGGGACTCCGTGAAGTGCTCAGCACCCATGAGCCTGGACAGGAGCCTCGCAGGCACCCATGGGTGCATCTGGACCTGGTAGGGCTCAGGGATCCCTCCCTAAATGCCTCGGGGACTGCAGAGACGCTGCTGGGGCTGAGCTCCCTCTGGGCAGGCAGAGCTGAGCTGCGGTGCTGCCAGCGCTGCCGCAGGGGCAATGCCATGCCACAATGGCGTGGGAAATGCCACCATCCCCATTGGGCACGGGGTTTTGGGGCACCCAGTGCCCTGTCCCTAAGGATGGTGGGGTCAACCATAGTGGAAAGTGTGGGGAGCAGCCCTGCGAGGAGGAATAAAAGGAGGTGAAGGCGAGAGCTGATGTTTTTTCCTTCTTTTTTACATGCACCCAGGCATCTGCCTGTGCCTGCAGATGTGGCTCCCAGCTCTTCGCTGTGGGGGACTTGGGGGTGACAGTAGGGACCACACTGCCATCTCCATGTCCCTGGCTGCTCCCTGGGGCTCTGGCTCATGGTTTGGGTGGCTTCTCACTGGTTTCTGTGCCGTGCCGGAGAGACGGGTCCTCTGCTTCGGGAACGTCATTGCCAGCCTCTCCCCGGGTGCCCCTGGCAGTGGGTGGGTGCTCGGGCTGCACCGTTGCAGGAAACGCTCGTCACCGAACCGGCTGCGAATGGAGGGGTTGTTTTTGAGGCTTGAGGCTGAGAGGTGCTGGGGGCCGTGGCTCAGGTTTTGGCAGCCCCCATGCTGCCATCCTGCCTGGTCTCTGACCCCCTGCAGCACTGCGCCGGGAGCAGGAGGGATCCTGGGGATAGTGCCAGCTGGGGCTGGCCACTCTGCCATCATCAGTGCTTTTTGGCTTTTTCCCTTCCGCTATTAAAACCTTTGCAAAACAAGTTGTCGCTTGAGGACGTGGCTTTCAGAGGATGCTTTTTACAAGTAGGGCCGGGGAAGCTGTGGGATGACTCAGAGATAATTTCAGGGGCTGCTTCTCCTTCCCTGGGTAGCAGCAGGACATGGGAAGAACCCCGTGTGCACCCCAAGGCTGTGTCACACCCCAGGGCCTGGCAGTGCTCCCCACCACCCTTTGCTTGGGGCACCTGTGGCGTTGGTGAGCACGATGGGAATGGAGCTGCACGGCTGCCCCTGGGAAATGTCCCTGCCAGGGTGGATGCTGTGTCTGGTGCTGCCACCGCAGTGCCCCCCCCAGCTACTGCAGCCCCCCCAGTGCAGCTGGGCTTCCTGCCTGTGCCTCCGCAGGGCAGCCAGCAGGTACCTGCGGCTTCGTGTTTGATCGCAGAAGCCAAGACAATAGTGTTGTGGTTGCTCTGCTCTGCGCTGTCTCCAAAAAACACAGGGCTGGCAGCCTGGCTGGGGTATTACGCGTCCCCTTGGCTTCAGCCCTTGTCACCACGGCTCTTGGGGTGGCATCTTCAGGGGGTCACCTGGTGGTGATGGCCAAAGTGGAGGCTGTGGGGTGCAGGATGAGTCCCGCAACGTGAGCAGGGTCCGACGGGGTCAGGGGCAGCTGGTGCTTAGCACCAGCAGCCTGCCTGCTCCGTGCACTGGAGAGGGGACAGCACAGGGGACTGGGGGGCTCAGCTAGCTGGGACTGCCCAGGCAGCGGGTGACAATCCCCTGCCCATCGCTGGCCCCTCGCAGCACATCTCCCAGTCCATGGGACCCCGCTCCCTCGCTGACTGAGGGGCTCAGCATCCCGTTGCCCACCTCGTCCCTGGGCACTGGTGGCCGGGGGCACCCAGGGCAGGGACCCTCGGTGCCGGGGATGGCAGGAAGCCATCGGGGTTTGTCACTAGCTCTTGCGGTTGTGTGCGAGCTGTGAGCCAGCTTCTCTAGAGTTTGCTCATGAGGCAGGAAACCAGGGCAGGCAGTGAGCAAGAGCGAGCGGCGGGGAGCGCGCGCCCGCGTGCGGGGGGCTCGCCTCTGCTCCCCAAAGGGTCGCCGCGCTCCTGCCGGGGGATGGAGAGGACGTGAGCGGGGACGGTGCCTTCGCTCTTGCTGCCGGGCCATGGGAGTCTGAGCGCGGCTGGTCCTCGCCTCGCTGCCAACAGGTAAAGGCGATCTGGGGGGAGAGAGGGTTTGCACCCTCCAGATGGGAGCTGGGGACCACCCGGGTGCCTGCGGAGGGTGGGGGCGTCCCGTTTCACTCTCCGTGGTTGCCATCCTCGGAAGGATGGAAATGGGGGATTGTGTTCGTTGCTGTTGGGGGATGTGAGCTCCTGTGCCTGGGCGAGGGATGGGGGAGCAGGGTGGTGCTCCCCATTCCTCTGTGGCCTCCCAGTTGGGGTGAAAACCGATGTCCTGATGCCCCCTGCCTGCCTGGGGGGCCTGCCCAGGGTGGGAGCGCTGGGCCCCTCACAGGGCTCTCCGTGACCCCCCATTTCCAGGGCAAAGCAGGACTTTTGTCCCCAAGGCCAGGCTTTCACCTGCCTGGCTGTGGGCGAAAGCAGCTTAGGGACAGGCAGCGGTTTAGTGCCGGTCCATCGAGGTCCACTGCCCAGTTTGGGGGGTTCAGACACTGAGATACGCCTGTTTTCAGTGCTCTCTCAGTGCAAACACCTCCCCGCTGCAATGGCAGCGTTGGGGCTATGGTCCTTCGCATCTCTGTGAGGCTGTGCCAACGCGAGGCTGACCATCCAGCTGGGTCACAGCTGTTTTGGGAACGTCTGGGACACCTCAGTGAGCCTTGAAGAGCATCAGGGACAGGGTCAGCCCAGCCTTCAGCCGTCCTCACGCCCGCCCACACTTGTGAACTAACCAACAGGACCTGGCCAAAGAAGCGTGTGTGGAAGGGCTGGCATGGGGCAGCTCCTCCAGCAAGAGCCGGTGGGTCCAGACACGCCCACGAGCAAAGCTGGGGAGAGGGACATACACGGCCGTGCAAGGACACGCGTGCACACCCATGCACACACTCAGACACCTCCCTGGGGACACGGCAAGGCACGGAGCAGGGGCGCCTACACATCCCTCCCAGGCAGCCTTCACACGAGAAATTCGGTTGCACAGATGCAGTCACAAAACCTGACTTCAAACACCCCGTTCCACCGGCGTGGCCCTCGTGCTGTGCAGGTGAAACGGCTGCTCGGTGGAAATTACGCTGTGGCTTGAGTACATAAGACAAAAAAAGGCACAATAGCAGCACCTTCCTCCCCACCCCGGCTTTGTGCAGGAAGGAAAAAACACCTTCTGGCACTGTTTGCCTTTGGTAAAGGTGTTTGAAGGGCTGCGGGCAGGTCTGGGAGAGCGGGGGCTTCTCCTCCCCAGGGTCAGGGTCGTGCTTGGGGCTGGATACGGGCTTTGCTGCTGCCTGGGCATCGCCGGGGCCTTGCCTGCTCCTCCTGCCTGCATCATGGCACTGCATTGTGGC
This sequence comes from Leptosomus discolor, assembly GCF_034619465.1. NCBI lineage: Eukaryota > Metazoa > Chordata > Aves > Leptosomiformes > Leptosomidae > Leptosomus > Leptosomus discolor. The sequence goes on from NC_141419.1 coordinate 5,567,372, forward strand.
CGAACCCTTTTTTTTTGGGTGCCAAAGCGTGTCCCCAAATAGGCGTCACCCGAAGCTGAAGGCACCAGGGTGGTTTTTAGCATTTGAATCCCCAAAGCAGCGTTGCAGAGTATAGGTGGGGGGGCTTGCTTGTCTGCCCTCTCCTCGCCAAAATCACTCATCATCTGCTCTCGTTGGCCACCGTGGCAGTGAGCACCCCGAGGCAGCACTGTGGGGATGGCTCTTGTGTCCCTGCTGTGGGGGCCAAAACAGCCTTGCTGACCCTGTCCCCGAGGGAGGGGGCTTCTGGTCTGCAAAACCAGACCTGGCAGCGCAGGCTGGGGGGTTCTGGCTGGCACTGGGGGGTTGGTGGCACCCTGGGGACTCTGCACTCTCCCTGGGGACCTCCTGCGAGGCTCTTCCCTGTGTCCCCAGCTGCCCACGGGGGCTCACACTTAGACAAAGCCCCCATGGCCGTGCCCTCCTTGGCAGCACGGAGCGCAGTGGATTTAAGTGTGTGCTTGTGAAAACACAGCGTGCAATGGCTCCCGGGTAGGAAACCAAGGAGAAAATGGTGCCGGCAGTGCCAGCATCAACCAGCAAAGCAGCTCCCGGGGCTCGGCCAGCCCGCCGGGGACCCAGCTCGCTGCAGGGCACGGCGAGGACGGGGACCCTCGCAGCTGCACCGCCCCGCTGCCAGATAAGAGCTCCCGCTCGGCGTTTGCAAAAGCAGCCGCTGATTTTGGGGGCTGGGGGCAGAGACACCTGGGCTGGCTCTCGGCGGCGCAGGGCTCCCAGCCCTGCCATTGGCACCCGGTACCTGCGGAAACCACATCGGGGCCCCCAGAGAGCCCCCAAAGCTGCTGGGCAGAGCCTGGAAAAGAGGGATTTGGGAGCCAGGTCTCGGTGGAGATAAATCCCAGCGGTGTAGGCGTGGGGGATTCTGCAGAAGAGCTTTTTCCAGGGCCGTGGGCTGCCATGACGCACCGCTGGGGCTCCCGGCTCCGTGCCAGGGTGGTTTGCAGAGCCCAAGCGACACTCGTGGCATCGCTGCCAGGCTGCCTCGGTGCCCACGCCACGGTGCCGGGGACGCTGGGGCGCAGTCCTGCACCGGCTTGGCATCAGCACAGCCAGGGCTGATGCTTGAGGTTGCGGGGGTTCTTGATGTTTGAGTGAGATGCTGAGGATGAGGGGGCCCCGAGCGGGGATGGGGGTTTAGAGGACATCCCTGATGCAGGAGAAAGAGGAGCACGGTGCTGGGGCCGAATGCTCAGAGTGGGGGATGCTAATAAGAGAAGGAAATCGGAGGCGATGCAGCGTGGGTGGGGGAGTGCTCGCATCCACCTCTGACCCCAGGAGCTGCTTTTAAGGCCAGGGAGGTGCCTGGTCCAGCCAAACCTCATCAAACACGCCTTGCAGGGCCATGCAAAGACGTATTGATTGCTAATGGGATATTTGTGATGAGACTGTGATTCAGATGGAGATCACGGAGATCAGCCCAAGGGCTGCAGGGTGGGAAGGAGCTGGTGAAGGAGGCAAAGCCAGGCTGTGCTGGTGGGAAAGGGGAGCCTCAGGTTGGGGACTAATTGCCTTCTGTGTTTTTAATTAACAAAGACAGACCAAAATTAGGAGGAAATATGGCTGGTGATAGAGACTCAGGGGATGCTCCCAGTTCAGCTGAGGACCTGCGGAGTGTGTGGGGTGGGCCATGCGATGTGGGCAGCCAGCCAGATGGACGTGGGGATGGGGATGTGCTGGAGCAGGAGGAGAGGCAAGGCTGGGGCCGGGGGTGTGAAGGCTTCCCTCAACACCTCGTTCCCTCCCCCGCTGCAGCCACCATGGGCTGTTGCTGCAGCTCGGACTACGATGACGACTGGATCGAGAACATCGACATTTGTGAGCACTGTAATTACCCCATCGAGCCCAACAGCAAGCGCCAGGTGAGAAGGGGGTGAGCGGACCCCCCCCCATCCCGGTGGCCAAACACCTCCGGAGGTGGCCATGGGATGGCCAAACCCCGGGAAGGCGAGGGCTCACGGGGCTCCTCGTCCCCTGGCAGAGGTTGATCCGCAACATCTCTGATGTGCAAGACCCTCTGGTGTCCTATGAGGCCACGTCTCCACCGTGCTCCCCCCTTCAAGGTAAGGTCCAGCCATGGCAGGGGGTGGCTGTGAACACCCCCCCAGTTGGCCACCGCCACCCTGCCCCTCCGCTTGTCCTCCCAGATAAGTTGGTGGTGGCCCTGTACAACTACGAGCCCAAGCATGATGGCGACCTGGGGCTGCGGAAGGGCGAGAAGCTCCGCATCCTGGAAGAGTGAGTGAGCGCCGGTGGTACCTCAGCACCCGTGCCAGCACAACCCCGCAGCTCCCTGGCCAGCATCCCAGTGCCACCAGCGGGGGTCCGTGTGGGGTCCCAGCAGCTGGGGGGGGGGGGGTGTGTGTCTCACCTTGCTGTGTCCTTGCAGGAGTGGGGAGTGGTGGAAGGCGCAGTCACTTACCACCGGCCAGGAGGGTTTGATCCCCTACAACTTCGTGGCCATGGCAAACAGCCTGGAGCCTGAGCCGTGAGTAGGGGGTTGAGTAGGAGCCATGTCCCAGTGCCGGCGGTGTGGGGGAAGGTGTCAGGAGCATCCCCAGAATTGCTGGTGGGAGAAGGTGGCCTGAGCCACCCCAGCCGTAACCCTGCCCCGTGTGCCCAGGTGGTTCTTCAAAAACATTGTCCGCAAGGATGCAGAGCGGCAGCTCCTGGCGTCAGGCAACACGCACGGCTCCTTCCTCATCCGGGAGAGCGAGACTTCCAAAGGTACTGCCCCATGGGTCCCACCGGCATCTCCAGCCATGGGCGCTGGGAAAGGTGCTGGGAAGCAGGGGAGGAGTGCTGGGGTCCCAAACCCAAACCCATCTCCCAGGGTCCTACTCGCTGTCGGTGAGGGACTTTGACCAGAACCAGGGTGAGACGGTGAAGCACTACAAGATCCGCAACATGGACAACGGGGGGTACTACATCTCCCCCCGCGTCACCTTCAGCAGCCTGCACGAGCTGGTGGAGTATTACACACGTACGTGACGTCCAGGGACTGCTCCTGCCTGCAAGCAGGGGACAGGATGGGGATGGGAATGGGGATGGCATGGGGTGGGATGGGATGGGACGGGACGGGATGGGATGGGACAGGACGGGATGGGAGGAGCAGGACACGCTGCTACCCACACTCCAGCGAAGTCGTTAATTTGCACTGGGCACCCTGTGCCCTCTGCCCGCACTGACGCTGGCTCTGCTTGCCCCTGTGCCGCAGGCAGCTCCGATGGGCTGTGCACCCGCCTCGGCAAGCCCTGCCGGACCCAGAAGCCGCAGAAGCCGTGGTGGCAGGATGAGTGGGAGGTGCCGCGGGAGTCGCTGAAGCTGGTGGAGAAGCTGGGAGCGGGGCAGTTTGGAGAAGTCTGGATGGGTGAGTCAGGGCGAAACTGGGGTGCTTCCTCCCGGATGAGGGCAATGGTGTGGGCAGTGTCAGCCAGGACTGTGGTGGCATCCTCGGCCGGTGTCCCACATGCAGCAGCCAGCAGAGCCAAGCGTGGGACCTTGGCTTTTTACAAGGGCCCTGGAAGGGAGAAAACCAGCAGCTACAGCAGCCCAGGGGCAGCTCTGGTTTACCCAGAGCAGCCCAACCTTCCTCCTCCTCCCATCCCTGGCCGCCCAGACCCCTGCACCGCCGTCCGTGCAGGCACCCGCTGCTGGGATGGGTATGCTGGTGCAGACGTGCAGGCACAGGGGCTGCACCACGTCCTCCTCGTTGAGCTGGGCTCTGCTCACCATGAGAGCAGCTGCTGGGTTTGGCATGGGGCCCGTGAGCACTGTGCATGTCCCCGCATGGGAAATGGCCCTTGTTGTGGCTGTCACTGCGATGCTGGGAGCAGATGGGGGCTCAGAGGCAGCGCGGGGCCTTGAGTGTGTTTCCACCCAGCCACAAAAGCACCTCCTGGTCCCTGGGTGCCGTGGTGGGGAAGGCTCTGGGGCTGCCCTGCTCCCCTCCATCCTGCCCTGGAGCAGGGCCCCTGCCTTTGCTCCCACAGGCTGTCCCACAAAGTCCCTGCTGGGTACCCAGCGGGAGCCAGGCTTCAGCATCACTGTCCGGCTCCCCCAGCCACCCCTCCCCTGTTCACAGCCCAGCAACCAACAGCTTCCTTTCCTTCTGGTGGCTGAAAGCCACACCTAAAAATACCTGCCTGCTGGGTTAAAGTGGGATTACAGATTTTTGCCCAGGCAGCAGCCAGCACAGGGCTGTGATCCTCCCCGAAAGTCCTCTGTCCCGGCTGCAACAGCAGTCCTCCAGGGCGTGAGGGTCCTCTGCCCATCTTCAGCCAACCTTTGCAATCTCCAGCATCTCTCACTTGTGCAGTCTTGGGTGGGGATGCTCTAGATCCACAGAGTAGCCCCCACGCTTGCCTCCTTGGCTACTGCCGTTATGGCTGCCCTTCCCCCGGCTGTGCCTGGTGTTGGGGTCCCTCTCCCCCATCACGCTCTGCCCCATCTCTCCACAGGCTTCTACAACGGCCACACCAAGGTGGCCATCAAAAACCTGAAGCAGGGCAGCATGTCACCCAGCGCCTTCCTGGCAGAGGCCAACCTCATGAAGAACCTGCAGCACCCGCGGCTGGTGCGGCTCTACGCCGTGGTGACGAAGGAGCCCATCTACATCATCACAGAGTACATGGAGAAGGGTGAGGGCACCTGGGTGCTGCCCACCATGGGTGGGGGTGGCTGGGGGCTGTGAAGAGCCGTAGTCCTTTGGCTCTTGGCTGTTCCCGTCCAGCGGTCGGCGCTGGATTATGTGTCTTGAGCTGCTTTTGGCATCCTTTGACTCCTCACGCTCTGCCTTTGCATCGCGGCTGTCCCACCAGCTGGGAGCTTGGGGGTCAGCCCTGGCAGGGGGAAAAGGACCTTGCAAGCAGGGTGGTCTCCTGCCCATCTATCCACTCCTGCCTGCCTTTCCGGGGGGCTGCGAACTGCCCAGCCCCACGTTCAGTGTTGCAGTGGGGGGACGGTGCCCTGGTGACCCCACCGTCACATCGCCCAGCCCCAACTGACGCCAGGGCTGGAGGCAGCGTGCCTGCCTGCCGCTGAGACCTGCTGCCTTCATTGCAGGCAGCCTCGTGGACTTCCTCAAGACCTCGGAAGGAGTCAAGCTCAGCATCACCAAACTGCTGGACATGGCCGCGCAGGTGACGGGGGGACGGAGCTGCGGGGCTGCTGGTGGGGTGGGCTCTGCCAGGGCTGGAGCTGGGGCTGCCCTGCTCGGGCTGGTGGCTACTAATTGCAATTATGTCAAACCGCAGATCGCCGAAGGCATGGCCTTCATCGAGGCCAAGAACTACATCCACCGCGACCTGCGGGCCGCCAACATCCTCGTGTCGGACACCCTGTGCTGCAAAATCGCTGACTTCGGGCTGGCCCGCCTCATCGAGGACAACGAGTACACGGCTCGCGAGGGTGCGTCCCCTCTGCCACCTCGGCCCCACACGTGCCCCCACCGAGCCCCGCTCTTGGGGTGCTCACAGCTCGGGGCTACGGGAGGAGGAATCTCACCACCCACCCCAGCGTCTTTTGGGGGTCCCTGTGGTGCCCCGGGTGCTGCAGGACAGCGTGCAGCCCCAGGGGAGGGAAGCAGTGGGGGTGCAGAGGTCCTTCTCTCCCCTGTCTGTCTACCTGCCCCCCTGCTCCCTGCATGTCCACCCAACCCTGCTTTTGGTGGGGTGACAGCCCTATCTGGTGGCTACCGCAGGAACAGGCATGCTGGCCCGCTGCAGGGGTGCCAGCCCACGCTGGGGGCTTTGTAGCCAGCCAAGCAGCGAGGGGCTGGCTGCCACCAGACCCAGCTTGTCCCCAGGCGCACAGCAGGGACAGAGGCTGACTCAGGGCTGACACATCAGGTTAAACAGAGAGGGACGTTTCCAGCTCAGCCGTCACGTTTTATTTTCTCCCTGCCTGCTGTTTTTCAGGGGCTAAATTCCCCATTAAGTGGACGGCACCGGAGGCTATTAATTACGGAACGTTCACGATCAAGTCCGATGTCTGGTCGTTCGGCATCCTGCTCACGGAGATCGTCACCTATGGCCGGATCCCGTATCCAGGTCAGGATTTCCCAGCAGCTGCACAGCAGAAGGGCTCACACACACACACACACACACACACACACACGCACACACACACACACACACGCAAGCGCACACCCACCCACGAGTGTGTGCATGCACTCCTGCACGCACACACGCTCTGAGCCGCCCCATCTGGCTCCCTTCCCTGCCAGCCCGCGATGGTTTCGACCGCTTCCCCGACACACATGGCCAGCCAGCCACGGCCCAAACGCCACCATGGGGGGGGGGGGGGGTGTCAGAGGCCGTAGGGAGGGGGAAGGAAGCTTTCCCATGGGATTTGCAAATGTAGGGTGCTACTTGCAACACGAGGGTGACCCAAATTCAGTGCCGTGCGCGTTGTCCTCGCAGGGATGACCAACCCCGAGGTGATACAGAACCTGGAGCGCGGTTACCGCATGCCGCAGCCGGACAACTGCCCGCAGGAGCTGTACGAACTGATGATGCAGTGCTGGAAGGAGAGGCCTGAGGAACGTCCCACCTTCGAGTACATGAAGAGCGTGCTGGAGGACTTCTTCACCGCCACCGAGGGCCAGTACCAGCAGCAGCCCTGAGGACCCCAACAGTGGTTGGGACAGCCTTGTGTTGGGGTGCCTGGGGGCGCACCGGGTCCCAACAGACTCCATACACAGCACCCTGGGGCACTGGCGAACGCTGCCTGGACCTCAGCAGTAAAGATTTGAAGCGCTTCAAATCTTTGGAGCAGCAGATTTCAGCTCCCCCTCCTAAGAAAGCGACGGACGGTCAAAGCTGACAAGTGACTCCAAAAAGCCGAGGGGAAGGGCTCTGGTGGAGCCATGTGGGGTCTGGCGGGTGCCCACCGCCCTGTCCCGGTGCTTGCCTGTGTGCAAATCCAGCCGCCAGCCCCACATGGGGCTGCCCAGGGGCCATGCCAGCCCCCTCACCCCGCTCTAGCTGGGCCTCGCCCCCTCCTTCACCCCCTGGGGACAGCAGGCAGCCCCCCCACAAGCGAGGGCCGCCCCAGCCCTTAACCGTGGAGCGCTCTTTCTCCCCCCACGGTGTTTTCACGATTTGTCCCGTAACCGCCACGGCATTTGGGGGAAATAAAGGCCTTTGCACCGGCAGCGGCTGAGGGGAGGCCGGGCCGCCATGGGGTAAGCGGGGTGATGCCCTCAGGGGATGGACCCCCCCCTCACACCAACCCCACCCCGGGGTGCTGCTGGGGGCTCGGGGCCCCTCTCACGTCGACCCCAGCTGTGTGAGACCCCCACGGCCCCGCTCTCGCCGACCCCGGCCGGGACAAGCCGGGGGGGCCGGGGCCTGGGCGGTGGTGGAGGCTTCTAACATGCCCCCCGCCCCGGGATGGTTCAGCCCCACCTGGCGTTCCCCCCCCCCCCCCCCCCCCGCGAATGGTTCCGCCCCGCCCACCTGGACCCTCTCTTTGCCCCCTCCCCGCCCCCCCCTCGCCCCAGCGATGGTGCAGCCCGCGCGGCCCCGCCCCCGCCGCAGTGGTACAGCCCAAGCACCCCGCCGCTCCGCCTAGCCTGCTAGCACCCCCGCGCCCGCTCTCTCCCCGCTGCCGCGATTTTCTATTGGCCGGAGGACGGCGGAGGGCGGAGCGTCCCTCCCCGATAGGCCGGAGGACGTGCGGGGGCGGGGCTGGTGGGGCGGCGGGGCCCGGGCCCCGGGGCGGGCCGGGCCGGGTTGGGTTGCGCGGGGCGGCGGTAGGGTCTGTCGCTGTGGGGAGGCAGGAAAATGGCGCTGACGCAGGGGACCAAGCGGAAAGTCTGCTACTACTATGACGGTGAGGGGCTGCGGGGAGTCGACGGGGGCGGCTACGGGGCTCGCCGGGCCAGAGGGGGGCGGTCCCGGGGCGGGGTGGGGGGGGCCTGAGGGGGCACCGGGGGTGGGGGGAGGGGAGACGGTGCTGGGGGTGGGGGAGGGGTCAGGGGTTGAGGAGGGCAATGGGAGGCGCTGGGGGGGGTTAGTGGGGGCTGCAGTGGAGGGGGGTAATGGGCGTCACTGGGGATGGGGGGGTGAGGGGTTGGCTGGGGGAGGGTAATGGGGGGGGTCATTGGAGGTCATGGGGGGTTGGGGGCTGCTCTGAGGGTAGTGGGGGGGGTCACTGGGAAATGTGGTGGGGCTGGGGGCTGCTCTGAGGGTGGTGGGAGGGGTAATGAGGGTCACCGGGGGGGCTGGGGACTGCACTAGGGGATGGAGGGATGGATATTGGCACTGAGGGACAGGGGAGGGCTGGGGGCTGCATGGGGGGGCAGGGAGTAATAGGGGCAGGGGGGTCGGAGCATGGGTGGGGGCAGGATTATGTGGGGACTGCAGCGGGCTTGGGGGGAATGGGGGACGCTGGAGGGCATAGGAAGGATGTGGGGGAGCGTGGTGGGATATGGGGGAGCACTGTAGGGGAGAATGGGGGAAGAGCGGGGGGAAAGAGTGGGAAGCAGTACTGAGGGGAGGTGGGGGGTGGAATAGGCTGTGGAGGTATGGAGGTCTAGGGACTTTGGAGGAAAGGCTGTGAAGGGTCCAGGATGGCGAGAGGGGCATGAGGCCGAGAGGGGCTTTGGGAGCAGTGCCGAGATGCCAAAGAAGGTTTCTGGGAGGATGGGGAGCGCTCGGGGTGGTGCTGGGGGATGGGACAGTTTGCAGGGCCATGAAGCCTACTTGAGCCACGTTAAGAGGTGGAGGCACTCCTGAAGCTCCCGTTTGGGTGCGTGGTTACTGTCAAGCAAGACACAAGCCCGAAGGTCTCAGGAGCCAGACTGACTGCGGGGTTGTTTGTAGGGAGTTCCTGTGTCTAGGAGCATTGTTTAGTTCTGGCTTGGAACTTGGCTGGGTTGTAGATTGGCTTTTTTTTTTTTTTTTTTTTTTTTTTTTAATGTTATGAGGCTAGGGAAGGTCTGCTTTGGGGCCTTATAGTCATCCCATTGGGGTAGGGAAGTAACGGGGTGTTGGAGCTGGCCGAATCCCAGGCTGGGTATCTTGTGCGGCTTCCCTGCTTCTACCCTGTAGCCTGTGGGAGAAATCACAGTCACGTCGCCTCTGCGCCTTCACAGCCAGCTCCCCTCTGGAGGGGTGACTTGGTGCCTCCGTGGTGGGCGAGCTCGTTTTTAATAGAGCCTGGGATCACTCTCTGTGAATGGTGTTGTGCAATTCTCTATTTCATCGTGGTTTTTAGTCTGTGAAATCAAATAAAAACTTTTTCTCACTGTTTTTTCCCTGGTCAGTGGATGTGCTCAGTGTTCAAGCAGTAAAGCGGGCTCTTTTAAATGGCTGTATGTGTCTGGCATATAGTGAGGGCTTTTATCCCTCTAGGAAAGTAAGTCTAAGCAGTAGGTTTGCAACCTATAGTGACAATCCTGTGGGGTCTCTGACTCAGACGGTGTCTTGGGGTGGGCAGGGCGAGGAGAAGTCTGGATTAGAGCTCTGGGTGCAGTGAAACTGAGCCCGATTGCACCACACAACTGATGTCTGTGCAACACCCATCATATCAAAATATACAAGGGGATGCTGCAGCCCTGGTCCCTAGCACGCTTGGTTTAAACTTGGAGTGCTGGCATGAAGTGCCAGGATGCCGTTCGTGTTTGCATGGATGTTGAAAAAAAACCCCAGTCTCTCTGTCCAAACTTATCCCTGTTCTTGGAGAATAATGTGTTCACAAAGAAGCTTGGCAGTTTGTGAACAAGCTGTAATCTTCAAAGGCACGCGATGATGTCTTAAATATGAAATAACCGGTCGTTTTGTTTGAAAATGCTAAGCAGAGATGCTATCCTTGTAGTCTTTATTGCACAGTAACTACATGAAGTTAGCATTCTCCACTCTTCCCTATAGCTGACCTCACTAATTTACTCTGTGGTGAGGTTTCAGTGCCTTCTTTCCACTGCCTTTTTACGAGCGGCTGGCAAACGTCCACAGCGTGTCCTAGGGTGAAAGTGTGCTTTTATTGTCGGGGAAGGCCTAATCTGCAGTTGTGGGAGGCCGGTTTGTTAGGGTCCTTTATTTTCCATGCAGGGAGGTTAGAGCAGCGCAATCTAGTGCAGTAATTCCCTGAAAGGGAGGTCCCTGGGTGCTATTTTGGATGGCATGTGGGTCTCTTCCTTGAGCCGCACGTTTCGGGTGGCGGGAGGGCGTCCTGTGCTGGAGAAGGAACCTGAGCTGCAGGGAAGGGTCTAGGTGGGCTGCAGAAGTTGGGGAAAAGGTCATTTGGTTTCAGAAGGGTCCTTCATGGAAATCCCGAGGGGTGCTGGGGGTGTGTGGCTTTGAACTTGAACAGTAACTTCTCCTTTATTAGCTCCCCATGTAGGGACTTGCTTAACCCTAGCAGACAGGAAGAGGTATCTGTTAAATTCACACACTCTTAATCTGCACTGACGTCCACGAGCAGCCAAGCTCGTCTGCTGCTCTGTAGGACTCGTGGTGGGATGTGTTTAGCAGAGCGAACATGAACAGGCTCTGGAAGTCAGGGTTTGCCCACAGCGTTTCGCTGACAGCCTGAGGTGAAGATGATGATGATTTTTCAAAGCTTCATGTACTTTTGTGCCGGTATTTTCTAGAGCATCTCTTCTTGAGTTCCCCAAAGCTTGATTTAACCTGATTTTATTGTAGGGGTAGTTGCCTCAGTAAAATACCTTCATGCAAAACCCACTCCGTTTCGCTGTAGCGCCACGGACAGTTTAACTCCAGCAGCAGAGTTTGGGTGTGGGATTTGCACCGTTTGCATCTGCTTTGACTGAAAATAGGGCTGTGTCCACAGGAGGAAGAACTAGAGCTCTGTCCTGTGAGGAAGTAGCAGTTTCTCCTGAATGTTAAGATTGGTGGTGAAATATTAATACTCCCAACTGAGTCACCAGCCAGACCGGATTGGGTCTCCTGCTTCCTAAACTGATTGGGAGGTGTACAGCTACGTGAACAACTTAGTCTGGTTTCCCAAGAAAATGAGGCTTGTGTGATACTGCTGCTGTGTGTGGCTGTCTGCTCTTGGCAACTTTTGAGTCTGTGCCGCTCGCAGCCAAATCAGGCAGGAGGCAGAAATCTGAAAGTTAAATTTGTGTAAGTTTCATGGAAATAAGTACCCTGGGAGAGGAGGGGGGAAGAAACCAGTTAGTGGTGCCTGCTGTGGGAGAGTGCAGCACGAGCTCAGCTTTTGCTAGGTAGCAGAAAATCCCCACGACCCGTGGGATATACCGCAGGAAGCCAGCTTCATTAACGCTGGTGCCCATAGGGTAGCTCGTCAGGTGGATCTGCGTGGGTGTGCGCTTGGTAGGGACTGGGATTCTTTCTGAAGTATTTCGAGCAATAATCAAGGGTGAAAATGATTGAGAAGCTGTAAAACTAGAGCCACGCTGGTGTTTGCTTACTGACAGAATTAGCTGCTTTGCCTCTCGTTCCTGTTAGGTAAATAGTAAGAAACTGAGGCAAAGAGGCTACGTGCCGTGTCTGATGAGTCATTGTCTGAGCCGGGATTAAACTTGCCTGCCTCTTGGCATGTGGGTTTCTGCTCAGAGTGTGGCTGCGTTCCTCAATGAAACCTGCGAGCTCTGCGGGTGTGAGAGGTCGTAGTGGACCTGAACCGCCTGGAGAGGACGTTGGAGAGCTGTCCTGTGCTGAGGGAGGCCGCACGGATGTGGTGCCCAAAGCTCCTCCTGCCCAGGAGAGCTGGAGCTCCCTCCCCTTAACTTGTGCAGTGTGATGTTAGTCCCTCAGACTCTGCCTGGGTTGCCTTCCCTAGAACTGGCATTACAAAATTCCTTGTTTGGCCATATCCTCATTTCCAAATGTCTTATTTGAGTCTAGGATAAACTTTTCTGAATGTCTGGAGATACTTGTGCAAACAAGATGGGAGACCCTATGCCCCGTGAACAGATGCAGTGCTGAAGGACAAATAAAATGACAGATGACCTGATGGCTCTTGTGGCTTGGCTGTGATTCTGTTTGAAGGAATTCGTAGTTTTCCCTGCTGTAACAAAATCCTTTCTGCTCCCAGGTGATGTTGGAAACTACTATTATGGCCAAGGTCACCCAATGAAACCCCACAGGATCCGGATGACCCACAACCTACTGCTGAACTATGGCCTCTACAGAAAGATGGAGATATATGTAAGTGTGGGGCTGGTCACGAAGAAAAATAGGTATGAAAGATGTTAGTTTGCCTGTCAGGATTTAATTTTGATGCTTCAGACTTGTGAGTTCTCTGCTGATAAGCCAAAGAGGAAAGGCAAAAAAAAAAAAAGCGGTTGTGCTGATGTATTTCTGCCTTCTGATTGCTTGTAGTGAGATGTTCCTCACTTCCAGTAGGCTTTGGAGACTGGAAAATGGCTTTCCTCCTTGTAACTTAAATATTTTCTTTGTCTAGATATGTAACACGTTCCAGTGGTGGCATTCTTACCTTTGAAAATAAGTTTCTCTTGTTTAATGCTGCTCGTTTGGGTGTTTTGCTGTTCTGGGGAGTAAATCGGAGATTGGGAATGGTAATTAGGGAGAGAGATGTGTTTTAAAACAAGCCTTGCTCTTCTCTTTTGTCCTTGCAGCGCCCCCACAAGGCAAATGCAGAAGAAATGACCAAGTACCACAGTGATGACTACATAAAATTTCTGAGATCTATTCGCCCAGATAACATGTCTGAGTACAGCAAGCAGATGCAAAGATGTAAGCTATGCGTGTAGCGCTGTAGTTCGTGCCAATGTTAGAATTTGTGGTTCTGGGTATCCTAGGCCAGCGTTAGAGGCTTGTGATAAAAAGAGTAGGAGGAACCATGGGAAATGGTCTTTCTCCTGGCTTTGTTTTTGATTTTTCTGGTAAATCAAGCATTTTAATAACGAGTCCCTCTCTTAAGCCGATGTGCCAAAAGAGCTGAAGAAACCCCTTTGACCTGGCTGTCTTTTTTTCGGTCTTGTGTTTTGATGGAAACTCTTCTAAATTGCCTTCCTGGCTCAGAGGTGACTGAACTGCTCCATTTGTGAGCTGCGTGTATTTTCTGTTATTGCTTGTCTTTAACCAGAGGCGTTGAGGTGGGAAAAGGTTGTGTAATTTAAAAGAAACAGGTAAACAAAACCCCAGCTCCTCAGTTGTGTTCAAAATCTTCAGTAACTCTGAAGGATTTTCAGGACACTGGCAGTTTGGAGATGGGGGAGGGTTGAGATGCACAAGAATACCTGTTCACTTTATGTTAGAATGGTTTATTTTGTGAGTTAATCTCTCGTTCTAACCTCTCCAGACTGTGGAAGGGCTCTTTTATGGTGGCTTTAATGTTACAGAAACCTTTTTTTTTGGTCTCTGCAACTCCAAGCTGATGTTCTTTGGCAATGACTGCAGCGAGGTAGATTTCTAGCAAGTACAGACAAATAGTGGTGAAGGCTCAAGGTTCATTTAAACGCTATTTTGGTCTTGCATACTGAAATCCTTGAGAGCAGAGAAAAGTTGTTAGCCCATGGGGTTCATTTATGTGGAGTAAGAGTAATCTCCAATTTAGAAGAAATATGGGTCTCCAGTCTGAAGTGGTGGCACTGGGAAATCAGGAATGAGCTGAAGGGGACAGATGTTAAGGCACAAGCACGTAAGAGGGATGGGTAATACGGCTCATGAGTAATATACGTTGAAAGACTTCCTATAGTAAATGATATACCAAATGACATGTACCAAAGTACATATTTACACGAACTGAACTGTTTACCCCTGAAGCAGATACAGCTCATAAACACCCACTCTGCTGTCTTGGGTAGTCAACGTTTTCTGTACTGTACTTCCACAGAACTATTTTTACCTGAAGGAGGCAAAATATGAAAATTAATCTTAAACACGTGGAGGACAGAGCCTTTCTTCAACGAGAGCTGCAAACTAGAGGCCTCTGTGTAGCTAGAGAACTAGTGCAGGAGGCTCAGAACAAAAGATTAGGGATATAGGAGACAAGGTCACCGCTCCCAGGTACCCGCTTGGTGTTTCAGCTTTCTCTTTGAGAGGAGGACAGCTGCTATGATTTCTGTAAGGGTGGTTCCACCTTTAATGCTGGGCTCTCTCTGGGAGTGCAACCACTCCCAGTACGAAGCTCCTCACCCACCCACTGCAAGGAAGAAGGAGCATCTGTGCCTCTCATCTTCCACCAGAGCTTTATTGACCCCTGTTTATTAACATCCCTCCTTAGTAGTCCTGGCTGCTTTCACTCTCCTGGTGGAAAAAAGCCCAACTGGCTTCTGTTTACCCAGCAGCTCCTGTCTTTGCCAGGGATAGCAGAGGGATGCCCTCAAGTAGTCGGTGATGCCCGCAAAGTTCTGAGGGGCAGTAAAGGTAATGAACATTCTGCTAATGCCGTGTCGCCTGCCTGAGGGCTTGGGAGGACTACTCTGTAATCCAAAGGGCAAGGAGTTTAATTTGTTGTCATGGGAAGCATGCAGAAATTGATGACTGAAGTTCTCCATACTTACAGGGAAAGCTTCCAACCACCTCTTTGAGTTAATTATTCAAACTGCCGGTTGCCATGCCCTGCTGAAACAATTGGAAAGGGGGAACAATTGCTTCCTTCTGGGTCTCCTGATGGGTATTGTCCTTTTCGGAGATCCCTGTCCCGAACTGGGACCATTCAGACTCCCCTATCGCACAGTCTTTGTGGAGACTGTGCACTGCCCAGTTTCTAATGCTGCAAGAATTTCGCTGTTTGTGCCTTTCTCATTAAGCACCGAAGTAAACGTTCTACAGATGTTGTTATGAAAATACAGATTATTTGTTTGTTTGTGAAAGCAAATCTTGCAAAATCCAGATTCAATACAAGTCTGTTGTTAGTGTTTTTATTTTTAATCATGGAACTATTTACAGTAGAAATTTATCCAAGCCAAAGCTACAATAGTGCTGAGAAGTTAAAAACTGACTGTCCAATGTGAAGTAAAAGGAGTGTACAAAGGGTAACAAAACAGATGTGGATGTAAACTCCTCGCCCAGTACACACCACTATCTACCATCTCCCCACTTTCTTCTGCAGCGCTGGCACTGTTTGCTTTCTCCACTCCTCATCAGCAATACAGCAGGAAACGGGAGCAAAAGCCTTGCCCACTTGCTGTGGGGTTGCGTGATGGAGCTCAGGGTCAGCTCTGTAGTCAGCAGCAGCACTGTTCCCCCCCCCAGAAGGCACGGAGCCCGCGCAGCAGGGCTGCAGCGTGGCCTGGGGGCTGGTAGCGAGGGGTGCTGGCCCTCATTTTGCCCAGCCTGCCTGTGCCTGTGGTGACCAGCGCGTGCTGCTGGAGCAGAGCAGAAAACTGTAAATGTGCTGCTGGGGTAGCTGCTGAGGACACGTGTCGGTGTTACACAGCTCTTGCTGATAGCATCTCCTCTCTGCCCACTCATTTTCCGACGTGATTGACTGGTTTCGGGATCCCTCGTAACGCACCCCAGTAGATGGCGTGCCGCTCTCGCCAGAGCTCCTGGGACCTTGTCTCACAAGTCAGGAGTATCTTCCCTACAGCAAAAGCCCTTTTTTGCCTCATCAGGCAATCCTCGGGTTGATTACGTTAATGTTTCATTATTTGTGTGTGATATTTTGTTGTTTAAAGCATTTGATCGCTTATCTCATTAGCTTTTTACATCGGAATGGAGGTATCAGCTTCGCCATTTATCTGTAGCTTTGTCTTACTAACTCTTTCGTGTTCTTTTCAAGTTAATGTTGGGGAAGACTGCCCTGTGTTTGATGGGTTGTTTGAGTTTTGTCAGCTCTCTGCTGGAGGCTCGGTTGGTAAGCTCACAAGTTCTTTTCTTTTTCTTCTAAGCAGATGTATGTAATGTAGTTCTGTCTAGGAAATAAATTGTTGTAGGTGGTGGTGGGGAAGCCCTGGGAACCTGTTTCTGGTTTCGTTAATAATTAGATCCAGATTTCGTCCCATGTGAGACTCAAGCCTTGCATACTGACAGATCCCTCTACGTTTGTTAAGCATGTCTTCACTAGTCTCTGTTACTTGACTGAGTATGTGAAGGACTCTGTAAGTGCTATAACAACATCGCCCACCATAGCATTGAAACAAAACCGCAGCAGCAACAGGGGTTTAATAAAAAAATCAACGTGAGCTTTACAGAAAAAAAAAAGTTGTAGAAACCTTGCTCTGGGCAGGCGTAACCTGAAAAGGAAGAAAAAAAAGAAAAAAAAAAAAAAAAAAAGAGAGTTACTTTATCAGTTGTTTTTCACAAAAAGCCACCGCCTCTGGACGTGAGGCAAAATAGAACCTGAAGGGTTTCGGAAAGCTCCCTGAAAGCTGGAACATTTGAAATGCTTTCACTATTTTCAAACACTTTGTTGCAGAAAGACTGATGTTGCAGAACTGTGTTACTGTGCCTGGGCGTTAGAGCTTTGTGGCTGCTGCTCCCACAGTGACGTCTGGAAGTCTTTGCTTCCTGTAACGTAGTGCAGCGGTACGCACGAGTACCGACTGCAGCGCTTTTTGAAGTAGCTCTATGCTCTCTGGTCCCACGGCTGTAGGTTCCACAGAATCTATAATTTGTTTTGATCCTGGGAGACTTGCAAAATTTGCAGAAAGTTTATGAAGGGGCTGGGGGAAGAGAACTTCCTTTGCCTAAATGCATATTCAGAGAATGACCTAAATATATGTTGGATAAAACCTTCCATTAAAACCTTTCGTTCAGGGCACTGAGAAATCTAGTCTGCCTTCGACTGTGACCCCGGCTAGAATGCGGTGGACTTGTTTGTGCAGATTTCATGCTCCGAGGCAAAAGTGGGAAGCGGTGAAGAGTGTGTGCAGGCAAAACAGAGCCTGCATTTCTCTTCCCTTGCCTTTTGTTAGTTTATTGAGACATCCAGTGTTAAACCCTTGGGCTTGTGCTTTGTAGAGTACCCAAACACGCACGTAAGCAGTGATGTGATCGTAAGGGACCAGTACTTTACCCCTCGGCCTCTGCCATGGGGCCTTTGCTCGCGTGCTAACATTTTGTAATTCTTCTCCCAACAGCCAGCGCTGTGAAGCTGAACAAGCAACAGACAGATATTGCCGTGAATTGGGCGGGAGGCCTTCACCACGCTAAGAAGTCAGAGGCTTCTGGCTTCTGTTATGTCAACGATATCGTCTTGGCTATCTTGGAGCTCCTCAAGTATGGGCAGTACTATTTACCCGCTTCGTTTGTCCATTCTGCTGCATTTCCTCTGAGTCCTTAGCGCTTTCTGCCCAATCTTTTCTTTTTTGATGCTTTTTTTTTTTTTTTTCAGCTGTGTTTTCCCAGGAGGGCTTAATCAGCTATCTTCTGGGGTGTGGTACCCTCTTCCCCAGGGGGTATGGCTACAGTGGCACTATGCAGGAGGCAGACGGCTTGGAGCGGTTCCTCTTGGGCCCTTCTCTTTACCACCCACTCTGGAACAGGGGGCACAGCTGTAATATGTGACAGCTTTTGGCTCAAGGCAAACCTCAATGGGAGGCTTGGACGTAAAAATGCAGTCTGTTGGCTGAATCTGAATAAACAGAGCTGAGTCTGCCTTCAAAGATCAGTGGCAGCAGCAAAAGCCACATTATTTTCCTCTGTGGTTCCGTTGCACGGCTGACCAAGGCACATGTCTGTTCTCCGCAGCTCTTTTTGCTTGTAGGCTCCGGAGGAGAGAGCTGCCTGGTAGCTGCACAGCCCAGGGGTTAGCACCAAGTTCCTTGCTCTCCTCCCATTTGCTCTGCTGGTGAAGGCCGTTCCTGCCCTGAAGAAATGCAGCATTTTGACTCCTTTCTGATCCTAGGTATCACCAGAGAGTGCTGTATATTGACATCGATATTCACCACGGAGATGGCGTGGAGGAAGCCTTTTATACCACAGACCGTGTCATGACCGTGTCCTTTCATAAGTACGGAGAATACTTCCCGGGAACAGGGGACCTGCGGGTGAGAATGAAGGCTTAGCAGAAAATTACCCTGAGATTCGATCTCGTCCATCTGTTTGCTGTCACTAATTTAACTAAAATCACTGCTCCCCGGGGTTTGCCTGCTCTCAAAGTGGCATCCTTTTTCTGAGGGCAAAGGTGTGTGTGTGTGAGGCAGCTGGCTCGGCTCTTGGAGCGGGTGCTTTGTTCCTGTGATTGTGGCCTGGAGAGGAATAAAACCAAGGCTTTGATATCCGTCTCTTAGCAGCCTTCTGGTGGGATTACGCTCTGAAGACGGTGCATTGGTCATCTGTAGCTACTTGCAAACGAAGCTTGGTCACACAAGCTTTTGGGTGGAAGTTTGAGGCCGTGCTTCTGTGTGTGTTGGTTTATCTTGTTGGCATTTCCTCCCGTGAGTCAGCTCCGCACGTTAATGAACCGCGGTTTTAACGTGGCACCCGTACAGGTTAGGTCCAGGTGTGGTTCGCTGTGTGGCTTCTCGCATTGCCGGAATGCTGTTCTCAGGGGTGAAAGGTTCTTTGCCTTTTTTTTTAAGTGCTTTTTAGTGGAATTGCATTTTTGTGATCTAAATTCTCTCGTCTTCCACTTGTGAGTTGGATTTTTTTCAGCCCTGCCCAGACTTTCGCACTGGTGATGCAAACTTGCATGCAGCAGCATTCCTTCCTGGTGCAGCCATTCCGCCCCATGAATGAAATAATTATTTTTGATAAAACACTTGGGTATGAGAGAGAGAATGGAAATGTAAAAATATATATATGATTTTAAAGTAAAAATAGATTCCCTCGGTTACTAGACCACACGGTCAGCCCGAACTGGTATTTTGGGCTGTGCATCTCTGCAGCGTGCAGGTTTGGAACTAGAATTTTGGCTACCCGATTTATTGCTGTGTAAAAGAGTGGCTTTTGCCAGTGCAGTGAGAGCCCGTGTGCTCAGAGCAACGTGTAGGAGTAGATTTTTCTTCTCTGAACGCTGAGGGCCAAACGCACCCACTTATGCCAAATAAGCTGCTGTTGGGGTCAACTGCCTCTTGCTGCCCTCTGCCAGAGCACTGTTTGTCCGTGCGAGCCTTAGGCTTACGTTGGGATTACGCTGATGGAATCCCGGACTTCCCTTCCTGATTTGGGGCACCATTTGTGTTTGGGGTTGGTTCTGTGGTGACTTGTGTCTCTCTGTCTCTCACTCTAACAGGATATTGGTGCAGGCAAAGGCAAGTACTACGCTGTCAACTATCCCCTCCGGGACGGAATTGATGATGAGTCCTATGAAGCAATATTCAAGCCGGTAAGTGAAGACATCTTTGCTGAGTGATTCTTTGTGGATCATACTTGGTCACTGGGTGGCTCATGGAGCCGTTCTTTGGGGAGATTGATTCAGTCTTCTCTAATAAGATTCTTCAGGGCCTGTATTCCTCCCTAACAATTGCAGCCTGTCGTCAGTAAGCTTCGCTTTGTGAGAGCCTCAGTGTTACCAACGTAGGGGAGTCGGCAGCTGTGGGAACACTCGGGATGTCTTCGTGTCACTTGCTGACATGGACATTACTGTGTTGCTGTGACACTGTCCTGTGGAGAGTGTGTAACAAGGGGTTTCTTGTTTAGGTGATCTCTAAAGTGATGGAGACGTTCCAGCCTAGCGCAGTTGTCTTGCAGTGCGGGTCAGATTCGCTGTCAGGGGACAGGCTGGGTTGCTTTAATCTGACCATCAAAGGTAGGAGTACCGTACGGTGCCTTGAACTGGCATAACTGATGTAATCAGATGTCATGGAAAAGTTTCTTCTTCTTATGCCATGAGGCTGTGACCTTTTCCCCCACTGCTGTTGCTGCAGGTCATGCCAAGTGTGTGGAGTTTGTAAAAAGTTTTAATTTGCCTATGCTGATGCTGGGAGGAGGTGGCTATACGATCCGCAACGTGGCTAGATGCTGGACCTACGAGACTGCTGTGGCTTTGGACACTGAAATTCCCAATGGTAATTCTCCCCAGGAGCCTTTGAAGCAGGACTAAGGGACAATGACGCTCTAGTAACAGAGCTCGGGGAAACGGTGCTGCTGTGGGAGAGCTCGCAACCCTAAGATGCTTGAGTAGCTTTTGATTATTACTGTGGAGGAGCTTTTGGGTTCCCTGATTTGCAGTAGCTGTTCTTGTTTGCATTCAAGTCCTGTAGCTCTCCCCTCCAGCAAAAGGTACCCAGCAGCCTTGCCAACTTACTGAAATGAGATCACCTTCCCCTGAAAACTTCTGTGTGCGCTGATAGGGTTTAACTGCCAAGGAAGCTTTGACTGCGCTGTTGCCAAGATGTCTGTTTTGATCGGAGTTTGGGCTACGAGAGCTTCAGCTCCTCCACCGAGCTAAATGCAGTTGTGCTTTTCTGTAGCACTGAGGGGCGGTGTGGTTGTGGTGTTCATCGCTGAGCCAGGGGTAATTTGTGTTTATTCCTTTTCAACTTGCTGCAGAACTTCCCTATAATGACTATTTTGAGTACTTCGGACCAGACTTTAAGCTCCACATCAGTCCCTCGAACATGACCAACCAGAACACCAATGAGTATCTCGAGAAGATCAAGTAAGTGTTCGTTCCTCTTCGCGAGGCTGACACCTCCTACCGGGGGCTCCGCAGCCGTGGGCGGCATCTTGCTGACGGAGGTGTTCCTTTCCTGGCTGGCTCTAGGCAACGTCTCTTTGAGAATCTGCGCATGCTGCCTCATGCCCCTGGCGTCCAGATGCAGCCAATTCCTGAGGATGCTGTTCAGGAAGACAGTGGAGATGAAGAGGAAGAAGATCCTGAGAAACGCATTTCAAGTATGGGCTTGTCTCTGGCATGGTTACGTTGCCCGGCTGGGCAGGGTACTGTTCAGAGCCTGGGGGTGCCAAAGCTGAACAGGATCAGTTAGACAGAGAAGTGAACGGGCTCTAAACTGAGCTACCTTAGTAAAGAGAGGGGGTTCAGATAAATCTCTGTTCTAGAGTCCTTGGGTTTGAATCTGTTCCCACCTTTCGGGTTGATTTTGTAAGATGAAGCAGCGATGCTAAGCACTGCAGGGCTGACAGATTTCTTTTCCCTTGGAGAAACGGCACTTTCGCCAGATGATTTCCATAATGGGAGAACCTAGGCTTTAATGTGAGAATTTAAACAGTTCCTGTGAGGTAGGTGCTATGGCAGAATACTTTCTGGGAGGCTGTCAGGTCTGATCCCAGAAGTTGTCTTCCTCAGTGAAAATGCTACTTTTTAGCCAGATTGGCGGATGGCCTTTAGATCTGGCAGACAGATTTTCACAGTGTGAGGCTGGTTAACCTGCTTATGCTGTCAAGTCTAGACATCACGCTGTACCTCATCCAAGTCGTACATGTGATCTTGGATCTTGGGCCTGAGCAGTTAGGAGTGACGACTTAAAAGGTAGGGCAGGTAGAAAGATGGAGTGTTTATATCGTGGCCTAATCCTGACTTACGTAGGCTCGTTAGTTCCTTCCAGCGTGTAGATCTAGTTGGAGAAGTTAGTGCTTGGGGTCTCCTGACTTCTAAATCTGCTGAAACAACCTCTTGTCCTCTTTGCGCTCAGTCCGCAATTCTGATAAGAGAATATCCTGTGATGAAGAATTCTCTGACTCTGAAGATGAAGGGGAAGGAGGGCGCAAAAATGTTGCCAACTTTAAGAAAGCTAAGCGTGTGAAAACAGAAGAGGAAAAGGAGGAAGAGGAGAAGAAAGGTAAGCCTGAGAGCTAGGATGAGAAGCCCTCCCAGCTCTGTGGAACTTTCCCTGCCATGTACTGTCCTACTGCGCTACATGTGTCTTTTCTTTTCTTTTTCACTAGATGAGAAAGAAGAGGAAAAAGCAAAAGAGGAGAAAGCAGAACCCAAAGGGTGAGCCCTGTCTCCTGGCGTGGCGAGTAAATGGCCGTGCTGGTACTTCCTTGTGCATCTACTCCTGCCCCCAGTGGGGGGCTGCCCAACTTGGGGGGGTTGGAGGAGAGACGTGGTAGTTTGGATGGCTTTGTCACGGGCTCTTCGCGGGAAGAAGTTGGCAGGTGTAGCGCGGCTCACCTGGTAAAGCGCTGTGCGAGCAGAGCCCTCGGTGAAAAGGGCTTCAAAACACTGAGCCTGCCTTCCGTAACGTTACGAGTTTTAGATGAAAATGGGGCTATAAGCACCACTTTTAAGGTTGCAATCCTGGCTTGTTACTAAAGCTTGGGCACAGCCCGAGCTGCTCGTTGAAACCAAATTCTTCACTGCTTGCTTCCCCAGGGTGAAGGAAGAGACGAAATCCACCTAAGATGGCTGCAGCTGGACAGTACCTGTCAGTGCGTAGTTGTCGTAGGTTAGCTTCTCTGGTTGCCTCCCATTCCACAGGATTTATATTTTATATATGTTTCTGTATATATTTCTATATAAATATATAAATGACTTGAGAACTGTAAATTATTCCTTGCTGCACTCCGCTGGGAGCAGATAGGGAGGATTCTGTGGAGTAGACAGACCTGCACTGCCCAGATTTGGTGACTGGGAAGTTTCACTCTTGCCTTCCACTGCTTCCTTAGTGTGTCTTTTGAAAAAAAAAAATCACTTCCTTTCTTTTCTCTCTCCTCTGAAATAACCACCCTTGGAAAAGAATAATTTAAGTAGAAGTAGTATCTGCATTTCAGGTTAGGTGGAAAGATGGCCATGAATTTTTTTTTTTGAATTTTTTTTTTTTTTTGGTGGGAGAATCTGAGTTCCCAAATGAAGCCTGTGAGAGACCGACTATTCCTTTAGTCTTCAGTTTGATTCCACCATGGCAAGTAACTGCAAGCTGGTGCCGCTTCTCAGGGTCAAATAGTGCAGTTCTTGAATAGAGTTGGCTACCTCCCTGCAGCAAACTTGTGGAAAGAGATGAAGCAGCTTAAAAGCAATCTGAAAAGCGCTTTAGTGAAATCAGCCCAAGAGCCCTGCAGGTGCAGATCTGGAAGATGCAAAATGAAATTCACCCTAATGTGGTGGTTAACATTTTCCGAGATCTTGCAGATCCAGTTGGTGTGGCAGCATTATACACCTCGAGTTAAGAGAAGGGATGAAATTTTTATACCTTTTTTTTTTTTTTTCTGTGCCCCTCTGGAGGAGGGGGGAAGTGAGTTACTGCCCATTTGGCCGCCTGCTTTGCTTTTCCTGCTAGTTCTGCCCTCGGCTACACGTGCCGTAATGCGCTTTCTCGGTGCTGAGCTGTGTCCTAGGCTGAAACCACTGCAGAAATTCCCGACTCATCTAAAGGCCAGACCAAACAGAGCCCGGCTGAAAGCTCTTGGCGTTGTGTGTCGCTCCCTGAAAAACTCTTCTCTGAAGTGAAGTTACAAACGCTTCCAAACTGAACCTTTCCTTTCTCTCTTGCTCTCAAGGCCAGTAAATATGGAGAATCTTTTCATCAGCCGTCTGAGCTGTTATCTTTGTAAGGGAACAGCAGATGGGGCTCTGTGCGTTTTTATAACTACTCCTCTTCCTACTCCCACGCGTTCTCTCACACCCAAAGGTCTTTTGTGACCAGAACTGGCCTTCCTTTTGCATCTCGTTTTGTACAGCTGATCATTAGATGAGCGTTGGATGAAATGCTTTGCAGAAGTTTTGCAGGCAGTTTTGACTCGCTGCTCTCCTTTCTCAGGGGGATTCCTCTGTCCCTAAGAGGATCTGTACCTCCCACGGAGCGCTGCTGCTGGTTTCAACTCTAATAATGCTGCTAACTTAACACAGGTTATTTTTTAAATGTTTTATTTTTTTAAATACTTCTTTTCCCTTTTCCACCGTGAGTTTTTTAGTCTCTTTGAATCCGAGTGACGTGTCACTCCCGCTCTTCAGTGTTTGTATGTGAAGCGAGAGAGATCAGTGTATCTTTGTGTCTGGGGTGGGGGGGGGGGGTGTGGGGGAATATATTGTGGTTTTTTAAAGATGCTTTTATTTTGAATTTTGAGAATCTTTGTAATAAAACTGGTACATTTCTATGGTTGGTGTGAGTTTGGTCTGCTTTCTGCTGAGAGGAAACGAGTGGGAGTTCAGTTTGTTTTCAGAGCCATTGCTGGAAAATGGTGCAGTGGCTTGGTCGTGACCCTGATGTAAATGTAGGTCCCAACAACAAAAAATGACAGCTGTCCTAAGGCTGTGGAGGGAAAGGTGAGGCATGGTCACTGTCCCTCCTCTGTCAGGAAAAGGGCTAGATGTGTTGGTTGAAGGGCCACCCACCAAAGCATTTTATTTGGAACATGCTGCATGTGAAAGATTGCTTTTGTTTCTTTTGTAAATGTTTGGTTTGTTTGGGTTTTTTCTTCTTCTTTTCCCCTGGGTTTTATAAGATAGCCTTGAAATTCTCCTCATGGCCCTTCTCTCCAGAAAAGGTAAGTCAAAATCCTCTGGGTTCTCTTCGCTCACAACTTTTCTCAGGGTCCCTGGGGCAGTTTTTCTGTCTCTTTCTGAAATTACAGCTGGGTTCTCATCCAGCAGCATTGCTGATGCTGGTTGGGTTTGCCGTTTGTTTGGAGTTACACTACTCCATGCAGCTGATGCTCTGAAAGCAATGCTAACCTAGAACGGGAATAGTAAGTTCTGGGAAGGGAGTATCTTTTGGATGAACTTAGGTGGTTTTTATCTGGTATTCAAGTGAAAAAAATTTCATTATTATAATTAGGAGCAGGTTAATTCTGCAACTGGGTGGTGATCACACCTGAAATGGACACAGAAGCCAAATTTGCTCTTTATGTAGTTAAGAAAAAGCTTTGCGTGGCACAGTTGACTTCCGTTGCTGTAATAATACTCCGGGAAACTGAAGTTATCCTTTTCACCACAGCAGACAACTAAAATCCTCCCCTCCTTGAACAAAACTGTACAATTCAAGTTGCCCCGGCCAGATCACGCCTGCCAACGTACAACTGCAGCCCCGCTCTCTTCCAGTCTGTCTTAAAATGGCTGCCGCCGTGCCGCACGGCAGCTCCCTGGCAGATGCACCGGGCCCCGCGCCTCGGCTGGGGCACGAGGCAGCTGCGTCTCGCGTGACGGACCCTGAGCAATCCCCGAAAGAATTTGCAGCCCACGGGGCCTACATTTAAAATACCTTTTTTATTTTTTTTGCCCCCCCCCCCCCAATGAATAGGACCGAAGACCCTGCTGCGTTTGGAAGCAGGTCGCTCGCTTTAGCTTCCTGCTGTTGCTAAGAGCTGCGCTGCGTGAAACCGGGAGTTTCGGCCTTTTCCACCTACCTGAAGAGCAGGGATGGTCCTTGCCCCAGGCCCTGCCTTGTCAGGGTGGTGCCAGTTGGGCAAACAACAGTCCTCACTTTTCTCCATCTTCTTTGCCAGCCAAAACAGCAGGGGCAGGTAATGAGATGGGAATTGGGAGCAGGCCATTAAATGGAGGGGCTGGGCACTCCTGCTGCAGCCTAAGCTGGCAGGAGGAGCTCTTATGGAGGCTGGAGCCTTCAAGCTCCAAGCTGCTGGCGAGGGGCAGTGCTCCTTCCTGCTGCTGCACAGCCATCTCCAGAAAAATCACCTCTGGCCCTGCGCAGGTGACAGGAGAAGCGATAGAGGCACCCCTTGTGCCTTCGGTTTTTCTTTGGAAGTAAATCTTTGCTCCCCGCGCATCGTTCTCATGCTCTAGCATGTCTTTTCAGAAAAGATGAGCCAATCCTATTCTAAAGCCACTAAAAAAATTAAAGAAGCCAAGCTTAAAATGGGAATTTCACTCAGTAGCCTTCCTTAAGAGAAAAGGCTTTTCTTCTCCCCCCCACCAGAAAAAAAAACCCCACAAAACTAGGTTAGATCTGAGAAAGCAGGTACTGAGCAGCCAGCTGAACAGTGATCCTAAGGTAGCAACAAGAGGCTTGTGTGAGAAAGTCCTTTGTGGCTGTAGCTCTACATCTGCTGCAAGTCAATTAACTGCGAGCAGAGCCAGGGCTGGAGTGATTAAATGCAGCAGCTGTTGAACTAAATAAGCAACTGCTATCTTCCCTGGCCCTCGTCTGGCATCCAGGACAAGAAGGACTCAAGCTCACCCATAAAGGGGTCACCATTTATTCCTTTCAAATGTTACAAGAAAGCCCATACAGCTTTTTCTGTTGTTTTGTTGGTTTTTTTTTTTTAGAAGTTAGAAAATTGCAAATCAAGTGTTTTGGCCATTAAAAAATTATTTACAGAGAAAACAATGTTGCTTCACATTATACAGCTGGCAGGGCCCCTCCCTCCACCCCACACCCTAAAAGTTATCCCTTAGAAGCAGAATTAAACACAGCGGACTTACAAGCTTTATGGTTTTAAGCCAATAGTAAGACATTATAAAAAACTAACCAGATTAGCTTTTAAACCATTGATCTCTATAAAAAGCACAAAATACTTTATGTGAAGTCAGAACCAGGAATGTAAACTGAGAAAAAAGAATCCATTGAACAGTCACTGGCTTGCTGGGCTTCGAAGTCTGCCGGGAGGAGAGTGGGGACAGTCAGGAGACCAGCAGAGATACCAGAGCAGGATGGGAGATCTGGGTTCTTACAAACTGTAAATTCCAGTTATGTCCAGGACGGTCTTCCTCTACAGTTTTAAAGGATTTGGGTAAAACTACTCCAAGTGGTGGTGGTGGTGGGAATCCAAACCAGCTTTCTAACAGGGAAGAAAAGAAACAACTCAGGGAGGGGGGAAGAGTGTTGGGTTTAGAGAGCGTTGTCAGTTCTAGGAGGGAGGGGGAGGTGTGTGGGCAAGGCAGCGAGTCCGTGGTGTTACCGGGATGGAGAGGACGGTGTAAGAGTCTTAAGTTAGGATGATGCCAAGTGGGCTCTACTCTTCCTTCTGCTCCGCTGGAGTTGTCGTAGGCTCAGGCCCCGCAGGTTTCGAGGGCTCCTCTGGTTTGGCTGTATCCCCGTGGCTTTCCCCCGCCTGCTGCTTCTCTTCCTCCTTGCTTCCCCCTGCTTCTGCATCCTCCCTCTTGGGCTCGGCTCCCTGCTGCCCATCCGCAGCGGGGCTGCCCTCCCCGGGCCCCTGCTCCTCCGCTGTCCCCTCCTCGGGGGGAGCCGACGGCTCCGTCCCGCTGGCCGAGCGAGCGGGATTCTCCTCTCCCTTGGCCTCTGCCTTGCCTTGGTCCTCCGAGGGAGAGGACCCAGAGGAGTCCCCGGCTTCTTTCTTGTTCTTCCTAAACGAAATTCCGCTCAGCTTGAAGGATTTCTTGAAGGAAAACTTCTTCTTCTTCTTCGGGGTGTCCTTGGGGGCGGCGGCACCTTCGGCTTTAGCATCCCCCGCTTCGGCGGGGGGAGCGGGCTCGATGGCATCCCCGCCGCCCGGTTCGCCCTTGCTCTCCTCCTTCAGGGGTTCAGCCGAGCCGTTCCCGTTCAGAGGGGCCGCCTCGCCCCCCGCCTTGGGCGTCATGTCCCCGTTGAGCCTCAAATGGCCGTTCTCCTGCGGGAAAAGCGGGGGGGGGGGGGGGAAGGGGGGCGGTGTGAGGAAACGGAGCACCGCGTTAGGCACAGCCGGGACTCGGCATCCCCTCCCCAAAGCCCCGCACCCACCCGGAGCGGGGGAGGGGGGGGGGCACTCAGTCGGAGAAAGGGGTTGCACCGGGCATGGGGGTGGGGGGTATTGCGCGGCCACCGGGCGGCGCCCGCGCTCCACTCCCGGTACCGGGGCGAGGCGGCGGGGACGGGGCCCCCACCCGGTGCCGGGAGGGAGCCTGAGGCGCGGCGCGGGCGGGGCCGCATCGCTCGGTGCCCACCGGACAGGAGGATCCCCCGGGCCTCCACCGCCGCCGCCGCCGCCCCTTCCTCACTGAGCGGCCGCCGCGGATGCCTTTGTCTGCCCGCCCCGGCGGGGCTCTCCGGTGCCTGCCCCCCCCCCGTCCCCTCCCCGGTACCTACCTGCCCGTTGGCCTTAGCGGGCTCGGTGGCGGCGGCGTGGCCGGCCGGTGGGGCGCTGCCCTCCGCCTTGGCCGCCTTGGAGCCCTGGCTGCCCATGGTGCGGCACGTCGGGCCGACCCCGCCGCGGCGGCTGCGCTCGGCTGGCGAGCGGCGCCGAGAGGGAGTGGGGAGAGCCCCCCGCCGCCCCGGTAATAAGGAGCGGGGCGGGGGCGGGACGCCGTCGAGACCGCCCCGGGGGCGGAGGGACGGGGTTGGAGCCACCGCCCCGGCGGGGACGAGGGGGTACTGACGGCCGCCGTTCCCCCTCCCCGGCTGTGAGCTCCCGGAGGCCGGGGCAGATCCCGGTGGGGCGAAGCCAGGCTGCGGGGAGGTGGTGGGGAAGGGGAGCGGGTCGGTGCTCCCCTCCCCCCCGAGCTCCCATTACCTCTGGGGTGCTGCTCATCCCAGCCCTGACACCCCTGGGGAGCTTCTGCCCCCAGCCCTGACAGCCCTGGGGTGCCTCTACCCCCCAGCCCCATCACCCCTGG
Organism: Leptosomus discolor; assembly: GCF_034619465.1. Classification (NCBI taxonomy): domain Eukaryota; kingdom Metazoa; phylum Chordata; class Aves; order Leptosomiformes; family Leptosomidae; genus Leptosomus; species Leptosomus discolor. The sequence goes on from NC_141419.1 coordinate 5,595,686, forward strand.
GGTGCTGCTCACCCCAACCCTGTCACCCCTGAGGAGCTTCTGCCCCCAGCCCTGACAGCCCTGGGGTGCCTCTACCCCCCAGCCCCATCACCCCTGGGGTGCTGCTCACCCCAACACTATCACCCCTGAGGAGCTTCTGCCCCCAGCCCTGACACCCCTGGGGTGCCTCTGCCCCCAGCCCCATAACCCCTGGGGTGCGCCCACCCACCCACCCCGTCACCCCTGGGGAGCTTCTGCCCCCAGCCCTGACACACCTGGGGCGCCTCTACCCCCCAGCCCCATAACCCCTGGGGTGCCTCTACACCCCATCCTCATTCACCCCTGGGAGGGTCTCATGATACAACTCGTCCCAGCCCCACCACCCCCAGGACAGTGTCATGGTGTGGCTCAATTCAGTCCCATCACCCTGGGGTATGGCTCACCCCAGACCCATCAGTTCCCAGAGGGTCTCGCTGTGTGTGGGCAGGTTGTGCCGTGGGTCACAGCCTGGCTCCCCACTTTGCTGTGCTCCCCGGCACACAGGCCAAATGGATTTTCCCCTCTGGGGTCTTCCTCCTCTCTGTTTTCCCTGAAAAGGAGAGCTCAGGAGAAAAGGAAAAGAAACTAAACCAAAGTGGATGCTAACGCTGGCCAGGGGCCTGCAGCTTCCCTATGCTGCCAGGGCCACCAGCTGCAGCCTCGCTGCAGCACAGAGCCAGCAGCAATCGTAGGGGACTCTCTCCTGGGGGCTCCCTTGGCACCCAGGCACAGCTGATTTCACTGGGGGCTCCCAAAAAATCGAGAACCTTTTGTGCCTGTCCAAAGGCACCGGTGTTCCCTGGCCGCCCCGCACCCCGCTGGCAGCTGCAGCGGGCCACGCTCCCAAGTGCCGTGTCCTGAGCCCCGTCGCCCCCACACCTTGCAGGGCCCCCGCACCTCGCTCCTGCCAAACCCGCCCCGGAGCTGCTGTGGGCAGGCAGGACACACCCCCCCCACCCGGCACCCAGCACCCAGCTGCGCTGCAGAGCCCGTGCAGGATCAAGGCCAGCGTCTCCGAGGGGAAAACAATGTGCCGCTGTGTGTGCTCCGCCAACAAGGTCATGTTTTGTCTCTGTCCTCCCTCCCCCCCCGCCCCGGCAAACATCATCTCACCCCCGTTAGAGCGAAATTTCTCTGTTAATTAAAACAGGCGGCATCTTCTTTATTGACTTTTGGTTGCCAGTTGATAAAGCCTTTGAATGGCTGCCGGGCTGCTGCTGGTCCCTCCGCCCGCGCCTTCGGCCGTCTGCAAGACCAAGAGTTGCCCGAGCGGCCGTCAGGGCTGCAAAGGAGCCGCAGAGGATGCACCCCGTTTAACAGCACGTGCTTTTCAGAGCGTAGCGAGGCTGGTTTTGCTTTGGGAAGACAAATGGTCCAAGCAAGGGTATTGAATTAGTCAGTAAACATGCTCTGTCTTCTGCCGCTTGTTCCCTACTGTGAGCTCCACTCCAGTGTCCCCAACCATTGTTGGGGAGCAAAACCTGGCAGAGCTGTGGCCGGCGAGCCCTCCCCTCTGCCCCAGCAGCCGTCCAGTGTTGGGCAGTATCTGTGCCAACCCCACACTTTTCTTCCCACCTTCTGGGAGGGATTTTCTGTCTTTCTGCCGAGGTTTGTTTTGTCCTGGCTTTTCCCTGCAGGAATGCAAAGAGCCCTCATGCTCCTGTCCCATCCCAACCCATCCTGTCCTGCCATGCTGCACCGAGGGCACGTTTTGGCCATGCTGAGCAGAGCCGAGCGAGCACCGGCTTTCACAGTGTCCATCCGAGACCATCCACTCGTGCAACAGCCCCAAGATGCTCCCATCCTCCTGTGCCAAAGCCGCAGGGGAACCGCTAAGGTGAGCAGCACTTACAACCCACCACCCATCTGCACCGTCCCCGCTGCGGGGACTACGAGCTGGGAGGGGACTCTGGGGTGATGGTGGCAGCCCTGATGCGTCTTTGTCTGTCTGTTGGGGATGCAAACGTGTCCCTCGTGCTGTGAAACAGGCTGCTTGCTGGAAAGATGTTTTCTTCAGCGGTGGGCTGGGTGAGTGGCTGAGCTTCCTTATTCGAGAGGGGATTTATCAGGCCAGGGCGGGGGCCAGCAGGGTGGCTGCGGTGCTGCCGCCATGCTCTGTGTTGCTGGCTCAGCTGGGGCTGCTCGGCTCAGACCCCGCCATCCGCTGACCCCCATGCAAAGCCCAGGTCTCTTCCATGTTTTGCTGGAGGGGAGAAAGTGCTTTACACCCCACTGCTCCCCTGCCACAGCGATCGGCGGGCAGCGCTGGAGTGATGGGAGGCAGATGTGATGGCTCTAAAGGGCAAACTTTAGCATGATTAGACAGGTCAAGATGCAGACCTGCTGCGGGGGGAGCAGCCCCCCGTCACCATCAGAGGCGATGCAGGAAACCTCGCATGCAGTTTTCGAGCGGCTTTCATCTCCGAGGAATCCCCAGTTGCCACATCTCTCTTGATCCCGGCTTTTCTTTAAAACCCTTTTCTGCAGCGCTGCGTAAGGGATGTGTTTATAAATAGACACGTTCCCCTGTGGATTCCCGAGTGTGCCTCCTCTTCCAAGGCCTGGCTCCGCTGCAGATGGCTGTCCTGCCTGCGCTGATGGCGGCAGCACCAGAAAGGCTCAGCTGGTTCGGGAGCGGTGCTTGGTGCGGCCACACCAGCAGCTGCCACTGGTGCCGGAGCCCCGGCGCTCCGTGGGGTGAGCGTGGGTCCCCCCCGGGGCAGACCCGCAGCTGGTTGTTCCAGCTCTCAACCTGGGGAGAGGCCGTTTTCCTCTTCTGCGTGTCGCGGGGGGTGTTGGTGGCACGGAGCAGACGGCGTCGCGGTTACATGGGGAGAGCGGGTGGAGGGCAGAAGCCATCACCTGCGCATGGTGGTGGGTTTCCAGCATAAACCAAACACCAACCCAAAGCCTCCCAGTGGAAACCAGTACGACAGCCAGCCCACCTTGCCATGGGTCGAGCTGCCCCGTGGGAACCGGAGTGGGGCAGAGGATGCTCCGGCTCCGTGCCGGCTCTCCGCTGGCTCCTGGGGCTTCGGCTGCTCGGGAGGTGACGGGGATTTGCAGGGTGCAGGCAGACGGACAGATTACGGGTCGGTCTGCTCCTCTAGCAGATGGACAGGCAGACAAATCTGTCTGCCTCTCGGCACGCTGCTCCTGCCTAAAAGGCCTCGGGGATGCAAGATCTTTGCGGATGTTATTTTCCACTTTCCAGACCTACTTAAACTGCGTGCTGATTATTAATTTATTAGGTGCTAAGAGCTGACAGGCTGCGAGGCAGAGCGGCAAGCGCAGCCCCTGTGCCGGGGGGGGGTTGGAGCGGGGCAGGAGGGTGCAGTCCCCAGCCCCTTGCCGTGCTCCTGCCGCCCGCTGTATTCCCCCAGCCCTTAACGAAGAATTAATGCAATTATTTATTCATGTATCTAGAGCCATTCACGAGCCTCTGATCATCTGCTCAAGGATTTTAACTGAGTTAGCGGGGGCCCAGCCAGGGCAACCAACAGTGCTGGGAATAAAGCAGAGGGATTTCCATATTGATTTATAAATAGCAAAGGAATTAGCTAATTAGATCTCTCCAGGGAGAGAATTCCAGCAGGGAGAGTGCAGGGCCGGGCTGTGCCGTATGCAGGGAAGGATGGTAGTGGCTTCTGCTACCGCGGCAGCTCCGGCACAGGAATGGCCCTTGCAAACAGCCCTCGGCTAAAAGAGTAGCTGCAGGTTAGAGTCCAGGGTCTGCCTCTGCTGTGCTGCCCGTGCTGCTGTGTCCACACCAGCCTGCCCGGGGTTTGGCTCTGCCGGGACCTGCGGTGCGGCTCAGGATGTGGCCACCCATGTGGTCCCCGGGGCGAGTGATGCTCTGGCTGCACAGCCCATGAGGGGATGGGGCGAAGGGGCTGGGGGAACCGCATATGCTGAGTGAGACCGTCCTCAGGTGCAGAAGGAAAATCTGCCGAGCTTCACACCGGGGGATTTCGGGGGGGGGGGGGGGTACGAGGGCTGGCTGGGGCTGGGCAGGCAGGAGGAAGAGCAGGGCCATGTGGTGGCTAAGGGGATCTTTCCAGCAGAAGTTGGGCGCCACCAAACCTGCTTGTGGCTGTGCCGTCACTGGGGCCGGCTTCTGAGTCAGTGCCGAGTGTCCTTCTGACATTTGCACCAGGAAAAAGCATCCCAGACCCAAGCAAGGGTCTGCACGGGACTTTACCAGGGGTCTCCCTGCTGCCGGCACAGAGCCGGTGCCGCAACCGGCGTCCCCAAATCCTTCCTGCCCTGGGAAAGGCTCCAGCCCGGGAGGCTGCAATGAGGCGCTGACTTCCCATAGAAACACATGAAAGGGCCCGTTCTTGTATTTGCCAGAGCCCCGTCATTTTTGGTTGTGAAGATCCCATGGCAACCGGCGCCTTGTGTAACTGCGTTTGCTATTTCTGGGCTTGCTTTTCACTCCGGTAACATCCTCCCCGCATCCCACCCCACAGGACCAGCCCCGCTCTCCCATCCCAGGACCTTCTCCCCGCCCCCCCCCCCGCCACCCCCTTCCCCGCTCATGCCGGGGCGGCCAGGGACAGAGGTTGGCAGCTGTGAATCATGGTGGAGGAAAGAGAGAGCAATCCCCTCCTCGGTCTCTTATCTTGGAGACCATCTGCCCTTCTCTTCGGCCGGGAGCTGGAGCATTTGCAAACAAAGCCAAGCCCTCTAACCTAAAACCCTCCAACCTCATCAGCGGGGTGGCCAGGCTGGGCTGGGTCGTGCTGCCCAGGGCCCCCAGCCATGCTTTGCCCTGGGATGGGGATGGTGGAGGGGACACGAGGGCTCCCGGATGCCTCCCCGCGGGCATGGTCCTGGGGGAGTTTCTGCACGATGGGGATCAACACCCCGCGGGGAGCCCCCATGTCGCCTTTCCCAGCCTGCCGGTCTCTCCCGACTCCTCCATCCCGCCCAGGCAGGATGCTCATCCCACGCGCCTTATCTCCCACATCCCTGCCTTCGGCTGCGTTTCGGTGCTGATAAAGGGCTCCCTGACCCTGAGCGAGCCGTGCGCCGCCGGTTCGGTTGCATTACGAGAGGAGGAGGGCTGCCAGCGGGTGTCCGGAGAGAAAAAGGGGCCGCAGCATCCAGCTGGCAGTAGAGATGGGAGGGTGGGTGCTATAGTACAGGCTCTGCTCCCTCCCACCCCGGCTGGGGCTGCTGGCAGGGTCCCCCAACCGGGGGCCGAGCAGGGAGTGTGTTTCAGAGCCTCCTTCCTCGTTAGAAGGGAAGTTTATAATGGAAACAAAAGCGACTCTCAGTCCAAGTGGAGCTTTTCCCATCCCGTTTCCTCCGGAGCTGCCTGCGGGGGTGGCACGGGAGCGTGCCTGCACGCCACGGCCGGGGCACGCCACGGGGAAGCGTACCGGGGGTCCTGTGTGGTTTTGGGCACGGTGCTCATTGAGCCCAGCCTTGCCATGGGGAATACGGCGGGGCTGCAGTGGCATCCTGCTGTGGCAGAGCCGAGGTGGACGTGGGGTGCTGCCCTTCCCTTGGGGACGGTGACCCACCCAGGCAGCGGGAACCTGTGGTTGTCCCCAGGGTGGGCTCAGCTCCCCCCATCCCTGCACGCACACCCAGCACGGGCCCACACGGTGCGCGCCCACCAGCGTGGGTTCCAGCGAGCATCTCGCACGCGCGCAGCCACGACGCTGATCCCAAGGACATCCCTTGGCCGTGGGGCACGGGGCAGCCCATCCTCTCCACCGCCAGCCCCCCGCGGCCCAGCGTGGTGACGCCTTCTTGCCCAAGTCCCTGGGGCTGATGGCAACCAGCCGACCGTGTCGTGGGGCAGCCGGTGCTGCCGGACCCGGGACAGGAAAGCGGCGCTGGGATGCTTTGGGGCAGCGGTCCCTCCCCCGGGCAAGCAGCCGGGGATGTATGGGCCTCTTTCTCCCTGCAAGTCAATGTGTCTTTTTGTTGCGCTGCTGGGTTTTGATGCCTGCGAGCAGGGAGAGACAATACGTCGCATTGTTCCTTTTCAGCAACATCTGACGGGCCCGGGCAGAGAGAGGCCAGTGTGTGTGGAGGACGGCCGTGGGGGAAGGGATCGGGATGGATGGACGGGCAGAAGGAAGGACGCATGGACACCCAGGCCAAGCCTGGCTTCTGCTTGCCTGGATGGAGGGCTGGGGAGCGCTGGAGGGGGGGATGTGGGAGATGGAGGGTGCTGTTATCTTCTGGTACCCAAACAGGCTGGAAAACCAGTCCTGAGAGAATCAAACCTCCAGCCCCACTCATCTTAACGGACTATTAACTTTAAAGCCTCGTTAGGAACCTGTAAGTGTCAACACCATTAACCTTTTCACTGCTGCTCCCTCTGATCCCGGCTGATTTACTGGGGGCGTACAGCCGGCGGTACCTGTCACCCCCAATAAACCCTGGGGTGCCAGGAAAACCCTCCCCCCCCCGAAATCCCACGCAGGTGGGATGGGGCAGGGGCTTGGTCCCCGGCGGGGTGGGCTGCGGGGGGCGGGGGGGGGGGGGGGGGGGGCGGAGCCGGGAGCAGAGCTCGGTGGGGGAATCACAGCCAGCTCTGGGATTGTCTGCAACTTTCCATCAGAAATCCCCTCCTTCCCTTATCCCCTGCTGTCCCCGGCCTGGATTGCTTAATTGCCAGGAACAGAATTCCCCTCCGCCTCAGAGCAAAACCGAAAGTGTCCCCAGGGCCACCGCAGCCGTGGGCAGGGCTGGGTGGGAGCCCGAGGGCCAGCAGAGCCCAGACACGCCGGTGATGGGCTCTGGGGGTGGGCTGATCCATGGCCCAGCCTGGTGCTCAGCTTATTGGGGAGCTGGAGGCAGGCACCGCTCTCCTCACCCCCCTCTCCCCGGGCTGGCAAACCTCCCGCACAGCTTCCAGGGTCGGGGGAGCGTGGTGGGCCCTTGACACGATGTACCCCATCCCGCTGCAAGGGGGGGGGCTGCAGCCCCGCTACGGCGGGGCACCGGCACCCCGCTCTCCCACGACGGCTCCCGGCAAAGGTCCCCAGGGAGGGGATGGCAGCCGGTTACGGGCTTGGTGGGGACCCTTTGGACGGGGGGGGGCTGGTGGTGTGGCCATGGCTGGCGGCAGCGGCGCAGAGCAGCGGTGCCCTCCCCGCCCCCACGGCTGCACCGGCAGATGCATTTCGCCCAGACTTGCATGGCCGTAGCCATGGCAACGGCTGCGCGGCGGCGGTGGGATGCTGGTGGGTGTGGGTGAGCGGGGGGGCAGGGGGCGGCTGCGCGGCGCTGCATCGCTGCCATCGCACCCCGAGGCTCGGCTTCACACCCCAGGCCTGGCTTCACCCCAGGTTTGGCGTCACCCCGTTCCCAGCAGCGATGCTGGTGCGTATCCCAGTCCCGCGGCGCACCGGCATGCGCGTGCTGCTTCGCACACACGTGTGTGCAAGCGTGGTCAAGGGCACCGGCGCGGCTGCACCGCTGCAACGCGCTCTCTCTGGGGTGACGGTGCCAAGGGAGAGGCCTGGCAGGGTGGGGATGGAGCCGCTCACCCCTTTATCGGGGCTGGGCCGCCATAAAGCCGGGGCTGTTTGCATTGGTGCGGCCACACCGGCATTGCCATCCCGGCTCCGCTTTGTCTCCACGTTAACTTTTAACCGCAGCGGCTTTTGCTTTCCGCTGCCACCGCCGCACCCTGCCAGCCTCGCCGGGGCCCTGCGGCTCGGGATGCTGGAGCCCCGGCATCTGGCAGCCCTTTGGGGGGGGGGGGGGTGTTGCAGTTCCCCCTAGCATGGTGCGTGCCCGCTCCCTGCCTGCTCCCTGCCTGCTGGCAGCAGGTCGGGGACTGGTCTGGCTGCACCCCGCTCCTGCCAGCCTCTCGGGTGCCTCCAGGAGGGTGAATGGTGGCTGGAGCTGGCGGGGGCAGAACGGGCCATTGCAGCCCCGGGCAGCTGCAGCCGCAGCACCTCGTCGCCTCGACGCCCGGGCTCGGCCGCTGCCTGCCCGCCCGCACCGCTGCCTGCCCCAGCCCCCTTGCCGCTGCGGTGCGGGCAGCCGCCAGCTCGGATGGGTTTGGCAGCAAAGCAGCTCAGCTGGAGAAAAGCCTCCGGCGCTGGAGTGACCCACTAACCTTGTTCTTCTTAAAAATGCATGAAATGCAGGCAGCTGCCTACGGGGACTCGCACATGCAGGCTTGCACTCATGCACGGGCGGGGACACGTTTTTGGCACTGCACCCACGTGCCCGGATCGGGCAGCGGCGGCAGGGGAGCCTGAGGGTGCATGCGGCACTTGCCGCCCAGTTTTGGAGGGGATCTGCTGGGGGGGGGGGGGCCCTCTGCTCTCCCTTTGCTGGTGCTGTTTGATGCCCTGTCTGTCCCCAGCCCTGGAGAGGGGCTGCGTGCCCACGGCACCGGCAGGGGTCCCGGCAGGAGCTCAGGCATCACACGGCCTTCCTGCTTGGCTCTGCCGGTGCTGCCGGGTTGTGGTAACACCGCAGTGGTGCAAAGACCACCTGGCGTGTGCCCCCGCTGTGCCCAGGAGCCAGCTGCTGTGGTCAGGGCTGGGGCTTGCTTTGGGCTCCTATTGGGGGTCCAAGGGCACCCTGAACAGCTGTCCCTGCTCCGGCCGGTGCCACAACCAGCTCCCACTGGGGACATGAGTTGCGTGGCAGAGTCCTGCTGCCGGGGAAGGTGAGGTGGGCGCAGGCTCGCTCCGTCCCCTGGCTGCCATCACAGCCCTGACCTCGTTTTTCTCCAGCTTCTCCATGCCTTTAATACACCCCAGCCAGATGGCTGTGAGCTGGGGGAGCCGGGGCCAGCGGGGGGGCCTGTGGCTCAGCCCCACCGTGGGGGCGCAGACCCTGGTCCCCATGCTCGGTGGCAGCCCACCGCCCTGGCGAGGCTGCAGCCCTGGTGGGTGCCACACATCCCTGGCCCTGGTGTTCCTCTCACTGCCACGGGGGTGCCAATGTCTGCAGGGGGACGCATCCCCACCGCCCTGGCAGGGGTTAACGGATTTCTCTTGCATGAGGCTGATTTAATTTCAGTCTCGTTTGCATAGCTGATTTGGTAGCTGCAACACTTCGCCTGGCGCGGTGAAGACACTGGGGGGTATTTTTAGCTGCTCTGGGCTTGAGCCGGGCAGCCCCGAGCAGCCCTGGGGCAGCATCCGCCCCCAGCATTGTGGGCACCCGAGGGGGGACAGGCACATCCAGCCGGTGCCACACACCGAAGCCTTCAGTGGGAGCAACAGAGGATTTGCAGGATTAAGGTTTTGCTTTTTTTTGTTGTTGTTGTTGTTGTGGTTGCAATCCTGTTTTAAGAAGCAGCAGCAAAACCCAGAAGACAACAGCAGCCCAAGCTGCGCTGCCTGTTAACCTGGATTGAATAAATCACGGCGCAGCGCAAGATGGAGCAGCTTCATCCCCAGCCCGGAGAGGGTCTCGCTCCCTGGCTGGATCCAGCCACGGCACATTTCCCATCCTCTTCCCTCCTTGCAGCAGAGCCCAGCTTTGCTCCCATCACGGGGACCTTCCTGCTGCCGCGTGCTGCTGCTGCTGCCCACATGGCTCCTTCGCCCCCAGAATGGCTGCGTTTCGACCCAGGAGGAGGGAGGAAGCAGTGGGTGGCAGCAGGCCAGGGGGGAAGTTTTTCTGAGCCCTTTTGGAAACCCCTGCAGCTTCCTCCGGGGTCTTGGCCCTCGCTTATACAGCAGCGAAGTTGAGGAAACGCATGAATCACCTGCAGGAAACTTCGCCTCGCTCGTCCCAGCGCTGCCCCTGGCCGAGCCCACGCTGCAGCTCACGGGACCGTGCCACCCTGTCCTGCCCCGGCGACGTGGCTGCCCTGTCCCTTGTCACCCACCTCACCTACTCGGGGCTGACCGGGTGGCAGCTCCCTGAGCTGCGGCGTCGGTGCGAGCTCGGCTTTCCGGAGCTGCACGTGCACGGGTGTGTGGGTGTGTGTGGGTGCGATGGGTACAGGGGACCGTGAGCGCGTGGGGGTGCGTGTGCACAGACGTATGGGCACGCGGGTGGCTGTGCACACACGCAGGTGCCTGTCTATGTGCCTGCTCCCCCGTGTGCACACGCACGTGCACGCACACACGTGCCCCCACCCCCCAGCCAGACCCCTGCGCATCCCGGTGCCAGCCAGGTGGCAGAGAAATCAGTCTCTCGACTCCTCCGACTAATTAACATAAATTGACACTGACTAATTAACCGGCCTGCCTCATTAGAGCCCGGACACCGCATCGCTGGGAACAGCAGCCGGCCGAGTCCTTGCGGTCGAAGCACCGTGGCTACACTCGGCCCCAACGGCCAGCCCTGATCCCCACCACCACCAGGAGTGTCCCCATCCCTGTCCCCATCCCTGTCCCCACCCCACAGCCCTCGCTGAGACTGCTAGCAGCGATAACGAGATTGGTTCTTAATCCACTTATTCCTGGCTGGCGCAGAAGGCTGGTAACAACCTGCTTCCAACGCCCGGTGTGCAGTGAACCCCCCCGGCTCCGGCGCCTCCATCCCCCCCGGGGTGGCCAGGGGGTCGGGACCGACCCCCTGGCCACCCCGGGGGGGATGGAGGCGCCGAGGCCAGGGTGGAAAACGTTGTTGGTTTGTGACTGAGCAGCCGTGGGGCAGGGAGGTGAAATGTATGTAAGGAGCATGGGGGGATGGTGGCACCATCCTTGCTCCATCCCTGCAGGAAGGGTTGAACCCACAAGGGGAAGGTGACACCACCGGCGTCACCTGCCCTGCAGCACGGTGGCCCTGGGGAGCAGCAGCGATGAGTAAACCTTGCATCAGCTGGGAAAGGAGATAAGAAACCCTTCCTAGTCCCCACCCTGCGGGGTGCCCGGGGTGGGGAGGACATGGGGGGCTGCTTTAGGGAGCGGGGTGCAGGGGCAGGTCACCCCAGTGCGATGACACCCGCCCTGCAGCTCTGCAGGAGGGAGGAAAAGGAAATTTCTCGCTTCCCTCTTTGCGAAGGGCTCCGGCGTGGCTTCCCCGGGAAGCGGGGGCCCTCACGCAGGTCCCGTCTTGCCACCGCACCCCCCTGCCCTCCTCTGCACCCCCCCCTCCCCCGGGCCTGCCGGTGCACGCTGACTCCCCGCCGGCTGACTCGGGGCTAAGTCATGGCTCTGCACGTCCGACCGGTTTTAGGGGAGACCCTTGGGCTCAGCGTGGGAACAGCCTGACCTCAGCAGCAGCTCGGCACAGAGCCGGGGCCAGCCCTGCCGAGCTGCCTGCGGGACCCTCGTCTCCTAAAAACCAAGCGGGGGGCTTTGCATTTGTGTGTGGGGGGGTCACGGATGCTCCTGGAAAGCTCTCGCTCGTTCCCGCCGGCCGAAGGCAGCCCTGCGTGCGATCCCTGCCGCCCGTGCGCGGTGGATTAAAAACTAGGTCAGTGGTAGATCCCCAAAAGTGATTGCAATCGGGGAATTGCCGCTCCGCGGGTGCGAGCCCGGGGGAGACTTGCTCCGTTCGATACCTTTACCACTGAGCTGGAAGAAAATGGCTGCTGAAACGCGGACCCCCTGAAATCGCCCAACCAAGCCGGGTCGCTCCCACAGCAGCGTCAGGGCGAGGTCCCACGCGGAGTTTGGGGTCCGGAGCCCCCAAGGAGGGCGCAGAGTCCCAGGACAGCGGTTGGGGACACTGCGGCAAGGCCATATCCCCCAATCCAAGGGTCAGAAAAGACGATGGACGGTGCTGGCGTGACGGGGAAAGCTGGGAACGCCCGGTGCGCGGGGCGGACGCGGGGCCAGGGAGGAGGTAGAGCGGCTGCGGCAGCTCCAGTGCCGCCGGGCAGGAAACGGGGCGGCAGCGCGGGATGGAGCAGGAAGGCAGCCGGCGGCCCCGGGGTCGGCGGAAGAGCGGCGGAAAGAGCCGGGGCCACGGCGGTGGCGGCGGGAGGAAGCCTGGCCCCGGCAAGGGGCCGCCCCGGTACACGTGTGTCCCATGGGGGCACCGGCCATGCCCGCGGTGGGACCGAAACTCCCTTGGTGCTGGGAAAGGGCCCGTCCTGGGTTGCAGACGCCTCTCCGTCGCCCTTGGGGCTGCAGGCCGTGGCGTGCCCCGCAGCAGCCGCATGCCGGGACTCGCAGCCTCGTGCTGCAGCGTGGGAGATCCTGCAACTGGGTCTGCTCCGCTGCCGGCTGGGGACACTCAACCCAGGGACCCCCCTGAGGTGGGCGGTGAGGTGGTGCTGCTGCCCACAGGGCTCCTGGCTCAGGTCTGACCAAGGATCTGGGTCCTCCCCCCGGGGCATAGGAGTGGGTTTGGGGGTACTTGCGGCCCCTTGAACCTCCAGGAGGGTTCAGGGGTGCTCAGCCTGTGCAGCACTCAGGATGGGGCCACCACAGAGCCTGACACCCACTCGGGAGGTGGGCGACCTGCCCAGCTCTGCCTGCTCCTGCCTCACCCCCAGCTCTTGGGAAATGCCCTCAAGCCCTCCGAAGTCTCCATTTACCACCCTTCAGTCCTCAAATATTTCCAGCCCGGCTCGCTGGGGTTGTTTAGCTCAGACCCAGAGCCATGCTGCAGGGAGGGGACATCCCCTTGGCCGTGCCCATGTGGTGGGGGTCTCAGCCCAGCGGCCCCCAGCACGGTGCAAAGCGGGCTGGAGCACTGGGAGTTGCCGTCCCTCCGGCTGTCGGTTCAGCAGCGGAGCAGAGAGGATGGAGCTGTTAAATATTTATAGCCGCTGTTGGAGCCGCTCGGGCAAAATGGCAGCGGAAACGGAGGTGGGGGGACGACGACAGGACGGCTCTGCTGCCCTGCGGTCCATCTGGCCGCCGCGCTGCTCCGTGCGGCGCAGCGCTACGAGTCGCCATCTGCTCCCCGCCCGGGACCAAGCAGAGGTACGGCAGGGCCGTGGCTGCCCCAGGCGTTGTCTTTGCTCCGTTGCACAAGTGCAATGAGTTTAGCGGTCTCGGGTGATGAGCAGAGGACGGGAGAAGCTGGGCAGCCCAGAGTCCTGCCCCACCTCCCCATCCTTGCTCGCTCCGGCTACTGGGTCCCCGTCGTGGACCTGTTCAGATGAGAAAATGAGGGCACATGCGAGCGTGTGTGTGTGTGTGTAATTGCTAATGAGGATGTGCATATGCTAATTCAGGGCTGCCAATTATGGCAGGTCTCGCTGGCTCGGGATGGGGCCTCGTGGGCCATGTCCTGCCCCGGTTTCGGCCAGGTGAGCCCCGGGCAAAGTCAGGCAGTGGCGGGGGCAGCAGTGGCTGGCTCGGCTTGGCTCAGCTCAGCATCTCCTGGATTTGGGTGCCCAGGCCTCACGGAGACCCCATGGCTCTGGGTCTGGGGGGAAGCGGGGGCTGGGGTGCTGCTCTGGGGGTCTCTGGCTCCCATCCTCCACCCTGGAGGAGCCAGGATGCTGGTGGGATGGGCACTGGGAGGATGGTCCCACCACACCCCCGTGGCTCCTTTTCCCCCGCCTTGATCTCACACAAAACCTGCTGCGGTGTGAGATGGCAGCGGGCAAACGAACCCTTAATTAGCTACTTTAGGGATTTGGCTTTATTAATGGCATAAACAATTATTAAGGAAGAATTAAATCTACCAGCCTCCAGATAAAGGATGACACAGCCCAGCTGGGATTACCCACATGTATTGTGTGCCCAGGCTGGGGACTTTGGGTTTTGTGGGGTGCTCCCGTCCCTGCACAGCCCCCCCTGCCCCAGTCCCTGCATCAGCAGCTGCTGGATGCTGGATTCGGCAGCGCACCCACCAGGGACAGGCTGGTGTTTTAGGAGGCGATGAGGAGTGGGAGGTGGGGTGTCTGTCAGGCCCCCAGTGGGGTAATGCTGCTGCAGGCTCACCCAGCAACTTGGGATGCCCAGTGACCAGGGCATCGGGGTCCCGAGGGGCACTGACACCATCTCTGTGTCGGTGCTGGAAGGTGGCAGCGTCCTCACTTGCTCCATCGGGGGAGAAAATAGGCATCTGCAGGCTGGGGTGTGAAATCTGTGCTGGCTGCTTCTGCCCCCTGCCATGGCAGAAGCTCAGTGGGATGCATGTCTGGGGCAGGTTTGTGAGTTGGGGGCTGCCGGCAGCCTCGTGCTGAGCAGCTGCAGCCTGCAGCGTCCGTCCTCCATCTGCGCCGAGCTGGGGTGACACCAGCCGGGAACTGGCTGGACAGAGGTCCTGGGGATGGGGATGCGGGCGGCAGACGTGGCCTCCTAGGAATGTTGGGACGGGCTTTTCGGGGAAAACAGCTACTTCCCATCAGCTGCATCTGCTGGGAAGCGGTGAGGGGATTCCCAGCGGGCAGCAGGAGGCTGAAGCTTGTCCCCAGCACGTGTCCCGTTTCGGGTCTGCACAACGGAGGGCTCAGCCATGCCCCCAGCAGTGCCGGGCCCCATGGAGGGCATTTCTGCCTGGTTCTTCGCTCCGTGACCCACCAACATGCCTGTTATCCTGGGGTCCCGTGCTTGAGGGCACCCCAGGACGGTTCCCTAGCACACACAGGCTCCCTGTACCCTGCTGCCCTCCTGGCTCTGGGACCCCACCGCGATGCCACCCGGCTTCTCCCCGGCTGCTGCCCGGTCCCGCTCGGCGCAGGCAGGGCGGCTGCCGAGCTCGTTAGGTGCAGGTGTGGGATTACCCGTAATTGCCTGCACTTTGATGTCCGTAACCTCCTCCCCGAGGGCTGCTCGTTACCTGCAGCAAACCTGCGCCTGGCATCTGGCCGCTAATCCCGGGATTAGCGGGCGCAGGGAGGGCGGCAGATGGAGCCTGGCCAGGCCAGGACCCCCGGGGTGCAGCCGCTGCCTGTGGGCCGGGCACCATTTGGGTTGCCCGGGCCCCCTGGGATCTCCAAGGCAGTTGGGTCCCCCATGAAGCCACCTTCCACGGGGCACCCGGCTGCTCCAAGGGGAATTCCCACCCGGGATCTCCCCTGGGACCTTGTCCGTCCCCTCTGGGGCCCCTGGGAAAGTCCCCGCGCACTCGCTGTCAGACGATTCAAGGGAAATGAGAAGTGTCCCCTGCTCCCCAAGACAGCCCTTCCCAGCTGCAGGAAGAGCTTTTTCTGGGAATCCAGTAACCTCTGTGTCCGGGCCAGGTCCCTGAAAGGAGGAGAGGGCCAGGGGTGCAGCGGGGCGCAGGCACCCAGCGGGGCTGGGAGGCTCTGCCCAGAGGTGGCCAGTGATGAGGGTCATGTTGCTGGACCTGGGGGGACACCCCAGCCCTCCCGGTGTGACTGGGAGCCCAAAAATTGCCACCAGGGTGGCTGCAGCTTGGCCAGCTCTGGCCAAGAGGGGACAGGCTGTGTCACCCCAGGGCTGCCCGCTCTTCCTGGCTTCTTGCCCGAAAAATATCAGCAGCGCACTCAGGCTGGGCAAAGGGCGGGGGGGGGGGGGGGAACTAAGGCCAAAGCCGTGAAGGAGAAGGAAATGGCTGCAAGTTTCCACCCTGAGCACCCCACAAAGCTGGTTCCCTCGAAGCTGTGGGCAGCTGCCGTCCTCCTGGGGTCCCAGCCAGGCAGGGAGAGGAAAGGGGGATACAGCAGGGAGCTGCACCCAGGGCTGTGTGTCAGGGGGGTCCCCCCCACCTCCCAGCCAGGCCCCCCCCCCCCCCCGTCCCCCGGGCCGAGCGCCCCACGGCTGCGTGCTAACCTCAGGGTCCCCGCTCAATGGGAGGAAGGAAATCCTCATCCTCGGGAAAGGCTGGACACGGCCGTTTCCTCCTGTCGCGGTGGGGAGGGGGCCGGGGCACAGGCACGCCCGCCCGTGGCGCCCCAACATCCCCCCGCCCCATCCCAGTTAGCAATCCCATCCAGAGACTGGATCCGGCCCTGGCTGGGGTGATACGAGAGCCAGGGGACAGGCTGGGGGGACTCCTCCATCCCCCCCAGCCCCCCAGGACCCACTGAGTGTCCTTGGGGGGCTTCTTGCAGCCTTCCCACGCCGTGAGCCACCGAAGCACCTCAGCCATCGGCTTCCCCGTGCGTGGGCAGTATGCTCAGCTCCGTCCCCTCGTGCTGCCGATGTGGGGCTGCCCCGGTGCCGGTTTCGGGTGCGGGGGGCACAGTCCCGTGGGCCGCAGCTGCACCCCAGCCCCCAGGGCTCCCCGCCAGCCCCAGCCCTCGTTTTTCCCGCTCCTCCTTCCTCTTCCTCGCCCTGTCGACGCGCAGCGGCTGGTGACAAACAGGCGAGTGGCGGCGGTGGCTTTGCTCCCGGTGGCCTTTGGCCCCCGCCGTGTCCCCGTTGCCGCCACCGCCATCCCCACCGAGGGTCGGGGTGACATTTTGCAGCGGGGTGGGATGCTCTGGGATGGATGGGATGCTCGGGGATGGCTGCGCGGCTCTACCGGGCACCGAGACCCCCGTGCCGTGCCCGGGGTCACCCCACTCCCCAGGGGGGGTCACCTCGCTGCGGTGTCCGGGTATGGCAGCCCGTCCCCGCCCGGTGCACCGGGACGATGCTGCCGCAGGGTCCGGCCCCGGTCCCAGAGACCCGCCCGCTCCCGGTTCGGTGTTTGATCTCCGGTTTCATTCGTAATAATCCCCCCGCGGACCGGAGAGCGGCGGCGCCGCCGGGACGCGCCGGGGCTGGACCGGCACCGGCACCGGCACCGGCACCGGCACCGGCACCGGGACGGCGCGCGCGCCCCGCGCGCCCCCTGGCGGCGGCGGCGGCGCCTCAGCAGAACAAAGAACCCGGCCCCGGCCCGGCGGGGAGCTCCACCACGGGCGGGGGGGCCGAGCCTGGACCCGACACAATCGGTGCCCCCGGTAGCAGGAACGGCGGCAGGTCCGGACCGGCCCCGCTGCCCCCGAGCCGCCCCGGTGCTGAGCTGCCGCCCTTCCTCCTCCTCCTCCTCCTCCTCCTCGCCCGGGTGATGTCACCCCGTTCATCCTCCCCGGGCCCCAGCCCTGGGCAGACCTGACGGGCAGGTTGGGCAGGAGAGGCGGAACGGGAGGGGGGGGAAACACCCAACCGGCTCACGGAAAGGCCAAGCGGGAGCAGCCGGAGCTTCTCCACCGCCCCCCCCACCCCCCCCTCCCGAGCACCCCCGTGTCCCCGCACCCCCGTGTCCCCCCGCCCCGGGTCCCCTCACACCCCTGGGGAGCTCTGACCACCACCTGCTGCAAGCGAGGGGTTTGCAGCAGTTCTGGCACAGCAGTTAAAAAAAAGACAAAAAACATTTTAGCGAAACGGCCACAGAGCACGGGGGGTGCTGCGGGGGGTCCTTCGGGGTCCCCAGGAAGGGCAGGATCAGGGCTCCCCCCCTTATAAAAGGGACCCAGAGTGAAGCTGTAAGCTTTAACATACCTGTAATTCTGCTCTTCCCACTCAGCGCCAGCTGGAGCTCCGCAGCCGTGTTCGCAGCCCTCAAAACTAAGCCCCGTGGTTAATAAATCACCCCTCTCCGATACAAACAGGAGGAGGCCTTCTCGGGGGATTTTACCAGACAACAAACACACAAACAACTGTTGGGAGTAAAAAAATATGTTTTTTCCTTTTAATTACATCAGTTATCAAAGAAAAAAAGCAGTGGTAACAAAAATACAAAGCTCTGAGGGTTTCTCGTTTTGTTTGTTTTGTAATAAGCTGAGCGTCAGTGCAATTGTTTTAATTTAACTTCTGCTCTGAGTCTCTGCTGGCAGAATATGAGTAGGCTTTGCCCAGCACCAGACGGTCACGCAGCAGCTTGAAGAAGGCGTAGTAATTGCTGAAGAGGATCAGAGCCAGCGAGATCGTCTGGTGCCACTTCTCTGAAGAAATCAGTGAGTAAAGCTGGTAGAAGATGACGGCTCCTTCCAGCAGAATCAGGATGTTGAGGATTCTCAGCGGTTTGCTGAAAAAGAACTGTAGGAGAGAGCACAATAAGGCACCGAGGGGGGTCAGAACCTTCGGGACATGTTTTTGACAGGACGGGCGGGGCAGAGGCCGGTGAGGATTCCTCTGGGGTTCCCCTCTGGGGACGCGTTTACCCGCGAACAGCCCTGGACAGAGCCCCGGGTTGCAGCGGGCACCCTTCAGGCAGCACGACGGGAGATGAGGGACTAATGTGGCTCTAACCAAACCCCGCTCCTTCCACCCCCCCCCCCCAGTACACGCCTCGGGCAGCTCGCCGGCTCGGAGACCCAGCTCAGCATCCGAGGTGCTGAGGACAAGCGGACCGTGACCCCGCCGAGGCGCTACACCTCCGTCCCCAAAAATCGGACGTGACCTTACGTGGAAGCGGAAGTGTGAGACGTCCGAGGGCACCGCCACGTTGTAATGACCCACGGCTTTGTACACGTTCTTGCTGTGCTTCACTAACACTCCCTGCGGCCACATGCACTCCTCCGTCCACCTGCGGGAAACAAGCAGAGAGCTCTTATTTCTACCCCCCCAGCTGAGGGGGAGGGGGTCTCCTGCCTTCCCACCATCAGCCAGGACGACGTACGTGCCGCTTGCGCGGCGCCGGCCGCAGCAGCAAGCTGCCATCAGCAGCGAGGGCAGAGTTTGGCCCAGCGAGGCACGTCACGACGGCAGCTACCTGAGCCCAGCCGCAGCAGGCACCTTGCCAAAACCCAGCTCTGCTCGCTGCGCCTGGGAAGCGGGCAGTACCCAGAGCGTCTGTCAGCTGTCGGATGTGTCAGCCGACAACTCTGGCTTTCATTTTTCTTCCCCTCTTTTTATTTTAAGCCACAGGAGGAGGAGGAGAGATGGCTGGAAAGCTGAGCTCCCCATCCAGCCTCTGTTCACGCCAACGGGCGCGCCAGCTAAGAGAAGACTCCAGCCCCAGCCCCAGCAGAGTTCCTTACTGATGCTGCAGCACGTTGGAGCAGAGGGCTGGGTCGACCTTCTGCCAGCAGCCCAGGTGCGCCGCGGCTTTATGGAGGAGGTCACAGTAGCGCGCGGGTAGGAGGTACTGCATCAGGATCACGGACGTGCTGATGGAAACCAGGAGGAAGAGCTCACACGACCAGCGTTTGTCGTAGTACTGAGTGTTCTGGGGGGGGGGGACACAAGAAGAATGTGTGACAACGTGTTTGGACAGCCTCACCTACCAAAGCCATCAAAACACAAAGCGCTCAGGCAGGTAAAACGAGGGCTTTTCACGTCGCTATTAATCCCGCTTCAAAAAGAAGCGCCCACATAGGACGGCTGCTGTACAACTCCTGAGCGCACCACAGCGAAACGTTGATGCTATCATCACCCATCACCACAAACAGGGAGGCAGCTCCTGACGCTCCCCTAGCTCAGCTGATGACGGGTGGGAGCACCAGCCCCGCAGGGAAAAGGGACTCAGGCTCACCCCCGAGGTCTGACAGACTTACAAGACATTTGTCTCACTTTACAACATATTAGGAACTTAAAAACCAGCCACGAATCCTGACAAGGTCCATCCTCCTTCATACCGCCTCCTTTATTTAAGTCAATCCCGTTGTCCTGGAGCTCTGTCCTCACAGAAGGTCAGTGGGCGAAGGAACGGTCGGCCTGGCGTCCTCCCAGCTTCACGGGGAGGCAGGAGGGGATGGACGCACACCCTCGTGACAGTCAGAACACACTTTACCAGGACAAAATTGTCCTCCGTTACCTGCAGTTTAGGCAAAGCTAAACCGAGGTGGTTTCGCTTCTGACTTTTCACAAGACCTCTGTAAACGGGTTTCGTACAGACCCAGCCCTCTGCCTAACCTCTCCCACGTTCCTGCTAAGCAAGAAGCGAGAACCAGGGTCTCCTCCACGACCCAGCGCCCCCCTCCCCACCACCCTCCCCAGCCAGCTCCACGCCCGGAGGAGCGGCGGCCCTTGCTCACCTTCACAAACCAGACGGGCACAAAGGCCACGTAGTAGGCGCTGAGCATGGAGCTCACCAGCACCTCTTTCATCCGCCAGTTAAAGTCCATTTTCAGGTATTCCACCTCGTTGCGGATGAGATCTGGGGAGAGGCAGCAGGCGTGAGTGGGCATGGCCTCCATGCCGTACATCTGCCGAGTGTGCTGCTTCCAGGTTTCCTTTAGGACGGTCAGGTAGTCTCGGCCCCTGGAGTTCACCTCTCCGGTCTCTCTGGGACCGATGTTGGCCACCTGGGAGAAGAGGCCCGTCTTCCGAAAGTCACAGTTGAGCTGAAGGAAGGGAATGTACATGCCAAACCTGGAGCGGGGAAGTGCAGAAAGGGGGTTACTTCCTCACCAGCCGTCAGAAGATCAGCTTTACGATCACATCCCCCTTCTCGACGGCACCTAGTCCCTACAGAAACCCCAGAAAAGAGCTTCACCCATCTGATCTCAAACACAAGCACCTCGGATCTTCACAGGATGCTTCCTCCCGCATCGACCAGAGCGACGGGAGCTATTTCCACAACTTGACTGGAAACAGAGCTGGCTTCCTTCAGCTAGTTAACACGAAGCAGGGAAGCTGTTCGATTCACTCCACCTGGCAGAGGCACCCAAGAACTAAGGTAAACCAGCCATGGGCGTTCTTTGGATACCATGAGAAAAGCACACAACCCTTTTCAGAGGACATGAGCAATATCTGATGCTGACATTAAAGCTGCAATACGGGTAAATGTTAAAAGACAGCCCTGTCACCAAGAAGCAATGTGACACAGCAAGAGGGAAAAGGGTAGTTTAGGTTCCGCTACCAGGTAATCGAGTGCTTATTTACTTTCAGGCTTCATTTCAGCTGAGCAACACCCCCTGCACTGAAGCAACATTAGAAATCTCACACAAGTGACAGAAGAGATACTTACGGGTAACACAGGAACAGGAGATTAAGGAAAGAGTAGGTTCTGAAAAGGTGAATTATCGACCGACACAAACTCCAGCCTGTGCCAGTGAGAACAGCAAACCGAGTGACCACCAGGAAAACAGAACGTGGCAGGGAGACTTTGCCACTCTGGGAAGCCTGCGGGGAGAGAAGAAAGAGCTGGGCAGAGGGGAGACTAATTCACTCTTTCCACAGGAAGCAAACGGTAAACGAGCAGCGTTCAATCTGTAAAACCAACTTCATGCATGAAGGAAGAGCTAGTGAAAGGCTCTGCTTGACTGCCACCAGGAAGGGGAGGCCTTCTGTAGGCTGGACTCTGGACTCTCCAAAACCCAGGGCCTCATTCCTCAGGCTGGAATGAGGAGAGCTCTCGGAGTTTTTTGTTAAGGTCTGGTAGTGATCGGTGTGACCAGCCCACTCTCCCGGACCTGCTCACCACAGAAAGCTTCTGCAGTCAGCAGAAACCAACCTACACTGGCTCCTCCTTGTAGAAAGTTAATTAAAAGAACAGGAAAAGAGCCAAATACTGTTCTTCACAAGGAAGAAAGCAGAATTACTACAGCCTAGCTGAGACAGTAATTCAGAAACAACCCCAGAAGGACAGAGAAGAGTCACGAGCAGTGGTCTGAGGCGCTCCTTTCTGTTCTCTGTTCTTCCCAGCAGAAACTAGAAGGTTTCTGACTTAGACATCACACAAAGTTTTTTAGAAAAGGACAGAGGAGTTGGGGACTGCAAAAGGGACACAGCTTTACATTTTGCCTGAGAGGAAAGAATGGTTCTGAGATCTGCTCGGGCACTTTACCTCCTTCACAATAGCACCAATCAGCCGGCGTGCCAGGACGATTGTTGTCACTGTCAGCACGTTGAAGTCAATAAGATGGAAGTTCTGCAGTGACAAAAACAAAATGATTCCACTTTCCACCAGGCAGCAGAAACCCACACTCAACAGAGAAGCTCCCCAGCTACTCCCTTCTCTTCAGACTCTCTCTTCCAAGATCAGAAAAAGAATGCCAAGCAGCCAGCCAGCGCCCAAAATTTGCCAAATAAGTCTCATCAGCAACCCTCCAGGGCTGCGGAGAAACATGTAGTTTAAATCAAACATGTACAGAAAACTTTCCGTCTAAGGACCCAGGAGCCAGTCTGTGAGTATCCCGGACAGCAGCCGCCCCTCGGTGCTTACCAACGACGTGTGCGAAGGCGGGTGGGAGGGTGGGTACCACCACACGGTTTTGTAGATGTTGATGTAGTGGACAAACAGAGCCACGAGGTGACAGAAGAAGAGCTGAAGCTCGAACAGCACACTCCTCTCCACAGGCAGCTCTGGGATCTTACAGTGCCGGAGGGGGACGACGGTCTGAGTTGCCAAAGGTGGGCTGGAAAGGCCTGTACCTGAACCGCTCCTACCAAGGTAAACCAAAAGCCAGCAGTCACCTCCCCGGGATAAACACAGCGCTGTCCTCCAGCCCACGTGCTCAGACTGCAGCAGTCTGTGGTCTAATATTGACTGAGAACCCTAAGGTGACCATCCTGGTCAATGGCTGCTGTAAACCAGCAGTGTCAGCACCCCGAAGGTGTCCGGGCCGACTGTTAGAGGCAGATGTGAGCAGGAATCTGCCCGGCGAAAGCAACCTTTGGAACTAGGCCAGTTTACAGCACCAGGTCATTTGATGCTAAATCCCATGTGTTGAGTCAGGTTCAAAAGCTGTAGCTGTGTTTTGCTATTCACGGGGCAACCAGTGGCCCTCTTAATTAATTGGAAGCTTTTAGGCCTGGAGTTGCTATTTACATTTCTAAGAGTGCTTGAACATGAAATACAGAGCAATCAAACACAAGCCCTTTCTCAACTTCTATTCAACTGTGGAGGAAAAACAAGTTTAGTCAGAGGTGCATATTCCTGTGTGAGCATGCACACAATCCCAGACAGCAGCGCTTTTAATCAAAGGGAAGTGAATTAATATACACTAGATCTATCTCTCCTGATTTGCAATCTCTAAAGAACAACAGTCAAAGGAATCTGGGTGTGGGTTTCAAAGCAACTACAAAGCAGAAACTCCTATTGAAAATCCCAAAATGAAACCACCAAAGTCTCAGAGTGTGACTGCAGGAAGACTTCTAGCCCAGGGGTGGACACAGCTGGGTCAGTCCATGCTTTTTAAAACAGAAGGCCGACAGCCTAAAGTAAGGCCATGCATGAGCAGAAAACTTTAGGAACCCAAGCTGTCTCTCTGAAATCCCCAGATTCCCAAGCGGACAAGACTGATCCAGCTTCTCAGGACTGTTAAATCCACCAATAAACTCTGTTCCTTGCACACAGAACTAGAGTTCGTGCTCTGGTCCCCCAGAAAAGGGCATTAAATATACACACAGAGCCTTTTCTGCTTTGAACAGACACATGAGACCCAAGGGTGCTCTTGCAAGAGCAGCAACAAGGCTCTCGTAGGCATAAAGCACCCTGGGGCTCCTCAGCCTGGCCTGCCGTGTCGGTGATGGGTATCTGAGGGGATGGCTACGGAGAGAAATCACTCGGAGGAAAGCTGGGCCGTGGATTTGTGCTGCATTACCTACGTGTGGTAAGGACCTTTGAGCCTGCTCTCGCTGCAAAGTATGAGCGAGGTGGACTGCTCCACCTCCTGTGGCCTTGCAATAACTTGTTTGTATAACTGTATCCCTACGAATTTCTTGGCCCAGGGCCATAAACAGGGAGGATGTTAAGACAAACCTAAGGATTTCTTCGCAGAGAGTTCATAAGGCACCTCCTGCTTACGCACTGCAGTCAGCGCTCCGCTTCTCCTTCCTCCTCTCTACCTCCGTTGCAGAAATGCAACAACCAGCTAGGCTAGAACCTGAAAAAACCCCGCAGCCCACACATCCCCTGACCCAGCTAAACTCTGCCCCAGAAACGCCTCACCCGACATAAACTTCAGGGCACAGGAGACGCAAGAACCCAAACTCCAGAGTCAGGCTTTGGATAAAACTTGGTCTCTGTTCTTACTGTCCATTCCATGGTCGCTAAAGGCTTTTGAGCACCCCTGGAAGTCTGTCACGGTGTGATAAAAGCACTGAACATCTCACACCAATTAGAACCCGCCTATCCCAAACACAACATGGAGCATGGACACTGCCACACGCTGCAAAAGGATTTCGGCTGGGCACCGGGAGTGAAAAACCGCTGAGCCACAAGAAAACCAGCAGTGCGTGAGATGGGGAGATAGAGGCGGCCTCACGCCTGCCTCGGAGGGGAGCTGCTGGCCCAGCGAGGTGCGAAGACGTGGGGAGCTGGACGTACCTGGTGCGGGAGCGCACACCCGTGACAGAGGAACTCGTGGAATGGCCGGAGCCGCCAGCGGCGCCGGGTTCACAGAGGGGATTTCGGCAGTAGGCGGTACGGTTAGGGCCCCGCCTTCCCCCTGCCATACCAACCGAGGGGGCGGAGGGCTGTTCTTCCAGGGGGCTTCTCTGCTGTTCACTGCGGGAGGATGTCTTCAGTCCTTAAAACTGAAAGGAAAAGATGTATCATGAAGGCTCGTCTGCTGACCCCACCCCGGCGACCGGCGGAACCGATCACTCACACACTGCTAGCTGGCAGCACAAAGCAGGACAACTTTGCTCAACCCTTTTTTACACCTCCTGTATTTGCCACGGGCTATAGATGCGGCCCCAGATAGCTCCTGACGCTCCGAGGACGTGCAGCAGCTTGCTGAGGTGCTGAGAACTCACCGAGAGTCTAAAGCCTAATGCATGCAGGCTTCCAGGGGCGCGGGGAGAAGCGTTTCATGCCTCTCTCCCAACCCAAGGCAGTTTACAAGGAATTTAATCTGCATTGCGGTGGTGTTATCCCTGTTTTACAGGCAGAGCAATACACTTACGGAGATGCTAAACAATTTGCCCAAAGGATTTGGTAAATTGAGGATATTACCTACATCTCCTTTTGCCCAATTTTGTGCTGGAATCAAAGCTTCACAGCTCTTTGAAAGGGACACTGCAAAGGCACACAACCAGGCTTTTTCCTTTTTTGCTCCTTTAAGACAGGGAAAAAAATAACTGGCATTTTTAGGGCATTTGTGGTTGTATGTTTGCATGGCACATCAACGGGATGATGTCAGGCCAAAGTTAGCTCTTCTAGTGCTTGCTTGCCACAGTGTAAACAATAATAATAATATCAAGGCTTTATAAACCTTCTCTGGATCTTGTTTAACGTCAGGAGAATCTACACAACTTAGAGAAAGCACAGGGTGGTAACACACCACTTACTAGAAGTGAAATTTGAGCTGTGAAGAAACTCGGAGCAGGTCCTATCAATTCCGTAACATTCCTTTTTCTGATTGCTAGGTTCCAGATTGCATCACTTAACAATTAGAATCTGGAGTAAAAAAAATGAAAATAAATTGCTGTAGGCTTAGAGACTGCTCTTAAACGAGTTTTAAAGCTTACACTGAGCTCCAGAATCCTCCAGCAAACTATGAGGGACAAGGTACAAGGGGGCTGCGCCTGGGGCTAGACCCAAAAAAAAGCAAAGACAGACAGAGACAGGTGCCACCACATGGGCCAGTGAGGCACAGAGGTAGCTGCAGCGCTGGGGGAACTGGGGGGGTACAGAGCAAAGGGCAGAAACCCCAGTACGTGCCAGTGTGTGACTTGGGGATGCAGGGTAACTGCTGGTGAACAGGAGGGGCTGTGCACAGCTCCCCCCTCCCCAGGATACAACACATGGGCTGTGTGTGGGGCATCAGATGGACAGGACGTTCGGGGGGAGAGGAAACAGCAGGTTTGAGGCCCAGAACACCACGACAAGAGAGTCTGTGAGCAAAAAGTAGTAGGATGAAGGTGTTGGGCCTGGGAAGACAGCTGGGGAGTCTGGGGGGGCACACTTGGGAGCTACAGGAGCACAGTTCAGGGGGTGTAGGAGCTCTGGGAGCTCAGATGGGGGGTCTGAAGGTGCAGTGGTGGCTGTGAGAGCACAGGCCAGGGGCTGTGAGGTCTACAGAGGTGCAGGCAGGAGCCACAAATACTCCAGGGGTGCAGGCAGAGGCTACAGGGGAGAAATGGGAAATCAGGGGCCACAAGTGGGGACTACAGAAGAGCAGTAGGGGCTAGAAGGGCCCTAGGGGCACAGGCTGAGGGTGTAAGAGGGTAATGGGGCCTATAAAGGCCCCTGGGGTGCAGGCCAGGCCTGCAGTGGAGCACTGGGAGCTACAGGTGTGTGGTAGGGGCTGTGGGCTCGCAGGCCGGGCCACAGGAGAGGACCGGGGGCTCTGGAGACACCACCGGGGTCCAAGACACCTGCAGGGGGGCATCAGGGGCTGGGCCGGGGTGGCGGGGGAGAGCTGTAAGGGAGCTACAGGAGCACGCACCGAGGCTTCGGGGAGCAACGGGGCTCTGGGGCAGCTCCGGGACGCCCTGGGGGACTCCGGGACAGGCCGCGGCCCGGGAGCCGCCCCCCTCTCCCAGCGGCGGCGGGGCGGGGCGGGGCCAGCTGCGGGCTCTCCAGCGCCCCGCCCGTCGCTCGGCCCCTCTCCCCCCAGCTCCCGGCTCGCCGCCTTCACCTCCCCCCGACCCCCCCCCCCCCCCCCCTCCTCCTCCTCCTCCTCCCCCCCCCCCCCCCCTCCCCCTCACCCCCCGGTGCCCGGGCCCGTCCCGCCGCTCGGGCCCCCTCACCCATCTCCGGCCGCCGCTCAAACCTGCGCCGGGCACAATATGGCGGGCGGGGCCGGCGGCGCGATGGCGGCCGGCAGCGGACAATCCTCCTGCGGGGCGCGCGCGCGCGCTCGCACCGCCCGCCTGGCCCCGCCCCCGCCTCAAAGCCCCGCCCCTCCCGCCCCGCCCCCTCCGAGCACCAAGCACCGAAGCACTTGGGGCGTTTTGGGGTATTTGCGGGACCCCCCCCCCCCGCCCCCATCCCCGGCTCCAACCCCCCCCCCCCCCCCAACTCCACCTTCCCATGGAGGGCACCTCTGCAGCAGGAAGAGAAAAACCTCACGCCTTTGAAAGCCAAAAAAAAAAATTAAATTAAAAAAAAAATTCATCGTTAGGCCTTTATTACAGGGAATGACTAATTGCTTCCAACATCTGCCGAACGCTTCTCGCTAAATACGAGCCGCAGAGGAGCTCGCCAGCTTCCTGTACAAGTTATTTTGATGCTGTGATTCACCTTGATCGGTTTTTACCAAACGCTCGCTGTATTTTTCATTGATTTCCTTAACTCGTGGGTGGTTGATGCTTTGGTACAGATGGAGCGTTACACAAGCCCCAAAACTGCCTGGGCTGGAGGCAAAGGCATCTCTAAAATTAATGAACTTTCACAGGGACAATCTTTCATTTTTTACTGGTTTTGAAACCTACGTCGTGCAGAGCCATCAAAACCCAGGAGTATCCAGACACGTGTGGTTTTAACAGAATCTTCCAGGAACAACTACGAAGGCAACAGGCAGGAGGTGTCGATGTCAGGCTAAAAACAGGTTTGCATCTGTAACACTGTCGTATTTGGTTCTAAAGCCAGCGGTAAAAGTTACAGCTTCATTGGAAAACACTTTATATTTCAGTACTCCAACATACGGTTGCTGCTCTCCGGCGTTGCGGCAGCTGAGGGAGGCTCCGCTGTTCTCCAGCACTCACCGAGAGCTGGCAGGTCCCTATTTTCCAGCCACAGCAAAGCAAACGGCATCTTAACTGGGTTCCTTTACCAGATCCGAAATCAGCCGGTCGGAGATTCATCCCACTTTGCAAAAGGAGCAAAATGAGCGCGGAAACAAACATTTCTATGAAAACATATGGCAGCAATGGAAGGCTCAACTGAGCAATAACAGCAAAGGTTTCTGTTCTGTGCTCAAGGAACTGAGCTTCCCGAGTAGAAAGAGAGGAATAACATCTACATTCAAGATGGGAGTTCCCACAGGCCCCAACCAGCCTGCAGAAATTCCTCCCCCTCAAAGCTTACAAATGGGGCACGTGTCCAACATCTCATCCAAGATGTTACAGGTTGATCAATTAAAGAAGAATTTCTCTAAGCCCTGTCTTCCTCCCCAAAAGCACCATATGTACTCGTTCCTCGCAGCCGAGAGAAGAGCTGTGTTAGCAGCACCGCCTGTTCTCCTCTGCATCTCCCAGCAGACAGGTCACAGCTGGTCTCTCCTCCTCTGGGGCCAGTTGGAGGGTCTGTCACAGGCTGCAGGAACCACCCTCAGCCCAAGCGTTCTTTAGGAGAGCAGGGGCACGGGTTGGGGAAGGGAAGACGTGCACATTTAAACTGTTTATCTTGGCTCTGTTTGTGACAGATGCTCTCATGCAAGTTTAAAAACTCACTCTGTACAAAAAGAATCATCTGCTTTAACAGCCAAACGGGGGATCCAGCTGTGCTCTTAAAGCCGACTTACCAAATATGGAATTTTGCGGAGGGCCACCTCAAGGTAATGTCTTAGCCTTACCGAAAGCACAGCATTTTACGTTAAACAGAAAGATACCATAGGTGAGTTATGGAACAAAGCTTGTAGCCATTTGCTTTATTTAATGATCCCGACAGCAACTTGAAACCAGCGTTAAGGAATGGTCAGGGTATGACAGTCTCCTTCCAGGAAAAGCTGCTGGGGACATCTCTGCCATACCAGTTGGAGTGCTTTTCCTGCAAGCTCAGTTTCACACTCCTGTTGCTGTCCAAGATACCGGCTCTAAACCAGTGTGCACGGTGAGACCTCACCGAGGAAGTGTAAAGTCCAGGTTTGTACCAGCTCCAAGCAAAGCCCGAGTGTTTATACCAAAGGGCTGGAGCAGAGGCTGAAGAAGCTGCGGCCACTCAGAGCAAGGGCCAGGGGAGATGGGACTGCTGAGGCACGGAGCGCTCTGCAGCAGCAGGATGTTTCTAGAGCCAAGCTTCTCTGGAAAAGAACAGTATTGTTGGGAAAGGCTTCCACAGAGGAGACGTGACTGCTGCTGTACGTCACGCTGTACAGTACCAAGCACAATGGGGGCCTTTATCTTGTTTCTGGTCTTTACCAAAATCCTACAAATAATAAGATGTGGATTAGTCCTTTGGGGAAATCAGGAGATGAAAGATCACTGGTGCTTGTTAGCTCACAGCCAGCGGAACACTACCTCCAGTGGCTATGTGTCAGTATGAAAGGGAAGGTTATTCAGGTGACTCAGTCTTCAGTACTCAAAGGAATCTCTACTCCTGACAGATTTCAGCAAGTCCTGTATCACCCCCGGAATGTCTGGCTAATTAGAGCATCTTTGAGAGACACATCCGATGCTGACGGCTATTTTGGGATTTCAAATTAGCTTTTGCAGACTCTAGGCTCAAATCTGAACGTAGTAATGCGATGAGAGGGAGGAAGATACTTGATGCAGGGCACGTTTTCAAAATAGTTTTGCCATATACAGTTATTTTCAATATATTAAGATTTACATTCCTCCATAACATTAAAGTCTTTCACAGAAACATGCAACAAATGCAATGCACAAGCAAGCTGTATTACTCCAAAGGCAGTGTCACAAGATCCACTTCTACTGGTAAAAAACTGCATCATAATAGATGATCTCTATCAAATCTTTTCCACTTGATATAAAAGCTGTGCCTATTAAGAAAGAAATGGGAGAGATTGGTACAACACCATATAAATTGATGTTCCAATTACATCGTAAATGAAGATGCATTCGATAAACAGGCCACAAATCCAGACACGTTATGATTTCCCCTAGCAGAAAATTACAGATCCAATTTTCAAGTTAAAGTTTTTTCACGTTAAAGAATTGAGGGTAATCTCACTCTGCCACAGCACTTCCACATATTACCGCTTTCTTGTTCTTAATACTCCTAAGAAAAGAGAAGCTCGCCTGGTAGCTTCACAATTCCATATAAAATAAGACTTATGTCCTTCGATGTCCTACGCCCAGGGCTTTTCATGGCTGTCTTTTGAAGCCACTAGACTCCTTCAGCATTCCAAGGGTTTATTTCTTTGTTCTTCTATTTATGGAGCTCAGACTTTCAGTGATCTCGAGATTTGAGAGAAAGCGATTAGCCGTCCCCAAAGGAAACGCTTACGGCTGCTGCCTTGGGGCGCGGGGGGGAGACGTGTCCTTGCCGTGTAAGCAGGTCACGCCGCTGACGCGTGATGATCTCCCCATCCAAGGTACCACTCGGTTGGCAAGGACTTGCGTGCATTTATCAGGGCATTTACTGGGGAACCAGCACATCAGCGGGGCCAGAGCAGCCGCCAGAGGGAGCCCCGCCACCGTGGGTGCTGACCGGCACCAGCACCCAAAGGTGCTGGGGGTCCATCACCCCTCCCGGGGGTGCTCGCTCGCTGACACCAGGCGTGCAGCCCTGCGGGGCCCCGAGCTAAACACGGCCCAGCCAGGCCGGCAGGACCGCTGCCCGAGCCGCCTCTGGCAACGAGATCAAACAAAAAGCTGTAAAAAAAGAGCGGCCAGCAGCCAGATCACATTGCAGAGCCCGTCCGTGGGGGTGTGGGAGCGGGGGGATGTAGCGAGGTCTAGCTGGGCAGCATCTGGCTAAAATCTGCAGTCTAATTTTAACGCATTATGGACTCGTACAGGAATTCCTATCGAGCCATTCCTTGGGCTGCTCTGTTTCTCGAGCGCGGCGTAAGGACTTCAACACCACCTCGCTGCCGAGAGCCAGCATCTCAGCCGGGAACCAGCTCCGAGAGGCAGATCTCCTTCCCCTTCTTTCCTCAAATCCACTTAAACCTCCTTTTCTCCACGGGATCCCGGTGGGAGAGCTCTACGCAAGTACACACCGAAGCCTCCTCCACACCACGGCCTCTGCGAGAGCGTCGGCCACGGAACCGGCCTTTCGCGGGCGTAGTTTATGTGCGGGCATATAAAGAACGGCTTCGATTTAGCAGCTCAGATGGTGCCGCCCCCCACCTCCCACACGGAACGTGTTAGCAGCTTGCAAGGGGTTGCAAAAATAAACAAACTTACCCACTTCGTGTTGCCCCGGCTCATCTTCACCCAAGTGATTCACTGCGACGTACTCTTGACTCCTGCAAATTGAAGACATTTGTGAGTCTCCTTAATGGAGGCACAAATCAAAAGAAAGATTCCTGCATGCAATTACACAGGAAGGAAAACATGCAACTTAAGCTGAGCTTTGAACATTTCACAGTAAATATCAATACTGGGGTCTAAAAAGGGCCATCATTTTACAATTTTAAATAACTGAGCAGAATTTTTTTTTGGCAGTAGCAGGACTATCTATATTCGTTGTCATTTTACATCTTTTGATATTTAAGCTTGCCGATTCCTTCTTGCCCACATTACATTACAGTGCATTTTCAAAGGGCACATTATTAAAGTTATTGCTAATTTATGCAGAAGCATGTGGTCTTTTTTAAATGTTTATTTTAAACATTTTTTGCAAATTTTTTACATTAAAATTAACATCTGAAGAATTGTTTCAATAAAGTTTATGCAAGTTGCCGTCACAGTTTATGTAAAAGAGAAATGTGCTATTAAAATCAGACATTTAGGTTACCTTTTGGGTTTTGCGATGCATGTTAGCTTTACACATCCTGATTCTCCTGCGATAATTTTCCTTTAAAAGGGGGGTATAGGGTGATCTTTTCATCAAGCAAGACATTATGCCCTGAAAGCTGACTCCAAACCATTGTTGAAAATTCAGTTATTTACACTTTAATAACAATCTACAAATACAACTTTTTGTTTTAAAAGTATTCCCCTCGATCATGCACTGCCACAAGCAGTTTGGTTCCTAATATTCTATTTTTCACCCCCGAGCAGTTTATTTCTCTCCCCCTAGAATGCCAGATTCTTTTGGCAGATGGGAAATAAAAAGCATTTTTCACGTCTCTCTAAGCAGCAGTTTACTTTAAGCTATCGTATTATACAGCTGTACATACACACCCTCTCAGAAGGATACGGGGAGCAACTGCAGCACCCTCCTCAAACAAAGACACATTTTTAAGTGGCTTTCCAAGTAAAGGCTACCGTAAAGTAGGAAGGGCACCATCGCAGCCCGGGGGGCTCGGGTGTTTACATAAAGCAGACAGCAAGCTTCCTTCTCCTCCTGGTGGCAGCTAAGCCTCGCATTTTTCAGCATTCATTTTGTCACGCTACGTTTAAACCAGCCATTTCAGACTCAATCTGGAGTCTGCAGTCTGGAATTCTCTGTGAGGCCACCTGAAGTCTGAATCGGTAATTCAGCAAAGAACCGTAAACACTTTCCAGCAGACTGAAGTCAGATTTCTGCCATAGCCCAGGATCAAAGTGCTTTCAACAACTTCCAGGGGGTGAAAAACAATTTTTCTTTCTCTTTTAAAAAAAAACCCAAAACTAAGCTCGTTCAATGAGCTTGATAAACTTTTTGTGAGAATTACAAAAAACACCATTTTTTGAATGTCTCCATGTTTTTAAAAAGACAATTAGCTTTAGCATTAATTTAAATTTATTTGGAAAAAAATAGCTATTTTATCGCTCAACCAAAAAAAAAAAATGACAATTCATCACATTTACTTTGATTAAAAAAGGACTAAACTTTATTGACAAACTGCGGCAGACATTTTGACAAGTTTTAGCTACCTATTTAGGCAGACTTACACATGTAGCATTTAATCTTCAAGAACAGAGTGGGAGGACAGTGTACAAATCCAATTAGGACTTTATCCTATGTACAAAGTCAAATTTTTCCTCATTTTTTCAGCTGCAGTGTCCCTTTTTATGCAAAGCTAGTGTTGAGATACACTTGAACAAGTCCATGGGATTGCTAATATTGACAATTTTGTCAGTTTTAAACTTGCACTGTATTATCTGCCCCAAGCACTATAAAAATGAGAAGACTGTAATTTCACAGAGTTCAGACCTACTCACGTAATACTCTGTTTTCTAATATCAAACACTGGGCAATTAGAGCCATGCTTTAATTTGCTTTTCCCTTAAAAGTTCTTCATATAGAACCAAACTAAGAACCCCTTTACACTGGAAAATCCGCTTCCCAAGCATCTCTCAACACCGCACGTTCGGGGCTAGATTTCAAAACCCACGTAAGAAAAGTCAATTTTACAAACCTAATTTTTTTCTTTTTTTCCTTTTAAGTCAATTACCTTTAAAAAAATGCTATTTAATTTGTTTGAGGATCCTTCGTATTAAAATTTAAACTTAAGATTCACCAGCAATCTGCTTTTAAGGAAAGTTTGACATCTGAGGTTACTTTTAAACGGTGGCAGCTACTACCGTTACATTGTGATTTTAAATTCTTAAAAACAGCCCTGAATTTTGAAATGTAGCCTACTTTGGGATTCTGCAACTACAACTTTTATGGGTTCCTTAAAACCAAACTTAAAGGTTAACAAAACCTTAATTTCATAACTGCTAAGCAAAGCATTTCACTTTTGAAACTAACATTTTTAACTCAACTTTTTTTTTTATTAAAAAAGGTACAGTTGTGTTTATCTAAACAACAAAGAAAGAAAAGCCATCTACACACTTTAAAAAAAAAAAATTAAAGTCGGTCCTCTAAATCTATTTAACTCATTTTAAAATACTACGTACAGAAGCCAGAATGCAGGGTGAGGATGGAGTGGGAGAAAAAGGGCCACGAAGAAAAACAGTTAGACAATTACTTGTCTGGTGTGGGTAAAGCAACGGGAATCCCGGGAGATACAAGAATCAGTAACAACTGTTTGCTCATAACTGATATTTTTCCCTCATGTTTGTTTTTTAATAACGTCCGTATGGGTGCTCTCTGTAGGCCCCCTTCACTGGCCTGGCCGGCGGGGCCTTCAGGGAGGGCCTGGTTCCGTTCCAGTCATCTTGCCCTGCGGAAAAGAGAGGGATACGTCAAGGATGGCGGCGTGCTGCGGGCCGAGGGGCACGGAGGGAGCGGCAGTGCTGGCCAGCCGGGCTCCCCGGCGTCGACACGGAGGCACGGGGCATCTTCACAGCGGTTTCACCCCAAAACCAGTCTGCAAAACACCCCGCAGTCCACCAGAACCTCTCGTTTCAGCACATTTTCCCAGCATGATGGGGAAAAAGCCACTTGTGCGGGATCCCCGGGAAGCCTGCAGCTCTCACAGCCCGGCTAAGCGTCGACTTGGACAAGCCCGGTGCCTTTTAGAATTGATTTCAGCAGAGCCGAAGCCAATTCACCTGGCAGCCCTGGCAGCCAGCCATGGCGAAGGTCGCAGCAGTCAGGGCCCCTCGGGCTGGCGGCCAGCAGCAGCTCTAACCCTGGGGTCTGGCTGGGGGGGAACCTCGACAGGTAGCGCTTCTCTCCTTCCCGGGTGCCAGGCGAGGCAGCTCCTGGATAATTGTGCCAAAATAATTAAGTCCCTACGCTGCTGTAGGACGGCAGTGCGTCCAACCGCCCTCCCAGACGCCAGTCTGCTCTCCGGCTGTGACTGGCTCTTCCTTCCCCGCTGCGAATACAGGAAAATTTACAGCCGCAGCGCACGGAGCATCTGCTCACCTCTTGACACCCCTCACTAGTGCTGTACCAGCATCAATCAACTGCTGACGGGACAAAGCACTCGACAGGACAGCCCAAGCCCTTCTGCTCCGGACAACCACCACCGAAGCAAATGGAAGTTTGCATCCCCGTTGTCCCCGAGCTAGCTCAACCCCAAATATCCGAGCTCAGCTTTCATTATGGCTTGTGCCTGCAGCATTCGTACTTGCATGCCTGCCATTCTCTCCGGGGTCACTAGTTTCTGAAAGCAAGTGTCCGAAGCCCGGAAGACAGCCGAGCCTGTTCCTACCACCATGGAACACATTCCCATTTTCTCAAAAAACTGTCTCCAGCCTGGCTCAACAATTTATTTCTCTAATTCTGTTTTCATGAAAGCAGAGACCAAAGGAAATTACTGTGGATAAACAGATTAGCTGTGGCAAGTTCATGCCAAGTATACAATGAGCATTTTGGCCTTCACATCCCAGACAACACCACCGCTCTCCTACCAAGTAGGAGGCACAAAAGCCTCTTTGTGCTGCGTGACTAACGCAGGCAACAAACCAAGCCATTGAAGGCAGGAAAGATAGCCATTACTGACAGCAGCTGTCTATTCAAATGCGTCTTAGGCTGGAAAAGCACCCCTGGTTAGGCACCTGAATTTGAACTTCTCACAACTTAAGCCCAGAGCAAGGAACAGCCCGAGGCAGGCGCAGGAGACACCACCGCATTAATGACTCCGCTTCCCCAACACCAGCCTGACACAGCATAGGGGATTCCCAGTTCCTGAGGGTCCCAGAAAGCCCCTCCAGCTGGTCGTTACCGTCACTACCCGCATTCATTCACCCCGTCAGGCAACTGATGCCCTGCTCAAGGGACTGTTTTCAATACAGCATATTTCCATGCCATTAAGCAGCTCGCTGTATAGCTCTCCTAACTTGTTTATAGTTCGGCTTGTTTACAGGGAGATGAAAATGAATCTTACTCATTGCCACATGCAGATGCCATTCATAAGCTCGGATATATGAACCCGATCCTCGATTGCCAGCACCTCAGATGTAAGGCCTATTGTTTCCAAGAGTTGGCGGTTTACACAGTTGCGGTTAAATTGGTCTCCCACACCCCTCAGTCTAGGCTGAGCCGATAGCTTTACGTAATTAAAGTTAGTTAAACTTCATAGTCTACTTGCAAGTTATATTGACCAAAATTGTTCCATCTCAAAGGGAGGCCTTCAGATGACATTTAAATCCATTTCTCAAGCAAATGCATAGTGCAGAGTCAGTATCAGCTAGCGGGTTTTTGAGGATAAGGAAGCAGATGGAATCATGCACTCATCCAGCTCAACAAAATGTAATCCGTGAAAACCAGACTGCAGCAAAAGTAGTGCTGTGGGTGGAAATCCAGAGCTCTTAAAATATTCTAAAGCTACAAGGAAATTGAAAGATTATTTCCATAGTTAAAAAAAAAAAAAAAAAGGAATTTTAAACAAGTGTCACCTTTGAGACAATCAAGCCAGACAAGAATCGAAAAGCCACAGAATGCCTTTGGTTATTCAGACCTGGATAGTCTGCAGGGTATAAATATTCTACCATGAAAACCACTTGAGGTTCTCCTCAGAAAGTTTTTGCTCAGAGCGTGGAGCAGCACTGGAAAACAGCCGGTCGACCACAAGCAACTCCCAACTATGTGCAACCGCTGCAGGCAATTCCCAGCTATGTGCAGCCCCTTCCCTGTCAAGAGAACAGTATTCCCAGACATACCATAAGCTTCATAGGTTTCCTGTGCCTCCCCGTGTCCATAATCATAGTATTCTGTGTCCCTGGAAGAGTAATTACGTTGGTTACATACAGTGCTGAAATCTTACTCCTAAACTGACACAACTTGCACAAACACTTGAAAAGCAAAGGTGCCCAATATTGCTCCTGGCTGTGGTGGGTCTGATCACTGCTTTTACAGAATTGTCAAGGACACTGGGACACTCCCAAAAGTTATTTCCCAGGCACTCCTGGATTTCAGCAGAACAGGGCACGTTCCCTACAGCTCAAACTCAGAAATGAGTGTTTCCATTCCCTTAAAAGAAAAAAAAAGGAAAAAAAAAAAAAGAAAAAAAAGATCATGCATCATTTTCTCAGCAACAGATAGGAGACAAGCAAACTTACCCTTGGCCCTGGCTGTAGTAGCCTTCATACCCCTCATAGCTCTGGTCTGCATATGCATCATCATAGCCCTGAAACGGATGATGACATCAACAGTGTTAATGGAAGGACCAAAGATTAATGCCTGACCAAGAGTAATGGCAAAACTGAACTCGGGCTACAGCAGCTTTCAGAGGAGCCTGGGAATCCTTGCCTGCCACAGGGAAGGGGCTCAATCCTAAGACACAGGTCGCCAAGATCTGCTTGTGTCCTGCGGCTTGGGAGGAATGAACCACAGCAACACTGACAATGCGCTTGGAAGTCGTTTACGTGCCCAGGCAGCCAGTTTGTCTGTGGTACAAACCCACGTGCCAGGAGGCTGTAATCTAAACCACAGACTTACAGGCAGACAAACCCCAACCTATTAACTTATGATTGGTTTCAGTGGAAAAACTGAGAAGTTTTACCAAGAAGAGAAACGGGACTTTTTAGATGTGTCAATATTTGTGATGATTCCTGAAAATGCTGTTGTGCATCAAAACCAGGTGGCTCGTTTCTCCTTCAGAATAACCAGAGCACAGATGCCAAGATAAGCTTGGCAGGAGGGTGGTGCTTAGTTATATGGCTTGAACCATCATCAGGTTCATTCACGTATTTGCTTTAAGGCCTTTAGGGGAAGAAAGAAATCTTTGGTGTTTCTTGCTAAAAGCATTCTCTTGCAGAAAGAGAACGTGATGTGAACTACTACATCAATCTTTGTGACTTAGTTTTTCTACCATGCACTGACAGTTATGGCAAACTTCAGTCTTGGGGGCACATTTCAGTTTTACAAAACCCACCCCTTACCCTGTATTTAGGACTAAAGGGGCAGAGCAGGTCACCCAGCACCACGCAGTGTTGGCACTGGTGGTCACTTCTCCAGAGCAATCTTACTGTGGTCAGCCCTTATTTCAATGATGTCGCGTATCTAACACATGCTCAGCTAGCTGGAATTAAAAAACCCCAAAGATATATAGTTTCTTACATATTCCTCATAGGTTTCTGGTGCGGGAGGAGGAGGAAGCGGTATTCTCTGGATGCCGGCTGCACGTGCTCTGGGTGCAGGAGCACCCCGTACTGCCGGGGGAGGAGGCACTCCGCGGGCTACAGCAGCTCCCCTGGCAATGGCACCCCGCACCGGGGCTCCTCGCACAAGGGCCCCCCGAGGAGGAGGAGGAGGGGGGGGAGGACCAACACCGCGCCCCCTGGAAAGGAGATAAAAAGGATTGTGAGCAGCTCCTGCCGTACTGCTCGTGGGCTGAATGCTGAGGGCACTGCATGCGCTGTTACACCTGCTTTAAAATGCAACAGCTTGATAAACAAACGCAGTCACCACTAAGCCATGAATTCTTTATCAGGAAGGAAAGCACAAGAATTGTTATCAGTGTTCTATTGCAGGATTTACAAAAACCTCTTCTGGGATTAGAACTCTACTGCATTAGATGTTGTACGGATGAAGAAATAAATCTGATACAGAACTTTGGCCAAGTAATTTCTCAGAGTTCATTTTAAACAACCCTCTATCACTAACCCATAATGATTGCCAGACCTCCAGGACTGTAAAGATCAACGATGAGATGAGCAGGGATGCTTCTGGGCTAAACACTCAGAAGCAAAGGCTTTCCCCCCACAAAATATGTAGTGAAGCAAGAACTACAGTAATGGAGTTTTATGACCAATTTATCCCAATGCCTTGACAGCAATGACAGAATAATGCCATCCTATAACCTTCAAAGGAAGGTCAGTTTAAACTGAAAATGCTCATTTTGCTGAAGGCTACAGCAGCAAACATGACACATCTATCTACATGTGATTTTGTGGGCCAGTTTTTGAAAGGTTACTTTATGAAGCTACCGATTTCAGACACCAAAAATCACACAGAAGACATCCACGGCGTTAGATCACATCTCAAAACACAAAACATTTGACACCAGCTTGCTAAAAGCATTGCAACACGAGGCTAGAAAGCCTTGGCCGAAAGCCAAGGTCAAAGCCAACAGCTGATGTGTGAGAACGAGTAGCTTAACCTCATCTGTCAGGACAGCACCGAGCAAGATGCAGCATTTCCAGGTCCGTGCTTTTGGGAAAGATACCTTGGAACAGGTGGAGGTGGTGGTGGAGCTGCTCCCCTTCCCCGCACAGGGACTCCTCGGCCTCGAGTTGGCTCTGGCACACCGTTCAGATAGGAGAGCTCCAAGAATTGCTCCTGACAGATATCATCCATCATATCCTAAAGAGGGGAAAGAGTCAACTCCAAAGAACAGCTAACTAGCCAGTCTGTGCTCCAGAATATCACAGGCTACCGTGCTGGAATAAAACCAACCTGAGAGTCCTAAATTAAAATCTGCTGGTTAGTTTCACTGGGATTTGCTCAGCAGGCAGCAGTGCACAACTGCCAGCTTTCTCCAAACCGGCCAAGAAGGACACTGCACGTCCAGGAGCTGCAGTGAGCGCTACAACTGGTCCCTGGGAAGAGAACCTCGCTCGTAGGGGTTCTGGAGGCATCTGATGATGTCCAGCACCCCAGGGATGTCAGCAAGATTTATCTGCAACTGTTGGAGAGTTTAGAGGTGAAGTCAGGCAAGACATACCTCACCTCAAGCACCTTACAGCTCCCATTTAAAGGCAAGTGGCTGGCAGTGAGCCCACGCCACATAAAATACTGCTTTGTTCCTGACACACTGAAGGAACAGGATAGGACGCAGCCTGACAAAGAGTAAACACCCATTTGCAAACCCAGGCTGTCTTTTCAAATTCTTAGGAACACAGTATGTGTCTGGCTCCATGTGTTTTTATCACCTCAGGGGATCTAGCCTCAGGAATTAGTCCAGATTTCTGGTGACCCCTCAGAAGCCATCGTACCCCACCCCTCCCCTCAACACACGGGCAGGCTGGGCCTCACACCGAGGATCTTCACGATGCCATGGCAACATCACAAAGCAAGGAGTCTCCTACCAGATGTGTCTTCACAGCACTGCTGGCTTCCATAGTGACTTCTCTGTCAATTTTCACAAGTTTAACACATTGTTTGAAGGCAGCGATAGATAAGACACTTTAAATAGCAAGGCTGCACGCTTGCTTTAGCAAGCTGAGGTTTTGTACATCCCAGGGGCTCCTTGAAGATGACCTCTTTCCTTCAAAGACACTTCACACAGCAATCTCTCCTCTCCGTGTGAGACTCACAGAAATCACACAGTACCCACACGCTCTTTCACACTTCCCTACTACCCACCTCAGGTTCCACCTGCTCCTGGTATTTCAGGCAGAACATCTGAGCTCCCAGTCTCAGCTGAGGAGCACAGTGCCAGGGTACGTTCAGCTCTCTACCTGCCCGGTGTCTGAATTACAGGCTGAGCTAGCCAGAAGCAGGGAGCACCGTGTGCTTCTTTCCCATTTTGTTGTTCTCCTAATTTAGCAAGCAACACTATTGTTTTAATAACATGCAAAAGGCTCCTTCAAATTCTGCAGTTCTCGGAGGTGATGTTCTAGCTGGCGCAAAACTGACATGAAGTTGGCTGTGAAGGTCTTGTAAGGGTCATCAGTAAAAGACACCCACAAAGATACGCGTCATCGGTATAGATGACGCATTAGCACAGAGGTTCCTTCACATCATACACATTGAAAGCAACAGAAATGTTGATTTAACAGATGTGTTTCAGAAACCAGCTACAACACTGAATACTACTGCCTGGGCAGTCACCCTCCTCATCCTCACACCACCCCTTCAGAGCAGAGCAAACATCTCCCTACTTACAGTTGCTGATCTGACCAATGAGGTTTGTAGCCAGATTTCTACGCTGCAGTTCTAAGTCAGAGGAACCCAACCAAGAAGTCTCTTCCATGCCAGGCATGGCTGAACTTACTCTCCTGCTAAAACTGGGGGAGAAGTAAGTACTCCAGATGCTCTATACAATTGCCATGGAAGTGTATGTCTTTCTAACTACGCTCAGGGGACTAACACACGCCTTCATGCAAGATTAATGGGGTCATCTTAAGCTGCCAGACACACACTTAATACTTCAGGTTTCCTCCACTACACCGATTCCTGTAGCGTGAGCCTTACACTGTGCAATCTTACCCATCGTTATAGCCAGAGTCACAAACCCATCTACATCCTTCAAAAAGGACCTCAGGACACATACCGGAACAAGGAACTTCTTGACTTCTTCCATGGCGTGAGCCATCAGAGCATATGCTTCACAAGGGGGTCCAAACACTTCAATGAAGACATGCAAATCCATATTTAGATGAGCATATTTAGGATCCCCCCCTTTACGCAGTTCTTCCTCCTGAAATGAAGCAGACAGAAGATTCCTAAAACTAAATCAAACGCAGAAGCCACTCTTCTTTTATCTGTTTTTCTACACCCTAACAGGAAATGTCTGTAAAAGCGTTCTGGCCATGCCTGTACACAGACATATGATAACACACAAGTGTAGTTTTATGAAAGGCCCCACGCAATCTACACCTTCCATCTTTCTATAGCTGCCTTTTCAGGTGACTCATTTTTGCTAACGCATTGATGCCAGACACTTTTTTTTCCCCCAGAAGGTTAAACATACACAACCAGTGTTCTTCCTCTTCTACACCACCTTTCTGCCTGAGGTGCTCTTTACCACCTAGTGAAGTCTAATGCCGCAAGCAAGCTTGCTTTTTAACTCTGCTCTTAGATACCCGTGTTATTCAGATGGCTTTAAGAAGCTACAAATAAGCCGGAAGTGTAAAAGCTTTTCATGCTGCTCAAGTGAAAAGCTGAATTTAGTTACAGTTCTGTTGACTGTTAGCTCAGTTTTGGGAGTAAAGCGGGAAGAAAAAAAAAAATTATTTTCATTTTTTCTGCTCAAAAAAACCCTCCTGGCACTTTGCAATTCACTAAAGATTACCAGGAACATCCTGCTCCAACATCTTCAGTGAACCATGAGAATTTAAGGATTTCAGAGGGAACAGCTGGAAAAAGGATTTTTATTTTATTTTTTTTTTTTCTGGAGGGGAAACATATTCCTTTAGCGAATTACCTTTCACGGAGTAGCTGGAATAAATTCTTATTTTATAAACTTTGTACTTCACCTTTCATATAAACTACCTCTGCATCCAAGGGCACACGATATCAAAAGATGACTAGCCTCTAAGTCATGCTCATAAAGAAAACATGCATCACACTTCTGCCCCTGTTGATTGCTCCCAACACCACAGAACAACTGAGGAAGGGCGACTTCCTACTGCCTTTGCTTTTGGATTTTAACGGTTTAATCTTTTATAAAACGCTGTCAGAACTACTACTTCTCACAGCAATATGAAGGGCATTAATATGTTTTCAAGGGTGATGCCCTCACCTTTGCTTTATCTCGCATCGAACCTTTCCCAAGCACAGATATCTTAGCACCAGTTTCTTCCTGAAGTCTCTTGATGGTGTTGCCTTGAGGTCCCAAAATCTTTCCAACAAAGTTGAACTGTAAACGAAGAAAAAAAAAAAATTAGCTCCAGAGCTCAGTAGCCTTAAAAGCTTTTCTGAATGTTATGCTGGCTGACAAAAAAAAATTTAGCCACTCCATTTTCTCCTCACCTTACCAAAAAATACAGACCAAAAAATGCACAGGAAAATTTAAGTTCCAGAACATTCTTTTAATGAAAAAATGCTCCACCAGAAAATCAAGCTTAATTAACTCACATAAAGCATTTCATTCTAATGTCTACTCTCCGGTAGTTTTACAGGCAGCAAGTCTTAAGAGTTAAATAAGTTCTTAACTGTAAAACACAAAGCTCTACACATGGAAGTGTCTATTCCAGTAATAAAGGATCCAAAATATGCATCACCATTTAGCTTTATCCCAGGACATTCTAGAAATGCAATATATTAGAAATAAGATCCTGCAAGCTTGCATAGGAAAAATTCCACAGCGATAGTGGAAAGCTGGCATAACTCCTGACGACACTCTGACAGCTACTATCTCTAAAAGTCAGCCATAAAATCCATAGAAAATAAGCAAATCACAGAGATTCAGTAAGCTATTTTCTGGCCCTCACCTTGGGGTACTGTTTGACAGGTATCAGAACTCGTTCTTTCAGTTTCATATTCTTGTGGGAAAATAAATCCAGGTAGTTCTCTTCCTCATCCTTCTTTGTTGTTTCACCCTTCTGAATTTTTTCAATTTCTAAACAAGATAAAAATAGGGCTGCTTATATTCCTCAAACAAGCATTATTTTTAGAGTTGGAATTATGACAGGACATACCACCCTCATTCTCTGTGAATATATGAACACTTATAATTGCATTAATGGAATCTGGATAGACAGGCCACCTCTTTAGTGCTAGCCCAGCTTGCCTCTTCCTCCCTTCACATCTAGGGATTCCAGAAGGCAAAAAAACGGGATAATGAACAAAAATAAGAAAGAACAGCAGAGATTACCCTACAAATAACTTCAACAGGTGAGAGCAGGAAACTGCAAGAACAGTTTTGCGCGTCACTTCTGCTGTGCCTTCTTCCTCTATCGGTCCCCAATCTCATGCCTCCTCCACGAATGCAGTACCCACGTGGAGACTCCTAAACCTACCAAGAAACCAGCCCAACTACACTAACTCTATGTGCTCTACAGTGCACCAGCCACCAGCAAATCAGGCAGGTTTTTATCATTCCAGCTGACGTACTATTTAAAAATCCGTAATTTAATTAGTGGTGCCAACACATACTGACACTACGAATTTCGGCTAAGCCGAAAACATTCCTGATAAACAGAAGCCTGAATGAGCGACACACTAGAGTGCAGCCTGGCTTATGAGATTCTTACAAGCTTCATTTCATTAAACGAATGTACCTTTATCACACCAGCAATTCAGAACTTGGTTTTTAAGTCGTAAGCCTCAGGCATATAGCCATAAGAGTGAGCGTCAGAAGGCCTTAACTTGATTCAGGCAATACTACCACAAATTTTTGTGCCTCAAAATAAGATTCTGATTTTTAATTGTATATCGTGAATTAGAGAGTCTTGGAAAA
This sequence comes from Leptosomus discolor, assembly GCF_034619465.1. Lineage (NCBI taxonomy): Eukaryota > Metazoa > Chordata > Aves > Leptosomiformes > Leptosomidae > Leptosomus > Leptosomus discolor. Next base: position 5,638,968 of record NC_141419.1, read on the forward strand.
AACACTGGGGTGGCTTGACTGAACTGAAGGCACGCCACAGCCTGAGGGGGATCTGGAACAAAGTTCAAATAACCTTCTGGAAGTAGGTCATTAAGGTATGCCAATTAGGAACTTGTGCACAAACACCTCCTTAAATCCAGCTAGAAATTCAACTTTCACTGAAGGATAGCAGGAGACTGTCATCTCATAAAAGACGACCCAAACGGAGAGGACCGAAGATCATCTTCAAGGCAGGAATTTCTGGCATAGGTTCTTACAGTCATTGAACAAGACAAACTCCCAACATTTTTCAAAAGAATGCAGCCCATAGCTGACTGGCTTTTCTTTTCCAGAGATGTCCAGTCATGTACACTTTTTATTTAACAGCCACCAACTAGACAATGAGTTCCCCCAAATTTGGAGCCAATCCATTATTGCCAATCCCAAATGACTGATGAACCATTATGCACACTTTGGTCCAACCAAAAAAAAAAAAAAACCCAACCAAAACTGGTCACACCGTGCAGAGCCATCGCAAATTACTATTTACAGATGCTTATCAGGGAAGGAGCATGACCCTTCCTTAAAAGTTAAATTGTGCCACTTCATCAGCAAACCCAAGATCTATAAATATCTGAGTCAAAAGTGCTCTAAATACAACTTCTCACATCTCAGGGGAAAGAGAGACACTTTCACAAGATTATACACATAACTGATTAAAGCTGCAAGACAAAACTGAAACTGAAGACTGCTTAGTCATTTCCAGAATTTAAAGAGGGCAGCTGCAATATACTGTGTTTCCTGGGATTTCTGTCCATGTCAGAAACTATATGCTTTGGACTAGATGTTCACATTTACAGTGGAAACTGTGGAAGGCTGGCGGATCAGATACTTGGCATATCCGATACTTGGCATATCATCCACCCACTAATATTCTCATATCATCCAAACAGAAATAGGAACAACGTGTTACCATCATCCTTCTGACTGGGCGGGCAACCACAGCCTCATGGGCTTAGAAGCATCTTTCAAATGGTGCAGACCACAAGGAAGTCAAGCAACTACATGTGCAACCAAAAAAAACCACCCCATGATCAAATGATCAGTATTTTAAGGTTTCAATTACGGACACAGTAATATAAACTGGTTTTTAGTTCAGAGATCTAAATATAGAAGATAGGAGATTGTGTTTCTTAATTACGAAAAAAAGCCTAAATTTTGTATTTCTACTTGTAACAGCATCTTGGCTCCCTTACAAAAGTGTTACCATGACTCCTTAGTTTAAAAAAAATTACCGGATCTAATTGCTTTGAAAAAGATAGCTTGACTTTGGCTTTGAAAAGAAATTATTTTGTGGAGATACTATGCAAAAATAAAGAACCCAGAAGTTCAAGCACTGTCAAGTTTATAAAGTAAGCAAAAGAGCTGGCTGCCTCGGTCAGTTTTACATTTTTTTTTTAATTTTAGCTGTAAGAAGAGATCAGAGACTCAAGATCTGGAAACTAAAGATCACACTGGTGGCCTTATCCCTGGTTAGGCACAGCTTTAGACCCTATAATACAATGTGATTACTTCTCAAATGTTTTCGTTCTCCAAAACCAGTAAGTGAATTTCTGAAAATGCATTCTGTATACTAACAAGAAGTCTTTTCTACGCACATATCAAGAATAAAAGCACCCTAAAACTCTCTGGATGTAAATTAAACTACCCAGGGGCATCTTCTACCTTGTCAAAACACAACGCAATCAGACATAAGCCTCTGCAAACCAGCGGATCACAGTTCACATCAACCACACAGCAAAATCCATTCTGCCTCCTGCAACAGTCGCCACGACACCTGGGGATCGGCCTGTGAGGGCAACAAATAATTGACCATTTGCTAAAAAACCCAAACCAAACCAAAACAATCCACCCATCAGATCCACCATTGCCACGTCTTCAAACGAAACACAAAACATCAGAGAAGAAAAAAAGCCCTGCACAGCAGAGTGAGTTCTGGAGCTCTTGCAATTGAGGTCAGCGCGGGTGACCTAGCAGTCCCCTTCACACCTTCAGAACAAACTCCCAAGTCTGGAAATAGGTGTGAAGGAGGACTAAAAACATGCCACTTGTGACGTGTCCTACTGCTCCGGATTCCAGCGTTATCTGTATGCATTCTGGCATATTAGCTACGCAACATGAAGCAGTACTGAATGAACTGATGAGTGGTAGCAGTTTGTCAGACCACTTACTGATACGAAGGAGAAGCGTACGGATACCTTGAGGGATTAAGCATGCCTCATTTCAGTGCTGATTTTTTAAAGCCGTGTCAGAGGTGCAGCAGAAGGTTACCTTCTTGCCACGGGGAATGTCAGCAGTCTGGCGGCATGTGTGGCAGTGGTTTCCAGGACTTCATGTGGGGCAGTGATTGCATTGTCTCAGAAGAACTCCTAAGGGGTAGGTAAAGGGGGTTGGTAACACCGCTGCTTCACAAGGAGGAGGCTAAGCAGCCACAGTGCTACTCCTGCTCTAAGCCCAAGCTCTTCCTTAACAAAAAAAAAACCCCGTATTAAACATTGTCCTGCAGCACCTTGCGCTCTGTAAGCAGAGACACATTCTGCTTATAGGTAATGCTGAGAGTATTATCTTAACAGTACGATCATACTGACCCCATGCCCAAAAATACCCCCGCCAAAACTCGAAAGACTTTGGGGATGGGAGCTCCTGGAAGAAAGCAGAGCCCCCTCTCTCCTACGCTACTGCTCCCCAGCTGGTTCGGTTTCACAGGAAAGGAAGCAGGGACCTGTTCCCGGATGGACTCTGCCAAGAGTGGAAGCTGCAGGATTTGGCAAGCCTAACCCCACCGTTTCCCTCCCGCTTTCTGCTGCGCTACACCCCCCACCCTCCAGCCTGTATGCTGGGATTCAGATGCAGACAGCTCTGCTTTGAAGCTTTGCTGAGAAGGGAGGGGACTGCCACCAGCCCAGGGAGAAGGGGCACGGGGAAGAAAAGAAACACTGCTCAAGCATGAGGCAAGGAGGAGAAAGCCTGGAGTGAGCTATGAGAAATGGCACAGGCTCCTGGGAGAGGAGTGGGAGGAGGCAGAGTCACGGCAGCGACAGGCAGGCTAGCATCAGCATCTAAGAACGTTGGCATGGCTTAGCAGTACAGACATTTAAAAATGCAGCAATGAAAGGGCGTCAGCATCCCACAGTCCGCGACACCGGGGCACAAGTTTAAGGCGGCAGTTACGACTCCTTTGGGGGGTAGGAGATACGCTTGGAAACACAGACATTTAGATACTCTTCTCCACTTCAGGACAGCCTTCGCTCCACGAGAAGCAAGCTTCAGGACATTGTACTGTGCTGGGTTACACACAGTTTCTCATCACCCCTGTGACCTCAGCCCATCTCTGATCCTACTATTTGGTTCCTTGGCAAGTCACTCCAGCAAGGCCACTGCCCAGCCATCTGACTTTTCCCATTTTCCTTCCTGGGAATACATACCAACTGAACGAGCCTGGCACGAGAACCAGCATGGGCAGCAGGGGATTCTGTCAAGGAGTCCTCCAACACCTCCAGCTGCTCCCTGCTTTGCAACGTGCTGCTCTAACCCCAACTGCTCGGCACTCCCTCCCTTTACGGGTCCTGCTCTAATACCCTACCCGCTGCTCTCAAGCCACCACCCACCTCCATCCCTCCTCACCGCTCCACGCTTCTGGGGATGCAAAGGGCTGCGTTTAACACAAGGACCAACTAGATGCTGACTATATAGAGACTTGCTAGCGGAATGACACAGCTCACTTATCTGTTTGCAGCGTGGGAAGCTCAGAGATGACCAGCTGAAGTTTCTCCATGAAATAAAAATAGCTAAAATTGCTACAAGAATTTGAAACCCCCCCCCCCACGCCTCGCTAACACTTTGTTGGACATCTCCTGTCTTCCCAGCACATGCAAGCGGAGAGGACTGTGCCTTTCAAAACATCAGCGTCTCCTCCCGCCCTCCCCACAGCAGATGAGGGCATAAATTGAAGTGAGGAAAAGGGGTTTTCTTATTCCTATGGAAGAGGAAGGTCACACAGGCCCCACACCACAGGAGTGAGGAAACACGGATCGTATTCCAACGTGCAAGAAATCCCAGTTTCCAGTTTCTGTTCAGGGTGCTGGGTAACAGAACCTAACATGTAGCCACTTCAGTGCCTTTTCACCACAGAGCACGTTGTTCAAGAATCAGTACGACATCGCTGTGCTGCCCTCCATCTTCCTCCTAACCAATGCTAATTTTGTCTAGAAATCCTGAGCAGCTTTAGAACCTCTTAAGTATTTCAGACTACTTTTACATCTTGTTTTTAAAGAAGTCTCAGTTTCAATGCAAAACTACTGCAGGGTTCCCTCCCAGAGGCAAGGCAGGACAAGCAACTTCCAATCCTGAAAAAAAGCTGGACTAGGAATACTGCTCACATTCAATAATCAGTCCTTTCTTTGTCTGGAAGTCATTTTGCTTTAGTTGTGCTGGCCATACGCATTACAATCTTTGGCTCAAACCTCCATTCCATAATAAGCTTTACGGCAGCTTCTCCAACACGACATCCCCGAAGGGTGCCACAGCAGTATAAAAATTCTCAGCAAGCCAGATCAGTTTGGGGTCATCTGTGTAAAACCCACTGGTTTATTTCAGATTCTTTCTCACGAGCTTCCTGCTCAGATCATCCTGAATTTGGACTGTTAGCGAATGCTCCCAAAGGACAGCAATCTTCAAAATACCCAAAGCAAGCAGAAAGCATCTGGAGCTCTTCCACTGATCAATTTGAAGTCTCACAAAGCTGCAGTCTATCAGCAATTTTTAAACTAATGAAAGAAAACTGGTAAATCCTTGTTACACCGCTCAGTGAATGAAGCTTTACTAAGTGGGCCGAGAACGCTCTTCTTTGTGCGGGAATTAGCAAACTCCTTAGATTTCATTTCACTAGAAGGCATTATCACTGAGCTGTCAAGCATCAGTTGGCTAAAGGGTTTTATTAATCAAAAACATTAAATTGACGGCAAATCAGATTATAACACTAACTTATTTAGATCAAGATGTCCGCGAGTGATGCCAAGTTACTCATGACAATATACCTCAGTCATTTGCATAATGGGAGACGGCAATTCCTAAGAATTATATTCTACATTAAAGGAGGAGCTAATAAAAATCTCTAGCACTGCACCAACTATGGCAATACTATACTTTTTAAAGACCTTAAAAAAAAAATCATTTAAAAGCAGAACGATAAGTACCAGAGCGCTGAGCGTTCTGCTCATCTGCAGATTAAATCTGAGCATATCCTTGCCCCTGGTACCTCCCAGCTCTCCACTACAGGCACATAAAGTGGTTAGTGACAGCAAATATTTTCACTCGTTCCAATTTTTAAGCTGACTATAGTGTCTTGAGGCAGCTGAATCTACTGGATGGAGGCACCGAGCGCGGGTGCAGCAGCTGCACGGTGGAGATATGGAGAAATCAGAGCCGGCAGGCGATTGGACAGTGGTGATGGGGAAGGAGAAGGCTAGTCTGGGCACAGAACAAAGACTGCCATTTCCATTCCCTGTTTAGGTTCGTCAAAAGCATGTAACAAGCTCTAGTACAGATTACCAGAGTGGAAAATCAAAGAGATCCCAAACCATGCCTCCCAGGGACTCAAGCGGACGCTACATGGAAAACCCCAGGTTTTACCGTTCTCTTTGGTCCCCTCTGTCCCCAGGGATGGAAAGGGCCAATGCGAACAACACCGGATTTTAAAAAGAAAGTTCTGGGTCTGCGTTTAATCCGGCCCAGGCCCTGGATTCAGGACAGGGCTGAACAAAGATTAAATAAGAAAAATATCTAATCTTCAGAACCGCGGGGTCGCACCTGGCACCAGGCAGGGGAGCCAGAACGGGTCGGCGCAACAGCCGCCTCCCGCCGCTTCCCCCGGGACGGCCGGGGAGAGGGACCCCCGCCGCCGCACCAGCCACCCGGAGGGGGGGGGGTCCCTCTCCCCTCTAGCCGCACAAGAAGCTGCCTCCGACTCTGCCCGCCCCACCGGGCACGGTGGCGGTGGTGGTGGTGGGCCCTGTCCAGGGGTCCCGCCCTGCCCAGCCCCCGTTCCGCCCCGCCTGCCCCCGGTACCTGCTGTGAGGAGCTGCATGGCGTGCGTGAAGGACGGGTCGAGGCTGTCCTTCTCAGCCATCAGCTCGGGCAGGTACTTGTTCTCGGGCTCCATCTTGACAGCGGCCCCGGGTAACAGCGGGGTGGGGACGGCGGCGGGGGCCTGAGAGGCCGAGGCGGCGGCCGTAGCGCTGGGCGGCAAGAGCGGCGGCGGCTGCGCCCCGGTAGCGGCCCCGCGGCCCCCCCCGCCACGGGGCGGCCGCCGCTGTTGAGGTGCCCCTTGCCGGGCACCGCCGGGACCCGGTCCCCGGCCCAGGCGGGCGGCGGGGTCGTCGCGGCGCTGCATTGGGGGGGCGGGGAGGGGCGGCGGGCGGCGGCGGGGCGGGCGCGGAGCGGAGCGGGCCGAGCGGCGCTGCCACACAATCCGCCGCAGCGCCAGGGCCGGAAGTGAGGAGCCGGAAGCACCGCCCCCTGTCGTTGTCGGCGCCCCCCCCCCCCCCCGCCCCGACCGGCTCCCGCTCGACCACCCCGCGCGCCTCACGCCCCGCCCCGCCGGGATGCGCATGCGCACTCTGCCAACGGCGGGCTTCGAACGCGTCGCTCTCTTCGGGCGCATGCGCAGTGCCGGGCCGGTGAAAAGGGGGGGGGGGGGGGAAGGGACACGTGTGTGGGAGGGGCCACGCCCGAGAGGCTTCGATTGCGCACGCGCAGATCTACCGGCGTGACAGTCACAGGCTGCTGAGAGAATCAGCCTGTAGCGGAGTCAAGGCGCTTGCGTAGGAGCAGGCGCCGTATCGCTCATGCGCAGAGGCTGCCGGCGCTGGAACAAAGCGGCTGCTGCGCATGCGCTCTCGGCGTTTCTTCGAGGTGGCAGCTCAGAGGCGCGAAGCGCGGTGCGGGGCCGGGGCCGGGGCCGGGCCGTGAGGGGGATTTGGGTCGGGGTCCGGCCGGAGAGCGAGAGGGGGAGGGCAGCCACGCCCGCCTGTCCCCGCTGAGGTGTGGTAAAGCCTGCACAGCCTTCATGGAGCGCTGAGCCCGCGGCCTGCCCGCGCTCCCAGGCCTGCCCTGCAGTGCGGCGCCTTGGCAGGGCCTGTGTGGGGCCAGTTTAAGGTGCTGGGGTGGAGCTGGTGGGGGATGGTTTGTCTGTGGAGCCCTGAAACCCAGCAAAGTGGCGTTGAACAGTTTTTTCAGTCAGGGTGGTCACCAACGTGAAAAGCCTCGTGTGCAGGGGTTTCTGTTCCAGTGGTTTGTGGAGGCAGCAGTTACTGAACTAGCACACAGGATGCGTTTTGGGCACTGCAGCTTCTTGATTTAGTATCAAACACAGCCTTTTATTACAAATTTGACAGCATGAGAACATGGGAAAACAACAACTTTTATAATTCGTGAAATTACATGTATAGTTCGGCCTGTTAAGGAGGCGTGTGATTCTCATTTGTTCTCCTAGTATCCTGTGACAGACGGCCGTCAGCAGCAGCCCCTTCTGCGCAGAGCTGAAGCCGATGTTCATGGACAGACGTAGCCTCCGGCATCATCAGGTAACGCAGCCTGAACCTTGTCCTGTCCCTCTTGCCTCCAGGGTGCCGTTTCCAAACAGCCCCCCTGAGCCTCGGTGCTCAATGGCTTCGCAGTTCTGCGGCACAGAACGGCTTGCCTGGGTAAGGGAGCTCTTGCTATTGACAGCTTCAGAGCTGCCTGTGTCCCCGATGCCTGTTCTGCTCCTCTTCCCTCCTCATTTACACACTCTTTTATCCTTCACCCTCATTTGCGTATGTTTGATGTCATTCTTGTGTATTTTCCACTGAGATTCTCTTTCCCTGCCTCACCCTTATGGCTGCATCACTTTTAAATGCTGTGGCACCTTCCCAGAGCCCGAAGGAACTAACTCTGCTCCTGGGAACGGGCTGTCGCTGCCCTGGGGTTTCCACCTCCTCCCCCAGCACATGCAGCTCCCATTGTCCCACCACCGTGGCTCTGCTCTTGGAGCTGTGGGTGGCACCTGTCATCACTTGAGTGATTTGGACCCAGTCCTCAAAAAAACTTCAGGGGGGGGAAAAAAAAAAAGGAGAGATGCACATGGCTCCTTTAGCACTGGCTTCAAGTTTTAGAGGAATGTTGCCTGGTGGGGCCCTGGGTTGGAAATTAGGAAATCCGGGAAAATTGGACTTCCTGAGTGAACTTGAACACTTTGCTTAACCAGTTGCTGTAAATTAAGTCACTTCTACCTCCTTTCTTCATCTCTGAGCTGCTCAGGCTGCGCAGAGGCTGAGGCATGCCTTTATTACAAGCTTGCACAGAGAGCGCAGCGTGGCTCTGAGCTTGGCCAGCGTCTCCAGCTGCTTCAGAGAGTTCCTGGGTGTGAAAATGGGCACCGTTCCCTTCCAGACAGCCCCAGGCCGAGGGCAGAGGAATGACATGCTTTCCTCTAGCTGAAAAATAGGAGATTGGCGTATTTTGGGCCATTCCTGCTCTGTCCTCCCAGCGTTTGTACCTCCGCAGTGTGGGAGCGATGGCTTCTGACGGGGCCATTCATCAGCTTTTGGGAGAAAATCCCGTGGTTTGGCTGCAGAGGGGGCCCGGCAGCCCGGAGCGCTCGGCATTGTGTGTGATGGAACTGGCACCTCTGCCCGCCTGGGCGAGGGGCCCTGCGGAGGGCTTCCTGCGGGAGCCCAGAACAGCAGAGCTCTCCTTCCAGCTCTCGCCGGTGCCGCTTCCAGCGCGGCCCGGTCCGTCCCGCCGCTCTGGCCTTGGCTCCCGTATTTTTCTCTCGGCCGGACGCGTTAGTCCGTGGCTCCGAATGAAGGTCGTCCTTGTTATAGGGGATTAATAGACGCTGACCCTGCCATTCTTAGGGATCTTTGGGAGCGATTTTCATCTCACGGCTAACGATTTCCTTCTCCCGGGAGGCCGGAGCAGCCGCAGGGCCGGCCCCGTGCGACGTCCCGGTGCTCCCGAGAGGTGCGGACCCCGTTTTCCCGGCAGGATTAGGAAGCTGCCCCCCGCCCCCACGCAGGGAAAGAGGTGCTGGAGCCGCGTTACACCAGCACCGTCACTCCGTTGCCGGTAAAAGCGGCGGGGCCGCCTCCTTGCCGGGGCGGCGGGCAGGGCCCGGCGCCGACAGGGGAAGCGGAAGTGGGAACCGCCGGTCGGGCCGAACCACTGAGCGGGCGGGGGGGGGGGGGGGGAGAGGGCTGGGGGGAAGTGGGCTGTACCACTGATGCTGTGCTCTGGGGGGGGAATGCTGGCGTGGAAGGGCCCGCGTGCACGTGTGGCGGGAGGGCCAGTCTAAGTGCGCCGGAGCGGCGGGGGGATGGGGGGGCCGGGGCGTACCAAGGATGACTGGGTCAGCAGGGCGGCGCGTTTCGCTTCGTGACGTGCTCATCGCCGGCGGGGCAGGGCCAGCCGCCCCCGGGCTCCCCGGCCGCGCCGGGAAGGGCCATACCAATGCCAAAGGGGGAGAAGGGGGCTGTACCAATGCAGCCTCCCTCGCGGGGGGAGGGGGGGAGGAAGAGGACCTGTTCCAACAGCAGCGGGATGGAGGGAGCCGTTCCCCGCGGCGCGGGGAGGAGGACCCGGCTAATCGCAGCGCAACGGCACGGCGAGCCGCGGCAGTGGGAAGCCAGACCGCCCTAGCTCTTGTCGTGCCGCGGAGCACCCCCGCGGCTCTGCGGGTGGGCGCGCCCGGCGCGCTGAACCTTTGCGGGGCGGTAGGGGGGGGAGGACCGTACCACTGCCGGATGTGGGTGTGAGGCGGGCCGTGCCAATCAGCGGCGGGCGGGTCGTACCACGGGGCGCAGGGCGGGGAGGGAACGGCCTGTGCGCGAGGAGCCGTCTGGCGGCGCGCGGGCTCTCGGGTCTCTCCGCGCGGCCGGGCCGGACCGGGTCGAGCGCAGTCCCAGCCCCGTTACCGGCCCCGCCGCCGCCGGGCCGGGCCCGCCGCCGCCCCCTCCCGCCCCCTCTCACTCCTTCCCGTCCCCCGGCCCGGTGTGTGGGAGGCGCCGGGCCCGCTCGGAAGAACGCCGACGCGCTCAATGCCCAGGGTGAGGGGTTCGCGGTGGGGAGGAGCACGGGGCGCGGGGGAGGGGGTGTTCGGGTGAGGAGGGACCGCGGGAGGCTGGAGCCCCCGCCCTGGGGCGGGCCCGGGTTGCGGGGCGGGGGGCGCAGTGGCAACGGGGCGGCCTATGCCCCCCGCCCCGGCTGCCTGGAGGGTTTTTAGGGGATCCCCCGGCCTGTGGGGCTGGTCTGGGGGGACATTCCCGGCCTGGAGAGGCTTTTTTTTTGGCCCCTGTGGCTGATTTGGAGGGGTCTTTTGTGCTCTAGGGGTCCTGTCTGGGCTGTGGGTCTGGTTGGGGGGGGGGGGATCCTTGCTGGTCTAGGAGGTTCGGTTTGGTCTGGTTTGGGAGCTGCTTCCTGGTCTGGAGGGATTTGCTGACCTCTGGGGCTGGTTTGGGGAACCCTTCCGGTCCTTGGGGGCTGCATTGGTCTGAGGAGCAGCCTTAGGAGCAGCTTGTTAGCCTGTGGGCTCCCTACTCTACTTGGGGGCTGGTTTTGGAGGGTTCCCCCTTGCCTGTGGGGTTGGACTGGTATGAGGGACCCCCATGGCCGGTAAGCCTGGGTTTAGGACAGTAGCCCTGGCTTGCAGTGTTGGGCTGCTTTGTGGGCTGTCCCTTCTGCCTGCGAGGCTGGTTTGGAGGGCCCTCCCCTTGCCTGTGGGATGGGGTTGACTTACGGTGCCTACGCCTCAGGGCTGTATGGCTGGATTGTGTGGGTCCCCCCTCAGCTGTGGGGCTGGCATGAGTGGACCCCAAAGGGAAGGACTCTGCCTTGTACCTGGGCTGGGAGGATAAGGAGACTGCAGAGGGGTTGGTGTGGGGGAATGGGAGAGTCTTGCTTGTACGTGGTGTGGGGGGCATTCGGAGGGGTTTGTTTGAGGGGAGGGGTTGTTACTCTGTATGTACAGATGGGGGAAGAGTTTGAGAAAAGATGGGAGAGTTTTTTGGGGGGAAGGGGAGGCCTGCCTTGTGTTAGGCCCGGAGATGGTCTGTAAAAAGTAAAGAAATTCTCTGGAATCCTGGCTGGAAAATGGAAGGGGAAGGCTGGGAGCAATGTTGGGGGGGCGGGGGGGAATTTTCTCAGGCTAGAGAGGAGCAATGTGGAACTGGAAAGGAAGGGTGTCCAGGATGTGGTGGTTTTCCTGGGGTTTGAGTGGGGGCAGGGTTGTGAATGCTGAGGCTGGTTTGTGTAGATAGTGGGCTGCCCTGTGGGATTTGGAGCTGCCTGGGTGGGAAGGGGAGAGTTGATGAAGCCTGGCCAGGGCAGTGGCTAAAGAAAGTGCTGGTGTTGCTGAGGGTGCTGAGAGTGACCTACAGGAGGGCCTGAGACAGGGAGTGGTGTCCTTACTGGGAACGGCTGTGGTTTGCTGCTTAGGGCGTGCTTTGGTTGGTGAGGAGCCCTAGTTGTTGGGAGCTGGAGGTCTGGTATTCGGAGCGCAGGCGAGGTTGCAGATTGGGAGGTGTTACGGTACGGGGGAGCTTGTAGAAGTGGCCTCTGCTCAATTGCAGCGATGGTTCCTCGTGGTTCCTTAGTGTGATTAGTCACAATCTGCTTTTTCTCTCGGGGCGGCTGTATGCTTGTTGGTTTCAGCGTGAGGAGGAGTAAGGCAGAAAGTTGGCTTTTAAAGGCTACTGTATAAATGGAAACTCGCTTCAAAACTCCCCAAATGAACCAGTCAGGTTCTGACTCAGAACTGCAGTTAGTATTTAAAGAAGAAAAAATGATAAACCCACGACTAGCAGCAGCCAGAAAACTCTATCTCCTTATGACTCAACATGTAGAAATACTTAGATTTAATGAACACAACTGTTGGAAAGAAAAGATCAGTTGGAGTTAAGGTAGGAGTGAGCATCTGCGTACGTAGGGATGCAGAGGCAGGAGCGTCGGCCTTCTTACCTAGGGTCTGCTTGTGACGTTTTTACGTACACCTCCTAAATATAGGTGACTGACTGCAGGTTTAATTACCTGCAAATATCCAGCGTTCCCTTCCACCCAGCAGTGCTCAAATGCTCTTCCTCCCTCGAAGCTGAACTGTGATCGCAGCTGGTTTCCTCCCTCCTGCCGCTGGACTTTGCCCGCTGGTGGAATGCTGCGGTGGTTCACTGCTGTGAGGCCCCGGGGAGAGCCGGGCACATTTCTGTGCTCGCTTTGAGACGATCCACAGCTGAAAATGTAGCTCTTGAGCAGCGCAAGCAGATGATTTTTGTAAATGGTGTAGGTTGTGTGTTTTGATAATACCTGCGGAGGGCGAAACGTGCTGTCAGTGACGTGCTGTTGCAGAACCAGCAGAAAGGAGCTCTGTGTTGTCTATTGCATTCGTTTGACAGCTGCTTTGCCCATTAAAGAGTTGGAGATTTGAAACAGCTTTGTCTAAATATTGAAAAAGAGACCTAATGGCTTGAGAATCCGGGGTAGAAGTTATTCTTTTTGATGCATGTGAATCGGAGTGCTAGATCAGGCTGGCACCTATTTAGGCCAGTATCTGGCTGATGCATATCATAAGCGTATAAAATACCTTTATCGTGGCTGTTGGCTTTGGTATCATCTCATGGCTCATTTTGCTAATTGTGAAGGGGTAAAGGAGTCTTAGATCTCTTGATCCTTTTTTCAGTTATGGCACTTGAGACGCTGGGTTGCCGTCTCTATTCAGGTTAGTCTTACGTGTACCTTTTTGTTACCCTTGTTTCTCTCTGTTCTGTACTAAAAAGTTAAATTCTTTTGGTCTCTTACACTGAAAGTCTGGCTCTGCTCGAAATAATGGACTGTGGATTTTAACAATTGAGACTTTGTGGACATGCAGTGCAATTTATCAGTGAGCTTCAGTTTCAGTTGTCAGACCGAATTTAACTGCTACAAGAGCACGGAAAAGGAGCCAACTCCCCACTAAGTCATTTTTCCGGCAGAGGTGTACGGCAAATTCAAATAAGTGAGATGAGTAAGATGCAAGTGATTCAACTCTGTAACTTCATAGAATAATATCCCTGTTGCTGTGTGATTTGAAATTGCTTTTAAGTCTTGCTTGACTCGTTAATGGATTTTTGGTGGGGTTTGGTTTTTTTTTTTTGATACGTAAAGTGTGAGAATATTTCGTCTTGAGTTGTCGGGGGAGCTGATGGTGTAGCACGACTGTGTGTTCGAAGACCAACCGTTGATACAGCTTAAACGACTCGGCATTCTGATTTTTGGGAATGAGTTATTAGTGTCACATACTCATGAACTGTTGTCTACAGTAGTTTTTTATTTTACTTATATATAATTCTGTGACTTAAACAGGATAATCGTTTAAATTTCTTTTTCTTAGCAGGGCCTTTTGGTTTTGACTTCAAACACTTTTAGTAACTTTAAACTTGTTGGGCATGGTATGTAAATAACATTCAAATGTGTCCTCTGTAGGATTTTTAAAAACTAAGTGGTGGGTGGGGAAGGCGTTCAATAAACCCTGTGTCAGAACAGCATTTTTAACTACGAAGCAGGTTGTATTTCACAGGAAAGAAAAGCTCTGAAGCATAAAGCACACCCGCCTGTCAGGTCTTCTGAAAGAGCTGATGCAGTATCTGATCACTTCCCACTGCCGAGCTCGCCAGGGTGATGATCTCTGTGCATCAAGGCCTGTGTTTGATGTAGAGGTTTGACCTCACCCAAATTGAGGGGTGGCAGCTAAACTTTTTCTGCACAGTACTCAATCTTGAGCTTTGCTGCAGGATCACAGGGTTGTTCTTCGAGTTGTCTTGCACGGGATATTTGACAATTCTCGCTGTTTCCTGACGTGTCACTTTTAAGTTGAGACTTCTTTAATCTAGACTGCTTTTTTTTTCTTGCTAAGGCAGATCTCTATCTGCTGCTGTGGGTTTTACGGCCTCGGACCAAGCGACTGGGTTAGTGCAAAAGGAAACGAATGAGTCACCCGCAGAACTTGTCAGCAGGCTGGGAGGGAGCTCCGTGGCGGGGGTGGATAGGGTGGAACAGTAAAATTTTTGACCTCACCCCTCTCTAGGCACGTGTCATTCTGAGCAAGCTTCCTTCAGAGAGCGTTCAAGAATTTTTTCCAAGAGTGTTAGTTCCAGAGTTTCTTTTCTCTGCCTACTAGGAGAGCATGTTTTAGAAAAGATGGTTGCTTCACTTCTTGCCAAGGTGTGTACCCACTGTTTTAAGGCTCATTTTGAAGGTTTCGGTGAATTTTTTTCGCTTGAAAAGCCCCCTGTGCTCCAGATGAAATGGGACGTTTTGATAGTGTATGGAGAGAACGTGGGTCCCTCAGCGGGGCAGTGCAGGAAGGGGAAGTGAATTGTGACGTACGCAGAGTGTCGGGGAAAGCGCGGCTGGGCTGTGGTGTCGTGTCAGGATGGCAGTTTTCAGGGGATCGAGTTGTGGGCCGTCAGTGTGCTGTGGTGCTGATCTCGTGTGTGTGAGTGCAAACCACAACAATGAGGTTTTATGGAAGAGGGAAAAGAGGAAAATTCAGCAGCTCGTGACCTGACTTTGTTAACCTGGAATGTGGATTCCCACTTACAGGAACAAAATTAGTTGAGATAGTTTGAAAAAAGTGCTCTTCGAAACGCTGACGTATTCCTTTAATGCTGACTGACAAATTAGCAGGCTTTGCCGTGCATCCTGTGCACTGGGGTATTTTGAAAGGGGATCCGAGTGACCTTTCCAAAGGTATCTGTGTTTTCCAATCTCTGGAAGCTGCAGCTGTTGCAAGCTGTTTCTCTGTCTCAGTGTGGCTAAGGCAGCACTTCTACCGGTGTGTTTTGAAGGAGATGGTGGAACTAGGAATTCCTTCCCATGTTACTCCTTGTTTTTCATTGGAGCTGTCTCCCTGAGCTTGGGCAGGCTCGATACAGAGAGCGAGCGACTTGTCCTATCGAAGCATCTAATTCAGGAGTCAATGCAGTGCAGATGACGCAGCCACTGGAGCTAATTGCACATGGGTCGGTTTTTTCCTTAGGGCAGTCTCGAGTGAAGCTTCTACCAAGTCAGGAATTCATGTAACTGTTCTCTCTTAATTAGTTAATCACCCCGATTTATTTATGCTAGGTAATACGACTGCACCTTGCTTATGCTTTAAGCGTATTCTTGCACGTTCATAGTATTTTGAAAGACATTCTTCTCAAATTGGCTTCCTTAGGCTTTACGAAGCTCCTGGCAGGTACGGCTGCGTGAGCGTGAGAGGTGAGGAGCTCGCAGCACTGTCGTAGCTTAAATTAGTCCTGTCTGTAGGTGCAGAGACCGTCACAGCTCACCAACTGGGTTGTGTAGATAGGCATCTTGATTGATGATGATGAAGTTAAACAGCATCAGAAACTGACTCCCAAGCATACCTAGTTCTTTTCAGATGCATGAATAGTTATTGCTTAGCCTGGTTGTCCTGCTGGCTCTGCTTTTTCTCCTCCTCTGGTTCTGATGGAGCTATTGCACCTCATTCATAGCGTTGATGTGTTGGATACCTCTGCTCCCCTTCTGAGGCCAGATGCATAAAACATGTTGTAATTTTTTGGTTTCTCTCCATGTGCTATCTCATTTTCTAATTATAAAAAGTTGAAGGTTAATTGGCTGAAAAGTGATTTCTTGGTTTATGTTTTGCATAGACCTGGTTACAATTTATTGTCAGTTTGATAGCGCTTGGTTCTCTTGAGATTTTGAAGTACAAGTTTGCTTGCTAACACGGAGAGGAAGAAAATTTAAAGTATTTACTTGGGGAGATCAGAAGCTGCAGACAGTAGGGTGGGTTTTTCCTGTTTTTAATTTTCTTAGTTAGAAGCCTCATTTTTTCTTTTAAACTTCAGCTTAACAGTCAGCAGTTGAAAGTCATGGAGGGGTTATATGTGTCAGTAACCAAACTTTTAAAAATAAGGTTGTGTTCTACATAAACTTCTTATCCTCCTGGAAATCATTTTTCAGACTTAAATACAGTGCTTTACATTTTTAATCACTCCTTAGCTATTAGTTAATTAAATGCTTCGGTAATATTCCTTGGGGGAGGGTAAGATGGTGTCATTCCTGTTCTGCGGATGAGTTGAGCTACTGGCAGTGGCTTGGCCAAGGTCAGACCATGAGCAGCTGCAGATCTGAGAGGAGGACTCAAGTTGGTGACTCCCCCTGCTGTACTTAATTTACTGGAACACGTCATCTCCATGTGTCCTTTCTTAATGACTTGGTAAATCGTTTTTACAAAAGACTTTTAAAATAATTGTGTTGAAATTCCCTCTTTGATTTGCTTGAGGGAGGAGAAGTGTAACCTGATTTGATACACCTCACAGTGCAAATAGCACTGGATGAAGCTTTCCCAACCAAAGTATTGGTGCTGAGAAGAAAAATGTTTAAAGGATTTGTTTAAATATGACACAATGGCTCCTCCCCTCTTGACAGTGTACTTTGTAATGCTGTAAGCCTCTGGAACTCTGGATCCAAGTTTTGATCTCCTATGCCAAGATCTGTTGACCACTGTTTTTATTTAAATGACCTTGTTAGGTGCTCGAAAGTTACTTTTGAAACTGTTCCTGTAATGTAAGTCTGCAGGTCACCCTCCAGGGCATGTCAGATGACTGGAGTTAAGTTCAAATGGGGGAAAAACAGGACAGTGTTTGCCTGCAAAAGGACTTTTTTGCATCAGGTTTTACAGGTGTTGGACACAGGTGGGTTCTGTAACTTCAGTTGTTCTGTGCCTGGTACAGCATCGCTACAGCAGACTGTAATACATTTTAACAAATCCTTTGCTGGGAGATTTGGTAGTATATATGAGAGAGTTGTGACAAATGCGCAAGAATTGACAAGTGTAAGGACTTGAATATGATGTGTTTAGACGGGACTCTCCCTTCTGGGGTGAGACTTAATCCTGAAGTCATTACACTGATAAAATATTCCAGGATTCATTTTTGAAATTTGTATTTCAGTCACTCAGAGTAAGAACTGTGTTAAGGTCAGGGGAGGTTATTGAAAACATCTTTGTTCTTGCCTCTGGCAACCTAATTAATGTATTTTTTTGGCATTGAAAACTGTTCTTTAAGGAAATAATTGCTGTTCTTTGGGTGATTTTTGACTTTGTGTCAGTGAAAAAGGTAATTTTTTAGTACTTAATTTGATTATTTTAAAGTGAGGATCTCATTAAAATGTTGAGTGCACCAGAAGTTTGGGGTGTGAACTTCCATATGTGTGTGCTTTTCCCTAATTGTACTCACTTGAGTGTGCCACGTTGACCTTTCTGCCCGAGTTGCAGGTCTGTGACTTCTGGCTGCTAGTTTGGATTTTAATCAACCGATTTAAGTGATTCTTTGGCTTCACACTTTTTAAATGCAGTGAAAAGCCACGATGCTTATTTAGTATTTCAGCCTTAAATGAGCTAGTTTCCGTTAGCTCCATTTTCATCCCCCCGTGGTAGAATGACATTGTTCTATCTTCTCTTGCTGTTGCTGAAACATCTGTATTTCGAATCCTGTGTATTAGGACTGGAAGCTGCTGCTGTCTTAATGCCCTGGTCTGTAAACACAGATAAGACTGAGAATAACCAAAAGTTATTACTGCTAAATGACCATTTGGTGTCTTTTGAAACGAGCAATTTCTGGAGGGTACCTCCCTGCTCCTGTTGGGAGTTTGGTGATAGAACAATGTTGGTGAAATTTATCTGCTAGCAAAAGCTCAAACGTATGGCAGTTTAGTTATACTCTTATTTCTGCTTACTTTGTTCAGAAAATAAAGCCATACCAACAATATTTTGTACCTATTTGGGCTTAAGCCAAACAGGTATGACTGTACCAACAGACATTTTCAAGCGTGTACTTGGCTTTGTGCTATTTTCTCCTCTTCTGGGACACCTGGTTGGGAGGGAGGGGCTGCAGAGAGTGCAGAAAGGTTTCCTTGTTCTCCGTTCCGGTGCCTGGCTGCCAGGAACAGCAGTTACGAGAAGTCCCGTGTCTCTGAGCTGGAGCATACTCGGTGCCGAAGGAATATCCGGGATAACAACCCTCGGGACTCCGGTGAAGGTTGATTTTTGTTTGTTTGGGTTTTTTAAACATAGTCTTACCTAGTCTAATTTGAGTTCCTCTGGGAGGGTCACTATTTGGTGTTTCTGGAAGCAGAAGCAACAAGTCCTCTTACACGATACTTTTCTTCTCCTTAGGTGTTCTGTTGGAATATACGTCGCACATTTATGGCGATTCTGAGCGTGAGGGCAGACTTCTGCCAGGCCCAGCACAGCATCCTGGCTGACAAGTGAGCTGAGTGCAGGGGGTTCTACGTGCCATAATTACTTTGCCTTGAAGACTCCAGACACAGCGAACACACTCAAATATATGGGATATCTTCTGCACATTGGAAGCATATTCCTTTTACTGACTCTAGCAAAACTAAGCATCAAGAAAACAAAGTGGAGAGAAAATCTGCCCTTACTTTTTTGCCTCACCAGTGCCTAAATGTAGAACAGGCTGCCTAGTCTTGCATGTAGTCAGAATTTTTGGAGTCTGAAGGGTACCACCTGCAGTAATTGAGGCCGAAGTTGAATTCGAGTGGATTCTGAAGCAAACCTGCTTTTCTAGAAGCGAATTCTTTAAGGAACAAACACGTCAAAGCAAGCTCTGATCAATCCCAGGCATTTTAGTGGTCTTTTTCATGTTTTCTGCTGTGAAACGTTTCCAAGGTTATTGATTTTTTTTTTTATTTTAAAGTTTTTTTTGGCCCTTTACACATTTTGTTTGCCATTATGAACCGTCCAGCCCCCGTGGAAATTACTTACGAGAATATGCGTTTCCTGATCACTCACAACCCAACCAATGCAACCCTCAGCAAGTTCATAGAGGTAAGGCAGTCAAATAAAGTATCACCCTTATTTCCTTAAATGCTCGTGGTCTCTGCAGAAGTACTGTACGCTCATTCTTCACGCCTCAGTACTCTGGCTGTATGTTACATGTTATTTGAAGCTTAAGGCGTTTTTATCTTTAATGTATTGTTCACATTCCCTTGACAGTCTGAGAAGGGAATCACCGATTACTTTTTCCAAAGTCCCGCATTTCTTTAACTGCAAGAGGCTGGATGAGCTTCCATTTTAGAATATAAACACACCCCCTTGCCATCGTTCCTGTCCTGGTTTCTGAAGGACTGCGTGTTCTGCGATTCTAAATGTTATTTTTCATTAAATAATGCAGTGCTGCTGAAATATCCATCTACTGCTTGTCTGCTGGCTTTTAAAGAAGTAGTTAACAGAGTTGGAACTGATTTCTGACCCTTCTCCCTTAGAGTGGGATTAAGTGCAATACTTAAAATGATGTTTTTTATTAGACTGCCCTACCAGTCCCAGAATTGTCAGAGATTTCAGGTGTCAGAATTTATACATGAAAACTGACATCTGCCTGGGTTGAACTGTGGAAAGAGTCAGTTAGGATGAGCGATGGATCACACCGTTACTGAGACAATAAGGTCTTAAATATGGCAAAATTTAACATTCAGTTTTCTGAAAAAGCAGCAGATGGTCTCATCAGAGAAGTAGTAGTGCAGTGTATTTCTGCATTCTAGTTTGCTCCAACCCTGCTGTATCTTTGCCCTTATGTCTTACATCTAGAGGACTTTTATCTTGTGTATGCAGGTCTTTTTCATTCCAAAGAGATCCTGTCATCTGATACTGCTGTCTGACTGTGGCTATTAACAGACTTCCATCGTTTAGCAGTGTGCTTTTCACCGTGAATCTGCTCAGATATTAGTGGTTAATTTTGTCTGAAAGCCACATTCTTTTGGTCTTTATTTATTTTTTTTTCCCCATTATTGTGGATTGTCTTCCCTTTCCAGGAGTCTTGACTCTGGAACAGATATTATTGCTAATTGTTAGAAGTTAAAGTGATTCAGTCCAAACATGAGAGGAAATTCTGCTTGCTGTATGAACCTTCAAAGTGAACTGGAACAGCTTTTGTTTGATCTTCTGATTATTTATCTAGCACAATGTGCTACTTATAGTGCATTACAAGGAAGCTGGAGTATGGTGGTGTGTGTGTTCTGTTCCTCCCTGCCTCAAAATGTCAACACTGGCTGAAGCAAACAGTTCCAGGCTTCTATTTAAAGAGAAGAAGAAGCTGCCTGGAGAGTATAAGCAGCTATTTTAATTTTGTTCTTATATATGCATTTTTTTTTCCCCCTTGGCATTTCCCTAGAGAAGAAGGATTCAGAGGTGTTCCAGGTTTATTCCTGTCACTTGTAACCCTTGGCCTAATGTAGGCCATAAACCCCCCTTTCTGCATTGGCCCTTGCTCCTTCATTGTGGAGTCACCTTGGAGCTGTGTGAGAGTCGTGGTGCTGCTGACTCTGTAAAAAGTTTAGTTTTGTAGCTGATGAGAAAGTTCTTTAATTCTTTGCTCTGCCAGCATGCTCACATGTTTTCCTTTTTCTTAAAGGAGCTGAAGAAGTACGGAGTGACAACCTTGGTGCGAGTTTGTGATGCCACTTACGATCAAGCTCCTATCGAAAAAGAAGGAATCCAGGTTCTAGTGAGTTGCCTTTAAAACTGTCTAAATGTGAAAAATCACATGTCTAGAAGTGGTGGGGATGGCCTTCGTGCTTTGGGCGAGAGCTTATGACTGTTTCAGATTGGCCAAAAGCAACGTGATCCTCAGCATCGGCTAAAGCTGGTTTTGAGAAACTCACTGTCCTTTTGTGAAAGGTACTTGCTGATTCATTGCTATTGTCTGAGCGCTTTGGTTGGAATAGAAATGTCTATTCCTGGATTTCTGGATTTGTTGGGGTATTTTGATTGCCTTTTAGTGACTAGTTCGATACTAATCCAGTGTTAGCCTTGTGGTTTATACAACTCGGTTTGGTCCTTTTCTCTTGGCTTTACTGTTGACCTTCTCAGGATGCAGAGAGAACTCCCTTCTCTTGTTCTTTCAAAAAAGTGCCACCTTTTGACCGTCGCTGATGAGATACAGGCTTCCATGGACTGGCT
Source organism: Leptosomus discolor (assembly GCF_034619465.1). NCBI lineage: Eukaryota > Metazoa > Chordata > Aves > Leptosomiformes > Leptosomidae > Leptosomus > Leptosomus discolor. Next base: position 5,660,026 of record NC_141419.1, read on the forward strand.
GTAGCAGGATATTGATCGATAGCCTCATCACTGCTCACCTCTAACTGAAGCCTGGCTGCTGGTGCCTTCCCTGTTCGGCAGGTGGAATTCCTGAACTGCTACTCATGGCTAACATTATGCAATGACTGTCTGACTATATCGTCTAGTATTGCTTGATGTTTCAGGGAAGGTTTTTTTAATAGGTGTGTGCTCATACTAAGCTTGCAGGCAGTATTTTTCCAGGCAGTACTTCTGAATTATTACAGTGTGTCAGATATAATCAGTTTATTTTACTGGAGTGAGTAATACTCCTTTGTGAGGCCAGAAATTGCATCTTACGTTCATGTTGCAGGTAGTCAGTCTTCTATTGCCTCTTGATTTTATGGCTCAGTTGGAGGGAAACTTCTTCAGTTTTCCATTAGGAGAAAAACTTGTATCCTGGCGTATCTGTGAAAACTCCACGTACAGGTCAGTCAGGTTTCTTGGCTTCCAGCCCTAGTAAGCTTTTACTCCAGTTCCAGGCAGCCACGTGTGCCTCACTCTTGTCGGAAAAATCAGTCATTACAGGGCTACCAGTGCTCCTAGGGCTGCACTCTGGAATAGCGTTTGTGTTCACTCTAGAGCTGTTTTGCGCTTGGACATCGCAGCGTTTTCAGGCAAGCTGCTGTGAAACCTCTAGCTGCCATACTGCTAAGGTTGCCAGAGACTAGAAGGATTAGACTTCTGGTGTAGGAGGCCCTCAGAGCCCTGGATTCAAGCTGGAGTTTAGAGTATTTCTGTGTTTCTGCGCCAGAGCAGAGGTCTGAGTTCTTCCTAGAAGACTTAGGACAGTTTTGCAAGTGTCCAGCTCTGCCAGGGCAGCTGCCCCGTGAGGCCGGCTGACCTTGGCTCCTGTGGCTGTGAGCGAAATCCACCTTCTCTAGTCCATGGCCGGGGCCCCTGGGGCAGCTGCAGGAGCCGGAGGGTGCTCTGTGCTCTGGAGCCTGCGCTTCTGAAAGAGTTTGGGGATTTTGGTTCTTAAGAAACTTTCAAAGCTTGCTGTTGGCTAGGTTTGAACTGAAAGAGTTTTTTTGAGGAAGCTTTTCTAAAAACTGGAAATGGAGTTTCCACCAGCTCTGCTAAGCACCGTTCTGTTGCAGAGCCTTTCGCTTCAAGTAACATGCGCAAGAGTCTTGTGTCTGTACGCGTTTGCCTCAGCTAACAAGCCTCTCTGCCGTTGGTATGTACCAGTTCTTAGTATTCCACTGCTGCAGAAGGCAAAGCAGGAGAGAGCATAAATCCACCAGGCATCTGTTAAGGGTAACGGGAAGCAAGAGGTGACAGGGAAGGTTTGCTGCTAATGTCATCACTGATCCTGATGATCCCGGTCATGAGGTTGTCTTAGTAATGTGCTATATTGCAATAGTGTTTTGCTATTTGAGATAAGCTTAACTGGTCACCGACACGACCACCTCCTGTATAGTTTTTCCTTCCTATGAGTGCATGCTTTTTCAAAGCAGGGTCCTGTTGCTGTTCAGAAATGGTATTGAATTACCAGCTGGCTGAGGAAATAACACATCACTATTTAAAGCTAATACTTGCTTGCAAAAACAACATTAAGATTAAAAACACAGCCTGAGAGAGATTAGTGTCTATTTTAAAACTGTTGAGGTCAAAAGCGTAGTGAAATCCCTGAAAATGAGAGCATTTTAGCAAAGCCTGCTCTGATGCCGTGATACAGGATCATGTACTGGCAAGATGGGTAGAATGTGGCAGCTCCAGAGTTGCTTTGGCAGATGGCATAGTGAGAAAGTAGAGAATTAGATGTTCCATGTTTGAAGTAGTACTATTGCATGTGCATGTTTATCAACAGAGATTAAATCCAGGAGACAGGAGGCGGGGTTGGATTTAGTTTCTGTGTGCTTCTGCAGTCCTTACAGTTATGTTCGTGTGTAAAGTCTTGTAACATGGAAATGTTACAGCAGAAAAACTGGTAGGTTTTTTTCTGGAAGTATTTTTGCACTGGCTGGCAACCAAGTTTTGTTCATCTTCAGAATTTAAGACACATTTTGTTGTTCTCCTCCTATCAGCCCTTCATTTACAGTTCATCCCTGGATCAGACTCTCTTTACACTCTGTGCCCTCCAGAACGGCCACCACCTGAATGCCGGCAGGCAGTCGGCAGTGCCCGTGTTGGAGATCTGACTTCGTGGCCGTCTGATATTTACTACATCGCCAGGGGCTCTGGTATTGGAGGTGGGAGAGCTCCACGCTGGCGGCTGCGCTTCGTCCTGCGCAGATGCAGGCCGTTCTGGGAGCGTTTTGCTGCCGTGACTTCAGTGCAAGTTGCAGACGGGTTTTGAAGAAAGGGGTCTTTGTCACCTTAAAGTCCTGTTACTGCTGCTTGGTCATCTCAGCTCTGCATTGCCAATCCTGCAGTCGGTGCTGACTGACAAACCCAGAGCTGTTCTGCTGAGCAAGGCTGCTCCAGATAGAGGGTGCATAGGAACAGGCCTGTCTTGCCTATCGTCCTTCCCAGCTACTGCAGGGTGGCACAAAAGAGCTGTATTTTCTGTTTGTGCAATCTTGGTGCATCATCCTGGTTATTAATGACTGTTCTGGTCCTGGAGCTTAGCAATTTGTTTTCTGTCCTGTCTGACAGGAATTCGGAGGTGATGCTGGCAGAACTCATAATCAGGGAAAAAACCTGCAAAACTTTACTGCAATTACTCCTCTAGTCCCAGAATTATTCTTGTTCCTCGCTGGGCAGTCCCCCATGCAGCAGAGTTTTATCAGTGCTAACTTAATGTCAGTGGTGTACCGGTCCTGAGAAGGTGATGCTCTGTGATTAATTCAGGCCAGCACAAGAGTTGTGTGGACGTGATGGTTAACACGTAAGCTGGAGCAATGTAGTAAGCTCCTGTATTTGATCTGAAGGAAAGGATTTAATTTAATCTAAAACCAGGACGCAGAACTGACATGTAAATCCTGTTCCTTGCAAAGCAGTTTCAAAAGAAAGCATCGTGCAATGGGTAATGCCTCTTCTCTTGGCAGTCCATACATCTCTTCCTGGGACAGTGGGTGACGCTAGGCCGAAAATAGTATAGCTAGCAGTGTGTGATTGAGTGGAAAAATCTCGTAAAAGCCTTTTATTAGAAAGAACAAGTTTTACTTTATGATCCTGTTTCTATAGCCTCTTATTTTGCTGTGTTGTCCCAGATATTTTTAATTTCCCATTTGCTTTAAAAAAGGAATACTCTGCACTCTTCAGACTTGGTGTATCTTTCTGAATTAATCGCCTATAAAGTTATTTCAGTAACTTAAAGCTTTTGGTTTTGTAGTTCTGAGACCCAGATTTCTACCTTGCAGCTTTTTTAAGTGCTAACACATTTATAAGGTGCTCTTGGGCTGAGGTCCGTGCTGAGCTGTACTTGCTATTCAGGAGGTATTAGGGCAGCAGTAAGTGTGTTTCAAAATGAAAAGCCTGGCAGATTTTTACCTTTGGTTGTACTTGTTCAGCGTTTTTGCGTGCTGCTCTCAGGCTTCAGAGAATATTAATTCATGTTAACCTGTTCTCAAAATACTACATGAAAGGCTTGTTTCTGGCCAGTGAGGGAAGAAGGCGGCTCCTTTCGAAGTGATTTCCCTGCCATTTGGAGACGTTGAATAATACAAAACTCTGGCTAAGAGTGTCTCTTGTGACATGCGTTGCAGTGGTCTAATGAGAAGCGCTAAATACTCAGTATTATTTTTTCCTTTGCATCTGGGAGTGCTCTTTTCACAGCACTCCCTGTGTCTGAGAAGATTATGAAGCATGTGATGTTGTGCTTGGTCCTGAAATGTAGGACATGTAGTACTCCACTTAGCACAAGTTCCAGGAGAGAGCTGTGACCTCAGGAAAATGGGAAGCTTCTGACATGTAACTTTGATTGACAGCCATGGTGATGATATTAGATGTGGCCTGAGTAGTTTAAATGTTGGCTTCCCCTTTAATAGGCAGAAATATAACTGTACATGCTGCCTAGTTGTTGACTTTGCTGCTAAGCACTTCTTTTTTTGCTTGTGAATGTGTTTTTTTGACTTGAAAATACCCAGGTAATTTTCACTGCCTGGCTTATTGGATTCATGGCAGCTGGACAAGCTGATCCATTTCAGTTGTTATGAAGTACCTTCTCCTCTGCTGATCCCCTTGAGTTGTTATGAAGTAGCTTCTCCTCTGTATAGAGTCTGAAGTACAAATAGTATTTTAAAGGGTTGACACATCCACAGGCAAAAGTCTACAGAGTTCTCATCTTTCAAATGTTTATTTGAAATGTCTATTGATTTTTACATATTTTTAATAAAATGAGATTTCAAGGGCAGCTATTTTTCTAAAAATTCTATACTACAAAGGAGTTAGTGTAGAGTTTTATTGAAATTTTATTGAAAAGTGCAATTAAATGGTTGTTAAACGTTTAGTGTTGCATTATGATATTGACTTGCAAACTTCTCTATGCAACCAGAAAAAATACCCACAGAACGGTGGGTGTAGTAGGCACTTTTTGCTGAACGCAGCGTTTTCCTTCTCCGAGACATGGGAGCTGCTGTTGATCATGGAGTGAAATCCGTATAGTTAATGTCAGGTTTTTTTCCTTCAAAGGACTGGCCATTTGATGATGGAGCACCACCCCCGAACCAGATAGTTGACGACTGGCTAAACCTCTTGAAAACCAAATTTCGCGAAGAGCCTGGATGCTGTGTCGCTGTTCACTGTGTGGCAGGGTTGGGAAGGTTCGTATTCCGCGGTCTGGGGTTTGTACTGGACTTAGAGTCAGTGCGGGAGGTAGGTCATGGAGGGTGTTAAGTAAAGGCTGATTTCTCTGTTTTCTCCCAAGTAACACTTTAAAGCAGCAGCATCAACTTTGTGTCATTAAAGCAAGAGAGTCTTTCTGCAGCTTAAAAACCTTCAGTAATTTCATAACTCTGATCGGGGATGAGAGGAAGAACTTGGAGAGGGTGTTCAGAACACTTTTGCCAATGGTGAACAACACGAGCAGTTGGAGATGCTGTTAATTTGAAAGTATACGTCTTTCTGCTAAAACAAGATCTCTTGTGCTTCCTGATGAACGCACTTTACATGTATAGTACAATTTCTAAGGCTGTACAGTTGGGCTTTTTAATTTCCTCCTGTTTTCAACTGGTATACTATTAAGCATGTGGTAATAAAAGCATTTATTAAAACTGGTTCCATTACTTTCTTGCTCTAAAGTGGCTTTAGTTTCAAGAAGAGTTAGGCTTTTATTTCTTGCTCACATGCAGACTGATGTTTCTGTCCTCACCACTCAAAATACAACTTCCTTCTTTGGGAAGAACTTCCTTTCAGGCTGAAATGAAAAAAAAAAAAAAAAAAAAAAAAAAAAAAGACTGACTTGAGAAAGTTAAATGCTACATTCATATTCCCAAATGTAATCTCTGGATGTTATGTTTATCCTATGGGCTAGGAGGAAATGGAGCTTAAGTGTGAGTATTCTTACAATAATCATGGGACTGTTAATGCTTAAGGATATGAATGAGTGGGCAAGAAAGGTGGGTTAAAGAAGTCAAGTCAGCCTGCGGTTGGAGTGTGTCAAGTTCTTACATTTCCACCTCTAGAGAAGAATTCTGATGGGGGAGATTAAGAAGCAGAGGGGGAAACAGCCAATATTTAAAGACAGAAGGGCCAAAACCCCAAGGCAATTAATGTTTGTTTATCCATTTCTGCTCTGTTTTTATCTGAGGAACACCTTTAGGAAGGTGGCCGCGTGTAACTCAAGTGATTTTTTTACAATTCCCCAGTTTCTTGCATAATATCAGGCCAAAGGGTACCACAAACTTCCTGTCTTCTGTATGTCACGCTCACTCGTGTTGCATATCCATTCCTTACAGAGTGACCTTTTTGCTGCTGTTCTCAGACTGCTTCTGGCAGAGGGAAACGCAAGAACTTTACAGATTTTCCTTTAATCTGGAAAACTGTCTGCCTGTAGTAGGGAATTGAACTTCAAGTGTAGTAAAGAGAGACAGTTGTTTGGTTGTTTTTTTAAAGTGACTTCTGAAGTTTTAAATTGTTTCCTTTGGAGAGTGAGTGATTCTGTTTGTGCAGGTGCACCATGGCACCTCATGATAGTGAGAGTTGTTTCTCCTGAACTGTTTTTGTTTAGCCACGAGTACAAGTTGTCCCGTTGCCAGTACCTGTTTAATCCTTCACTGCTCCACTGCCAGAGGTGCCTCTTGCAACTGCGTGTGTTTAGTGTCCAGGGGAAGGCCAGTGTGCCTGGGATTCCTGCTTGTTTGAAAAGGCAGCTCTTTACGCTTAACTCATTTCCAAAATGTGGACCCTGAAGTAGAGAGTTTTACTCTATTGTCCCTGGAATGCCCAGTTCCATGTACAGCATATAATTAAAAAGAAATAAAATCTATATAAGTCACCTGTTCAGCGCTTCATAGCGCTCTCACAGCTAAATCTACAGTGTGATGAGAAGTAAAATGCATGCAAGAGGTATTACACACTTGTTTCAGTAAAGTAGAAAATTAGGTTATAGTGAAATGAGAAAGCATAAAAATCTAGAATTGTTGTTTCACGCCCCAAACACTAAGGAGCTATTGATTATTTTTTTTTTTTTAAGAGTGTGTGTGCTGCAAGCAAAGCTGTCTACTAAAAGAAATTTTGCATTAGGGACTCAGCAGGCAAATGTCTTTCTGTAGATAATGCTTAAAGAGAAAATACTTAAGCTATCTGTTTATAGATGAATTTGATGTATTTTGAGGGGTTCAGTATATTGTTTCTCTAGATCTTCCTTAAACATTAATTTCTCCTTTAGGGCTCCTGTACTGGTTGCACTTGCTCTCATTGAATGTGGAATGAAGTACGAAGATGCAGTTCAGTTTATAAGGCAGTAAGTTAAACTTCCTCATTCTCAAGAAATCCCTTGGTTTACGTTGTATTTGGGCAGCATGTGTCTTCAGCAAAGTTTGTTAGATTTGTTTTCTGGTAGCTATATCCTGACAATAGTGGGCATGACTTTGATGTTAATGCTGAGGCTTTTGCCCTTTCCTTTGTTTAGAGATGAGGATTAAAAGGTGATCTTAATTTTTAAAATTTAGGCTCATATATTAAGCCATTGACCTAAGACTCAAAGATTTTGAACTTGGGAGGAAAAAATGTCTAGGCTGGGGCTGTAGAAAGCGTGGATGAATTGAAGGTGGACTAATTGCTAACAATTTAAAAAATCCTAGTGAGGTTGGGCCCCTGAGCAGAATTTCTACAGTGAATAGGTGAGCCCCAGCCCTCCGACAGGTGTAGTGGGTGAGTGCATTATCCACCCAGGAAATGGCAGCAACCACCTTGTCTGAAAAACAACAGAACTGGTGAAGGATGAGGCTACAGAGCTCTGTTGGTTTAGTGATAACATTAGATCTTGAAATGAAGCCCAGCAGGTAAGATTATGTTGGATGAGCTTTGACAAAGAAGCAATTCATCCTTTTACAGATTCCCAGGGTCTTCAGTTGCCTATATACAGAACTCTGTTGCTGTCAACAGATTTTTCTGAATTTTCCCTTTCTTAAATTCTTTTTTTCTTTTCCTGGGTACGGTACCTTTTATACCGAGAAGCTCTTTTCTGAGAACCTCTTCTATATTTGTATCTGAATGTCATGGTCTTCCTTAGCTAATATAATAAGTAACGCATGCATCTGCACAGAAAGGGTGACCTTGATGTTCAGTGGCTGCTGCTGGCGATGGAAATAAACTCTCCCAGTTGAAGAAAATATGCTGAAATTTGCGAACTGGATTTTGATTTTAATATTGGCATGTAGGTGATGAACTGCATGTGCTGGCCTGGTGTATCCTTCCTCAAAGCGTCAGTGGATACGGAACCAAGCCAAAATGCTGTTTTGTAGATGCAGAAAAGCTTTGAAACGAGGACTAATCTGCCTTAGGATGTGTATGGTGATTGAAGCAGTACTATTTCCATTGATATTAGCCTTCGTTCTCTTTGTTTTAGGAAAAGGAGGGGAGCTTTCAATTCCAAACAGCTGCTTTACCTTGAGAAATACCGGCCTAAGATGCGATTACGCTTCAAAGATGCCAACGGTCACTGCTGTGTTCAATAAAAAAAAAAAAAAATAAATCTCAAACGAAGGCAGAAGTTAGCATGGCTGTTTTCTGGACTCTTGGCACCTGGAAATGTGAATCTGGAATCAAACTACGTCATCAAATTAGTGGTGGAGTTAGTGCTCCTCAACCTCTGTCCTAATGGTGGTGATGATTGAAAAAAAATAAAAAAAAAAATTAAGAGTAACATTTCAGTGAAGGATTGTTTTCTCCTTAAGCTGCAGTTTGAACATCTGCAAGGAGAAAATCAGTTTCTGAACCTTCTGTATTTTTAACTTTTTAAGAAAAGAAATAAAGTAAATTTTATGTCTAAGGAAAACCAGCAGAGCATTGGCTTGTGCAGAAACTATTTTCTTGATTTGAGGCAAGCACCCCACAGTTAGGGCCTGACACATTAATTCCTATGGGACTCTGTTAAATGGAGTTGCCTTTTTTTTTTATTTTTTTTTTTTTAAACCTTGCTGGGACCTGGCAGAGAGACATGAGGAGGAGCCTTTGTTGCTGTATGGGAGCAGTCTGATGGCCTTAAGCCCAGCCTGGGCATATTCTAGAGATTTGGTAGAGTCTGTGTTGTGTGTCTACGTGGGGTTCAGACTCTGTGGGTGCGAGAGAACTTCCTGTTGGGCTTTAACAGAAGACTCACTGCCTAATATCTCTGGTGAATCTGCTAAAAGCCTTTTCTGGTTGGTGGGAGATAGTGCTTTTCACTGTGTGAGTGTGTGTGTGTATGGACCTGTGTGGGATTTTATGTTCGTGTATGTCAGTCTTTATTTTTCCAAAGAATTTGGCTGAAATGTTAATTGTCTTTCTGCTGCTAGATAGAGAATCAATCCTGGCAGAAGACTGATGTTCAAAAGTGTCCTGAGTGAGCAAGGGGCAATTCAGACAAGGACTTAAAATTAATTTATCTGTCACAAGGAAGAAGAAAAAGGCTTTTTTGCTGCTGTCCAGATTCTCTGCCTTGCTGAACACAGTAAATCAGGGTTTGGGGGGGAGGATCTCACTTGTATCATATCTGAGGTAGAGATGGTACGCACCCAGAAATGCGCTCCATGACTAAATGCCTAGTACGGGTGTTTTCCCAGGCTAGCCCTCATGTACAGTTCAGTTTAACCACTGATTGCCTTGCTAGTTTTTTATTAGACACTTTTAGAGGGAGAATCTCTAGTTACACACCAACATGCCTATCCTGCATTCACCATTGGCAGACCCTAAATATGCTGATTTTTTGGAGTATGGACTGGCACCGTGTTCCCTTTGTAGGGTCATTGGTGTTACCGGTGAATTGATCCAGAGAAGTCACTGTACGATCTCTAATAAGCAGTTTCAGCCAGGCTATTTTTACCAAGCACACGTTAATGTAGTGCCCTGCCCCAGTGGTGACCTCGTGCTTTCAACTTACTACGACATCGTGTCTGTAATATTCAGCCGTTGAGGGCTTTGAATACAGGTTTTGGGTCATACTCTCCTGTGATCTTTTGCTGTGGAGCACCAAAGGCTTTTGTTGGTCTGTGCCTGTAGCAGGCGTAGACTGGTACCAATCCTTCACCGATACCTCAGCTGCTGGCGATGTGAGCTGCCTTCGCAGGATTTCTTCCTGTTCTAGACTTCTGCTTTTAGTCTGCAGCTTAGCTGCGCAAACATGTTCACAACACAGGTAATGGACTTTTAGAATTCTATTCCTGGAAGGGATTTATAAATTAAAGCAAAAAATGATGGTACTTGTCAAGCCCCTCACGTTAGAGACGCGCCAAGAGGCCTGTTTGAGGTCCATGGCTGGAAAACGCCGCACTCCACAGAATGCGGTCCGTACCGTGACTCAAGCTGTGTTGCTGTGCTGAGTTCCTTTCTCCCTTTAAGATGTGTAACGTTTCTGATTTCTTTAACAGATAAAGGAGACACGAAAGTGTTTGTGATGTCAATGCCTACTTTAGGGAAATAACGTATCTGGTAATGTTTGAGTCTATGTGGAAGATTGATGATGCTGAAATTACTTGATTCTGGACTTTACCTTCCCCTCACAAACTAGAAGCCTAATGTTCTGACTGTTTCTGCAAACTAAAATCCATGTTTTTAGTAAAATGAGATACTGGTAGTTAAAGCTGATTTGACCAATGATGGAAGTCAGATTGGAGGGGAAGGTGTTGAGCTGGATTAAAAACCAAACCCCAAGCCCTTCTGAAGAACAATAAAAAAAAATTTACATGCTATATGTATAACTTTGCATTCTTCCCCCTAGTTTTACCCTGATTTATAATGTACTAATTGCCATATACTATTGACTCTGCAGCCTTAATTGAGGAAAAATAGTGAAAAGCGCAGACTGTCACGCAGTGTAGACGCAAACGGGGGGAGTGTAATTGTGACCCATGTCCAGTAGGCACAATACTTGATTCAGCACTTGAACGTAGTGCAATAAAGTTCTTGCAGTAAAATGTCTTCCCTCTGGCGCTCAATGAATTTATTGCAGCTCATTAATGTTAAATGCTCTTCTTTAAAATCTGATTTGTAAAGGGCTTTGGAGAAGTTTGTCCGTGCCCCTTGTATTGCCGATCACAGTTGGGTACTACGTGGCTGGGATTTGCTGGTGGGAAGGCTGCTCTACCTTTGAGAAGAGGGAACGGTGCTGTAGACAAGAACAGTTCTCTTCGTTTCAAATTACCTGTTCAAAAACGTGTAAACTTACCTTTAAACAAACAAAACAAACCCCCAAACCAAACAACAGCTCTGAACTTTCCCAAGAACCATCCAAGATCTGTTGCAAAACTTTCTGTTGTGCCCTGGATGAGACTAGACACGATGCCACCTGGCAGGGCTTGAACGGGGTTATTGTTTTGGGGTAACAATGAGTGAGTTTCCAGAGTCCTGGGTCCCAGTCAGTTCCCCTTCCTTGGCAGCAGCGTGCCGCTGTGGTGATCTGTATAATTTATTTAAATAATACTATGGTGCTGTTTTCACAGATAACACTCCAATCAGCCTTGCTTTGCTGCCATCAAAGAAATATGTTACTTGCAAATCAGCATCGTGTTTCTAATATTTATCAGATTTTTCCCACTAGTGTACTAGAACAAATTTTTAGTCCCTGTTGGCAGTGAGATAATAAACCACTTTGACTGTGAAACTGGCAGCAGTAACTGTGAAGTTCCATCTCGTCTTTGTATTTGTATAGGTTTTGTTGGTGTTTTTTTTTTTTTTTTAACGCTGAACTCTTGCTTTGTTTTTCAAAGTTTCTACCTTTTTGGTTATCATGCATCAAAGTGAAATGTCTTGCTAATGAAAGGCTACTCAGTATAAAAAATTATGCACTTAATTGGAGCGGAGGTTTTCTGTATGATATGAGTTGCTTGTTTCTCTTGTTAAATTTTTTTCACTAACATCTAGGCGGCTTCAGATACTGATACTTTAACTGGAGATAACACTTAATCATGTGCATTTTTATGTCACTTAAAATGCTACTTTTTGGAGCAATTAAGAATGATAAGCAGAGTGGAGTGACTCTGGGGAAAGAAACTGCAGGAATCGTGGTTGGCGCTTCTATAATAGTGTGTGTTCTTTTAACTAAAAAATTATAAATCATTTAACTTAGTCTCAGCGCTTGCAAATTGCTTCCAGAGAGCATTTGAAGTTTCTTGGGGGAGGGGAGGAACAGCTTTTTGTCAGTAAACAGATCTTGAAGTGGGATGTTAAGGCTACCACCAAACCCGTTGTCTCTCTGGGTTTGTGTAGCGTCGCCACTCCAGGCAGCAGGGTTCCGTGCTGGGGTTGGCCTGGGCCTTGGCTCTGGGTTGTGACGTTCCCTCCCAAAGGCAGGAAGACACTTGGGCTCAGGCGCTCGGGGCACACAGCGGTTTGCTGCCGAGCTCCGCAGCGAGTTGCTAGGCTTGGGGAAGTGGGATTGCTGGGTTCATCTGTATGTCCTGGAGGCTGGCTTGGCTGAATTTGTGGAGGCATAAAGTTGGGGGTATTAAGTAGTGTTAAATATTTTTGCAAAACCCAAAACCTTTGGTGTGGAGCTAAGTCTTAGGACCTTCCCTTGTTGTGATTGCTTGTTTCATCAGAACTTAAATCGCCATCATCAATGAATGACGTCACGAAAGTGAGTCTCAGTTGTTTTTCGTGCCATAGATTTAGTCTAGATCCTGCAACTTCTGATGGCTGGGACGACACCAAAAAGAAAACGAGGCTATCTCACAGCGTTCTGGCTCTCTGACAAAGTTGTCGGTGCAGTTGCAGAAAGTTGCCTACATTACCAGCCAGGACGGGAACTCTGTTTCTCGTTGGACCTCTGAGCAGATCTACATTTCGGGGATGTGGTTGGTACCAGGTAACTGAGCACCCGAGCGCTTTGCAGGGGTGGCGGTGTGACTGGCAAGGAGCTTGCCTCTTGGAGAAACAACGGTGGGTGAGATTTAGAGGCTGCTAGAGAAGCTGCTTTATTTTGGCAGCGACTGCAGCGATACTGGCAGGCTAGCTAGAATTTGAGGTGGTGTCTGTGCCCTTTCTTACAGGGTTTAACTCTGTAGATGGAGACAAACAAGGGACACCGGGAGCCAACACCAGAGGAAAATCCGTGATCCAAATCTGTCGATGGATTAGAAGAGCTCAAGGGGGGGAAAAGAGCCAGGTAAGGACTCGCTTCTTCTCTGTCCAGCAAGGGAAACCAAAAGCACTGAGTAATGACAGGGAGTCCTTTAGGGCTGCACAAAGTCAACAGAGGGAGCGAATCTGGCCCCAGGATGTGGGACATCCTCTGTTGGTTCCTGAAGCCGCTTTGCTGGGAAGCGAGGCTGAATGCTGATGACTGGAGTCCGTTACTGTTACTGAGACAATTCTCTCACTGACAAGCACCCTGAGGGGATGCGCATGCAGTGAGTTGGAGGATAGGATGTTGTGAAAAGCCCCCTGCTCCCAGCAAAGCAGGGAGGCTGAGGCTACTAACATCTGCGGTATTTTGCAGAGAATGGAGAGCACAGCGTGAACCCCTGGCTGAAATAATACTCAGAAAGCCCTTGGATTGTCTTTGGCAAGGCCGTGCATGTGGAGCTTGTGACCTTCCTGGGCTACTGTTTTGTTTCTGTTTTTTATTGTCCTTGTTGTTATCCAGAGGGCTGTCGGATCGTTAGCTTGCTGGGTGGCATGGTCTTACTGAGCTGGTTATTCCAATTGACTGGACTTAGTGCTTTGGGGTACCTTTTGCTGCAGATAATTCTGCATGCAGGCTGACTCTTGTGCTACTTTGTGATTTATTGCCATTTCAATTTCAAATTTCTATTTCCAACAATAAAAGGGAAGAGGACAGTTTTGTGTGGAATATAAACGGCTTTAGGACTGAAATAAGAAATTTTCCTAGGGAAAAGGGCAGCAGAAACCATCAGGCTGGCGCTGAGTGGGGTTGTGGGGGGCACAATGTTAAAATAGCAGCAGCTTGTTGACATCGAATCCTCGCTGCTGCTCAGCCCTGCTGCCTGCGAGCTGGAAGTGCTAGGAGTGCAGGCAGAGCCTCCTGCTTTTTTGAGAACTACGTTGGGATCGATATGTTCTGCAGAACGCTTCAGTCCCATCATCTCAGCATTTGGCAGGGAGGGGAGCATCTGTTTTGCTGGAAGATCTTTGACTAGTCTTAATAATGAGACGTCCTTTTTTTGTTTCTGTTGCTTGCGGGCAGTGAGTGAGTCAGTGGGTTTCCTGCCATCAGATCAGGCACACGGGAGATAAAATGCAGATTTGATGGACTCCCCGGGGATGGAGGGGCTGGCTGGTGTGTTGGAGGAGTCAGCTGGAGCGTGTTGTACTGCAGAGCACCTGCTGCGTGACCCGTGCTGGAATAGCTGGTAGTGGGGTGGGTATGAGCTGTAGATATCTTCCCTTCTGTCCTCCCTAGGCACTGAAAACAAGATGAAGGGTAACAAAATGTCAGGCTAGCAGGAAAAAATCTGGAGGAAGAGCTGCGTAATGCACAACTTAATGATAATCACCGTCTTCCCAACTGTTACTTCAGCTCCTCCGCCACTGGTCGCACTGCAAGCTGGGTGGGATGGGGACCTCGCGTCACGGACAGGCTTTTGGGGTGTTCCTTTTCGTGTAACGCTCCTTCTTATTTGTGGTATCTTTGCAACTGGGATTCAAAGTCAGGCCTGATCTTGCAGCCGTGGAGTGGGGCAAGGAGAAAAAAAAAAGATTCTATTAAAAAAAAAAAAATGTTGTCAAGGAAACTGCTCTCACAGTACCACTGCGAGCAGCCAATAAGGCACAAAGAAAAGTCTCCCCACAGCAGAGCTGTGTGCAGCACGGGGTAGGCTCCACAAACGTAATTGAGACAGCAGGAATTCAGTGCTAACTACAAAGCCTTGTTTTGATTACCGTGTGGACTCCATCCCAACCTGCTGTAGTTATTCTTTGTACCTTCGTTAATGAGCCAGTCTTGCTTTCCTTTCTGTAAAGCTAGCCAGAAATTTTAAATAGGAGAAGGGGTCAGGAGGAAGGTGACAGAAATTACAGCAGACCCGCTTTTGGTAGCGGTATTCTTCCTACAAGGATAATTACTTAAAGCAAGACGAATGCTCTGTATTTCAGTTAACTCCTCTCCAGCCTGCATTAAATCCATTACGGGATGCCTTGCGTTTGACATTTGCGTCTTTGTCCTTAATGATGACAGTAAATTTAAACACCCCAGGAGGGCTTGCGGATAGCTGCCAAGTCTCGGGATGCTGCTGCTACGACTCCTTTAACATCGCCCCACGGGTGCGGCTGCTGGAGCTGCTTCGCCCGGGAGTACCGAGAGAGCTGGTGTCTCCCACACACTCACATCATAGGTGAAAGCTGCGCTCGCACAAGCTAGATGTGACGCTGATAACCCGCGGTTGCTTCCTGGTTACTAGGTAGTAGCACTGTCCCAGGTGAATCCTTCGTGCCTGCAAAGGTAATTTATCATATGGCTTTCCTGTTTGTGTTCTGCTAAGCTGAATCCAAGCCTTCCATTTATTTCGGGACCTCAGTAAGGAATCAAAGCAGGGTTGCCAAAGGGCAGCAGAATTAAACTGTTTGCCTTTGCTTGGAAATGGCTTTAAATTAATTCTGGTGCTCGCAGAGCTGAGTCTGCTAGTGATAGCTGGGGTGGGAGGCAAGTTCTGGGCAGCTGTTTTGCAAACAGCACTTGCACTTTTCTGCCTTCCCCTGCTCGGAGCTGGGTAATAACTGACACAGCGCCAGAGGCCCCCACAGCTTCTCTAAGTGCAGACATGCATTAAACTCCTCCGGGAGTGCAGTCCAAGGCAGCTCTGCCGTGCTGCCGGGGCACCTCCCTCCCGACCCCCATCACTGCTTTAGTGTCCTGAGCTGGGTGGTCTGCAGGGGACCGGGTGTCCAGCTGCTGTGAATTCTGCCTTTGGATGCCGCAGTGCCGACGGAGCTTCGTTGTGAATCTGGCCTCTTGTCGCTCCTAAACAAAGCAGCTCTCTAAGCCAGGCCTGCAGGGCTGTGAGACGAAATGCCATCTTTCCTCCCGCTCTCATGTTTATGTATATATTCTGTATACACTTCTATTATTCCACCTGTTCGATGATAATGGGTGTTTGGGATGGAGCAGCTGCTAAAGTGGCACACGGGGCGGATCAAATCAGCAGGTGACATTTTTCACTGGGTTTATCTTTGAGAGCAAGCTGGGCCTGCAATAAACTGGCTGCCTCTTCATTTACTAGAGGACAAAGCTGCCATTATTCAGGGGCAGAAGAAAGCGAAACCCCAGGAGATGAGCTGAGTGCGTGTGCGATATCCCTGTTCTGACTGTGTGCAGGCATTAATGCAAGAACTCAAGGTCAAAGGCTACCCGGCTCTGAGAGTTGGAGGCAGAAGGGGCCTCCAGAAGGAAGAATGGTTTATTTCTTTATCGCACGGAGTCATGTATCAATTATCCATGGCGTCTAACAGCCTAGGAAGGGAATAGATTTTTTCTGCTCTTTAAGGGAGGTTTTACATGTCCTGTTCATTTGCTGGGCAGCGGATTTGAACTCTGCATGGCTCTTGAGGCGGGAGGCTAAAAGCAGAGACATCGTGTAGCCTGTGAGATGGGAAAACCCAAAGGGCAACAGCTTTCCTTTTAATCTCAGGTGGTCCTTCTGTCGTTCATGAGGCAAATGGTGCTGATAATGGGAGTTAGGGAAATCTGCTGCGCTCTGTTCTAGAGGGATTGCTGAGAAATTGAAGAAGAAATTGCCACTCCTGTGTGGCAGAGCATTGTGGCAGGGTTAAAAAAAAATACAAAACACAACCAACCAAGAGATCAGCTCAAAACCAGAGGGATTTAAAAAGCAATTTTGTCAAGATTTTATGACAAGAAACTGCTCCCTAACTGTCTCTGCTGCAGTGTCATATCGTGACATGACGAGCCGTCAGCCTCCTGACACCAGGCTGCTGCCTCGGAACCCATGGGGTTTCCAGTCTGCAGGGCAGCGCTGCGTCCTCCGGAGAGGATGCTCGGGAAGTGATGCTCCTGCACCTCCCTTGGGATGAATCTTGGTAAGACCCGGCTCGCCACAGTCTATCAAACCAGCGCTGTGGCACAGCCCGTCCTCAGCAGGAGGGCATAGCCACAGGAGCTCGAACAGAAACGGCATTTCTGCCGAGCAGAGCAAGTGCTGTGCGCTCATCCCAGCCTCGGCTTCTATGGGGGACCCCGTTGTCTGTTGTGCTAACAGGCAGAGGAGAGGATCCTGTGGAATACAAATGGATCTGGGCTTCAGCACGGGCATCCCGCAGCACGGCTTGCACTTTCCCTCACACCCAGCCAGGGCTCTGCTCGCTCAGCAAGTTACTGGGCCAGCTTTCCCCCTGGCAGCAGTGCTTGCTGCCAATTCCTCCTTAGTCCAGAAACATGGGGGTTAGAGAAAGCTGGCCCTGGGCAGGAGAGGCTCTGAGGGTTACCCAGCAATTCCCAGGGTCCTGGCCTCTCTGGGATAACGAGAGGCTGTTTCCACCTTCAGATCAATTGAAATGAGCTCCTTGTTTTGGGGGAAAAAAAACATATTTCATTGTCTCGTGGCCTCAGCAGTGAACTGATTACGGGAAGCAGTTGCTGTAGCATGAAAGAAATGCCTCTTAGCTAGACAGTAACGAGCAGATTTGTTTTACTGTCTCTGCGATCCGTGTGCTTGCTGCTTGCCTCGGTAGATCAAGACATCAGAAAGCACTCCAGCAGATTTCAACCCTGCCTGCTTTGAGCACCCTCCCCTGCTGCCTTCTGCCCCTTCCAGCTCTGCTCTTTGGGCTCTGGAAGTGTGTTTGTTTGGAAGCAACGCGTGGAGCAGCCCACGTGAATGGGGAACTTTTTTTCTTTCCTCTGAAGCACCGGTGTTTGGGTGCTGGGCACAAAGTCCTGGCTGGATGCCATGGCGGGCTGTGAGCTGTTCTACCCTTTGCTGCGCTTACCTTGATCTCAATGGCCTCAGCTTGGGTCCGGTTTCCAAACTGAAGCCAAATGGGAGTGATTCAGGTCAGAGAGAGGATTCGGACAGTCACTGCGCAGTGCCGCAGGGGATTACAATGTCCCTGACTGATGGAGGTGATGACTGTCCAGGTCTCTTCCAGCTGCTGAGCGCTGTGTGCACCTCTGCTCTGCAGGAGGGGTGTGAGCTGCAGGCAGGACTGGTGCCAGCCGGGATCGTTTTTGTTGGGTGAAGAGCATTCGCGTGACCTTTGCAGTCAGTGGAGCTGTGGTCTCTGCTGGCAGCAAGGTGGTAACAGCGAGCTGTGAGACAGAGGGAGGAATATAATATCTCAGCCTTTTCTCTAGTGGTTCTGGCTGTCTGCACCCTCTCCTGTCACCCATGGAGGCATCACCTTTGGTTTTCTGGTTTCCTGCAAAGCGCAGGAGATGGGTCAGGCCATTCCACTGACAACCTGAGCTGGGATGTGGGATCAGCAGCTATCTCTTTACTTGGTTTTGAAAGGACATGAATTATTGCCTTTAGCACTTCCCAAAATCTGGGATTCCCAACCTGTGTCCCAGGACACTTTTCTCTGCAAAGGCACCATCTCTGCATGCACCAATTACACCCTTCTGCTCTTCTTCCCACCCTTCGCTTTCCTGGACTTCCTTCTTTTTCAGTTGTACTCCTTGCAGTAAGCCTGCAAAATCCCAGGTGACAGGGGAGATCGTCAGACCAGGCAGATGGAGGTCTTGGATCAGGAATCTCTTGTGTTTCTGAGTACTGTGGTGTGAACCAGCCTCCGCAAGTCTGAAATTTGGTGTGAGGAAGATGGGAGTGGAGTCTTTGATGGTAGCCGGTCATGCAGCACAGGATGTGAGAGCTTCCTTCAGTCCACCTTCTCTTGACGTTTCAGGAATTATTATCTGGCCATGTTTATCATGTGCTTTGTAACTTAGAGTCTGGCAGCTCCCTAGAGAGGGGCCTCTTCCCTCCCACATAGCTTGTCCTTAGGGCAAACCAACCACCTCCCTGCTGCTCTGTCCCATTTTGCTGGGGTTATTTGCAGGTATCCCCGCAGTGCCCTTGCTGTCTGTCTGCTGGGGCTGCTGTGCATCCAGTTCGCAATTTTTGATGATGGGGATAAATGTAACCTCTTAGAGATCAGTCTCATATTGAAAATGCAGTAATACAGGAAGCAATTGCTCTTTGAGTCAGCCTTTGAGGGCTTCTGACTGCTGTCTGCAGGGCTTAATGCAGCAGGCAGTGTCTTCCTAATTGATGAGAGCTGTCTGCTGCTCCAGAACACCGATATCTGATCAATACGTGGTAGAAATGGAGCAGCGTTAAATCTGTGCCTCCTCAGGACCCTCATGAGAAGTGGAGAAATACATGTGCAGCCTTGTAAAGCGGCTTCCTGGCTGGAGACTGGCAAGGCACACGCCTGCACGGAGCTCTGCAACGCTGCCTCCTGAATCCCGTCCTATCACCGTGTTTCCATCGTTATGTCGTATCTCCATGCTTCATAAAACTTGCATTATAAACTCAAATCTCCCTCATGTTTGCTGTGTAGCTGAGGCAGAAAACAGATGAGAATGGGAGCTAAAAGCTTGGGGGTGGGGGGAATGTCTCCTGCTCACCTGGAGTGCAGCACTGCCTCTCTAGTGAGAAAAGGGTCCTAAAACACCAGGGGTGTGGAATTAACGTGTGTTTTGCATTTGATGCAAGACAGAGACAGGTTTTTAGATGGATTCCTTGGCAGAATTCAGACAGGAGATGATTCTTGTTCCTTTAACAAGGATGTTTCAAGGGCAAACGCTTGGTGATGCTGAGGACAGTGATCTTCTAAATCTGCACTCCATCTCGAGTACGTGCAGCCCTCGGGCTCCACACAAGTTACTCTCAGGAGGAGCTCTGGCTCCTCGCTCTCGGCAGCGATGGGGCTGCACAGCTGGGCTTCTCCCCATCCCGTTGCTTGTGGTACCAAGACAGTGAACCTGTTGCACGTGGGGACCCGAAGCATGCCGGCGTGAGATGTGCTGCCGGTGTCAGGCTGTGTATGGAAGGGCTCTTCGGAAGCCCCGGATGGGAGTGAGAGAGCCAGGGAGAGGTAAAGCAGCTGTAATGAGGCAGTGGGACCCTCAGTTGCAGGCCACCCCTCGCAAAAGCTTGCAAAATGCAAACTTTCACTGTGAAAATGGCATCGGCTCGTTCCTGCGTTGGCAAAATCATCCCAGGGTGGCCCCAGAGCTGAATGTTGTTGCTGATAAAGGAGCGGTTTCGGAGGCCGCCTTCTCATTTCACCTGGGTGCTGACTCCTCTGCGGCTTGATCTTTGTAAACCTCCCCTTACAAAGCCATGTGACATGTGTTGCAGATCAAAAGGTATTTTAACTTATCTCTCTGTGTTGCCCTGAGACTTAGAGTGTAATTAGAAATACAACCCATCCCCTGTACACTGGGTGACATCCCAGCCTGAATTCTGCAGCTATATTTTGTGATTACCAGCAATGTAGATGCTATTCCCAGTTCAGCTACAGCCTGACTTGCCCATCTGCTGTCTGCCTCGCACAATTCAAATGCAATCCCACAGGGGGACGGGACGTATTTGTCACCTGGCTGAGCATGACAGGTCCAGACCACCAAGGTCTCTAGATGTCCCTCAGCGGGATGTCTTTGCTAACTAAGAGAAGCGAGATGGGCGTCGGGGTGGCAGAGCCCAGCGTGGGTGGGTTCCTGGCTGAAAAGAATGTGTCCATTAAATAACTTCCCTTCTTGGTTATGGTCCAAAATGGTGTGTATCAAAGGGAGAGGCTTGTGGACTCGGACTCCTTCGGTTTTGATGCCGGATACGTCTTTAATGTTCAGCTGAGTTGTTGCCATCTGGTAGAGCACCTGCCTTCGCCTTGCCGAGGAGTGAAGAGCAGCTTCCCGTGGTGCAGTACCCTGGGATTTATCCCCGCGGCGCTGGGAGAGACAAGGACTGAGCCTCCCAGGAGGTGGAAGGGAATCACGGGCAATGACTGGCAGGAGCCGGGACCGACTCGCGCGCGTGCTGCCACTGCAGCGTGCCTCGCTGCGTCCCGGTGGAGCGGCTCTCCTGCTCCGTGCCAGATGGAGCCGCACGTGCCCGGGCTCGTGGAGCAGGGATGGGGAGCGAGTGACAAGCCACAGCTTAGCGAGCTGCTGCTGCTTCCCCGCTCTGCTCCCTGTCCCCTCGCTGCCAGCACGGGGGAAGGCACGTGCCAGTGGTCACCCTGGCATTGCCGTGAGCCCTCTCCAACCCCGGCACGTGCACCCTGGGCTTGCCATGGACCCGGGGCAGAAACGCAACCGCCCTTCCTCGAGCGTGGGCTGAGCTTCCCAAATCCCATCGGAGGGAGGCCAGACTGCTTTCCCCCGGTGCTCGAGGGGACTGCTCTGCAAATAGCTTGCAAAACTCCACCGGGGTGAAACCTGAGGATTTGATGATGCTCTCCCTGCTTTTCCAGGAAGGGTTCTTTGCTGAGGCCGGGCTCACTGGGCTGCAGTGAAATGGGATTTTCAGGCTAATGCCTGTCTCTGGGAGTCTCTTGTCCTGAGAGAGAGGAGCCCAACTCGCCCATGTTACCATGCCATGCTACAGCTCTCCAGTTTCTCCGTGTTCCCGCTTCCCGACTTTCAGAAACCTGTTAAAAACACTGGAGCGTTTCTCAAGTCACATCATTGTACTTCAGAGAACACACTGGAGAGTGCGTCAGCCTGAAAGCGTGATGGGAACAAATTTTGAAGAGCTTTTGATGTGAGGAGAAAGAGGGGAATTGGCCTGCGTGGGAAGGGTCCTTGGCACTGCAACACAGAGACCTTTGAAAAAAAAAAATCTGCAATTTGTTTAGCTGTTTCCTACCCAGTTTTCTCACATTCCTAGAACTGACTCATAAACCTGCTGCTCTGCATTTCTGATATTCAGCCTGAGGGCCTAATTCATGCGGTACTGGATGTCTTGTGGCTCTGCAGCCTTTCTGTGCAGTTGTGGAGCATGTGGAAGAGCTCAGCAGAAAGTGCTCTGTGCCTTACAGGGTTAATCTCAGGGACCACTGGTCTGTAGGAAAGTTTTTTTTTTTTTGCTTGGAGACAGCTGATTGCCATTGAATTAACAACAGTTAGCATGTTTCTTGAGCATTTGGGAAGTGTCCAGATGAGCTTTGCTCCAGGATGCTGCTCTCTGTGGTTTACCCCAGGGCTCGGGTGAGTTGTTAATGGGGATTCAGACACTGCCCCGACTGGGTGTGTGCATTGGATTCCCTCAGCAGTGGTAGGAAACAGGCTTTGAAAGTTGGCCTGGATAATCTATAAATACAGAGGGAGCTACAGCAGGGTCAGAAACAAATCCGTGACATTTTGTATCAGCAGGGAGAAAACAAAATTTCATCCAAGGTTTTATTCAATAGAGAAACTGATAATAAACCTTCCTTCCTCGGAACGGTCCAATGCCATGGCAACTGGCGTGACATGCCGAGGTGCAGGGAGGGATGCAAAGTGTCACCGTGAGGAGGGCTGCTGCCTTGAGCGCGGCAGCGTTCAATGGCTTCACCGAGGCGAAGAACGAGTGTCGAAGCGGCGGGGTGTGCGTACGGGTTCACTCTTGCCACGGCTTGCTCCCATCGGCAGAGGTTCAGGTGAGGCCGAGGAAGGGGGTGGAGGTCCGGGGAATGTTGGTGTCAGCTTGAAGCAGCAAAGTGCGGCTGGCCAAGGTTAGGTGAGCTGAATTTGCAGCAGCCTGGCAGTGGCAGAGCAGCTCTTTCCATCGTGGTGGCTGTCCCTGTGCTTGTCCCATCCTAACAGAAGAGGGAGAGACCTTTGTGCTCTGCACGACTCAGCTGCATCAGTACAGCAGTTTCTGGGTCTGTGGGCTCCTGTCTCCCGTGGGTTACAGCTGAAAGACTGTGCAGTGTTGAGCAGGGGACATGAGACATCTGTGAGCAGACCGCTGAGGTTATAATCTCTGTTCCCTTTCTGTCCAGGGAGGAAGAAGGTCCTTTGGTTCATCAGTCACACAGCGTGTAACCCATGTGCATTGCTAACGTTTGGGGGTTTTTGTTGGGTTTTTTTTTTCCACCCCTGGGAAGAGCAGGCAGTGGTGCTTTGAGGTCAAACCCAGCACTTCAAAACCTTATCCCCATGAACAAAAGCAGCCATCTGACTCTAGGCAGCCAAGAGCATCGGGCACTTGTCCAGGACGTGGATTCAAGTCCCTCCTGTGAATGAGACCCCGACACTCGCTTCTGTCGCCCTTGGCTGGCAGGGCAGCATCACCGATGGAGGCCGTGACAGAATGAAATAGTCACTAGGTGAGAGAGAGACTTGCCTTGTAAAGCAGGGAAAGAGTTTAGGAACAGCCTTCTTCCCAGGGAAGCAGCAGGAGGTGGAAGGGTGCCAGCCTGGACGTGCCTGCCCTGCCCAGGGACGATGTGGCACGTACGGCAGGGAGGGCAGCAGGACTGAGCCAGGCCCTCGAGGCTCCCTGAGAGGGAAGACAGCTTTTCTCTGGCCCTTGTTTGTGTAACCTTTCTGTGTGTTAAAACCTCCTGGTTTCTCTTCCAGAGGCAGAGCCTGGGGGGGCTGGAGGTCTTGTCTGTGCCTGTTGCCTGCTCGAGTGCTTCTTATCCGTACACCACGCAGGAGCAGAGGGTGGCTGCAGGAGTAGGTCGCTGTGGATTTGAGGATGGAAAATAAAAGCTGGAAGTGGAGCAGCTTGGATTCCTTCCTTGCAGGTGGAAGTTGTAGATCTCCTGTCCCCTGGGGGCATGTTGATGAATGTGGCAGACATTCCTGGTCATTATTTCATAGCCTGCGGGCCTCCTCTTGACAGCCATCATCCCTGTGCCCGGTGTCCTTGTTGGTCATCTGGTTTGGAGAGTGAATCTTTGTACTCCCCAGCGTGCGTTAGGGAAAGCGCTTTGCAGAGTAGTTGTTTTATCTCCTGCAGAGGCAGGCGCTGTCATGTAGCCAGAGTCAGGAGGGAGAGCAGATGGTGACCTGTTTTTGCCAGTGAAAGAATGAGGTTGGAAAGGCACCGTTGAAGTGAGGACACGGTGAAGAGGCTGCCTGGCATTGCCTTAGATAAACAAGACTTCATTTTAGCTGGCCCCAGTGTGAGGCTTGAGACCTGCCTTTTCCCATGCTCGGGGAGGAAGATGTGCTCTTGGTGAGGAGGTGACGCTTGAAAATGTAGATCTCTGTGATAAATTTCTTAATGAATTCTCTTCATTTTTAACCCATGGTGTTATGTTTTACCGTCTTTAAAAAGTGTATGTGGTAGGATGGAGAGAATTTGTCCATCATGTGTCTGGTCTCCAGTTGTTCACTCCAAGAACTCCAGAAGTGACCCTCCACTAGACAGGCCCCACTGTTAATATTTCAGCCTGATTCCTGATAAAGATTTGTCCAAAGCAGGAAGGATGAGAGTATTTTTCCCTTTGTTTTCCTGTGTGCAGTTAACTATTGTAAGATGATTCACTGTTATGCATATAAACATATGTTTCTTCTTGGAGTGTTGCTAATTTCTTGGCTTCAGCAGCTTCTTCTGGGAGTTTGGCCACATTTGGTTCATGTCGAGTGAACAAGTGTTGTTAATGCCTATTGCTTTGTGTGGGGTTCGCCTACAGGGGAATTGCGGGTTGAAGCTCGGTCCCTGCTCAGCATTCATCTCCTGCCTTGAAGATGGCTTAATCGCTGGCAATTTTTGCTGTAGCAGAAGGTGCCTGAGGCAGAGCGGGTTGCCCCTAGCAGGAGAATTCAGAAGTCACCTGAGATGCAGAGCTGGAAGGCGCTGGATGAGTTACCCTGGGAGGGATTTGCTGATTTTGAAGCATTTTGGGTACTTTGTCCCTTGCAGCGATATGATCTGTGGTGGAAGACATGGCTGTTGCTTCCCCAGTGGGGAATATGATATAATGGAGAAAGGATTTGGAGGGCGGATAAATGAGTCCTTTCCCTCACAATGGTTCATCCAAGTCTGTCCAGGGTCCCATGTAGATCAGAGAACTTCCAGCTGCTGGCTCCTGCATGAAATGGAGGATGATCTTGATCCCGCACAGGGCAATGCCCCACATAAGCAGTGGGGCAGAGGGGCTGCCCCCCACACCACCATGGTCCAGCAGCTGGGGAGCCCCATGGCACTGCTGCCCAGGATGTCCCAGCTCTGTGGGAACCAGCCTGGCAAGGGGATGGCTGCCCCTGTGTATAACAAGGGTGCTGTGCACCAGCCAGGTAGTTGTGGGAAGGTGAGAGTGTTTCCAGGCCTGGGGAAGCAGTAAAATGGGCTGGAATAGTCTGATGCAAAATGTGGACGCGCAGGGAGATACCACGAGTGAGAGATTGAGGAGTGTTATGGTAATTAGGACAGCAGATACAGGGAGGCAAATGAGTCACTCGGAGATTAGGTAAATCTCAGCAGGATTATTATTATTATAAGGGAAAATCCTGCAGATGTTGGATCTCAACAGCTTGAGAAGTCACCTTGAAAGGGGAACTTTCTAGGGCACTGACCTTGGAAAAATCTTGGTTTAATGGGGATTTGGGTGCAAAACCATGTCTAGTTCTGGCTATACTGATCCATCCCTCTGTGAAAGAGATTCGAGCCCCTTTGCAGCCCATGTGGTAGGGCAGATGGCACAGCGCACAGGTCAGTAATATCCTTTAGGTGGAGGAGAGGGGTCTGGGTAGCCGGGCTGTCCTTTGGTGCTCACCATATCAGGTCGTGCTGCTCGTTGCAGTCAGCAGTGGAAGGCTGCTCTGAGCCTGCCGGGGTGGAAATTCCCCGTGGGGTTCCCCTTTCTGTTTTTTCTCAGGACAGCACCATCAGCAGCCAGCGATGGTGGAAGTGATACCACCCTGGGGGACCGACTGTTCCTGGCTCTGCTCCAGGGCACGTGGCACCCAGGGGCACCTCGTATATCCGCAGTGACAAACGTGGTGCGGCTGAGACCCCTCCTCCCATGTAGGAGGATCCCTTTTCCAGCGGGATCAGTCCCCACCGAGGCTGAGCTTGGAGCAGGGCGTTGCTTGCAGGGGAGCTGTGATGGTAAAGGTGGGCAATGCTAGCTCAGAGAGCTGAGGTGGACCAGGTTTTGTTGCCGTGGTAGGACTCTCCGGTGTCCGAGAAGCTGGCTGCTAGTGCAGTCCAGTCTACGATCCTTCTGGTTGAAATATTAACTTTCAGAGCATGAAATGTTTATTAATCAGGCAGCAGTATTTGGGCACGCAGCCATGCAAGGCAATAGCTCAGAGATGCAAGAACTGCCCTTCTCTTTTTTGGAGGGATCCTCAGTTCCTTTTAATGACCACGCGCGGGGAAGGGGGCAACTGGATGTCGAAGGTCTCTGTGGGAGGGTTGTGCTGCGGTTTGATTTCAGTGTAGGGATGGACCTTGGGAGCGCACTGCGGTTTAGCCTTCTGCTCTTCAGCCTCTCTCCCTTTCTCCTGCAAGGTTGTGGATTAGCCTGGTGCAGGCAGGGGAAGGTGGATCTGGTTGGCCCTGTAACTGTCTGCTGTTCATTCCCAGCTTTCTTTGGAGCTGCTGAAAACGTCCCTGAGCAGCAGCCATTGTTTCAGGTCACGACTGCGGTTTGCGAACCGAGACACACAGAGCGAAGCCTGCAGTCTGGCCTCGAGTGATCTCCCGGTGGGGCCACTCCCCGACAAAGACCTGTGCTTGGAGGCTGTGACGGCTGCAGCAAGTCACCGGAGGAGTCTGCAGGCAGCCTGTGACCTCTGCCCGCTGCTCCCGTCCCTCTGAATTAGCAGGGCCTCGTTAGCAGAGCTGCTGCGCCGGCGGCTGAACCCGCGCCACCCTGGTACTCCCTTCCAGCCGGCAGCAGCTTTGTGCTGCCAGGTTGTTAGCGCTGTGCCGGCACGATGCTGGGCGAGTGTGCTGGGGCTGTTGGACTCTCCAGGCACCGTTACGTACCAAATGGGCTGGCGGGTCAAGCTGAGGGCTTTTCTTCTTGCTCCTGCAGCTCCACAGCAGCGCAGGAGTCAAAAAGGGGATTTCTCTGCTGGCCGATAACTCACCCAGGCTCTGAGAGTGAGCTCTGCCTCTCCGTTTATTGCTGACAATGAAGGTGCTGCGAGCTAAGTGGTTTTGGTGCAGCCCACCCTGCCCTTGTCCTCTGTCTTCTGCAGGAAAATGGGTATAAAATGCTGATTTGGAGTCCGGCTCTGCCACCCAGATCTTGGTCAGCGAGGGCATCTGCATCACCTCGGATGCTGGCTGGTGTAGCGGGCAGTGCAGAGGGGAGTTGTTTCATTTATTTGAGCCGTCTGGCAATGGGGAAGCACTCCCCACAGGGGATCGGTGACGGTGCCCAGGGTGAGCCAAATTTGACGGGCAGTGCTCGCGCAGTCAGTCTCTGGCACCCCAGCCGATGGGTAGGTGACCTTTGTTTTATTTGTAATCACAGCTCCGTAATTCCCCAGGTAGCAGATGAGCAGCATTCCTGTCCTGGAGCGCAATGCCTTGGCTTGCTATAAATAGATTAGACCTTAATCCTAAAAAGATAAAGCAGCGCTGCTGCTTGGGCAGATTAAGTGATGTTGGGGGGAATTTTCCAGCCTGTGGAGCCGGGAGGATGGAGGTGGCAAGCACCAGCGCTTCATGGCAGTCCTGCTGCTGGGTTGTCACATGAAGCCTTTATTCCTGACCCAGAGCATCCGTCCGCCCTCTGCATTTTGATTCTTTTCAGTGTAATTAGGGTACATGGTGCTCTGAGATGCCAGGATACACCCTGGTGGGGCTCACGTACCTGGCAGTGGGACGTACCCAGCAGCGCGGGGGGACACGGCTCTGCAGTCACATGCAGGGATGCTCATGGATGGTGGGTATGCTGACCTGGAAAGATACGAAAGGATGCGTATCCACGGCAGATAAAAGTCTGCCTTGTGTTTGCCACAGGCTGCAGCTGCCTCTAAATGCTGTTATGCAACATGAGGTTTTCTTTCGTGTGGAATTTGACTTTAACAACCTTATAATTTAGCAGAGTGATGATTTATTTCTTTTTTTTCTCCCCTGTGCCTTTTTCACCGAGCTGTCATCATCCTGGGAGTGCTGTGCTGACTTTAAAGACAGACTCAAGTTAATTGCGGGTTGGCCCGTTCCTTAGGCACAGTGCGGTGTTCTGCTGGGGCTAAGGGTGAGGAGTGAAATAGTTAAGTAAGCTGGCATAGGCAGGACTTAAAATAATGACAAACACAGCTTGGTTAGCCAGGTGATGGTCTAAGTCCTCCTCTGTTTTCAGCAAGGGCACGTGTTAAATAGCCGCCTTGCGCAACAGTGAGGTCCCTTTGTGCCGCTAATGAGAAAGTGGTGTCGTTCAGGTGGTGAGATGGTTGTCTGCACCTTGTCTTTGGAGAGTGATTTCAGGCAGAAAATGATGTTCTTCTGTTGTCCACATCAATACGAACGGGAGAGAGGTTTGGGGAAGGCAAAGAATAATTTTTAATTGGATGCTGAGACTCAAACATGCCTTTGGTAGGAGATCTGAAGAGCACCTTGGCCCTGTGCCCCTGCTCAGAGGATGTTCGCTGTTCCTGCATCCCTCTTGTTATTGGAAAAAGGGGCTGAGGTTGTCAGGGCTGGTCTCTTGTAATGTGGTAAGGATGAGCAGAGGCGGGGGGAGGCGTCTTCTGAGGAAGCTTTGGTGTTTGTCCATTGGCGGCATCTCTCTGAAGTTGGATTAAGGGCATGAGCTCTGCCAGGGATGGGGCAGAGAAGATAACATGGCTCGTGGATGAGGATCGGGGGGAACGTGCTGATGTTCTGGGTGCAGTTACCAGGCAAAGTCTCACATCTGGTCCCTCTTTCCTTAAACGCGCAGGCAGCGAAACCCTTGTTTTGGATGGGGTTGCCGTGCTGTTGGGAGAGCCCCGCTTTGGAACAACCTGTTCCGAAACACAACCAACCTACTCGTGGTGTTTTCTCTGGGAAATCCAATTTGCTTGCTCCACGAGGAAGTTATTGTACCTTGAACTCCCCTGGAGCCTCCGGCCACCTTTTCTTGGAGAATGAGGCAAAACTCCTGCTCTGTCTGTGCCACGTCCCCCTCCCTGGGAGCCGAAAGTGGGGTCCCTCCATGGGGATCCCAGTTAGATGAGACCTTGAGGGTCAGGAAAGCCAGTGCAGCCCAAACCACTCGTTTCACTGGGTGTCCTCAGGGACGATCTTATTGCTGCTGAACGTCTTTCCCCAGAGCTGGACGGACACGTCTAGCATGTCCCTGCTCCGGTGAGCGAAGGGCTGGGGATGTCCACACCAGGCAGCGAGCTGGGAGTGGGGCTTGGGGGTTTGCATCGCACCCACCCCGGTTCGCTCGGCAGCAAGGTCCTTCCTCTGCGGGCAGACCGAGGCTGAGACCCCAGTGCGGTGGGATGGAGCCGCTCGGATATTTGGCATTAATGAGGTTTCCGCTCCACTGCAGCAAGGGAGTATGGACTAAAGCTGACCTCTGCTCCTGAGGCGCAGGGGAGACGGGGTTCAGCTCAAGGAGCTAGAGGAGGCGTTTTCACGCATGTGAGGGTTTTTTCCCTTCTGTGTCTTGTTTAGAGGGGCTGGAAAAAAGTCTCCTGGCAGCTTGGGTTAAGAGCATTTTGCTTTCGAGTGTTTGTTTCTGGTCTGAGAAATGCGAAGCATGTGCCCCAGCCCGCAGGAAGGCCACTTTATAAATGTTAGAAGTAAATAATAGAGATTAATAGCAATAACAGTCTGGGTATCGTGTTGCATGCATAGGCCTTGAGTAAATCTGAAGGTTATCAAATAAATAATAGTGATAATCTTGTGTATTTTTGCTCCTTTGGCTTTAAAAGCCAGTTTTAAAAAGGTTTTTCTAAAGCTTCACCCCACAGATGCAGTCAAGAGGCTGTGTTCTCCCCGAGGCCGCCTGGGATTATTTGGAGAGTGCGGGGTGGCCGCAGCCAAGGTGTTCCTTCAAAGGCTCTTGCTTTCTGTGCTGAGGAGCTCCTTGGAGAAGAGGCAGTGATGGGAGCAGAGGAGGTGACTGGTGCTCCCAGTAATACCCAGGGATGTGACTGGTGCTTTAATGCAGGCTGAGGTTTTTGGTGGCTGCAGAGCCCAGAAAGGTGCTGACAGGAGTTTGCAGCATCCGTTGGCAAAACCAGCTTTGCACATTAACAGTGCCCATCAGGGACTGAGCCTGCCCCTGCTCCCAAGCCCTGGCTAAAAAAATCCATTTACTGTTGTGATTCTGTTTGGGGCAGGGAAGGGCTTTTAGCATCGGCTGGGAAAGGGAAGGGCGATGTCTCCTGAGTTATTGGAAAGGGCTTGTGCTTTGTTTTTTGGTCTTTCCAAGCAGCCAGTGATTCCTGCCACAGCCCACAATGACTGAAGATTGCTGCTCAGCCACAGTAGTGGTGCCTTATTTTTAGCTGTGGTCAGCCTCAAGTCACAGCTGAGCTGCAGTGACATGTTTGCATGCAGAATTAGCTACATCTCCTCATTTAGAGTCATTTATACAATTAGTGTTGCTGTGTCACTCGAGAAGGAAAACAATATTCCCTATCCGGAGTGCCCAGTTCTTCCGACACAGCAGGAGAAACCCTGAAAATAGCAGCAGTGCTCGAGGCTGCAGCTTTGGGCATGGGGGATTTGTCTCCTGCCTGGGAGCGGGCAGGGACCCAGGGTGGGTGGGGGGCCGTGGGGGCACAGCATCCCCTCCCGTGGACACCCTGCAGCTGGGATGGCAGGGCCACACTGCGCAAGGCAGCAGATCGTGTTCCCCTGGTACCGGGGCAATGCTGGCCACGTGGCCAAGCTCCTCGGCTGGCTTGTAGGCTTTGCCCCATTCCCCGTGCTGGTGGCACTGGGGAACGCCGCTGTCCCCAGGCCAAAGGCATGACTTTAGCACATGAGATGGATGGCAGCTAAAAATTGTTAGCCTGGTCGGAGAGCACAGGCTGATGCCGTATGTCTGTGTAATAGGACGTGGATGGGTTGTCCCCACTTGTTACTGCAAATGCCTTTTACAGGGAGCAAACAGCAAGAGAGCAAAGAGGGCTGATATGTTTTTACCTCCTCCCGCTGATCCAGGCTGGCTCTTTGGGCCACTGAGCCCGTGCGTTTGCCAGGCTCGTGGGGGATAAAGGCCCAGCCCTGAGGTCGAGTGTTTGCTCATGAGGGGCTTTGCATCAGCTTGAGACGGCAGGAATAACATGCAGGGCTTGGAGCCCATCACGGGTGGGTGGCCAGATACCGATCGCAAGGTGAGGTGGGGAGCAGGATGCTTTCTGGACACTCAGCTTTTTGCAGCAGCTAGAAGATAACTATTGACTTCTTTCCCCAGGAGGGCAAGAAAATTAACCAGGTGGAGTCTGTGGCCTTGCTGCGAAGGCATCTTATGTACCCATCTGAAAACAACAGACTGCTGAGAGGGAAGGGATTTAAATTTTAATTACATCTGGCATGGGCACAGGTTGAAGTTTGGGGCTTTAAATAGAGGGGTTTTTTGATGATGGTTTTAGTGCAGGGACACCAGATAGAGGTGGATTTGCTGACTTGTGCAATGTGATACAGCCCTGAAGGTTTTAACTCTGTCACTGAGTGCGAAGCACTTGCCTGGCGGTTCTCCCACCTGGGGGCTGGTTTTTATTAAAATCTTGGTGTGGGTGGAGAAAACCCCAGATCTTCCCAGCGCTGAGCACTGCTGCTCAGCATTGGCAGTGCTGGTGTTTCTCAGAAATACCTGCCAGACTCTCAAGGGCTTTGGGAAAGGTCAGCCTGAGCCCACGGGGCTTTACCTGATAGTTGCCGTGATGGAAACCCTGGGGGGTGAATCCTCGTGGGGTTTGCAGGGCTGTGCCTTCACCCACAGGCGAGGGTGGGCTGGCTGGCTGGCTGCATGCAGCGGGTCTTGCACAGTTGTGAATTCTTCAGAATAGCTGGTTTTGGAAGAAAACTCCTGGACTGGTGCTCTGCTTGTCAAATGCTGTGAGCTGTGCACATCCTGGGGCATCCCTGTCCTGTTTTGGGGCATCCCTGCTGCTGGGAGAGCCAAGGGGGAGCAGGAGCATGTGGGGCGAGACGGTCCCCACCCACGTCGGAGCCCGTGGGGCAGGACACGTGTCATGGGGTCAGGCACTCTGTGCTCTAATGACCCGCCTGTGGGAAATTCCCTCCTTCTCCCCGGCTCTGCGTGGAGTTTCCCAATCGCTCCCTTTGCTCTCCCCGACCCCAGGCTCTCTGGGCACCGTAGCACAAGGTGCTGGGTGCTCTGAGTGGCCACCCAAAAGCCATGCCAACTCTGGAGGATGGCAGGGCAGGATGCCTGGGCTGCTCAGGACTGCATTCCCCATTTCTAACTGGTGTTTGAGCCCCAAACACATGCAGCTTTTGGTGCTGGGCTGGCCTCTCCCTGGTCTTATCCCGGGCTGAGCACTGTCACCTCCAACTGCTCTGCTGCAGACCTGTGTCATGCATCCACCTTGCTGGGACAGACACACCCAGGTGCCCCTGCCCTCGTCTTCTCTTGTAGCAGGGTGCTGTCTGCACCGGTACCCCCCCAGCAAGCCCTGTCCTGCCCTCCAAAGAGACTTTCATCACTCCCTGGAGCACAGTGTGTCTGGCAGCCTTTTATTGCTTCTGCAGAGGAGGTGAATTTGTGTCTGGACAAGGTGTTTCCTGGAGTTGCCTTGGAGGTTTGCTGCTGCAACTGTTGAATTTAGAGCTGAGGAGCAGTGAGGTGAGAGGTGGATCCAGCTCCAGCAGCAGCAGGGCTTCATCTCCTTCCCACGGGCGCCCAGCTGCCTTTGAACGTGTTGGGGAAATTCTGCGCCTCTGAATTTATCTCATTTCCTTGTACAGGATCCAGATGGCACGGGGCTCCCTGTCCTCTCGTAGTAAACACAGCAGGCAGCCTGCCGGCGCTGGAAGTGCTCCGGCCGGGCGTTCAGTCCTTCTCAGCCGCAGTCCTTGGCATGTCAGTCCTGGTCTCCTTCGCCTCTCACCTTTCGGGGGGGCTGCAGCGGTGACCCCACGGCTGGGCTGCTTTGAGCAGCCAGGGTCCTGGCACCCACAGCCCACCGGCTGGTGGGAACTGGTGCTCAGTCCCACTTGTGTGCGTGGTGTTGCCGGTGCAGCTGGCAGAGGGCTTTGCAATACAGGTGAGGTTTTCCCAGGAGCCAAGGGGAGCAAGGCACAGGCAGCACCCAGTGCTGTCTTGTTCGGCTGTGGGTTCTGCTTTTTCAGCGTGAAATTAGGAACTTGAAGAGAAACTTGCAGCCTCAGGGAGGGTTTGGCAGGTCTCCAGTGGTTTGGTCCCCAGGATCCTGACCCCCTCTTTGGTCCCTTTCCCCAGCAGGACCTGCTGGCTGTCCACACGCTGCTGGGACACTGTCGCCTTTAGCATCACCCAACCGAACACCCGTGCTGGTGTCTATGTGCCTGCCGTGCGTGGGCAGGCTGCCCGGGAGTAGCCTCTCCCAAGCGTCCCCCACAGCTGGCGGGGAGGCAAAGCCAGGAGTTTGCGGTTCCCCGTTCAGCAGAGGCCAGGAGTGATGGGGAGAACTGCCTCCGAGTCCTGGGGGGGCAAGTGCTGCAGGTCCTCAAGGAGGATGTGGCTACCAGCACCTGGGACCGGTGGCCCGGTGTCACCAGCCCTGGGAATGGCAGCATTTTGCTGCCCTCTAGTGAGGTCTGGCAGCCGGGCTCCCTTTGGGGTCCCCATGGCACCGACACCTCCCTTTGGGGTCCCTCTAACCAAGGGCACAGCCTTTGGTGTCCTCATGGCAGGGCATGTCCCTGCAGGATGGTGGCACTTTGTGGTGAGAGCTGCTGTCCCTGGGCGGCTGCTTCATGTCCTGCTGCAGGATGAGTCACCAGCTTAAAACTAATTGACCCCCAAAGCAGCTGGGCTTGTCTCCCCCTTCCCATGGCCTCATGGGACCCCACCTCGTCTCCCCGCCGTGCCCTGGGCTGCAGGGTGCTGTCACCAAGGTGTCAGCCCCGGCCACCCCTTTCCTTTGGGATCCGCTCTTTGCCAAGCAGCGAGGAGACATTTACCCTGACTTCTGCCCAGGCAGCCCTTGCTGTGTGTAAATAATACAGATTAATTAAAAGGAAAATCAAAACTAGACACATTTATAATTAGATAATCCACAAGCCCCTGGTATAATCAATTATGTTAATAGGGCCGTCTGCACTGTGAAGGCTTGCGGGGGATCCGTGATGTGGCGCAGCAGGTTGCGGCGTGGGGCTGGGAGCAGAGGGGCTGCGGGGACGTGTGGCCCAGGCTGGCCTCGGCCAGCTGTGGATACGGCCGGGACCCCTGACCCTGGCTTGGGACCAGCATCCTTAGCCCTTGGCCTGGCTGCGCAGACACAGCCCTGCTCGTGTCTGTCTGGGGATGCTCATCCCCATCCCAGTGGGTCTCAGCTGAGGGCTGTTTCCCATCCCTGAGGTGTTTTATCTCCTTGCTCGTGGTGTCCCAAGCCCAGGCTCACCCCTTAGCCCTTGCAGCTGGTCACTGTGCTCCACACCAGCTCTCCTGCCCGCCGCCGGAGTCCCCCAGCACCAACCCTCCAGCCCGTCTCCATGGCTGGTGTTTGCAGCCAGCCCCAGGGCTCCTGGAACACTTCATGGGCTCCTGCAGAGCATCCCTTGTCCCGGGGTGCAGAGCCAGCCCAGGGCTCACGCAGGAGCAAGGGCCATGGCGGGCAGCCAGAGGCCGTGGGGTCCAGGCAGAGCTGCCCGCTGCAGGCAGCTCCATCCTGGGAGGAGGATTTCCCTGGCAGCAGCTTCGTGGCGGCAGAGGGCAGCAGCAGGCTTGGCACGGCGGTGCCCGCTGCATGCAGCTGCAGCAATGCCATGCAGGCTGCCCGGACCTGGGGTGCAGAGCCAGCACCCTGCGGCGCAGTGGTGCTGGGCAGGCTGTGGGACACGGGGCGAGCGCCCCAAGATGTGCTGGGCTTCCAAGCCCAGCGTTAGAAGTTGTGCACAGGGGGTTTGTGGCAAGTGAATAATTCAGCTTGGCGAGCGAAGCGCTGCAGGAGCGTGTCTGCAGAAAAACGAGGGTTAGAGCTTCCCTCTGCGCTCCCCTTGGGGGGTCTGCTCCATCCCCTTTGGGCCCAAGGAGAGACACGGGCACAGCGGGATGCAGGGGGGGCTGCACCCTGCCGGCCTCTGAAGCCACCCGTGCGTGTGCTGCGTCTGTGCATGTGTGCAGGGGCCGTCTGGGTGCTGAGATGGGGTTTGCAGCCTGGTGCCACGAGGAAGAGTCTGTTGCATCCCCAGGGAGCCCCCAGCAAAGGGCCAAGTGGCTTTGGCTCCGGGTGACGCTGGGAATGCCTCTGGCAACACCAACACGCTCCCTCGCTGCCCTTTCTTCCCTCTTTTCCCCTTTTCCACCCGTGCAGGCAGCAGCATCCCCAGCTCTGGCAACAGGGAGAGGGATGGGGACGGCCAGGATGGGTCTTGGGGTCTTTCCTGCCAGCTCACTCCCCCTGCCCTACTCCCAGCACTCTGTGGCCGGCTGGGAGAGGACTTGGCAGAGCTTTTTCCTCCTGCTTGATGGTATTTTATCCTCCGGGGACCCACGGGGACAAGGACATCAGATACACGCAGGTGGTGAAAGCTGAGGGCAAGCTGTTCCCCCCTGAGAGCGGCTGGGAAGGTCCTGTCCTTCCCGGGGAAGAAAATACACTCTGCCATGGGGTGCAGATGGCTATCACCATCCCTGTCACCCGTGGGGCTCCTGGCTGGGGGGACAGAGGTGACATTTGTGACAGACGGCACTATCCGCGCAGGAAGGATCAAAGAGCTTGCGTGGAAATGGGATTCACCAAGCGGCGTCCTGGTCTGACGGGGAGTTTAATGAGGCAGGGCTGGGTCGGAGGGGAAGATGGAGCTTATTAACAGGCAGATGAATGGAAGCTCCTTCCACAAGTGCCACAAATCGGGGTGGTAAACAACCGCTGTCAGTCAAGATTAGGGCTGACACTTAGAGCCTGACAGGGGAGAAGATGTTGTTAGGAAACCTTGCAGGGCTCAGGGCACGCGAGTGAGTGAGTTTGTCTTTTGCAGTGATACAAATCCATCACCACCTGGGAAGCGCCTGTTTGTTAATCACAACGCTGGCTGCAGCTCTTCCCCGGCACCGGGCTGCTGCTGGGGCAGGGGAGAGGCACGCGTGGCCCTGCGTGGAGCCAGGCTCTGCTCTGCCTGGGCAGTGGTACCCATGGAGGCACGTACAGGCATGCACAGCGTGTGTACACACCTGCACAAGCACGCACACTATGTGTACACGCCTGTATGGGCATGCAGAGCATGTGTGCATACCTGTATGGGCACGCACACCGTGTGTACACACCTGTATGGGCATGCAGAGCATGTGTACACACCCATACAGGCATGTATGCCCTGTGTACACGCCTGTACAGGCATGCACAGCATGTGTACATGCCTGTACGGGCATGCAGAGCATGTGTACATACCTGTATGGGCACACACACCATGTGTACACACCTGTATTAGCATGCAGAGCATGTGTACATACCTGTATGGGCACACACACCTGTATGGGCACACACACCACGTGTACATACCTGTATGGGCACACACACCATGTGTACACACCCATACAGGCATGCATGCCCTGTGTACACGCCTGTACAGGCATGCTGTCTTTCTGAGGCACCCCCTGCTGCACCATCCCTTTGCCCTTCCGCTCCCTGTGTGTGGTTTCCTCCAGGGCTGAAGCTCATTTTGAGCCTAGTGGCTCCAAATCCTTCCCTGCGGCTGGGACCCGGCCGGAGCAGCTCTGCTCTGAGTGAGGCTGAGGCATCATCTGAAAAGGCCCTAAATAAATGGGGGTGTTGGGGGAGCGCAGTGGGCGGCTGCTTCTGCTGCTGTATCTGCTTTCTCTGTGCTTCGAACGATCCTCAGGTATTCTGAGAGCTGGGAGCAGAGTAAGCCCTGGGGACACCTTGAATTAAAGGGTAATTGTTCTGTATTTTCCAACTAACTTTAAAATAAAATAATAAAAATAACCCCCAACAAGCCTACCCTTTTGCCAGGAGATTTCAGCACGGGGACTTTATAGTCCAAAACACCATAAAATGGAGCTTAAATTACCTAGCTCTCACTTGAAACAATTACAGTTTTTATCTATGGATATTAAAAGAGATGATTGTTCAGCGTAGTTAAAAAATCTTTTCCTTTTTTTTATAATTTAATCTTTATGGACCCAGGGAGAGCGGGTGTGCGGCTGCCCTGCCAGCCTTGCTGGGGGCTGGCGAGGCTCCTGAGCTGGGGCTAAGGGACGGGGAGAAGGGTTTTGGGGAGGTTTGGGGGTGCATGGCTGCAGTAACGAGCAGCCGGCAGAGAGGCACTGAGGGCTCCTCGAGGCTGGGAGAGCATCTCTCCTGCACCCATGCCGGGGCTGTGCCCCTGCGGCACCTCGGCTGACGGGCTCCAGCTCCCTGCCAGCTGCCTCCAGAGCTACTCCTTTCCACTGGAATTTGGGGATTGTTAGAGGAAGCTGCTCCGGTGCTTGGAGCAGGGTTTGGGGTGCCTGCTGTTGAGCCGTGTGGAGTGCTCCTCTTCTGCTCCAGCGCGGAGGCGGCCGGCTGGGCTGGGAGCTCCTTCGGGCTGGGTCTGCGATTGCTTCTTGCTGAACGCCAAGGGTGGCGCTGGGATTCGGGGCTCTGGGAGGCATCCTTCCACTGACTCTTGATTTAGGGGCATTTACTTCTCTAGACATTCCCAGCTTCCCTCGTTATGGAGGCAGAAAAGAGCCGGGACAAAGTTTTAGGGGCAGGAAGGAGCCCGGCGTGGCCACCTTGGCTGTGGCTGTGCCGAGGCCACTCCAAGCTGCTCCCGGTGCCCAGGCACCACTGCCCTGCTGCTGCTGCTCTAATCCCAGGTAATTGGATTTACAGGGAGTGCTGTATCCAATTACAGAATCCTAATTAACGGCCCAAAGTTACAAGTGTGATGTGTCTTGCTTTCAGCAATTATGATTAATTTTGCCAGAATACACATGCAGACGTTGATTACAGGATCCGCGGGCAAACAGGAGCTGAATGCTGATAATTGAGCTGTCAGCGAGGAGCCACATCCTGGGCTCGCCAGGGCGATGGCCACAGCCCTGGGAGTGGAGGGTCACGCTGCTGCCAGGCCAAGGACCACCAGGTCCCTGCTGGCTCCTCCCTGGGGTAAGAGCACGTTCCCGCTGGCTTTGGGAAGAGATTCAGGGACATGAGGCATCACCGGTGCCTTGGCCCGTGCGTGGGGATGTGTGGCTGCTCTGTTCACGGAGGACCGACCTGAAGCCCTGAAATTCCTGGAGATGCCCTAGGATATGCTCACGCATTGACGCACCAGACGCGGGGACCGGGAGCAGCATCCCCTTTGGTGCACCGGCACGAGCCCCTCGCCGGGGTTTCCCACTGCAGGCGCCGGTTTGCGGTTCCTTATTGCCTTGCCAGGCTCGAGCGGCTCCGTCTCTGCTCGGGCTGAGCTTTGCCAGCAGCGACGTGCCTCCGATCCAGGGAAGGGCTGGGGGAACACCAGCCACGCGTTGCCTTGCGCCGTGACAAGTGCTTGGCCGGGAAGCTCTGCTGCGCTGCTGCTGCAGAGCCAGGTGTCTGCCCTGCGGCACGGGGGGAGTTTCATCGCGTTTTCTCTCCTTTGAAAAAAAAAAAAAAAAGAAAGAAATCCCACACGCTGTCCAAAAGTTACAAGTGCTTGAGAAATCTCCGTTGCTCCAGCAGTTCCTTGGCTTTGCCTGCACCTGAGCACTTGCTGCAGCATCCAGCATCGTGCCCGTCCTGTGCCAAGGGGCAGCCGGGGCTGTGGGCGTCCCTGCCAGGCATCCTCCTGCTGTCTCCAGCACACACAGTCCCGGCAAGGCGACTGCCCCGGCCAGGGACAGCACTTGTCCGAGCTGCGCCGTGCCTTATCGCTCCATTTGCTGTTGCTTATTATCTTGTTCCCAGGCAGCCGCGAGTCCCTGGCTCAGGACATTAATCCAGCAGAAGCCAGAAGCTTATCCAAATAGGGAATCTTCTTGGTGATTTTTAAACAAAACTTGATAAATCCTTCGTGAAAGAAAAAGGGCTTTCGTCTCCAAAGGGCCCATCTTGGAGCTGATGAGTGATAAACGCTCCGGTGCTGCACATCTTCATTTGCTGCACGTTTTCTCCCTGGGAGCCCGGGCTGCACGCATTTACTCTTGTTCTCGCTGTATTTTTAACTCCTATTGCAGCTTGGTGAAAAGATCCCAGTCTGGGGACCGGCCATGGGATGCTGCACCCCCAAGGCCCTGCTGCTGGTTTTGGTGTCCCTCATGAGCCAGGATTTGGTGTGGGGTGGCCCTGATGCCTGGGGATGCTCTGATGAGCAGCAGGGACCTTCCCTCCACCTGCGCCCAGGGACACTCTTTGGTTGTCCCTTCCCGGGAGCATCCCCGTGGCTCTCTGCCTCCTGCCGGCGTGGCAAGCAGGGACATCTGCCCGTGTCCCCTCCAGCTGCCCTTCTCTCCCAGCCTCAGCCCTCCGTCCCCCTCTGCCTCTGGCCCTAAGGCTGCTCTGTGGTGCCGCATTCAGGGGTGGCTGGGACGGGCCAGTGGTGCTGAGCACGGTGGTGGGCACCAGCTCGGATATTTCTTGGCTACCCCGCAGCCGCTTTCTCCCAACTGTCTGCTCCTGCCCAGGCAGTGGGAAAGCTCGAAGTGGAGTCTTTAGCCGGCGTTCGGAGCCACATCTCCGGCCTCTCCATCTCTTTTTGTTGCCAGCCCTTGCTCCCTTCCTCCCTTCCTTCCTCTTCCTCTCCTCCCTCCAAGTCCCCCAGCTCCTTTGACGCTCACGCAGGGCTTTGATCTCCTCTGGAAAGCCCCTTCCTCACATCGAACCGACTGCAGCGCCTCGGCGGAGACTTATTAAAATAGATGAAGAGCTCCCTTTGATCACCACGGTGCTCCGAAGACCTTTCCCCACTGCGAGGCTTCAAGCGAAGCCGTCTGCCTTTCATCCCAGCGCTGACGAGGAGCTCACCAGGCTGGAGACCAGGAGCTGCTGGGGCTGCCTCTCACCTTCCAGGGAAAAGCTGGGGCGATCCCAGCCCTTGGTGAGCCCAGCATGGATGGAGCCGGGCTGCGGTGCATCCCTGGCAGCTCGGTGCCTGCCGCAGAGGGATATCGGGGCGCCTGGCAAGGACACGGTCTTAGAGAGACGC
This sequence comes from Leptosomus discolor, assembly GCF_034619465.1. NCBI lineage: Eukaryota > Metazoa > Chordata > Aves > Leptosomiformes > Leptosomidae > Leptosomus > Leptosomus discolor. Next base: position 5,699,751 of record NC_141419.1, read on the forward strand.
GTCAGGGAGGAGCGTTGCTGAAACACTGGGGAAAATAGAAAGGAAACGAGAAGGTGAAGATAAAAACAATCCTGGGGAAAAAAAGAGAAAGGGTTAGAAAGCAAAAGAGAAGGCAGCAAGGGTAGCTGCCCCCCTGGGCAAAGCAAGAGCTTGTTAGACCTTTATAACGACGTGTCTGAATTTGATAAAATATGAATAATTAATCCACCCCCCACCCCGTGGGTTGGGCTCTCTGTGCACTTGCTGCACCGCGCGTTTCTGCAGGTGCTGAGCTGCCACTGGGCTGATCAACGGGGGAGCCCCTGCCCCACGTGGGATGCGGGGATGCAGGGTGTGGGGACGTGGGGATGCAGGGATGTCCGGGGGGGGGGTCCCCCAAGGGAAGCGGCCCCACTTGGGAGCCTGCCTTCCCCCCACACACTAAGGGGGGAAGCGAAGGTGACAGGGCAGCCTGCAGGGCCCCAGGGCGACGCTGGGGGCCAGACGTGGCTCCTGCCCTTTCCCACACCAGCTCATCCAGCTCCATCCCCACAGGAGCCAGCACGGTCAGCAGGGAGCCAGCGTGCTAGCGCTCCCTGGGCAAATATTTGCCCAGACTGCTAAAATGAAGCAAATCCTGCTAATTATAGCTAATTAACGGCCAGGCAGGCAGCCGTTGCCCTGTGTGCCATGGCTCTGCCATGGGCCACTCGTGCTTAGAGCAAGCACGGTGGCTGCTGCTCCTCTGGTGGGGACTGTCCCCAAAACCTAGTGCTCTGCACGTTGCATCTGCTCTCCTGGGTGAACGGCAGTGCCAAGGATCACACCGTGCCACCAAGGAGCATACCACACCGTGCCACCGAGGATCGCACCGTGCCGGTGCCATCCAGCGCGAGCTGGCAGCTGGCAAAAACCCCGTCCCACCTCGGCGGCGATCCTCCACCGTGAGCCACGTGGCCCCTCGTCCCGCCACGGCCCTGCGTGGCAGAGACTGTGCTGAGCCTTTAATAAGACTTGATTCACACACTGTGCTTAATTAGCAATTCAGTTAACGGTTTGTAATTCAGGCACGACCCTGATTGCATCCGAATGCTACTTTATTTCTTCTCTGCCGCTTGCATTCTGAGCACTAATTATGCCTCTTTGGATGCTAATTGCTTCCCAGCCCTCTGCCGCTGTCTTTCCCGAGCAACATTTATTTTTCATGCGTCCATGTGTTTAAACTAATAAAAGCCAAGGGGGGTGGGAGGAGGGAGCCGTGTTGGTCCAAGGCTTCGCCAAGATCAAACATCCCAGGAAGGTGAGCTGGGACGTGCAAGTGCCGCTGCTGCCATCACTGTGTCTCCAGCGGGGAGGAGGGAGCGTGGGAAAGAGCCAGGCTGCCTTCCCCTCCTCTTCCTCCTCCTCCAGCCCTGGCTCTACCTGCATTAAACCAGTCCGTCCTCCCCAGGCTCATCGCCTTTCTCCGGGGGGTGGCTGGGCTGGGGGTTCCAGGGCAGGCAGGGATGCTGCTTTGCCACCAAGGGTGGTTGGTCCCCACAACCTTGTTGGGGCTTCCCAGCGTGGATGGAAACCAGCCGTGCAAAGCAGTCAGGCTGGGTTAGGGATGAACACAGGTATGGGGGGGATTGGTTCCCTGGCTGTCTCAGTCTGGGGTACGCAGGAGGTGCCCGTGGAGGGTGCAGAGGTGAGCGGCTCCGGAGCTGACACGTTGGCTCGTCCCTGTAGCCTTGGGGACAGGGCTGGGTTGCAGGCAGGTGGCAGATTGTCGTCCCCATCGCGTGGCAGCAGATTGGGGATGCGATGACAGTGGTGAGCCAAGGCAGCAGCTGGGGCTCCTGGTTTTTGGCCGCTGCACTTGGGTGGCGACGGGGATGGAGCAGAGGGGACAGTGCAGGGATTTCCACTGCCCATGGCCCCCCAGGGTGACCCTCCCCAAGGCTCATCCTTCCTGTCTCTGCACTTCTCTGTCCAGCTCATTAGAGGATGGGCTATAATGAGCCACCTGAGCACATGTAAGAGCTTCCCCTGCTTTGTGCCAGCTGGGAAAGGTCCCTGGCCACACAGCCCCAACCACACAGCCCCTGGCCATGTCCCTTCGTTTCCCACGCAGGTCCCTGTATTCCCCATCCCCGAGGAGCCCTCACAGCTCCCTGCTCCGGGCCGCTTTGAGGGGGTGCTGCAGGTAGGGCTTAAATATTCCCCAACTTCCACCTCTTCCCCAGGGGATCCTGCAACAGCCGGGTCCCCGCATGGGACCAGCAACCCCAGGCTCTGGGCAGTGAGAAACCACAGCCCCAGCCCCCTCCCCCCAGACCCTTAGCTCTGCTACGGCGGGGCTTTCCAGCAACCCACCTGGGTGGGAGCTGAGCCCTGTGAATTCATTGCACGTGTGCAGATCAAGGTTTCAAAGCCAGCCAACTGTGGAGCAAAGCTGTGGTGGGTTCACAGCTCTCTGCTTTGCCAAACTGCTCGGGAGCTGGTTCTGGAGAAGAGGGCTCCCACCAAAGGGGCATAGACCCCTCCCAGGGCCAGCAGCATCCCTGCAACACCCCCCCCCCGAGGGGATGCAGCACACAGCCTACAGCACCCCAGGACCCCACCTGCACCAGGGCAGCCACCATGGAGGTGCCAGGATTTATTGGGTGGGTAATTGGTTCCCACCACCCTCGTCACCAACACACCTGAGCACATCAGTTAGGGGCAGGGCGGCAGCAGGCGGCTCAGGGGAGGGAGCCAAGCCAAGCCAAGCCAAGCCAAGCCAAGCCAAGCCAAGCCAAGCCAAGCCAAGCCAAGGCCCTGTGCCATCCACAGAACACCAGAACCGGGGACAACCGTGGCCCGGAGGGATGAGTCCAGACCACTTTGTGCTTTATGGCTCTGTGCCTCAGTTTCCCTGATGTGTACCTGAAAGCCAGGAGGAATCTCCCATGAGAAGCAGAAAGAGCAGCTTTGCTGGGAACTGGATTGCAGCACCCAAATGCTGCTAGGTGGGGTGAGGGTAAGTGAGAGCATCCCTGTGGGCAGGACCCCCCCCGAGTGTGCTCTGCAAGCTGTGCTGGGGGGGGGTGTGGTGCAGGATGAGTCCCCCTCTCTCCTGGCTCGGCCAGCTGGCAGCCAGACCTTCCCCAGCCTCCTGATGCAGCCCTCACCCATGAGACGGAGGTGTTACTTTGCCTCGGTGTGGGTGCAGCGTGGCCACCCGAAGCGTGGCATTCGGTGTTCACTGGCTGTGGCTGCAGCCAGCTTTGGGCACGGCGTGTGCCGCTGCTGGGGTGACCTGCAGCGAGGAGGAGACACGAGCCTCCCGCTTTCCTCTCTTTATTTTTTGCACCCATCTTGTTGTGGTGAAAGGAGCTGGCTCCCAAATTTGGGCTTTTATCTCTCTGGCTGTTTTTTTCTCGCCCCTGATTTGCATTAGTGCTCAGCGCTCTGCTGCCGGGGTCACCAACAAACGCAATTCTCACATCCTTGCTGAGGTCCTGGGGCGTGGGTGGGCACTCACCGGTCCCCAAAGTCTTTGGTGGCACCAGGAGAACTGCGGTTGGAGCAGAGCCTGGGGACAGCCGGGATGGTGGTTCTGGGGACCCTGGTGGGACCCGGGCACCCTGGTGGGACCCGGGCTGGTGGCAGATGTCGTGAGCACGGGGCAGGGCTACGCACAGCACACGCGTGTTGTGTACACGCCAGCACCCGTGGGACCCAGTCCCACCTGCGGGGCCCATGGGTGCCGGTGAGGGCCCATGGGTGCTGCAGGGAGCTCTGCTGCAGGCGTTGGGCACGGTGCAGACTGGAAGAGCCAGGGAGCTCAGAGGCGGCTTTTATTGCCCTCGGTAATGACTGTGTCACTAACGGGTGTTTAATTAGCTCAGCCACTCTCGTTAATGGTATCGCGGGGCCGTGAGCTGTGGTTAAGACGGCGAGCGCGGTGCGTGCGAGGTGTCGGGGTGCTGCGAAGCCGTCTGCCGGCGCCGAGCAGCAGCAAACAGCCAGACGAGGCAGCAGCACGGGCAGTCCTGCATCTCGCCACGGCTTTGGGCTGGCCTTGCCCCTCTCTGCGCCTCGATTTCCCCAGGGCTGAGCAGAACGTGGCTGTGCACGGGGGCACGTTCGGGCTGCAGGGCCGGCTGGTGCTTGGGGCAGGGGAACGGGCTGTTTCGGGGCTGTGCCGGGGCAGGTGGGGACTATGGACACGCAGGAGGGTTGCAGTGACCGGCCAAGCTCACGCCACCTGGCATCACGCCACGAGGGGGGACCCTGGCTTCCACCCATTCGCTCCTACCAGCCCCTGGGTGCCCCCCAGCACCCCACGGATGGGGCCCGAAGGGGTCTGTGTTTTCACACCTCTCCCAGCATTGCCCAGACTCACGGTGGCACGGGAGGGTGAGGGTCGCCGGTGCCGAAGGAGCCGCTTGCCACGAGCCAAACCAGTTAGCATTAGAATTTTGCCCGGTGTTTCATGAATAGTTAATGGCGAGGGAACCCGCAGAAGGGTCCCACAGCACCAGGAAAGCATAAATATTCATCTGCTTGGGGAGATGCGGGCAGAGGCTGGCTGAGTGGCAGCTATCAATCTCCCAGCCCTGGCAGGGGAGTGGGCATCTGGGGGCATCCCTGCTGGAAAGGATGCACATGACATGGGGCTGGGGACCTGGGGGTCCTGCTGAGTCCCACCAGCACTGCGATGTGCCAGACTGATGGCTGTGGGGTGCAGGGGGTGGGCACCTACCTGCAGGCAGCGGGATTTGGAGCTGGGAGCTGGGATTTGGGCTGGTCGGGAGCTGGGAGCTGGGATTTGGGCTGGTTCACAGCCCAGCACTCGGCGTCAAGTGCAGAGGGAGAGATCACCAGCCATCACGCAGAGGCTGGACACCGCTGCATGCAGCCAGCGGAGGGTTAAATCACTGCTGGGATGGGAGATGCCGCCTCTTGATTAGTGTCTGCATTGCGGGACATTAATGCAAAATATTATTAAGCAGCTGTTTTCCCCGCGCTGCCCCGCTCGGGCTGGCGTCAGCGGGGCCTGACGGTGGGCATGGACACCGGGATGCTGGGTGCTCACTGGTGGCATCGCGGCAGCTGGCAAAACCCTTGCCCAGCTTCTCCAGGGCTGGCTTTGGGCTCATCCTGCCGTGGTTTGGTGTTGGGCTGCAGAAGACCCCGTGGGCGCTGGTGGCGGGGCTGTGTGTGCACCTGCGAGCCTCGTGCTCAGGGGTATATTGACGCAATCGTGTTTATTTATTTAAAATATTTGGCAGTCAGTGAGGGAGCAGAAGACTGTAAAATCATATTTGCATTGGATTCCTGCTGGATGGCCCTGCCACCCCAGCAGCGACTCGCCAATTAAATACCCATCAGTAACAAGGAAAACAAACTCACGGATCCCTAACACTCCACATTAAAAGTTAATAATACAGCCAGCACCTGCAGCAAGAGAGGCAAATTAAGAGCAGCACTTGGAGTAACACAGTAAACGGAGGAGGGAGCAATTAACAACCGTAAAAAGATGAAGAGAAACAATTAGGGGGGGGGTAGCGCAGGCACACGTACACGTGCACCGTGGAAGTCACCGCGCTGCCGGGAAAGCCGTGCCCGCGGAGATGCCGTGGTGGATGCTGTGGTTTGCCACTGCCTTTCCCACCGTGCCGGGAGTTTCTGCAGTTCTTTGCTGGGTCCCCGTTTGCAGCCCCTGGAGCGGAGACCTGCAGGGCTAAATCCCGCTCCTCCTTCCCAGCCCATCCCTCCCCTTGGCTGCAAGGTGTCCAGCCATGGGCCATGCGGCTCCCGGCTGGGACAACCCCACGGACCCCCACGGTGCCCCCAGCCCCGGCACATGCAGGAGTGACAGCAGCAGCTCCGGCTAATCGCTGCCGCTCCCCTCCCCTGCCTGCATCGATCCGATATATTAAGCTATTAAATTATTTTGCTGTTTCAGAGCTCGGTCAATAAACGCTGAAGCTATCGCAGGGAATGACCTTTCCTGCGGGCTGCTCTTGGGCACAAAACCCGCATCGCCATTGACTGGTGCCGGCTTCAGATGCCGCTCCAGGACCTTCCCTCTCCCCCTCCTGCCTTTGGGATGTTTCTTCTGGAAAAGGGGGGAGCCAAGGCTGGTTTTGTAGCACTAGGTTGGCCTGTAGCTGCTAATGGGGTGGTGGGATCAGGCCCCAGCCCCAGGCTAGGCACTGAAACGGTGCAGACGCCGCCCTGGGGTGCAATGGGCTTTGGGGAGCTGGTGGGGGCACCTGGGGAGTGATGGTTCCTCTGGGTGCTGGGTTTTCTTTGCCTGAAAATAATACATAAAGCTGGGAGAGAGAAAAACGGGGTTATTTTGCCGCATTAACCTTAAGATGGGGGCAGGAGGAGGAGGATCAGGAGGGGGAGCCTGGCCTCGTGTTTGCACCGTAGCCGTAACACCAATTTCCCGGCATCTTGCCCCATTTTGGAGTCCAGATCACTCCATGTCCCAGCGATGGGGTGGGACCAGCCCCAGCCTGCCCGTCTGTGCAATCGGAGAAACGGAGACATGGCACTGGGGAATACATCATCTCCCCCGTTTTGGGAGCAACATTGAGGCTTTAAGGGATCTGCTGTGGGTTTGGGAAGTTATCCCGAGCGCACGCTGCAGCCCGTCACCATCAAATGTGGGGATGTTTGCTGGGGGGGGTGTTTCTAAACCTGTGCTCAACCTGGGCTGGGAGAGAAGCAGATGTAATAGATCCTGGCGACACCAGGGCTGAGCAGGCTTTCAATTTTCCAGGAGTTATTTTGAAATGTGGTTTTTGTTTTTTTTTTTTTTTGGTTGGGTGTTTGCTTTTTTTTTTTTTTAAATTGGCTGTATCGCAGTCAAAAAGGGAAAGCTCATATCTCTGAATATGCAGGAAAATCCTTCCTTGCAGGCTTTAAACAGAAAGTAAAATGTTTTAACTATTACAATAGAATATTATTAGAATGGCACCGGCAGGACAGAGACTATCGCTGCTGGCGTAGCTGCAATGAAAGACGAATAAAACCGAACCCTGAAAGCCGCCCGAAAGCTCAAAGCCAAACGGCCGCTTCCGAGCCCTGACTTTGTCCATTACAGATATATTTTTGGAAAGCAAAAAAATTTCCATTTTGAAGCATTTTTTTGATCTGACAGCTTACTAAACTCCCTGATTTTGGATGAGAAAAGTCAGCGGCTGCAGGGAGTTGGTTAAAATAACCCCCAATTGCTCCAGCTTTCACCCCAGTCCACACATGCAGCAGGAGCTGCATCTCCATCGTGGACCCTGCCAGGCTGGGGGGAGATTGGCTTATTAATAAACTTAATGAGATGAGTAACATTGGCGGCCGCTAATAAAATGAGAGCAATCTCCCATATTTCACTGCTGGAATCTGAATTACTGTGTATCGCCACTACTTACCGCTCCTGTAAAGCTTTATATCTCCAAACCGCTGTAATGTCATTAGCAACTAATTGATTTTTTGCAACATCTTGGCGAGATAGTGAAGCAGGATCCTCGTTTTGCAGTGAGACGAATTGACTGTCCACACAGCTGAGTCGGTGCCCGGCTTTACCAGCAGCCCGCGGCACGGCCAGGGACCCCTCCCTGGCTCCCAGATCTGAAATTTTTTTCCTATTTTTCTTGGATTTCAAGATTCTGGCTTTGCTGCTGGCGGGGAGATGGTCTGGGAGGGGTGGGAATGGGGTTGGCTTTTCCATCTCTGGTTCTGGAAAGGGGCGTCAGGGCTTGGCAGGGAGCAGCCTGGCTTTCCAGCATGTGAAATGCTGCACTTTCTGTGCCCAAAATCCAGAGCCGTATTGGGGATGCCCCAGCTCCAGCACCAGCCGGGTGTCCCAGCATGAGCCTGGCGGCCGGGATTTCCAGCAGTCGCCTCTCCTCCAGTAACTGGGATTTATGCCAGTGAAACAGGAAGCCGGAGGGAGAGATAAATTAGAATTATTTTTAATAAAATGGGGATCATTTTTAATCACGTTTAAGTTATTTTTCTTTAGCCACCTCGCACGGTGTAGATTTCCCTGAAAAATGGGGAACTTTCATCTCTCGCTGCTTGGAAATTAATTCCTCCTTGACAGCCGTGGTGCTTAATGTAGATAATAACTATTAGTTCTACCCCAGACAGCACACTCTGTCCTGCAGGGCCGGGGCTTTCATTTTTCTCCCTGGATTAGACTAAGTCCTTCGACAGGCAGTGAAGCCCTTGAGCGAGGAGGGGCTGGGGGGGACACACGTGTGGTTAAGCCATATGGATGCTCCCGGTCTCCATCCCTCTTCCCATCCCCTGCGCGCAGCGTTTCGTGCTGGGCTGGCAGCATCGCATGGGGCAGCCCAGGGATGGGATTTTTGTCCTGGCGATGGGTCTTGGTACTGCAAAGGAGGGGTTTAGGGTTGGTTTTGGGATGTTTCCACAGATTGCACCATCTCCGTGTCTCTGCATGGCTGGGGCATCGCCCCGCTCCCGGCACATGCTGCTGCCCTGGGCATCCTCCATCAGCAGCAGCGTGACAGAGCGACAGGACCCACGTCCTATTAAAAAGGGGCTGTAAATATGAAGTTAATGGAGCCTGAAAACTGCCTGTTTCCTCGGTGCATCTCCCTGGCTGAGATTTCGGGGCTTGTTTGTGAGCGGCTCCGGGGATTTACAGCAGGGATGGGGGACGGGGACAGGGCTGGAGGGACACTGCTCACGGGAGCCCTGGCTAAGGGGGTTTGGTGGCAGCATGGAGGTGTTTGGCACCTGCCCTCCCAAAACCTTGGTGAGATCGGAGAGGAACGGGAATAGAAACTCTTCTCACGGAGGGGAGGCTGGGGAAGGACCTGGCTGGATGCTCTGCCCTCCGTAGCAGGGGGCACAAAGAAGGGCTTTGCGGGGGAAAACCCGTGGTTCTTTCATGTCCTTGTGGCATTGCAGGAGCGGGGGACCAGCTGGCAAAAAGCCCCTTTTGCCAAATATCTGATGTCCGTGGTGACCCAGGAGATGCTCAGGGGACATAGGGGTCATTGCTCAGTGGGGTCAGGGCTCCCAGGGGGGCTGGCTGTGCCTGGCAGCCCCAACATGCCTCTGCAAGCAGCTTGTCCATCCATCCCGGATGGTCAGGCTCTTCCCGGGACCGCGGAGCTGCATTTTTCCCTCCCTGGAGCCACCAGTCCTTTCCCATCGCTTGGGCAGAGATAATCTCCCTCCATCAGCCGAAGCCCGTGGGGCTGTAGCAAAAACTACTTAAAAGCAACACAAAGATGCCAGCAGTAATTTAGGTGCAACAAGGGCTTTCTGCCGCTGCCGTCCTCCCCTTGCATCCTCACTTCACCAGAATGCGGCCAGTAATCTCTGCGTCTCTCCTTGCTCACGGGCTGTTTTGCAAAGCCACGTTTCAAACAAACCTTTCCCGTCCCGTGAGGCTTTGCCGGAGCTGGCCGTGCTCCCTGCTCATGGCTGCGAGCGGAGGGGATGGAAAAGCTCCTGCCCTCCTTGACAGAGCCCGGAGAGCACTTACAGGAATGCTTTTATCCTCTTCATCCTCGCAAACATCCTACTGGGATCTCCGCTGGGCAGAGGCACTCAGCACAGGAATGCTGGTGCTGAGATGAAGAGCAAAGCCGAGAGCCTGGGGGGCCGGGTCCCTTCCTCAGCCTCCCTCTGCTCCAAGGGCATCACCCTGGGTCTGGCATCACCTGTACCAGGGTCCAGCATCACTCGGGCTGGGGGTCCACCATTGCCCACCCAGTCTCTGAGCACAGCTGAGCATTGCAGCCTCTTCCCTGCGCAGGGTGTGGGTGCTCTGGCTGACCCAGGGCGCCAGAAGCTGCTGCCCCACACCGGGCTGGCCGTCCGGTACCAGCTCAGAGCTCACAGTGGGTTTGGGGGAGCAGAGACTGGGATGTGGCCCACCCATTGATGCTCTGCATCCCACCGGTTCTGGCATGGAAGTACCAGACTGGCTGTCCTGGTGCTGCCAGCGCCTGCCACACAGTGATTGTAACAGCAATTACCGCTCCAGCGCTGACATGCAGATCACAGGGGCTTTGATCCAGGATGTTTTTCTTTTTGCTGCAATTCCACATTCATTAGCTGCACCATTTACTTAAAACATTGAAAAGCACACCAAAAGCCTAGTTTTTGTTAAAAGGACGGCTTCCCCAAAGGGACAGGTAATGATACCCTCACGTCCCCACCCCGAGACGGGGGGCAGAGGGGATGCAAACAGCTCCGGGCTCATAGCAGAATGAGGCCCGGGTGGTGTGTGATCCCCGCTGTCCCTGGGCTTTGGGATTCTCTCACCAATCCCTTAATGAAGGCTCGCAGTGAAGATGTGAGGATTCAACGACTGGAGCCATCAGTCCCTAAATAACGCCCAGCCAAACCGAATAGTGTCTCTGCTTCCCCCGTGGGGATCCGGGGGTGGGTGCTTGAGGTGGGGGCTCCTGCCACTGCTCACCCGCGTGATCTCCCCTCCGCCCGCTGCCGCGGCTGGGAAAGGTTCTTTTAATCAGGGGTAATTTTATGCATCATTAATATCAGGCCTGATTATAAGGAATGAAAGTTCAGCCGAGGGAAAGATGAAAGGGGGCGGCAGCTGCCCTGTCTCCCCACGCTGCGGGCTGGGGATGGGGTGGGGGATCTCCGGGGGGGTCCCCTGGCTGGTGCGGTGCTTTGTGCTCAGCACATCCCTCCTGTCCCCGTGTCCCCCCTTGGGAGGCTGCGTCTGGCCGAGGTGACAGGACCCAGGAGGACCCCATCCTTTGGGGACCCTTCGGCTGTGGGTATTCACCAGGAGCTTGGGGACAAAAGGGGCTTCCCAATGCCGGAGCGGCTGGGGCTGGGGGAAAGCAGCAGGATTTTGGGGAGCCAGGCACAGCACAGACAGGAGGGATTATTCACTTTCTTCATGAATACCGGTTTTTACAAGTAATGTGCTTTTGTAGCCTCTCCTGCATCAGTGGTTTTTATTTCACAGGCAGTGCATCAACACGCCTTGAGATCCCTGTGTCCCTGGGGCTGCTTGGCAGAGCCAGCGGTGCTCATTGTCCTCGGGGCGTCCCCCATCCTCCACTGGCTTCTGCCCAGGTGCTGAAGGGCGATGAGCAGGATTTGGGGCCAGACACTGTGACGGGGCTCAGCCGGACCCCTGGGAGCAGCCCGTGGGTGGGGGACGGTGGTGGTGGTGGGGCTTTGGTGGCGGGGGGCTGGGGAGATGCGGTGTGGTGGCGTTTCACCCAGGCATTTCATGTGGCTGCACCCCAGGAGTGAGCACAATGATGAGCGGGGATGCAGCAGCACCAGTGGGCTGAGCAAATGGCTCCAGGTCCTTGGAGAAAACTGCGTTTCTTCCTCCTCTTCCTCACCTTCCCCTGCTCTTCCCTTCGTGTGTGGGTACAGCCGTAAATTAGAGCCTCCGTGAAGAAAACAACATCTGTTTACCTGCCTTGGGTGTGCGGCTCATAAAAGGAGAAGGAGAAAAAGGCACCCATCCACCATCCCAATGGGTTATTTCTTTATTTAACCCCCAGCCAGTCCCAGGCACAGTGGGTCCCCGTGGCTGGAGCTCCTCTGTACAAGGCTTCCCCACTCCATCCCCTCCGCTTGCTCCAGGAGACAGTGATGGAGAGGGGTAATTCTCATTATCCAGGGTGTTGCAGGGAAAAAACCCCGACCTAAGTTTTATTCCTTGAAAAGCGCAGGATGTAAAATCTAAATGCCAAAAGAACCTTTACTGACGGGGTGCAAAATTTATGAGGATTGACCCCAATAAAACTCGACGTGAGTTACTGTTGAAAAATGTCTGCATCCCTTGGGTGCTGATCGTGATCGAGAGCCGGTGCCAGGCTGGGGAGGGGAGAGGTTTCTGCTGCTGGGATCTCCCAGCGGAGATCACACGTCCCAGTGAAACTGCAAATCCCCCGGTGGGGAAGTGCTGATGAGCATGAAATAAATTACGGTTAATTGGATCAAAACATCTCAGCGGCTTCGTTTCCTTGCTGCCATTGCCGCCCAGCCGGGGTGGGAGCCGGAGCGCGGCTTCGGTCCCCGGCTGCCAGGTGTGGGGCATCAGTGTCACGAGGGGGGACGGAGGCTGCCAGCACCAGAGGTCTGCCCCCGTCCTTGCCATGTGCCGGGAGCCGGTGTGCCCGCTCGGTGTGAGAGCCATGTGCTGCACAAGCTGCACCGAAATGTCATGTTAGCCACGAAAGTTAATAAGGAGCGTGCTTAATTAAATACCATTATCTTTTCCCTCCCATCCTCCCCTCCCCATCCCCTTCCCTCGTCCTTTCCCAGGGAAAAGGCTGTGATCGAGCACTGCTCTTTAACTGCCAGCCCCACATTTTGGAGTAAAATATAAAAAGCGCAAAGTTCTGCTCTAATATTAACTGTAATGAGATAAACTTAATTGGAACATTTTTACGATGTCATACTCATTTTCCTTTTTAATTAGGTCCTTCTTCCATAACAACGCAAAACCATATGATCGTGAACTTCCACGAGAGGTTCGTTACCGAGAGCACTGAAAGCCAGAATTAGCAGGAGGGTTTGGAGATGCCAAAGCAGCTCCTCGTTGGGGCTTCGAGGGAGGCAGCGATGCTGCGGTGGGGTGCGGGGGCAAAATCCCGGCAGCCCCGGTGCTTGGGGGGCAGCAGGAGGAGGGAGGTGACGCCAGCCCTGGCTGAGCCCTGGGCCCCTTGCTGCTGAGTGCTCTCCCTTCCCCATTGCCTCTGTCTCCCAATCAGGAATTAATTGCACTTAGCAACATAAACAACATAATAAAATAAAGAAAAGGAAAAAAAGAGGATGAAAGATGAGCTACGGCTTTGATTTAATGGCCTGATGGCTAGGGAGTCGCTGGGGATTCATGGGCTGACTGGGGATGGAAGGACTGTGCAGCCCTGGAGCAGGACCCCATGTGAGAGGGGGGGGCTGTGTCCGGCCCCTCCCTGGCACCCTGGGAGCAGGGATGTCCAGAGCATCCCTTCACCCCGTGGTCCTGCAGCCGTGCTGGGAGCCGCCGCCCCACTGGGACCCACCTGGGCATGGATCCCCCCTTAGCAGCGCTATCAAAGAGCACGGTGGGCGAGGCCCATCTCCTCCCTGCCCATCCCTGCTGCAAAAATCCAGGGATTCAACTTATTTTTCCAGGCTTCCTAAGCCAGCGTTTCAAAGGATTGACTAAAAGGGCAGGACCTGGCGGCTGAGGAGGGGGGAAAACGAGATGTGGTGGGTAACGGCACGAATGGGCACTGCTCAGGTGTCTGCTGCGGACTCCTTGTGCCTGCTGGGGGTCGGCTCCCACGTTCTTCCCACGGGAGCTGGGAGGGCCGGGTGCCTCGCCGAGCACCCGCGGGCCTGAAACTGGGGCATTGCACAGGTTTGTGTGCAACGTTTGCACTACAGTTGCTCTGCGGTTGCTTTGCTCCCTCCGGGCTCCGAGCAGGTATTTTGCAGGGGAGAGCACTTAGTGCATTAGCAGCGGCTTCTCCGCGCACAAAGCCGGGCTGTAATTAATCATTCATACAGCTCTGGGACCCCTGGCATCGTTCGGAGGGAGTAATTACACCTCTCCCGCTCTTCTTCCTCACCGCCGCAGCCCCGCTTCCCCAGCCCGCCGAGCGGGGAAGTTTTGACAAGGTGATCAATGAGGTCTGCAGTGCCAGCGGGGGGGGTACGTGCCGAGGGGAGAGGTAATTAGAGCAGAAAAAGGGGCCTGGAGGATGGAGCCCTACCTAATGGAGCAGCCGGGCGGCAGGTTGCGGCATGCTGGCGGAAAAAAGGGGAATAAAAGCCGGAACGTGGCCGTGGCGCTGCTGACCCCTCGCTGAGCGTCCCGCTGAGACCGTGCCGGCAGCCCGAGCTGCCGGTGTGCCGGGCTGGGGGCTGGAGGCAGGTTGGGTGGGCTGCCGGCTGGAGTGGGATTTGTGAGGGATCACGTGCGGGATTGCCTGTGGGAAGCACGTGTTTGCACATGGTCCTCCGAGAGGGAGGTTGGGACCAGTTTTACTGTGAGGTCATCCCAGTAACACCAGTGCTGGATCTGCTGCTGGCCGCAGAGATGTTCCAGGGTCACTCAGTCACGCCGTGGCTGCAGTTTGTCTTCCTGCAGCTTCCCTGCAGCTGGAGAGAGGGGGAAAAAACGCAAAAAAAAGCACTCTTTGGGATTGCATTAGCTTCCCCAGCTGTGTGAGGTGTCCTGGGCTGGGCTCGGCGGGGAGCACACGCTCGAGGGGTTTTGGGGGCCGGGGAGAGGAGCTGCCCATGGGATTGGGTCCAGCCATATGGGCTTAGCGTGCGACATGGCCGGGCTTAAAAATCGCTCGTCAGCCCCAACCTGAAACACCGTTAGACAAAAACCGGCAGAGAAAATCTTGGTCCTTAAAAATGCAAATAACATGTGATGCTGAATGTCCTTATTTGTCTGTAATTGCAAAATTCTTAGACTCAATCAGCCAAAGATAAACTGTGGTATTTAGCAGTAATTTGAAAGCAGACAGATTGAAAACAATGGGCCGGATTCGGTTTTCGCAGCTCAGGAATGAAGCCAGAAGCTCTGCTGGATCAGCTGGGCCATGCAGGATTTACACCCCATGGATGGAGAGCATAGCAGTGCTCGGCATCGCTCCCAAAGGCCGAACACACGGGATGCCCGCTGCCCGCACGTGCCTGCCTGCCTCCAGGGACCCTTTTCCCTACAGAATTCCTGAGCGTTCCCAAATTTCCTGCAGTCGCAGCCTTAAAACACCGAAAATGTCACAAGCATCCTCTTGGCTCACTGGTGGCTGCGGGGATGCAGCCTGGACTGGCATGCCCTGCTCCCACATCCCCTGTATTTATGTCATATTTAGGAAAGAGAAGGCCCAGGGACTCGCGAGGGTGCAAACCGCAGGCGTGCAGCCGCTCGCACGGGCACGGCCCTGCCGGCAGGAGCAGAGCCAGCGGCCGGTGATTTATAAAAGACAATTTTCTTGGCTTCTGTGCTGCAGATAAATCACTTTGGGGACTGGCCCCAATCACCTCTGCTTGGGTGAGCTCTGCACCAGCCACCGCACCAAAGTCCCTGGGAGGAAAGTGCCCCGGCTGTCTCGCCCGCACTCGGCTCCTGGTGGCACCGCGTCCTGATGCTGTCAGACGAGTGACAGCTCGGCGTTCGCAGCGGTCCCTTCTGCCTATAAATACATGTATTCTCCTCTCGGCTCGCTGGGAAGTGAAAGTTTTGACTGGTTCGTCTGCGCCTGCATTGCAATAACTCAGAGGAGGGCAGAGCCTTCCCCAGGTGCTCAAATCCAGCCGGAGCTATCGGTGTCTGAGCCCCGTCACTGCCTGTGCCGTGCAAACCACCCCGCTGCCCAACAGCGGCTGGGTGCTCTCCCTTCCCTGGGTGCTCTCCCTTCCCTGGGTCCTCTCCCTTCCCTGGGTGCTCTCTCTTCTATGGGTGCTCACCCTCCCTGAGTTGCTCACCCATTGCTGGATGCTCTCCCTTCCATGGGTGCTCACCTTTCCCTGGGTTCTCTCCCTTCTATGGGTGCTCTCCCTTGGGTGCTCTCCTTTCTATGGGTGCTCTCCCTTCTCTGGGACCTCACCTTTCCCTGGGTGCTCTCCCTTCCCTGGGTGCTCTCCCTTCCCTGGGTCCTCTCCCTTCCCTGGGTGCTCTCTCTTCTATGGGTGCTCACCCTTCCTGAGGTGCTCACCCTTCCTGAGGTGCTCACCCGTTGCTGGATGCTCTCCCTTCCGTGGGTGCTCTCCCTTCCGTGGGTGCTCTCCCTTCCCTGGGTGCTCTCCCTTCCCTGGGTCCTCTCCCTTCCCTGGGTGCTCTCTCTTCTATGGGTGCTCACCCTTCCTGAGGTGCTCACCCGTTGCTGGATGCTCTCCCTTCCGTGGGTGCTCTCCCTTCCCTGGGTGCTCTCCCTTCCCTGGGTCCTCTCCCTTCCCTGGGTGCTCTCTCTTCTATGGGTGCTCACCCTTCCTGAGGTGCTCACCCGTTGCTGGATGCTCTCCCTTCCGTGGGTGCTCACCTTTCCCTGGGTGCTGTCCCTTCCCTGGCCCGGCTGCAGCATCCACTGCCCTATAAATTCCCGGTGATTCCAGCCTCAAGCCTTTGCCCAGCTCCGGGGACAGCAGCTCTGCTGGGCGCCCCTCCGGGGCTTTCCTGGGGGCAGCAGGGCCAGGGGGGGGCGGAGGAGCTGGGGGAGCACACGGTAATGCAGAACATGGAGGTAATTATTTTTAAACAATCACATTTCCCTTTCTGTGCAGACCTACAAGGTTGTAAACAAGATACCCTTTAAACACATGCTTCCCGGCCATCCATCACCACATCCAGACTTTATTATGCTCTACTCTATATGTTATAAATTACATTTTAATGATAAATTACGCAATCCTAATGCAAACTGCAGCCTCCTGTTGTCGGTAAAAACAATAATAGATTTGTAGAAAGTGAAAAGAGAGAAATGCATATTTATGAGGTTGGACAGTTTGGGGGAAAAAGGCAATTGTTAACTGAAATATTTGGATTTATGAATTACTTCCTATTTTAAAAGGCCTCTGTGTCTTTTCGTGCTCAAAATGTCAAGTCATTACAGCCGAGGAGGGTGGGAAGCACTCGCTGCAGCTCTGGCGTTGTGTGTTGCGACCCAGACTGGGCTGTCTGCTGGGTGGGCTGGGGTAAAGCCCAGTCCTTAATGGGCTTTACTGGGATGATAAATGCCAGGGGATGCTCCAGCCTCCTGGGGCGATGGCAGCCATGGGAGGGAGCTTGAATGGAAACAGGGAACCCCCAAATGGGCACTGGCCGGCCGGGGGCTGCGGCCGAGATCGTGGCTTGGGAAAATACCCACAATTTGGGGAATAACTAGGGTGGCAGCTGGCTGCCCGGCGGGGGGAAGCATCTCTTCAGCAGCCTGAGCAGGGCAGGGGAGGGGAGAGCCCCCCCGGAGGTTAATTTAACCCTGTCATGGAGGAACACTGCTGTAATTAAGCTTCCCGGCGCGATGCAGTGGCTCTGTCAGGCAGCCCTAACGATGGCGGTTAATTAGGGGTTGGTGCGAGCTCCCGCGCTGCTGGGCAGGGTGCCCTGCGCAGGTGCGGCGAGCCCGAGGCTGTAATTTGGGAGGCTCGTTTTGAAGGGGGGGGTGTGCGATGGAGGGGTTGTGTGTCGCAAAGCAGCGGCGGCTGCGGTGCAGCGAGGAAGAGGAGGAAGAGCAGGAGGAAGCGTATTTTTGGGCAAGCAGCAGTGTGCACCCCTCTTCCCACACCGTCTTTGCTCCTTTCTTCCTTCCCGGGAACCAGCCGTGGTTTCTCCGGGAGCTGGCAGGTCCAGCGAGGGCATCTCACAGCGTGGGGCCGCATCCTGCACAGCCTGAGCTATCGGGCAGTCGGGACAAGGCTGTGCACCCCGATCTCCAGGTTCGGCCAGAGAAAAGCCGCCCTCGTGCACGGTGCCCGGTGGCACACAGGGCTACCCGGCCGAGCGAGGGCGGTTCAGTGCTGCCGGGGGCTGCGGCTGCTGCGGAAGGAGGGGGCGAGGTGGCCCCGCCAGCCCTCTGCTGCCAACTCGGCGCTTTTGTCTGCACATCCATTACTGGAGCAGCTTTTGACTTCAGCAGAGATCGTGTCTCTGGCCTTCAGCAAATGGCTTTTTCAAGGTGAACATCAGCTTTCTGCCAGAGCCGAAGCTTTTGGGAGCTTTTAAAAGAGCATCCTTTATTCAGCAGCAGCAGCTGGAGTCCCTAAGTGAGATCAGGGCCCCGTCGTGCGAAACCCTTGGCTCCCACCTGGAGAAACTCCTGGGCAAGACCAGGAGGCAAATGGGAAAACAGGGCAGGGAGGGGGGCAGGAGGCACGGAGGGTCCCAAGCGGTTGCAGGGCCATAGCCATGGGGCTGTCCCACCCCGGGGTGCATGAGGCTGCATGGGGAGGAGGGGGGTTGTGTGTCACCCCGGCTCCGGGGAGAGGAAGGGGCTGTTGGATTTTGGAGAACAGCACAGGGGATTGGCCTGCCTGGGCACGGGGCTGCGGTCAGCTGGGGGACAATAAGGACAAGGACAGTGTGAGCCAGGGTCCGAGATGTTGCTCCATCCCCAGGACTGCCAGCACGCGGGGTGACGGAGAGGTGAGAATGTGGAGATCAAACGGGCGGCGAGCACAGAAAGGGGAAAATCTGATGTCGGTGACGACGGTGACGTCGGTGCCGCTTCCTCGGTCCCCTGCGGGCGATGAACTCATCCTGCTCCCCGTCTCCATCGGGCACAGAGCGCCGGGTACCGAACCGACGACTGCCCCTGGGCCTGGGCGCAGGAGAGGGTGCTGCAGGAGCGCTCACGTGAGAGCACGCGACTCATTTATGCATGAGCACCCATTCAGCCCATGCACGAGCACCCAATTAATTTTTGCATGGCCACCCAAGCAGCCCATGCATGAGCGCCCAATTAGTTCACGCGTGGGTGCCCAACCGCCCACCCCGAGCCCCCCGTTAGCGGCTGCCGGGGTGCTGGCATGGCCGTACCCACAGGGTGCTGGCAGCCGGAGGAGGCTGGGGCTGGGGCTGCCCCTCCCGCAGCATCCGCAGGAGGACGGCTGCTGCCCTGGGAGCTCCGTTAGAGGAGCCGCCACAGAATCCCAGACCCTTTCCGGCTGTTTCGTGAACCTGGTGAGGGAGAAAGGCAGCCCCTGGCAGGGCTGGGGAAGAGGGTCATTAAAGAGCTGCAGCTGATGGTGATGCGGGGCTTTTTGCAGATGAAAGGGCTGCTGTCAGTCAGTGGGAAGCTGGGTGAGGGAGTCGAGTACTTGAGCAGGAGCATTGGCACGGGGATTCCTGGAAAGGGGGGGTCTGCAAGCCTCTCGGGGATCTGGGGTGCAGGGGAGAGCAGCGGGTCTGGGGTTGGAGCTCTGTACTTGCCCACGGCCTTGCGGCGAGCAGGGGAACGGGGTGGTCAAGAGCTGAGCATGAAGCAGGGAGAGGCTGTTCTCTGGGTCCTAGGAAAAAACAGGGAGGATGAGCTAAAAATCCAGGATGGCAACTGCCTTTGAGATGGGAGCCTGCGATGTGAGCTGAGGTCCTGCACAAACACAGCCTTCCAGGCCCTCGCAGTGCAGGAGGGGTCTCCACCAGCACCACGGCTGCTGCAGAGCCCCGAGCAAAGCAGCCAGCGAGGAGCAAAGAGACCCCGGGTTGTGCATCAGTCCTAGCTCTGCCGGCAGCAAATGGTTGCCTGCAGGCAAGAGAAAGCCCAAAATCTGGCCAGGGATCCTCTGCAACCACCACAGCACAGGGTCATGCTCCCATCACGTTGTTCCCTTGCCAGCTGTTGGGGACAGGAGGCATCTGAGGACGTGCTGAGCCGGGGAAGAGCCCTTCTCCCATCCCCTCCTTGCCTGCCGGCGCGGCTCAGCCCCGGCACAGCCTCCGTATTTCCCTGGCAGTTTGGGAAGCAGAAGGTGAGAGCGAGCGTGCGTGACGAGCTCCGCTCTTCCTTTTCATCCTCCTCTGCCACCCCCCTCCACCGCCGGGGCGAGGGAAACGTGTTCCCGTCTATTTTTGGGTTGGCTCTCCATGGGAAGGTGGCTGCAGGGAATGGGTCCATCCCTGGGTGCCACCAGCCTCTCGACCCCACTCAGCCGCTGCTGCCCAGGGTCTCGTGGGCAGGGATGGGAGAGGTGACGCTGGGGCTGCGGGATGGGGACGGTGACGCTGGGGGGACTGGCTCAGCATCCCGGGGCAAGGCGAGCTGGACCAAGCCGGGGGCAGGTGTATGCTGAGCCTCTCCCGAGCTGGCTCCGGCAGGTGAATCGGCAGCACCTGGCCAGCTATATTTAGGAGGAATGTAGGGCAAGCTGGAGCATCCCAGGCGACTGCCTTCCCGCAGCCGCTCTCGCCCTGCGCAGCACGGACCGCAGCATGTGAGGGCTGGAGCGAGTGCTGCCTGCTGCTGCCCGCAGGCTCTGGCAGGCGAAGGGGGGGACAGAGGGGGCTGCCTTGCCCCGAGCAGATGGGGGCTGCTGCCCGGGTGCATGTGTGTGGGCACACTCCAGCTCCGGCCAGCTGGCAAAACCCTCGGGAGAGCTCCTCCGAAGGCTCTTTGCCGTGGCTGAGGGCTGGGGGCGGCAGGGCTGCGGTGCACCCGGGGCGGATGAGCTCTGGCTCCAGGGCTGGGGACCGCTCGAGGGGTGCAGGGTGCTCCCCACCCCACTGCCCCGTGCTCCTGCTCCAGCAGTCGAGGGCTCTTTATCCGGCTGCCGTGTTGCTGGCAGCGCGCCGTCAGCCTCGGTCACACTGATCTTCTCTCAATAGAGGCCTTTGTTCTGCTGCACAGGAGATGTTTAATTCCTATTATTACCATTAGCATAAAAGTACAAAGAAAGGTGAAGAGAGAAAAAAATCACTCCTGTCCCCTAATTCCCCAGGTCTCTGCAGCACAGCGAGAGGAGCCGGCGGTGCGAGGGGGCTGCCGGCCGCTGCCCTGGTGTCAGGCAGGGTTTGGCACCCAGGAGGGTGCTGGGGAGGGAGGAACCCCTCTGCAGCTGGGGGACTCGGCATGCTGGGGGTGTTGCTGCCACCCTGCTAGCATCGGTCCTGCACGCTCCACATGGACACAGTGACCTTTTCTGGCCATGGTGGGAGCTCCTGGCTGTGCTCCAGCAGCCCCCAGACCCCTGGGAAGCTGCTCCAGCCTTGGGACCAGCCTCGTCTGCATCTCTGTGCTCATCCCCAGCCGCTTCCAGCAGCGTGGGCTTTTGGCAGCTGAGCTTGCCAGGGAAGGGCTTATGCTGCCTTTGCTTCAGGTCAGCCCCAAAACCTCTCCGGGCTCTTCATTCCCATTGTTTTCCACGTGTTTCAGGTGGAGCGAAGCCCAGAGTCCCCCTCTGCTCTCTTTTGGCTGCAGCGCGTCGCCCAGCTGTCACCGCTCCCCGGGTTGATGTTCTGCCAGGGGCTCAGCACTGTGCACGGCTGCTTTTGGGGTGCATTTGTGTCCCCTCCATCTGGGGCCACCCTGCACTGCTGTTGGCAGGGACATGTGCTCCGGTGTGGTTTGCAGCCAGGGCAGTGGGGAGGTGACGGTAATGGGGGGGGGGGATGTCACCAGAGCCAGGGGACACATGCCACCCCGCAGGGCTTCACTCGCCTAGGTTATTTCTGGGCTGCTCCTCACCGGCACGATGAGAGGGAGAGGAGAGCTGCCGAAACGGCGTGGCGCTGCTGCCAGCGCGGCTGGGAAGTGCTGGGAGCTGAGCTGGGGTTTGGCTGGGGGCCCTTTGCTGGGGCTTCTGGATGCCGAAAGCGGCTTCGTGCTGCTGGCCCTGTCCTTAACATTCCGGTGAGGGATTTCATCCCGTCTGCTGGTCTCCACCTCTGCAGGACCCGGCCACTGCCGAGTGGCCAATGCAGATGCTGCCGATTGGGGCATTAAATTTAAAGAGCTGATTAAGTGCAATGAAAACCGTGTCAGCTCGTTGTCAGCGAGGAGAATGCATCAGGGCTGTGGATTAGAGGCTGAGTGACGGCTAGGGATTGCAGGCAGACAGCCGATCAATCAGCAGCCGAGCCGGCCAAGGGGAAAGCTTCTCTAGTCCCAGTGAGCCGGCTCAGGGGGAGGCAGCTCTGGATGCTTCATGGTCTCCTTCCCTGAGTTCTCATTTCGGCATCGCCCTTCTCCCACCATGTCTGAACCCGGTGGTTCAGACCAAATCCGCTGGAAAAGCTTCAGGCGTGACCAGCTCCTGGCAATGACGTTTTTTGACCTCAAGCAAAGGAGCTGGGGTTGCTTTGGGTTGCAAACGTGCGGGTATCAGCCCACGCTGAGCTCCCCCTCAAAAAACAGGGGCTCAGGCCAGACCTCCAGCACCCGTGGCTGCTCGTGCCGGCTGCCGCAGCTCCCTCGCCGCCGGCTGCTGCTGGCAGTCGCTGCCGCTTTATCGCCGCTTCACACCCTCCCTTCCCGCCCCGTGCCGAAGCGTGGATTTCTCGCACGTCTGCGAGGCGGGAGCAGCCGCACCGGGGCTGCGTGGGGGGAGGCAGGGGATGGTGCAGGGCTCAGCAGCCCCCTCCTAGCCCTCCCATGCTCCGGATGCTGGCGGGGCTGTGGGAGCTGTAGGTCCTGCACGGCTTCAGCCACCTCCAGCTCTTTTCATGCTTCATTTCCCCACCTGTAAAATAGGAAGGAGAGCCAAAGGCTGCGGTGCTGGCAGAGCTTGCAGCGCCGGTGCCGGCTCAGCCCGCAGGGCCCGTTGCGGTGGACTCGTGGCTCTGCTCTGTGTGGCCGGAGAAACCTGGGGACTGGCAGCGCTGGGGCTGTCCTGCCTTTAATTCTGGTATAAATATATGTAAAATGATCATCTGTTCTTCGGGGGGCATCCAGCCTTTCCTCTCTTTCCCTTGGTTAATTAATTTAATGGTTTTATGATTGCAAAGAGATTAGCTAGGAGATATATAATCTATATATAGAGGTATAGAGGGGACTATAGATAGCACATAAAAGTGAGAACAACCCCCACTCCCCTTGAATTGGGAACTTTTGAAGCGAAGGGGAGGCCTTGCCGGAGGACGTTGATGGAGTGCCTGGATCCAGCCGGCTCACTGCAAATCACCGGAGACGCTCGCTGGGATTTAGCAGGGCCGGCACGTGCCGGGAGGTGAGCGAGGGGAGGGTGGGGATCCCAGAGCGCTGGGTTGGGGCTGCGAACGGCCGTAACTGGTGATGGATGAAGCAGAGGGATGGGAGGGCAGCGTGTCCTGCCCTCAGGGCAGCAGGGCTGGTGGGTGTCTGCCTGCAGAGGCTGTGCCCTGGAGCCTGCAGCATCCCTCTGCCTCAGGGTCCCTGGGATCCCTGGGGTGCCCTGGCAGTCTGACCACGCAAAGCAGGGTGCTGCAGAGACCTGTGCTGCACTGGGAGAGATGGAGATGCTTCTGGCTCCACCTTATCTGGGCTTCGGTAGCTCTGGTGCCATCCCCACGATGTCCCCGTTTCACACAGCCCAGCCTGGCCCTGCTGCCTGGTCCCTCTCCAAAGGCTCCCTCATCGGTGCAGGGCAGGGACCCAGTGAGGGGACATGGGCAGACACACCCCATAAAGGGACTTTTGGTGCATTTTCATGCTCGGGAAGCTCAGCAAGAGCCAGTGATGGCCCTGGGGTAGGGCTGAGCCCCTTTGCAAGATCTGAGCTCCAACTCTTCCCCTTCTCCTCCTCCACTCCAGGCTCAGTCCAGTGTCACCATCCCTGGCAGCGCAGTGACAAGCCCCGTCCTCCTCCCGCGTTGCAGAGAGTCCCCGTCCCTCCGCCTGCACTGTCGCCTATTCCCTGGCAGCTCCCTTTGTGCAGGGAACAAAGCTGGCCCCGAGCAAACACAAATCTATTGCAGGATCGGCAGCTGTCACGGAGGGAACGTCCTGGAGCATCCACTGTCCCCTTCCCACGGCGCCAGGGAGGGAGGGTGAGGTGGGAGCTGAGCACCACCAGCTCATGACATGCACCGTGGGCAGGCGCACAAGGGCTGATGCTGGCGCTGGAGGTGATGTTCCTGCACATGCTGCTTGGAAATAGCCTTTAGTCCCCCTGGAGCTTCTCATCGAGCACCGCAGCTGGCCCCAGTGATGGCCCTTGTCCAGGAGCAGGGACTGGGGGGCCATGGACACCTCAACTCTGCAGCACCCATGAGCCAGTTGCTCTCTTCTTGCTGCAACCCAAGAATTGGCAGCTGTGGGGTTGAGGGTGATGGGGGCTGTACTGGGATAGGTGGAAGGGCCCCAGCACCAGCCCAGCTCTGCGATGCTGCTCGGGGCTGGCTCTGCGGGTCGGTGCCGGCGTGGGGAGGGGGCAGCGCCGGAGCAATCGCCGTGCATGTCATTTAGGCTTGATGCCGCTATCATGTTCGAATCTCCGGAGGCAGCGAGCTGCAGATTGACTTTGACAAACACGGCCCAGAAGCTGCGTCTTGGCGGATGCAAATTATTCAGCAGCTCCCGGGAAAAACGCTCCCTGACAGCACGCCTGGGGGGCGGGGGGCGGGGGGGGATACGGGCTGTAACACCCTGTCACATCCCCTGCCAGCAACAGCTGCATCGGGTCCCCCCCTCCCGCCGCTGCCACCCTCCCGGCAAGCTGCGGTGGGGGGGAGCGGGGTGCAGGGGGGTGCGCATCGGTCTGGTCCCCAAGGGCAGGTGGGTGCAAGGCTGGGGAGGTGACACAGGGGGTTTGGTCAAGGGATGGAGCCCCCCCTGGCCATCGGACTGGGCAGCAGACCCCCGGCAGAGCCACGGGCTGTGTGTGCACCAGGGAGCACATGTGCGTGTGTGTGCAGCTCCAACCACGTGCAGGGAGACGCCTAAAGTATCCCAGCTCATCCCAAGATTGCATCTTGCTCCACCGGGCTGGCCTGAGCATGAGATAAGCTCCAAGAGAGGCTCAGAGCTGCGTGCTGGGGCTGTCTTGAAATTGGCTGGGAGCTGATAATCGAGGAGATGACGATCTGGAAGACGTCTCCTGGGGTCATTTTACAGATCTGATTTGCCAGACGCTGGGCAGGTAGATCTTGCAGAAAAGCTTGTTGTCAGCTGAGATTCAATTCACGCTCAGATAATAAGCAGCAGTGAAGCTGTTCCTGGCTGTGAGCCCAGGGCAGGACTGTCCCCGGGGTTGTTCCCAAGTGGGTGACATCTGGGGTCAGACACCACAGCCTTGTCCAGGGTGGGCTGTTACGGACCCAAACAGGCACCATTTGCATTAAGAAATGGGACTTTGTGCCTCTCCCCGCGTTGCAGAGGTGCCTGTGCCCAGTCAGCTGCGGGTACCTGGGCAAGCCAGGCTGCGGAGACACGCCATGGGAGCTCTGGCATGGCCGGGGGACCCAGCCTGAAGCAAACCATGGAGGTTTTGAGACTGTCCCCTGCCCTGGCCCCAGGCAGCCACATTTTGCCTCGCTCCCGGGTCCCACCAAGTCCAAAGCCCTCCCGAACTCCAAGGATGAAGTGGGTGAATCCTTGAGGAGGATGGGAAATGAATGACAAGGGGAGAAGATGTTTCGAGCCAATCCCTTCTGGAGGTGGCATTTAAGCAGATGGAGGAGTGAAGCCGGTGCTGTCTGAGGAGGATGTGATGGAAATGTGAATATGGAGAGGATGCTCCGACTGCCTTGCGGGAGCCGGTGCCCTCCGAGATCTTAATAAAACAACAGCCTGAGGGCACTGACCCACGACCAGCTCCTTGTATAAATGCTGCCGGCCCTTCATAGATGGCAGGAGCCACTTTCAAGGCTCATTAGGGCCCTGGCCATGGGCTGGAGGTTTGTGGGGCTCCCTCTACTCCCCAGGAAGAGGATGGGAGCTGGGCAGTGCCGGGGCTACATCACTTGCTGAGCCCTTTGAGAAGGTTTTCTCTGCCCTCGCTGCCGGCTCTGCCCAGGCGCAGCCGGGGAACCTGGCACACGCGGTGCTTGGGGGCTGCCAGCTCTGTGCCGGCCGTCGCTGCTGGCACAGCAAAGCGGCTGCATCGGCTCTCGTGGCTGGACCACGCACAGGCGAGGCTCCCATGCCGAGCCCTCCAAACACCAAGCCGTATTTTTATTCCTGGGGTTTTGGCATTAATATTTATCTATCAGCGGCTTGTAATTAGGCCTTTCAATGATGCTCCTGTACTTGGTTGAAGTAGATAAATGCAGATGATCTGTGAGCGGAGCGGCAGGCTTGCTTGGGTATGTGCTTCGCGTCTAGATCAATAGCGGGGCTTGGTTAAAATTTTCCATGATGCTTTTCCATGTGCCGCTGCTCGCGCTCGGCTGGCTCTGCCGCCTCCTTGGGAAGGGGGACGCAGGGTGGGAGCCAGAGCTTGGGGCAGAATTTCCCCTCCAGGTGTTTCCCCGTGTTTTCGGGGCTTGGTGTCCTGGTGTTGCGGCAGCGGGCAGGGATGGCGATGAGCTGGGCGGGAGGGAGTCAGCGCCACGATGCAGGGACACGGGGGCTGCCAGAGCGGGTCAGGCAGGACGGTCCCTGCCGATGCCAGCTGAGGAGGGACGTCTCCATCTCTCCACCCTGGGGTACCCACAGATCCCCACCCCCCCTGCTAGCAGGGGGTCCCGAGGCACATCACGCCACGGCCGTGCCCACACGTGGCATCTGCAGGATGCCTTCCTCCAGCCGCTCAGCGCGGCCAGCCAGGGCTGCGGGGTGCTGGATGCGGCCGGGGCCGCGGCTCGGGAGGCGCATGGCACCGCGGGCAGCATCCCAGGCCCTGTGCAGCTGCTGCCATGGCAGGAGCCGTTCGGGTTCCTCTCGGATCTCTCTCCGTGCTGCTTCCCATCTGCTGTATTATTTCAGCATTTAATTATTTACCGCGGGCTGTGTGGGCAGCTGTACAGAGGCAGTTATTGCTTAATTGAGCTACTTGACTCCAGAGCTGCCAAAATAATAACACGCGTGAAAAAAAGATACCCCCTCGACGAGATACACCCAGGCCTGACCGTGGTGGCAGGGGGCTCGGCACCCCAGGGCTAGAGCCAGGCTTCCAGGGGAGGTTTGGGGTGTTCGCCACCCACCCCTCGTGCATGCAGCCTGTCCCACCCCGAGGACTGCAAAACCCAGCCCGAAGGGAGAGGGATTCCTTGATGGATCGAGCGCTCGGAGCCTGGGGCAGTTGTCGGGGGAGAGGGGTTGGCTGAGCACGGATGCTCCTGCCCAGCCACCCCACCAGCCCGGTGGGCTCCCGCGGTGGCAGAGCCCTGTCGAGGAGCTGCCGGCATCCAGCCCCTGAGCAGCCTGCGCCCGGGGCTGGCATCTCCTCAGGCAGCACCACACCCCCCCCATCTACCTCGATGTAAAGCTCAGGGCTTCCGCTCCAGCTGAGGTTGGAAATGGGGAGTTTTGCAGTGTTTTCCCATTTCCCAGAGGGAATCCAGCCCCAGGCTCTCCCTGCCCCTTCTGCCACTAATTTCCTGTGACCTCCCCATCTGTCACCAGGCTCGGCGTCCCCAGGACCACTGCGTGGGACCCCCTGCCCCTCCAGCTGGTAGTGAAGAGGCTCCATCCATCCCTATTTCCAGAGAACATAGAGCTCCACGGATGAAAGCTTGGGGTAATTGATATTATTATCGAATCCAGCAGGATACAGATTGTCACAGAGCAAACATCTGCCCGCTGCTCCTTGGGGAGCAGACCTCAGGGGGCCGCCGCGGCTGCTCCCATCTTCTCCCGTAGTGGGGCTGGTGACAATTAGAGGGAGGATGAAGTAAGGGAGACCCGAGCATGCGCGTTGGGGGGTGTGCATGCATGTCTGTGCATGCACGTGTGCATATATGTGTGCACGTGTGTGTGTACAGCTGTGTGCGTGCAGCTGGGGAACGCCTGCACCTCTGGGGTGTGTGATTTTTGTGATGGGGCTGGGTGGCTTGGGATGGGGACCTGGAGCTGGCTGGACCCAGTGCCAGCCACCAGTCCCAATCTCCTGCCTGCTCTGTCCACGCTGTCACATCAGAAGCAGCAATTTATCGGCCTCTAATGGCTGCTGGGACTGTGTGTGCCTGGAGGTAAACGGCTTCTGGTGTGTAAAGGATGGCAGCCATAAATATGCTCCAGGATGCTCCTTGCCATGGCAAAGTGACGAGGCGGGGACTTTTGTCTTTGCTCAGCCCATCAATCACTTGACCCCATGCTGCAGCCTCCTCCTGCCATCCCCAGGCTGGGGAGTGGGATGGCTGCAGTGGTGGGGACAGTGGGGACAGTGGGGAGACCTGGCTGCGAGAGCCGAGCCCCGGTGGGTGCCTCGTTGCCTGACTTCCCCGCAGTGAAGCTGCTCCCGCCGGGGCTGGGTGCAGCCCTGAGCATGCTGGCGTGGCCGGAGGGGAGCAGAGCCGCGAGCTGGGGGATGCTGATGGCCCCAGCGCTGGTGTCACGGCAGGCGGCACGGCCGGTTTGGCATTTTGGAAGCTCTGGCTGTCACTGCCAGCCGCCTCGCTCCTGTTACCAGCATGGCAGGACAAATCATATAATTTATAGATGCCTTTTATTTCCCTCCTGGTGTGGTATCAATCCACCTCCACAGGCACCTGCAGTGCCACTCTCCCTGTCTGTGCCCCTCGCTGCTGGGCGCAGGGGTGACCCCAGGGCTCTCGTGGCTTCGTTCCCTGTGTGGAGCGGCAGAGCAGCCACCGGTGCCCCGTGTGCCGGGAGGGGATGAGGAGTGATG
Organism: Leptosomus discolor; assembly: GCF_034619465.1. Lineage (NCBI taxonomy): Eukaryota > Metazoa > Chordata > Aves > Leptosomiformes > Leptosomidae > Leptosomus > Leptosomus discolor. The sequence goes on from NC_141419.1 coordinate 5,727,888, forward strand.
CTGGCACATGGCAGTGCCACTCCCCTGGAGAATCTGGGGCCGTGCTCTGCAGTGACACAGCCCATGGTGACCCCAGCTCTGTCCTGCCCTTGGCAGTGCCTTTCCCCATTACAGGGCTGGTCTCTTCTGGCTGCAGTGGGGACGGGGAGAGATGCTTATATGAACATACGGGGAAGGACAAAGGGGTGACAAGCATGTAAAGGCCCCAGGCTGGGGGTGCCGGCGATGCTGCAGGGGGTTGCTAGGTGGGTGGATGAGTCCTTTGTGGGTCCCTGACTCCTCAGTGTTTCAGGGTTGAGCCCGGGGTGGGTGAGCCCAGCATGGGGCAAGGAAAGGGCTACCTTATTGGGGACAACATGGAGCACTGAGGGGCTTGTGGGGCCCTAACGAGGGTCCCTAATGAGCAGCTGCAGGGCTGGGTAGGTGGGTGTGGGCTTCCTCTCCACCCCTGAGCTCAGCTGTGCCACATGAGGTGGTGGAGGGGGAGGAGGCTCCTGCCTTGTCTGGAAAGGGTCAAGCATGGGGTAGGGAACTTGAAGCAGTCAGGTCCCTGTCCTGGGACCCCGCAGGGCTGTGCACAGCCGAGCTGGGCCGCTGGGCCACCAAGATGGGCCACTGAGGTCTGGGGACCCCAACTGATGGGGTGCAGAGAGAGGCTTTCCAAGCCATGGGAGCCAAGGCAGGTAAATGGTGCGTGCTGGGAGCTGGGCTGTAGCCCCTGCGTGGTGCGGGGTGGCTTGAGGTTGTCCCTGGGCCCCCACAGGGGTCACAGAGCCACCCTTGAGAAAGCTGTGGCCGAGCGTGTTTGCCACCGGTTGGGAAGCAGTTGTGTGCAGAGCAATAAATTAATTAAACCCATCAAATAAAACAGCACAACAGCCCCAGTGGGATCCCTGCTAATGCATTCGCTGGTTGCGTTTAGGTATTAATACCCTGACAGGAGGGCTTTAATTATCAGCCTTTAAGCCCGGTTTTCTCCTCCCCGCCCAAGCATCTCCCGGCACGGGTCCCCACATCCCATGGGAGCCGGCTGTCAGCTCGCGTCACTCTCCAAGAGCATCCCTGCTCCCTGCCCGGCACCCACGGCCCAATCCCAGCCTGTCTCCCGCAGTCATCCTCTTGCCGCTGCTCCGCTGGGACCCTGGCAAGCGAGGATCAAACCGAATTAGTGTGAAGCTCTTGCACAAAGATCCAGCAAAGCAAAGCGATTCCCGACTGATCCGATCGTGCTGCCGTAACCCGCGCCGCCGGAGAGCCGGGGGCGGCGGGGGGAAGAGCGCGGCGGGGCTCAGCGCGGGGAAAAGGGCCGGCGTGTTGTGGTTTTTGATAAATTGTTGATAATCTCGGCTGCTGGAGGAGCTCGTGGGATCTCTTCTTTATTCAGGAAAAAAAAGGAAACCTAAATCTGTGAGCTTAAGCAGCCCCAGTTGTCTCGGTGCAAAACCCAGGGCTTGTAATGTGAACGGCGTCACTGCGCTCCTGGCAGCCAGCGGCACGTTTGGTGCTGGTGTCGAGGTAAAAAAGCATGGCTTTGCCTCCACTGGATCTCTCCATCCTGCCCTGGGTATCAGCATGTAGCTGTTCCCCTCTTGTCCCCCTGGCCAGAGCTCACGTCTGGAGCCACCCTTGATGCTGACTTGTGCCTCTGCCCATCCCTGGGCTTAAATCCATCCCTTGAAAATGGAAGAAGGGGATTTCTCGGGCAGCGGGCTGAAGGAAAGTGTCTCTCCCTGCTCAGCCCTGGGCTTCCTCTCACCCATGTGGTCCCAACACCTTCGCTTGGGGAGCGCTGCTGGTGCTGCCATCCCGGCACGATGCCGCTGCTCCCATCCAGTCCTGACTTTCTTGCCTGGAGCTTTGCCCCCTTGCAGGATGGGATCCAGCAGAGGGATATGCACAATTTAACCAGTTATTACAGGCTTAATAACGCAGTCATTAGGAGTTTAGAAATTAAAGGGGAAAATAAGTGAGTGCTGTGCTCCACATGCTGGGCACAAAGGGAGCGGTGATGGGGAGGTGCTGGGTGGGATTCAGTTAAACTTTACCTGGGGACAAACCTCCCCCTGGGAAGGGAAGGAGCATGGGGTGGTGGAGCGGCTCTGGTGCCTTTTTGGTGTGGGGGGTGCAGCCAGGGCTTCCCATGACAGGGGTGCTGGCAGCCAGGAGCTGCTGGTCTTCAAATCCACTAGGAGATGCAGCCCCAGTCGGCGAGGCGGCAGGGACGGGGTGTTTGTCTCCCTGCCAAAATATGCTCATTGCTCCCGCACGCTAGCTTGCACAGCTAATTGTCTTTTAATTGTAATGTAGCTGTAGTCAGTTGTGGTTTAATTAGCAGCGTACCTTATCCGTGGAGCTGCTCGCCAGAGCCCAGGGCTTGGTGCTGGAGCGGGAGGATCATAAGGTTTGAATGCTCGCTTGGGGAGGAAGAGATGTTCCTCCGGGATGGGCAGGATGCTGATGGGAGGTGCAAGAAGTACCTGGGGGGGAAAAAGCACAGGGACAGTGCTGGAAGGAGAAGGGGGAGGAGAGGGACCCCCACCCCGTGCTTAGAGAGACCCCAGCTCCACTGGAGGGGTTTGGTCCCGGGCCAAATTGCAGCTGGGGGAAAGTGGTGCAAGCGTGCTGGGACGTGCTGTGGCACATTGACACCGTCCCCAAACCGGCGCTGGGAGCAGGGAAAGAGCCCGAGCAGATCAGTTTGCTGCGCTGATCGGCTCTGCAGGCTGCCTCGCGGCTCTTAATTTATTGGGTTGTTATTTTGAATATACTTTAAAGCGCAGCGCTAGACGGCAAGCGGCTCTCTGAAGAGCCCATCTCGGGGCTTTCTCTCCATTTCCCATCAACGAGTCGGACATAACAAATCTGCCGTGTTTATAAATCAACCTCCCGTCTCTCCCGCTGCCTGCAGTTCCCCCTCGCTGCCTGCCATGCCGCGCCGGGCTATTTCTGACTCAGGCATCAGCGTGGCAATAACGAGTCGGGCACCGGAGCTTCGCTGGCAACTTCCTCGATGATGCACGAAGCGGAGCGAGCACATCTCGCTCGTCAGCGGCCGCGGGTGCTGCCGGCTGCTAACGACGGGCTTTTGCTTATCAGTGGCATAAGGGAAGGGAGGTCGGGAGCGATGCGAGGGACGGGCAGTGCTGTCACACCGGGCGGAGTTGTCACGCCAGGCGGGGTGACGGCTCTTCCCAGCACAGCTGCCTGTCGGGCCCTGAACATCCCCTGCCCTGAACAGGGTTGATGTCGTCTGCAGTGAGTGGCTCCTCGCCTTAGGAACGCCAAAATCCTCCAAAGCCAGAGGGGAGCCATCCCAGCTGGCACCAGGCAGCGTTTCCACTGGGATGCTCCAACCCCGACGTCGCTCCTTGTGGGACAGGACTGGGGAGTCCAGCGGTGTTGGAGAGAGCAGCCTGAACCGTTCCTTTCCTCAAAGCCACGCTTTCATCCTGTCTCCTCTCCAGGTTTGATCCTGGACAGTGAGAGCCTGGACTAGAGAGGCCAGTCTGCTTTATTTGAATTTTTTCCAGCTGCCTGCTTTGCCAGCTGCCGATTCAGGGCAGCGTTTCGGCGGGTGCCAGGCTGCTCGCAGGGTGCAACCGCCTGCCCTGAACCCCCCCGTGGCTGCAGGTCACCCATCTGAGAGCTCGTAATATTCCAAACTTGGTACCTCCATCAGAGATGGCAGCTGGCAGGAGCAGGTACGGCCGGAGGATGAACTGATTCCTGCTGGAGGGTCTATCCCTGCAGCGTATCTGCCCGAAAAATAGTTGTCAGGGCTGGTTTGTGTGTGCGCGTATTTTCCCACCAATAAACTTCTGCCACAATTACCCCATTTTTTATCTTTATGGCCTTGGACGCTGCAGGAGATATTGGATCCATATTGAAGCAAAAGAGGACATGAAAAAAGCTACTAAAAGCAGAAAGGAGATCAGTCAAAGCCGTCGGGTGAAATACGCGATTTTGATTAAGCATTCAGCAGGTAACCCAAACATAATTTATGGGACTTAAACAGCTGCACGCCGGGTTTTGCTCCATGCTGAAAGCCAGCTCCTTCGAAGAGCTCCCGTTTGGTGTTACCCACGGCTCGCCGTGGCCGATGGAGAGTGGAGATGACCCTGGAGACTCCCGGAGACCCTCACAGCCTGACCCCGTGGGCCATTGCACTGCAGGACTGTGATTATTGGAGGCTGAGATCCACAAGGAGCAGTTTGGATGTGCTCGGAAGAAGGTGCTTTAGCTGTGCAGCCACTGACTGTCGAAGAGCAAGTGAGAGGCGGCAAAGGAGACGCTTTCCAGGAGCGGGGATTTAATTGCTGGAGTAAATGAAGCCCCACTGAGGGCAGGACCTGCATCCTTCAGCTGGGGGAAACGCTCTCGCCCCCCTGAGCAAGCCTGGCTGCAAAGCCGCTGCATTTCGGGGTGCTGTGGGTGGTTTTTGGGGAGTGGGGCTGATGTTAAACCCCTGCCTTGCACCGCTGCCCCTTTGGCTGGGACCTGCACAGCTCTGTGCCCACCGTGCCAAGAGGGCACTTATCCTGGGGGTGCTTTATAGTCCTCATCCATCGCCTGCTCTGATCAGGACTTTTGCAACCCGCTGTCCTGCCGCTGCCCGCAGGTGATGTGTGGGTCCCTGCCTGGCCGTGGCAGGCTGCTGCACCAGGGGTTTATGATGTGTATTAAAAAAAAAAAGTCAATAGGAAAGGGTCGGGAGGGATGACAGGGCCCATCCATCACGGGCGAGGAGCTGCCGTCGTGGCCGAGGCTTATCCCAGCGAGAAGAGCGTGGAGCTGGCCGGCGGCTCCATCCACCCAGCCCCTCAGTGGGTTATGCTGGCACTGGGGAGGGGGGTGGAATTTGTCTCCTGCCTTTGCTCGCCCCGCTCCCTTGGCCATCCGTCACCCGGCAGAGGGGATGGCAGCAGGGTTCTGGATGAATGGATGGGGATTTATGGGCAGGGCTCGGCAGCAAGGCTGGGAGCGAGCTGCAGGAGCTGAGGATCTGCTGGGAGCGAGCTGCAGGAGCTGAGGATCTGCCGGCAGCCAGGAATCGATGGGGCAGTGTGGTGTGGGGGTTCAGCGTCGAAAAGGATGCTGCACCCAACTGCGATGTCCCTTCTGCCAGCTGCCCTGAAATCTCTTCAGCCAGAGCAGTGCGGGGATGTGCCGGGGCATGCGGGGGCTTCTCGGGTGTGACGGATGGAGGCCAGTGCTCTGCGTCCCGTGGGTGCGACCGGAGAGTGGGCTTGGGTCATCCCTGGGACCCAGCCAGCCCTGAGGCTCCTGCATCCTCCGTGCTGACGGTGGGGAGGGGGCTGCTGGGTCAGCTCCCGGGTGCCTGGCGAGGAAGAGCGAGCGTTTTCATTAATTATCCAGCAGGAACGAGGCAATGCAAGACCTCAGGGACCTGGAGCGGGTGAGGCTGATAGGGATGTCCCAGGGACCGTGGCATTTGGGCAGAGCTTGGTGGCTCCGACCTCGTTGCTCTCCACCTGCCTTTGGAGGGGGACACAGCGCTGTTTGTCAGCGAGGCGGCGATGGAGATTGGGGAAAACCAGACGCAGGCTGGGCACGGAGAGACCGGCCCCAGGTCAGGCTGGCAGCCTGGCACCTCCGCCTTGGCCCAAACCCCCCACCCCAGGGAGCGAGGGCTGCTTTGAAGGCTCTTAATGGCGGGGCTTTGCAGAGCAGGGGGCAGAGGAGAGGTCGGCAGGTATCCCCACTGTACTCCATAGGCGGGTGCCTGTCATTTAACACCAGTTAATGAGCACTTACAGCGTTATGTAAATTTGCTCTTCACTCTTACCCTGAGGAATCAAATAAGAGCAGATGCCTTTTTTCTTTTTTTTTTTTTTCCTTTCTCTTTTAATCTCACCACAGCTCGTCTCTTTTTCCTCCTTTTCCTTTCATTTAGCAGCAAAGCAGCCGAGAGATCACACCGAATGCTGAATTCAAACCGGTGCGTGTGGATTTCACAGACAGGCATTACGTGGGTACCGGTACCACAGGGGAGTGCACACCAGCACGGCAGCAGAGCCGGTGTTAGCCGTGCCAAGAGCCCCCTGCCCGGCCTCCTCCTCACTTATGGTGTTTTACATCCCTCCAGAAAGCCTTTTACATCCCTCTGCATAGCAGAAAACCTCTGCTGCGGTCAGTACGGGGGTACGAGCATCATGAAATGCTGGCAAATGTCCACGAGCGGTTTTTGGAGCTGTAGTGTTAGAAGCAGCAAGTTGGCAGAAAAGCCACATTGAGAAGCTCCAGCAAGAAACATGCAGCCCCAACACCACTGCTGATGGGCTTTGCTGTGTGGTGATGGCCAGGCAGGGACTGGCAGCACGAGGGCTTGGGTCAGTCTGAATGCACACGTGTCGGTTCGACCCTTCGGTAAAAGGCGTAAGAAAAGACACTTGGCTTCATACGCATCTGTCTCCTGGAAGTACTTTTTAGCTCCTTTCCTTAGTAATTATTCTTGGTGTGAGAAAGCAGCTCGGCAGCTCTAAGACCTGGGAGGAAATATGTCAGTCATATAATGATTTTCTTGATATCACTCCCCCTTCAAATGAAAGTTGGCTAATGGTTCGTTTCGAAAAAAATAATTGCCACTGATTTCTCCAAATTGCAGAAAATGTATTAATGACACTTTTCAAGACAGAAATAACACAATTTGCATTTAAATGTGCCTAATCTTTGCAAACTCCACTTGGTATTTTCTTGTAGACACATAAAATACTGAGCGTTTCAGCACATCGTGAGAATGCTGCAGCTCCGGAGGAGCGCTGATGAATGGTGGCAGGAGCAGGTGCCTCGCAGCCGGGGATGCTCACGGGGACGGTGGCAGGGGACGGCTCTCGCTGCAGCGGCTCCGTCTCGGAGCTGCAGCGTGGCACGGCCAGCTCCGGTGCAGGCGGCGGTGTTCAAACCGTGCCAGCTTCGCTTGTCCGTACCGACTCACCGTGCTGCCGGGAGGGGAACGCAGCCTCGCCGAGCTGCTTTGCTTTATTAATAACCTGGCCCTTGATCTTTATTGCTGCCTCGTTAGTGAGAGCCCGGGGGGAACCGGTAACACAAGTGATTTATGCAGTGGGACATGACTCCCCTGGGATGGGCAGGCTGGGGAGCTCCAGGAGGGGCTGAATGTCCCCGTCCTGCAGGGATAACCCAGGGGTGAAGGTGGCATCGGGGTGTCCCACGCACTGCCCATCACCTCTGGGTCTGGGGCAGCCTCCTGTGCTGCTGCTTCAGGTCTTGGCATCCACAAAGGCAGGGGCTGTGGGTGAGCAGACACAGGGTTTGGGTCAGCGGGTGCCTTTGCTGCCTTTATGTCCCACTGGCATTGCTGGTGACAGGAGGGATGATGCCAGGAGAGGCGAGCAGGCAGGGCTGCATGAGCATCGCCTGCCCAGGGAGCGGGATCACAGCCGCAGGGTGGGCTGCTTTGCCCCTAGACCCCTTGCTGCACACCCACGCTCACTTCCACCAGGGCTGCCGCAGTTTAATTCTTCATTAGGCATAAATGCCCTTGGTTTTAGGAGATCAGAATGGACTCGGAGCTGTTGAAATTGGACTTTTCCCTGGCTTTGGCAGGGCAGAACTGCTGCAGAGGAGCCGAGAGCAAAATCCCCCCTGTAGCTTCAGCGGGAGATCAAGAGTAGTCAAGAAATCACGATGAATCCTTGGTCTAATCTTTGTCTTCCTGAGTAATGATCGTTCCCAGCTCCTTGTGCGTGGGCTGCCTGCAGAATGCCTGGGCCCTCCCCAGCTGCTGAGTGGGGAAACTGAGGCACAGGACAGCAGAGCACCAGCCCAACCTGGGGTGGATTTGAGGGTTTGATGGAGGATTTCCCTAGTGCCAGGAGGCAGCAGTGCAGGGACGCTCCAACCCCTGGGATGCTTCCCTCCCGCCTCTTATTTTAGGATAAATGTATTTGTCTGGAGAGGGGAAACATTTCCTTTCATCGGTGGAAAAATTACTGTTTCTTTCATGCAAAGAGTAACTGCGGTGGCGTCAGTGCTTGTGCCCCATGGAGCTGAGGCTGCTCCCCGCCGCAGGCAGGAGCCTTTCCAGGGGCTCATTTTCCAGGGGTTTATGGCTCCACAACAAGAGAAAAACAGCTGCTGAGATAAAGAAATTGCAGATGATCCAGGATGGGTTTGTCCAGGCGGTGGTGGGGTCCCAGTGGCCTGCGGGTCCCTTCCCTGCCCATCCAGGCAGGTTCCCTCTGTGCTGTGTCCCATCCCAGAAGCAGCCACCTTTCGGGTTGGGTGCGAGGTGCTGGGGGTGCAAGGTGCTGGGGGTGCTGGCTGCAACGCTGGCGTGATGCGCTGCACCGCTGCCCTGCACGGCCCTCAGGGGCTTAACTCGCCTGGTTGTGCTTTATGGGCAGCGCACTCGGATCCTCCCCGCGCCTCCGACTCCATAAAAAGCAAACGGCTGCCTTAAAAACTAAAAGGAGGAGGAAAGCACTCCCTGGCTTTCTCCCCCCGCCGTGTCCTCTCCTCTCTGGCTCCAGCTTTCTGATTGCTTTTGCTCTTCTCCGCTTTCCTCCCACCAGGGTTAGACCCTTCGCGGACCCTGCAGAGGGGCAGTGGCAATTCCCCCTTTGGGACTAGTTTCGGGAGCATCCACGAGGCCCCCAGCCCTGTCCCACCCCCTCCAGCCCATGCCACATGCTGGGGTCAGGACTCAGCCCTGGGGTCCCAGTTCCTCGGGAGGGGCATGGTGAGGGGACATGGGGACAGGAGGGAGGGATCGGTGCACGCAACACCAGGGCTGTCGGCAGCAGCCGGGGTTTATTGCTGAGCCCCCGTGCCCTTGGCACGTCCCTGGCAAGGCTAGGGGCAACGGGAGGACCCTCGCCAGCCCCTTTCTTCTCCTGAAGTTCTTTCTCCCCTCTCCGCTTCTGTTTTCCTTGCAAACAGCTTGCTTTTGAAATTCAAATGTTGCTGTAGCCCTTTCCTCACCCGCTGCAGGAATATCTCCCTTTTCATCTGAAAATAATTAACAAATGAACAAAACTCCTGTGTGAAATTAAAATTCATGCCCAGAGGTGACCTCTGAAGCCCAGCACTTGCTGCTGATGGGTTGGGCTGGGTTTTATTTTCCCTGAGTATTTTTTTTCCTTCTTTCACGCTCTCCCCTGCTTCAGAAGGATTCCTTTACACCTCCTTTTCTCTCTCTTTTTAATCGCATTAAATTGCATGCCTCCAGAGATGCTCTCCCTCCCGCCATCACCGCCTCCTCCCCGGTCCTGGCTGTCCCCGTAGGCTTCCAACTCTCCCCCCAGCGAGGGAGCAGGCTCAGCTCGATGTTCCCCACGGGCTCTGGCTCGGCGGGCGCAGCATGTCGGGCTGTCTGGCAGATCAATAAGGTTATTAAATCCCCACCAGCCGGCCGTGGCCGGGCTCCATCTGGCCAGCTGGCACCCAGACACGGGGCCGAGGTCAGCCGCCATGGGAGGATAATTGTTTATAATTGGTAACGAAGAGCCGCGGGCGGCAACTTCGCTGCCGGGGCCCCATGGCTGCTCATCTGCCCGGGTGAGGGGACTTCCCTGCTTGATCCCTTAGGGGCTGGAGATGTCTCGTCGCTGCTCATTTGAACTTGAGTGCTCTGGCTTTGCCTGCCTCGGTGCTGGCTGCTTGCAAACGCTGTGGGGTTCGCAAGGCTCTGCCCTGCCATCACTCCTCCTGCCGAGCGGCTGCTGGGTGTGATGGACCCTTCTCACGTCCACCCGTGGAGAACCAGCCCAAAGCCAGTTTTCTCACCAGAGCAACACGGTGGCCCTGGCAGGAGTAGGAGGAAATACTGAGCCAAGAATGGTGCAAGCTGCAGCCTGGGGTGTTTGGCGGGGGAAGCACAAGAAGGCACGTGCCATCTTGCTGCGTCCGCATGCGTCCACACATTGGGCTCCTGCACCTGATCCCCTTGGTCTGGTCTTGCTTTGCACCCCAGTTGGGATGGGTGGTCGAGTTGGGCCACCCCGGTGCGTGTGGTGGGGTTCAAGGTACAGCGAGGGTAGGAGTGAGCCGGGGCAAGGTCTGCCAGGGACACTTGTGGCCGTGCCACGAGGAGGAGGAAGATGTTCTTTCCCCTGCACAAGCACAGGCTCTGCTGGCTTTGCCTGGCATCCAGGTGGACACCCAGCATGGCTAGCCACGGGTGGGATGCCAGCGGGGCATCAGCTCGGCCACACACCAGGGTTGCTCCTTGAGGATGCTCCTTTGGAGCTGGGCAAGGACCCTCCAGCCCCCCGGGGGAGCCCATGGATTCCCATCAGCTCCCATCCTGCTGCCCTGGCTCTGGGGAGCAGTGAACAAACAGACCCCCACCTCCACGCCCCCCCCCCCCCCCCGAGGCAGCAACCAGCTCTGTAATTAAGCCAAGTGGGAAAGGTTGCCATGGTACCAAAAGCGAGAAGAAACGAAGCTGCACCTTTATTGCTGCTCCCAAGCCTCTGGGTGTTCCCAGCCCCTCTGCCCCGGGGCGGTGGGATGCTGTGGGGTACAGCCGACTCCACGGTCCCCCTGCCTGCCCCTGGCCTCTGCCCTGTGTCTGCGGAGGGGCAGAGGCATCAGGATGGGGCAGCTGGGTCCCGTACCCGGGGCTGGGCCTTGTCTCTTCCCCAGGGATCTGCGGTTGGTCCCCGTGGGCTCCTTGCTCCATCCCGCTTTCCCCATGGCCCCGCAGTGCCCCATGCCATGGGGTAATGTCCTTGTCCATGTGGGGCCCGCTGGGCTTCTGTCAGCATGGTGCAGGGGGCTCTTGGGGGGTTCTCCGAGGGGCTTATATGGATCCCAGCCTTGGGGGGGGGGGGCTTCCCCAGCACCCCAAACCTGCTGGCTGATTGCATCCCCCACGCCCCAACGTCTCCCTGCGCCTGTGATCGCCCTGATGGAGATGGCTCCATCACATCCCGTTGTCCTGGCAACAGGCAAGGATGCTGCTGAGCCAGCCCTGGCCGGTCCCCTCCGGCTACGGGGGAGCTGCCCTCACCCTCAAGTACCCCCTGCACCTGGATCTGAGGGTCTCGCTGCATTTCCCAGCCAGCGAGAGAGAACACTTCTGCCCCAGGGACGGTGGGGACCGTCCCGTCCTCACAGCCCCAGCTCCCTCCACTGCCTCCAGCTGCACCCAGGACAGGGGTGCCTGGTGGCATTCGTGTCCCTTTGCCCACCCCACTGCCCTGTTCCTCAGCGGGTCGCGATTATTTACAGGGCGAGGAGCAAAGCAGGGCTGGCTGCGCAGCGGAGTGTCAATTAGTTAATTATCAGCAGGCCGCCTGCCTTGCTACTGGCTTTAAGCCATTTGCTGTAGGGCTCTGCTGGGACTTAAGAGCCCCCTGCCATGAGCAGGTAACAGCGCTGGGGTGGGGGCAGGCAGAGCCCCGGGGGTCTCCTCTCCAGGGATGGGGTCTCAGTGCAGCCCCTGGTGCCGGAGCGTGACCGTACTGCACCAGCCCAACACCCACCCACACCGAAACCATCCGTCTCACCCTCCCAGCCTCCTCAGATGCGAGGCTTTAGTGCAGACTTGAACCCTGGCTTGAAGGTGCCAGTTTAGGCCAGGGGGACGAGCGGATATTCAAATGACATTTGGGTGAATTTCCCACATTTAAAACCCCCTTGGATAAAGCCACTCTGCATGGAGCAAACGTGCCTTTCACACCCAGTTTAATCTCATTAGCAGCCGCAGTTGCTCCTGGCTGAGGCAGAGGGACACGGGCACAGCCAGAGGCTCAAGGTGCTGGGTGCAATGAGTGAGAGAGGTCTCAGCCACTCGTGTGACTGGGTTGGGATTTATTTTTTCTGCCTCTGCCCCACATTTCAAGCTCGTTCCTTGCCCTTTCTCCGGCCTTGGCCTCCTGTTGTGTTTCTGCTGTGACAAAAATAGCCAAAGAGGTGCTAAAATAGAATTAAGGCGCTTGAATATGTAAATGCCACTTCTGCTCGCCCTCTTGCCTCCTTAATTTCAGCAAGAACGATGCTTTTCCTCCAACCTCAGCCCTAGGAGGCGATTTTGGACCAGGGAGTGCTGGGACGCAGAGCCATGCCAGGGGGTAAGGATTTGTGAGCTCCCCTTGGCACTGATGACCCTCAGTCAAAATGTGAGCATTTTTCCACCCAAAAATCTGCCATCGCTTGTGTCTGGCGGCAGCACGTGAGGTCCCTTTGGCCACCCCGGTGGGACATGGCATCGCTGCCAGCTGGTCCGCGTCCCATCGAGGGATGCTTTACAGTCAGCATCTTCCTGGGAGGAGGCGGGGGGGAATCAGGCTCAGCCCTGCGGCGCAGGGTTGGACCTCTCGTAGAGGAAGAGCTTCACAGCCCAGAGTCGATTCCTTTTCATGCGGTGAGGGGGGATGTTTCGGGAGCGCTGCCATGAATCTCGGCTGCTCCTGTGGCTGCCGAGGGGAAGGAATTAAACACTTTGAGAAGCTGGCAAAGGTCCCTCTGGGAGCCCTGCGGTGGCTTCTTCAAACCCATCATTGGTTTTTCCCTCCCATCAGAAGTTACAATAAGTGGTTGCTGCTGGTGCTGATGCTGCTGATGCCCACTCCGCTCCGGCACCGCAGCCCCCTGCTCTGCACGCTGCCCGGCTCGTGATGCCGGGGTGTGCATCCCCCCATCCGTGCACCAACCTCCCTGCAAGGTGGCTGAGAGACCTGGGGGACCCTTAAATCCCTGCCTATGGCTGCGGGCTCCCATCCCACGCCATCTCCCCCTGTGCTGCTTGCTCCTTCTTTCCCCGGTCTGGTTTCTCTCCGCTGAGGCTGGTGTCGGTGTACGGGGAGGGCTGGGGAAGGCTCGCTCCGAGACGAGGAGGTTTGGGGCCGTGGGTGTGAGCTCTGCCAGTCGGCACAGATGCTGTATTTGCTCACACAACAGCTCTGCTTCCCCCTCCAGATTTTTGCCCTGAAAAACTAGGGCGCAGCCATGCTGCCCACGTCTCCTAATCCCCCCCCCCAGCATCTGCTGCTCCCTGTGCTGGGGGTAGGGGAGCAGACGTGTCCTTCCCGGGGTGCAGCACCCACGGGGATGGAGGGCTCCAGTGATGGATCTGGGGGTGGGGATCAGATTCAGGATTGACCCATTGCTCCGTTCGGTCTCTGCCTGGCTTCCCACGGCAAGCTGCAGTCAGGGCAGCCTTCGGTCGCGGTGCTGTGCCTGGTTTGGGAAGGAGCATCAGGGCATTGCGGGGACGTCGTTGGAGGCGTTTATTCTGGATCCTGTCTTCCCGCCGCAGGCTCGAGTGGAGCAGCATGTCAAGGTCCCAGCATGGCCATGCACCTACCGGCTCCGGCTCCGCACCAGGCGGTGGCAGGGAGGCAGCACAATCTGCATTTAAATGGGGATATTTAAAGCCGGAGTCGGGTGGGAAGCGAAGGAATCAATTTCCCAAGTGGGAGGGCGGGGTGTTATTTTTATATATTATTGGATATGCAGCTTAAATCTGGCCCTGGAAAACGAAGAGGAAACGGGGCGGGGTGGGGAAGGGAAATCGCGTCCCGGCATTCTTGCTCTGCAGTCACCGGCTCTGGATGCGCCGGGAGAATCGCCCGTTGCTGCCAGCCCCAGGCCGTGCCACACCGTGGTGTCCCTCTCCTGCCCCGGCCCCAGCTGGTGTGGCAGGAGGGGACATGGACCCGTGGGCATTCTTGCTCATGTCCCCATCGGGCACCTCCCTGCAGCTCGGCGTGCTGCAGCAGGCGCTGGGTACAAAATGCAAACGGTTGAAGCAAGGGAAGGCAAAGCCATCGAGTTGCCATCAGTGCCCAGGGCTGCTCTGCGCGAGGGGCCAAAGGGCTCGCTGCCCTCTGCTCCGAGCATCCCTCCGGCTCTGAGCATCCCCTTCAGCTCACGGCCGCATGTTTTGGGACATCGCTGGCCCTGGCCTGGCTGCACAGGGTGTTTCCCATAGAGCCATGCATGCTCCTCCAGCAGCAGTGCTGTTTTTTGGAAGTGGGCAGGGGCTCCTTTTGTGCTGGTTGATAATTAAGAGGATCATTCAGAGCCACTAGTAGTGTAGTGTGTTGTCTTATAATAGTTGCGATTCTGTCTCTGTGCCAGCTTCCATTAGCAACAAAACCCACTTATCTTGTTCTTTCCTATCTCTTCCCTTTATATTTTTATCCTTCCCTCTCCCTGCAAGACTCTCTCTCCTCTTTTTTCAGCCCCAGCACCGCAGTAATAATTCTACCAGTCGTCATCTCGGTTGACAAAACACTGTTGATGTGACAGCTCCGAGCTATGAAATCTCCGTTACCGCTCGATAATTAATTTACTAATTGCATGCGCTGCTTCACCATGCAGCTCAGAGCCAGCTCCGGGGCCGGTGGTGCCATCCTGACCCCGGTGCTCGCTGGCCTGAGGGGAGCGATGGGGTGGTCCCCTCCTTGTGCTGGGGACTGCGGGGGGGGGGACACACGAGGACCTCCATGGGGCTGGGGCCATGCTGCTGCTGGCCGTGCTACTCCATGGGGGGCTTTGCCATGGGGTGCCCCCCCCGGTTGCTCCCTCTGGGAGGTCGGTTTGTGGATACAGTTCTCCTGGGAAATGGGGGAAAGTGGGATGGAGGGGAAGGAGAAGAGGGAGGGGAAGGGGCTGGCGTGGGATGGAAGGGGCTTGTCGGGGCAGCTGGTGTGCCCTGTTGGGCCCAGCTTTCTGTCCCAGTGAGCTGCCATCACCACCGACCGTGCTTGAACGAGCAAAAGTGTCATCTCCGTTCTCTGTCCCACTGGAGAGAAGGTTTCAAAACTGGTCTGTCATTTAGAAGAAAAAAGTCCTTCCTCACCTGTCTCCTGGCCAATAAACGTGGGTGTGTGCTTTGCCCCTGTCCCAGGCATCAGATGGGACCGGCTGCTGCCTTCTCACCATGTGAGGGGCAGGAGATGTCCCCAAAACCCCTCTGTTCATCCCTTCCAGCACACCGCAGCCAGCTGGTTTCTTCCTCTCTGTTAAAGACTTGTCCCGTGTCTCCTGTACGATGGGAAGGTGTGATGGAGGGGAGAGGGGAGGCTTCTCCTCCTGCCAGCTCCTTTTTGAACCAATTCAGAGATGGCCTGTGCCTGCTGACCAGCTCCGTGATGGGGAGCTGAGGCTTGGCAAGAGCTGATGGTTCCCACACGGGAATTTCAGGGGCTGTGAAATGTTTTGATTTTCCCTGATTGCAAGAGTCAAAATGAACAAAGTCTGCCGGAGCTGCCGTAACCAAGTGGCAGCTCTTACTCTGACATCGCCACTTGTTTTGTTCCTGGAGGGAAGCGTCAGGTTTTGCTTCATTTTGTTGATTTTTGTTGTGTTTTTTTTTTTTTTTCCCTTTGACGTCTCAAGCCCCAGATGATGCGTCTTCATCTGCAGGAAAACTTCCCCAGGTCTCCAATGGGAGAGATGGGCCAGGATCTCAGCCATGCCTCTATCCGGGGAGCAGCATTTGGGGTTAAACTGCCCTGTTTGGGGTGGTGCAGGGAGGAGAGACCCTCCCCGTGCTCCCTGACCCAAGGAGCTCTGCCACGGCATGGTGCCGCGGGTTGGCACCGGGAACGGACGGACCCTGTGTGTGCCTGCTTGGGCTTTGCAGCCGAGGAGGTGACATGTGCTGGGCTCCTCGTCAGCCTATTTTTAGGAGATATCACCTGAGACTTGGTATTGATTCGTTCCCACCACCTCTACCTGCTCGGGCTCAGCTGCGTTGGCACATTGTCACCCACCACTGGTCCAGAAGTGGGGATGGGGCATCTTGGGGGGGGACCAGCTCCACCACATACAGAGGCAGGAGTGGTGCCAGTGCATGGCTGGGCTCAGCGCCTCACAGGGCTCTGCTCTGAGAGCATGAGGATACACACAGGGGAAGGGAAACTGAGGCAACGGGCTGGTGGCATGCAGGGGAGCTCCGTGCAGGGCTGCCCAGCTGGGGTGGGTGTCACCGGCACGGCACGGCACGGCATGGCCAACAAACAGGGGGTTAAGTGCCCTTCCCCGGTGGCAGGGGACCTTCCAGGGCTGCCGCCTCCTTCCAGGGTAAATAAATACTGTCTCGCCTCTGAAGCCACGAGGCTGATTGTGTGGTAATTGCTTTTTGGGAGATGCAATTCCCGGGCGATGTTGTGGAACGTGTCCTGCCCGTTCACTGGCGCTGTCTCCTGCCAAGATCCGGCCCCAGCCGAGGGTTGGGTGCTGGTGGCAGATGGTGCCGTCCCTGCGGGTGCTGAGGGCGTCGCTGCCACTCCGGGTGCTGCTCACGGTGACCGCGGCACCGCCCTCACCTGCACCGGGCTCCCCTCCACCACAAGCTGTGATCCCCAGGGGCAGGCACCGGATCCAGCCTTCCCATATTCTTCCCAGCCAGAGCCCCCAAACCCACCTGGCTTTAAACCCTCCTCTGCTTTTCGCGCTTTGGGACTCCCTCCTCCCGTTGGCAGGCTGGTGGGCAGGGGGACACGTGTCCCCCCCCCGTGTTTTGGGGGCTGTGGCTGCTCTTGGCACCCTCAGCCAGCGTGTGGGAAACGCTGGTTTGTAATTTGGGATGGGAGAGGAGGGGACGGCGAGGGAGGGCAGGAAGTGCTGAAAGCCGAGGCTGTTTGGGTAAATGAGTGATGGTTTTGAAGCACGAAGCTGTGGCTCTCAGCAGCTTTTGAAGCCTTGGGAAATTTGTCTTTTTGACTCTGCAAGGTGCTCAGGCGGGGAGGGAAATGCATTACAAGTTGAAATGCTTTGAGAGCAGAGGGGAAACGTTATGTGATTCAAGCCCCGTTCCTCCCAGCAAGAGAAACCCGGTGAACACAATATATTGTATTCTTCACATTCCTTCGTCTCTCTGTGCCGTGTGTGTAAACACACTCGTTCCCTCCCCAGCTCTGGGAGCCTGGGTGGTGCTGCAGCACCTGCTTCCCAACCGGCTGGGCACCCATCTCAGCCAGCCTGGCCTGGAGTCATGCAGGGACTGCTGGGCAGGAGCTGGGGGAGAGCCAAGTTCCTGGTCAGGGATAAAGCCCCTTCCCATCCCGAGCATCCCAATGCTCCCCCAGCCTCCCCCCAGGTGGGCTTTACCCCCATCAGAGGTGGAAAGGGAGCCGAGAGCAGATGGAGGGGCCTGATGCTGAGCATCCTGATGCTCCCCCGGCCTCCCCCCAAGGTGGGCTTTGCCCATGGCAGAGCGGGGCACTGGGGGCCATGCCTCGAGAGAGTACCAGGCTGGGGGGGGGGCCGGAGCCGCACTGTGCCAAGCACACGCCGCCCCGCTGGGGAGCCTGGGAGCTCAGCGTGACGTGTAAGGAGTCGAAAATAGAAATCAATGCCGGTTTGTTCATGATAATAAATGGGAGCAAATAGCAAACAGTGGGTAAGTGACTGACAAACGCTGGTATTTTAATGTCCTCACAAAAGACCCATGTGTAAGTGGGACTTTGCATGAGTAATTCCATACATTTTTAATGGTGGACCCTGGGGGAGAATCAATCACGCTGCGCAGTTGAGTTTCCCTAATGCAAGGCACAACACAAAGCAATTTCGTTAGATAAGGCGGCGCTGAGAGCGGCCGGTTCCCCACGCAGCGGAGGGTGGCACAGAGCCACTGGCTCCTCTCCCTCTCTGACGGCAAAGTCCTCCCCGGGGACCTCTTCCTGGGAAACACCCCTTTGGCAAAGCTGCCTGCATCTCCCCAGGGGTTACTGGTGGAGCTGGACTCTCACTGGGAAGGTTTCTCCAGCTTTGTGGGACCGAGCGGTTGTTACTGGGGGTTCGTGCAGGGAAGAAAGCTGCTCAGCTTGGCCCTGGGTGATCCACGGTATGGAGGTGGGTGTGGAGGTGCTGGCTGTCACAGCGATGCTCTCCCCAGCGGCACCCAGGGACACTGGGGTCAGGTCCTACCTTGGGATGTGGGGTCCCGCCTGGCCGCCTCCAGGGCTCCTGGTTTTTGGGAGCATCCCAGTGCTCTGCTCCAGGCTCACCTGCGACCCACGGTGCTGCCTGCGCATCTCTCCTCAACCTTCCCAGGGTGCTGCTCCCACAGCAGGAGGGTGTCACTTGGGAACCTGGGCCAGTTTTGGGCCAGCTCACCCACCCTCTGTGGTCCCGAGGGCTCAGCGTGGCCCCGAGGGTCCCGCAGCCACACACCGTGGCAGAGGCAGCAGGAACCTTTTCTGCAAGGGCAGGCAGCAAGCACTGGCTTTTTGTGATGGAAATGTGGCCCTGCAGGAGCAAAAGGCTAATGTGCTCTGGGTAGCTGCTAAAACTTCTGCCGGGGATATATAGCACCTC
Source organism: Leptosomus discolor (assembly GCF_034619465.1). NCBI lineage: Eukaryota > Metazoa > Chordata > Aves > Leptosomiformes > Leptosomidae > Leptosomus > Leptosomus discolor. Next base: position 5,746,146 of record NC_141419.1, read on the forward strand.
ATTTATGATGATATTTTTTTATGCTGAAATGGAAGAAAGCAGCTGCTATCTGTACAAACAAAATTAGGCCAAAGGAGGAAAGTAATTTGGTTAAAGAAATAGGGAGATGCAGGGGGAGATGGATAGGAGACAGATGAATAAACACAATCTACATAGAAACTGATAAAAATTCAATTTCTGCTCACACACGTCCTGGTCTAGCTCACTCCCTTCCTCTCCTCTTCTCCACACGCTCCGACGTTGTCTGCAGCCCTCGTGCATCCATCTGGGATGTGGGAGGCAAACACAATGATCCTATTCTCTCGTCAACATGCTGCAAAATTTTCTTTAATTATGGTTCTCTAATTCCTCTGACTCTGGCTTTATCTTCAATATTTTTCCCTTGCAAGCAGTGGGTGTCAGGGTGAGCATCCCACGGGGTGAGTTGTTCCTGGTGCTGGGGGGTCTCTCTGGGCGTGACCCCACTCCCACCACGGTGCTTCCACAGGGCAGGGCTACGGGGTACCCGGGTGGGGGATCCGGGACTGTAACCCTGAAGGATAAAGGGGGTCAGAAGAAATCAACAGCTCTGTGAGCAATCCGTGGTACCCACGAGTCTGGCTTTATTCCCATTCTCAGGACAGGTGTTCCTGTAAACCTCAGCTCCTGGAGCCGTGGTGGGAGCACACTGGGCTCTCCCTGATGCTTTTCAAGCACATTTAGTGCCTTTGGCTGTGGGTTATAAAAAAAAAGCACGTCCAAAAACTTCCCGGGGCCACCTGTGCCCTGCACACCAGCGGCTTCTCTGCGAGCTGGAGTTCTGACCGGCTGCGCAGCAGGAACGATGCCAGGGAGGGAAGGACCTTCCTTGGGTTCATCACAGCAATCCTGGCTGGAAAACTCATCAGCGTGAGCTTAATGACTGACCACAGGCCGGCCTGGAAGGTGGAGCTGGTACATACATTGTCTTTGATCTGCAGCTCCGGTGGCCCCGTGCCCGTCCTGGTGCAAAGCCTGTGCAGAGGCAGTGCTGCCGGGCTTGTTGCCTGCTCCTCCGGGTCCCCGGCCAGCCCGGCACAGGCAGGCAATGCATGACCCCCTGCCTGCATAACTCTGCTCTCGGAGGAGACTTCTGCCTCTTCCTTCACCCTCTGATCGCAGGGGAAGCACCTCACCTGCCAGTGTCAGGACTCACCATCTATGGAGAATGGTCCATTTAGGTGCATTTTTTGCAGAGGCTGCGGGGAGGAATCTGATGCAATGGCTCTGTTTGATGCTAATGATGGTGACCTCTCTGCCTTTCTCAAATCAGGGGCTAAAAGTTCACTCGGACAAGCAAGAGGCCCGTTGTGAAGTGTGGGGCTGAGGTAGAGCAGCTCTGTTGAAGCAGGGCTGTCTTGGGGGGTTGCAGGGCTGACCTCCACCTTCCCCTCCTCCTTTCTCCCACTGCAGCCTCCCTGGCCCACCACCGCGCTCTGGATGCATCCCAAGGTGCTGCACGTCCGTGCCTGGTGTGGGGTGCAGGCATGTGGGGGGCTCTTGAGTGTCCCCTATAACTGGGGACATGGGGCACAGGGCTTTACACCGGTGTGGTCCGTGCCCACGGAGCGAGCGACAGCTCCGGGCGAGACAGGATCGATGAGAGCAAAGTGAGCGCACTTTTGAATCTGTTCAAAGGGCAATGGAGCATGGAAACGGCCGTGCCGCCAGGGAGCAGGGCGTGTGCCACTGGGGCATGGGGACAGCCGGGGCTGAGCCCTCCTCCTGCCGTATACAGAGCCCCAGAGAGACCAGATCTGATTCTGCCAGGTGCTGAGCACCCCTGGCTGGGCCCTGAGGGCTGGGGGTGGCGGGGTGGCGTGGAGCATCCTCATGGTGTGGGACCTGCATTGACCCCAGGGACATCTGCTAAGGGGGCACCCAGGGGTGGGTGCTCTGCTCTGGCCCACACCTTAGGTGTTTGGGAGGCTTCACGCTCTGCACCAAGGGTCACCGTGCTAGAGAGAGACGGAGGGGAGATGGAGGGTGTGGGGCATCCGTGTCCCCGTGCACGCCCACGTCCCCCCGTACACGCCTACGTGTGCGGAGGCTGAGCCGAGCTGCAGCCTGGTTTCCCTAGGAAACCGAGCGGAGGCCAAAATCATGTGGGGAGGTGCTGGAGGGGCTCCGAAACGTGGCCCGAAGAGCTCCGTGCCTAGGGAGCCTCGCTGTCCCAGCCAGTGCTCGGGAGACACCAATGGCAGTGATGGTGCGGTGGCACTCAGGTGGCTGGGGGTGCAAAAAGGGGCTGTGCTGGTGGCAGCTTCATTGCGGTGGGGTGGTTTGGAGATGAAACCTCTGGGCATTCTCCCGGCACTCACAAATGACCAAGATGGGGTGGTGAGGGGCTGTCACCAGTGCTGAGGGGCTGCCACGGGTGTTGGGGCATGTCCCTGCCTTTCCCACTGCTGTGGCCTTGTGCAAGATCTGCTCAAAGCTCACCCAGAGCATCCCAACTTGAGCAGTGGGGAGTTTGAGTCTATCCAGAGCCCCCAGCCCAGTGCAGCCTGTAACCCTGCTGCCCAAGGGGGGCACGTTTCCCCAGGAAGGCCCCATGGAGGGGCGGGGGGTGGGTGGAAGGAGAGCATTGTTTCAGGGCCGAGCCAGGGCATCAGCCCTGGCTCCTTGGGTACCAGGCAGGCGTGCACAGCAAGAGCTCATTGCAGGCAGCAGGGTCACACCATCACCCTGAGTGCTGCCTGCATGCCAGCCCTCCTACACCTCCTTCTCCTCCTCCTCCTCTTCCTACACCTCCTCTTCCTCCTCCTTCTCTCCTCCTCCTCCATGGGCCTTTCGCAGGCTGCCAAGCGAAGATGCATTTGTCGGGCTGCGCGCTCCAAAAGTTGGTAATTCCCCTCCAGGCAATTAAAAGGAAGCCATTTCTCCTCAATCAGCCGTATTTGAATATGGAAATGGTTTTTAATTACTCAGAGTCAATATCATTTTATCACTGAAATGTGTTTGAACGAGGTTTGCCGTATTTGCAGGGCGTCTAATAAGCTGAATGCAAATTCACTGTGATTCACGGTTGTTAAATGCTCTGATGAGCGAGGGAAGGTGCTGCCCTTTGAAGGTTTCGTTCCCAGGCTCCTGACCGGGCACAAAATGCCAGCCGCCCCTCCTGCCCCGCTGGCTGCCACGGCTGCAAAGGCAAGCGGGGACATGGCAGAGGCCACGAACCCCACGGGGACATGGGGACCGTGATTGTCCCTTCCTTGCGCACGGCCATTCCCGGCTTGCCTGTCCCCGAACATGCCCGGGGTCAGCTCCACACGGAGCTAATGACAGCTCGGCAGCGTTAGATCCCTGGCTATTGTCTCCTGATTAATTTGCTAATTATGTTCTGCTTTTATCCAAGGAGCCTGGCGGCCGTGCGGAAATGTCAGGCACTTGTTTATGCCCCGGGTTTCTGGCAGAGTGACAAAGGCAGGGTCCCGGAGGAGCCACGCGTAACCTGGCCCTGCCAACTCCAGCATCACCGCACCGCGGCTCCCACGGGGCCAGGACCGAGCTGCTACCTCTGCCACCACCTCCCCCCGCAGCCCTGGGCCTGTCCTTTTGCCTCAGTTCCCCCCCATGGTGGGAGCTGAATATATCCAGACCCATCTCCCTGCACTCTCCAGGGGTGGGGAGCACTGGCACGGTGGCCTCAATGCCACCATGCCATGGCAGGGACAAACTGCCCGTGGGTGCGGTCCCTGTGCCTCTGCAGGGCTGTCACCAAGGGGCGCAAAGCACACAGCACCCGACCAAAGGCAACCAGGGCAGCCTCCCTCGGGTGCAGCTTGGCGTTGCCCTCATCTACCGCAGCCTCCTGCACCCCGTGCATCCCAGTTCATGGCTTACTGGGAGGCACTGGGGCTCCAGCCTCCTGGGGAAGAGGCCCCCGGAGATGCCAGCCTGCTGCTGAGAAGGGGACAGGGGACGTGGCTGAGTGGCTTCCCAACATCCAACCTCTGGGTTTTCCTGCTGTGAAAACCCATCAGGTGTCGGCGTTGAACGCTGCGCTCCCGCAAGACTGAGCAGCTGAGATAACATCCCCGCTGACGGCTTCGGCCGGGCTTTCTGCAGCCCTCATGTATATTAATCGAGATGAATATTTATGCAAAGTTTCTTGCTCTTGAGCGGTTGCTCATGTGCAGGCGTGATCCGGCTACTGCTGCCGGTTTCGGCAGTGAAATGGCTCCCGTGGCCGGAGGCTGAGGGCAGCCCTGCAGTGGGAAGGGGCAGGCAGGCAGGGCTGGGTGTAAGTTTGCTCCTTGCCAGGCTGCTCTGGCTCAGAGAGGATCTCCCAGCACATTGGGATCCAGAAGGATTTATCCTCGCTGAAGCCCTGGGATGGAGCAGGGCTGCTTTCTGGTGCGTGGAGAGACGGGGGTGAAAACCCCACAGGTGTCCCACGCACTGGTTCCCCACCGATGCTGTGCTCATTCCTCGATCCCACCGGTCCGGGAGGCAGCCTCTGCACCCTCACCCAGCAGAAACTCCCCCAGTTTCTCCCAGAAACTCTCCCCAGCGTGTCTGGCCCAGAGCCTTGAGTCCTTCGAGCTGGTTTGCTTCGTGCCAAGGCATCATCTCCATGTTGGCGCAGATGGACATGGATCAGCCCCATCAGTCCATCCTTCAGCACACAAAGTGCCTGGAAAAATAAAAATGAAGATGCTGAGCTGAAACCCATCTTCTTGGGCACAATGTCCACGTCTGTAGGTCTGGGAGCCGCTTGGGATTGGCGGCTGGCTGTGCCGCCGTGGCAGCGCTCCTCAGTCCAGAACAAACCCCGAAGTGAAATTCATTTCAGAGCTTATTCATATCCTTCCTCTTCTACTCACCGCGCGGGCTTCCCTCACTCCTTTTGCTTTGCTTTTCTCCCTGCCACCTCTAGCAGAAAATTTCACGTGAAGGTTCCTCGGAGGGGAGCAGCGGCCGCGGGTGCTGGGGCTGGTCCGTCCATCCCGGTGATGGTCACCAAGCGACTGGCGAAGGCTCCTCCGCCGGCGCTTGCTGCCTCTTCCCATTAGAGTGGATTATCTTCCAACCCAAACTTTCCTGTTTATCGCTGCTTTTGTTTTTCCACTGGAGCAATTCACAGCGAAGTTTATGGGAAGTGATTCAGACAGGCGGCTGCAGTTACCGGCTTCTCGGGGGCTGCCTTCTGCTCCCGTCTTGCCCCGCGGTTCGAGCCGAGATGCTCCTGCTAAGCCATTCTGAAAAGCTGCTACTCTGTGCCCTGCTCGGGGGAGACAAGCCCTGGGGATCGGGCCCATCAGGGACCACGGGAGCTTGGGGGCTGGTTGCAGCACCCCTGCATTCTCCCAGCTGGGAGCTGGACTCGCTGTCTTCCCCGAATCCTCATCCAGGACCAGGCACAGAGGAGCTGCCACCTCGGTGACTCTCCCCTGTCCCTGATTTCTGTGCCAAATGAAGGGGAAATAAGAGCCCCGTGTTGGAAACGCAGTAGTGCCGGGTGCTTCGGGAGCCCGTGGCCAGCGGGGAGGATTCGGCCGGTCTCTGCCCAGCACTGGGTCTCCCAGTGGTGTCCACGGCAGTGGATGCTGTTAGCCACGGTGGCAGAGCCAGTATAATGATCGTGGCGGCACCAGGGACCTTGTGTCACCCTGGTGGGTTATTATTGCTTTAATGAACAGGTCTAATTCCATCCAGCAGGCAAAGCCCCGGTGTTACAACCTCTGCACGCGTGGGCTCTGCTCTAATTACGCCCTGTGAGCTGCTCTGCTTGCGCTGACACCCAGCCCCCCCAAATCCACAGGCACCAGTGAGGCCGAGAGCCCTGATCCGGCGTTTTCCCCATATCCCAGCAGTTCACGAGGGTGAGGAGGATGCTGGGGGCTCCAGGCACTCGCACGGATCACTGGGGAGATGCTTTGTTTTGGCTGGGGGTCGTCTCCAGCACTTTCCCAAGCCCTGCTGGGCCCAGGGGGCTGGGGGGGGGGGCGGGTGGTGCTGAGCACCCCTCTTGTCTTGCTTTGGGCTGGGGTTTTGGCTGGTGGCAGAGCTCACGCTGGGGGAAGGTTTGCAGGGATGCAGCAGCAACAAGCAGCTACGGAGAGCACCCAGTTGTCCTGGTAACTGTGGGTGCCGCCAGCTCCTGCAGCTCGCACCCCCCCCCCCCTCCCCCCCCAACAGCACCAGAGCCCTCCAACCCCTCCTTGCCACGGGCAGGGTCCCACCTGGGGCAGAGGAGACTTTTGGGGACGCTGCCTGCAGTAGTGGGGAGCCTGGGGCAGGGGAGGTTGGAAACGACTCCCTCGCTGGAAGGGCAGCAGCAGGCACAGGGGGATGTTACACGTGCAACCACGGAGCGTGGCCAGGCCTGGTGGCAGGGAGCTCTTGCAGGACAGAACGATGCAAGCCAAGCTGTGCCACAGCCAGCACCGGGGTCAGGGCAGAGCCCGCGGGCAACACGCAGGCAGCGCATCCGCATCGCGTCCCACATTGCATCGCATCCCGCATGGCATCCCGCATCACCTCGTGTCCTGCATCGCATCCCACATCGCTCGCAGGGCAGCGGTAGCTGGTGGCAAGTGAGGCGTTTGGCAATTTGGAAGGCTATCAAGCGTGCAGACCTAGTCGGCTGCGGGAGCAAATACCTCGCGGGAAGCAGAGAGTGTGACCCAGAGCGCCGTGGGTTTGGGATCGCCCTTGTGCTGAGCTGCAGCCGCTGCAATGATCTGTATTTACAGAGACGGGCCCTAGAATACCCTCCGGTTATGTCTGAGCTAATGATGTTTTTCTCCCTGGGGTAAGGCACAGCCTGAAAAGCTGGTGTGCTTCCTTTCAGCCCTGACCCGGAGGGGATGAGTGTCTGTCTGGGGACACTGGGTCAGGCACCCACAGGCTGCAGGGGAGGACTGGGAAAAGGGAACAGCTGGGGAGGGAAGGAGCTGAACTGCACAAAGGTCTCAGGTGGATACAACGCTGCTTTTCCAGCAGTGCTGGGCTGGATAACGGCTGGTGCTGAGCTACAGATCCCCGGGGTGCTGAGCAGTGGTTCTGGTGGTGCCCCCTGCTACTGGGTTTCTGCCTCTGTCGTGCCCAGCTCCAGCCGAAGGCTGCAAGGGGCCACCCGGAGATCTATGCACCCCCGGGGCTGAGCACAGCGCATGCAGCACCAGGCAGGATGCGGCCAGCAGAGGTGGACGGGTGAGGCGATGGGAACACGCTGCATTTCCAGCTGCGCTGCTCCCGCAGCGTGGCGGTGAGGCCGTGCCGCATCCTGCTGGGCTGCTCGCTGCGGGGCTGGGGCTCAGTGGTGGTGACACCCCGTCCCCTCCAAGGCAGAGCTCGGCCCTGGGCAGGACCCAGGCTGCCGTGGAACCTCTGTGCCGGCTGCTCTCAGGCACCCACAGCCCACCAAGACGCTCAGGTTCACCCCATCTGCGCACGGCCTTCACACGTGAACCTGCAGCTCTGCAGCTCCCCACCCCAAACACCACTGTGGTTCTGGGAGTCTGACATCCTCTGTGTCACACACACTCGTGCCACGTTTGTGCAACCATGGGGTGTGCCAGCCCCATTTCTCACCTGGGGCTGATGCTCCAGGTCTCCCTGCATCCCACACACCCCCCCCCCCCCCCCGCAAAACAGGCCGCACCAAGGCCTGCACGTGCGTGCAACACGGCTGCTGGCAGGGAGCACATGTGCCCTGCACAGGAGGGTGCCACGCACGTGCGTGTGCACGCCACAGCACCCACCGATGTGCACGGCCCACGCAGCAGCCAGCACGAGCAGACCCCTTGGGCGCACGCACAACCTTGCACACGCACGCACGGCCCACGCCTGTCCACGCACGAACCAATTCACGCGTGTGCGGGCACACACCTGCAGCCTGCAACCCCCCCACCCGTGTGCGTGTGCATTCCCCCCCCCCTCCGCCTGCATGCACGCCCCCCCCCCCCCCCCCAAGCGCTGCAGCATCCCGAGGGTCACCTTCCTCCCCCCCCCCCCCCCCCGATCCGGGGGCGGCGGCGGTGCAGCGGGGCGCGGGGGGGGGGGGGGAGAGACCTACACACCCACCTCCCCCCCGTGCCCCCCCCCGCCCCTCCGCCCCCGGCCCCCTTAAGCCGGCCCCGCCGCCGCGCAGGCTCCCCGCCATGCCCGGTGCTGTCACACCGCCCCGCGCCCGGCGCATGCAGCAAGTGCCCGAGCAGCGCGCGCCGCCGCCGCCCCCGCCTCCCTCCCGCCGCCGCCGCCGCCACCACCGGGGCCCGGCGCGCCGCGCGCCCGCTCCCGGCCCCGCGCGCCGCCGCGCTCCCCCGGGCGCGCCCGGGCACCGGCTGCTGCTGCTGCTGCCGCCGCCGCTGCCGCCGCCGCCGCCGCCGCCGCCGCCGCCGCTCGGGGATGGCCAGCCCGCTGCACGCCGCGCCGCGCCGGGGCTACACGCGCTGCTGACGGAGCGCAGGTAAGGGCGGCGGCGGGGGAGCGGGGACCCCCCCCCCCACCCGTTGCACCGAACCCCCCCCCCCCCCCCCCAGTGCACCGACCCCCACCCCCCGCATTCCCGGTGCACCGAGCCCTGAGGTGCGGTGCACTCCGCTCCACCCCCCCCCGCCCCGACTCCGCGGCGCAGCGGGGGCGGCAGCTCGCCGGGGATGCGGGATGCGGCGGCCGGTGCTGCCGGTTGGCAGAGCCCCGGTTCCGCCGTGCCTCCCTCCCCCCCCCCCCCCCCCGCCCCCGCCCCCCGGCTCCCAGCCCCGCCACCCCCGGTCAACTTTCCTGCCCCGGCGGCGGGGCTGCGGGGCCGGGGAGTTGCAGCCGCGCCGCGGTACCGGGGATGCCCGGTGCTCGGTGCGGGCAGTGGCATCCCCGCGGCGGCCCCGGCCCTGCCTGGAAGTTGCGCGGGGCTGCGGCGGCGGGGCGGGCTCGGCACCGGGGCTGGCTGCGAGCGGCGGGCATGCCCGGGGCTGCCGGTCCTCCTCCGGGGCTACCTTTCCCCCCCCGCCGGGGGGTGCCGGTCTCTCCCCGCAAGCAATGCCAGGGCTCCGGCGGCTCCACGGTGGAGGGGCTGCACGCGTGTCGGTGGGCACATGTGTGTTGCTGGGCACACGTGTGGCACCGCAGTGCCATGGTGTGTCATACGCAGCAAGGCCATGGGCGCCCGGCAGCCTGCCGGCATCCCTGCCAGCCCCGGCGTGGGCACACGTGTGCTGCCAGCCCGGCACGCGTGGGTGCTCGACGGGTTGGTCTCTCCACGGTGGGTCTCACCCCACGCCGTCACCCCTGGTCGGGGCCCCGGGGAATCAGCACGCGTGGGCAGGCGTGTTGGCAGAGCCCCGGCCGCAGGCGGGCGGTTTTGCAGCTCTCCCCTGCGTGGGGGCTTTGTTCGGTGCCAGCGTGGAGGGCTGCGGGGAGCCTCCGTGCCACAGCCCTGCTGCTGGGGTGAGCGGCACCCGGGGACCGTGGGCGTGCGGTGAGGGCACACGTGGGCGCCCAGCGTGTGCCGGCGCGGGCACGTGCAGCATGCAGGTGGCAGCCGGATCTGGGGGGGAGTGGGGGAGCTGCTTCCCTTCTCAAGGGCCCTGCGAGGCCTGGGGTGCGTGGCAGGAGCGATGCCACATGTGCCCACGCGTGTGCCCACGCGGGTCACTTGTTGAAGCACGGGGAGGTTTTCCGTAGCCCCGAACGGTGTGTGTGCACCGCGCCTGCACGGTCGGTGCCGGGGTCTCGCGGCAGCGCAGCGTGTGGACAACCCTTTGCTTTTCTAGGTCAAGTCACTGCTGCCTGTGCTGGATGGTGCCTGGCAGCCGGGGCCACCGGTGATGTGGGGAGGTGGCCCCGGGGTGGCCGGGCTGGGCTGTGGCAGAGCATCTGGTCGGGGTTTCTGGCGGGGCGCTGCCAACGGCTGGGGTGTGCGTGGAGCCGGGTGCGGGGCGGTTATTTGGGACTGTCCTCTCCCCTCCTCGAAGGCGGCGGTGGCTGAGCTGAGAAGGGCTTGTGGGGAGGGAGCCAGCCTGCGGGGCTCGCAGCTGGCACCCGTGGGGAGGAGCAGGGCGGCACGGCTGTCGTCACCGTCACCTGGCTGCTCGCTGGCCACCCTCAGCAGGGAGGCTCAGCGCCCTGTTTCCCAGCGGGGTTTGTTACCAGTGGTACGGATGGCGGCGGATGCTGGAGTTGGCCGTGGGGCAGTGCCAGCCCCTCTGTGCCGGAGCCCAGAGCCTGGCAGTGGCTTCTCTTCAAGGCCTGCCCGGCTGCTCATCAAGCCTTGTCACCAGACCTTGCTTTGATCCAAGGAATCTGCAAGAAGCCAGGATCCTACAAATTTGGTCTGTGCTGGAGAGAAAATGGATACGGAGCTGGCACTGTGAGTGGTTTGCTCTCCAACCGGCAGCTGCGTGGCAGAGGTGCTCCAGCGCTGGCTGGGACACACTGCCTGCTCTTCCCGGCTGCCTCTGGCTCTTCTCAACGCCTCCAAGGACCTCCGGCAGTGCAGCTCTTCTGGCCAGTGTGACACCTCTGCTGTGCCAGCGTTGGGTGTTGCGCCGGGTGCCAGGCTCTTCCCGGAGAGCTGCGGTGGGCTCTGTCCCCCGCAGTGGGCTGATGGGCTGTGGAGAGCCCTGCCCTGGCAGCAGCCTCCCGCACAGAGCAGTGGGACTAGATGGGATTTCCTTCGCCTGGGCTGTTCCCGTCGTTACGGAGTCTCCTTGCTCCAGGCTCGACGAGGGCTGCAAGATGGGCTCCTCATGCCCCCCTGCCTGGAGGAAGATGATGCTCGGATGGACGGACGCACAGACCGTGGGACAAGCTGCTAGCTCTTGTCCAGCCCCCATGCAGCCCTTGGGGCTGGGCTGCTGCGATGCCTCAATGCTTCTCCATGGGAATTTGGGCCGAGGCCCTGCAAACTCATTTCCTACCAAGGAGCTGTCCTCTAATGGGGACGGGGCTGGCTCTGGGCCACCCGGCTTGGTTGCCAAACGTCAGAGGCTCTGTAGCTCCTCGGTGCTCACGGCCATTGCATTCCCGCCTCCCCCGCTCTCGTCCCGTCTGTTCGTTCTTGATGTCCTCCAAGAGCGGGATGGAGCCAGGCCCCTTCTCCTCAGGGCACCTTGGAGGCTCCTGGCAGCTCTGGGTCTGGCTGAGACAGTGGGTTACAAAAAATCCCCCTCTGGCGTGAGGATACATCCAGGCTACCACCCCTGCGACTCAGACCCCCACTTTGGAGCCCTCGTGGGGCTCAGCCCCCACTCCCTTTGCAGGATGGAGCTGATGGAGAAGAGGGAGCCGCATCCCAGCGACATGGAAACTACTTGGAAGAGGCCATGGGAGAGCGGTGGGAGCAGCTGCGGCTGCTGCAGCCCCTGCGGGTGCCCTGCTGCTGGGGGGGGGGGGGGGCGGGAGGGAGCTCACCTCCAGGGACCCCCACAGCCACAGAGGGGGAGGCAGCACATGCTGTTCCCTGGCAGAGCGTAATCCCTAATCCCAGTGGAGATTTCACTGTGCTGTCTCTCGGCCTTGCTTTTGGAGTGGAGTTTTACCAACAGCAGTTAAGTAAAATAAATAAAAAGGCCTGTGCTTGCCAGTGCTAGCGAGGCTGAGCCAGTGATTGGCAAAGCGGCACCATTAATTACAGCTCGGCGCTGCTGCCAGCCTGCCTGCTTCAGGAAAGGTGGTGGCAGCGCGCCGGGGAAGCCAGAGGGAGAGGGGGAGTGCGGGGGGGAAGGGGGAGACATGGGAACGCGGAGCCAGGGGGGAAACGTGGTCCCAGGCGCCGGGGGGATTGTGCCGCAGCGGGTGGAAGCGGCACGGATATCCTTCTCCCCGCTGAGCGCCCGTGCATGCATGGGAGCCCATGTGTGCACACGCATGTGCGTGCACGCGCCTTGCAAGAAGCCGTGTTTTCGGGGGGCGAGGGCTGAAGGTTGTGATGGCGGTGGAGTTACGCCGGCGCTTTCGCCCGGCGATGCTCACGGCGTTAATGAGTTGGCAGAGAGGCTGTGTCGGTGCGGCTGAGGGCCGGGCTGGGGTTTGGTGCTGGGGGTCCCTCGCGCCGGGAGGATGGGCGCCGAGGGGCCAGGGCTGAGTGCGGAGGTGGCGGAGGCGGCTTTGAAGTTCCCGGATGCCTTTGAACTGCTGGTGAAGATCCTGGAAATTGGAGGGTCGCAGACTTTCCCGGCGGGAAGAGCTCGTTACGGCGCTTTGTTCGATGGCGTCACCTCTGGGCAGGCAGCGATGTGCTCCCACGGGATGGAGCCCGTTTCGTGGCCACATGGCTACCGGCCAGCCTGCTCCTCCCCAGATGCCATTGCCTTTCAGCAGGGAGCGAGGCCGTTCCCACTGTGGTTCAACACCCCGGACTGCCCGGCCCTTCCTGACCCTTTGTCCTGAACCATCCTCGTGTTAGGAATTCTCATGGATCGTGTATTTTCTACAGCCTATTAAAAGAACACTGTCGGGTTAAAAACCGTGTCTCTCAAAACCCAAATCTCCTTTACTTTGCTATTAATCGTTTCTCAGATTATTAATGCCAACGGGGTTTAGTGCCGCCTGTTTATCACTTTGGGGGCTGGGTGGTTGTTTCTGGTTTTGCCTGGCTGGAGCGGGGCGGCCGTGGCCGAGGAGAAGCGCGATCGTCAGGAGCCGCCCCTTGCCGTGGCGGGGGGATGGAGCTGGACCAGGTCCATGCCGAAATCCCTGTTCAGGCGGAGCATCTTCAGGGGAAACAACCTGTTTGTGCGGTGCGAGCAGGGCTGGTGTGGAGCAGTGCCTCCTCCTGCTGTGCTGTGGCTGCTGGCGAGGGAGAGGCGAGCCCTGGTCGGATCCTGCCCATTACCGGAGCCAGGGGGGATGCGATGGCAGCGACGGAGAGGGACCGTGCTCCAAATGCAGAGGATGGAGAACCTGGGATGTTGCTTCCGCACGGTCGCTTCCCAGCTCTGTGATGGCTCTTTAAAAGCTTTAATTAAAAACCCACCCCCTTCCCTGCGCCCGGGCGGGGAACAAAGGCAAATGGAAGGGGCTGGAGCGGGTGCATGCAGTGGGCGAGCGTGCCAGCCTGTGCCAGCCGTGCTCCGGGTGCCATCCCCATCCCCGGGGAGCAGCGCCTGCTCCTGCGGCAGCCCAGCGAGGCCGTTGGGTGCACCGGGTCCCCGGGAGAAGCCGCCTCCCCCCATCAGCAGGCTTTGCCGGTGGTGCTGGGATGAAAACGCCGGTGCCCGGTGGTTTCTTCTGCCTGGACCGAGGCTGTTTTGAAGGGGCGATGGGCAGCGGGGCTGTGCCCTGGCACCCTGGCGAGGCTGGGCTCACCCTCGCCGGACCACGCGGACGGCCACGCTGCAGGGTGTGAGGTCCTCACCGCGGTGCCAGGTAAGGGGGTGACGGTGGCCTCTCCTCGAACCACTGGGCAGGTCCCGCCGGGTGACTCGGTGCCCCAGATGTTAAATATCTTCTCGGGCCCAGCTTGCAGCTCAGTGAAATATTTTCACTGCAGCAGCAACAGCAAGCGCTGCAGGGAGCGGAGCTGGTGCTGAACGAGCTGTATCAGATTTGATCTGCTCTTAACGAGCTCTGGCCTTCAGGAGCAGCTACGGTGCAGTGCCGTTCTCTCGGGCAGCTGCAGCCTTGGCTCCAGTGAATTTTTGGGGTGGGGGGAGGCTGCCCGTGGCCCAGAGCACCTGGGTCTTGCACAGCGCTGTGTTTCAAACCTGGGGAGCCCTGGGAGGTGCAGCGGTGGGTTGCCTGGCCATGCTCGTCCCCATCGAGCTTTCCAACAGCCGGTTTGCCCCAGTGGCAGCCGTGCTGGGCACCGGGAGGGACGGACGGATGGCGGTGCCGGAGCATCCCTCCTCGCCGCTCCCGGGCGAGGGAAGCAAGCACCATCTTGTGTCCCTGCCAGGCTGCAGGAGCCCCAGGAGCTCGCTGCAGAGCGGCAGCGTGTCCCTGCCTGACCTCCTCCTCTTCCACCTCCTCCTCCTCCTCCCATCCCAGGCTCTCCCGGAGCAGTGGAGGACTGTGACTCTCAGGGAGACCCTTCTCTGGCTTGGGAAGCATCAGTGGGGGATGCCTGTGGGGTTCCCTGCTCTGGCTGCCCCATGGCTCCCTGCTGCTGCCGTTGGGGGGGGGGGGCGGGGGGGGTGTCTCCTGTCAAATTCTCCGGGGTCTCCCGATGATGGAAGTGGCTGCAGGAAAAGTGGGGTTTTCTTTTGCCCCAGATCTCCCTGCTTACATTGCGGGGGGCACCTACGTGGATCCAGCCCCAGGCCTGGCTGCTCCCACCAGCTCCATCCCAGCCCCTTTCTCCCCATGCCTGCATGCTGCTGGCGGGGGCCAGCGGCCGGCAACGAGCCCCCACGCTGCCGGGGCGGCGGGAAGCCAGCGCCAGCCTGTTGCATGAGAGCCGGGTTATTTTTAGCTCTCTAATGTGCCCGTCGTGGCTTCGGCGCAGGCTCGGCCGAGGCTCAGATTCCCTCTCTGATGAGCAGGGGGATGCCCCGGTACTGGGGCCTCGGCCAGGGGTGATTTGGGAGCAGGAGATGTTGTTTGGGGATGGAGAAGAGCATCCCTGTGTTGTGCTGAGTGCTCGGCATGGCTGGGACAGAAGGGAGTGGGGACCTCAGTGATTTTAGAAGTCAACCTCTGGAGTGACATCCATCCCCTGCGGCCACCTCCTGAATGTCCCCCGGCGTCCCTGGGGCTGCCCCCTCCCCACCGCCGCTGCCCAGAGCGCAGGCTTGCCTGGCTGAGCAGTGCCGACACGCGTGCGGTGGCCTCAGCCTCTGTAGAGCCACGCTCTGGTCCCGCTTAATAAGGCCACTGCGTGCATTATTTTATTAATGAGTTATTAAAAAGCTATCCACGGCGATGCTGCTGCGTACCCAGCATGGTGTCCAAGAAATATGTGCTTGAACGATTGCTCACCCTGTGCTGGGCTCTCACAGCAGGTGAGAGGGACACCACGCTGTTGAGGTGCCCGTGCACCCCCGGTACATCACCCCAGGCTCCTCCGCTGAGCAGCCAGCCTTTCCCCACGGTGCTCCAGGGCACCAGCAATAGCTATGAGGCTTTTTATAGCCCCGTCTGGGCAGAAACTGTTTGGTGGCTCCTTGCCCACATTGTGCTTGGTCAGCTTGGCTGGTTGAGTCCAGGGCAGGGGGGGTCACTGCGGTGGGGGTCATCCGGCTGCGGGGTGGGAGCTAGGTCTCTGCTCTGGCGGTTTTGGGGTAAAGTCCCCAACTCGAGGGGTGCCTTGGGACAGGGCAGGGGTCTCTGATGGATGTCCCCTGCCTGCAAGGTGGAGGCTGGGGATGTGGACCAGCTGGGATGCTGCTCCCATACCAGCTGGGGCTCAGTGCAGGGTGCTGACCCCCTCCGCGTACCAGCCAGGGGGCCTGCAGCAGCGTGCCTCCTGGTAAGCATCTGTCTGTCTGTCTATCCGTCTGTCTCTCCCCCAGGGCAAATGCCATAGGATGACCGCTGCTGGTCCCCTCTTACTGGCTGTGATATTGTCTGTCCTGTGGCTCACGTGGGCCTTCGACCCGGCTCCCAGCGCCTGCTCCGCTCTGGCCTCCGGCGTCCTCTACGGCTCCTTCTCCCTCAAGGACCTCTTCCCCACCATCTCCTCCGGCTGCTCCTGGACCCTGGAGAATCCTGACCCCACCAAGTACTCGCTCTACCTCCGCTTCAACCGGGAGGAGCAGGTTTGCACCCACTTCTCGCCCATGGTGCTGCCGCTCGACCACTACCTGGCCAACTACACCTGCGACCCCCGTGGCGAGGCTGCCAGCCCCTCGCCCGCCCGCCAGCGGCCAGAGGAGGAAGAGGAGGAGGAGGAGGAAGCCGAGCTGGAGCTGTGCGAGGGCACAGGGCCCTTCACCTTCCTCCATTTCGACAAGAACTTTGTGCAGCTGTGCCTGGCGGCCGAGCCCGAGGCGGCCCCCCGCCTCCTGGCCCCGCAAGCCCTGGAGTTTCGTTTCGTGGAGGTGCTGCTCATCAACAACAACAACTCCAGCCAGTTCACCTGCAGCGTGCTCTGCCGCTGGCTGGAGGAGTGTCTGCAGGCGCCCGGCGCCCGCCGCTGCGGCTTCACCCACGCCGGCTGCAGCTGCCAGGCGGAGAGCCCGCCGGCACCCCGGCGCAACGGCACACGGCACGCCGCCCGCACGCCCACCCCGCCGCCCGCCGCCGGTGACTGCTGCCCCACCGACCTGCATTCTGCGAATGCCAATGATTTCGACCTGCCTGAGGTCCCCCACGGTGAGCAGGGTGTGGGGGGGACCCCTGGGGATGCACCCCCTGCTCCGTGCATGCTTCCCAGGGGCGCTGTGCATGGAGCAGGGAGGCTGTGCAAAGGATGAATCCTGCCTGTGCACGCTCCCTGGAGCAGGAGGGTGCAAATCAGGTGCTGTGTGCGGAGCAGGGAAGCCGTGCAAAGGGCGAATCCTGCCTGTCCACGCTCCCTGGAGCAGGAGTGTGCAAATTGGGTGCTGTGTGTGGAGCTGGCAAGCCACACAAAGGATGAATCCTGCCCGTGCACGCTCGCCCGGGCAGGAGGGCACAAACGGGGCACTATGCAAGGAGCAGGGAAGCCGTGCGAAGTGCAAATCCTGTGCACGCTCCCAGCTCCAGGTGCACCTTGCCCAAGCGATGGCCGGGCTCGGTGGGGCTGCAGCTCTCTCTGCCCTGGCCGTGGTCTGCCTGGCCCCGTTAGTGCCGCTCCCCGCCGTGCCCGGGCCGGCTGTTTGCCACGGCTGCTCTGGCACAGCCTGCGTGGCCCCGGGGCTTCGCTCACCGCCTCCCCGGCACAGGGCTGCTGCTCGCCTGTCTGTGAGCCCGGAGCAGGAGCCCTGTCACTCTGCATTGGTGGAGACGTGGAAAACAATTTGCAGGTAAAATGACCCTTTCCCGTGGCAAATTACCCTTGACTGCTGCAGCCCGGGCGCTTGTTATTCCAGGCAGGATGTCACGGCACGGCGGCACGGCGCGGCCACGCTATTAACCAGGCGGAATGAAGCCATTTGCTCGTTACGGAATTGCAGGAACCTCAAGTGAAGATAAAGCAGCCGTGCTTCCCCACGCCCCGGGCACTGGGGTTGGGCTGCCCGTGGCTGGGAGCCACCTCGCCCAAGCGCTCCTTTCGCCCGTGGGGCATCTCTGCTGAGCCCGGGCGAGGTGATGCAGGGGTTTTGGGGCGCATCTGGCCAGATGTTCCTCCTGCGCCAGCCCTGGGTGATGCATGGGGAGGAGCAGTCCCCAACTTAGCTGTGTGGAGTCTTTATCCAGCAGATTAGATGGTGGTGATGGGCTGTGGGTATATATATAATTTCATTGGGCTTTAGCATTTATTTCAGGAGCTAAATGTCATTACAGGCAGATCCTCCGACTAAATCCCCAGTCCGTTACAGCTGCAGGGTTATAAATCACCTCATCCTGGGGGGAGATGCTTGAGATGATTTTTTTTTTTCTTTTTCTTCCTTTTTTTTTCCTTTAAATGTAACTCCACATGGATGATAAAGAGCTCAGTGCCAGTTTCTGGTGCCATCCCCATGGTTGGCTTGGCTGACCGTCTGTCCAGGGATGCTGCAGGGGCTGACACCCACCGTATCCTAGGGGAGCAGCAGGTGCTGCAGGCTGCTGGCATGGAGCAGGCCTGCAGGTTGCCCCATCCCTTTGCTTCTCAAGTGGATTCTGCACCTCCCCACGGTTGGTTTGGTGGGGGTTAGTAATGCCGAGCATGGCTCAAAGAGAGGATGCTGGGCTGGGTGCTGGAGAGATCCCTGCAGACCCAGCACGCTCGGGCACCGAGCCGCCTGCCACCTCTCCGCAGACCCGCATGCCGACCGGCTGCAATGGCGAGAGCACGAACCTCTGCTCCTTCCCCAAATTACATTTGACATTCAATTAAAACCTGGAGGCGCCCGGAGGTACAATGTTATTGCGGTGCCGGAGCCGCAAGGGTAATGCGCTTGCCTCGGCCGCACCGTCCACCGTGCCGGTGCAGCCCCCGCGCCACGTTCCCCCCCTGGGGTGTTCGCCTGCATCGCTGGGCTGGGCAGCGGGGCTGTGGGGCTGGAGCACAGAGCGCCCTTCATGGCAGCGAGGGGGGGTCCTGGGCTCCCACCTGGCCTCCCCCCCAGCGCCCTGCGGGGTGGAGAATGGCTGCCTTTCAGGGTGGCGGTGGCAGGCAGGGCCGGGGGGCTGAATGGCGCCTGTGAGCCGAGCCTTGGCGGGCGCCCAGCGCTGATCTCACCGGCTCTCCTCCGCCGAGAGCCGCAGCGACGCGGGGGCTGGCACCCGCCCAGCCGCTCCCGGGGCCTCCCCGCTCCCAGCCGCAGCGGTGCCTCCGGGGTCCCTGACCCCCGTGACATGCCCTCTGTGGCATGGCTCTCCCACGGGGCTGGGGAACGGCGTTGGAGCCGGGGAGATGCAGCCTCAGTGCGATATGGTGCTGGGTCCACGTGGATGGAAAGCACGGATGGGTGTGGAGATGGGGTTGAAACTTTGTGGGGTGACATTGGGTGTGTTGCAGCCGTGCCATGGCGGGGGGTCTTTGGAGCGGGCACACCCCCGCAGAGCCCGCAAAGCTGGGGCCAAGTTGTTCCAGCTCTGGGGCTTGCTCCGGGCTGCGTTTCCCCTCGCCCCAAACCCATCACTCTTCAGCAACCAGCCCCCGGGGAGGTGATGCCGGGATGGGGCTGTGGCTGCTGGCTTGTGGGGACACGACTGGCCTTGGGGAACATCCTGAGGTCCTCAGAAGACTACCCCTGCCCTTGTAGCCCAGCAGCTGTGCCACGGTGTGGGGTGCTGCAGGACCCCCGGCGCAGGACCGGGTGCCAGGGCGGAGGGTGCCGGGAATGGCCACAGCCACGCCGTGGTGACGGCCGGGGATTTAGTGCTCTCTCAAGGAAATTGAATTTGGTGTCTCTGTCGAACACAGCCGAGGAGAGCGCCCTCGTATATCCTTGGGATTTATGGTTTTCCCCGGGCGCTCACCGTGACGTGCGTAATTCTGCCGTGCTGCTCATGATGTGGGCAGGGGGAGCCCCTCAGGGAGCTCAGCCCCGCGGCCCGACAGACCCCCACAGGGCAGCCCCTTGGCCTCGCCAGGTCTGTCTCCCCCCCCCATGCCATGGAGAAAGGAGCCGAGGGCGGCCAGCTGCGCTGGCGGTGACAGCGAGGAGCCCGGGCAGGGGTTACGCTGGGTTGAAGGCAAAAGTCAGTAAATTTGGGTCTGGTTTATGGCACTAATAAGTGTCAGTGCAGGCAGCGCTCCCTGCCTGGCGCTCGTATATCACCTCTGTGTGTTGCAATGGGAGCCGCAGCGTGCCCAAAGCATGGCTGGGGGCTCCCTCGCCAACGCCAGGTGTCCTCATGTCACATCCCCGCTGTCCCTTGGGGACACCACTGTGCTTGGCTGGCAGTGCCAGGGCAGCTCGGTGAGGCGGTTGTGCCATCCCTGGCTGCTGTCCTGGCTGGCACAGCGGCAGGGTGCCCATGGCATTTTGGGGGGCCACATGCCCGGGGTGGCATTGATGGTGCTCAGGGGAGCCTTTACTGTTTCCCGTGGCACACGGCGTCTGCCGGCAGCCACGGCCCCTGTGCTGCTGTGCCATGCCTGGGGCGAGCGCATGGGAACTTGCCAGCACCCTGCGCCCGCATATGGGGACAAGGGGCCCTGCTGCAGGACAGTGGGGTGGTCCGGGGGGTGTGGGGGAGGCTGGGGAAGGTGTCCCCACCCTGCACCCGCAGCTGCACCTCCCGCCGAGCCCTCCACATGCCAGTTAATTTCACGCCAAGTGCTCTTGATGGATCTCTTGTTATTTTTGGTGAGCCGAGCCATAAATTTGTGCCACCTCACTGCAGCGAGCTGTTAAAAGGGGACAGGAGAGCACCTCTACCCAGCACGGTGGGGGCACAGGCACCCTGGCCACACTGGGGATGCGGCACCCTGGGCCGTGCTCCAGCTGGAGCCGCTGTGATGGGGGGGGTGATGTGTTTGGGGGAGCTGTGACACATTTTTGGGGTTCTGTGAGTGTGCTTAGCCATGCTCAACCATCTCTAGCCCTCGGGGATGCCATGCGGTGCTCAGTGTGGGGCCAGGCATCCCTGTGTCCCCCCTGCAATGTCCCTTGACCCATGGTGGCCCATCCTGAGCCCATCCCCATCCCCTGTCTGCTCTCACTGGAGTGCTTCTTTCTTCCAGGCAATGCGGTCGAGGAGAACCAGAAGGTGAAAACCCAGTGGCCACGGTCAGCGGACGAGCCAGGCATCTACATGGCCCAGACAGGTACCAGCGCTGGCACGGGGACAGGCACAGGGTGCTGGCGGCGCTGGGCTCGGGTGCCCGTCCTTGGGCAGGGATGATGGAGATGGAGTGACTCCCTTTGCTTCCTGCCCACGGACTGACTTAATTTGCTCCATTTGTATATTTTTCCTTTACACCTTCCTCCGAGGGTTGTAAAGCAAAAAAAAAAAAAAAAAAAAAAAAATTCCATTAATTGTTTCGTTCAAATGTATTTATTTGGCAAATCCATCTGGGTAATTTCAGCATGCTTCTCCCCCCTCCCCAGCCCCCCATGATTTATGATCAGAGGGCTCGGAGGCGAGCAGGAGATGGATGAGCCCCGGTGCTGGGAGAGGAGCTCCCACTCCGTGTGCCTGGCATGCAGATCTCCTCCCAGCCACGCTTGGCTGCTCACGGGGGTCCTGCCCCCCCTGGAAGCTGTTGGGCAGGGCGTGGGGTGACCCCAGTGGTGACTGGGTCCAGCCCCGGGGTCCCCGTGTGATGCAGTTGTCATCTCCGTGGGAGCTGTCCTCTGGAGCCTGCGTCCTGCCTGTCTCCAGGACAAATCGTCCCCTTTGGAGCCCTCCTTCATATATTCCTTTTTAATTTAAACTGATGGCCTTTTCTCCTGGCCTGTCCAATAGCTTCAGAGACATCATCAAGCTTAATAAGAGCTGGGTTGTTGTAAATGTCAATGCTCTGCCTGGGTGGGGAGAGGGAGCCATACCAGGCTGCCCACACCGCCCCAGGCTGGACGCTGTTCCTCGTGCTGGGTGCAATCCTGTACCCCCACCCTTTCTCAGGTGCAGCTGGTCTGGAGGGTGGCATGGGCTCCTCCTTCACCCCACTTGTAGGACATAAAGGACAGTGTCATCCCTGCCACCCACGGCACCTTGTCTTCATCCCTGTGCTCACGGGTGCTGCCTGGGCGCTTTCCCATCCCCCCCCCATGGGGTGTCTGCTCACAGGACCTTCCCCAGCCCCCCCAGACAGTCACTGGCTCTCAAGCTCCATGTCTCCCGCAGGGGACCCAGCGGCGGAGGAATGGTCCCAGTGGAGCGTCTGCTCCCTGACGTGCGGGCAGGGCTCCCAGGTGCGGACGCGCTCTTGTGTCTCCTCACCCTACGGGACGCTGTGCAGCGGGCTGCTCCGGGAGACGAGGACCTGCAATAACACAGCTACCTGCCCAGGTACGGGGAGGGGGGGGCATGGGGGCACTGGGGAGGGGGGGCTGCTGGTTGGGGGGTACCCACCTCTGGCTGGGCTCTGCGTCGGTGCTCAGAGTGGGTGCCGAGTGAGTGGGTGGCTGGGAAGAGCAGGGACATGTGTTGCTGGGGGGGGTCTCTTGTGGGTGAGGGCTGCTGGGGGTGGATGAGGAGGGCAGCTCTGTGCGGCAGTGCTGTCGTGGAAGCAGGCATTGCCCATCCCGCGCTGGGCTGCTCCCAGCCCTGGTGACATCCCCCCATTGTCTCGCCTTCCCGGCTGTATCAGCTCTTGGGAAACCCTGTGGGGAGCAGTGACCCCGGGGAGGCGGCTGGAGTGAGTGTCCCAGTGCCCCATGCTCCGCCATCGGGGGTTTTGCCTTGGGAGCAGCTCAGCCGGCGGCCCCTCTCCATCCTCCCTCCCGGCAAAATCTGGGCTTCCCCAGGGTGTCTCTGAGGCTTTGTGCTGGGGAAGAAGCGGGGGCTGGAGCCTGCGCCGGGGGACTTGGGGCCAGGCAGCTGCCTGGCCTGGCATGGTGGGGGGAGCCCAAGCTGCTCAGTGCTTCGAGGTCAGTCGCAGGCAGGAGTGGGCAGGCAGGATGCTGGGGGGTCTCACTGGGCCACATACTGACCCGTTTGTCCATGGTGGTGTCCGTGCGTCTTGCACGGGATGCTGGGAATCAGAGGAGCCTCGGGGTGCTGCAGTGGCAGCTGGTTGCCCTGTCCAGGCCTGGGATGTTCTGGGGGCTTTGCAACCCCAAAACATGCGGGTGTCCACTCTTCCCCATACCGGGGAGTGAGCCCTGTCCCGGCACTCCAGGGACATCGCAGCTCACGGAGGAGCATCCTTTAGGATGCTTGTGCGCCACACGGGTCCCTGCTCTCTTCCTGGGTGAGCTGAGCTCCCGTGGGTGTGATGTGTCTGAGGGGGTGGCTGTGCCTGGTGGATTGGCATGGGTTGGGGTGAAGTCAGGCTGTGCGTGGGTGTGGGGGGACATGCGCCGCCAGTGCCGGGACCCTGAAGGGGAGGATGGAGCAGGGCAAGGAGAGGCAGCGGCACCGCTGCGTCCTCGGTGCCCTTGGGGTTTGGGGCGTGATGGTGGGGCAGATGGTGCCGGCAGGACATGGAGAGGGACTGGGAACCGTGCCTGGCTCTACCACGGAGCCCTGGCCCAGGGCACGAGGGGTCTGCCATGGCCAGGACCCCTTGGTGCCAGGAGGAGGAGGAGGCTGGAGCCCCGCGGGGCCGGGAGCGTGCGACGGCGGCGCTGTGCTGTGTTGCAGTTCACGGCGCGTGGGAGGAGTGGTCCCCGTGGAGCCTGTGCTCGGTGACCTGCGGGCGAGGGGCCAGGACCAGGACGCGGCGGTGCGTGGCCTCGCGGCGCGGAGGGAAAGCCTGCGAGGGCCCCGAGCTGCAGGCCAAGCCCTGCAATATCGCGAGCTGCCCGGGTCAGTACCTCCCTCTCCCCCTGCTCCTTCTTCTCCCCTGGGAACGTCAGGAGACTGCGCCGGCCAAGAGCCAGGGCCATGCTCCCGGCACGGGGCTGCAGTGCTGCGAGGGATGGGTGGCACCGCCATGGGGACCCGCGACAGCCCGTGGGCACATGGGTGCTGTGACATGGGATGCACCCTCCTGTCCGCACTGGAAACCCGGATGGAGAGCCGGCTCTGTCGGCTTGAGCCTCTGCTGCGGACAGCGGGGACCAGCCTGGGGAACACGGAGGAGCCAGCTCCTTCCCTCACCATCTGTTGAGGCTGACTGTCCCCTGCAACAGGCAAAGCGCTGGCACTGGGTTTGGCACAGGGACGTCGTGGGGCACCAGGGAGTTGGCTGGAGGTGGCGAAGGGGGTCGGCTGCAGGGTCTGTCTGTGCGCGGGTGGCAATGCCATCTCTGTCCCTTCCTCCTGTGTGCCAGGAGTCGCTGTGGTGGTGGCCGTGGGGTTTCTGCGGTGATGGCCAGGGATGCCACATCGGGGCCAGTATCCCTGTGGGGACTCCACGTGTGGCATGGGGAGGCTGGCGGCAGGCTGGGAGCAGGAAGGAGTGCAGGAGCCGAGGGTTGTGCAGGGTGCACCCCCTCTGCAGCAGCTCTGGCAGGGACATGCCAACCACAGCACGTGGCTTTTGCCACGGGAGCCCCATGGAGATGCTACTGGAGTGATGAAAGCTCCCAGCAGCTCCTTCCCCGCCTGCCCTGGCCCGTACAGCCATGCTGGGGCTCAGGGGTTTGGTGGGGAGCAATGCCAGGGCTGCTGGGTTTGGCAGGGAGCGATGCCGGGGTCCCGCAGCGTGGCCACGCAGCAGGGCTGGGCGTTGCGGTGCAGCAGGTCTGTAGGAGCAGCTGCTCGGTCTGTGGGGACCAGTCCCGGTGACAGTCCCACTGGCCGGGGCAGGATTTGGCACTGGCTGTTGAGGTCGGCACATGAGGAGCCGGCACATCCATAGGTTGGACCCGTTGCACGGAGAGCCCGGCGTGGGTCACGGGGAGCTGGGGCCGCGCGGCCGAGGGGCCGCTGGCCAGTGGGGGCTGACGCCGCTCTCGCTTGTCCCCGCAGTGGAAGGGCAGTGGCTGGAGTGGGGCGCCTGGAGCCGCTGCTCCGTCACCTGCGCCAACGGCACGCAGCAGCGGACGCGCAAGTGCAGCGTCTCGGCCCACGGCTGGGCCGAGTGCCGGGGGGCCCACGCCGACGCCCGGGAGTGCTCCAACCCCACCTGTCCCAGTAAGGCCCCGCGCGCTGGGGGGGAGCGGTGGGGGAGGCCACGCGTGCTGCTGGCACAGCGCGTCGGTGCACAGCGCGTCACCGGCCGTAAAGCCGCTGCGGTGTCACCTCCGGTGACACGAGGATGCTGGCCCTCCACTGCAGATGCGGGCGTGGTGGGGAGCAGGAGCCAAAGGGTGATGCCAGGGACCAGCAGCCGCCCACCTTGTGCCGGTTGCTGTTGCCGGGCATGTCCTGTGTCACGCTGGGGGGGACCCGTCGGTGCCTGGTGACCGCAGGTCATGGCGTGTTTTGGGCGTGCAAGCACCTACGAGCATTCGCGTGTGCACATGGGGCAGCTTGTGGGGCTGGGGCCAGCTCTGGGGAAGGGAACACTGGGCAGGGGGGTAGTCAGGCCAAAGGATGGACCCCGTCCTCATCCTGTCCTTCGACCCCATCCTTGTCTCGTCCTTTGACCCTCCGGCATCAGTCGCGAGCACGGAGGGAGGCGGTTGCTGCGCCGTGGCTGCCGCGGCAGCCGAAGGGAGGGAGCGGCTCTGCCATGCACTGAGGGTGCCCTTGGGCTGCCGGCGGGGGAGCGGCCGGGTGGCTGGATGGGGACGCTGGTCTTGTCTGAAAGAGATTCCGATCATTGATCCATGGATTTCATACCCTGCGGGGCTTTCAGTTCATGGCACGGGGGGCAGCCGTCGATGGTGCCCACCAGCCCCGCTCTGTCCCCGTTCCCCCCCGGTGCCACTTAGCATGCCGAGCCAGGTGTCCCACGATGTCCCCATCCCCACAGCCGACAGCAAATGGGGCCCGTGGAACCACTGGAGCCTCTGCTCCAAGACCTGCGACACCGGCTGGCAGCGCCGCTTCCGCATGTGCGAGGGCACCGGCATGCAGGGCTATCCCTGCGAGGGCACCGGCGAGGAGGTGAAGACCTGCAACGAGAAGAAGTGCCCAGGTATGGGACAACCCCCCCGCCAGCCCGGTGCCCATCACCCTGCATCTGGGCTGCGCCTGACACCCCCCTCTCACCCCGCAGCCTACCACGAGATGTGCAAGGATGAGTACGTCATGCTGATGACCTGGAAGAAAACGGCTGCTGGGGAGATCATCTACAACAAATGTCCCCCCAACGCCACGGGTGAGGGGCACGGGGCGAGCAGCCCCAAACCCCCCACGCCCTGGAGCAGGGCAGGGGGCGGCGGGTGGTATTGGGGTGCCGGGCAGCATCACCCGTCCTCAGTGTGCTGGGGAGGTGGTTCCAGTGCCGACGTTGAACCCGGTTCTCCCACGCAGGGTCTGCCAGCCGCCGGTGCCTGCTGAGCCCCCACGGGGTCGCCTACTGGGGTGTGCCCAGCTTTGCCCGCTGCATCTCCCACGAGTACCGATACTTGCATCTCTCAGTAGGTGCACGCTCTGGCGCGGCTCCCTGCCCCTGCCCTCCCCTCCTCATCGCTGGGGGTCTGCTCCGTCCCTGGGCAGGGAATCCCAGCAGCCACCTTGCTTCACCGGTTGGCTACTGCATGGGGAAACTGAGGCAGGGCTCCCCGGGCAGGGCTGGGAAAGGAGACCCCATCCTAAAGCAGGAGGGGGACCCTGGTCTGAGCTGTGCTCCTGGGTCCCTGCGAAATGGCTCTTGGGATGGGAAGGACCCGCCCCGCCATGGTCCTGTGTCCTGCTGCTGCCCTAATTAGTGCAATTAGCTCTGCAGTGTCCCCAGTGCCCCCGCTCTGGGCACGGTGAGGACATGGGGACATGGAGCACTGCTGGGGAGGGGGGTGCTGGTGGCCGAGTGACACCGGTGTCCCCCCCCATAAAAGCTGCGGGAGCACCTGGCCAAGGGGCAGCGGGTGCTGGCAGGCGAGGGCATGTCACAGGTGGTGCGGAGCCTGCTAGAGCTCATGGCCCGCAAGACCTACTACAGCGGGGACCTGCTCTTCTCCGTGGAGATCCTGCGCAACGTCACCGACACCTTCAAGAGGGCCACCTACACCCCGTCCTCTGAGGACGTGCAGGTAGCGGGCAGGGGACGGCGAGGGACAACCCCGGGGAGGTGGCGGCGGTTGGTCCCCAGACCCCAGCCCTGCTGAGCCCCGTCCCTGCAGCGCTTCTTCCAGGTGGTGAGCTACATGGTGGATGCGGAGAACCGGGACAAGTGGGAGGATGCCCAGCAGGTGAGTGGCAGAGGGCAGAGGCAGGTGGCAGGGTCAGCCGGCATGTCCCCACCGTGGGGACATGTCCCAGCGGCTGCGGAGCCTGGTCCCTCGCCCGCAGGTCTCGCCCGGTTCCGTGCACCTGATGAAGGTGGTGGAGGACTTCATCCACCTGGTGGGGGACGCGCTGAAGGCCTTCCAGAGCTCCCTCATCGTCACCGACAACCTGGGTGAGCGGCAGGGTGGGCACGGGGCTGCGGCGGGTGCAGGGAGCCGGCCGGTGACACCCGCTGTGCCCTGGCAGTGATCAGCATCCAGAGGGAGCCCGTCTCCGCTGTCTCCAGCGACATCAACTTCCCCATGAAGGGGCGCCGGGGCATGAAGGATTGGGCCCGCAGCTCCGAGGACAAGCTCTTCATCCCCCGGGAGGTGCTCAGCCTCGCCTCCGCCGGTGAGCGCGCACGTTCTGCGTGTGTGTGCACGTGTGCGAGTGAGTGTGCGCCTGGGGCTGTGCGGGGGTGCGCACGTGTGTGAGCGTGCACACGTGTGTGAGTGCACATCTGGTGCTGTGCACATGCATACACGTGTGAGCATGCACGTCTGGGGGTGTGCACGTGTGTGTGCGTGCACGTATGTGAGTGCACATGTGGTGCTGTGCACATGCGTGCACACGGAGCATGCACATGTGGTGCGGCGCACATTCGCACGCACGTGTGAGCGCACATATCCAGGAGTGTGCAGCGCGTGCATGTGTGTGAGCCTGAACATGTGTGAGCTGGCATGCGTGGGGCTGTGCACGTGTGGGAGTGCACATCTGGGCATGTGCACATCTGGGAATGTGCACATCTGGGGAAGCACGTGTGTAAGTGTGCATGTGTGTGAGCGTGCAGGCGGCCTCCTGCCAACCCTCGTGCCTGCGTGTGTCCGCGTGTGCCGTGCCTGTGTCAGGGAGGGGGCGCATGTTCCCTCACACGTGTCGGGGGCAGGCGTGTGGGCTCTCACGTGTCCGTATGTGCTCTCCGAGCCCACGCGTGTGCCGGGCGCTGCATCACGGCGCTGCTCTTCCTTCCTCTCTCTCTGCAGAAACGGAGGAGTCGTCCCACTTCGTCATCGGGGCTGTGCTGTACCGCACGCTGGGGCTGATCCTGCCCCCGCCCAGGTGAGTGGGGCTGCCCGCTGTCCCCCGTGCCGTGACCCCATCCGTGAGACAACCGGTGCCCCTCCTTGCAGGAGCCCCCTGGCCGTCACCTCCAAGGTGCTGATGGTGACGGTGCGCCCACCAACCAAACCCACGGAGCCCCTCGTCCTGGTGGAGCTCTCCCACATCATCAACGTGAGTGTCTCCTTCCTGTCCCATCACCGCGTCACCTCTCGGGCCATGTGGGTCCCACCGGCCCCTTTACCCTCCCCAGGTGCTGAGAGCCAGGCAGGGGCCAGCAGCTCCCAGCTGGTGGCCACAAGTACTCAGCTCCACACCCGTGGTGGGGACATGCTGAGAGCCGGGCAGGTCCCCACGGACCAAATACCCTGGTGGGGGTGGGAGCAGAGCAGGGGGTGAAGCACTAACCCATCCTTCTGTCCGCAGGGCACGTCCCACCCGCAGTGCGTCACCTGGGACTACTCAAGGACGTGAGTGAGGGACAGGGACACCCTGGCTGTGCCCTCGCCGGTGGGCAGAGCTGGACGACGGGGCTGGGCTGTCCCTGGGGAGCTACTGGGAGGGACAGGGAGCGGGGACCAGTCCCTTCCCATGGCCGGGCGCCTCTGACTTGCGCTGCCGCGGGATCGATGTGCCTCGGCGTGATGCCGGGGACGGATGCCGCCAGCCTGCCAGATGCGATTTGTTAGCGCGGAGCCCAGCGCTCTGGCAGGAGCGAGGGAAAGTAGGGCACGGCGGGGGGGAGCGGGGGGGGTGGCAGTGCTGGGTGTCCCCCCCCAGCCCAGGTGCCTGTGGGTGCTCTGCGCCTCGGGGCGGCTGGTTCCAGTGCAGCTCCCCTGCTGACGGGGAGGCATGTGGTTGTGATGAATGTGGCAGTTCTCAGCCTGGCCCCGGGGAGCTGCGTCCCCAGCTGTCCCACAGACCCAGTTCCCGGTTTCCCTGCTTTGCTGGGAGCTGTGGCTGCTCTCCCTGTGAGCGTCACTGTGGGGTACCCCCTCCCAGCTCCCTCCCGGGGGTTCCCCACGGCAGAAGGGGAGCATCACCCACTCCCGGGCAGGTCTGGCTTTGGGGTAGCACATCTCTGCTGTGTGAGCCGTGGCTCATGCTAGGGGGGACATGGCTGATGGGGGGGCTCCTGGGTCTGCTTCTGCCTG
Source organism: Leptosomus discolor (assembly GCF_034619465.1). Taxonomy (NCBI): domain Eukaryota; kingdom Metazoa; phylum Chordata; class Aves; order Leptosomiformes; family Leptosomidae; genus Leptosomus; species Leptosomus discolor. Next base: position 5,774,774 of record NC_141419.1, read on the forward strand.
CCCCAGCGCTGCCTCAGTCCCCCTCCATCCCTACCATCCATCCTCCCGGGCCTGGCCTCCTCCCTCTGTGGTTTAACACCCTTCGGCCCCCCCCAAACCTAGGTGGGATGATTAAAAATCAAGCCTTCATGTTGCACCGCTCCCCAGGGGGATCAGCACCAGGGCAGGCGGGGGCAACCGGGGCAGGGATGGCTTCACCCCCCGCGGTGGGCTTGAGGGATTAACCTGTCCTCTGGCAGTGCCCCCCCCCCCCCCCCCCCCCATCTGCCTCCCCTCCCAGGCAGGGACAAGCAACGGGTTAACTCGGGAGAGGAGCGAGGGGCTGCGTGTGTGTTTGATCATTTCAAATTGCTCTCCCTCGCTCTCGTCCCATTAATCAGGGATGCTGGCTTGGGAAACTGGGACACGGAGAGCTGCCAAACCCTGGAGACCCTCCCAGCACACACCAAATGCCAGTGCCGCCAGCTCGCCACCTTCGCCGTCCTCGCCCAGCTGCCCAGAGACCTGGTAGGGGACAGGATGGGGACAGGGACGAGCCTGCTGGGGACACAGGCCGTGGATGGGGGGTGATCCCCGGGCTGCCGGGCTTGGCTGAGGTGGGGGTCTCGAGGGAGGATGGGGATGGGCAGGGGCTGCATTGCCTGCAGGCACCTCGGTGGGGTGGGGTGGGCACTGGGGGGATGACGGGGGTGTCTCCCACCACCCAAGGGAAGGGCTCATGCACCCCCTGGCACCCTGAGGGTGGGCTTGGGCAGAGAAGGGGGTGTTGTGGCTGACAGGGCTCGATATGGGGCGTTGCTGTGTGCAACGAGGGGAGGGGGCAGGCCCGTCCCAGGCACCCCCCCACCCCATTGCTATTCCGCCCGCGTCCCCCGTTGGCATGGAGATGGGCACGGGTCCCCGGGAAGGCGCCTTGGCTGCACGACCGCTGCCACCGACCCCCTCCGGTGCCTGTGGGTCCCCAACTAGGGGGATTGGAGGGGCCCAGCGGGGGGCAGGGGGCTGGCAGGGAACAGCCATGGTGGGGGGCTGGGCTCAGCCACTCCCCCCCTCCCTACATTTGCCACCAGGCCATGGACCCCTCGGGCTCGCCATCGGTGCCACTGATGATCGGCTGCGCCGTCTCCTGCATGGCCCTGCTGACCCTGCTGGTGATCTACGCTGCCTTCTGGAGGTGACCCGGGGACAGCTGGGGACCTGGGGGGCGCCTGGGGTGCAGGACCATGTGGGGAGGGGGCAGCGAAAGGGGGCATGGTGCAAGCAAAGGCTCAGCATCAATGTGATTAAATGCAATGCGGTGGGAAGAGAATAACCCCGGTGGCAGCCGGGTGGGAGAGGTGTCCGGGCTGCCTGGCACTATCCTTGGCCCAGAACAGTGCCCACGTGCTGGCAGCATGCAGGGGACATGGGACAGGGACGTGGGACAGGCTGGCGCCCCGGCCCCACGCTGCTCCTGCCCGCAGGTTCATCAAGTCGGAGCGCTCCATCATCCTGCTCAACTTCTGCGTCTCCATCCTGGCCTCCAACATCCTTATCCTCGTGGGCCAGTCCCAGATGCTCAGCAAGGTGGGTGCCACCACCGTGCCACCTTCGCAGGGTCCCTAGGCGGGCACGGGGGCTGTGGTGGAGTCTGAGCCCTCTTTTCCCTGCTGGCCGCCTCATCCCTGCTGGCTCCTAGCAGCAGATTGGATTTGGATTAACTCGATCTCGGGATTAAATCCTTTGCGCCGGCAGCTTTGACACAAACCTTGCCTGAGCGTAGGAGTTTAACTGCCGCAGTGCCGGGCACGCGGCCGCGGTGGTGCCGCGATGCCTGCCCCGTGACGTGCCCGCGTCCCCGCAGGGCGTGTGCACCATGACGGCCGCCTTCCTCCACTTCTTCTTCCTCTCGTCCTTCTGCTGGGTGCTGACGGAGGCCTGGCAGTCCTACCTGGCGGTGATCGGCCGGATCCGGACACGCCTGGTCAGGAAGCGCTTCCTGTGCTTGGGATGGGGTAAGAGGCTGGCAGGGCTTGTCCCAGGATGGGGTGGAAGGGAGGCACCACACACCCCTCCCTGGTACCCCCCAGGGTCATCAGAAGGGGAAACTGAGGCACAATGGAGGAAAGCAGAGCCAGGTCCCTTCAACGTGGCACTCTCTGACCAGCCAGACCACGGGGAGCTGCCAGAAGGGCCCCATCCCTGTCCCCATCCATGGGGGCTGGCACAGGGGGGTGGCGTCATTGTTCCCCTGCAGCTCCAGCCTCGTCTCCCTTCTCCAGGGTTGCCAGCCCTCGTGGTCGCAGTCTCCGTCGGCTTCACGCGGACCAAAGGCTATGGGACGGCGAGCTAGTACGTGGGGACAGGGGGACACGGGGCTGGGCGTGGGGACCACTCCAGGCTGGCAGCAGTGCTGGGAGCAAGGGATGGGGACAGGGAATGTCCCCTCTCCATCAGCCCCTGACACACTACGGTCCCCTGCAGCTGCTGGCTCTCGCTGGAGGGCGGTTTGCTCTATGCCTTCGTGGGACCCGCTGCTGTCATCGTGCTGGTGAGCTGACCCGAGCCTTGGACCCCCAAAAGCCACCCCGGTGCATGGCAGCTCCTGCCAGCCCCGGCTCACGGAGGGCTCCATGCCTGGCCCTAACGCCGGCGCTGCTCTCGCCCAAGGTGAACATGCTGGTTGGCATCATCGTGTTCAACAAGCTCATGTCCCGCGATGGCATTTCAGATAAGTCCAAAAAGCAGCGAGCTGGGTAAGTGCCCTGCGCCCCGCGGGGCTGTCCCTGGGGCTGGCGCGGAGGCACCCTGCCCTGCCGCGCCGCGGGGCATGGCATGGGGTCTCCTCTGGGAGCGGGCTGAGGACGGGGCAGACTTCACCTCATCAGTGGGCGGCAGAGGCCAAGCCCAGGGCAGCCGCAGCCCCTTGTGGAGGGGCAGTAGCTGGGGGGGGGGGGGGCACAGTCACCCCCACACCTTCCCCCGGGGAAGGGGGAGCCGCACACTGCGGACCCCCCTCCCTGCCACCAGCGGAGGGGGCTGAGCCCTGCCCGCCCCATCCCGCTGCCGCTTGGCCACCCCCGCTTGTCATTAACAACTGCCGCTGCCCTCGACTAACCCGGCTCTCTCTCTTTCTCTTTTCCTTCTCCCATTTGCTTTTTGCCTGTGTCTGTCCATCCATCCATCCATCCATCCGTCTGTCCATCCATCTGTCCAACCCAACCCCACCCCCCCTATCCCTGCCATCCTGCTCTCCCACGGCCTTGCTCCTGGCCCGGTCCTGGCCGCGGGGCGCCGGGGGGGTGGTGGTGGTGGGCACGTAGCTCCAAGCCCCCCCAATGCGGCAGCCTGCTGCTGAAATGCACCAAGTGCGGCGTGGTGTCCAGCGCGGCCATGACCTCCGCCACCGCCAGCAGCGCCATGTTAGTGCCCGCCACGCGCCCGCTTCGCCCCCCACCCCGAGCACAGCCTTGGACCCCAGGGAGCAGGGTGGGGGGGGGCTCTGGGCATCACCCTAGGGAAGGCCAGGCTCTGGGTTGGGGGTCCTGTGGGCAGGGCGAAGGCTGTGTGCTCGGGGTGGCCCTGGGCGCGGGGTGCGCGTGCCCCACCGCGGCCATCACGTCTGCATGGCATGGCTTGCCGCAGGTCACGTCATCTCCGGGGTTGGGGAGCAGGGGGGCTCAGCTCCTCTTCCCCAGGGTGGCTTGGGAGCGGGGAGGGCATGAGGGGCACCACACCATGGGGCATGGGATGGTCCTGGCCTCGGGGGCATCACCGGGACCCTCTTCCCGGCATGTGAACCCCCATGGGTGCTGGCTGGCATGTGTCTAGAGGGCTGGGCTGTGACCACTGCCACCCTGGTCACAGGAGGTCCCTGCTCCCAGGGGCTTGGTTGCAACAGAAGCAGCCCCAAAATTCACTGCTAAAAAAGAAAGAGATCCCCTTTCCGCTCTTCTTGCGGCTGTGGGAGGGTGACGGTGACCCCGCATCCCCCCAGCACCCTCAGGCTGTGCTGCCTGTGTGGGGACAGGGACACAAACGGCTGTGCCCTGCCCGGGCTGGCTCATCAGTGCCGATGGCTCAGCCTTGAGGGGCAGAAAGAGCCTACGAGTCCCCTCGCCCTAAGACAGGCAGTGCCCTGAGCACCCAACCAGCGCCAGCTTGGGGACACTGAGGAAGAGGGGACAGTGGGGGGCCTGGTGGGGTGCACAGCATCCACAGGGTGTTTGGGCTTGGGTCTCCGTGCTGCGCTGTGCGTGTGCGGTCAGCCCCGGCCATGCTTGCGAGGCGGGGGGGGGGTGATGCTCGGGGGGGTGCTGTTGCGGGGCAGCCCTGGCGTAACGGGCTCACCCCGGCCCCTCTCTCCCTGCCCCAGGGCATCGCTGTGGAGCTCCTGCGTGGTCCTGCCTCTGCTGGCGCTGACCTGGATGTCGGCCGTGCTCGCCATGACCGACCGGCGCTCCATCCTCTTCCAGGTCCTCTTCGCCGTCTTCAATTCCGTCCAGGGCTTCGTCATCATCACCGTACACGGGTTCCTGCGCCGAGAGGTGGGACGGCCCCGGAGGGGTGCCATGGGGGGTACCCCTGGCTGCGGGGCCGTGACCGGCTCTGTCCCCGCAGGTCCAGGACGTGGTGAAGTGTCAGATGGGGGGGTGCAGGAGCGAGGAGAATGAAAACTCGCCCGACTCCTGCAAGAACGGGCAGGTGCAGATCCTGGTGAGTGCGGCAGCGCCGGCACGGGCTGCAGCGGGCACCGGCAGGGCTGGGCAGGGCTGTTTGTCCCGGCTGGGGCAAGGTCCCCCTTGCAAACGCTGTTGCTCCCTGTGTTGGCCAAGATGCATTGATTTCCCCATCTCTCTCCCTCTCTTTCTCTCCTCTCTCTCTCTCTCTCTTTCCCCTCTTTCTGTATTTTTATAGACAGATTTTGAAAAGGACGTTGACCTGGCGTGTCAGACAGGTGAGGTCTCCTCTGTCCGCTGCGCTGGGGATGGGGATGTCACCATGCCACGTCTGGGAGGGACAGGCAGCATGTGCTGGGGGGGGCATGATGCCACCACGCGAGGGGTCGGTCCAGCCCTCCTGAGGGACCCCCAGGACCAGCTCTGACCCTGCTCCCTGCCCGTAGTGCTGTTCAAGGAGGTGAACACCTGCAACCCTGCCACCATCACGGGCACTTTATCCCGCATCTCGCTGGACGGGGACGAAGACCCCAAGCTCAACACCACCTCGGAGGGTGGCCTGGGCTTCTCCACCCTGCCAGGAAACATCCCTCCCTCCAGCATCCTGGTCCAGGTTCCCAAGATGACGCCCAACGTGGTGGCGGGCTTGAGTGAGCTGGGTGACCCACCAGCGCAGCCGCTCGCCCTGGAGGCACCGGGTCCCGTCTACCTGTGCACGGAGAGCAGCCTGCGGCCGCTGGAGTACGGCTGGCTGCGGGCCCCTGAGCCCCCACGGGAGAGCGACTACATGATGCTGCCCCGCCGGACCAGCAGCCTCAAGCCCTTCCCACGGGAAGAGAGTACCCTCGGTCCTGGCACCGAGGAGGGGGTGCCCGGCGGGACGGGGCGCCCGGTGGCTGAAGGGGACACCTACCCTGGCTTCGTCGCGGTGGATCACGTCAATGTGAACTTGAACCAGCCCTACGGGACGGTGAAGGCCCCCTATGGCCTCCAGTTCAAGCAGCACCCCACCGTGCGGCAGATCCTGGCCTCGGAGCTCTCGGAGCGCAGCCGCACCATGCCCCGCACCGTCCCTGGCTCCGCCATGAAAGTGGGGTCCCTGGAGGTGAGTGGGGGGAGCTGGTGTGTGAGCGTGTCCGTGGGCACATGCACGGGGAGGGAGATGTGTGGGAGGAGGTTGGGCGAGTGTGCAAGAGCATGTGTGAGCACGTGCACACGTGCAGGGATGCATGAGTTGCCCCCGTGCTGGCTGCTCGGCATCCCACCCTTCGCTTGGGGCTGCCATCACCCCAGTAGCGCAGTGGATGAGCTGCACGTCCCCCACCTCGGCTGGGAGCCCCCTGTCTCCAGCCGGGCTCTGCCCCCTGCGAGTGGCATGGCTTGGGGCTGGCGTGAGCTTCCCCCCACCCCTCCCTGCTCCCCTCTGCACCCTGGACCTGCAAAGACCTTTCCCTTTTCTTCTCCATCTCCTCCCCCCTGCTCCGGGCCCTGCGTGTCCCTTGCCAGAGGAAGAGGTTGCGATACTCTGACCTGGACTTCGAGGTAAGCCCTGCCATGGCAGCGGGTGTCACCGGTGCCCGCCGTGGGGTCGGGTGCCATCTGGTGACTGAACCACTTTGTCCCTGGTTCCCCCTGGCTCGCTGTCAGCAAAGCAGCAGCCGAGCTTGGATTACAACACCAACGCCGAGCGGGAGTGTTGCAGTGGGCTCTGACGCTCACCTGCACCGTCTGCCCGGGGTCTGGGGGTGCCCTGGGAAAGCAGGGGGTGAGAGGGGGATGGGGAGCGGGTGCGTGCCAAGGAGTGCTGGATGCCGATGGCCGTGGGCTCTGCTCTCGCCCCGCAGAAGGTGATGCACACGCGGAAGCGCCACTCTGAGCTCTACCATGAGCTCAACCAAAAGTTTCACACGTTGGACCGGTACCGGGCCCCGGCTGCTGGCTCCTCCAAGGTGAGGTCCTCGGGGTGCCGTCCTACCCCAGTCTGCACTGCTCCACCTTCCCCTGCATGGACTGGGGCATCCCGGGGAGGAGGGGGGAGACGAGGCATCCCTGGGATAATGCTGGGGCTGAGCGCTGTGGGTTTTTTTCCACAGCGAGAAAAGCGGTGGAGCGTCTCGTCAGGCGGCGGGGAGAAGAGCACGGCCAACGTAAGTGCCTGAGCCCTCCCCGGGGGCTGATCCGGGATGGGGACGGAGGATGGAGGTGGGTGGCTGTGCCCCGGGGCTGGGTGCCGGTGGGACAGAGCCACGCATCACCGTGCAGCCCGGCCGCTTGCTGCAGCTGCCCCTCGCCCCGCAGGATGCGGCCAGCCCCGAGGAGCAGCAGCCGCAGGCGCCGGCCGCGCCACTGAAGCCGTGGAGCACGTTCAAGGCGATGACGTTGGGGTCCCTGCCCAGCGCCCAGCGCGACCGGCTGGAGCTGCGCCGCGCGGACTGGGAGGGCCCCTGCGCCGGCCTGGATGCGGCCGACGGCGACTTCCAGACGGAGGTGTGAAACCCCGCGCCCGCCGCCGCCGCCTTCGCCCCGGGGAAGGACGAGCCGAGACGCGGGGTTTGCTCCGTCCTCCTCGGTGGCTGGGGGGGGTCCCTGCTTGGCCGGAGCCATCCCCATGGGAGGGACTACGCTCCCCCCCCCGCCCCGGCTGCAGCCGCCTCCCGCCCGTCCTCGCGCGGTTTCTCCTCCCTGCCACCCTCCGGACACGGGTGTGGAGGGGACACGTGCACCCCCCATGCTCACCCACCGATCACGCCTGCACCCCCTTGGGGCAGGACCAGCCGTCGAGGCCGTCGGATCTTCGTTCTTTTCTACCGGGATGTTTCTTCACGCCGTGCACCATGTGCACGCGAGCGGTCGCCCCCCGGGGCCGGGCTACCCTCGCCCCCCCCCCCCCCCGGGGCCCCGTGGCCGCCCCCTCCCAGCCCTCCCCACCGTCCCCACCCCACGGGGCAGGTGCTGTCGTTGTTGGAAATAAAAGTTCACTCTCTGTGGTGCCGTGGGGCTGCGGCCGCCGCCTCGTGCTTTGTCTCAGGAGTCTGGTCAGGGAGGGGGGTGGCTGTCACCCATTGGGGACCCCTGGTCTCTCTGCTCCCCCCCTGGCCACCTCCCTGCTCGGGCTGTGCCCCTGCCTGGAGCCTGCAGGATCCTGCTTGCTGAGGCTGAGCCCGCGCCCACGTGCTGCCTTGCAAATGAACGTCTTATCGCGGGAGCCAAGAGCCGTAAATTACATGGTAATTAATCTATGAGCAAATTAGTAACTTTGGAGGCAATTACAATGCAATCTGCAGAGGCATGTAGCGTGGGGCGCCTCGCGCTGCCGGAGCATCCCTGGCATCAGCACAGCCGGAGCTGGGCGTTGCAAAGCCGGTGTGCTGCCCCCGGCACCGGGACCGGAGCGCTGGAGCAGGGGGGGCTGGCGGTGCGGCAGTGGGGCCAGCAGCCGTGACCATGAGCCATGAATGCCAGGCTCGTGCCGGACCAGGAGCTGTGGTGAGAGAGCAGGGGCAGGACTCGAGCTTGGGGCAGGGCAGCGCTGGAGGAGAGGACATCTTTGCATCACGGCTCTCAGCAGCTCATGGCATGGATCAGGTGCCCAGGCAGATCACCTGGACTGTGGCGCCGAAACCCTCCCGCTGTGGCGTGCCGTAACACACCAGGGAGGGCCACACGGCTGCTATGATGGTGGGAAGAGTGCCCTGGCCGTGGCTACGGCTTCTCTTTGGAAGAAGCCACCAGAGCTTCCCTAAGGGCTCGTTGCGGTGAGGACAGGCTCAGCACAGGCTGCGGGCGAGCAGGCAGCACCCTCCAGCCCTCCCGTTTCAGGCAGGTGACTCTCCCGCAGGGATGAAGCTGGTGGGAGCGGTGGAGCTGGCAGTGACCCCCTGCTCCTGGGGGATGCCAGCACTGTCAAGACCTCGGGGTAAAGGATGCTGCCCAGTTTGGAGCAGTGGCCCCCAAAGTGCAAAGTTTCACTCCTCATCTGCGCCATGGTGCTGTGCAGGTTGCTCAGCACCCTGCAAGCCCCGGGGACCCCCCAGCCCGTTGGGTGCTGGGGATTGAGGGCACCACCAGCCCCCACCATCCTGGGCAGCTGCGCTTTCCCCTGACGCAGCATCAATTAGTGCTCATCAGCACAGGCCTGGGGCCGTGGAGACGTGATTGCGAGACGAGACATGAATTTAGGCAGGCGAAGGGGAGCGTCATTAACCGAACCCACCTCGGGAGCCTGTGGAGCTGCCAGCGCCCACAACGAGTCAGTCAGCGCCGGCGCAGCCAGGAGGGATGAGCTGTGCCTGTGCCCATGGGAGGGGGGACCCCCATGGAGCCAAAAAGGGGTGCTGGAAGGTCCTGCACCAGGGTGCTGCAGGAGAGGACTATGTATTTGGGGGTGGGGGGACAGAGGGGTGGCAAGGCTGAGGGAGGGAGGGAGCAAACATATCCTGCACAGAGCCCCGGTTCAGCCTGGACATGCTGCCAGTGCCACATGGCGATCCCTTCCCTGCTCCCAGTGCTCTGCCTGTGATTTCCCCACCAGCTCTCTCGGCCTCCCAGTGTCTCGCCAGAGGCTCACTGGTTCCCACTGGCACAGGGCCCATGGCGGAGCAGTGCCGCAGGGGGGGTGCCTGCAGGCCGGGACAGGAGATGCTGCTCCTGGCCCCAATGCAGCCGTGCTGGGGCACCAGCGCAGGATGCAGCCCCTGGAGTAGGGGTCTCTCCCCGGCCCCCTAGGCAGTCCAGTTAAGGCTGAAGCGCTATTTGCATAACCCAGTTCATCCCAGCACCGCCCAGCTCAGGCCTGGAGCATGGGAAGAAGTGGGCTGGGGGCTGCGGCACAGTGATGGGAGCAGGGAGGAAGCGAAGGAAAGGGCCAAATTCTTCCCTCCCCACTGTTAGGGCTTCCTCAAACAAAGCAGAAAGCAGAGACGGCGGGTCCCGGGCCTGGCACAGCCATCTCCTGCCCCCAGGTTTGCCGACACTGGGCTGGTGCCAGCTCCAGTTGTGCAACAGATGCTGGAGCCACACACAGGGAGGAGGCCAGGCCCAAGCATGGGGGCTTCGGCTGCCCATGCCGGGCAGGAACGGGGCTGCAGGAGAGGTTACAGGTGGGTCACAGGGTCCCACGTGGCGAGGGGCTGCGGTGAGGCGCGGCCGCAGCTCCTTGGCCCCGTGGAGGCTGTGGGGCAGGAGGCTGGGCAGTGGTGTGGGGGCGATGCTGTGGGTCAGGGGCACCAGCCCCCTTGGCCTGGCTGCTAATTTTGCTAATAATAGCAGCTGCGTCCTCTCGCTGCTCTTGCTGGGAGCCGCCACGCACTGGGATCCCCCCACCCTGTGCTTCGGGGGACCCGGGGCCAGCTCCAGCTCCCCTCCTCTCCTTTCCCAGCCAAATACAGCCGTGAGAGGCAGCGTCAGGGTTTCCTGGGGCATCTGTTGGCAATTAGCAGCTTTTATTACTCATGGAGACGCCATATGCGGTGAGGGAACGGAGCCCGGGCAAGAGGCGCAGGCTTGCGGTGTGACCCAGCGCGGGGGGATGGGGGGAACCAGCCCCCAATCCTGTGGGTCCGGCCATTGACCAGTGGGTACATGGTGGGTCCGAGCAGGTTGGAGAGAGCTCTGGAGCCATTTTCCATCTGCAGCTTCCATCTGAGCCAAGCCGCCCCCCCCTTTCCCTGTGCCAAAAATGTTTGGTTTGGGGGGCGGAAATGATGGAGAAACTGCTCTGAGGCTGCGCAGCCCACAGCGGCGCGGGGGGACGGCGAGCTCTGCCTCTTGGCTCCCCAGCCTCCTCTCCCTTTGCTCTTCGGCAAAGTATTTCCTCCAAAAGAGGCAAAACTGCTGTTTTAACGCCACGGAAACAAACGGGCCCTGTCAAGCTGGAAAAGAATCCCCGCGGGCTCTTTCCTTCCCAGTGAATGCTGGATTTGGGGGGTTTGTGCCCAAATCAGTGCAGAAACAAATGCCGAACCGCCGAGATCCTCGCCACAGGAATTCCCTCCCATGTGCTGCCCGGGCCAGCGTGCCGGCAGCTGCCTGTGAGCTGGCAGGGTCCTGCCAGCGTTACCCCAGCCCTCACCCCCCGGCAATGGGGGTCCCTGGGGGGGAGCCATGCTGGCAGCGCCGGGGCTGAGCTCAGCACGGAAGGTGGGGAGACCCACGGCTGCCGCATGACACTCAGGGTCGGAGGCAAATTGTCTCCAGCTCGAAAATTGCCGGGCTCTGCTCCGGCTCGTGTTTCTTGGCAGCCGGCGTGGCTGTTTCTTGGAAGCGCAACGTGCCTCTGCTTTTTTCCGTGCTGGGTCGGTGGGCTGGGGCCCACAGGATCTGGCTTTCCATCCCCCAACTCGGCATCGTTCCTGCTCCCCCCCTTTGCAGGGTGCTGGGGAAGCAGGATCTGGCCTCTTTCTCCTGGAGACACCGATCCTGTGCGCTGGCACAGCAAGGGGAAGCAGGAGCTGGGGTTTCCACGCTGTGGGTCTCCCTCGCATGGTCCCAGGGCCAGTGGGGTCCCTTCGTGCCACTGGACAACCTATGCAAAGGAGCACTCTGGCAAATGAGGGAAACTGAGGCATGGGAAGAGCAGCAGAAGGGATAGGTGCAACTCCCCCAAAGCGATTCCCAGCTGAATTTGAGGGCCCTGGAGCTGCTGGGTATGTTGGTTTTAGCAAGGGGTCTGGCTTGAGAGGAAGGGACGAGGCTGCCCTTTGTCCCTGCTCTGCTGCAGGGTGGGTTGTGGGGCCATGCTTTGTGCCGAGGGTGAGGGCAGATCCACCCAGGAACTGCCCAAACCCCACTCGTGCTCATGCAAGGGGTTCGTTGCTGCTGAGTGGCCCCCAACAAAGAACAGCGCAAGGTGAATAATTGTCCAATGTACAGGAAATATAAAAGTTTCGTTATATTTCGTACCCACTTGCCTTAATTACCCTTAATTACTACAGCAGGCAACTCACAGGAGAATCGAGTGCTCTGTCACTGCATCTCGGGGGCTGTCGGCTGAATAAATGGCAGAGTCGAGCCGCTCTTCAAAAGCAGCGTCGCTTGGTTTGCCCGCGACAGCTTATTTACTGTGGGCTGAATAAATATCAGTTGTTAATTAGAGCGCGTTTATTGAGATGCATGCGTCCCTAACACACATTTGTAAAGCTTCAGCGTAAATAGATTCATCACAATTTGGGAAGAAAGCAGCTGAGGAGGGGCCTGGTGGCACAGAGCCGTGCTGGGCATCCCTCGGAGAGGGGATGCAGGGATGGGGACCCGGGAGGAGCACCCAAAGCTGCTTTGCATCTCCCAAACCCAAACTTGCCCTGGGTGGGCCTGCTCCCTGTCTGCTCCCTGCCTGCTCTCTGCCTGCTCCCTGCCTGCGGGGGCTCAGGGTAGCCCAGCTTGCGTGGGCAGGGGATGCTGGAGCCAAGCTGGGCAGGGCAGTAGGGCACTGTCTGGGGCTGGCACGTCTCTGCGGCACGGAGCTGGACACTGCACACAGGCGGCGTGACCCGGGATGGGTGCCGGATCCCTCCAGGGCTTGGCAGGGCTGGCAGGGCCACGGCTCTGCTGGAGAGGCTGGTTCAGCTCTGGAAAGCCATCAGCTCTGCTGCTGGGGACAAGGCGGGGAGCCCTGCCAGGCACAGGCAGCATCCCTGCTGCCATGCCAGTGGGGGGATGGCAGCAGAGACCCCATCCCAGGGCTCTGACCCCACGCACCTCGTCCTGGGCTGGACTGTCCCCAAGCCACTGGGCAAGGTACATCAGCTGTGGTGCTCAGTGGGGTCCAGCTGCTCCCCGGTGCCACGGGCTCTGCCTGGAGCTGCACCCATCTCGGTCAGGTGCCGGGTCCCGGTGCCACGCCGGTGGAGGAGCATCCCTGGAGGGACCCCCTCCTCCCCAGAGAGGCAACCATTCTGGCCAGCGATGCCATCACCGGTGCCAGCACCCAGGTCCCCTCTGGTCCCTGGCGGGAGGAAGAGCTGCTCCACAGGGATGGTAGCCAGGGGATAGGGTTTACCCCCAGCTTAGGGATTGGGGTGTCCCGCTTGCCCCCCGCAGGGGGTCCCTTCCTCCGGGCGGGGGTCCGACCCCAGGGGGAGGGGGAAAGGAGGGGTGGGGAGGGCGCTACGGGAGGAGGTGCCCGGGGGGGGGGGGGGGGGGGGGAGGAGGAGGAGGGCGGGGAGGCGAAGGCGGGCGGCGGCTCGGATCTCCCCCCGCCCCGGGCTGGAGAGGCGGAGGGCGGGCAGCAGCCGGGGGGGCGGCTCGGACCCCCCCGGAGGGAGGCGGGGAAGGCGGCGGGGGCGGCGCGGCGGAGTTCCCGGTGTCCCGCGGCGCTCCCACCGCCCCGGACCGGCCGGACCCGCTCCCTCCCCGCCAGCCCCCGGCAGCCCCGGGCCCCGCCGAGCACCGCGCAGGTGAGCCCCCGGCCCGCCCGCCGCCCCCCGCCGCTGCCGGCCCCGGGCACGGGGAGCGGGGTAGAGCCCGGCACCGGCGTCGGGCAGGAGCGGAACGGGGGGGGATTCCCCGTAATTAATCGTCATTAATCACCGCCCCGGGCGCGGGCGGGCCGGGAACGGCGTCCCGGAGCCGTGGGGACCTGCCGGTGCGGAGGGTGCGGGGGTAGGAAAGGCGGGAGCAGCCGGGGGGGGGGGGGGGCGTGGGGAGCAGGGTGGGTGCAGGGGAGGGAGCAGGGTGGGTGCAGGGGTGGGAGCTGGGTAGGTGCCGGCCCAGAGGAGCCAGGAGGCAGCAGCGGGGAGCCGGGAGGTGCAGGGGTTGTGCGGGAGGTTCGGGGCAGCGGAGCTGGGGTGCAGGCAGGGAAGAGCTGGTGGGTGCGAGAGAGCCAAGTGCAGGCAGGGCCGCTGGTCACCAGGGTCCCCCGATGGCTGTGCGTGGGGACGAAGGCGCAGGGGTGCGTGTCCCGCTCTCGCAGGGACGAGCAGAGCTGAGCGTGTCCGCTCTGTCCCGACGCCCGGCTCTGGCTGCCTGCAGCCCTGCCTTGCTTCGTGGCAGGAAGCAGGCAGGAGGGAGGGCAGGTCGGGGTGACCTGCGGGGTCTGGGCCACCCTGGGGAGCCACATGGGGCTGGGAGATAAAACAGGAGGGAGCGAGACCTTCCCGAGGGTTGGGGGGGGTCTGTGCAGGAGGCACCTGGTTCTGCTCTGGGGCACCCCAGCCTCTGTGTTTCCGGATGTTTGGAGTAAATCCAGGTGCCAGGGTTGGATTGAAGCCCAGGATGCCGGGATGCTGGGGCTCACCCTGTGTTCTTGGGCTGGGTGCAGAGCAGACAGGGGATCCAGCAGTGAATGGGGGGGCCACACTGACCCCCAAAACCTGCTTGAGCCATGGCCAAGTGGGTCAGCATCATCTCTGTGCCAGTGGCTTTGCTGGCAGTGTCCCAGCAAGCTCACGGGACGGTGCCCACAACATGCTTGTCCCACTGCTGCCGATGTCTCTCCCTTGCAGGCAGCTGTGTTGGCCCCGAGCTGCCGCCACGGGCACCATGAGGGGTCTCTGGGCCCTCGCGCTTGCGGGGCTTGTCAGTGCCTGCGAGGGGAAGGAGCTGCCGTCGGCAGAAGGTAAGGGAAACTGGGAGCGAGGGCTCGGGATCTGCACAGGAGTGGTCCCCTCCTTGCCTGTCCATGGGGAGAGGAGGGGAGTGCTAGGTCAGACCCGGGGATCGCAGGGCCGAGGTGGCCAGGGGAGCCATGCCAGGGTCTCATGCAGGGGCACACTGGTGGCTGCAGACATCGGCTCACTGCTGAGCGCCGGTCATCCCGGCTTTGGGGCTTTACTCAGCATCCCGTGCGGGTAGGGGGCTGGGGAGAGCCAAGGCAAGCCCTGCCATGAGGAGCCAGCCGGGGGACACCCCGCCATCGCCCCCGCAGTGGCCGAGCGCCGGGAACGCCCCATGGCCCAGGCTGTGCTCATGGAGGGAACGGGCTTGGCCACGCTCCGGCCGCGGGGCGCTTGCTGCCAGCTGGCAGTGAAGGCAGCGCCGACCGGCAGCGCCTGCGGGAGCCGGGTCCGGGCGGGAGCGAGCGGGGGCTGCTCTGTAGGTGAGCCAGGACCGCTCTGGGCAGCGGCGAGGATGCACGGAGCTCCTGAAGGGGTTTTGGCCTCTGACTGCGAGGTGGGAAGAGGTTTAGCCGTGGTGCATACCAATGGTGGAGGGCTTGGGGCTGCTGGCGACAGGGGGACGATGACTGAGCCCATGGGGGTCCCAGGCTGTGGGGCCACGGTGCTTGGGTCCCAGTGTAGGGCCGGCTGCAGCTCGGGGTGAGCTCGAGGCGGATGGCGGGGAGGAGCTGCTGGCAGCAAAGCCGCGGTTGCATCAGTCTTTGCGGGGGTGGAGCGGTGGCTTATCCCGGGGGGGCCTGGGGGCTGCCCGGCTTTGCCTGTGTGAGGGACCCCGCGGCCGGCAGCAGCACCCGCTGTCCTGCACGGCACGGCCACCTGGCTCTGAGCCCGCATGGCGCGGCCACCTGGCTCCAGGCCACTGTCCCACACAGCACGGCCGCCCGGCTGCAGGCCCTTCGTGAGGAAAACGAGGGTTGGGGGAGATGAGGTTTTCCCTTAGGGGCAGCGCTGGGGCCAGGAGAGGCTTCAAAGCAGATCGCGCCCGGGGTGATTTATACCTCATTTTCTGACCCCTGCCCCGCTGCGGATGATCTCACCGCCGGCGGGAGGGAGGGAGGCTGTGACACGTGCCTGCGGCACCAGCTCCGGTACTGCAGCCCCTGCTGCTGCCATGGCGGGGGTCCCAGCATTGCGGGGTACCTCTACACTGCTGCTGGCCGTGTGCGAGTGAGTGGTCAGCCTGGGGGAGAAGCGCTGTGGTGGTGCCGTGCAGAGGCGGAGGCGGGCAGTGGGGTCACAGAGGCCAGAGCTGCCCCCCAGGAATGGCCGAGGGCCGGGGAAGAGGTGGGTGAATCATCAAGGGCCACCCCTGCTCCAGGGCTGGCGTGCACGGGGACAAAACAAATTCCTCTTTCAGTACTCCCTTGTTTCCTCCTCTATCTCACGCCTCCCAACATCTGGTAGCATCCAGCGGAGGTGGATTGATGCTGCTAAAGCAATAATACA
Organism: Leptosomus discolor; assembly: GCF_034619465.1. Classification (NCBI taxonomy): domain Eukaryota; kingdom Metazoa; phylum Chordata; class Aves; order Leptosomiformes; family Leptosomidae; genus Leptosomus; species Leptosomus discolor. Next base: position 5,790,492 of record NC_141419.1, read on the forward strand.
TCAGCGCAGTTGCAAACAGCACCAGCATCCCCATCATCGCGACTGACACGGCATTTCCTGCGGCTCAGCCTCTCGCCAGCCCCTGGCTGGCCCCTCGCGCCTGTTCCCTGGGGCCACCGGGTCTGAGGATGTTACCAGGATGGGACAGAAAGGCCAGCGGGCAGCTCTGGGTGCCATCTCCCCACCTTGGGTGTCCATGGCGCCTGTCCGAGTCTCCTGATGCTGATTCCAGCCGCAGGGCTGTTTTGAGGCGAAACACGCAGCAACTGGGAAAAGCATTTCACCTGGTGAACTTGCTGCAGGAGGCGGCGGGGGCCAGCTCTGAGCTCACCGCCCGTCCCTTCCAAACCTGCTGCTTCGCTCCCGGTGGGCTGTTCGCAAGGAGCCGGCACTGCCGTGGGAGCGGTGTTTGCTGGATCTGTGCTGCTGCACAGCTGCCAGCAGCGTCAGTGTGCTGGGGGGCCGGGGTGAGCTGGCAGCAGCCCCCCAAGACCCACCGGGGCTTGGGGGGCTCCACATGGTCAGACCCTGCTTATACAGCCTCCCGCTGCCCTCGGGGACACAGCGGTGACTTGCTGATTTGCCTTGCAGGGGAGCCGTGCCCGCAGCTCTGGGATGAGGATCTGGTTGGGGACAAGTATGAGAACATAACGGGTAAGGAAAGCCCCTCTCGCCCGCAGACGGGGTCCCCACGCAGCCCCGACTCCCCAGGGATGGGCTCTGCGCCCTGCCTGGAGAGCGTCAGCCCTCGGCACACATGCCAGGGCCAGGTCTCACCTCCTCCGCTCTGTCCTGCAGGTTTTAACCTGATTAAAAGGTTCGACCTGCTGAAGATCTCCTCCATCAAGAAAGTCCGCAACCCGAGGGGGCCGGTGGTGCTGCGGCTGGGCCCTGTCCCGCTGGTCCAGCCCACGCAGTGAGTGCCAGTGGCTCGTGGGGTGGCCCTCGGTAGCCAAAGCACCGCCGGGCACCATCCCCACATGTTTTAAGGATGGGGCCCGGGTGAAGCTTGTTAGGCTTTGCCGTTAGCTCATGCTGGAGAGGTCGGGCAGGCACCCAGGGGGGACTCAGAGGTGCTGGTGGTGCAGCCCCGGGGCTGCCCAAGCCACCTTTCTCCTAGAAAGTAAATCACGGGCTGCAGCAGCTCGGCTGGGTCGTGGCCAGCCCTTACGCAACCGCGGCTCTGTGGCTGCTCTCTGTCTGCTCTCCCCAGCTTGGCAGGCGCTCGCCGGGGTCTAGACAAGCTCAAAACACTGCACAGCTCTGAGCAGGCACTGCTGGGTTTGCTGGGGCCACAGGGGTCTGCTGGGGGAAGCACACGGAGACCAGCCCTCAGCCCCACCATCGCCGGCACGTCCTGCCCGGCTGTGCCCGAGGGGCAGGGGCTGGCAGGGATGCTGCAGCGTGGCGAGGTGGGAGCAGGTCCACGTCCTCGGGAGCTGTTCCTGGAGGAAGCTCCTGCGGTTTGCACGCCTGCCTCCTCCAGCCCGCCTGTCCCCACATCGCCCCGGGGCTGGCACACAGCTACGCCGGGCATGGGGTGAAGGAGACCCAGCCTTGGCTCCTGACCTGGGCAGCCAAGTCCTTAGATGGCTTCGAGATGGCGGATGCTGCAGGCTGGTGTTGCTCTTGGCCGGGTGCCTGCGGCAGCCCAGAGCCAGCCCTGAGGAGCACTTGGCGTCGAGCTGGCCCTGGAAGTCAGGCTGCAAGCTCCAGGTGGGCACCCATGGGTGCCCCTCCACCCTGGTCCTCCTCCCCGGTGCCCAGTGAGGACAGCCTTGTGTCCCACGGAGAGCAGAGGGGACCTCTGGGTCTGGCCTGCTCCCCACGCCTTGGTCCAGCTCCAGAGCAGTGGCTTGGAATATCGCTGGTGTGGTGGAGCCGAGGCTGGGAGCAGAGCAGAGCCCGAAGCAAATATTTCCATGGTTGAGCGAGTTGTGGGTGAGCTGGGCATGGTCCCACCGGGGAACGGCCGCCCTGCTCCCTGCCGTGTGAGGGGGGACCAGTCTGCTGGCTGGAGGTGGGTGCTGTGGCTGCCCCCTGCCCACCGCCTGCATGGGAGCATCCGTCCCACAGAGCCTGCGGGGTCAGGGATGCATTTCCCGGCTGCCCAGGGAGAAAATTCAGTACCGTGGTGATAAGTGCATGGCGCTGGGCACTGCAGCTGCCCCAGGAGGGCCGTGTTTGGGGGTGTGCAGTGGAGACGGTGGCTGTGCCGTGGGGCAGGGATGAGGACAGCAGTTGGGGGTGCCTGGGACAGGCTGGGCTCAGTCCCTTCCACCATGTCAGCATCCAGCTGGGGTGCGAGGATTGCGGGCCTGCACTTTGTGGGGGACGATCCGAGCTCCCTGTGCCATGCCAGGATGGGAGGAAGCGTCTCTGCCGTCTGCCTCGTGTTCGGCTCCTGTTCCATAAGTGCTGCCATCCAGCAGCCACAGCCCGTGTGTCCGGCCGGGACACAAACAGCTCCGGGTCCAGGCACTGCCATGTGGGGCTGGGGATTTATCCGCCCCGATGGCATCCATGGTGCCACCGGTGGGGACAGACCCTGGCGGGACCCATGGGGGCTGTTGGGGTGATGTTGTCAGCAGGCTCCATGTGGGTGGAGGTGCTGGGGACGGTGCTGCCATCAGCCTCGGTGCAAACACCGGCATTGGAGCTCAGTGCAGGGTCTGGCCGCCCCTGATGCCTGTCCTTGCAGGCAGGTGTTTCCCCACGGGCTGCCCCCCACCTTCACCCTCGTCCTCACCTTGCTGCTGAAGAAGAACAGCACCGGGGAGCACTGGTACCTCTTCCAGGTCACCGACCGGCAAGGCTACCCCCAGGTATGGCCCCAGGGTGGCGGGATGCACCGGCAGCGAGGGGACAGCCAAGAGCCATCCCTGAGCATGGTGTTGTGTCCTCTCTGCCCAGCTCTCCCTGACCGTGCACGGCCCCGAGAAGAGTCTGGAGTTTCAGGCCAGGGCGCCGGGGGCCGGGTTCGTCAGCGCCGTCTTCGCGGGGAAGGCTGTGGCATCCCTCTTCGATGGGCGGTGGCACAAGGTGGCGGTGGCTGTGCAGAGCCGCGCCATCTCCGTCCACCTCGACTGCGCCTCCATCTCCTCCAAGCCGCTGGCACCCCGGCGGGTGCTGGCCCCGGAGGGCAACACCTTCCTGGGGCTCGATGCCATGCGTGGCACCCCGATCCGGGTGAGTCCCCGTGGGGGTGCGGGCACGCTCTGCCTGCAGTGCAGGATCCGTCCCTGCCTGCCCCTGACCCGCTGCCCCCTTCCCGCTGCAGTTCGACATCCAACAAGCTCAGATCTACTGCGACGCCGAGCTGGCCAGGCAGGAGGGGTGCTGCGAGATCTCAGCCAGCGGGGTGAGTGCCCCGCCCTGAGCCCCCACTCCAGTCCTGGCTGGATCCTGGCATTGCCCTGGGAATTCCCCAGAGGGGAAACTGAGGCACGGGCGAGGGTAGAGTTCCCCTGTGGGCCACCTCCTGCCCGTGGTGGCTGGGGATGCAGGGCAGCTTTCCACCAACCCCAGAATGTCTCTTGATGCCTGTCCCCATGGCCAGCGCTGGGCACGATGCAGGATGCATCCCTCTCCTGAATCACACTGGCTGCTCGGGCAGGGCTGGAGCTCCCAGCTCTCACCCCTGCAGCCCCCCTATGACTCCCCCTCTCTCTCCCAGCAGTGCCTCACAGAAGCACCCAAGACCCGTCGGCAAGCAGAGCTGATGCAGAGCAGCAACCTCATCGAGATCTCGCCGCAGCCCGAGGGCCGGGTGTACACCCGCTGCTTCTGCCTGGAGGAGCCGCTGGGCGCGGTGAGCTCCTGCATCCCTCCGGCAGCCTGGCACACGTCCCCATCCCAGCACAGGATGCTCCCGGCCACCGTGCCGGGTGCTTGGTGCTGCCAAGCTGGCAGCCACGTTGATTCAGCCCCTGGAAAAAGCCTTGCCTCACATTTTCCGCCAACACCAGTCTCGGTGCGAGGGGAGGGAGGGAGCTCGCAATGACCAGACGCCGGGGAGCAAGGGAGGGGAGGGCTCCTGCAACCCCACCGCTGGTGGGCACCAGCCTGAGGCAGGTCTCACCCATGGGTGCCCCAGGCAGGATAACCCAGGGGTGCATGGAGAGGTAACTCCCGGGGGTGCTCTTCTGTCTCCACAGGAGCCAGCGAGGACCTCGGGGAGGACTGGCCTGAAGGGAGATCACGGGGAGAAGGTGAGGAGGGGTGGGAGAGGGTGTCCCAGCCTGGTTGCCCCGGTCCTGACACACTTGGCTCCGCTCTCCTTCCTCCCACCAGTGCCGGGGCCCATTCGCACCCCGGGCTGGCTCTGTCCCTGCTGCGTTCGGGAACTTGCTGCTGCCGCCAGAGCTGCAGGGACGCCTGCGGAAGCGCCTGCTCTGCTCCCCCCAGCAGGAATTGAGGCCCCACTTAACTCTCCGATGCTGCTGGAGTGATCCCAGCCGTGGCCAAGGGCCTCTTTGTTCCCTCCGAGCGTCTCCGGAGTGCTGCCAGAGCTGGGAAGCATCTCCAGCGCACCCTGTGCCTCATCCCTGCGTGGCCCCGTCCCCACAGGGCTGCTGCATCTCCATGGTGGGATGCTGCCAGGGATTCACGGGACTCAGACCAGGTCCAGCAGCGTGGGTTGGGAGCCATGGGGTCCATGAGCCTGCGTGGCTTTTCTTCCCACCCACTGCTCCATGTCACTTCTCAACAGGGTGACAGGGGTCCCTCCGGGCAGCTGGGGACACCCGGGAAGGGTGTGGGGCTGGCTCTGGCTGAGGAACAGGAGCCCGGGGGGCTGCGCTCAGGCAGCCCCATCCTGCCTGGCCCCGATCCCATGGGAGCAGGCTGGAGCAGCTGGTTTGGCCCGGCGGAGCTGCGGTCAAGCCACAAAGCCGCAGTGAGAGCTGGGTGCCAGGCCAGCGCTCTCCTCGCCTCCCTGGGGACACGACGGAGGGGAAACGCTCTCCTGGCTTTTTCCTTCTTCACCCCAGGCATCACCTCTGTGCCCCTGGGCACCCCAGGGCTGGCAGGGAGAGATGCTGCTGGGTGAGCCCCGTGGGTTTGGGGTGCCCAGGGGGTTGTGGGTGCTGTAGGGTTTTGGGTGCTGCCACGGGCAGTGCGTGGAACTGGTTCAAGCCGCCATCCCCATCTCTTCCAGTGCCCGCCCTGCTCGCCGCAGATGGCCTCGGCAAACGTGAGTGTGCTGCCAGGCAGCCCCAGCTGTGCTGGCAGGAGGTGATGGGGACCCCAACCCAGCCACTGCCTGGGCCAGGCTGGGCTGTGAGCTGGGGATGGCAAAAGCCACCAGGGTGCTGGCTCAGGGGTGTCACCTGCCGCTCTGCCATCGCTGCCAGCCCCCCATGACCCACGACTCCTTCTGGCCCTGGGGCCCGGCAACATCTGGCTACAGGGAAGGTCTCTGATCCCTTCCAGATGTGGCCCCATTCCTAAGGCAACCTCTGGCTGGAGGCATGGGGCTGGTGGCAGGGGGATGGTGGGTGTTTGGGAACTCCGCACTTCCCATGAGGCTTCTGGGGTGGCACTTGGGGACAGGGTGTTGGGCAGATGGGGACCATGGAGGGACAGGGTTCTCTCCTGCTGCTGTTTTGTGGCAGCGTGCCCTTTCAGTGCTCCGAGCACTGTGGGACACCTCTCTCCTCTCTCCCTAGGTCACACTCGGTCCCTCGGGTCCAAAGGTAGGTTTGTCACCCCCCCAGGACACACAGAGCTCAGCTCCAGCAGGGATGTGGCCACGCAGACCCTCGGCTGTGCCAGGAGCATCCCTGCCCAGGAGCCGTGGGCCCTGCTGTGGGCACACATGTGGATGTGGGGAACACCCGTGCCCCATCTCGTCACCCGCACCTCCCTTCTCTTGCAGGGTGGGAAGGGCGAGCGTGGCCTGCCCGGCACCGCTGGCGTCAAGGGGGAGAAAGGCGACCGTGTGAGTGTCCCTGGTCATGTCCCAGGCAGGGACCCCCCTGCCCTGCGGGCGCTCCCTACGGGGGTCCCCAGCACATGGGGGTCTCACTGCCCTCGGGTGTGCTCCTGCCCTCCGTGGCCCCCCATCCTCGGCCATGGCCGGTGCAGGCAGAGCCCCTGAGGCGCTTCCCCCCCTCCCACAGGGTGCTGACTGCGTGCGCACCCACCCTGGTGGTCCTGTGCAGGTGAGACACCCCCCCACCCTCCGCATAAGTTCCCCCTGGCTCTGCTGCACCCCTTCACCCCACTCCCTCCTCCTCCCCAGTGCGCTGAGGGGCCGCAGGGCGAGAAGGGGCAGCAAGGAGAGGTGGTAAGTGATGCTCGGCAGATGGGGCACGGTGTGGGGACCTGGCGGTGCTCCCCCACATGTGTCTCATGTGTACCCCAGGCTGGGGTCCAGCCTCAAGGAGACAGCTCAGTGGGTGGTGGTGGGATGAAAAAAGGAGCGGTGGTGCGAGGGAAGCCCTGCACGAGCCCACCCGTGGGCACCCACTTTTTGCCCTGCCGTTTCCACGCAGGGGATCCCGGGGGCAGCCGGTGCCGATGGGCAGAAGGTAAGTCCAGCCCACCCGTGCGTCCCAGCATTGCAGCAGGGGGTCCTGAGATGGCGGGAAAGGTGCCAGGACCTGCTGGTGCTAACCTGGGTGGCAGCATGGGAGATGGCATGGGTGACACCCATCCATCCCCCAGGGCCAGAAGGGTGAGAAGGGAGACGGGGGACTGCAGGGCAAGCCGGGGCGCCCAGGACGTGATGTGAGTAGTACTGGGTGGTACCTGGGCATCCCCTGGGGCACCCCCTGGGCAGGGGGGTCCAGCCACTGGACCAGCCTGCCTTGTGCCGTGCACGGTGCTGCACATGCTGAGCCTTCACACCCCGCTCCTCTCGCGGCAGGGCCGACCCGGAGAGATCTGCGTGGTGGGCCCCAAGGGCCAGAAGGTAGGTGGGGACTCTGGGTGCGGGAGGTTGGGGGCACCCAGCAGCGGCACCAGCACTGACATCACCTCTTGCCTTCCAGGGTGACCCTGGCCTCGTGGGACCTGAGGGGCTGGCTGGTGAGCCGGGACCCCCGGGGAAGCCAGGCTCTCCAGGGATTGGCTTTCCAGGGAAGCCGGTAAGGACCCCCGTGCCGTGGGGCTGTGCCTGGGTGGTGTCCCCGGCTCAGCACAGAGTGGCTGTGGGTGGGCATCACCCCGTGATGGGGCTGGCTGGCCAGGGTGCTTGAGCAGGGCTAATGCCATCCTCTCTCCCATTCAGGGTGACCCTGGTGGCCCCCCGGGTCCGAAGGGAGAAAAGGTGAGTGGGGGGGGGGGAAAGGGGTCCTGACCACCTCCGGTCCTGCCCGAGGGCAGCTCGGTGTGGTGGGTTGTGCTGGGGATCCCCGGCTGGAGCTGGATCCACTGCGGCTGAGCCAGTGTTGGCTTGCAGTGCTGCTGGCTGGGCGAGCTCCAGCTGGGTGGCCCAGGACTCAGCTAGGGGGGCAGGAAACCCCCTCGGGGTGGGGGGAGGGGAAAGGTAGCACAGGGGTGCTGGGGTGCCATGGCTTTCTCCCTTGCTGGGCTCAGGCTCTCCCATCTCTGGCTCCAGGGCAGCTCGGGAGCTCCTGGACCCGGAGGATCTCCTGGGACGCCTGTAAGTATCATGAGCTTGGAGCCAAAGCCCGGGGTCAGGGACGGGTTTCTTGGCTCAGGGTGTTGGGGCTGCTTGGCTGGAGTGGTGGTGATCCGAGCCCAGGCGTGGAGAGGGGTTTGGGAGAGCTGTTGGCCTCGTTCAGGGATGGGACTGTCCCATGCCACAGCTGGTGGCAAGGGTTGCGGGGTGCTGGGGGGCATCGCCAGGGCAAACCTTGGCCTCGGGGCTCCCTGAAGCAGCTCCATCCCCTGCCTTCCTCCTGCAGGGAACCCCCGGCATCCTGGGGCCAAAAGGAGACAAGGTGGGTGCAGCGGCAGGGTGGCCCGGCGGGGGGGTTGTGCCACACCTTGCTGTGCCACAGCCACAGGCTTGGCAACCCCTGCCAGCATAGCTCCACCGTGGTGCCCATCCCTTGGGCTTGAGTCTGCTTGGGGCATCTTGGGGGCCACCCCAAGGACCCCCAAGGCTGGGGCTGCTTCTCATACTCCCTGTGGTCAGGGCGAGCCGTGCGAAGTGTGTCCCACCATCTCGGAGGGGATGCTCGGTGCCACCGGGCTGCCTGGCAAGCCGGGACCCAGGGGAGCGCCCGGAGCACCCGGCAAGGACGGGGTCTCGGTGAGTCTGAACCTGGGGGCTTGCGGGCGGGTGTATGGGGTTGGGGGCAGAGCAGGGTCTCGTCTCAGCATCCTTAATGCTCCCTCTTTGTTTCCCCCTCCCCAGGACAGACCTGGCCCCGCTGGACCCAAAGGGGACAGGGTAGGTGACATGGGGCTGAGGGGTGGGCAAAGCAGGGGGACACTGAGCACCATCCAGCCCACGCTGGCAGTGCCCAGCCCAGCTCCTGTGTTTCCTTCCCAGGGAGATCCTGGCCTCCATGGGATGAAAGGAGAGAAGGTGAGTGTCCGTCCCTCCATTCCACCTACGCGCTCGGTGGGCAGCCGCTGCGGCCCCCCTGAGCCGTGCCCTCTGCTTGCCCTCACAGGGGGACTCCTGCCTGTCCTGCGACGCCCGTGTCCTCGCCGCGCTGCTGCGGGGTCCCGACGAGGGGCTCAAGAGTGAGCTGGGACCAGTGCCCCTGCAGCCAGGGCTGCCGGTGAGTACACGGGGCTGAGCCCCCCCCTCTCCTGTGCCAGAGGGAAGCCCCAGCCATCCCGTGGGTGCTGGGTGTGTAACCACATGGGGCATTTTGCAGGGTGAAGCCGGGCTCCCCAGACTGGCTGGCATCAAGGGCGAGAAGGTGAGTGACCCCAAAGCCCACCCCCCTTACTGCACCCGTCCGAGGGAGCAGCAACCGCTGCATCGCCCCATGGGGTCGAGGCAGCTTCGGCTTCCTCTGGGGCCTGACCTGATGTCTTGCAGGGGGATGGTGGCCAGGAGGGAGCCATGGGCAGACCGGTGAGTTGGGTGCAGGGGCACAGGGTGGCTGCTGGGAGCCCGGGGGTGCAGGAGCTGGATGCTGGGGTCTCACCTCTGCTGTGGCTTCTTGGTGCAGGGAATCCCAGGAGACAAGGGTGATCCAGGCGTGCGGGGGCTCAAAGGAGAGAAGGTGAGCCCTGCGATGCGGATTCCCTGGGACATTGCTCCCTGCCCTGTCCATGAAACCTCCCCACCTGAGACCTGTGCATCTCATTGCATGGGACAACTCTGAGATGGGGAGAGCAGCAGGGGCTGCAGGCCCCCCCCTCACACCCCAGTGCTCCAGTCCCCGAAGCCACCAGGATGTCCCTTCCGCAGGGTGAGCCATGCGGGCAGTGCCCTCTCATGCCACAGGCTCTCGAAGGGGCAGCAACGGTCCTGGCTGTACCTGGACCACCGGGGGAGAGGGGCCAGGGTGGCCCCCCAGGCAGAGCGGTGAGTGACCCCCCTACGCTCGTGGGTGCCCATTTTGGGGGATACTCTTGCCTGACCCATTCCTCCATTCCCCCAGGGCAGACCCGGCGATGCTGGCGAGAAGGGGCAGAAGGTGAGAGGGGCTGGGGAGGGGGCTCTGGCAGGGCTGGGGGTGGCAGAGGAGGCTGTGACACCCCCCGAGCTGTGGGGCTGGGAGAGTGCTGTGTGCCCCCCTGCCCCATGTCAGCCTTGTCCCCTCTCTTTGCCAGGGGGACGCAGGCAGCCCTGGGGACCCGGGCACCCCGGGCATGGCTGGTCTCCCGGGGCTGTCGGGTGAGCCTGGCATTAGGGGTCCGGCTGGCCCCAAAGGCGAGAAGGTGAGACCCCCGCACTTGTATGGGGACCAGCATCCCATCACGGTGGCATCAGCCACCCTCTCCATCTGTCACCTACCCTGACCTCTCCTCCTGTGCTCCCTCCTCTGCAGGGAGACCCCTGCGAGCCTGGACCCACTCCACGTGGGGACTTCTCAGACGTGGTCGGCATCCCAGGAAAACCCGGTGCCAAAGGGGACCAGGGACCCCCGGGCATCGGCCAGCCAGGCAGACCCGTGAGTGCCCCCTCCCCACGGTGCCGTGGGTGCCCGGTGACACCGTGCCCTCGGGGCTGACCCTGGTGTGTTTTAGGGGAAGCCGGGACTGCCCGGGGTTCAGGGCCCCACGGGGCTGAAGGGGCTGCAGGTGAGTGCGGCTGTGGGGGGCCGGGTGTGGGGGGTCCTTGGAGTGGCTCACTGCCCCTCTGTCTCCCTAGGGAGAGCCGGGACTGCGGGGGATCGGCCAGCCAGGACCGCAGGTAGGTGTGCGGGGTGCCCATGCCATGCTGTGCCATGCCGTGCTGTGCCAGGCGCCTCTGCCAGCTTTCATGCACTCTGGTTTTCCCAGGGAGAACCCGGGAGCACTGGACCACCCGGGACACCTGTAAGTAGCATTTTGGGCTGCCCAGCCCTGGGAGATGGGGCAGCCACCAGACCCCCGTTTCCTGCAAGTGGGGGGCTTGCACCCCTGCAGCATCAGCCCTCCACCGCTGCAGGCGGTGACAGCAGGGTCCTGGCCAGGCCACCCTGGGGACAGTGCTGTCACTGTGGCTCACTGGGTCAGCAGGGGGGCTGGCTCAGGCTGCTGGGGGGAGCTAACACTCTCTCCTGCCCCCCAGGGCCCCCCCGGACCCCAGGGACCCCCGGGGATGGCAGCAGAGAAAGGTGCCAAGGTAAGGGAGCATCCCCCTGCCCTCCCTCACCCCCCCCCCCCCGTGCCCCCCCACTCCTGCTGTCCTTCCTCTGCAGGGATCTCCAGGGCCCAAAGGTGCTGTGGGACCCCCTGGGCCACCAGGGTCCAGCGTCACGGGGCCACCAGTAAGTCCTGCCCTCCAGGATGGGCATCACCATCCTACCCCGGCCCCTCGACGCTGGCTAAAAACTGCCGTGCCGTGGTCTGAGCCCAGAGCTGAGCTTCCTCACCCTTCTCTTCCTCGCAGGGCCCTGAAGGGCAGCAGGGGCTCCCTGGGGTGCCTGGGTCCAGTGGGCAGCCGGTACGTACGGGGGGTTCAAGCATGCAGGTGCCAAGCTGTGCCCTGGTGCTTGCCTGGCCGTGGGTGGGGGGCACCAGGGGGGGTGGCCCGGAGGCCACCAGCTAATGCCCATCTCCGTCTTTCCTCCTCACAGGGGGAGAAGGGCTCCCGGGGCGAGAAGGTGAGTTGGGGTTGGGATGGAGCCATACCCCCGTGCCACCCCGCTGCCCTCCCTGCCCTCACCCCCTCTCTCTGCAGGGAGACCCCGGGGAGTGCGCCTGCCCTCCCAGCCCTCGCCAGGACCCCAGTTACGCCGGGATGCCGGTAAGCGCCACGAGCACCCGCGGGCACTCCCAGGCTCCGCTTCGCCCCCGCTGAACGCTCTTCCCCTTCTCTTGGCCCCAGGGAGCCCCAGGACTGTGGACCGGGATGTCCTGGCAGCCGCAGCCGGGCCCGCAGGTGGGTGCTGCCCCTGCTGCGCTGTGCCCGCCGGACCCCTGCCTGCCACCGCCTCACCCCCTGCCTCTCTGTGTTTGTGTTTTGGGGTGTTGCAGGGTCCCCCTGGTGCCCCTGGACCCCCTGGTCCCCCCGGTGCCCCAGGCCGCCAGGTTAGTGATGGGAGACGGGAGCAGCAGCGGGCGAGCAGGGACTGATCCTGCCCAGCTTTTAGTGCAGGGTTTAAATATTCAAGCTCTCTCCTGGGCTTTAGGGGATGCCAGGACACAACGGTTTGCCAGGCCTGCCCGGGCCGGCTGGAGACCTGGTAGGTAGCGGCTGTGCCCACGGAAGCTTCCCCCACGGCCACCTGTCCTGCTCCCCCCAGCACGGGGACCATCCCCTTCCCTCCTGCATCTCTTCCAGGGGCCACTGGCCGTCATGGCAGAGAGGAACATGGAGGTGCTGAAGGTAGGAGCGTGGGGACGGGGCACCTTCCCACTATGGGTTGTGCCTGGGGAACCCTGAGCCCCTCGGGGCACCCCTGACTCCCCACCTCTTCCCAGACCCTCTGCGGGGACTGCGCCCAGCTGCAGGCAGCCTTCGAAGCACCCAGCGGCGTCAAGGGAGAGAAGGGGGACGGGGGCATGCCGGGTGCCCCCGGCAGCGAGAGCTGTGCCCACGTGAGTATTTGCCCACCTCTGGGTGGGAAACCCAGTGCCCAAAACCCCCTGGTCTTAGTGGGTCTTGGGGTGAAGTACAGAGATGCTCCTGAGCCCCTGGGCATCGGCTTGCGTGGCAGTTGTGCAAAGCAGCAGGTGCTTCCAGGGCTGGACACGCTCCGGGCACACTCTGGACACGCTCTGGGCACACTCTAGACACGCTCTGGGCATGCTGGTCCTGCCTGACATGCAGGCAGGCTCCCATGCACAGCTCCTGCCTGCCTGGATGGGGTCCCCAAGGAGGGTGATGGGCTTGTCCTGTGCAGGGGCCAGTGCAGACTGGAGCAGCCCGAGGGGTGTGGGATGTGGGGCTCCGTGCCCTGCTGTGCCCCACGGCTCCTCCAGTGCATCCCTGCAGGGGATCCCTGGGTGACTCCTGGGTTTTCTTCCAGTGCTTTGCCCAGTTCCCGAGAGCGGAGGAGGCTCGGGTGAGTGAATCGTGCCACTCAGCACCTTCTCCCTGCCCCTGGGGCTGAGCTGCTGCCCTGGTCTGGCTCCCCAGTCCCCAGGGTGCTGCAGGGATCGTCCCTGCTGGGGCAGGACCCAGCACCGTACCCCCCGTTGCAGGAGCAGCCCTGGCTTTGGGGAGCAGAGGGTGCTTCGGGGGCACTTGGCGGGGCATGACAGGGCTTGGCCGTGGGCAGCGGGCAGAGCCAGCCCCAGCTCCTGACACGTCCTCGTTCCCTGCAGGGTGACAGCCCTGACCCGGACTGCTTGGGTGATCCCGGGCTGCCGGGCGCCCCCGGCATCCCTGGTGAGAGAGGAGAGCAGGTGGGTGCACTCCCCACACGCTGCGCTGCCCAGTTCCTCCAGCAACCCCACCCACCATCCCAGTCCTTCCCAGTGGCCACGTGGGCCGTGACTGGTCCCTTGGTGCCCCTCAAAGCTGGAGTGGGGCCAGGTCCCTGTCCCCCCTCTGGTCACACCTAGCACACCCATCTCTCCCCAGGGCTCACCAGGACTGCGGGGACCCCCGGGGCCACCCGGGCCCATCGTAAGTACCCGTGCCCGGGGTGGGGGGCTGCAGGGCTGCGTGGGCATCATGCTATGGTCCTGGGGGGCTTGAAGCCCCTCACTGCAAGTTGCCAAGGGGGCCTGGCACCCTGCCCTGAGGCCATGGTGACGGGCAGAGGGCCAGGGCAGCGGCGAGGCAGAGGTGCAGCATGGCATGGCTGTCCCCCCGGTGACTCTGGAGATGGAGGTGAAGGTGCTGCCAGCGCGGAGATGGAGCAGGAGCCCGGCTTGGTGAAGGGTTGAGGCCAAGCTGACCCATGCCCAGCCACTCTGCGGTGCCCAGAGGGCTTAGCCCAGGCTCCCGGGTGCCATTTCCAGGCTATGACCTCCCTGTTTCTCCCCTCAGGGCCCTCCAGGCTTTCCTGGAACGCCTGGCGCACCCGGACTGCCCGTAAGGACCCCGCACGGCCCCGCTCTGTGCCCTCTGTTGCTGCCGCTTGGTTTGGCTGTGTCCCCCCGTCCCTGTCCCCACCCCGGGAGCAGCCGCAGCCCAGCTGCCCCCTCCACTTCCACTCCATCTCCATCCTCCCATTTCCACCTCCTCCATCCCCATGCAGGAGGTCTCGGTGGACGCAGGGTCTGCAGGCTTGGGAATGAACTTCCTGAGCTCAGGGACCTGGCGCTGGCACTCGCTGGCCCCGGTGCAGCTGGCTCTGGTGCCCCATATTGGGGCCCTTCACTGTCGTGGGACCCGAGTGTGCCGGGGATGGCCGCAGCCTCCGGGCTGGCTCGCCTCAGCCGCTCTCGGTGCGCTGGGGAGATGCTGCTCTGGCTTGGTGCCTGTGGCTCATTGCAGCTCCTGCAGGGTGGGCTGGGTGTGCTGGGTGGCACCTGGCTGCTGTCCCTTCCCCAGCTGTCCCTTCCCCAGCTGCCCCCAGGGACTCTTCTCATGGGGGCTGGGAGGATCCCCCCAGTGCAGCCGGTGCTGCCTGGGCTCATCCTTCTCCTCCTGTGGTCCCTGGCTCCTCTGGGGTCAGCTAGCCTCCACCACCATCTCCATCTTCATCTACATCTCCATCTTCATCCTCATGTTCAACTCCATACTCCTGCTCCCACTCATCCTCCCTCCTAGCACAAGGCAGCGGGGGGGCTGCACCCGCAGCTCTTGAAGGATCCTGGCGTCCCTCACGTGTGCTGGTCGTGTCCTGCTCCTGTCCCCTTGTCCACTAATGTCACCGTAACACCATGGTCTGTGTGGGTCTCTGTGGGTCTGTGTGGGTCTCTGTGGGTCGTTGCTCTGTGGTGTGCCAGCGTGTCCTGTCCAGCCTCCACTGTCTTGGCACCATGTCACCCCACTAACCCACCCCAGCGGTCCCGTGACTTGGAGCCCGGGGGCTCCTGGCTGTCACCCATGTCACCCATGCCTGGCATGCCCCAGGAGGACGGGGAGGCAGCGGGTGGCACCAGGCTGGAGCTGTGGCCTGATGCGTGTCCTGGGCAGTGGCCAGGATGCCAGGAGCTGGGCATCCCATGCAGCCTCCCCAGGGCTGAGTTTTCCACAGCCCCATGGCACTGGGGCTGCCTGTGGGTCCTGCCCACGGGCCACATCACGGGGGTCACCAACAGCAGTGACCTGTGTCTGGGGGTGAGTGTACCCGGCCATGCTTGGGTGCTGAGCCTGGTGCACGTGGCTGGCGCTGTGGGTGGAGGGAGCCCAGCTGAGCCGGTCCTCCCCGGTGCCCGGAGGTGCTGGGCAGGCTGGGACCAGCACGGGCTAGTGGAGTTCACAGACCCCATGGGCCACACCGGTGTCCTTGACCCCTGCACTCTGCCTGGCTGTGCTGCCAGGTGGGCACAGCCCTGGGCAGGGGCTGCAGGAGACACCCTGCATCTCCTCTCTTCTTCCCCCTCCAAGGGTCTCCAGGGGGAACGTGGCCCTGCCGGGCTTGCTGGAGCCAAAGGGGAGCCGGTGAGTGGTGTGGGAGGAGGGGACAGAGGGGACACCGGTGCCCCGTGGGCTTTGGGCACCTGGCTGGGGCATTGCAGATGTCTCAGCATCGTTCTCCTCCTGCACAGGGACCTCCAGGGCAGCCTGGGTACCCTGGCGCGACGGGCCCCCCTGGCCTCCCCGTGAGTACCGTGGGGAGCCAGGCAGCATGTGCCAGCCCCCAGCCACCTCGTGTGTCCCAATGTCCCTCCCTGGTGCTCACTGGGGCCCCCCATGCTGCCGAGGCAGGCAGTTGGGAGACCCCAGTGGGCACCAAGTGCCCTGTCCCTGTAGGGCTCATCCCTGTCCCACCCAGCCCCTGTCCCACACATTCCCAGCGCCCTACCCGTTGCCCATCTGTTCACCCCATCAATCTGTGCCCCGTGCATGCCCCGTCTGTGCCCCATCTTTCCCCATCCATCCCTGTACCCCATCCATGCCCCACCTGTCCCTCCACCTCCCATCCATGCTCCGTGCCCCATCCATGCCCCATGTCCCAGCTCATCCCCTGTCCTGCGCGGGACCTTCATCTCCTTCCTTCCCCAGGGCATCAAAGGCGAGCGAGGCTACGTGGGGCCCCCTGGGGAGAAAGGGGAACTGGTGAGTCCCTCAGGGCCGGTGCTCCAGGGGCAGAGGGGCTGGGGACTCTCCCAGGTGCCTGCCTCGCCGTGGGCACCAGGGCTGAGGTCTTCCCAGCCACATCCACCTGACCCTGTTCCTCCTCTTCCCAGGGACCCCCTGGCTTGGATGGCCTCCCCGGTCCCACAGGGCCAGCGGTAGGTGCCTACTCTGATCGGCTTCTGGGGGGGCTGTGGGGAGGGAGGGGGCGTAGCTGTGGTGGCCCGGGGGTGCAGCGAGATGCTCCCTCCCTACCTCACCCCCTCTCTCCGCAGGGACCAAGAGGTGAGCGTGGGCTCCCAGGCAGCACCGGCGAGAAGGGGGACCAGGTGAGCACCCCCAAGGGGGCAGTGGGGACAGGGATCCCCAGGACCCCCATCGGGCAGGATGCAGCTGTCAGGGTTCGGCTCAGCTCTCGTCTCTCCACAGGGTTTCCAGGGTCAGCCCGGTTTCCCGGGGCCACCGGTGAGTACGTCCTGCTGGGGCTACCAGAAGCGATGTTCCAGCACAGCAGGGTGTCCCTGGGAGATGATGCCTGGTCCCAGCTGTGTGTCCCCATGTCCCCACGGGGCTGGGTCGCCAGCAGGAGATGGGGACAGGGGTTTCTACCAGGGGGACACAGGCACATCCCACGGGATAAGGTGCAGAGAGCAGCCCCAGAGCAAACCTGTTAAAATGAGTTTGGAGACAGCAAGCTATGGGGTGCTGGGCTCTCCTGCTGTGACACCCCCCCCCTCACTCAACACCCCTCTTCTCTTTAGGGGCCCCCTGGCTTCCCAGGGAAGGTCGGTCCGACTGGGCCACCGGGACCAGCGGCTGAGAAGGTGAGTGCCACCGGGACATGGCTGCGTGGTGGCCTTGCTCATCCCTTGGGCTGGTGGCCGGGTTGGCCCCTGCTCTGCAGAGTGGCCGAGGGGTGCCCAGCCCTGGCTGCTCCTGTGACCTCCTGTGGCTCTTGCAGGGCAGTGAGGGCATGCGTGGCCCCACGGGGATGCCAGGACCCCCTGGACCCCCTGGACCCCCAGGCATCCAGGTAAGACACCCCCACCTATGCCACTCCTGGGGACAAAGGGGACAGGACCACTGGTATCATGGCGCTCCTGGGGAGTGCTGCTGGCTGGACCCATTCCCCAGAGACCTGTTCCCATGCCCTGGCGTGACCAGAGCCGGTCCCTCAGGGACCCCCAGAGCCCCTCAGTGCAAATCACCCACTGCCACCCTCACCTTGTCCCCACAGGGCCCCGCTGGCTTGGAAGGACTGGACGGCAAGGACGGCAAGCCAGGGCTGCGGGTGAGGCTCTGGGGCATTCCCAGCTGCTGGCGAGGGGGCAGCTACCCTGCAAGCCCCCCCGGACACCCCCAACCCGTGTCTCTTTCTCTCTAGGGTGACCCTGGCCCCCCCGGGCCACCAGGGATGATGGGTCCTCCGGTGAGCGACAGTCTTCCTTGTCACCCCTCCCCGGTCCTCAATGCCTGGCATGTCCCTGCAGCCAGGACCAGGTGTCGCCTGTGCTGGGACTGTCCCATCGCGTGCTCCCAGGGACACTGAGCCCGAGGGGGTTGGTGGGCATCCCCCCCAGGCTGGCGCTGCAAGTCAGGGTGCCTGGTGGAGACCAGGGTGACGGTTGCCTGCCTTGGTTTGCTCATGGGAGCCGGGACCCCCACCCAGCTCTTTTCTCCCTCTAGGGCTTCAAGGGGAAGACGGGGCACCCAGGTCTCCCAGGACCGAAGGTGAGCAATGGTGGCACTGGGGGACACTCAGCGGTGACAGCCCCGAGGACCTCAGTTTTGGGCCAGGGTCTCCACGTGCTGCACTGCCCAGAATGTCCCTTCCTCCTTTTAGGGTGACTGCGGCAAACCCGGCCCCCCGGGGAGCACGGGACGTCCAGGAGCAGAGGTGAGCAAGCGGGTGGGTGGGTGCGGGAGCCCTGAGCTGGATGGGCCCCCCACTGCCCCTCATCATGCTTCCTTCCTCAGGGTGACCCTGGACCCATGGGACCCCAAGGCCGGCAGGGACCCCCAGGGCTCATTGTAAGTTGGACTTCCCCCCACGGTGCACCGGGACGGTGCTCATGGCAGGGAGCATGGTGGGGACTCCCTCCAGTGCAGGGAATGGGGACATTGCCCATGGCCCCCCCTCCACTCACCACCCCTCTCTCTGCCCCCAGGGCCCCCCTGGCAGCCCAGGGCAGCCGGGTCCCGCTGGCCTCGCCGGAGTGGTGAGTACTGCCTGGGGCTGCACCCTGTCCCATCACAGCCCCAGCTGCGGGATGTGGGGGTCGGGTGGGTGCCACAGAGAGCAGTTTGGGGTTCACCATCCCCATCCTGCCCTGACTCTGATGCTCCTGGCTCCCTCCTGCCTCCCTGCAGGGGCTGAAGGGTGAGCGGGGCTCCGTGGGGGAGCGAGGTCTGCCAGGGATGCCAGGACAGCCGGGACCCCCAGGCCACCCAGGACCACCGGTGAGTACAGTGGGGCACGAGGGGTGGCACAGACCCCTGCTCCCTGGTGCAGCGGGGACCTCGAGGACAACACCGTGCTGGTTGCCATCTCGCACTGCCCCGCTTTGATTTTGCAGGGGGAGCAGGGACCAGACGGACCCGTCGGTAAAGAGGTATGAGCGCGGGCTTTGTGGCTCTCCTGTCCCATGGGACTCAGGACCGGATCGTGGCATCCTCTGGCCTGGCCATGGTGTCCCCAGGGTGCCCGTGTGGGGAACATCCCTCCCACCTCACTCCTCTATGTCTCCCCAGGGCCCCCCAGGAAAACCTGGCACCGTGGGACCGGCCGGCCAGAAGGTGAAGGGACAGCCTGGCTGTGCCACCACAGCCATCCCGGCACCCCACAGCCCTGCTCAGCACCGGGCCTGCTGGGGCTGAGCCCTGCCTCTCCGCATCTCCACAGGGTGAAGCTGGATCCCCTGGCGAGAGAGGCTACCCTGGGGAGAAGGGCAGAGCCGGCATGCCCGGGGGGCCGGGGAAGAGCGGCTCCATGGGCCTCGTGGGGCCACGGGGACCCGCGGGGGAGAGGGGGCCCCCTGGCTCGCCGGGACCTGCGGGCAGCCCCGGGCTGCCAGGACCCCCAGGGATGATGGTAAGGAAGGGTGACCATGCTGGCCGGGGTGCAGGACCACATGCCCGGTGGCAATGGCCCATCATGTGTGTCCCCAGGGAGACGTGGTGAATTACGACGAGATCAAGAGGTTCATCCGTCAGGAGCTGAGCAAGATGTTTGACGGTAACAGGGTGGCAGGGGCGAGGGCCAATTGCACCCCGGCGTGGCCTCATCCCCGCCGGTGCTGAGCGCAGCTGCCTCTCCCCGCAGAGCGGATGGCGTACTACACCTCCCGGCTGCAGTTCCCCGTGGAGATGGTGGCATCTCCAGGGAGACCCGGTCCCCCAGGGAAGGATGGGCTGCCTGGCCGGCCGGGACCCCCCGGCTCCCCAGGGATGCCAGGGCAGATCGGCAGAGAGGGACGGCAGGGTGTGCCGGGCATGCGGGGTAGGTGCTGCTCCCTGGGGCATTCCCAGTATCCCCCCCAGTGCTGGGGTGTCGTGGTTGTGTTGGGGTCTCACCCCTCTCCATCCACCTCTCCTCCAGGTGAGCCAGGCGCCAAAGGAGAGAAAGGAGAGAAAGGCGTGGGGCTGATGGGGGACAGCGGCCCCCCGGGACCCCCAGGTGAGCCCCCTCCCTCTGCGTGGCAACCAGCCCCATGATGGAGCTCACTGCCACCCCCGCACCCTGCCACCTCCCTCTTTCTCTCCATCTCTTCCAGGTCCCCAAGGGCCACCAGGCTACGGGAAGATGGGCCCCCCAGGCCCCGTGGGACAGCAGGGCATCCCCGGCATCCCCGGCCCCCCAGGGGCCACGGGGCAGCCGGGCAAGACGGGGCACTGCAGCCCAGCAGACTGCATGGGTGCCATGCCCCTGGAGCAGCCCCTCTTCCAGCCCAAAAACGTGAAGGGTCCTTTTGGCTGAGGGGACCCCCACGCCCCCTGTGCCTCCCGCCTTTGCTGTTAATATTATTTCCCCGCTGTGCCGGGGCTGTGCCTGTCCCGCGGGGGGTGTGGGGGGTGTGTGTGTGCGGGTGTTGTACAGCTCCGTCGTGATCGTGAGGGCAGGTGGATCCTGTCCGGCCAAATACACCCGTGCTGGTGCCCCCGTGCCTCCTGCCTCCTTGCTCGGCCGCGGGCTGGATCTCTGCCTTGTCCCCATCCCTGTCCCCAGTCGAGGGACATGGATCTGCCCAGTCCTGGAGCCCCAGCCCAGCAGATGGGGCTCAGGCCACCCCAGCCGGGGGAACAGTGCCCCTGAGCCCCCTCCTGCCCCACGGCCCCGGGTCTGAGGGGGGCATCCTGGGGAGATCCCAGCCTTGCCTCTGGGTGAATCCCAGCCCAGTTCCTGGGGTGATCCCAGCCCTGACTCCAGAAGATCCCAGCCCTGATCCTGAGGGATCATAGCCCTGCTTCTGGGGAGATCCTAGTCTTGATTCCAGGGGATCCGAGCTGTGGTCTGGAGCGATTCCAGACCCGCTCCTGTGTAGATCCCAGACCTGATTCCAGGAGATCCTTAGCTGTGTTCTGCGGCGATCCCAGCCTCTGGGGGAATCCCAGACCAGCTCCTGGGGAGATCCCTGTCCTGCTCCTAGAGGGATCCCGGTCCTGGTCCAAGGGAGATCCCAGCCCCACTCCCAGGCTCATCCCGTTATGGGGGATCCCGCCCCTGCTCCTGGGCTGATCTCGGTCCAGCTCCCGGGGAAACCCTGGCCCTGCTCCCGGGCAGATCCCGACTTCGCTCCCGGGAGGACCCTGCGGGGCTCGGTGGGCCCCACCCCGCTCTGTTGTCGTTGCCGCCTTAAGCCCCGCCCCCGCCGGGCTCGTGCTTCCCACACGTCACCTCCACGCTTCCTCCCGCCCCGCCCACCTGACCCGGGAGGGGAGGGGGGTGTTTCTCCGCGCAGCCAATGGGGTCGCGACCACCGCCCGTGATGTGACGTCAGCGGGGCGGGGCCAGCGGGGGCGGAAGCGGTGCCATGGCGGCGTACCCGGGGCAGGTGAGGCCGCGGCGGGGTCGGGCCGGGGGCAACGCCGGGGGCCGGGGCGGGGTGTGCCGGGGCGAGGGGCGGCGGGGGGGGGCGAGGGGCGGCGCGGGGGCCGGTACCGGCACCGGCCGCCCACCAGACTCTGCCCCCTCCCCAGGGCTTCCCCGGCGCTGGACAGGCCCCCGGCGCGGCCCCGGCCGGCCCCTACCCCGGGGCTCCCTACGGCGGGGGGCCGCCCGGTGCGCCCTACGGACAGCCCCCGCCCGGGGGTCCCTACGGAGGCGGCGCCGCACCCGGAGGCCCCTACGGACAGCCTGGCAGCGGGCCCTACGGCGGTCCCCAGCCCGGGCCCTACGGAGGGGCGGCTCCCGGAGGTGAGTGGGGCCGCGACGGGTCCCTGGGTGGCCCCGGGACAGAGGTGCAGGGCCGGGGGGTGGGTGGGTGTGTGTCGGGGGGTATCCCCCAGCCCGGTCCCGCCTGTGTGCCGGCTCCGAGGGGTTGGCTCGGCGCCCCTCGCCCGGCTCAGCTGACTTCGCCGAAAGAAACGTCAGAAGTCCCGGTTTGATGTTTTAAAACCCCGAGGAAGAGGAGGGAAGTGCCGAAGGGGCCGCAGCCCTGAGCACCAGCGATAAAACCTCGCAACCGCGCAATCCGTCTCCCGGCGCTGCCAGGCCGGTGGGGCGGCAGCCCCGCCGTTCGCTCCCCAGGCTCCAGCTACGCGAGGGCTCCGGTTGATTTCCCTTTCTCTGCCGCCGGGCGCTCCGTGCCCAGCCCCGGGCCTTGCTGACCTGTTCTCCCGGGACCACACGGCTGTAAAGAGCCGCTTAGAGCAGAAGTGCTGACTGGCCCCTGGGTGCTGGCTGCCTCTCTGCAAGCCATCCGCAGGACGCGCTGGCCCACAGCCTCTCCGAGCGCTGGGGAGAGCTGCTGATGGCCTCTCCCCGCGCAGGGAATGCCCCCCCGGGTGTGGACCCGGAGGCTTTCTCTTGGTTCCAGGCTGTCGACGCCGATCGCAGCGGGTACATCTCCGTGAAGGAGCTGAAGCAGGCGCTGGTCAACTCCAACTGGTCGACGTTCAACGATGAGACCTGCCTGCTGATGATAAGTGAGTCTGGGCTTCCCTCGCCGTCCTGCTCGTTTAATTCTGGTCCGTTTGAGAGGAGCCTCGATCGGGGGGAAGCGCAGCCCAGCCCGCGTTCCCCTGTTACCTGGGCATTGCTTACCTGAGCGGGTGGCCTGTAAATGCTCTCTGGAGTGAGAGCTGGGCAAACCGAGCGGTTCCGAGCGCCCATTTGGTGGAGGGCACGAGTCAGGGGCCCAAAACACTGCTTGGAAAAGGGAACCCAGCTCTGCACGAGGCCGAGTGAGCCCCCGCTCCCAGAGAGCCGGGGAGAAAAGGGAGGGAGAGCTCCAGTAGCCAGCCAGAGTCCAGAGTTGTCTGGTTCCCCGGCTTGCCCCAGCGTTGGGTTTTGGTGCTGTTTCCTACCGACCTCTTGGGGATCGAATGGTCCTGATTGAGCGCAGTCCTGGTGAGGGAGGGCTTGCTTTTGGGGCCGGAGTGGGGTGCCAGGGAGCTGCAGCACAGATCCCGAGCTCTCTGAGAATTTCTGCAGCGTGTCTTTGCTCCACTCCTCACTGCCCTGCTCCTGATCTTCGCTCCTTCCTCCCCAGACATGTTCGATAAGACCAGGTCGGGACGCATAGACGTGTACGGCTTCTCGGCCTTGCTGCGCTTCATCCAGCAGTGGAAGAACCTTTTCCAGCAGTACGACAGGGACCAGTCGGGTTCCATCAGCTTCAGCGAGCTCCAGCAAGGTGGGCGAGGGGCAGAGACACCAACTTGGCCCTTACCGAGCTCCCTGGGGACCTCTGTCTGCTCTGCCTGGTGTTTATTTCCAGCCTGGCCCGGTGATGACTCCTGGCACTGTCCCTGCAGCAGGGCTGGGTGTCTCTGAGCTTCTGGGTGCCTCCCATGAAGCCGTGGCTGCGGTCCACGCCTGTTGCAGCACTGGGGCACGCTGGGCTGGCTAAACCGGCCGTGGCAGAGCTGGCGCTGGGCCTTCTTGTGGGGCAGGAGTTGAGGAGCCGCAGCAGGGCTGTGGCACGAACTTCCTTCCTTAAGGAAAACCCCAAATGCCCCCCAAATGGCAGGTGGCTAAAGCCTGTTTTCTGGGAGGAACTCTTGGGCGTGTGTGTGTCTGATGGAGGGGAAAAATCTCTGGAATTCGTGCCCTGGTTCGGCTCCTCCCTCTGGAGAGCCCTCAAGCACACCCACCGTTGGAAGGGAAAGAGGTGTGTGCCAGCCCAGGGGAGGGAGGGCACGGTCACTCTCCCTCCTGTTTGGGAAGGTGTAATCCGAGTGTTTCTTGCTCCCAGCTTTCTCCCAGATGGGCTATAACCTGAGCCCCCAGTTTAGCCAGCTGCTGCTGGCCCGCTACGCCCAGCGATCCTCCAACCCCAGCATCCAGCTCGACCGCTTCATTCAGATCTGCATGCAGCTCCAGAGCACGACCGACGCCTTCCGCGAGAAGGACACGGGGCTGGTGGGCAACGTGCGGCTGAGCTACGAGGACTTCCTCACCATGGTCGTGACTCGCATGATGTGACGCCCTCGGCAGCTCCGCGGGAGCAGCAGCCGTCCTCGGCCCCGTGCTGGGACGTGGCCGAGCCTCCCAAAGAGCGAGCTGTTCCCCTGGGCTGGCTTTCCAGCCGCCTCCACCTGAGGAGCCCTGAGCCTTGCTGGGGCCCTCCCAGCTTCGATTCCTTGTGCCCACTCGATGGCAGCGGGGGCCTCCACGCCAAACTGGAGCCCGTGGGGGTGGGACAGCCAAACCAGTAGCGAGCCTGTGCCACGCCTCCCGGGGAGTGCTTAGATCTTCCCTCGCCAGACACAAAATCATACTGAAGCCCCATCTACGCTGTCCCCCTGCTTGGCGGGATGTCTGCAGGGGAACATCTCTGTCTCAGCCTGCTTTTGGGGACTCTGGTGGCCAAGAGCTGAGCCTTCGTTTGAAAAGCAGCAAGAGGGGCGTCAGTGATGGCAAAGCTCATCCCTCCCTGCCTCACAGATGGCCCTTCCTCACCGGGAGTGCATCCAACCCCTCGGCTGTGCTGGAAACGCTCCAGCTTTCCTGAGGGTCTGAGCCCTGTTTCTCTCTGGGCTGCTGGAAGGGGCCACCTTGCTGCAGTCACACACAGGATCATCAACCCCCCCTTGTTGCCAATGTCTGTTTTGGTCCGTCTGTGTCTGCCAAAGCCAAACTCAGAAATGGTTTAGAGCTTATTTTTATGGCTTTTGAATAAAAGGCGATGTGCACTGCTGGCGGGGGGGTGTGTGTTTGCGGAGCGGCTCACGGGGATGCTGCCCTGCCTGGTGTCCTGGGGCCAGCAGCAGCTCTGGGTGCGTGGGGGGGGACGTGTCCCTCTGTGCCTGTACCCTGCTCTGGGCGCTGCTCCCGGGGCTCAGTATACGTTCCTGAAGTTCTTACGTGTTTCACGTTGACTTACAGAAAATAAGGTGTTGGGGTCTCCTGCTGAGGTACAACCAGGAAGGTAAAGATTTGACCAAAGGTTTTCCCTGTGGTTTTAACATGATCTCTGGGCGATTATCCTTTAATTGGCCTCGATGAGAAATGTGCTTTTATGAGAGACACATTGCTACTACATATTCGAAGGAATTGTTATGGAAGAAAAGAGTTAAAAGTCCGAGTACCTTATCTGGTGCTGCGAGAAGCAATAACCAGATGTCGATGTTTTCCTCGGCTTCAGCTAGAAGCAGGACTCTTTGTCCTGGAGCACCACTAATCATTCCAACCATATTTCTCGTCGTCTTCCGTTGAGTCAGAGCTGCCCAGCCTTGCGGAGAGGTTTAGAGCGAGGCACTGGGGGCTGTCCTCCCACTGATGCTGTCACCTGCGCTGTCACCCGGGCTGTGGCTGTCACTGCCTGTCACCCCTCTGGGCCGGGGCTGAGTCAGGGTGGGGGGGGAATGACCCCGGCTGGGGGTGGGTTTGTGTGTGTGTGTGTATATGTAACAGCCAGGGAAGTGTCAGCGTACGCACAGGGGAGCAGCTCTGCGTGCGTAGACACACCCCCACACCGTGAGAAGCCCCCGTGCGAATATAAAGCTGCCAGCACACACGAACAGACACCCCCCCGTGTGTGTGTATGTGCACGAACACCACACTGTGCACACGCACAGACACTATCACCCCTCTGTGTGTGCGTATATCTATATATATAGATACACACGCACACACAGGTGTGGGGTGTATGTACGTGTGTGTGTATCTATGTATATATGTACACACACGTGTAACTTTATACAGGATACATGTGTGTGTACATGTGCACACACAGAGTAACAGACACCCCTGTGCATATATACACACACGCTGACAGGCACCCTGGGTGTGTACACACACACACACACACGCTAGCAGACACTGACGCTTGTATAAACACACACCACACTGCATGTGGGCGCGCACGCGCGCACACACACACACACACACTCTCTTTCTCTTACTGACACGCCGTGTGTACACACACAGAGTAACAGACACCCCGTGTATGTACACACATAGACACACTATCCTGTGTAGACACGTGCGCACGCACGCACGAACAGACACCCCGAATGTATGCACATGGTTACAGCTACTGTGTGTGTCTACATAACTAAACATCAGTGTCCGTGCGCATGTGTGCGCGCGCATATGTGTGTGTATAAAACACACACACACACACACACACACACACACACAGACACCACTTGGGGGTGTTTTTTTGGTAGTTTTTTTTTTTTCTTGATATTAATATAGATATCCACAGACACAAACTGCAGGTTTTTTTCTAACGTATACATGCGTGTGCACACACACACACAGACACACACACTGCTGCTTATAATACATACACACACTGAAGGACAAGGCTAACTCTGTGTGTGTGTATATATGAAAAAGTACATATACACCCCCCACCCCCCCCCAACAGACACTGCTGGGGTTTTTTTTTTTACACACACTAACAGAGACTGCTGGGGCTGTCTGTGTTGTGGTGGGTGTAGGGGGGTGTGTGTGTGTGTGTGTGTGTGTGTGTGTTTGTGTGCGTGTGTGTGTGTGTGTGTGTGTGTGTGTGTAAACAGCCATGTCTGCATGTTCTCACACACACAGAGCAGTCTCTGCAGACACCCACTCCCCCACCCCCACCCCCGCACCCACACACGGGGAGGTGGGGGAGGGGTGGGTGTGTGTGTGGGGGGGTGTCAGCAAGTGTGTGGCTGCACATACGGCCGCTGTGTGTCCGCACACCCCCTGTGCGTGCCCGTGTGTCTTCATCATCCCTCCCCCCCCCACCCCCCCCAACCCCCCCGCGCGCGTCAGCCCCAACACGGGTGTCACAGCGGGAGCGCAGGTGCCGCCTGTCCCCGCCAGGGGACGCCCCACTCCGCCGGTGGGTGCTTGGGGACCCTGGGACGAATGTCCCGACCCGGGGCGGGGCGGAGGAAAGGGAGAGAAAACACAAAGAATAAATTCATTTTTTTAAAAAGCCGACAACACCACCCCCACCCCCCGGGCCTGCTCAGCTCCCCCACCCCACCCCTGGCCATGCTGCGGTGGCCGGGGGGGGGGGGGGGGGGCTCTGGTGACACGCCTGGCTGCGGTGGCATGTCATGTCTGCCTGCGGTGGCACACCTGGTTGTGGCGGTACTCCTGGCTGTGGGGGCACCAATCCTGGCTGCGGTGGCACTCCTGGCTGCGGTGGCACGCCTGGCTGTGATGGCACTCCTGAATGCGGCGGCACGCTTGGCTGTGGTGGCACTTCTGCCTGTGGTGGCACTCATGGCTGCACTGGCACACCTGGCTGTGGTGGCACTCCTGCCTGTGGTGGCACTCCTGGCTGCAGGGCAGCTGCAGGGGCTGGGGTGGCTGCGGTGACACTCCTGGCTGCGGTGGCATGCCTGGTTGTGGCGGCACTCCTGCCTGCGGTGGCACGGCTGGCTGCAGGGGCTCGGGTGGCTGGGGTGGCACGCCTGGCTGTGGTGGCAGTCCTGCCTGCGGTGGCACGGCTGGCTGCGGTGGTACGGCTGGCTGCAGGGCAGCTTCAGGGGCTCGGGTGGCTGCGGTGGCACTCCTGGCCACGGCAGCCGCTGCAGTGGCCCACGTGGCTACACGTGCCTGTGGCGGGTCCAGCGTTGGCCGCCGGTGCCGGCCGCGGTCACGGGGAGCCGGAAGGTGGACAATGAGCGGGGCCTTATCTCGCCCCACAGCCCTTCCTGGGGCCACGGCTGGGTTGTCCCCCCTGGGACAGGGCAGGCGGGGGGGGGGGGGGGGGGGCAGTGGGGCCACACAAACCCCCCACCCACCCGCCAGGGCTGGGGAAAGAGCAGATCTTCCTGGCACTGAGGCTTCAATAAGTTTATTTACAAATAATAAAAAGCAAAATAAATACAAAAAAGTCTTAAAAGTACAGCCCTGGGGGAGAAAGGGACAGGGGGACCCGGGCTGTGCCCCAGTTGTGGCCCCACCAGGACAAGGACATCGTGAGGCTGAGCCCTCCCCTGCCCCCACAGTCCCCAGGGGGGTGGCAGGGGCCATAGCACCATAGGGAGGGGCAAGGGGGGACGGTGGGGACCCCAGCCCTATCCCCAGCCGACAATACCCAGCCTCAGGGGCACGGATGAACCCCCTGGGCCCTGCTGGGTTATGTTACCCCCCCCCCAGCTCCAGTGCAGGGAGCTGGGGGGGGGGGGTGGGGGGTGTCAGATATGGGGGTGCAGGAGCCTCAGGGGCTCCTACAGGCTCCCCCAGCCCCATGCCCACCAGTGGTGGGAGGAAGGCGGTGAAGCTGCCAGCGCCAGGCGGGGGGGGGGGGTGGGGGGGGGATGGCCGCCTTTGAAGAGCCCCCAGTTGCCATCGAAGCCCAGCCAAGCCCCGGGCGGGGGGATTAGCGGGTAAATCCCAGGGGATGCGGGAGCAGCCCCAGGGGCACCCCCCGTGCATGCACCGCTGCACCCAGCCGCCGTGTCAGCACAGCAAGGGCACGCAGCCCCCGGCGATGGGGACCCAGGGGACAGCCCCATCCCCCTGCCCAGCAGTATAGGGCTGCATGGGCGTCCCACCCCACGGATGACCCCAGGAGGGGACGGAGGGGGCTGCGGTGCTGGGCAGGGCCATCGTGGGGACAAGGACAGCTGTGGGGCTGGGGGGACCCTGGGGTGGGAGGGCCGTGGGCAGCGGGGCGCTCATTTGTGGGGCATGTCCTCCATGCTGACGCGACCCCAGACGCCCACCACGAAGGTCTCCACCTCACACTCGTTGACGCCGCGGGCGATGCGGAAATGGCCGCCCTCGCCCCACGCCGTGCCCCAGGAGTTGGCGGCCGTCTGCGGAGGGGACACGGGACATGGCTCAGTGCCGGGCGGCCCAGCAGAACACCCCCCCCACACACTCACCCCCCGTCCCCAAGCTGAATCCCAAATGGGCACGTGGGAAAGCAGCACCTGTGCACACCCACCCCCGTGACTGAGCCCCAACAAAACTCGTGACACCCAGCACCACTCACCCAGTATTTTTGGGTCTGGCCATCAGGCAGCTGCTCTTCTCCCCACCTGCGTTGGAAGGGCAGGACAGTGAGACGGTGGGGGTCCCAGGGCACCCCATGGGACTGCACCCCATACTGTGAGCAT
Source organism: Leptosomus discolor (assembly GCF_034619465.1). NCBI lineage: Eukaryota > Metazoa > Chordata > Aves > Leptosomiformes > Leptosomidae > Leptosomus > Leptosomus discolor. The sequence continues at coordinate 5,818,945 of NC_141419.1, forward strand.
CACTCCACGGGGCACTGCGACAGCAGGGTGCTGTGTTGACCCCGCTCATTTCCTGGCTCCAGCACCTCCCCAGAGGCCAGGCAGAGGCATTTCCATCCGCTCCCGAAACGCAAGCAGGTATATTTAGCCATGGGGAGGAGGAAGGAAGCCACCGGCACAGGGCAGCTGTCCCCGCTCCCCTCCTCGGGCTCTGCACCTCCAACCCGCCTCCCTCCTTGGAGGGGGCTGAGCACCGTACACTTGTGTCACTTGTGGCCACAGCCCTGGGATGAGCATCAGTCCCCGGCAAGGCTCCCCGCCATCGCGCCCTGCACCCTCCTTCCCTCCCCGCTTCCTCTCCCTGCCCAGAGGAAGGCGACACCTTTCCTCCCCCAAACAGAATGTTTCTCCCTGGAAGAGCAGGGCTCTCTGCACCCCTCTGAGCCCCCCATGCCACCCCCCACCTACCCAGTGATTTTGACGGAGTGGGTCCCGTGTCTCTGATGCTTCGGCCCCTTCCCCTCGGCCACCGGCGTGTGCCGATAGATCCCGCTCTTGTACATGAAGAAATCCTCGTGCACCTCCAGGATGGCTGTGGGCAGGGGGAGAGGGTCTGGGGACGCTGGCCCTGTCCTGGGGGACAGTGCACCGAGCTCCTGGGGCTCCACGTCCCCCAGGGTGGAGCCTATGGGCACCGGGGACACAGGGCATTGCCCAGGAGGAAGGAAGGCAGCAGCCGGATCCTCCCCCAGGCGATGTGACAAGACTCAGAGGAGGATTAAGAAAAAAAAATAAATAAACCAAAACCAACTGCCAAGATGGAGATTAAATCCCAGGAGTTAATGAGCAACAAGTGCCCGCTGGTGTGGGCAGCGTGACGGGCACCCTGGGGCTGGAGAGAGCACGGCGCTGCCCAGGCACGTGGCTAAACATTAAGCAGGGAGAACAGCCAAGGTGGGGGGTCCTGGCTCCCACACCGTCCCCCCAGCCCCAGGCAGGGCGGTTTCCCCCACCCACCTTGTCCCCCCTGGCCATTGCAGCACTCAGCTTTGTGGCATGAGGGTGGGGTGCCCATGCCGGCTCCCTACCTTGCACGGGGCCGTTCTCCATCAGCTCCTTCATGATCTCCTTCTCCTGCAAGCACAGAGCTGGGTGGTACCAGGGTCGGGACCCCCGGCATTACCCTCCTCACCCCCCACAGACGCAGGCAGAGGCTGTTTCGGCACCCACAGGTGGGTGTTGTGGAGACGCCGGGTGCAGGAACCACTCCCCTGGTCGCCTCCGCAGCGGGTTTTTCCCAGTTTCATTTCCAAACTTGGCTTTCCCAGGCAAACCACCCCGAGCCAAGCCCCTTCCCGCTCCCCACACCAAACGGCTCCTGCTTTGCCCACGCTAGTGGCTCTGCCCGTCCCGTGGGCACTCACGCTGGAGGAGAGGCGGTAGGCAGGGGTGGACTGGTAGATCTCGTTGGCGTGGGTCTGGGGGTTGGGGCAGCGTGCCGTCGCCTGCCGCTTGCCCCTGCCCGTGGAGCGGCTGTGCATCATGCAGGGCTGTGCCGCCGGCTGGCTCTCCTGGCTGGTGAAGGGGTAGCACTCGTCTGTCACCACCCTGGGCAGAGGGACAAGGACATGAGGAGCGGAAGGACAACCCAGTTCCATCCCCACCCTGGACAGAGGGACAAGGACACGAGGAGAAGAAGGATGACCCGGCTCCATCCCCACCCTGATCCCCACTCTCCATCCCCATCCCCAAACCCCACTCTCCATTCCCACCTGGGCTGGCAGCCCTCGGTCCCTGCCTGCCCAAGGGACAGCCCTGGGGACAGCATGTGCACAGGGCACCCCTGGACTCTCCCCAGGTAACCAGAGCCTTGAACCCCCTTATCCCACCCCAGCACCGGGGCAGCCTCTGCCCTCCCATCCCATCCCCACTCACCCTCGCCTGCGGAGGTACCACCAGGCGCCATCCAGCCGTCCCCCGCTGCAGCCCCGCTGGTTGCGGGTGTCGCAGGACAGGAGGTTTTGGGGTGACAGGGCGGGCGTCATGTGCCCCATGGAGTGGATGGAGATGCGGTCCGAGGCGACAGCTGCGAGTGAGCAGGGGGTCAGGGAGCGGCGGCTGCTCCCCTGGGTCCTGCCCTGCTCCCCAGCCCCGTGGCAGCAGCTTTAGTCCCTGTCCCCACCGGCCACCCCATCCCGTCCCGTCCCATCTCACCCGCCGTGGAGAAGGCCCAGGAACCGGCACAGTTGCCCTGGTCCAGGGGCTCGTGGATCATCCCGGGCCACTTCGCGGCTGCATCAAAGTGGCGGGGCAGCACCTCGTTGGAGTCCATGTTCATCTGCGGAGGCAGAGCCGAGGGGTGCTCACCACACAGGGAACCCCCTTCTTTCCCCCCAACTCCCAGCAGCCCAGGGCGCATCCTCAGAGCCGTGGCCAGTGTTAGCATCCCCCAGCCCCACTGCAGGGCCCCTCAGGATGGGGACACCCACCACCCTGGCCAAGCGTGACCAGGATTGGGGTGCCCCCTTGTCCCAGAGAAGCCGGATCCCTCAACTTCCCCTAAATTCAGGCTTCTCAGCCCCAGCGGCTCCTTCTGCAACAACAGCACCGAATCTCCGGTCTCGGACCCCAGCAAGGGCGGCGCTGTCCTGCCGCAAGTGCATGGCGCTGGGTGCCTCGAGCCCCTCATTGCGGCCTCTGGCCGGCTCTCGCCTCACCGCTGCATCACGCCCAGCCTTTCCGCTTCGGCTGGAGGGGGGGGGGGTGACAGGGAAGGACGACGACAGTGCCCCCGCCCCGGCCATGCACTGCTCAGCCTTGCTGGGGAGGACGCGGCCACGACACCCGGCTTATCCCAGCGCAGGAAGCCCCTCTAAAATTAAACCTGGCTTGGAGTCAAGGCCACGGCGCTGGGTGTGCACCGCGCGCCACGCTCGCTCCCCGCCAGCACCCATGGGACCCCCTGGCTGCTGCCCACCCTGAATATGAGGGAGGGGGGTTGGCTTTGGGCGCAGCCCCGGGGGCAGGTGGAGGCACCCCGCTTGCAAAGCGCTGGCGCAGCCGGCTCTGCCGACTCAGCAGCTGCGGGGCCGGCTTTCCGATGGGAAATCGGCACGGAGGAGCGGGGGAAAAAACAACACTGGCAGCCCGGGGATTGTCAGGGGGAATTTGCTGAGCTGCTGTCTCCAAACACAAGGGCTGCCCGCGGCACCCACCCAGCACGGCCCCTTCCCTGCCTCCCCGCCCTGGGTGCAGAGCCCCTTCGTGGGGTTGGGGACACTGCGGGGACATCGCTAGCCAAGGGGATGGTGAAGCATTGGGCTAAGGCATGGGACGGGCAGGCTCAAGCCTTGGCGTGCCTCAGTTTCCCCTTGCATCTGTGGTGACTCACGTGCATCTCGTTCATGTTCATGACGGTGGGAGAGGGCCGGAAGGTACCCAGGCGGTGCCGGATCCCATCCTCCAGCGTCATGCCCCAAAACTGGCTGTAGTTGGCGGCTCTCCAGCTGCGTGGGAGGAGGGGGAACAGGTCAGGGGTGCCCCAAAAAGCACCAAGAGGTGAAGGACCCCTTCCCCATCCTCCCCGGACCCAGTCCTTACCCATAATTGCCCCTGTTGATGGCATCGATCAGCTCCCCATCCATCAGGCAGGCATGGTCCTCACACTGCCACTGCCCACCAGGGCTGCAGGTGCTGCAGAGAGGACAGCATCGGAAGGGACAGTCAGCTGGGGAGGGCACAGTGTCCCTAGGGTGACGGGGGGGACCCCAGGTGGGTGCTGCCTCTCCCAAACGGGGGACCCACTGCTGTCGTGGGCAGGCAGTGAGGGTTTGGGGCTGGTTCTGCACCAGGGGCTGGGGGTCACACCATCGTTTGGCACCTCGGGATGGGTGAAGCTGGGCCAGGAGCTGGCAGACAGCCCAAAAAGTGGCCCTGGGGGCTGTCCCCCCACCCTGGTCCCTGCAGGAGCCTGGAGGGCAGACAGAGCATGGGACAGAAAATCAGCTGAAAAGCAGCCAGGCCTGCAGACATCAGAGCGGGGCTTGGATGCCAGCCCAGGGAGGGGATTCGGGGCCGGCTGTGTCCCCCCCCCCGGGGGTGAGCCACTCTAGCCAGGTTAGCCAGGAGCCCTGTAGCACTCATGGGGAGACCCAGGGCAGGGGGTGGCTGGGAGGGGTATGTTGGGTCTGAGTGCCCCTGGGGAGCCCCGGGCTGTGCTCCCCCCGCACAGAGAGCAATGCTTGGCATGCTCCCTGCTGCTCGTCGGCCGAGCTCCAGGCACACTCTTCCCTTTTAAGGAGCCATGCGAGGCCTGAGCCGTGTCCCGCCAACCCAGCCCCGATCCCGCCGGTGGCACCTGCACCCCTGGCACTCACCCCGCTCCCTATCCCTGAGCGCTCCTGGTGCCGCGCTGGTGACCCCACATCTGGCTGTTAATGCCTTGGGGACTCCCATGGGAGCACCTCGGGGTGCAGCCAGCCGGGTGCCCACAGCAGCCCCCTCTGCTTCACCCAGGCATTGCATTTTCCTCCTGCCAGACCCCGCAGGAGCTGGGCAGGGACAAGATCTGGGGTGAAGCACTGCAGAAATTGCACCTCTCCAGGAGCCAAGTGCAGAGGAAGAGGGTTTCGGCAGAAAAGCCTCAGCCCCCAAGGGCCAGCGCTGTTGGGGAAGGGATGATGCTTTCCCAGCAGCAGGGACCAGGCATCCAAATGCATTGCTCAGCGGACTTCAACCTTCCCCCGCGTCTTGGGGACAGCTTCCAGCCCCACGGTCCCAGAGAAACGCCAGACGGCATCGGGGCTTTGGGGAGGGATCGGGCTGGCTTTTCACCTCCAGCTCCAGCACACATGCCTGCACACACATGCACACACACGTGCTCATGCCCTTGCACATGCCCCAGACGAAGCCTTTGATTTCCCTTATCTGCTGCATCGCTGTGAGCCAGCCAGCCCTGCCACGGTTGCTCCTTGTCTACGGGCAGATCTGCACCCGCAGGTTGCCCTATCCCCCACCTCCGGGATGCCATTAATACCACCGCAGCTGTTTCCAGATAAACCCCACGCTGCTCGCTAACACAAACAGCAAGCTCCTGGCGCGCAGCGCAGACGAGCTGCTTGCACCCCAGCCGGCTGCAGGGCCGGACTCGACCCATTTGGCATGGAGCTGCCACGACTGACGGCTGCAAACACCTCCCGTCAGGCTTGGGCAAGCTGGGCTTGGACCAGCGTGGCCAGAAAAACCCCAGCAGAGCCAGGCTCAGCAGCCCGCAGCCAGCCCGGCCGCACGCTAACCCGGCAGAGCGAGCAGCTCCCACGAAGGCATGTGCTGAAACTTGGGAGCGGCTCAAGGCCCCGGGCTTTCTGCTCCGAATATGCCAGAGCAAAGGCATTTGGCACTGGCCCCCGCCACCCAGCTCGGGCCCTGTGCTCCCGTGCCCACCGAGCCGGGGGTGGGCAGCCCCGGTGCTCGCAGGCCCCCCGACACCCTCCCTCCGGGCAGGCAGCATGCCGGCATCAAGCTGGCGGTTCTCGCATGGCAAGGGGAGCGCAGAGGCACTCACCACAGGTTGCAGTTCTCCCGGTACGTGGCTCCGGTGGGGTAGTTGCGACCGGCACGGGCACAGCCTGGATGGGAGAGGGGAATGCCCCGGTGAGTGTCTGGCTGCGTCAGGGGTCCCGCCAGCACCCCCATGGCTCCAGAGGGTAAATCCCAAAGGGGAAAATAAATGCGGTCCTTAAAGGCAGGCAAGGTGCCTGGCTGCATCTTGGCTCTGCCAGACCTGCGATGGGGACCAGCTCATGCTCTGGGTGGGAGTAGAGCTGGCTCAGCGCCGGGAGGGTTAACCTTGGGGCTGCCGAGCACAGCCGGCCTTGCGGGACAGGGATAAAGGGGCCAGTTGTACCCGGGAGCTGGCTCTGCTCTGGAGAGACTTCTTAGAGAGCCTTGTGCCGCATGGTGGGGGCTGCCCGTGCCCCCATCCGCCCTGCCCACCCCAGCTGCCGGGCGGGTTAAATCAGGGCCAGCATCCGCCTGCCCCAGACATGACCGGGAAAGCTGGGCTGGAGCCCCCCCATGCCCCTGCTCTGCCCCATAGGCAGCTGGAGCTGCCCCTCTGCCCTCTTGCCGCTCCCAGCCCCATTTTTGGGAGCCCAGCCCCAGCCCGGCCGCTTTGTATGAGTTTCCACAGCTCCGAGAGGTCCAGAGTGCCTCTGCAGCAAGGGCAGGGCCATGGGGTGCCACATCTGGCTGCACCCATTACCCCAAGGGGCACCAGTGGCATCGCACAGCACATGGGGCACCCCAGGGCTGGCTCCTGGCACCCACAGACCCTTTGCCCGATTGGGCTGGGGGCTGCCTCACCTGGGGCTTTGGTGAAGGGTGCCGGGATGCCCAGGCAGTACTCCCAGAAGTCAGGGCAGCAGTCGGAGATGGTGCGGTTGCAGAAGAGGTCACAGTAGCAGAGGGTGTCGTGGTAGGGCACGGTGCAGCCATCGTCGCGGCCGTGGCAGCACACGTCCCCTCGCTGGCAGTAGGACCCGCTGGCATCGTAGACCCCGTGTTCGTACAAGCCGGGGGCCAGCTCCCGGCGGGTGCGTACCCGAGAAGCCAGGGCCTCCTGGGCTAGCAGCCAGAGGCAAAGCAGGGCCCACAGCAGGTGCATGTTGCCGGCAATGTCCCCAAACCTGCGGCCATTGCAGAGGGAGGGCAGTGAGCAGGTGGGGGGCAGTCCGGGGGTCCTGTGGGCACAGGGTAGCTCTGCACCCTACGCCAGCCCTGTCCCACCCCGGCCAGCACCCAATGTGCTGCCCACTGAGCTGCCTCCCGGGTCACCTTGCCCCTGCCCTGCCCTCGCCCGGCACCCTCCAAATCTCCAGTATTTTTAACCCCCCTTGTGACCACCCTGGCTCCCGGGACGTCCAGCACTGTGCCCCGAAACACCGGCTGCCTCCCAGGTGCCCACTCCCCGGGCGGTCGAGGGGCCCTGTGCCCACCCACACCTTAACCCCCTGCTCCAAAAGCAACAAACCCAGCGGGTTGGGACTCGCCAGGGCAATCGGAGGGGCGGCCCGAATCCCCGGTCCCACTCCCTGCCGCCGCCGCGGAGGCGCGGGCAGTGCGATGAGTTGCCAGTTCTCAGCCCTGGGGGCCGGCGTTGGGGACCCCAGGAGAGGGGTGGGCTGGTCCGGGCAAACCCACTGGGGAACCCACTGGGGAACCCACTGGGGAACCCGCAGGTGCGCGACCCCCTCCCGTCCCCCCTGCCCCGTACCTGCCGCGCCCGCCGCTCCGCGCCGCCGCCGCCGCCGAGCGTCTCCTCTGGCCCCGCCGCTCCTTAATAGCCGCACCCCGGCCGGGGCGGGGGAGCGGGGAGGCGCCGGGGGCAGCCACGATCCGGCCGGGCCGCGCTGCCCCTCCCCGGGCGGAGCGGAGCGGAGCGGAGCCGAGCAGGGGTCGGGCGAGGGGCTCCCGTCGGGGCGGGTGGGAGAAACGCGGCTCCAACGCTCCCCCCTGCCCCAGCTCGGGGTCCTCGGTGGCATCTTTTTCCCCCGCGGGGCCGGGGGGCTCGCCAGCTCCTGCTCCCCTGCCTGTGTCTCCTCGCTCCGTGCCCTCGCAAACTGGGAAGGGGTCCCAGCAGCCCTGCCAGCACACCCCCACCCCCCCATGCTCCATGCAGGGGGTTTCCTCCCGTGCCCGGGGCAGGGTGTGGGGAGGAGAGGGGGGCTGCATGCCTCCCCGCTTCCAGCACCCCAGCTGCATTCAGCTGGATGCAAGCGAGAGAGGGACATCCCATTACAGCCCAGGGCATGGAGTTGGTGTCACCTGGAGTCAACCCCGTGTCCCTGCTGCCAGGTGCTCAGGACCCAGGGAACCGGGGGGGGGGGGTGGGGGGGTGGGGGGGTGGGGGGGTGTCTTGGCCGTCCCACAGGCTCCAGTTCCCTCTGCAGCACCAGTACTCGCTGCGGGGGTTCGGCTGCCCACCGCGGGGCTCCTGCCTGTCTCCGACCCACGAGGAGTATCTCATGGTCGCTGCCAAAGGATTCCTCGAAAATGCCTCATGGCAGCCAGGCCGGGAGGCACGGCAGGTGGTGGGGGGAGTGGGGCTCTCTGGGTGGCTGCAGGAGTTGGAGCAGGGGCTAAGCACAGGCCCAGTGGCTGGAGGGCTCCTGGCTCCCAGTTGCAGCCCGCGGGGAGGATGCTGTGGCTGGTTGGGGTTTGCATCCATGCCTGGTGCCCGCGCACGGGGAGCACTGCATCCCACTGGGCGTGAGGGCTGCCTGCTCCTTGGATCCTCAACGTGCTCTGGGTGCCCAAACGAGGGTCCTGCAAGAGCCCCAGCTGCTGGGACCCCTTCCCAGCTGCTCTGCCGGAGCTCTCAGAAGGGCCTTTTCCTGCAAGCGTGGCCTTGGGCAGAGCGTGAGGGCTGCTGAGCGCTTCAGGAAGGAACTGGGTCCGGCCCGGAGTCCGACTGTCTACAACCACACGTACTTTCTCCATGACTGGACTGACAGGAATCCAGGGTGAGTCACGAATTCCCCAAGACCCTCAGGGAACAAAGCAAAGCCACTAGCAAAAAGGACATCCCCAGCTTCTGCTCCCGGTCCTTGTGCTCCTGCTAGGCAGCTCCCTGGCAGCAGCTGAGGGTATGGCGGGCACTGCCAGCAGATCTGGCCCCTTCCCATTCCTGCTGCAGCCCCCAGCTCCCCCCCAGCCGATAAGGGCTCGTGTGCAGAGGCAGGAGTGGCGACAGTCCAAGTGCTTGCAAGCCCCCCCAACCCGTCACCCCCTTCCTGCGGCGGTGCTCAGCGTGCCAAGCGTCGCTCTCGGCGGGACGCGGCGAGCCGGCACTAAGGGGTCACAGCTCGTTGCGTCCCTCTGACGCTGACATCTCCCCCTCGCTGCATGTCCTCGCTGGCCAGGCCTGTCCCCAGGGAGTGGCAGCTTCTCGTACGCGTGGGGGAGGCGAGATGGAGGGGGCCAAAGTCCGGCCGGGGCACCTTGGGCCCACGTGGCTGTGGCAAGCAGAGCCGAGCACTGGGGACTGGCACGCATGCCTGCCCTGCCCTCGCTGCCACCTCCTGCGGCTGCTCCGGGCCGGAGGGAACAGGTCCCAGCACCCAGACCCCACTGCACTGAGTCATGGAAAGAGCCCAGGTGCAGGTGGGTTGTCCCTGGATGTCCTGCGGAGCAGCAGGGACACACGCAGGCTCTGCTGAGCTGCACCCATCACACGGCGCTGCCATCCCCATGAAGCCCCTGCTGTGGCGGAGATGCCTCCCTCCAAACCCACCCTTGGAAAAGCCACCCAGGTGGCCGGGGGCAGCCAGGCAGAGGCCGGTGCAGCGCCACGACGGCACAGCTCGTTCACGGGGGGCTTTCTGCGTGCTGCCGCGTCCTGGCCCCCGCTTCAAATCCTCGGCTTCGAAGCAGCCCCAGGGCTGCACGCAAGCCAGACACGCGCAGCCCTGGGGGCGGCCAAGGCTCGCCAGGGATTGCACCCCACATGCCAGGCACTCGGTGGGGCTGGGGAACCAGAGTCACCCCGAGACCCCCAGCCAGCAGGCTGGGGCAGCATTGTGGGCAGTGGGGTCAGTGCAGCCGGGGCAGGGACGTGCTGGCCTCTGCAGTGCTTGGCGCAGCCCAGTGCTCTCGGGTGAGCCAGGAGCGGGTGTGTTGGCAAGCAGCAGCCAGGAAAGGCAGGGACTGACCTGCGGCGAGCCCCGGCTTCCTTCCCGGTCAGCGCCGGGGCAGGACGGCGCGGAAAGGGGCCACCGCCGGCCCCCGACACTTGCAGGCTGGGGGCCACATTGTCTCTGTGGGGTGCCAGCACACGGGGATGAGGTGAAGGCTTCGCCGTCCCTTGAGGGGTTGTGGTCTCCTGGGGAAGGAGGCTCACACCCTCGCTTCTGCTGGGATGGCCCTGGGGACATTGCAGTGTCATCCCCATTTGGGGACACACCATGACACTTCGAAAGAGGCAGATTGGGCACGGCCCTTCCTGGGCCAGCGACCCACCCCACCAGCCCCGTGGCTCCAAAGGAAGGGCATGGGCCTCCCAGCAGTGGCATCAGGCCTGCAGCCCCCAGGCACGTGGCACCATAGAGACTGTGAGGGTGATCAAGCTGGAGCCAGGGCCCTGCTTCCATTTTGGGGGGCTGCTGTAGCTCAAGGGTAGTTCAGAGGGGGGGCAGGGAGGTGGCCGGACGCCTGGGTCTTTGGCCGGACGCCTGGGTCGTCTGGCCGCGGTGCTCGGCGCAAGGGCTGGAGTGCCACCTCTCGGGAGAGCCGGGAGAGAGACAGCAGGCAGGCAGGCAGCCTCTACTCCAAATTTTAATGGAACAAATAAGTTAATAAGTTAATCAAGTGAGGTAACTACCGCTGGCTGGGGAGGTCTGCGGGGACCAGCCAGCCCCGGGGTGGGTCCTACGAGTTAGTTCTTGCGTGCAGCTGCGGGCAAAGCTGTCACATGCACCCTCGCCCCATGGCCGGGCACCCATGGGACCCACACACCAACTCACCGCTTGCTCACCCACCCGGATGTCCCCTCGCACCCCTGTGGCACCGCTGCCCCACAGCCCGGATGGGGGAATGGGCACCCCTGGGGTGAGGGGAGGGGGTCGGGGTGGTGCAGGAGCAGGGGGGGAGGCTGCAAGCGGTGGCCCGCGCTGGCCACATGCACTAACGAGGCAAGAAAAACGAGCAGGGTCGGGGGTCCCTGCTGCCAGGAGCAGAGGCACAGGGGGGCTTGGGAAGGGGGGTGCAAATCCCACAGTTTGAAGCCCAGAGAGGGGCTGCACCAGCAGCGAGGTCTGCCCAGGTCAGATCCCAGCACTGCGACCGCGCAGGTGTCACTGCTGAGCCCCGCAGGGCACCGAGACCCCCAGGACACCCCCGGCTGCGCAGGAGCAGGCACCAGCCCCAACTCGGCAAACTTTGGCACGACCATGATCGCTCGCAGCCTGGCTCAGCCCAGCGTAAAACCGGCCCTGGGGTTGGGGCAGCAAAGGGGAGCAGAGCAGCACGGGAGCTGCCGCAGCTCTGTCGCGAGTGGCATGCAAGGAGGCATGGCCAACACCTCTCTGTCCCCCCCAGGCAGTCACCCCCCAGGCCCGGCTCGTGCTCCCCGAGCCACGGAGGGGACGGGGACATGGGGAGGGACAAACTGAGCACTGCAGGACCCAGCAGGGAAGGAATCCTCTAAGCAAGAGCAGCATCTGGGACACAAGAGAGAGGGACGCTCCTTGGGGACCGCCGTCCCCATTGCCTGTGCCTGCATCCCTGCCTCCTCCACAGCCCCTGCCCAGCCCGGTGGCCCCAGGACCACCCTTGGGCAGAGGTTTGTCACCCAGCCCCAAGCCCCCAGGCAGGCCCCCACGGGCAGCAGGATCCAGCCCTGTGTGCTGGTAGGGGGGTTTGCTTATTGCCTATGTCCCCGCGGGTTTCTCTTCCCAGGGGTGTTGCATATTAAGACATTATTGCATAAATATATATATATATATCTCCTATATATATATTGCCCTGGGAGCATGCACGGGCAGGCAGAAGGCTCTGCTGTGCTTCTAGAGGTTCAGCCACAGCTGCAGCGCTGCAGCCCTGCGAGCAGGGAAACAACCCGTGCAGAGGAGGGTGAGGGGGGACAGACCCCCGCTCCCCAGCCGGGGGTTGGGGGGGGGGGGGGGCCTGCTGCTGCCCTGACCAGCAGCAACGCAGGTAAAAACCACACTGGGTTGTGCCCCAACGCCCCTGCTCGACACCGGCAGCGGAAGGGAGATGGAGCCTTGCATAGCTGGCGGTGACCCTGGCTCAAGGCCAGGGGACCAGGCAGGACCCTGCTGGGGAGCTGGACATGTCCTGAGGGCTGGGGCTGGGGGTACGAGCCAAACCCCAGGGGACGGGGCCAGCTTGGAGCATCCCCACCATGGCTGGGGAGCACTCGAGGCCCCAGGAGCTGGGGGGGCATCTCACCCCCTCCAGAAAGGCAGAAGCATCCCAGGAGTGTGGTCTGGCCACGCCACAGTGCCACGGGCTCCCACCCCATCCCCACAGCAGGCACCCCGCTGCAGCCGTGCCCCCGCAAAGGAAGACTCGGTTCAAGTAACACGGCGAGGGACGTGGCTAGACGGGGCCGGGCGATGCCACGCTGCTCCCACGTCCTGGCATCCCGTCCCACCGGCGGTGTGCTGGCAGGATCTGTCCCGCTGCCTCCCTGCTCAGTCCATGTTGGCGCTGGCCGACCTGGAGATGTTCAGGGTCTGGGCAGAGACCGAGATGTCCTCGTGGTCCACGGGGCTGTGGTAGTCGGAGGTGATGTCGGGCTCACAGGGGGGCACCTGCACGGCGGCCAGGCTGAAGGAGTTCACGGAGCCCTTGCGGAGGCACTGGGAGTAGAGGCCGAGCAGCAGGTCCAGCTTGTGCTCGATGGACTGCACCTGCAAGGGCGGGCAGGGCTGAGCGGGTCCTTCCCCGCAAGGAGGGGGACCCGGGGATCCCAGCTCCCCCATCCTGCAGGCACCAAAGGGACAGTGACGTGCTCCCTGGGGGCCGTCCCCTCCTGACCTGCCTCTCCACTTTGACCACACGCCCCATCATGCTGAGCTCGTCCACCAGCTCCGACTCCAGCGCTGGCTTCTCCACCTTCTCCCGCATCTTCTTGTCCGCAGCGAGGGCCCCCCTGCCCACGATCTGGTCCACGCTGGCAGGGAGGGAAGACCCCATCACTCCCAGCATGTGAGACCCCCACAGGGGATGGGGCCCTGGGAACATGTCCCACCCATCACGATGGGCCAGCACCCCTCCCAGCGGGCACGGCTAGGGGTGGAAGACCAGAGCCCCCCCACCGCCTTCAAGGCAGCTCACCGCATCTGCAGGCTCTTGATCCTGCCCAGCATGTCTAGGTGGCCAGCTGAGTACTGCTCAATGACATCTTTGACGTCGTAGGGACGTAAGGTCTCCTTGAACTTCCTCTTGGCCACCAGGAACTTCAGGATCCTGCAGGGACACCCAGGCTGGCTGCAGGACACTGGGGAGGACTGGGGGTGCCTGGGGGGCTCTGTGCCAGGGGCATGTGCAGAGCACCAAGGTCCTGATCGCCCTCCCCATGGGGGAATGAGCCAGGAGCTGTCCCTGCTCCCTGCCCGGCCTGGCCACCGCGATAGGCTGGACTGGGGCTCTCTGGACGTGTGCCGAGAGCCATGGAGGAGCTGGGGGACACTGGGGAACACAGGAGGGGACGGTCTCACCTGACAGCCCGAATGAGGGTCTTCACTGCTGGCATGATGTCCTCAAAGGTCAGGTCACAGTGGGAGCTCTTCTCCTCGCTGCTGTCCTCCGGAGGGCAGTCAGCTGTCGGTGCCAAGAGTGGGTGGGTGGCAGAGACCAAGGGCTGTTGTGTCCCCCCCAAAACTCCTGCAACCCCCCCAGCACGACCCCACAGCTGAACCTGAACCCCACCACTCCCCAGGGCTTACTTTCGACCGAGGTCCGTGGCTTGAGCCTCAGGGATGCGCGGAAGCGGGTCCGGTCGTTGAAGCTCCAACTCTTCTGCACTTTGGTGGGGCTGGAGGCCTCGGGGACATCCTCGATGCTGGGGGAGCGGTGCAGGGGGGGGCCCAGGTGCTGCCTGCCCCGGCTGCCCTGCCGCTGCGAGTTGCTCAGCCGGATGCGGTCCTTGATGCCCATCTTGTTGCTGCGGGGGGGAGAGCAGGGTGGGCACCATCAGAGGTGAGCGAGCACCTGGGGGGGGACAAGGATGGGGATGGGGAAGGGAGCGGATCCCCGCTGTGGGAACACACATGGTGCCCACTGCGGTGGGGGTGAGGACGGGGGGTGGCTGTGCCGACCTCACAGAGAGCCCGTGGCGCACGATGGGCATGAGCCCCCATGCGAGCCAGGCCAGGAGCAGGTGGTACCACGTGCCCGTGCAGGGGCAGCTTTGGGGTTACGCCTTTAAACACCTTTTTATCCCCCAAAAGCAGAGAAAGGAGGAGACAGACAGACAGGGAGAGCGGGCACAGACAGGTACGGCAGTGGGGGCACGCAGCAGAGCTGCCAGCAGAGCAACTGGCGCCAGCCCTGCAGGGAGCAGCCCTGCTCCTGCCCCATCCCCGCTGGCACGGGGCATCCTGGGGCACCCAGCCAGGCCCTTTCATCCTCCTCCTCCTCCAGGCTGCACCACCTAATGCATGCTCTGCTCCAGCAGCCCCCCTCCTGCCCTAACACGAGCTCTGCTCCTGAAACCAGCTGCTCCGCTGGGTTGGGGAGTGGGAGAAACAACAGGCACCATTTACGTAGGACCTACACAAAAACACCATCTGGTGCTGCCCTTCCCGCGATGCGGGACCACAAGCACACCTTGGGACGTGCAAGGAGGCCAACCAGACGTGCAGCCCTGTGAGCAGAAGCCAAAGCCACGGAGGACACGGAGCAAACCCCACATCTGCTGCACAACAGGGTCCACAAAACCCCGGGGGTCCTCCTGGATTTCCCAGGCCAGGGTCACAGGGCAAGGCAGGGGTGCAGGCAGGGCAGGCAGTGCATCGGGCTCCCAGCCCCTCCCCATGCTGGTGAGCTGGTCCTGGGCAGGCAGAGCTGCCACAAACCCCCATGCGGTGCTGGCAGGCTGTGCCGGAGGACAGGGAGGGCTGTGACCTGTGGGACCAGGCAGCAGGACGGACACGGGATGTGGTTTATCCAAGTGCCTCAAGTTTGCTGCTGTTGGGCTTAGCAAGGCCAACAGACTGGGCTCACCCGTGCTGCACAGAAGGGGAAACTGAGGCAGGGGTAGCTGTGGGAGCCGGTGGGGGACAGTGGGGACAGCCGGCTCAGCCCAGGCCATGCACAGACCCCCCTACCCTGCAGAAGGATCACCCTTCAGCCTCTACCCCCTCTGCCTCGGCCCCCCTGATCCCCTCTGCCCCGCAGCCAGCAGGCAGCCTGGCACGGAGCACCATGCAGCCCCGGTGCTCCCCAGCCCTGCGCGGCCGCCCAGCGCAGGCAGCCGGGACGGGCAGGCAGGCGGGACGCAATACCTCCATCTCCACGTGCCCCACGTCCGCAAGAGCCTTCTCTTACCACTAAAGATCGGGCTGGAGGGTCAGGGCAGAGACACAGGAGAAAAAGAGTTAGCCCATGGAGCATCCCGGGCCACTGCATCCCCGACCCCTCGGGCATGGCTGCACCCCAGTGCGTGGGCGCAGAGTCCCTGCCCGCTGCCGGCGAGCATCTCCCGCTGCACCGGACTCAGCCACCCCCCTCTGCTGTGGAGGCAAAGAAGCACAAGTAAAATTGTTTGTGTAGGTCCTGCATAAACACTCAACGCCTGCCCCGCAGAGGAAAGTGTGGTTTCTCAGCGGCGGATCTCTGCGATAAAGCCGTTTGGTGATGGCACGTGGTGCCGAGCAGCTGAACGGTGGCGACTGCGAACACCGCCGGGGCTCTGTGGACCCCCAGCCCCTGCCCGCTTGCTGCGGCCAGTGCCGGGGGCAAACGTTACCTGAGGCGTAAGCACTTGTGCGGCTGCACGTCCTCCTCCTTCCAGCTTGGGGGTGAATGGGGGGCACAGAAGGTTTGGGGGTAGGTTGGAGGGATGGAAGGAGAGGAGAAGGGTGAGGAGGAGAGAGAGAAGATGAGATGTTATGAGAGGAGATGCTTGCGGAGGAGACAGGGGGAGGCTTGGGGCCACCCCCCAGGTGGGATGGCAGGGGGGTTGCAGTCACTCCCCTGCCAGCTCATAGCTCTTCACCAGGAAACAGAGCCCAGGCCGGTGCTGCCACAGAGAGGAGCCCTCCAAGCCCAAACTCACCTCGGGGCTGGTGGGGGAGCAGGTACCCCCTCGGCCCCGACGCCTGCAGTGGGGCAGCCGCAGCCCCACAGCTTGGCACTTCCCCATGCTGTGCCAAAGCTCCCGCAGCCCCGTCCAGGACATCACAAGGGAAACTGAGGCACGATGCCATGGAGGAGTAGCACTGCTGCTCCCGACCTAACCCTGACGCTGGCCCAGGGCTCTGTGCTGTGCCGATGTCCTGGGTGGCAGGCCAGCAGCCGTGGTGGCACGTTGGGGTCTCCGGGATGCTTTTCAGCCAGACGGGACCAGGGACATGATGCAGAGCAGCCACCACCAGCTGCATGGCAGCCCCAAACCATCTTTTCTCTTCTCATAGGCACTGGGGCAGCTAGGCATCGCTGCTTGCCACTGCTGTGGGCATGGGAAGCCCGTCCTGGACTGCAGGAACTGGGTTTTGCTCCTTGCCTGGCTCTGCAGCCAGGCCATACAGCCCCAGCCCCGACGGGCTTGCAGCACCGCCTTTGCAGGGCCGTTTTCGGCCACGCTGGGTTACCCCGTGCAAGGTCCTGGAGTGGTGGCTGCATCAAAAAGGGCAGCAAAGTGGAGCTGAACGTTGCAAGAGGCTTCATGATGGTACAACACCCAGAGTCCATCCGCAGGGACCAAACAACCTCCCTCTGGAGCTGTGAGGCAGGAGCGGTGCTGGCAGCCAGTGGCACAGCGGGAGGGGTGCCCCGGCATGGCGCTGGGTGGGGAGCGGGGTTGGGGGCTGCTCCTCTGGGGTCCGGTCTGGAGGTGATGGGCACCACGGTGGCATCGCAGGTGGACACAGATCAGTAGAGGAGAGAGGGCAGAGAGGAGGGAGAAAGCGAGGCCATGGGGCTGCACCCTCCTACCTTTCCCCTGAACAAGCGGCAGGGCTGATGCTTTTCTGGCCAGGGGTGAAGGAGTGATAAGGTGGAGGGGCTCCATCGGGCAATTTTTTCACCTCTGAATTCCTAAATCCTCCGTTGCGGACTCGATGCAAATGCTCAAACATTAGGACCAGCTCTCTGAGGTTGGGGGTTAAATAAAAACATGGAGAAATTAAACTTTCCAAAGCAAATGAGATGAGCAAACCAAGGCTGAGCAGAGACGGGTCCTCCTCTGTGCAAACCAAAGCAAACCCAGAGCAAAACAAAAAGCAAAACCCAGCACTTTCTTTCAAAAGACAGTTTCTTAACAGCTCCGACCGGTGCTGCTGGCAGTGGGTTGAGGCAGCAGCAGGTGCTGCTGGCACCTGGGGGTGACGGTGCTGGGGAGGGGGGCACTGGGAGAGGGTCTCACAGAGGCTGGCCACGGGCAGAGAGGTTGGACCTGCGCTGAGAGGGATGGGTCAGGCAGGAGACAGGCATGACAACCACCCTTGCTATGAGGTGGGGACAGGGGGACCTGCCATCATCTGATTTGGGGATCTGGGCGCTGCTGGAGCAGCCAGGAGGGGAAAGCTCAGACCCGGCAGGGATTGAGCATGGCCTTATCTCAACTCCCTGCTGCAAAAGAAATGGGTCCTGGCACAGCAGGAGGGGCCAGCAGAGCCCCCCCCCCCCGTGATGCCAACGCTGGGAGAGCCCAGCACCACGTTCGGCGGCGATGCTCAGGAAGCCGGATCTCCTCGGTCGGGGACCAGAGGGACTCGCTGCTGCGGCTGTTAAGAGCCTCGTCTTTCAAAAAAGAAAGAGTGAGACAGAACAGTGAATTTGTCACTGCAAAGGAACACACGGCCGGAGCCGGGGCAGGATGCACAGGCAGAGGCAGGCAGGAGGGCACGAACACAGCACACCCCACTGCCAGCCCGGAGAAGGACACGGGGACCACATGGCCAACCCTGGTGATGGGAACACACACGGCGTCTGGAAAAGCTTTGCAGAGTTGCAGAGTCTTCGATCCACCCACGGTGGCAACATCCCCGGGGCCACGGGAGGGGAGAGTGCTGCAGGGATGGGGCATGGGGGTCCCCAATGGGCGCCCCCACAGCTCCGGACACTTTGTCACTGCGCTCGGAGCCGGCTCCCACCCGGCTGCAGCTTCATCACCCCAAGCCACCAGGTCCCCGTGGCCGGCAGCACCATCCTCTTCCCTGCGGCGGTGCTGGAGGAAGGCTATGGATGGGGCAAGAGCGGACAGGGTGGGATGGGTGCTGGGTGCTGCAGGCATGGCGAGGATGAAGGAGGGTGTTGGGCATTTCGGCAGATGCTGCGCTGGGGCTCCGGCATCCCGGGGCTGAGCAAGGCGTCCGTGCTGCTCAGCCCCACTGAGCCCTCGGTGGCTCCACATGGCACCTCGTGGTAGGGGTTGCCCAGGTTGCCCGTCATCCCAAGGCCCCACAGGGACCCCCCCCAGGAGCCCCACAGCCCTTGCCCACACCCTGCCTACCTGAAGGAGGGCAGGAGGCTGTCGTAGTAACACCATGTGGCCGTCAGGTACACGCGGCTGATGTCCGTCGAGTACAGGCGCCAGGCAGCCTGCACGGGAGCGAGAGCCCGTGGACATCGGGATCAGCCCCTGTGCAGCTGGAAGGCAAGACCTCCCCCTCCCGCCCCCCGACACCAGCCCCTCCATCCCCCTTGGCCACCACGGGCAGAGTCCTGCCCAAAGAAGCCAGCGGCTGGGCGTGAGGTCAAGCGGCTGGGTCCTGCCTGCAGCAGGCAGGGACAGGCAGAGCAGACAGGGCTGGGGGGGGACAGCGGTGCATCCCTGGGAAGGGATGGGGCAGGACATGCCCGCTCTGTGCTACCTGGATCAGGTTCGCCGCTGGAGTCCGTCTCTTCTCAAAGTGCTTCTGCCGATGCTGCTCCTGCACTTTGAGGGCGAAGCCGGAGCCCAGGATCCCCTGGGGATAGGAGGGGACAGCATTCATAGGTGGCGGTCACACCCACCACCAGCCAGAGTGGATTTGGCCCCTTTCTCCCCGATTTCTGCAGGGCAGGAGGCACAGGGACCCTCTCCCCGGTCCTACTCACAGCGGGCAGCGCGAAGAAGGAGATGCCGAGCAGGGCGAAGCCGGCTGCCAGCATCCTTCCCAGCCACGTCTGCGGTGTCTTGTCCCCGTAGCCGATGGTGGTGAGGGTGACCTGCCCGGGGGCAGAGTAGGGGGAGGCCTGGAGGGAGCTCCCCCACCGCAGCCCCG
Organism: Leptosomus discolor; assembly: GCF_034619465.1. Classification (NCBI taxonomy): domain Eukaryota; kingdom Metazoa; phylum Chordata; class Aves; order Leptosomiformes; family Leptosomidae; genus Leptosomus; species Leptosomus discolor. The sequence continues at coordinate 5,837,877 of NC_141419.1, forward strand.
TCCCACCCTCCTCATCCCCTCCCGGGGCTGGGGGGCCGCGGCGGGCGAGCTTACCGTGCCCCACCACAGGGAGTCGGCGTAGGTGGCGAACTGGACGTTGGCATCCTTCTCAGCCAGGTAGACGAGGAAGGAGGCGAAGATGAGCACCAGGAAGCCGATGTACCAAGCGGTGATGAGCTCCTGCTGGGGCAGGGGAGGGGGTGAGAGGGGCTCTGTGAGGGGGGAAATGCAGGGGGGGGTGGGGGGCCATGCTGGGACCCCGCAATCTCACCTTGCTGTGGGCATAGACGACGGAGCCCAGCAGCTTCCAGGTGCCGCCGCGACGGTCCATGCGCACCATGCGCAGGATCTGCAGGAAGCGCATGCTGCGCAGCGCCGAGGTGGCGAAGATGTTGCCCTGGGTGCCGGCGGCGATGACGGCCACCGAGGCGATGAAGACGATGAAATCTAGGGGGACAGCGAGGGTCAGGGGCGCAGGCTGCAAGTCCCCAAATCCCTGCGCTCCCCCCCCAAAGCCCCCCTCAGTACCTATAACGCAGAAGGGTTTCCTGGCAAAGCGAAAGCGTCCCCTCCAGCCCCGGTAGCGGCAGCAGCAGCCGGCCGCCCAGACGCGGGTGATGTACTCCATGCCGAACACCACGATCATGACAAACTCCTGGTGGGGGGGAGAGGGGGGGCAGGAGGGTGAGGTGGGGGGGGGGCAGGGGCAGGATGAGGTGGGGGACTCAGCTGGGTGGGCAGCTTTGGGGGGTGGGGGGGGGCAAAATGAAATGTTGGTGCTGAGGAGGGTGCAAGGGGGAGAGTGGTGTCCCCCCAAGGCCACCCCCACCCCCCCCCCTCCCCGACACAGCCCCGGCTGGAGCCATCCCGAGGGAATCAGGGCAGCGAGACAGGAGCTGCAGCCGTCGAGCCTGTCTGAGCAGCCCGGCTCTCCTACCTGTGCCAAGCTCACACCGAGCTGGGTCCTTTTCCTCCGCCGTCAGCATTGTCCTCCTACCTCTCGCACAAACAAGCCCCCGTTCTGCTTACTCACGGGAAAGTCACAAGGACCTTCCCAATTTAGTCTCCATCACTCGGAAGAACTCCAGCGTCAGCCGTTTCTGACAGTTTGGGGGGAAGTTGCCTTTTTTTAGCCCCTCCTGCCCTGCCTTTTCCAGCGGTTTACACCTTTCCACACCCCAGAGGTCCAGCTGCAGCGAGGGGCCACCCCGAGCTGAGCGGACACCCGCAGCAGCGAGGCTACCCTGCAGCTTCTCCCCAACGCGCCGGAGAGGCTGCCGTCGTTAACACCAACGATCAATAGTGAACCGTGGAACTGGGGAAGGGGCTGGAGGGCTTTTGTCCATGATCTTGTCCGAGTCTCTTAGGGTGTAATGCGGGGAGGGGGAGTCCGAGCGACAGCCCTGCTCCCCACTTACCAGGATGAAGAGGCACTGGTTGGCCAATTTCTGGTGCTCCTGGATGGTGGAGAAGACCGACAGCACCAGGCAGCTGAAGACGAGGAGGAATCTGGAAGGAGAGCGTGTTGGCGTGGGCATTGAGGCCGGGCGGGGGGACTCTAGCCTGCAGTGCTGGCCCCTGCTCGCAGCCTGATCACCCCCAGGCGAGACCTCCACGGCCATGGCTGAGCCATCGGGGACAGGGTTTGCCCCTAGATGGTGGCATGGAGCAATTTGGGAGCCCAGGAGCAGCTGCCCACGGGTGCAGAGGCAGGGCTGTGCCTAAAGCCTGCCCGCCCCGAGGCTGCCCGTGGCAGTGGGATGCCCAGTGCAGGCAGCACCTCCCTGGGCCAGGGCACCGAGCCCATGGTGGGAACCCTCTGCTCCCTGTGCATCCCCCCAGCACACCCGGGACAGACTCTCTGCCCAGCCTCGAGCAGGGCCTGGGGTCGCGTGGTGCCCCCCAAGCCCCGTGCCAGAGAGAACATCGCTCCCACTGGTCCCCCTTGCGATGGGGACCAGCCCTACGTGGCACCCGTGTCCCAGACTGGGCTCGTGGCCCAGCACATCCCTCGGCTGCCCCACAGGCACCGAGGAGGAGGACCAGGCTCCAGCGGCCATGGGGTTCAGTGCCAGGCTCTACCTGGGCAAAACAACCGCTAATTAAAGGCAGGGAGGGAGACGGGGGGGTCCCGCAGCACAGCAGGGTGCAGCTGCTGCAGCAAGGGGACCAGAGCTTCTCCTGACTGTCCCCAGCATCACTGCCACCGTGGGGACCTGCTGGGGACACGGGGGCCACCTGGGAACAGCCAGCCCGGGGGAAGAGTTAACAGGGAGCTGCCCTGAGGCTATTTGTCCCCAAGAGCTGGGTTAAGACACGAGGGGCTTTGGCCCATTTAAAATAAGGAGGGGAAAAAAAAAATTGACTCTGAAGCTGAAGCAAATCAAACTCCAAAAATACATTTTTTCCCCTGATCCAGCGATTCTAAAAATGGAAAGCGGGAGGGCTTGTGCCACCGGCCCACGTGACGGCATGCAAAGGGCCACCGCGCTGCCAGAGACAGCTCCAGAACGGCACAGGGGGCTCCAGGCACCTGCTGGGCACTGTGGCCCCACTGTGCCGTGGGGAGGCACCACCGGTGGCACCGGGGCAGCCAGGCTGAGGCAAGCAGTGCAAACACGGTGGCCCTGACACCCTTGTCGCTGAGCTGGTGGGCACCCATCTCGCCCTCCCAGCACCATCTATCTCCCTACGGTGAGCAATGCCCACGGGACCCATCAGCGGTGCTCCAGAGAGCACAGGGGGCTCAGCTCGGGGAGATGCTGCCCAAAACCCGCTCAGGAGCACCTTGCCATCTCCTCCTGTTGCTGACGTGGAGCTTTAGAGCGGAACTGGCTGTCTGGGGTGGCCGAGGGGTGAAACCAGACCCAGCCTGCACTCCTAGCCCAGTGACAGTGAGGAGGCACTGGGCAACGCAGGGGAGAGGGGACAATGCTCTGTGCCCTCTGCAGGACCACCCAGGCCAAAGGGATGTGGTGCAGATGCTGAGAACTGGGGGTGGGGAAAGCCAAGGACCCCCCCCCAAGGCTCAGCACAGCCCGAGGACACACAGACCCACCCACCGAACCCACAGTTTGTGCTGTGTAGGGCTGGGGGCTCTGCAAACCTGGGCATGGCATGAGGGTACTGCTGGGTAGCAAGTGGGGTAGCACTCAGCTCAAAACCCAGCCCAAAGGGGACAGGCAGGTCCCCTTCCCTGAAACCGCTGCTAGGGGCAACTGGAGATGGGACCAATGGCAGAGAAACCCCAGAGAATGGGAGAAGGGCTGGATCCACAGTACGGAGAAGGGGGAGCTGGAGCGACACACCACGTGCCAGCTACAGGAATGAAGGGGCTGGTGGTGTCACAGCCCCGACACCGCCCTGCCCTCACTGCGGAGGACGATGCTCCTCTCCCAGGCACTCCCCATCTGCAAGGCAGAAGGCTGGAGCCAGTTCCTTCTCCCTCTTAATTATTAATCGAGCCCCTTTCCTCTGGTACAGCAGTTCTGCCATTAACGCCACTGACAGCCAAAGGCACAGCCCGGCACAGCGGTACCCCCGTCCTGCCCATGCTGGCACGGAGGGCAGCGGCGCGGCGGGCAGGGAGCACCGAGCAGGTCGCTGCTCTCCTGGCCACCGCGCTTGGTCTGAGGAGCAAAACAAGACCTGGCTGAGCAGCCCAGGGCAGAGCCTTTCTGCTTTGTGCATCATCAGCAATAAAGATTATACAATCAGGATTTAGCAGGCAATTACATGGGCAGCGAAGCACAAAGCAGAAGAGAAGGCAGAAATCTCCCAGCCTGCAAAGATTTGTGCCTCTCACCCCGGCAGGGAGGTGGGGGTAACTCTGGTGCCTGGGCACACGCTGCTCCTGCGGGGACGTGCTGTGGGTGGCCCTGCCTCAGGCAGCGGCAAGTCAGGGTGCCTCCGCACCCAGCCGGACCCGGACTCATCGCCCGTCCCCATGAGCAACGGAGACGGTCGGCAAAGCTGTGCCGCAGGAGCGGTGATGGAAACCTGCACCCCTGGGGTGGGGATGCCTCCCGCCCCGGCATCCCACAGGATTTGGTGAAGGATAACGGGCATGCGAGGCCCCACGGGGCCGGCTGGGAAAGAAACTTTCTGAGAACACATCACCTGCTAGGAATTAACTTGTAAAGCCTGGGCAAACGCCCCGTCCCGGCTGCCGGCAGCGCCTAAGCGGCTTAGGGAAAGGGTCAGATGCCTGAAGGCAGCTCGGCGAGCCAGGAACCAGCCGTCCCCCCCAGTCCCCCCTTCAGGGCGGGCAGCGCTCTGGGGCAGAAGTGCTGCTCTCAGCAGCTCTGCCCTGCTCCGAGGGCTTGGCCAACCTCTCCATCAAACACCGCGTGGTGCCAGCAGTGCCAGGCTCCCCGCCGGCGCGCTCCCCCTCCCGAATTCACTGCTTTTCCCACCCACCAAGCAGGGCCAAATTAAAAAAAAAAAAAAAAAAAAGAAAAAGAAAGAAAGAAGAAAGGAGCGCTGCCAGGGAAAATGGGGATGGGGCAGAGATGGCGGGGCAGGACCTGGCAGGAGCCTCGCTGCCTCCCTGCTCCCCTGCGCCAGGCTCCCGGGGGACGGAGGGAGCAGATGCTGTTGTTGCTGAGCTGGTGCATCAGCTCTCCCCAATAAAACTTTCCATCACCAGCCCCCACCAGCTGGCAGCCCCCAACCCGAGGGTCTCCCGCTGCCACCCACACACCTCCCTGCTGGCACACGTCCCCGTGCAGGAGGGGACATGCCACCGGCAGCTTGGGCGCAGGGATGGGACCCCTCCAGCTGCTCTCACCCCTGCAGGAGCAAAGCCTGTCTGCAGGTACACTCCTCCCCAAAGTAATAATTAAAACCCAGTGGGGGGCCCGGCTTGGAGAAGGCAAATCTCCTCACATTAATCTTCATTAGAGCGGACTTTGCCATATGCTCACACCGGCAGCGTGGTGCCGGTGGAGGAACAGGTGAGCCGGGAAAGCTGCTGAGCTCAGGGGAAGCGGGGCCAGGTCGGCCCCGGCCAGCGAGGAGCAGTGCTGGGCAAGGGGGCACCAGCCAGCACCCAGTGCCCACCTGAACACCCCTGGGGAAACAGGCTGCACCCCAGTATAGCCTGGGCAAAGCTGTGCTGCGGCACCCTGGTGTCGATGGGACCGTGATGCTCAGAGTTGTGTAGTGGGACAGCACAGCCCAGCCAGGCTGCATCCCCCAACCCCAGCAAGCAGCCGGTGTCCAGGCTTGGAAGAGGGGGTGATGTTGGGCACCCCCACACCCCAGCAAGGCTGACCTGGAGGCCGCTTTGCTCTCCCGCTGTGAGGAAGCCCCGAGCTGGGGGCACAGGCAGTGTCAGGGAGGCTCACGCTGACAGCCCGGCAATAACTCAGCGGAAGGAAAACACCACGCGCCGTAGGATAAACAGCTCAGCCAGGGGACGGGCAAGCAAACAGCCTCTGCCAAACGGCACGGCTCCATTCCCCGGCCAAGCCTGGCCCCATCGCAGCACTGCCAGGTCCCCACGGTGCTGGGCAGCAGCTCTGGGTGCCTGGCCAGGCTGTCCCCTCCCCGGGCTGTGCCACTGCGGGAAATCACTCTTTGGGCCAAAACTGCCCGAGCCCAGCTCCAGTGGGGATGGTGACGGCAATGGGGACGGTGCTTCGCTCTCCAGCCTCCCCAGCCCATGAGGTTCAGCTCCCTGAGCACCGTCTGCAGCTGTATAAACAGCGTGTCTTATAAATCCCCCATCCCTTGCCCCAGCAGCCCTTCAGGAGAGGTGGAGCAGGCGGCCTGTCTGCTCCGGGGGATATAAATAACCAGGGTGTAGTGGGCCTGTTTGCGCCCGTAACCATGGCAGGGTCCGTCCCGCGCTGCAGAGAAGAGAAGCAGAAAAGCTCCGAGCGTTTCCCCATGGTCAGGGAAACCAGAGCTGGAGCCAGGAGCCGGCCAGCCCTACCATGGCACGAGCACCGCAAACCCCAGCACACGGTCCCAGCCTGGTTATCATCAGCGCTGGGAGAGGAAAAGTGCTGCTCCGAGAGCCCTCCTTGCCCCCAGACTCGGGGGTACCGGGGGGGTAAGGCAGGACGGGGTGTTTCCAGCACCCTGACACAGGCTAGAAGCAGGGCTGGGGCAAGGAGCCTGACTGCAGGCTGCACACCTCCTCCTGCAGCCCAGCAGCACCCACAGCAGGGACCCGGCAGCACCCATGGCAGCAGCTCTAGATGACATCCCACAGTGCACAGGAGCCGATGGCCCCCCCCACCTTTCTGCTTCAGCAAGCAGGAGCCAAATCCTGGGGATGGCATCACCCATCACCCTTGCTCTACACCCCCGTGCTACCCACCGCCCCCCAGCACCCTGGCCCCACAGTCCCCACGGGGAGCACGGTCACAAGGCTCCTGCAGACGGTGCCAAGACGCTCACACGGAGCAGCTGAGATAGTTTCGCTCTTGAATCATCTGGCAAGGAGCTGGCTTAAGGAGGGGTAAAGAAAACCAGCATGTTTTCAGATGCACCTCCTGTGCCCAATGGGCCTTGCACCCTGTCCCCACCCTCCAGCACCTGGGGACTCCACAGGGGTTGGGGGACCTTTGGGGCACAGGGACACGAGTGGCCCCAAGAAGTCGAGGCAGGCTGAGACCCCAACTGCATGGCACGGAGGGCAGAAGCACCCACAGGCAGAGGGGGCAGGTCCCCGGGTGCTTGCTCAGCCTCACTCCGACCCTCATCCCCAGGGATTGCTGCTTGGAGGGACAAATAACTGAAGCCTCTCCAGGGTGACCGAGCATCACCTCTGCACCCCCTGGCAGTGGGGCTTCCCTCACCATCGGGGCCAGCCAGCCTCGGACACCTGAACTGGCACCTCCTGCTCTGGGCTGGGGGGTCCGATGGGAGCGGCAAGAAGGGAAAGGCAAAAAAAAAAAAAATTTAAAAAAAAAGGGAGAAAAATCAATGCACAGTTTCATGTTGCGCCGAAGTCGCTTAATTTTATGCCCCAGTGACACCGCATTAGGCTGGGGAAACTGCTGTGCCGGCTTCTCTTCCCACTGGCATTTCCCCCAAACGCAGCTCCCGTTTCAAACCCCGGGAAGGTGAGCGGGGCCGACCCCAGGAGCAGAGCCCCCTGCTCGAAGGGCACGGCTCCGGCAGCAGCGGGGCACAGCTTCCCCAGCCCCTTTTCTTTTGGCCATACGAGCGCAGCAGCCGGATAGGAAACCACCACACCAGCACCTCTGGGAGATGCCAGCGACAGCAAGTCAAAACCTCGGGCTTAATGCAAGAGGGTTTTACCAAGCAGGCGGTGGAGACCCAGCACAGCGCAGGGGATGAAGCAATTGCTCTGCAAACCCTCCCCGGCTCTGGGTGAGCTGGTGAGGGCCTGGCCTGGAGCTGCTGCAGGCACCAACCGCAGTGGCAACCCCCAGCATGGTGGCGAAAGCGCTTTCCCGCTTGCTCAAGTGGTGATGGAGGGATGCGGCGAGATGGGGGAGCACGGCAGAGCTGCGGTTCCATGCCGGTGCCCTGCAGAGGTGCCTGCCCTGCAGCAGGGCCGGGATGCAGCGCGGGCGGCGGACCCATCCTGCCCACCACAGTCCTCTCCCGTAACAGGACCCAAGCGCAGGGAAACCCTGGGAGAGACCGTCTGTCAGCAGCCTGGTCCCTGGCCAGGAGCTGGCCGGTGCATGGGGGGCACCCGCCAGCTGCTGCCCTGCGCCCATCGCACCCCCACCACCCCGCTGCCCCGAGCCAGCGGGGATTTCCCACAGCCCCAAGGCACCCGGCCAGCCCGAGGCGAGGAGACCCCATGCCTGGCATTGCTCACCCAGTGCTGAGCAGGCTCAGGGACTGCCCCAGGGCTCTGCCACCCCTCTGCCCCCCACAACGTACGTGGGGACCCAACACAGCAAGGGTAGGGGTGCCATGGGGCAGCTGCCCTATGTGCCTAAGGGATGGGCACCCTCCAAGCTCTGCACTCCCACCTTTTCCTTGCCCCAGGGTGACACTTTCACAAGGGAAATAAAACCCCTTCAACTCAGCAGTGTCCAGGTGAGGTGCTGCCAACAGCAGCGGACAGGGGAGGTGCCCGGTTGGCCCGGCACGGGGAACGGTGTTTCAGGCAGGGGGTTGCAGGTTGTTACTGGTGCTGCGGGCTCAGTCTTCCCTAATTTGCTCCAGGTCAAACTGTTCTTTATTAAAGCATTCCTCCAGGAAATGGAAAAGTGCTGAGCTGAGCTGCTGGTGCACCCAGCAGTTTCGTAACCATCGATACAAGCTCCCAGACCCCGGTTTCCATCGGGGCAGCAGCGCTGAGAGCCACTGGTCACACAGAGGGGCTGGCAGATGGGGAGGAACAGCTTGAACTGGAAACCTCCCCGGTGCAGCTCCAGGAGACCCCTTGGGTGGGCTGGGCTGGCAGCAGTACTCATGCCAAGGGCAGAAGCCTGCAGTAGTATTTCCTGGGAGCAAGGCAGTCACCGACAGCCACACACCACAGAAGGCAGGAGCTGGGTATGAGAACAGCCTTCCCGTTTGTGTAAGAGGTGGAGATTGGAAAAGGAAGTTTTTATTTGCCTTCTGGCTATAAAGCCTTTAGGTTAACACTCTGGTCACACTCACAGATTTGCTCTGTAAGCTCCAGGCCTAGAAACTCTCATTTCAGGGGGGCAAGGCGCAGCTTTGCAAGCCCAGCAAGCCGGCCGAGCCCAAGCACATGGCTCCATGGCCGTGGTCAGCATGGGCTTAGAGGGGATGGGGCTGGCCAGCCAACACCGCACACCTCAGCCCTGCCTTTACACCTGCACGGGCACTCACTTTCACACTGTCCTCTTCCTGCAGACGCTGGACCCTGGGAGCCTGCAGGGTCACCCAGAACAGGGGGCTCCAAGGGGCCGTGAAGCCCCCACAGAGCCCAACGGCAGCTCCGAGCCCCGCAGCCCATCAGGCAGGGCTGCAGGCAAGCACCCAGCACAGCTCAGGGGCTGCAGAGACGGTGCAGCCACCAAAGCATCCTGCAAGGTGGAGCAGCACCAGCCCAGCCTGGAGTGGGCGCTGGGGACGGGAAGCTATTTGGGATCAATTTGCCAACAGAAAGAGACTGAACTTGTCCAATAAACGGTATCAGCTCAGCCCTGCTACGTGCTCCCAGACACTAAACTGCTCAGGGGAGGGAAGCGCTTCACTTCTCAGCGGGTATTTCCATTTTAGCAGTTTTCAGCCCTGTCTCAGAGCCAGGCTGCTCGGGGGGAGGCAGCGCACAGGCATGACTCAGAGGACAGGTCCTGTGACCAGTGTTGCCCCAACCTTGGGTGACCTTGGGCCATGGGCTTCATCTCCCCCATCCCTCAGTGCTCCCCAAAATAGGAGTTAACACCTTCCTCCTCTTTTTTACAAAACAGTCCTTAGCTATCGAGGCACACAAGTCATTCCCAAGAACTTCAATGCCCAGCACCGCAACAGCTTAGCAGCTCCCATCTGCTGTGGGAGAGGAAAAAAACCCAACCCAAACCAAAACCAACTTTGAAGAAGGCAGAAAGAAGCAACATTTACAGGAAGGGCTTCACGACCAGACCTCGTCACCTTGCACCCACTGTTGCATCTTCCCACAGGCCTCGGGGGGTCCCTGGCAGGACTGGCTGCCCTGCAGCATACCTCGGCCGTAAAACTAAGTGAGCAAGTGAACACAAACCCCCCCGTCCTGCTAAATTCTTAAGACTTTTCGTTCCTGTTATTGACTCCCCATCACGTCCATCCTCAGCAGATGCCGTGCCACCGGCCCCGCTGCACGTCTTGCCCCCGCAGGGCAAAGCCTGTGTCCCAGGGGAGGTGGGAGCTGGGCATGGCTGGGGTGGCAGAGGAGGGACCTGGGGCTTGGTGGGCTCTGCAAGGGGAGCCACTTGGTCCGATGGGGTTGTTTCTGGGGCAAAACACACGCAGGTCGGGAGGAAGATCTGGTGGAGGACACTCAGGCACACGCGTCTCAGCCCGGAGATGAGCAGGGGGATCTCTCTTCCAGATCCCAGCGAGTACCTACGCAAAAGAGTCTGATCCTCCTTCCCTAGCAGGAGGGTTTGGCTGCCGTCGTTATTAATTCCTTGCAGGAAAAGCTCTTTCGAGGGCAGTATTTGCAACGTAGGTATTATTGCCGAAGCACACTGCGGAGGTGTCGGCAGGCGTTACAAATGGGCCCTGGGATCCTCTCCTGGCTCCCTGGGGAGCTCAGGTGCCCTCTTATCCAGTGACAAATTCATCCTGCCATCCCAATGTGCTAACTTAGGCAAGACCCACTTTCCTGCCTCTTAACGAGCTCCGGCTCACGCACCCCGCTAACGACCCAGCACCGTGTCACCACTCTTGAAAGCGGAGAGGCAGTTTTTGGCTCATGATTTCAGAGGGGTCCAGTGCCCACCAGAGCTGTGGGGCACACACCAAGCACACTTGTAGCACACACGAGGCAGAGGGGGAAACCACCTCCTTCCCCACGGCTGTGGCTGGGCAGGGAGACGTGGTGTCCCAGCAGTGTCCCAGCAGCGCAGCTGGAGCAGAGTGGGGGTCCTGTGTTGGGGCAGCCTGAAGAACCCCCCAGCACGGAGCCTCTTTCTCTCCCCACAGCCTCTGGGTGTGTTACGGGCACTGCAGATCTGCAGCCCTGTTACAGCCCTCCAAGCCAACAACCCCAAGGGGCTGAATCTGTTACTTGGCCACGAGCTGAGCTCGCACGTCTTGGAGAAGCTTCTGCTTTGCCAAAGCCATCGCATGCCCAGGTCCAGCGAGAAAAGCTGGAGCAGCACCACACTGCCCGGGAACCGGCGTTGAGCCTGGGCAGGGAGCAGATGTGCTCCTGGGAGCATCCCGGGCTCCGTCTCGGGAGAGGGATGTTGTAATGCTGGGGATCAGCAGCAGCCATGACCCAGGAACGAGCACAGCTCTCGGGGTACAGCAGCTGCTGCCCGCTTGCAGGGACGAGAACACCCGTTCCCCACCTTCCCCCATCCCACCCGGGCACAGCTCCAGGGACGCTGTGCTGGCACTTCTGCTATGTCCCAGCACTGCTCGGGGTACACAACAGGACAGGGTCCCTGGTCCCATCCAGACCTGCCCTGTCACCCCTTCAGGGGTCTCCTGCCCTTGAGGACTCCCCACGGGCTCGGAGACCCCAGCCAGGGCCCTGGGCACACACAGCGAGGGGACAGGGGCAGAGCGGGACGGTGACGCCGGCTCCATGCGGGTCCCGCGTCCCGTCCCGTCCCATCCCACCCGGGCAGGGGCTCACTGCGCCCGGGCCACCCCGGAGACCGAGTCCCATCCCCGGGGGACGCGCTCTCCTCCTCGCACCGCAGCCGCCCGCCCGCCCGAATCCGCCGCTGGGCTCAGCCCCCGCCGCTCGCCCCCGCTCCGGGCTCCCCGCTCGACGCCCCCCACCCCTTCCCCGGCCCCGGGCTCCCCCAGCGCCCCGCTCCCACCGGCCCCGGCACCGGGAGGCGCCTCCCTCCCTCCCCCGCCAAACGCTCACGGAGAAACTTCTCCGGTGGAACCCGGGGCTCGGCGCCGGGAGCGACGGCTGCCCCGCGGCTCCTCGTTACTCCGGCACCGGCAGCGCCCGGTCCCCGCCGTCCTACCGGGACCAGCCGCTCCAGGACCCCCGGGAACAGCCCCTGGACGGCGGGATGTTGCAGCCGGTAGCCCCCCCCCCCGCCCGGGACCCCCGGTACTCACATAAAGACGTGGTAGACGAAGGCCCACCCGCGGGGCCGCTCCAGCACGTTGTAGAGGCAGTTCTGCAGGCGGCGGCGGCAGCACCGCGGGGGCCCGGCGGGGCGGGAGGCGGCGGCGGCGGCTCCGGGGCGCGGTCCCGCCAACAGCCCCCGGCGGCGGGGCGGGGGGGTCCCACCGGGCGGCCCCGCGCCCTCGGTGCGCACCGCCGTTAGCGCCGCCGCCGCCCCCCGCCGCTCCCCGCCGCCCGCCGCCGCCCCGGCCATGGCGCACCGCCCCGCTCAGGGCACCGCCGCCCGCCGCATGGCCCCGCCGGCGCCGGGACAGGGACCCCCGACCCGCCCGGTTCCTGGACGGCAGCTCGTACCGCTCCCCCCACCCCCACCCCGAGCAGCCCCGTACCGCTTCCCCGGGGCCACCTGCCTTTAGCTGCCCGCCGCCGCCGCCGGGCCCTCCCCCGCCACCGCCCCGCCGGGGCCGGCCCGCCCCGCCGTACCTGGCCCCCGCCCCCGGGGCTCTGCCGGGACGGGGTGGGTGGGGAAGGGGGGGACGCGGGGCCGCCCCCAGCAGCAGCAGCAGCAGCAGCAGGGGCTCCCCCGCTGTCACCCCCGGCCCGGCTTGGGGGACCCCTCCCCACGAGGGGGGTCCTCCTGCTGCCCAACAGCAGCGGGCGGAGAGTGCCCTGGCCACCGGGTGTGGAGCATCCCGCCAGCGAGCATCCCAAACCACGGGGTGGGCGGCATCCCGGGAGTCAGCCTCCCAAAACCCAGAGTATGGAGCATCTCTGGAAGGAGTGTCCCTGGCCACCACGCACGGAGCATCCCAGGCACGGAGCATCCCAGGGACGGGCTTCCCAAGCCAGCCCACATCAAACCTCCCGGGCTGTCTGGGCCTGAGAGCCGCAGGCCAGAGCACTCCCCCTTCCTCTCTAGGTCCAGGAATTGCTGGAGGCACGGTGGGACAACAAATACCTACAGAGAGACTTCATGTTGCTTGGGAAGGGAAGGGTATGTCCTTGTCCTTCCCCTCCCAGGCCAGGAGCCCTGCCAGCTTGTTCCCCTCGGAGGGTCCCTGCAGCAGGCACAGCTCACCCACACCTGTACCTATCCATCCTCTGCAGACTCAGCTTTGAGTAACACTCTAAGTGTGTTTCCCCACCAACACCCACAGCCATTTGATCTCCTGCCTTACTCCTCTAGGCTCCACACAACCTCCCGCTAACAGATCGGGAAACTGAGGCACGCTGCTGAGAATCCCCTTTACAAGTAAGCTGGGGTCAGAGGTGCCCCTGCCCCAGCTGTAACCACACGTTCTCCACACCCTTGCAGAAGCCAGGTCCCTCCCACCCCGTGTGGGTGCCCCAGAGCCTGTGCTCCTGGAGAGGAGAGCAAGTTAAAGGCTTTGGTCAGTGAATTATTTAACGTGGCGGTTGGAGATCCTGGCACCGGCACGGGCCCTTGTGAGCACTGCGGTATTTGGTAGGTCTTGGAAAACACACCCAATAAATAGGCAATTTTATTTACTCTGATACGGGGGAAATGGTGCAGGCACAACCCACCCCAGGAACCAGCCTGCAAACCCCCTGCTCTGAGGATGCCTCTCCCTCCTACTGCCATGCAGACCCCGTGACAGCAAGACAGGGATGAAAGCCATGTCTGTGGAGGCTGAAATCCTGTAAATCTGAACCAAATTCTCCCCAGTGAATCTGTGGTGTCTCCTCCGTGCTCCCCTCCAGCCCTAACCCCTGAAGCCCCTTCTGAATGTGCTCCCCAAGGGGATGCAGCCCCCAGAGCGTGGCCCTGGCTGCATGCAGTGCACCCCCAGCACATCTTGCCCCCCCGGCAGACACTCCCCATAGCCGAGCTGCCACGGCGGGAGCACACTGACCTTCATCCGTTTGGTTCAGCGTATTCCCCTCGGTCACAAGGTTTAGGTTTCACCTGGCAATTGATTAAAGCCTCTGGGCTGCGGAGGGGACCGAGTTAAGGTGACCTGGAAAGGACTTTGGCCAAGGTGGGTGCTCACTTGAGAGGAGTTGGGGAGCTATTTTATTCCTGCTGCCCCTTCGCAGCTGGATGGGGAATATCCAGGCTGATGTCCCAGGCTTGCCAGAGAAGCCTCGGCAGAGCTACGTTTGTAAGTGAAGAAGAACTACTGCTTTTTTTTTAAAACGAAGACATCACTTCTCTAAATTGTTTGCTGGAATCAGCAAGCTGCTAATAGATTAGGGGAGAAAGCATGCTGCCGCCACCCATCAGCTGCCCTCTCCGTTACTGTCACTGTCCTGCCTCCTCAGGTTTTGCTTTTGCAGGCTGGACCCCGAGCAGCCCCCTGGTAATGAAAGAAACTTCAAAAGCTGCAGGCGCAGCTGTCCAGGGCCAGTGATGCCCATCGCTCCCGGCTGGGCTGAGCACCCGGGGGCTGGTTAACAGGGACACGGAGCTGGTGCTGAGCTGGTGCTGTGGGTCACTGCACGCGGGGATGGGGCAGGTCCCACCGTGCCTTGTCACCTGCCCAGACCTTGGGAACATCCATTGATCCTGGAGCTGGGAGATTTTGGGATGGAGCCAGGGAGTCTGAATCAACAGAGTACCGCCCCATCCATCAGAACGGGCGGAGGTTTTGGGAAGCTGTGCTGGTCTCTGCCAGCTTTGCCCCCCACGTCTGCCCGGCCACAGGGGTCCCGTGGACCCCCTTGTGTCCTCTGGCCCCGGTGAAACTTCAAAGAGGATTTCCAAGGCCAGGTGATGGTGAGCGGGGAGGCCTGCACGCTTGGAGCCTGCTGCCCTCTTGGGACTGCAGCTCAAGTTCCTGGCACGGATGGGAGGCCGGGATTTGCATCTACAGGATTTCCAGTAAGTTTTGCAGCCCTGGTACGCAGCTGCAGGGCTGCGGGCCGGGGAGAGGGGCAGGTGGGACTGGGAGGAGCTGGGACTCCTCACCCAGGTACAGGGACCGGAGCAAAGCCCCAGCCTGGCTCCCTGGATGGGGCAATGCTGGGGAGTCCTGGGCAGAGCTGGGGGTGGCATCGCAGAGGGGAGGATGCAACCAGCCCCCTCGGGGCGAGAAAGCCCGATTTGGTGCTCAGTGGCCGGGACAGATAGAGCTGGAGGCAAATGGCCTGAGGGGACCCAGGGCTGGCATTGCCCCGGGCACCGGGCGAGCACTGGGGACAGCCGGCAGCGGTGGCAGTGGTGTGCGGAGCGGGGAGGGCTGCAGAGCACCTGCTTCTGCTGAAGGCTTGGCCTCGGCCCAGGGCAATTAGCTCCTGGCATCAGTGCTTGCACACGCTCTGACAAACAAGCGGCTGGGACACCCTGGACTTGGCAGGACGGGGAACCCTCCGGGCCAGGGGCTGTGAGGCTGCTCTGCCCGAAAGCCAGGGCAACCCCCTGCCCGGGTCCCAGTGCTGCTGTAGGACTGTGTCAGTGCTCACCCGCCCTGATCCCAAGCTCAGAGCGATGCCAGCATCGCTGGGTGGGGTACATCCCAGAGCAGCCCCACGGGTGGAACAGGGACGCCTCCGCCCCGCTCTGCTGCAACGCTGCCTGTGCGGGGGGCAGGACGGGGCAGGGGACTCGGCTCTTTTCCCAGCTCTGAAGGCGAGGAAGGAAGAACGGATGAGGACTTCAGGAGAGCTTTGCACCCCTGGGCTCTCCAGCGCTGGCTCAGCAGCCTCAGGACAGTTCACAACTGAATCCCTCCAGTGGTGCCCAGGTCCTTGCAAAGATGAAGGGTCCCGCAGCGGTGGCAGTGGTGAAGACCCCGCGCCGCTCCCCGAGGAAGCCCCACTGCAGGTGGTGAACCCACAGCCCGTGCCAGGAGAGGCTGCGAGCGGGGCAGCTTCACCCAAACACCTTTCCCTACATGCCCAGTGGCTCTCAAACCCAGTGGCCCACGGTGGCAGCGTGACCTTCACCACAGCGAGTTTTTCCTTGGAAGAGGGTGGCCGGATGCAGCAGCCCCGGGGCCGGGCAGCCGTCAGCAGCCAACCCCGCAGTAAACCCAGCAGGGCCAGTTCCCGAGCGTCAGCGGCCGGCACTTGCCCACACGAGGGTTGTGCTTAGCTCATCACCCGTGAGGAGAAACGGAAACTCAAACCGCTCTTTGGGAGGAAAACGCTGCTTCCTCATCAGCTTTCACCCCATCAGGTCCCTGGAGGTGAGATTAGCTCTGCCACCTTCCTACGTCGTCACCCACCGCAGTTGCTGCCCACAGAGGGTCCGGTGTCCCTCCCCACGGGCGCCACAGCTCACCAGCCTCCCGGGGAATGCGTTGTTTCCTTCTGCATCGCCCCACGCCACTCAATTTGTCATCGTGCTCCCTCGGAAGATCAAACGAAGGCGCGTGCCCTTATACGGAAGATTTGGCTTTTATTAATGTCCGCAGTTTATAGTACCTGTGACAGACAAACGATGTCAGCTCTCTTCAAAATACCTTTCCTGTTCGAGTCAGTCAGGGCCCTCCTCTGGGAGCACAGACAAAGTCTTATCTCCATTATTAGCTAAATATTAACATGATCAGCTTCAGTATTAACTGCCTGTTGAGTTCCCACGCTCCTGGATGAGATCAGCCTTTGGGCGACCATCGAGATGATACGGAGCGTGTCGAAACCAGAAGCCCCTTCAACTAGAGGCTTTCGCTCGAAACCACTCTCTTTTCAGGAGCGGCGTCTCACTCCCATTTTCTGTCCTTTAAGCAATTTATTTCCATTCAAATTTAATCTATTTCAAGCAAACACAACTGCTTTGGGTAAAGAGCTTTCCTTCAGAAGAGCCTTGCTGGCTACCTCTGCCAGCCGCTGATAAGGCAAGGCAGCTGCCTGTTCCGGCTGCCCCTTCCAGGAGCCGCACGTCTCTCTCCATCCTTAGAAGCCGATTCCCCGTCTCAGCTCCCTGGTGCAAGCAAAAAAAGGATGCTTTGCCTTGGGAGGCAACCCAGCTCTTCCGGACGGTCGGTGGGAAGCACCAGCCTGGCTACGGCACCTTTACTCGGGCGGGATGAGGCTGCCGGGACCGCTGGCAGCTCGGACCAGGGGACCAAGAGGATCAGGCTGCCGAGGACCGAGCCACCAGCCACACGCTGGCCCCTGGCTCCGGGGGAAGGTACCTCCGACCCCTCCCAGCCCCGCTCCGGCCCTTCCCGGGCAGCAGCCGCCCACGGGTGCCCTCTCGTGGTGCTCCCACGCACGGAGCTTTCACAAAAGGTACTTTTTCCTCCCCAATTTCATCTTTTCTGCGCACAGGAGATGCTCCTCCAGGGCACAGCACCGGCTCTGCCAAACACCCCTCATCCTGCCCGCACAGGGCTGCGGTACCAGAGGGCTGATGCTCAGGAAGGCGCTGGGCTGCATCGCTCTGCTGCCGCAGTGAGCCGCTGGCTCCCAGGCACTGCAGGATTGGAGAATTTTTTTTTAAAAAAAGAGAAAATTTGACATTTAGAAAGCCCAGGAGGTGCAGGTAATGCAGCAAGCTCCCTTGCCTGACTGGAACAACCTGGCCCAGATTTAGTAGTTTGCACCAGCCAACTGCTGAAGCGGAGTTTTCCTTCCCCAGCAGCAGGTACCACCCGCACCAGGGTAAGCTCCTCATCCCCATCCCACGCAGCCGGGCTGGGCACGGCCAGGGAAAGCCCTCACAGGGGCTGAGCAGCCCGCACCCAGGCACTAGGTTACATTCCCCGCGTGGGAGCTGCCAGCCTCTCCTCATCGCAAAGCCGTGGCAAACTCGATGCTTCCGCCAGTGAAAAACAAGTGGCAGCGGCTGGCGCTGTCCCCCGGCTCCGCCAAGCACGGCACAAAGCCACCGAGCCTCCCCTGGACGAAGTGCCAACTGTGTCAGGCTGCCCGATGTTGGACGCACAAAGGTTCTCCATTAGGAACTCGCCCCCCACTTTCAGCCCAGACCTGAACTCAGCCCTCCAGTCCCACCGCTCCTGGCGCTCGAGCCCTCGTCCATCCCCTTCTCCAGGCCGCCCTTAAGCCCCATCGCTAGTTTCACACTGCAGGTGTAATATTTTCCAGGATTGGGGACACTCTTTGCTTGGGAGGCTGATACTGGGCAGTGGATCTCAAAGAAAGCACACACGTTATCTTACAAAGGAAATTTATTTCATTTTATGAAGCTTATATTACATGCATCGACTGAAGCTAGTACAACAGTTAACAGCCAGGCTGGGGTTCCTCCAGACTTCCCTTAGTGTTTCTGGAATAAACCAAGGCCAAATTAAAGAATCGTTTGCCCTTAGAAAATACAGTCATAATACAAGGAATGTTTTTTTTCCTGTTTTCACTTTAATTACTCCTCCCCTACTTCCTGCCCTCGAGATGCACATAGCCAATGCTCCGGCTTACCAAAAAAGGAGGCAGGAGAGGAAAATCTAACACACGCGCACACACACTCCCCCCATACACCTCTAAGAAACCACTGAGATGGGAGGACTGAATCTAGCTCTAGTCAGAGAAAAAAAAATACAAACAGAATGCCAGGAATAAAGCTCTTGCAACAAACCAGATGCAGTACCCTTTAATAATCTTGCCAGATAAAAACGTCTTACACGTTGTTCAATGAGATGCTACAAACTCCTTTTGATTAGCTCTCTTTCAGTTTTATGGGTTTGAACAAGCAGCTGAATACACCGAAATACTGATGTCTGAAAATAAAAATAAAAATATTGCATTCTTGTCAGTGTCTGTTGGATATTCTCTCATACCCGCCAGAGGAAGGTGTACAGTGCACCGGAGATCGCAGCCTACTATAGGCTTAATATCGAGTACAGATACACAGAAGCAGATGTATTCATCAGATCGGGCTGCGATGGCAAACGTCAAGCTGGTAGGTGCCCGTTTCCACGCAGACAAGACTCGCTACAACGTCCCCGTTCAGTCCCCTGTCACTTGGGTGGCTTGGCCGTCTGAGGTCTGGTTGGTGGACTGAATGAACATGGGCTGGGTGATGTCCTGGCCTGCAGGCATGGTCACTTGCTGGATCTGATAAAGTTGCTGGCGGAGACAGAAGCAGGAGAAAGAAACAACTGTCAGCTCTCATCACACCCGGCGCCAGCTCCCTCCAAGCACAACGCTGTGCATTAACCCTACAAGCTCACTGGTGGCGTTAACGGCAACTCTTAGGTCCAAGTAAAATTTGTACAACCTCCCCCCGCCCCCAAGAAAAACAGACCATGAATTGCTGCTGGACATTTGCTGCTAAATAGTTAACACAGTAATTCTGTGAATTTCCGATGCCCAAAGTGAGCTCAGGCTACCCATGCAAGGCAATGGCTAGATGTAAAGACCTTTATTCCTAAACTGGTTAGGACTAAAATGGATCCCACCCAGGGTGCAAGGGACCGGATTAACTCGGAGCAAAGGCAGCAGAACACGAAGAATCCACCAGAATTAAGACTGGCCCAACAGCCACTTATTCTGCTCCTGGTTAGGGTTCGCTGCAGCAGCAGCGTTTTATCGGGGGAAGCAGATTTCCTAGAACGTGCAGACTTCAGGACAGTCGGCCCAGCCCTTGGCTTCACAGGGACATAGCACCAAGAACTCCAAGCTCTCACCTGTCCGTCTGTGAACTGGCTGAACTGCTGCTGTCCTTGCTGGACTTCTGTCTGCGTTATCTACAAGGACAAGAGAAGGATGGTCACCGAGAGCACTTCGGAAGAGGGCCAGAACCCCACTACCACCATTCTGCTGCTGCCTCTCAAGAGCTTTTAGACCCTTTCAAACTTCATTACCCCACCGTGTGGTAAGACACGGCTTACGCCGCCGGCCCGCAGTCATGCTGGCGCTAACCGCAAGTCAAGAACAAAGGACACGGGAGTCAGCCGTTCCAAACCAAACACGAGCGTGTCCTCCCTAACTTTCGTGAGGAGAACACGCCCTCCAGGATCACAGCAAAGCAGCAGCCTTCCTATCCTCTGAAGGCCGAGAAGAATCCCTCAGCGACCAGTCTCAACAAGAACATGAGACAACCTGCTGGCAGCAACCCTGGTCTTGATGTTTCACCTCTGCGAGAGCTTTCCTGAGAGGTTGCACGGCTGCTCCTCCCTCACCCAGCCAGAAGGAGCAGAAGTAAAGAGAAGGTTGATGAACCGAAGTTTTACCTGCAATCAGCTCAGAAGCAGCGTGAGCTTTATACAGCGAGACACACGCGCACACACACTTACACATATGCATGCACCTTTCACGTACAGGTCAAGGAGGCTTCCGCAATGCTCCTTGCTCTATTATTGTGATGAAAGTAACAGGAAGAAAAAAGAAATGCAGGAATCCTAGCCCAAGAGGTGGGAAATTCGACTGGAATTCACAGTCTCAGGAGCCAGGGAACAACACTTTACCAGTTCATGTCAGCCCTGCTGTTGTAGCGCATACCTGCTGTGCATTGGTTGCAAGCGTCTGGATCTGCCCCTGGACTACCTGGGTGCCTGACACAGGTTGGGCTAAGCGGATATACTGCAGCTGGCCAGCATTCAACTGAACCTGGAGACAAGCGGAGGGGGCAGGGAAAGAAAATTAAACAGATAACTGTGTAACCTGAAACACACAAACTTGCCTTCTTGTTTCCACAACAGAAGCCAGAGTAATAGATGACACCGGGAAGCTTCAGCTGATTAACAGTTCAGATGAGTAACTACCACAGACCCTGCCAAAGCAAGAACGAAGTCCACAGAACTCCTGCAGGTTCTTGAAGTAGAACCCCGAGGAAGCACAACATTACTTCTTTCTCCAGGACGGGAGTGGTCAGTTAGTAGCTAAAGCATATTAATTGCTAAATTTCAGAGAGCTTTGAGAACACTTGTTTTTCTTTCTGGTTACGAGAACTGAGTTACGACTTTGACGTATCATTTCACATAAAGAAAATCGTTACGAGCTAGCCGCACATCATGACACTCCTATTAGATCCTGCCCAAAATATTAAAGAATATATGGGAAATTTTCACATAAATAAAGACAGCAGAGATGACAAAACCCAAGGATATATTTGGAAGCTTTTAATGCAACTCTCTGCCAGTATGTCAACCCCCACCTGGCAAAGGCCGGTACTTTCTGTGTGTAACATTCAAACGTAAATTTATTTCCTACAACCCTGATCTGGCGAGGTTAGATGCTTGGGGATGTGGGATACGAAGACAATGGTCATCATCGTAACCTGTGATCTAAACAGCCAATACTGCTAATATACAGCTGAGAGGCAATAAAAAGGTCACAGTATGATTGATACTAGTGTTGCATTTTTCATTTTGTGCTATTTAACTTAAGATTCACGGTCTTAAGGTTAATTATACACAAAAAATGTTTTGGAGTTTTCTTCTTTTTAAGAAGCGGAAAGAAGGAGGTACAAAATACTTCAAAAACTGCTCACTGACAAGGTTCAAGTGCCTAGAGCACGTCTTGGCATTTACACAAATGCCGCTGACTTCACCGGCTGTGTCTAAAAGCTCCAATATTATTTCAAGAGCAAATAAACTCCACACGAACATAAACATTTCAATAAAGAATTTGTTTCTGCACTGAGATCTGCCAGCAGATCACGTTTTCCACACTGAGAAAATCCTGCTTAGATTTTAACTACACGACCAACCGAATGGGTGAAAGCGATTTAGAAAGAGCGTTCTTCCAGAAATGAGAGTAAGCCCCAAAGAACCTGCCCCAACGAGGTCTACCTAAGGCACAGATTAAATTTAACACAAAATTAACGTGGACAAAAAAGTGATTGCCATTTAATTGATGTATATGCTTCCTTCCAGTTTCTCTCAGCCTATAAAAAAATAAGTCGCCTTTCCCCAGGCAACCTGCGGTCTTAGAGTAAATGGTGACTTGCAGCAGAAGCGTACACGGTATCAGGAGCACGTGGAAGACCAGTGGAGAACGTTAGTAAGACACTCTCAACGCTCCTGCAATCGCCAGAGGCACCGCCAGTTTTACAAGAGTGTTTCCAATCGTCGTATTTGTGTTATGAAAGATTCTTTGCTGAACCCTAACAGATACTGGAGTGAAAAGGAACTATGAGAAGACAGCACTGACTGTACCAAGAGAGAAAGGAAACTCAAGGGGAAAATAAGAAAAGCACAGCAGAAAGAGAGCAGAAAGGCAGCAGCACTGAAGAGACCAAGGACCGTAATTCCGTGAAATCAAACAAAAGTGCTTTCTGGGTTAGGGCACTAAAAAGCCCTTGCAGCGAGCGCGTGGCTCCGTGCTCTGGAAGCGAGCAAGGGGAAAGATGCCTCCTTCAGCACGAACTGCGATTCTTCAACACGCCGTCATTAAGAAAAATCCTCTTATTTACATCAAACCAGTATCTCTGCTAGATACAGAAGGGCGAATGGAGACCATGCCATGGTAACGCTCCTCCCAAGCTGCTCTGTGTTGCAGCCCTACAACCGTTAAGAGACCCAAGCGCTCCCAAAGACAAGACACCACGCTCTGGCACTTGGCAGTTTCTGTCTTACATCTGCAGCGTAAGAAGCTTCTGAGGACCAGTCACAGCTGCCTGTTCTTCGATGCTCCCAGGCAAGAGGAAGGTGGAAGCATACGCTTGGCCAAAACCAGACACTAATTAAAAAGCCTCCAGCAGTCCCACACTCCCAAAACACAGGACCACTTGCAACAGGATCCACCTATGTGGAGAACAGCACTTTCTGCAGAAGGTTATGGCCCCCTCACAACTACTTCATAAAGAATCCTTTTTCCTAGCAGATCTCCAAGCCCCCTTCTTGTAGGGAGTCACAGCATTCACTGGAGACAACTGGAAAACAAGCCTGAACTGTTCTTTTAGTGCTCAACCAAAGGAGGATGCTGCAACATTCAGTACTGTTGTAATGGATTCACTGAGGCTGGAGCTGCAGATCTTCTTCCAAAATGCTTGTGTCTTGGAGAGACTTTCACAAGGAAAGGAAGGCAGGGGAAAAAAAAAAAAAAAAGAAGAATGTAAAAGAAAGGTAGTGGAGAATGCAGAGAAAAAAAAAAGGTTGCTTGTAGTAAAACACTGTATCTGGGAAAGCGATTCACTTCCTTTCTGATCACCACCTTAAGCCAAGCAGAAGGAATCAGCTGAAGACTAAAGAGATGAAAAGAATTTGGAAGGGAGTTGGAAAAATCTGGCGACACCCACAATCTAAACCTTTTTCAAGATGCGATGTCAAAGCACGAACATTTGCCAGACGTACAGAGGGAAGCTTAGCAAATCTCGAAAAGCAAAACTTGTGTGAAAGATCAGTTTTGCCACAGCTGTGGGTACACTTCTTAATAACAGAAATCAAAGACAAAGTGAAATGCTCGTCTTGGTCACTTGGTCTGACCTTTGAGTTGCTGGTTAAGTACATAGAACTGGACAGAACTTTTTTTCTTTTCTTTAAGAGGTGTGAAATTTTCCAGATGGGAACCAAAAGACCCAGCTTGGTTGTGATTACAAGTTACGGGGGGGGGGGGGGGGAGGTGACATTTTTTTGACCCACGTGTTTACCTAGGACACATGCCAGAATGTTACTGCTGATGCTGGGTACTCAAAATCCCATTCTTAAGGCCACAGCAGGTCTGTACTGATGTGAAAGCGAGGAGATATTTTCTGGTTCTGCAAAACCGTTTCTCCAACCAGCTCAAAGTATTTCGCAGAAATATTTCTTATACCATAAAAGTTTATTAATAACTCACAGATGGCACCTTTCCCACTCAGTCTGCCAGGTCATGACTTCAGATGGCAGAGGCAGAACCAAGTAAAGGCAAAAGAAGTTAATTATGCTTTATTGAAACCATGCTGTTGTAAAGAACTAAGGTTTATCCAGGAAATATTTTATTTATTGCTTCCTAATCATAACTTTTTCACTCAGGGGGAAGTGTTGGGGTGGGCAATGAATCTACACTGGATGGGTTAGATTTATTTCCTCCTTCATGTCACACCTGGTTTGTTTTCCTCTCTAAGTGCAGGAAACACATCACTCAATCCAGACTTCCTCTTACAGTTAAAAAAGCACACATGTACAGTCTCATGCCAGAACACCAGCGCACAGTTTGCTCACAAGAGTGTTAACACGTTTCTACAGGTCAAGTCTTACCGGTATTTGCTGGATTTCTCCTGTGTTGGTGATGATCTGCTGCATGACTTGCATGGTCTGCCCAGTTCCGCTCTGAGCCTGCTGGGTCTGCCCTTGCGGCTGGGCCTGCACGATCTGTACCTGCTGGCCTTCTCCAACCTGCATCGTCACAGGGGTGCTCTGCATTCAAAATGGGGAGAAGGACCAAGCAAGGACTGAACACAGGGGAAATACTGTAATCCCAAATACTGCAACAGACAGACTGCTTCCCAGAGCCACCGTTACTTGTTGATGCTTCCACCACCACAAAGGGGACACAGGATCTAGGTGACCCTTGTTACGAAGGTACCAGAACACCTGGGCATGACCAGAAGCCACATTTCTCTATGGCTGTTGGCTGTTCTGAGCAGCGAGATCAGGACGCTGCAATACATGACGCAGGGGCGACTCGGGGGTTTCGCTGGCTCCAGGGCACTGCCAAGCCCCCCGAACGCTGCTCACGGCTCACCTGCCCTTGCTGAGGCTGGGCAATGATGATCTGTCCTGGCTGGATCGTGGTTGTAGACGTGGTGGTCTGCTGTCCTTGCTGCTGGCCCTGAACCTGCACTGCAGCCGGCTGCTGAGCAAGGGTGAAGTAATACTGTACGGGCTCAGCTGGGGTCACGGCCTGACGCACCTCTTCCTGCAGCACAGGTAGGAGACAGGTCAACGGGGAGGGAACAGATCAACCCCCAGCTGAAACATCCCCCCATAAGCATGCTCCATGGGAAAGTCTCTGTAAGACCTCGTTCGTAACAGTTTAGCTAAGTAAATCCGAAATGATAAACCAAAACGGGTTTCCTCATTTATTCAGCTATATGGAAATCAAATCACTTCCAATACCCTAGGTATAATAAATGTAGTCACCAATTTCATTATGAGAAGCAAATGAGTAAAATTACCATAGTTGAAATCCACCTAACTCCTCATCAGTAGATTCCATCATCGCCTGTTATCTTAACACAGAACGAATTGCAAATGCACCAGGAAGACTTACAAAGCCTCCCCTGTCAACAAAACCCTCTTCTTAGCCTACGTGCCTAACAGAATTCTCAATGATGTTAAACCCCTGGGAATAAAAGTCAGAGACTTGATGTAGGCTGTCGTGCCTTTATTTATTTATTTAAATCCAGCTTTTCTGGAATGGTAACAATTTCATCTTGTACGAGGGCTTAACAGCCCGATTCTGCTGGTAGCAGGAATATCTCAACAGTGTGAAGAAACAAAAGGCTCTGCTCTAGCTCACTGTCAGAAGCACAGGCTATAATACTGCTGTTTTGTTTTACCTAAGCATGTCTTTAGGAGAGAAAAGCCCCTTATGATTAATGATGTTTTAGGCAAGGAAGTAGATTTTCAGAGATTATGTTAAGTGGCAAGTGGTTAACACTCAAGAATCAAAATTCTTAAGCTCCCCAGAGGAGCAGTCGGACCTTGCACCTTATGGAAGATGCAGCTCCCCAGTGGAGCAGTTGGACTTTGCACCTTATGGAAGATGCAGCTCACCAGGCGTTCACTCCATGGCAGAAGGCGTAAACAATCCTCTCCCAGCCACCTCGAGTTCACAGCTGAGAGTGTAGGATGTTTACACGTGCTACAACATGGTAGATTCCCACTTACACAAGTCTGCTCGATGCCCCTGCATTAAATGAGGCTCGCTCATGGATTACCTTCAGGACATCCAACTGGACAGGAAAAGAAAAATTCACATTAAACAAGATCGATGTATGTTGTCTAGATGGGCATCAGGCTTGAGTAAAAGAGCCCATCCACTTAGACGCTAGTCTCTCGGAGGGACAGCAACTGAAGAAAAGACTTACTGTCGGGAGGTTTCTCAACAGCCTACCAGAAAATTACCCCCCCAAGATGAAGCTGTTCACAGTTGGCTGTAATCTAGAAGCAACTTCTAAGCCTGCCTCTCAGAGCAAACGTTAGCACTATTCCACGGTACTGCAAACCACTGCAATCAAACACTTACAATACTTCCTACACATGGTAGCTCACTGATTATTCCTACTTGCTTCATCAAATCCTTTGGGGAAGGGATTAATAACAAATTTAAAATATATATTCGACAGGGCATGTCTCCAGTTAACCATAAAACCGCATGCACAGAAGAGCTGCAGCGGTTTCTGTAAAGCCCAGTCCTTGGGTATGTTATCTCTAGAGCACTCCAATCCTCGATTTTTAGCTGAATCCTGAAACAATTAACGCAACTGAGTACTTCTGTAAGTATCTATTCCAGGTTAAGTTGCATTTGCTACAGGCAAAAATGGCTTTAAATCCAGATCTGCTTGAACTACGCTATACCACATCATTTGCCATCTTTTATTTTCAAGCCATAGCTTTAGTTACCAGAGCAACATAACAGTCATGGTTTCACTCCCAGCTCTTCCATGTAACCAACACTAACTTGTCAAACAGTCTTTTCTGTGGCAGAGATAAAATACAGATTGTACCCCCAGCCAAAAAGTGCAGGCTGTCAGCCCACAGGCAGCCACTTTTCAACACTGTTGAATCAAAGGAGTATTTTCCATTGCAAAGTCCTACCCTACGTTCTTATCAAGCAGCTATTTCTCTATGAAACTTCCTTTGCCACAAGAATATTTTTACTGATTCAGTAGCGTTCGCAGGCTGGGGATGTACTGGTGAGAGACAGACCTCTAAAGCCCACCTTCTGGGAAACCCAAGCCGACAGGGTTTCACTGCTGATGCTGTGCACTCCAAAAGACACAGCTCTGGTGCGATGTATCATCCAGACACATTAACCTCACAACCTATATGCACATAACATGCTATTAAAATCCTTCAGGCATTCATTTGATTACGGAACTTGAATGTTATCGATGTAAGCAGAACATTCTGATGTGAATCAAAAGGCTCCAGCAAGGAAGAGGTACAGGCCATGTTCTGCCTCCCAAACATGGAGTACTTCTAAAAATAGCACTACAAAGTAGAATAACTGAATGAGGCACCTAAAAGAAAAAGAACTGGATTTGCAATGTCAGAATTAACCTGTGTTACTCCAGGCTGCAGCCAACTCAACTTAGCAAGCTGAACAAACTGAAACATGGGTTTTCTTGCCCCTGGTTAAGCAAAGCGTCGAGAGCGGCTGGGCAGGCTGCTGCTTTGTCCTTTTATTTAACACCGAACTAACGATCTTTGGATAAATCATCTCTGCTGCAGGGACAAAGTGGCAAACTCAGTGAAGGAATGGAAGGAGCTGTGCCACGCTCCCACGTGTGTTGCTCGCCACGTGTACAGAATACAGACTTCCCAACACCTCTGCACTGAAGCCTTGGGGTGCTGCTAACTTTAACCATAGCTGACTGCAGCCACAGGATGGACTCTCCTGCATATATTGTGACACAGAAAGGTATTTTCCTCATTTACGAGAAAGTCATGCTTCTGGAAAATGGAATGTGAGGTTAAACTCAAGTCAGGACATCATCAGAAAGGATGAAGCATGTTATTTCCTCCCTTTGCCCATCACTTCAGTAGCACCACAAGGACTTCAGGACAAAAAGTAAAGTAGCAGCCTCCAAAATCCAGGTCCACAATGGAACCGCTGGTCTCTACACTCAGAGCAGGCACCTTTTTACATGTTATCCAGGATTTAAATTGGAACATGCAACAAAACATGTCAAAGAAAAACTTCCAAGTAAAACACTTGCCAGGAAGACGTTTTACAGCGTGCCAGCCTCTCCAGCAGCACTCACCAGAGAAGCTATTTTAAGGACCACCTTGGATTTTTTTTCAAAGGCTAACACACTGCAAACCTTCACAAGGATCAGAAAAAACAGTGGAAGGAATTGTTATAAACCGTTGCAACATTTTTCTGAATTTACTGTTCAGAAGAAATTGCTCCACTTGAGTCCTGGGCAACGATTCCAGGAGTTGCTGAGCGAGGTGCAGCACTGTCTGAACGCAGGTGTTCCCTAAAAGAGGTGTACCGATGGTAGTCCAGCCATTTTATCTACCAGACAACTGGTAACAAAAAGAGATAAGCAATTACCGAACCGGTGAACTTTTAGCAGCAAAACAACAAGCTTGTAGGTGAAGGAGATAAATCAGTCTGCCAGGAGCTGGAAATGTTCCTTTGTACATTTGAAGCAGCAAGACTGAGCTCCAACCCCACCTCACTGCGTTTTCAGCACCGTCTCAAACATGGAGGTGTTTTGTAAAGCACTTGTTAAGTTTCAAAGATCTTGTGCTCAGATAACCGCAGCAGCCTGCTGCTGTAAACATCCGACTGAAAGCTCCTTCTAACTCCTCACAGCTTCCAGTCAAGGATGTTTACAGTAGCAACGACTGCCCCAAAGGATGCAGGAGGTGGTACTTCTAAGCAAAGCAGCCCGTTTCTCCCTTTACAAGTCAAAGGATGCAGACTCAGCATATTTTTTAAAGTTAGATTTTTAACACTGGCAACATTAGGTAGCAGAGCTTTGCAGCAGGTTTCGTCACTTCAGTAAATCCCCAAGTCAGACTTCGTAAATCTCCACTCAAGCGCTATTTCCATAAAAAAAAAAAATTAACAACCTGAAAACTACTGTAAATAAACATATAAAAGAGAGGCACAAACCTCGTGTTTAAACCTGATGCTGTATTGCTTTATCGACTCTCTTTTTCATTAGAGACTGAACTCACACCTCAGAAAGGACAGACCATAAGGCACTCAGTTGTATGTCTCACCTGCCGTTTTGGAGGCTTCAGTTCGTCTCTTGGAACAATATCGATAAGAAAGTCAAATTGATCAAACTTTGTAATTGCCATGGCAATGTCATTCCTCTATAACAACAAAAAGAGAAAAATCATTCTTCAGCTTTAGAAGTCTGTTCTGTCCCCAGATAAATGAAGTTAGAGCTTTAATTAATTAAATGAAATTGAGTCAAGTGAGAATGCTTTCTCTAGATCCCAAGTGTCAAGCCAGGTGACGAGAACTTCTGTTCCAGTGCTAATAACACCCTCGTGCTGAGTGAGGCCTCCAAGATGTGCAGTAAGAAGGTGCTTATCAAACTCAGGCTTTTACAGTCATGTACTCACCCACCGGGCCTGATCAGGCTCTCCACAACGGTATCGCTGTAATTCACTACAGAGGGCTCATGAAAACCACCATAAGCCTTTCAGCATGTTAAGAAAAAAGGGGAATTCTTCTAAAAAATAATTTTAAAAAATCTCCAAGATATCTGAAAAGAAGCTTTGCAAGAAGACCAGGATGACTGCTCCATATATTAGCAGCAACATATGAAGAATCTATGAGTTAGGGATGGGATTAAAAAAATTAGAAAATAAAGTATCACAGGATCTTATTCAGGGCAGGGGAATCCCAAGAGAACAAGCTTCAGCACGTAGAAGAGCAAAATGGTTAGAAGAAAGCATGAAGATTAAAACATGTACTCAGCAAACTGGCCAAACATGCATCAGAAAAAGGATGTGCAAGAGCCAACGAGCTTCTATGAAAAACTGGCAAGGTAATTATCTTCTCAAAATGGCTTATAACTTTACTTTTATACCTTGCCTGAAAAAGAAATTCAAAGAACAGCATTAGGTCAAAGCATTAAAGACCTGAA
Source organism: Leptosomus discolor (assembly GCF_034619465.1). Taxonomy (NCBI): domain Eukaryota; kingdom Metazoa; phylum Chordata; class Aves; order Leptosomiformes; family Leptosomidae; genus Leptosomus; species Leptosomus discolor. The sequence continues at coordinate 5,867,210 of NC_141419.1, forward strand.
TAAAGAATTATCCAGCAATAAGTCATCACTTAAATGTATTTGCTTAAGATCTGAAACAACCCCCAAGATAAAAAAGCTCTAATTTATTTAAAAGAAAAAAAGAAAAAAAAATGTACTCTGTCATTTAAAAATTCTTGCAAGCCATCTTAAGTAGGGCTAATTCAAGAAGCTGTTAAAAGTCTAATTCTCATTAGCTGAAGATAAATTTGTAAAGCATATACACGAACAAGATTTGAGACAAAGATGCCTACGCTGCCTAATGAGTAGGTAAAATTTAAAAGACTATCAATCCTCTCATTTCAGGCTAGCTGACATTCTTAAAACTTATACCATCTTGGCATTTAATTGCCAAACAATGATCACGTAGAAAGCACAAGAGACTTTTCTTTTGTTCTGCAGGCAGCATACATTATAAAAGTATCTTCACCAAGAAAACTTTTACTGAACAGCTGTATCTCCTATTTCATTCTCCACGCTGAGGACTGGGTTCAATCCAATTTCCTCAGAAAGAGGCTTCCATAACTCAGACCTCTCCACTCAAAATTTTCTTCCCAAATACTTGATAAGCAGAGACTGCCTTTCTCCAGCTGCACTGTCCATGCAGAGAGCAGCTGCTCCGGCATGGCAGCTGCTGTGGAAGTGGAGGCAGTCAGAAATAAAACCTGAGTCAATTCAAGGTCTTATACGTTAGGATCAGGATTTAAGTATGATTCCGAAATAAACAAATCCATCCAAGCTTGAAAACTGTTAACAGGACATGCCTGAGTCAGTACTTGTGCTTATGAAGCGTCGTGTTCATGGAGTGTATATCAAATACATCCTTCCCACAGTAACTGCAGGAAAACCTGAATTAAGCAAGCGGCATTAGCCCACTTTAGTGGCAACTGAGTGGCTCGATGCCCATTCAATAGGACAGCTTTGGACTGAAATCAGATATGTCTCCTTGCCACTACAGCAACCTCTGTGTCAGGGTACTGGAGAGCTGACATGGTCCTAAATATCACAGTCTCTCACCTCTGATCTAAGGGCCTGAACTGATGGTTATTATAGTTTCACGTAGTTCTGGTCAACATGAAGCACTAAAAGTGAATGCCTTCCCCGCTCCCCACCCATAAAAACACACTAAAGAGTTCAGTTTACTCTTGAACCACTGAACAAATGACTATTACTGAAGGCCTCTCAACCCAGGAGAAACAGTAATCTGCTCTGGAGAAGGGTATTTTTGTTTTCATCTCTACACAGTTATCAACACACCCTAACATCTACAAGCTTACATCAGAACTACCACCGAAAACCAAATCAGCTAGAAGTTCAACAGCTACAGCTATCCCGAGTCCTTACAGCAGGTCGTGATCAGCTGACAGCTGCAGCTTTGCTTTTTTTGGGCTTTTTTGTTGTTGGGTTTTTTGGAAAACAAATTAAGAAAAGAGCATTTCGGTTGCACAGTTACACTGCACACTGTGCTTTGTACACAGGTTTGTAGGGATAAACACAGGTACTAAAGTTACTGTCTACAAAACACACCTCATATTATGCAAACAAAGAGTTGGAAACAAGTTTATGAAGCAGCTGAAGGCTAGGTAGGAGCAGCTCCGTTACCTGCAGGGTCCTCCGCTTGTTATCTTCTGTGTGTATCCATGCTCGCAAAGTCAGTTCTGTTATGAATATCTGAGCTGCCTTGGCGAACAACACGGGAGCTTCTGCACTAATCATCTGCAATTAAATTTAATTTTTTTAATTTTTTTTTTATTTTTAAAGTTTACCATTAATATTCTAATACTGCAAAGTGGTAATCATGTGTGTCAAATCTGAACAGTTGCACTGTTTAACAGTGAAGCTGGGGGAATTTCCACATCAGAATGTCTATGGGTCTGACAGTCCAAAGAGTTACCAGCCTCAAAAACGCCAATGCAGTGTTAGGAGTATTGGGCATCTAACATTGGTCTTGGAAGTCCGCTCCCTCCACGACCAGCCAGATGCCAACTCCATACTGTGCTGGATTACGGTAGGCCAGCAAACAGCATCAGTGCGCATTCACCGAGAGGGTGTCAACCAGCAGCTGCTCCTGGCAGTGCCTTGGGATGTGCAGAAACGATTCAGAAACTGAAGCGGACACGTTGAGGGCTCATTTTAAAACCTGGCCCTTACTTTTTCTTTATGTAATTTGAAATGCATGCTGAAAATGCGAAGGAGGTTTGGAGGCACCAAATTCCTTTTCCTTAAAAAGTATCTAGTTCAAGTTTTACTCAAATTAAGTGGTTTCGTTATTAGCTGGCTTGGCATTAATGCCTACGCCCTATTACAGCCTCTTTATTAAATAATATTCCGGGCAGGCCAGAGACTTTGCCCCTTGCCCCACCCTAAAATCTCATCTTCCCCTTCATCATCAAAAATTTGGCTCTCATTCGGTTCAGACATAATTGTAAGAAGTAGTAATGAATTGCAAGGAATTAGAGCTACAATAGCCACCAAAAGGGTCACAAACACTTAAGGGAAAAAACCACCAGTGTACCTTCACATCTTCATCTAGTTTCATTATCTTCTTAATACGAGCCAGCGGGAGTTCTTGAACTCTGAAGTCTTTCTGCAGAGAGATTGACATTCGAGAGACTCTTTACTGATACTTAACTGAAAACAAAGGTAAGACAAGAAATGTTAAACCAACTCTGTATTGTCTAGAACTAAACCGGCTAAAATTATAAAATTATAACAATAACTTATCTTCTTTGAGGTATGGCAGCTTCTCCTCGGGCCCAAGAATCCTCATTTGCTTTTCTGCATCTTATACTGATATAATTCTACTTAAATCTTCTGTCAGACACTTGTATTTACTATATCACCTCAAAGCTGAAGTCATTCTGCAGAACAGAATGTTTCTAATGTTACACATTTCTGCATCTATTTATATTTGAAGCAACTAATTCAATTACTTGTCTTAGGACCCAGAAACCATTGGAATTTATAAAAAGTCACAAGAGAAAATAAAGGCAAACAAGGGCTATGTGGGGCCACAGGACGAAATCTTCTCTGCTTTATTTGTGCTTCCCTGTTGTCCAATACCAATTTTGGTGTTAAAAACTTTGGAAGAATCTTGTTAAAAAAAAAAAAAAATCTATTCCTGTTTTTAGACGGATTTCTCACTGTTTTCCAGCAAAGAGAACCGCTGACTCAAAATGGTGTAATGATGGTTTAGGAGACAGAGAGCGAGCGCTGTCACTGCCCTGACTCATCCTGCTCTGCTCCGCTGTTAGCACGCACCCAACGTGAGCAGCGGCAGACACCCCACTACGCTAACGTCTGCGAGAGAGGAGGCACTAACGTGTCCCTTAGAGAGCTCCTCTCCACAGAGGTTGGGGAAACTGCTAGGCTTCACTACAGAGCTCTCCCTTCTCTGAAAATATACAGAGGAATAAAAATAATAGTAACAAAAATAAAATCCAGAGCACGTTGCTACCAGGAGCCTCTTCAAAAGGGAGAAAGGCCAAGGCTACGTACCATTGCATCAGGAATGCAGAACTGCTGCCCACAAAGGGTTTCTAACAAATGTCTTCCCTTCTTAACAAAAATGTCATAGAAAATAAAAAGAAACTCGTTTCTCTAGGGAAGAAAGCACTGCAAGACATGTTAGTGAGACAAAAGAGAGAGAAAAAATGCTGAAGATGCTGTTTTCTATCAAAGCAAAATGTGGAGGTTGTGCATGGTCCAGGCAGTGCTCCAGCAGGGGGCATTTTGTTTAATTTATATATTAAAAATTTATGTGTGTACATATATACACACACACACTCATTATTTTGTATGAGTATATATATTAAAAAAGCATCCGTGCCCTCATTCGGGAGAGGAAGGTCAGTGTGGTGTTCCTGGTGCACCTCGTAACATGCTGCAGATCAGAACTAGTCTGGGGTGGGGGTGTGGGGCTGTCCTTGTAGGGAGTGTCCAGGGCTGCTGCGCCCCACTGGCGAATGTGGTATCTTGGAAGGATTTTGGGCAATGAGAGAAGAGGGCAGCCAGGGCTGGGACCTGTGCTTGAACACACAGTGTGCTCAGGGTGGCATTTTCAACCAGTAACCGCCACATGAACAAGTTAAGGAGTTCCTAGGGCATGGGAAAACATCCCAAAGGGGTTTTTTTTTGAGTTTGTTTTTGGTTTTTAAAGCACTTTCCTTTTTACAGAACCTCAAAGGAAGATGAGGCCAAATTTTCTAATCTGTGAAGCTCATAACAGTCTTAAGTCTATTAATTTCTGTGAACAGCAGAACTGCAAGTAGACATGCATAGATACAACGCTATCAGAATCTTAGAGAAGAGGCACAGTGGGAGAAATTAGGAAAAATCCAAAGCTCCTTTAAGGCAGACAGGCAAATGCCACATAAATCAAAATCGACACACAAGCACCATGGTGAAGGGAAGCATGACCACTACTGGCTACCACCCAGCAGAAAAAACTTCAGCCATCAATTCTTCATCTTTTCTTTTTTCCAAATTAGGTCTCAATGTTTTCACGGGCCTCTTCTAACTCACTGCAGAGCGGAAATGCTAGTTTCAGCCTAGTCTTGTTTCCTATTTCTCCAAGGCTTGGCTACAGTCCTTTCTGTTATATCGGGCAGAGAACAGGGAGCTCTGGGTTGCTCTTCTAAAGCAGCTCCCTTGTTTTTCTCCCTTGAATTTTACCTACTTGTGGCACATGGCAAACGCACAAAACCAGGCAGAGATAGCCCCGAAAAGCAGGCAACCAAAGCAGGCTTTCCACCAAACAGCTGCTCTGACCTCCACTATGTTGTACATGCAGATGAGCTTTAAGTTTACTTACGTCCACATCCACGGGAGCATTTTCAGTAAGATGCACAATAAATTCCAGGGCTTAATTACGCAGGGGACAACTGCACAGGAATGCTCTGCATTTATCCCTTTTCCTTTCCAACTCCGCTTCACTGTCCCCAGTTAAATTTTCAATGACTTACTAGCTTGCAATGCAATAAATAGATTCCTACGACAGTTAAAAATTAAGCTGCCCATACTTGATAAGCTGCATAATAAACCCCTTTCATGTGGAGATGAAGACAAACTACAGCTCTTGAACACAAGAATTCACTGCGCTGAAAGAGGAAAGTAATTAATTCTGGTTATGCATACAAATTTCTACATCTGTTTCTTTAATCAACTATCTGCACACAGGCTGAAAAAAAGCAGCTTATCTTCAGACTAGTGGATTTGGGTTTTCACTTTGAACAGCCTATCTTCAACTAGAGTTCTTTTGTTTTCAGCTGCATTAAAAGCACAGGAGTGTGCTTTCAGGACACTGTATCATGGTAATCTATCAATCTCTCTTGAAAAGTCATTTTTATTATATGCCCTTGTTCTCAGGCACATCTCTTTTGGGGATGGAAAAAAAAAATATAGAAGCTACTTAGTCCAATTCTTATTCTCAGCCTATACAGGATTTTTTTAATCAAATGTCTTTAAATTAATAAAGCATGTGACAACGATGCACTTGGCTTTCTAGTGATTTTCAAAATTTCAGGCTTGTCAAAGGAGATGGTGCTGGGAGAGGGCATAATAGTTCCATACAAAAGTCTAAACCCAAAAATTCATTCACAAAATTGTAACTGTCTGTCAACAGCCAGGTGTTTGAGTTTATGAAGGGGGGAAAAGACTTAAATTGTATTTTGAACAGCGACATCTCCCAGGCCTGTCCTTTGGTGTGGATAAGGGCTCCCTCACATGCTGGTCACACATTCTGTATTACAGCATTTGAACAGCAGTTAAACAGCCCATGTAGCAGAACGTCAGCTATATCCTCAAATCCCTCAATCTTCTGTTAGCTAAACCAGCATATGGCACCTACTCTTACACCTGTAGCTATTTTAAAATCACGTCCCTTTTCCCCCAAACAGAAAATAATTCTCCTGCAATTCTCTAGAAAGCAGCTACGGTCATCACTAGCCTGATAAAAGAACCTTTGAATTAACTTTGTCTTCTTGTTTAGTCCAGAAAGAGCTAAAGGTCTGACTATTACATCTCATTATACTACGAATCAGCTGCATTCAATCTGTATCTCAAGTTTTGGCAGTTGTAGGCAATAATCAAAAGCCTGACTGAACGATTATTTATCAGCTCCTAAGGCCACCATGTAGTGTGCAAGTAGCCAACTCTACTGGATCCCATAAGCAGCAGGAATATTTTCAAGCTGAGCTTTATCTTGCTGCCAGACACGACCAGGCACTTTTCACTCAGTTCTTCAGAAATAACACAACCGATGAGGACACTCACCACCGTGAGATTGCGTATCTCCTCCATGACTCGTGGCCAGAAGGACTGGAGGCTTTGCTGGGCATCGCTATTGCTGGCTGTGCCGAAGCCACCATCTGTGGACATTCTGGTAGCTGGGAGAAACAAAAACAAGCATTAGCAATGGGAGAGGGTGGGAGGCGGGAGGCAAAGGCTCCCAGAGATTCCCTACAATTCCCAGGAGTACAGGAAAGGGCCAGCCTGGCTAATTGCTCTGGAAAACTCCCAAAACAAGATATGCCCGCCCCGATCTCACAGCAACAATGTAGAGATACTCACAGCCTCTGCAACTGTTTTTCAAAATTTTATTTGTTTTTCCAAAGATTGAAGAGTAACATTAAAAAAAAAAAGAACTGAAAGCAAGAATAGTCTCTACTCCCCTACTGGAGCTCTGCCTTTTCACAGGGAGTTATAAAAGAGAAGGGATGCCCGGTCACAGCTCACATTCCAGTGCACCCCTATTATAAAATTATTTTTTCTCTTGCTTTTTACAGCCAACAACAGCGCAGGATACAGCAGTAAACTGCCCTCAAGTTGAAACCAGAATGTCAATGTCGGCCTGGTATTATTTCTAAGAAGTGCAATGAAACAGTTGCTTCTCTGCCTGTTTGAAAGGCATCAGGTTTTGTGGCTTTACACTATTTTTAAAACCCCTCTCCTCCTTGGGTATACCAACAGGAGGAATTTAACAGTCTGTATAACGCAGAACGTCAAAAGCACAAAGTAAGATTTAAAATTCAATCTTCTAATTGCAATGATTTTTAAAAAGCCCCATGCCTGTCATTTAGTATTCTGCAACTGGAGGATGTTAAGCAAGTCTGGCTGTTAGTAAATTTATCCTGGACACTGCCTGTGCATTCATTAAGACTTGTACCTTTGCAAACAGCTTTCTTTATAGTATCTATCAGCAGTCATCAGGAACTTATAAGGAAAAAATAAAGGGACAATAACTGAGTTCAGATTTTCCCATATAGCCACGCTGTGCTGCAGTGAAGATGATGAAGAGGTCAGGACATGCAGCATTGATCAACCTCATCCTCGGGTGACCGAGACGGTGCCAGCCCGCGTGGCACTGTCCAGGCACCTTTCAAGTTCCAGCTGACACGTTTCTTTCCCTGCCATAAACGCCTAGATCAAGTCTTGCCTTTTTGACACGGAATTCTTAAGACACCTCTAGTTAATATTAACGAAGTCAGATGCCCAGCTCGGGAATCCCTTGGAACATCCACACCAGCCTTGCTGGCTTCCTCTGTGTGACCGGAGCGTGTGGCTCCGGCAGGATTCCCAACAGGGATCGCAGCCTGGAATGAGGGGGCAGACGTGCCAAAAGCACAGGCACACAGAGAGACCTGCCGAGACACAACCCCACAGGACGGGACTCGGTGCTTCCTGTGCACAAAAAGCATCTTGGCGGATGCCAGAAGAGGCACCGCTCGCTCCTCAAGCCAGCAGAGCAGAGGCAGCCAGCGAGTCACTGACGTTAAACGCTCTCAGGGTCACCCAGAGCAGCTTTGAAGTTTCCATGAATGACACACACACACCATGTACAAACAATAAGTCTCTGTGTCTCTCAACTTACAGCAAGAGAGGAAGGGTGCTACATTTTCTACAGGGAAAGAGCTCAAGATACACACAGGTATTTGTGCGTTGCCATGTAATGGAAAAAGACACACAGCAGATTTAGCTCTGACACAGACAGGCACAATCCCCGTTTGCTTTTGATCCGCCATGTAAAGGTTTATTTCAATCCTTCCTCGAGCCGAAGGGAAGCACAGCAACACTGTACAACACACCAAAATACCGACGGGAGGCAGCGGCCAATTGCCAGTAATTGCAAAATCTACTATTCCAAAGCAACGACGATCCATAAAATCTTATTAACAGATCAAAGAGATGAATGTCAGACAATTAGTTCATTACCTCCTGCAGCCTACACTTTCCAAGGCAGACTCTGAACAGCTGAATTTGTCTTTCATCAACCTGAGAAGGGGACATGGGAGGCGTGGGAAGAGCCGAAGGGGATTCTGACAGGGGATGACAAAAAGGAGGTCAGAAGATCGTATTTACAGTCTCAAACCAGGAGTTCGAGACAGGAAGAACTCCAGGTAAGGACCCCATGGAAAGAAGTGACTGACAAGTTACTCGATGACTCTTCAACAGCTATTTGCATTATAATACTATCTGCCTACAAATGAAGATATTTCAAGTATTTATAAGAAAATACAGAGAGATAAATATTCTAATGAGAGTGTTAAATTGGCATTTGATTCTCCTCCCCTTGATCTGAATCGTCAAATGTAGACAAAAAAAAAATAGTTTAGGCACATAAATAAAAGCTAATCCTTGAAATCTGCTCTGTACTGGCAATATGTCAACACTAACACTAGACGGGGTCTTTTCTGCAACTGGAGATGCAATTCATTTTGAAGACAAGCCAAATCACTTTTCAAGGCTTTATTTAAAAATACAAATTGCTTGCATTTAACCCACTTAAATGCTGTACTGGAATATAATGCTCTACATAACCCTAAGAAATAAAAGGTTAAAAAAAAAAAAAAAGAGAAAAAAAGCTAGTGGAGTAAAGAGGAAGAAAATTCCTCCACCACCACTTTACCCACTACTGCAAAGAAAAGCAAATTTCTTGCATTAAATATATGCCTCTGTGGTATTCATTCAGATTTCAGGAAGAGCTAGAAATGGTCTACTCCAGTCATCTACAATTTAAAGAGTCCTGTCAATGAATACCAAAAAATCCTATCTTCAAGGTAAACACAGGACTGATTTGAGAACGCAAAATAAACAGCCTGAGACTCAAGGGAAAATTGCTATTTCAAGTGACTGTTTACGATAATTCTTAGGAAATTGAGTAAGAGTAGAAACAAGAGAGTCACCAATAGGCTGATTTTCTGAAAAAAAAAAACTTACAGAATGAAATCACTATAAACTCCAAAATAAAAGCCTAAGCAGGTTAACTGCTCAGAACATTACTACAGTAATTTCTTCCCATGAAAATACAGACACATAAGCAGCGCTGAAGGCGCTTGCAAGCGTTGGAGGAGGATTGTAAGGAAATGAGAAAACCCCAAACTATCATGCAAAACTACAGCATTGGCTCTGTGTGACAAACTTTACTAATGAAACCATTCCTGTGCAATTAGGTAAGTTCCTTCTCCCAAGGGGAAGCTATGTTCTCTTCTAAGAATGCCTCATACCAGGATTAGTGCCAACAAAAAAAAATGCCAAAGCACGCAACAGGAGATAAGCCCACCAAAGCTAACAGGGAGGCATTCCTCTGATTTTGCAGTTTCAGTGTCTAAACCTGTTTGTCTTTTTTGATATGCAGTTTGCAGGGAAATTTTAGAGCTTCATTATACTTCATCCTCTAAAGATTTCCTCCAACCCCATGCAGAAGGGGAGAGGTGCTCTGAGGATCCCCCTTGCTCCCCGCCCTGCACTCACGTAATGCAGGGTATGGTCTCTCAGAAGTTTTAAGAGTAAACTGGCTACTGGCACCATCTTGTTGTTGAATAACAGAAGTCAAAGTCCATCTCCCGTTGCCACAAAGTGTAACCGCAACCAGAGAGAACCTGCTGATTCCAGCAACACTGCATCTCCCCGCAGAAGCAGGGCAAGTACCTCGCAAGCCTGGCACGCTGCTGCTTCGCACAACGCTTACTGAACAAAAGCCACCATCTCCCCGGTGCGCCTGATGCTGCACCCAAGCAAACAGGGGTGCTGTACCGACCCCGGATTAGCTAAACTACCAGCCTGAGTCCCAGGAGCCCGCAACCTAAAGACCAGGCTATGCAGAGATGCTTGTGCAGAAGAATCTAGATGAGGAGGTGCACGCAATCCACGCTAACTCACAACATGGACATGTTACTGAATCAGATACAAGCAAACAACCTCCCCCCAAAAAACCCACACAGCCAAGAAATAAGGGTGTAAGAACAGGGGAGACTGGGATACATCTGCTGCACAAGAGCCAACCCGGTCCACACAGCCTGACACACGCTCCATGAAGCAAACATTTTGTTTCAAGACTAAGGCAAAAAGAAACCGAAGGCCAAAAAGCTGAGGCCGACGCATAAAACGCCCGCAGGTGATTACAGAGCAGATTAGCAAGCACATCTCAAGAACTAGGACATCAACACTTTGCAATTAGAGCTTTTCTGCTCACCGGAGCAGAACACCTTTTACAAACGTTAAACTTACAAAATCCTGTGGCAGCTGACAAACACTTAAGAGCTTCACTTCAGAGGAGCACAAAGCAAGCATGAAGACACTTCCAGTGTCTGTGGTTATTTTTTTTGGTTGCTTTTTTGTTTGATTTTTTTTTTTTTTTTTAAAAAAAAAACAGATACTAGTTTGTGCTTTCTTCAATGCTGTGGGAAGGGGGAAGCAGTCAAATGAAGCTGTCTCACCGTGGATGCCTACCATCTGCACGGTTGAGCAAGAACCTGCTATTGAAACACAAGCTACAGTAACCACAAATAAAACCAAGACCTCTGATCTTGCGATTCCACCCGGAGCAGGTACCCAGAGCCCTTCCTCTGGAAAACCAACGGCCGGGAACAGCCCACCAGAGCCAGTGGAGCAGCAGCTGCCAGCCACAGCCACTGGACGTTCCCGGGCATTGCCAGTGCCGCTTGCCAAGTGAGCTTGGGAACGGGAACTGGAGGACAACCTCCCCGGCCAGAAGGGTCATGTCACAGCTTTTGACGTGCCTACTTTTGAGTTACTCCCAAGCTGGCCTTGACAAAGAAGTCAACCAAACAAAATCAGCTGGGTGGAGAGCAGATCCAAATGAAATTTATCCAAATATCTGAAGGAATATGCAAACGGCAAAAACCAGAGGGAAGTACCGACAAGCCTTGAGGCTCTCGATGAAGGAGGCAGTAACTCAGGAACATCATCTGAAGTACCATGGACCCTGCTGGTATCAGAAATGTCAAGTTCTTTGCATATAGCAGAGTCACATTCCCATGACTTGCGTTATGGGAAAGAGCCCAGTTTACACGGCATTGTATTACATGGCAGAAGCAGCATATTCCATCCCAGCGTCTTAAAAAGACGGCTAAATCTGAAGTAAGATTTAAAAAAAAGAAATTAGACAGAAGCTCAGGCAAATGTTTTGCCTCAACATCCTTAGATTACAGCTACAAATACGGATAATGCACAAGTATTTCTGAAAACCACCATTGCAAAAACAAATCCCCCCTGCCGGATTCAATCACCTCCACATCGACAGCATTTAGAAGGCTCCCACCCCCCAAAACCAACCCTCCACATAACTCTTCTTAAGATGCTGTTGTTTTTATAACATCCACTATCCCACAAAACTCGCAAGTGTTACAGGAAAGGAGAAAAGAAGCAATGCAGTTCCTCTTTTTTTTTTTTTTTTTTTTTAAATATACCATCTCTACCAGCAAAGAATAAAAACCAATGCCAGAGCACCTAGCAAAAAACCTGGAAGTCTGAAGAATTAAAAATAGAGCCAGAGAGCCGAAAAGTGAGTATTTAGAATAAATCCTAATCCCAGCATTCTGTGATACTTCCAGTCTGATGCACCAACTCTCAAAACTGTAGCGTTCTGTTTTGGGAGCCTGTCCCTTGATTTAAAAGTAAAATGTGCAGAGCCACACTTGCATATCTGAAGAATGAGCTCTGTGTGGCAATAAGCGCCAGACACCTGATCCTGCCAGAATCAGAAGGAACAATCTAGCAACCAAGAACTAGTTTCACAAGAAGAATAAATACGGTTTTATAAGAATTTAGTAACAATTTCTTTCAATGCAAGGAAAGGAGGAGTCTTCCATGTACGAAAGAAAGCCACATACCCTCTGCAAGATGCTGCTCTCCTTACTTCAACTGGAGCAATCTGCAGTATCAGAATATCCAATGCAGAATATACACAGAGTTTGAAGTGGAGTACGACAGCAATCTTTGGTCTCGGCAGCAATCAGAATGGTCAAAGGCATCCTGAAACGTTGTCTCTGTGCTGTAGATCTCGTTTGGCACGACATCATGCCCTACGCTACCTTATTTTAAACCAAACCTTTGAGAAGTCATGTTAATGGTCTAAAATTGCTTCCACAGAGCTCCCATGCTTTGATTCACTGTACATTTTCTCTGTTTCAAGATCTACTCAAATCAACACTGGTAATTTCAGCACAGCCTCCCTTTCATGAAATAAGATCAAATTTACTTCCAGTACAGTTCCAAACTATATGTTCACTAGACAGAGGCCAAGCAGCCCAAGTGCATAGCTGGCTGGAAATACAAAAGTGCCAGAACCACAGCCAAGAATTACTTTCATTTGCTTTTGAGGGGTGGCAGTGGTGGTGTAAAAATAGTTCTTAATTGTGTTTGAGATCAATGGTTTCTTCTTCTACCTTAATATTCATACCTTGCCCACTCAATTATGTAAAATTTTTAAACCAATAATGCAATTCAGAAACTTGAGTCACGTTGGCACTGCAAACGGACAGGTATTTCTTCCAAACCAACGCCACAGGCCTTGTGTTGTATCAGTTTTCTGCACCTCCTGTTCGTCACAGCTCTAGCTTTGGCCAGGAAAGCGGTCAGAGCTATTCAGACTTGCCGAGGGAACTCACCTGACTTCTGATACAGCAACATGAGGGAGCACATGATGGAGGTCTCCACATGGCCACCGGGAACGCAATCTTAGATGGGCACACTACTAGCGTATCGTCCTCTACAGAAGGTTTCTTAGCTACGAAACCAGGCACTGCAGCCACAATTCCACCAAAACCGTACACAAACCCCATCTCCACGGCACGCTTCTGACCTGATGAAGAACTGGTAGCTGCCACCAGTGGCAAGAGCTGAACAAACCAAGTTTGAAATCTTCCTCTAGAGGTCTAAAAAAAAAAACGATGTTGCCATAGCGTGGCCCAAAACTCTACAGCAGATGGAAAAATCAGTAAGATTTGTGCCTGGCCCTGCTGAAGCAAAAGGAAAGACACAAGCTGTAGCACGCAGGGATCCAGCGTTACGACAGACGAGCCTTTGGCTCTTGATGTTTTGAATGATTCCATGAGAAAAAACAGGGAATGCACGCCCTGGGAATGGGGCTTGGAGAGAGCCAGGCTGGCATGTGCTGCCATCGCTACACGTGCCAAACGCCTTCTGAAAGGAGGAGCCGCTTCAACGTACACATCCAGTTGAGACTCATATCCAGCTTTGGTGTGTCAACAAGACAGCACAGAAAAGGTGTTGCCTATAATACATCACCCAAACAAGCACCGGGGGGAGAAGGGGAAACACCGCACTTGAAGAGATTTATACAGTGTTTTTCTGGACACAGGATCAGCTCTGAAAAAAACCCAATACTCCACATCATAGTAAAAAGGGAGCAGCAAGATTTTAAAGACGAAACATAATTGACTATATAATCCATAGCATTACATACACAGCACAATCAATTCAGCACATCACAGCATTAACGACGCCGTTATTATTAAAGCATAAAAACTTCTATCATTATGCACAGGCAACAAATTACGAATAACGTTATAGCTAAACCATAGGCCAAAATCAGAAGTCTTAAGACTTTAACACCAGATTTCTTTATCCAAAAGATATGGGAACTCTCTTCTGTTTCTATAAAATAGTGCTATAAAATCTAACGCAGTCTTTCAGGTAGTGGAAAAAAGGGATGATCACAAACTTAGGAAAGTCTGAAGTTCTGCTCTCGATGAAAATGTAACCTTTCAACTTTTTAAAAACAATTTCAAGAGGCTGTCAGTAAACCAACATAATTCAAAACACAAGCGCTTCCTTCCAATGTGCTATTATAAGAAACTTTTGCAATTCCTCAGTTTTATTTTTATCCGTTCCTTCTTGCCGTATTACATGCACACAACCCTCTAAGCATATAGCTGGCACCGTAAGCGGTTGATTTCAGCTGATGGGAGAATCATTCCAGGCTGCTGGACAAGGTGTGTATTTGTAGATTCCTCTTGTTGGATAAAATTAAAATTGAACGCAACAGTCAGGCTGGTTACATGCTGCACTAAATTGCCTACGGAGGCTATTGAGTACTTATTGCTAAAGATTTTTACGAGAAGGTTGCAAACCGGTGTTGAAGTTGAGCTGATCTTGTCTTAGTGCAGAACGAGATGACCTCTTCAGGTGCCTTCTGGCCCTTTTTTCTGTGAATATTTAGCAGCAGACTATTCTATCTTCCACGTTAGCTCCCTAATGCCTCTCTAATGCATTACTTCTGTTTTCACTCACGCGAGGCACAGCATTTGAGTTAAGCCCAAATCAGTTACAAAGTCAGAGAGAGGGATCTGGATTACCGCTTCCAACACCACCAACAACTCGTTAAACCAGCGCAGTTTGGTTTCAGCAGCCAGCAGGGCCAAATCTGCTTTGCACCACTCCCACTGCTGATCTGCTGCTAAGAGCATTGCAATCGATGTTTTGCTGGATCACACAGAGGCATGCCTCCTACTCTCCCCCTCTCCACCCCAGTACCGGCGGCAGGAACCGCACTCCTCCCTTCTCCCATCCCCGGACACTTGGCAGCTGGGTTTCGGCAAGCTGGGGTAAGAGCTGCCTCTCCACTACCCACTCAACAGAAGGAGAGAGCGAGCAGCAGAGCTGATCCCAGCTCCTCTGGAGGGGAGGTGGCAGGGCCAGAGTAATCACCCTGGCTTTGTTCATGCAAAGCAAAACCGGCCAGATAACCTTCCCGATACCGAGTGTGCGACGAAGTTACAGCCCTGATCTTGCAGAGAGCTGCACCAAACTGTGAGCGAACCAGTACCTCTCACTGGGCACCGAGCTGGGAATGGCCTCGCACAAAGACACGTGCTACACGCTCAGCAGGAACGAAAGCCGAGTCTCCAAAGCTGCTTCAGCTGCACAGGGAAGAGAATATCCTGCAGCACAGACACGTTACTGAATGCACACACGAGCACTCAGAGAAACTGTGTTGAGTTTTACACCCTCACACCGAAGACAGTGTGACCTAGCAGTGACAGGCAATTGCTAGTGCAGACTGGTATGCTGCAGTCTGGGGCAGGTGATTGTCCATTGGCTTTACTCCTTCAGGAGAAAAAAAAAAAAAAAAATCAGGAATAATGCCTGCTTTTACAGAAGCATTGAGTTTCTATTCGCAATGCACCAAGTACTAACAGCGCTGCTAAAAGGCCTCTGTCCAGCAGCAGTCCACATTCATTCGGGCACAGAAAGACTGAAGACACACACAGACTGTGTTTAACGCTAGGCAGGGTTTTGGGAGCGCACCCAAAAACACTAAGGCTGGTACCAGAAACCCACCAGAAGCAGAGCGCAGCCCCACAAACTGTGCTACAGAATCAAGAAGTGACCTCCCCACAGTGCAGCACCAAGTCAAACCTGAGGCTGCAAATATTAGAACACCACAAAAAACAGCACAGGCTAGTTTTGTTTCTTTTTAAAAAGGTAAAGCAAACAAAATAATCTGGACTGCTGTTTGTACTGGTTATTTTACTTTCCTTTCTTCTTTGAATGAAAGAGCACAAGGGTCACACTTGATATTTGGTGTTTCAACAGTTAAACATTATTAAATAGTGGCTCTTTGCGGTGCAGTTTTGGCAGGCAAGCACACAGAGTAAGAAGTAGAGGAAGAAAATTCCCAGACAAATAACAAGTGCCTAAGATGAATCGTGCTGCCTCTCTAGCTCCTAAATTAAACACCCAGCAGAAATGGAAAAGCTCTTTTAAGTAAAGTGTGTTCAAGTTAGTCAAGTCTACTTCACATGATAAAACAGTTGGCACATACCAAAACAATACTCTGTATCATGTACTTCACCTTATAAACTTTAATCTCAACCAACTTAGCATAAAACTGATGTTATGTATTGCAGCTTTATAAATTTAAAAGAAACTAAAAGCTGCATACCTCACAACATACTTCCCAGTCCTGCCATACATGTATGTCACTCGCTTCCCTTTAACAGCAGCCTTAATGAGGGTAATGAGAAAAAAAAAGCGATACCAAACTCACCTTCACAAAATTACATGGTCTCAGTCTTGAATAGTTGTGTGCTTGCACTTTTACAGGAAAAAAAAAAAATCCTGTGAGAAACATTAAGGTGGTGCTTTGCTCTCAGAGGCAGGAGGCATCTCCCCCAGACTTGTACCAGATGGGAATGAAATTTCACAACTATAGTGCCATCAGGTACTCGCACTACAGAAGTTCCTTGTCACATACCCCCAACGGAAACAATACAGCATATGGTATATTAATAAGTTAAAGATGAAACCAAACAAAAATATTTTCAGGCCCACAGGCACTATTTTGGCATCAGCGGTGTTAACCAAGTGACAGGCTTCATTCAGCCAGAAAGTGCTTCAAGTTATTTCAAAACCCAATGACAGTTTTCAGCTTTGGTGGCATCTACTTGGTATCACCACCCAGGCCCCTGTCGCAGAGACCATCTCAGACCACTGCCCCCAACAGCTCACAAAAGCAAGAGGGGTGTTGCAGGAGGGGTCTGACCTGCGTTTGGGTTGCTTTGCCTGTTTCTCTGATATTGCATTTTAGGCAGCAGCAGTTCTGGTGATGCAACACACACATTTACTGCTCTGGAGCGCAAGCACAAGCAAAATGCCTGTTAGGACAGTGTGGATTCAACAGATATTCAGCCCAGAGATTGGGGTTTTTTTAATGTTAGTTGATATTTTTGGATTATTCATAAATAATTTTGCATTAAATCAAGAGTTTCTATACAAAAAGTCGTATGAGTGGCCTCACATTTTCTCATCCTTCTGACAGCCAGACAATCTAACTGGCTGAAAAAGCTAAATTGGGTGCTCGCTATTAACCTCCCAGTTACAGGGGGACCCAGGCGGCAGCTGGAGCAGACAGCCGTCATATGATCCTGCGCTAACACACAGATGCTGCAGCACATTTAGGGCAAAGTTAAGGCTGCATTAAAATTAAAGCCTAAGCGTTGAGCGTTTCTTTGCTCTTCTGCTGCATTTTTAGGCTCAACCGCCACCGTGCTGCTAGAGAGGGAAGAGGGGAAGGCAAAGAATGACTCAAACCACAGCAGGACAGCAGAGATACAACCTAGAGAAGCGTGAACGACAAATACAAGTTATTCACAAGAACTTGCGACAGTTCCAAAGCAGAGTGAAAGGCCATACCAGTCTGTAACTGGGCATGTCTTCTGCAAACTTTGTTATCCTGGGCAGAGAAGCCAAATAAAGGTACTGCCTTTTACGGGGCTCCAGGGTTATTCTTCTATAGGGATTATTCTAATACTCAGTTCTAATATTCTTATTCTTACACTATTCCTATTACTTTCTTTACTCACTTTGTAAGTAAAATTATCAAATGGCATCTTGCAAAAGTTAAAAATAATTACTTTTTTAGAAACAACCATAAGCCTTTCGCCTCCTGAGATCAGCACATCTTGCTTAAATGAAGCATAACCTGCACTGCTCAATATACAGACAGGATGGGCTAATCAGGCCTTTCTCTTTTTTTTTTTTTTTTAAAAAAAAAAAAATTAAAAAAACGATCCTGTATTACAAACATGCAAATCTATGCCCTTCTGGGTCACCTTCATTAAATGAAAAAAGACAATCAAAAGTGACCCATTTTGAATTTATCAGGAAGTGACCAAGTAGTAGAGCAAGTTATAAACAAACAATGGAAGAAAATCCCCTCAATGAGATCTCAGCATGTAGAAAAACTTAAGTTTTTGAAAACAAACCAAAAGAACCTTTCTGTAACTCCTGGGAAGCTCTGGCAGGGATCCTGAAGCTTGATCTTGCTGTCAGCGTCCCTTGTAACAGCTGCTACATTTTTTGACCCTCTGAAACATAATTTTGCTGTCGTCTTTATCAAAACATAATAATTAAAGTTTAAGTTAGCAACCACACAAATTTAATTCACTTGCAACATGGACAGATCACTAAGCCCTGAAATTAAGAAATCACTTCATGTGCCAACACTATCAAAGTGCAGATGTCATGCTGCATTATATAAATGTAAGATACTAGTCTGATTTAAAAAACCCACCCAAACAAAACCAAAACCCAAACCCAAATACACTGGCTTGAAAGGTGACCTCCTGCGAGCACCCACCACCCTCGCAGCAAGGCACACGTGCATCCTCCTCCTCTCAGCCACTGGGGTGCTCGACCCAGGGCCAGCAATTTCCCACAATAAACTTGTCCTTTAAACTTTCGCTACTGCTCTGCCAGTTAAGTTAGCACAAAAAACAAGCACGGAAAAGTCCTTTAAATAAAAAGATGAGCCTGTTTTCTGAGCCTGCGTTTCCAGCAGGTAAAACTACTAGGAAAGCCTAGGGGACCTTTGGGGCAGAGGGAACACACAAACGCCACCGAGCAGCATAAAATGGGATCCAAGGACCTTCCCTTCCCTTACGGCGCTGCAAGAAAATGTCAGGAACCGGTGTAATTTGTTCATAAATCCCTTTATGGCGCTAGCAAAAGCTTTAGGTTTTTCCTGCTGCTCTTGACCTAGAAAGATCCAGCAGCACCTCTCCTTACACAGCTACAACCTCCTGCAAGCTTAAGCAATGAAATCTGATAAACACTGGGTGTAACAAAGACTTCTGCAGGATTTCTTATTTCATCTTACAGTAGCTGCAGATTCCCTCGCGTTCTGACACCGCTTAAAAGCACGTAGCAACTGAATATACCCTAATTTCAAGGGAAAAAAATTAAAATCTTAAAATGCCTCATTTTTGCTTAAAGATGCTAACAATGACCTTCACTCTCACAGTAAATCCCCTGATTCTGGCCAACAGCCTGCTACAGAAGTTACTGCTATTCCACTAACATACCGGAGCCGCCGCCATTATTAACAGATGACTTACGGTGACGTTTCTCATTCTGCCCCCTTCTCGGACTGAAACTAGTATGACATGCCAGACACCACAGAAAGTTGAATAAGCTTTGCCTGAGACAAGGTGATGCTATTCACCAGTCTTAATTCAAATTAAAATACCCAAAACAACACTTGAAGGCTGTAACAATTCAAAGCCCATTCCGGTTGAAGTTCAGCCCCAAGACGCAGTCCTTTGTTAGCAGCTGACACCGACGTGCAGGTCCCGCTTTTCTAACATCCCTACAAAAATAAGTTGCACAATGTAATTACCTCTGATTTTCAAAACAGTACTTTTAAGGGCAACAATTAACAACCAGAAAAAAAAAAAAAAAAAAGGGTAAGAGCAGGGCTGGGAACACTCAAGCCCTGTCACCCAGTTCACCCTGAGAAGGCAAGGACGGCAATAGCAGCGTTTAGCATCTCTCAGTAGGAGCGGAGGAGAAGGAATGTCTGCAATGTGATTTGACTCCTCGCTGAAAACTAACTTTAATTCTAATCTACAAACTATTCTCTGTGTCCTCCATGCCCTCGGCCATCGGGAGCAGCTTCATTTTTCCACTTTGATTCTTTTTTTTTTTTTTTTTTCCCCAGTCCAAAGTGCCATAAACAAACTTTGTCCTTCATTCTCGAAACTCAGAGCAGTGGTATTTCAAGGTCACTCGTGCTAGCGAAGGAAGGCCTAGCTCCAGCAACTTTAGCTGCAGCACCGCTCTGACGGGCAGAGCCCTGCAAGAGCCCAGCCCTGCCGGAGCCCGGGGTGTCACCGGGATTACCGAGAAAGCCCTTTACGCTGGAAAACTTCTAAGCTAAGGCACGCTCTCACCCCGTTCTCCGCCTGTCACCGCTGGGCTGCGGGGCTCCGATGACCTTCAGTGCTTATTTGCAAATAAAAAGGAAAACAAAGGGCTACTTATACTTGTCGGGAGTTTGGCTGGCGGTTTGGGGGTGATGGGCGTTCCATTGCCCCCCAGGAACCCCGTTTCCGACGGGTGCCCGCAGGCCAGCTCCCAGCCGGCTGGGCAGCCCCCGCCAAGGGCAGCTGGGGGAGACCCTCGCGGTTCGGCTGCAGCTCCGGGGAGCCGGGGGGGGGCGGGGGGGTGTGAGGCGCTGCCATTTTGTGCCCCCCCCCTTCCCGGCCCCGGTTACCGGCCCCAGGGCGGCGCGGCTCCGCTCCCTCGCTGGGCGCGGCCCTGCAGTACCCCCAGCCATACTCGGCGCCTCGGGCAGCACCGGGGGCTCAGCCCCGGGCCCCTACCGCCGCCGCCCCCCCCGCGCCCCTGGGCTGCCCCTCCCGCCGACCTCCCCTTCCTCCTCCCGCTGCGTAAGGCCGGGACACTCGGAGGCCGGGCGGGCAGCCCCCGCCACCGGGGCCTGTTCCCCCGTCACCGGGCCGGGCCGCAGGCGCCCCCCGCCCCAGCCAGCGCGGCTCCTACCGCCGCGATCAACTTACCGGGCCGCGGCCGCCGCAGGCCCTGCCCACCGGTCGGGGGGCGGCTGCGGAGGGGGGCGGCGGCCCCGGGGCCTCCCCGCCATCCCTTTGTCTTTGAGCTGACCCCTGCCTGCCGGGACTCCGCGTCCCCGCTGGACCGGGCCTCCGGCCCCTTTAACAGCCGCCGCTCAGCCTACCCTGCTGCGCCCGCCCGCCCCGCCCCGCTCGATCCCATTGGCTGCGCGCCGCCGGGGGGAGGGGCGGCCCCGCGCGCCCATTGGCTGCCACCGGCGGCGCAACCTCGCCGTCTACTTCCTGTTTTAAAGTTACCTTGAGAGGCGGCGCAGGGGTCAGAGCGGCGCCCGGCCGCCGCGCTCCCCGCCCGCGGCCCCCTCCGCAGCGCGGCGGCCGGGCCCTCACCGCCCGCCCCGGCCGTTCCTATTGGCCGCTCGGCTCCTATTCAAACAGACGGAGGGGTCGTGGGGCGGCTGCCCATTGGCCCGCGCGGCTGTCACTCCAGTAGCGCCCCGCCCCCGCCGCATCACGGGGCTGGGAGCGCAGCGGCGGGGACCGGGGCAGCCCCGGGGACCCGCAGCGAACGTCTGGTGGCGCTTCCCACCGAGAACATTCGTGTGGCCGCGCGGTGACCCGGCTCAAACCCACGCACACGGCGCGTAGAGACGCCAAAATAATCCGGGGGGGGAAAAAAAAAAAAAATTAAAAATAGCTTTTTTTTTTTTTTTTTTCCCCTGGCAGATCAACTCCCCGGTTTAGCAGGCGGCCGCCCAAACCGACGCCTTCCCGGCACAGCCCCGACCCCCCTCAGCAGGCCCAACACCTCCTCCCCACCGGAGGCCCCGGGAAGCGAAGCGAGCCCCGGCAGCGCCTTCGCCCCTCGTCTGCCGGCACCGGGGACCCCCCCCCGCGGCGGCCTCCCCGAGCGCTGCGGTAGCTCTCGGCTGGGACCGAGAGCCGAGGAGCGCGGGCGGTGGTTACCCTCTGCGGGGACACAACCGCCAGCGAGGCCCCGGCAACACCCGAGCGGGTTTCAAGCTGCATTTTACCGCTTGAAAATAATGTGCTTAGAGGATTATACACGGAGGAGGAAAAAATATTACAAAGCGCAGCCAATGCTTAACCAGTCCTGCAGATTAAATTAGTTTGAATCAGATAGCAAGGAGAGATTAATTTAAAAATAGACCTTCCGGGTGATTTATTAAATATAATTGGTTAAAGCGTGGCTTAAAAAAAAACCCCAACAACATTTCCCAATGCTTTGTTCTCTTCCTGTGTCACTCCTCAGAGAAAAGCTGCGGTACACTCACTAGCAGAGGTACACGAGGTACTTGCAGGCGGTGCAGAACTAACCCCGAGCAGCCCACCACCTCTCCAGCTGAGGAGGGGAGCGCCTGGCTGGTATTTCGAGCGGGAACAACCACCCAAACACATCCCCCTGTGCCTTCTCGCACCCTGACGTGACCTCCTGTCATCCACGGAGCGAGAGCCCCTCTCCTGTGTGTGGGTACGAGCCGGCACAGCCATGGGAACAGCTCTCCCAGTGTTTAATAATTCTTTATGTCAGTGAAAAAAAAAAAAAAGCCAAATTTTTGGGAAGCCCTCAAGGGTCTATGTCAATCGTTGCAGCTGTTCATGCTGTGAAATCACGCGGGGCGGTCGAGCAAACGCTCCAGAATGGCCGAAATCCCACCTGAAAGATTTAAGTACGAAGCTACCGGGAAGACCTAAGGAGAAAGGAGCGCTCCTGCCCCAGGAGCTGCCGTCTGTCGCGGCGCTCTGCGGGTCGCGGCCCTTCTCAGGGAGCGTCACCGCACGTTTTTCACGTACCCCAAGGGACGCGACTGGTCTTTAGAGAGAGCAAAATAACGAGAGGGCATGGGTTGGCAGTGCAGGATGAACGACCGGCTCAAGGTCACCCTGCCGACCTGGGAAGCAGTGGGATTACACCCTATTCCCCATCCTCGCTCGGAGCGAGCAGCCCCCTGCACAGGGCTTGCAGGGGTCTGACTCGAGGCACCACTTTCTGCTTTGCCCAAGAACTCTGTGTTCGTCCCCAAACGTGTCCGAATCCTCCACCCGGTGCGGTCACAAGCGGCCTGAAGGCCCCACAGGAGCCAGTGGCTCGAAGAAGCCCTCGTGACAAAACCCAATGTGGTTATGACGGCACGTGCGATGCCAGAGGCGAGGTGACGTCAGGTTGTCACCACCATGACCGATGCCTAAGGGGCGGTAAGCTGGGCCGAGCTAAGTTAAGCACGGCTCAACTGAAGCCAAACACAGACCCAGCAGGAGCAGCCTAGTCCAGAAACGTAACCTCATTTAAGGAGGGCACGGGTAAGCCTAAGAAAAGACAGGCGGCGTTGCCAAGGGCAACAGCAGCAAACGACGCCTGATGACCCAGGAGGTCTATTTTCTGGATGTAGGACTAGAGGAAAAGCTAAACCGCGTGCTTGCGGACTGTTGGCAGCGCAAGTGAAGCCAGTTGAGACTCTGCTTTTAACTGCCCGTACTCAGGCAGCTGTTGAGGCAGACAAGAAGTATTTACCCGTAAGAACGTGGAGAATACTTCACGCAACAGCAGAAGCGTCTCAAAAGGCGGCACAAAGAGTCACACTCCAGAAGCAGCAGCCAGCGCTATGGTTTCTTCTTCTGTGAACGACCTGAAGTCTGCCAGAGCTCCAGGTTCTGGACCCAACCCTGGGACAAAGCTCAGCCCACATGAAGCCTAAGCCAGCCCTGTCCTGCTGCCCACCACTCAGCCCTGACCTCCCAAACACCTCCACAACTAATGAAGCGGCCAGAGAATAAACCGACCTGACTGAACTCTCACCCAAAGAGAATTCGCTTTCACCTGTGCCATGCTCGTACCGCGTTTAATGGATAATGCTTTACCAGTTACTGGGATTTTCATTTTCTCGGCTCAGGAAAAAGCAGAATCTCGGGAGACGAGATCATATTTACGTGCAAGGTATTTTCACAGCTCTCAGTGTCCCTGGGTTTCGAGTACAGATTAAACAACCCCTCAGATATTTACCAGACACCCACAAATAATCCCCAACTGCTCCAGCTTCGGTCCGGCCCCGCATCCCACACAGCGTCGAGGCAGACTCTGGACAAGCCCCCGAAGGCTTGAGCGGAAAAAAACCCCAAATACCGGTAAAACAGAGCGTCCCCACTACATGAAACCGAACCCTCCCACAGCAAATCTGTTGTCGGGGCTCGGCAGATCGGGCCTGCTGCCGCCAACACCCGCCGGCTGCCCGGGAAGGCCCCGGCTGCCCCGGCAAGGCCTCCGCCCCCTGCCCTGCCCGCCGCCCGTCAGGCAGCACCTGCCCCGGGCGCTGCCCGCGGGCCCCAGGCGCTCCGCTAGCCCCGGGACCGCACGGACCTCGCTCCCTCCCGCCCCCCCCAACCCCATCGGGGTGAGCCACGGGCGCGCCCCTCCCCCACCCCGTGCCGCGCGGGGAAACGGTTCGGCTTCCTGTCCTCTCCCCGGTCCGCTCCCCGGTATCCAATCAGCGCGCAGCTTCCCTCGCCCGCCTCCCCCGGCGCGGGCCAATCAGCGAGCGCGGTACGGCTCTGCCAATCGGAGCGAAGCCGTTGGCGCCGGGGCGGGAGGGGGGTGGGGGGAACCCCCTCAGGCCGCCCCCGCTCCGCGCCCCCTCACGGGCCGCCGACTCCCCCCGCCGCGCTCCTGCCCGTTCCCCCCGCACTCACCGGGGCGGCCGGAGCCGCGACCTCCACCTCCTCCGCCCGGCGCCCGCGCTACCTCCGGCCCGGCTGTCGGGAGGCGGGAAGGAGGGGGAGGGGGGCGGCCAGAGCAGAGCGAGCGCTCAGCGGCCGAGAAACAAGATGGCGGCGGATCCGTGAGGCGGTGGTACGGAGTCTCCGCCCCTTTCCCCTGGGCCGCGGCACTGCGCAGGCGCATGACCCGGGGCTGCTCTCGCGAGATCTCCGCTGGGCAGAGGCGGGGAGGGACGGGCCTGGAGCTGAAGCGGGGGAGGATCCACGGGGCGGGGGGGGTCTCGTTTGGCGGGAGTCCGGGCAGGCCGGAACGGGGGCCCAGGCGTCGGCGTGAGGTGCCCTGGGTCCCGAGTGTGCGTCGAGGGGACCCAAGCTCCTCGGTGCAGCAGGGCCTGGTCCAGGTCATCCCCGGCCTAGGCCTGTGCGGGCCTGGGCTTCAGCAAGGCCGAGGCGTCGGGCTGAGGTGGGCTGGCGTGGGGCAGTCCTCTGGGCAGGGAGCCCGCAGCCTTGCTCCCGGTGTCTTACCTGAGGCGTTGGACGAAGCTGTAGCTGTTGTTCACTGTCTCTGAGGTCCCGGCTCTCCCCAGGCAGCTGCCCTGGCGGCACAGGGATCACAGCCCGAGGGTCCTCCCAGGACCCTGCTGCTGGCGCTGACAGGTAGAGTTCTGCATCGCTCAGCCCAGCCCAGCCACGGTGGAGGAGTAGCCTGTTGGCTTATCCGGGGAGGTTTCCAGCTCTGCCTGTCATGTCCCTGAGAGCTGTCCAAATTAAACCTCAGTGAGCTGTCCAACACTCTTCACACAAGCCTCTGATCCATCATCACAGGGTAACTTTCTGCTACTATCCTACCCGAGCTGGAGCTGGTTCAAGCAAAAGTCTGTGCTCCAGTTCAGCCAGCTATCTCATTTCCCAGGGACTTGCTTTTCTGGCTCGGGGACATGTTACACTGAAGCGTGACTCACGCTGCTTCAGTATTTTTCCCACGAAAAAGTGCATTCTGAAAAGTGACTCCATCTTCACCTCCTTATTGTCCTTCTGGTGCCCAAATCGTTTGCATCCAATTTACAACAGGAAAGAGGATTTGCCTGTCGGGTGCTTTAAATGTCATTTGAGATGGGAAAGTCAGGTCCTGGGTGGCTGCTGCACTTCCCCTCTCCCTTTCCATGGAGTTTCTGAAATTGGTGATGTCTGCTGGTGGAGTTTCTGGCACGGCGGTTTGCTGTGTGGGCTCTGCACCCTGCACAAGGGAGGAGAAAATCCCTCCTGCGCCCTGCAGACACGGAGAGTTCAGATCTGTGGTTTCTGTTGCGTGACATTTGCCCAAATGTAGGAAATGGGACACGTTTCTGCGTACGCTGTGGTTTCAGAGCTCGGCTGCCCTGAAGATTGTGTGTTGGCACCGAGGTGGAAGATACCTCGCAGCAAATTCCTGCAGTTTTATTGCAAGTCTTGCAACTTCGTGATCTCAGGGCGCTTGCAAGGCAGCCAAGAGAAATAAAAGTCATGCTACAGTTGGTTTTGTTGTTTGTTTGGTTGGCTTTTTTTTTGTAATTCTCACAGTTTCTGAGCTAGCCTCCTTTCGTTGTAACGTTCGAGGGTGATGATACGCAGTGCTCTGCGGCCCCTCTTCAAAATGACTCATTTATAAAGCAATTAGCCGGCACTGCTGCTGACTTTGCTGCCAGGCACAGCTGTCAAACCAACCAGCTGTTTTTCCTGCCAGGACCAGGCCCCACTCGAGGGGTTTCTGCACAATACCCCGCTCCTCCTCCCGCTGAATCCTTTTGTGTGCCGTTGCGCTGCGCCCGTGATGCTCCGTTTCCTCCCCACCTGCTCGCTCGGCAGCAATGGCTTCATTGTCTGGAGCCGCTCGGCTGCCCCAAGAAGGATCCCAGCCATCTGCAAACACAGAGGTCTCTGTGTCAGCCTGCCCGAGACGTGGAGGAGCCAAGAAAAACAAGAAAGAAAGAAAAAAAAAAAGTGCTTTTCCACTCTTTGCTTTATCGGTGCTTGCATAAATTTTTTTGTGGTTTGTTGAGCTCGCACTTAACCAACATCTGCTGCCTGCTCCGCCGATGCCCTCCTGCATCGGCAGTGGGACCCTGAGGAGCTGTGCCGCGCTGACTGCACCCCAGGGCCAGGTTTTGGAAGGGCTGAGTTTGGTTGACACGTAGGAAAATCGTCTCCTAGAGCAGAGGTGAAACGCCTGGCACTTCCCCTCGGCTCAACCCCCTCCCGCCCCCTGGGACTCCTGTTGCAGCATTCCTCTGGACTCATCCCAAATAAGCTCTTGCTTCGGGGTGATTATCCCCAAGCAAAGAACAGTGTAGAAAAGCAAAACCTGGGTATAAATGATGCTGCCTTGTAGATTTGGGGGAAAAAAAGAGGCTATTTAGGGCCAGATTTTGGGGCCCCTTAGTCCTGGGGGCTGCCGTGTTGTGCCACACCTCGGTTCACACCTGGTGCAGGCTGGAAAAGGGGCTGCTAAAGCAGCTTGGAAGTGTCATCTCCCAGTGGGGGACCATCCATGGGGCATATAACTGTATTTAAGGGTGTATATCAGTATGCCTGTGCACACATTTTTGAAGGCCCTGTAGAAACCTGGTCTTCTGCATTGAAAAGAACCCCAGAAAGATCAATTGACACAGGAGAGGTGATGGTTTGGGTGTTGCCAAAGGATTCCTTGGGAGACCAAAAGACCTGAAGTACAGCCTAGCGTCAGCCCCGGGGCTGTGGGTCACCAGCAGCTTTTGTACTCGGGTGGTTTGAGGCTTGAACCCGCTCCCAGAACAGCAAGGCACTTCTACCTTCTCTGGCCCTGATAGGAGCCCTCAGCCAACCATCACGCCCTCCCTCATTCTCCCAGCCTTCCACCCCCAGCGCAGAGTCCACAGAAATCCTTAAAACCCCCCAGAGTTATGAAATCTAGAGACTCAAGAGTTGCAGATGAGCCACTCTGAGCTGAGATGCTCAGCCCAGCTCTAACTGGGACACCCCATTCCCAGGTAAGTGCTTGCATCTTGCCAGCAGTGGGGAGAGGACGCGGCTCCCAGCTCGGAGCTGGGATTCGGTTCAGCTGGGTCCCGCTGCAGGACAGCGGGTTTCCCACTGCCTGCAGCATCCCGAGGACAAGCAGATGGTGTGCTGGTGCCTCTTGCCTGGCTGATGCCCAGCACAGATCAACCATGCTGGCTTTCCCAGTAGGATACTGGTGAGCGCACGTGACCCGATTGCTCCCTGCAGAACGGCAAAAGGAGATTTTCCAGCATCTCGCCGTAGCTCCTTCTCCTGCGAGAAGTGGGACACGGCGCAGGAACGAGAGAGCAAAGCTGCAGAGCTGACGCAGCGCCGGCAGCAACGTGCTCGTCCCTGTGGGCAAGGGCTCCAGCGGTGCCGAGGGGACAGGCCCCTCTGCCCACCCAGGACCCCACCCCACAGCCCGACTCTCTGCACAGGGCCTAGCACCTGCCCCAGGGCAGCCTTATTCTGGAGAAACCCCAGCAAAACACGCTGGCTTTACCCAGTCTCAGCAGAAACCATCCCCTCCCCACAACCCTTCACGAGGCGCAGCCCTCTCCCTCCCCGAACGCCCAGCCCCAGGGCAGCCCCAGTCCCCCGGCATTTCTGCCCCCTTCTTTGGGTCTTCTGTGGCCCATTACGGCCACCTCTCGCCGGGAAGCACCAGCCACGCTGCGGGCAGATGCCTGCCCTGCAGAGGCAGGGTGAAGGCAGCACGTGGCCTCCACGGGGTCTACAGAATCCCAGGGTCACCCTTGCAGGGACACCACGGTTTGGGGTGCCTAGGGTGGCAGGGCTTGCAAAGCCTCTTCCGCGCTTTCCGTTAACCCACGGCCAGCGCGCTCATCCCCGTGCCACGTGCTGCCGATAGCCCCTGCAGCACCGTAAAGCCAAGCCCCACGAATCCTCTTACGTGAGCTTTACCGGAGTAATCGCATTAAACCACCCCCTTTTCACCGGCACGAAACCAAAACGTAAAGGAGAAGGTGGTGAGGAGCCGACAAACTGGAGAGCTGAGCTCCTTAATGAATTAAGAGACATGAGAGATGGGACAGCCCTGATGGGATCCCAGCACAAGACCAAGTCTGGGGCTTTTGTCCATCCCGCTCCGGGGATGCGCTTCCCAGGGGATCACCTGCAGGGGCTGTCGGTGCCGCACAGCCCCCCGGTCTCGAGTGCGTGGGAACGAGCCACCCAGTCCCTCCTGGCGGGAGGTTGGCAAGGGATCCCAGAGCAACCTGCCAAGGGAAGCAGAAAACCAGAATCGGTCAGAAAGTTTCCTACCAATCAGACTGAAAACTTTGTCATTATTATTTTATCATTGCCATGAAACGTCATGTTTTATCATCGAAATGTGGCAGTTGAAAAAAAAAAATGTTAGAAGGAGAGGCTTTTCACCACCGAGACATGTGTTTTCACTATCTCTTCCCCCAAAACAATATGTTCCCAGAACTGACACTTTCCCCACAAAGCTGGAAGTTTTCTTTGATGAAATAGCCTTCCCTACCGAGATATTTTCAGCTAGTTTTTCTAAATATTACTCATAAAGGCCCCCTCCAGACAACCTCTCTCCCTCCCTGAGTTTGTTTATATGCTTTGAATTCTGTTAGGAAACCATCTCCCTACTTCAGCGATGTTTTATCCAAGTTTCCATATTTAGTTCTTTCAGCTATTCCTGCTCCTTAACCAGCTTTCCCGTGCGCAACGCCGGGACCCGCCGCATCCCGGCTCTGCCCGGTGTCCCCTTCCCCTCCAGCAGCTGCCACAGAAGGAATTCTGCCCCCATCCTCCCTGCACTGGAGGATGCCTGTTGAGCACCGTACTCACCAACCCACCCCGGGGACAGGGTGCAAATCACCCTCCAGACCCTGACCCTGATACAGGGAACCCAGCGGAGGCTTTGCCCACGAGGGCTGGGTGGTTCCCTGCAGCCCGGGATGCCGGTGGAAGCCCTGGGACCCCCAGCATGGTGAGGACGGGGAGCCCACCCACCGGGAAATCCAAGCCTGGCATTATTTTAGGGAGGGACAGAGTTAAAGTCGGCGAAGGAGGGTTTCCTCCTGGCACGTGGCTCCATGTCAGCAGTGGTGCGCAGCCTGCGGAGGCAACGCAGGGAAAGCACTGGAGGAATTTACCATGAGTGAAAAGAGACACTGCTTAGAGAGAAATTAGTGTTTGTCTTCAGGGAGCCAAGGTGAGTCCAAGGGCAGCGCAGGAATCGGGGCTGCCTCTGTGCTCAAACTTTCCCCTTCGGAAGGGACCGAGGCACAAGAAGTGTCCCTTTGGTCCCCGCCCCCCAGGAGGGCCACGCTTGCACTCCAGTGGCAGCCAAAAGGGATCGGAGCTGGGAAGTTTATGTGTTCTTGAAGGAGCAGGGACAGTGGCCACCCAGGCTGAGCAGGGACCGGCTGGCAGCGCCTCAGGTCTGGTTGGAGGCTCCTGTGGCAGCCCTGGGGGTCTGGCTGATGGGTGTGGGGTCTGGCTGGCAACTCTTGGGGTCTGGGTGATAGTAGTGGGGTCTGGTTGGTAGCTCTCAGGGTACAGCTGGTGGGAGAAGAATCAGGTTGGCAGCTCTTGGAGTCCAACTGGTGGGTGTAGGGTCTAGCTGGCGGTTCTTGGGCTCCAACTGATGGGTGTAGCATCTGGCTCATGACTTTTGGGGTCCGGTTGATGGGTGTAGGGTCCAGCTGGCAGCTCTTGGGGTCCGTCTGACAGGTATAGGGTCCAGCTGGAGGCCCTTGGTGTCCGGGTGATGGGTGCAGGGTCCAGCTGGAGGCTCTTGGAGTCTGGCTGATGGGTGTAGGGTCCCGCCGGTGGCATGTGGGGTCCAGCTGGCAGCTCTCGGCATGAAGCTGCTGGGAGCGGGATGCAGCCGGCAGCTTTCGGGGGACCCTCGGGGGGGATGCCAGCCCCTCTCCGTGGCAGCCCGGGGCGTCGGGGCCGGGCCCGGGGCTCCCCCGCCCGCCGCTCCCAGCAGCCCGCCGGGGCCGAGGGGAGGAGCGGGCACGGGCGGCGGCGGCGGCGGCAGCGGTGAGTGCCCGCGGCGGCGGCGCGGGGTGGGGCGCTCCCGGGCGCCCGGGACGGCGGCGACAGGCTCGGTCCCCGCGGCCACCGGTGGGGAGCGGGGCCGCACCTGCCTCGGAGCATCCCCCGCCGGCGGTAGGGGGGTTTGTGTGTGTGTGTGGGGGGGGGGGGGGGGGCAGTGATTTTTGGGGATGCCCGTCGCGGATGCGGTGCCCGGGAAGAACGGGATGGGCTCACCGGCAGCCCCGGGGCAGGGGGCGTGGGAAGAGGAGCGGGGGGAAGGATGGGTCCCGACCCCCGGTGGGACAGCCCCGGTGCTGCCCCTCTCACCTCACCGGCGAGGTGCGCTTGGCACCCCTAAAACACACCCCAGGCTCCCAGCTGGGGCGTGAACACCCCGAAAACATCGCTGCACCCAAAGCGTGGGGGCTGTGGCTGCGCTCCCCCGGTCCCCAGGGGCTCCCTGGTTGGGCGCTACCGAGCCCGGTTCACCGGAGCCCTCCCCGGCTCGGGGTGGCGGGCAGCGTTTCCCAGCCAGCGGCTCAGGAACGGGAGCGCTTTCCCGTGCCATCCATCATCCCCGCTGAAAGCCCGTTGACGTCAACCCCGTCCCATACGCACTGGTCCCCGCCGCTGGGGCAAACGGGGGTAGGGACCAGTGAAAGCGAGGGGTCCTGCCTGGGGACAGCTTGCCTCGGGTCCTCATCCTTGCACCGCGCAGCCCACCTAACACTAGCGTTCAGCTTTCCCCGGGCTTCCCGGTGTCTCCAGCCTGTGCTTCATATGTTGATCTGACTCTGCTTGATCCAGAGAGCCCGCTCTGCCCTCCGTGGCATTTTGGGCAGGTGTTGAGGCGGGTTCTGTAGGGAAATCTGTTAAAGAACGGGTGAGGAAGAGTGAAGTGATGCCCCGGGATAGGTAGAGGCCACTGTGCTGCTCGCTGCTTACTGTAACCGGGGTTACAGCGAGTGGGGAGAAGCCCGAGGGCAGCGTGGGCATCACTTATCCCCCACAGCGGGGAAGCACCCAAACGGGCGTGGGCCTGGCCAGCCGCCGTGTCCACCGAGCTGTTGCGGAGCGATGGCTGCTCTGCGCCTCGAAATGGTCCCCAGAGCCAGGGCCACTGCGTGGGTGCCCACGCTGAGCTGTCCCCACAGGAGGTGGTGGCCACGCCAGGCTCTGCGATGGCCAGTGCCCGCTCCCGGGGCTCCGGGAAGTATCGCGAGGGGTCTTTCGAGGCTGAGCAAAACAATTAGCCCTGAGCTGAATTGCATCACTTGGTGCACAGGGAACATCCCGTGGGGCTGCGCTGCTTATTTCATTTGAGTGCTGAGAGCAGGAGCCTGCGGATCCCCTCGGGCCACCGGCGCGGGGATGGGCTTTGCTTGCAGCACAAACCCAGCGGCTTTGCTGCCAGCCCCAGCAGCCCAGGGTCGTCCCTCTGTCACAGAGCGAGGGGCTACCTGCCCAAACCAGCCCTGCCACAGCCAGCTCCATTGCACGGCCCCTTCCCTGAGCAGTGGAGTGGCTTCTCCGACACCTCTCACCTCCAGCCCCAGTTTAGACGTGTGCCCATTTCTTTCTACACCAACACCTCTTAAAAGCCAGCCCTTCTGCTGTGCTTACGCACCTCTCCTGAAGAGCAATGTACCTTCTCTGACATCCCTTTGCGAGGGCAAAATTCTGCCACCTCCCACATCCCAGCGCTCCTCTCTGCAGGCACAGCACTCCTGGGCTCTCGCTTCGTCCCCGTTTCAGTCTCATCCTCGCAGCGCCGGTCACAATAGCCTTTGTGGGTTGTGGACAGAGGATGAGATCGCAGCATCTTGGTCTGCCCCTCACTTGGCCCCTTGCACCCCAAGTCAGGGGACAAATCCCCACCAGCTTCCCTCGCACACTCCAGGGCCATCCTCCCGCAGCTTCTGCTGCCCCTCGAGCTCAGCCGAGTCAGCCCGTGTGGATCGGGCCGGCCGCGGGCTCACGCCGGCTCTCTCTGCGGCACAGCCCTACGGGAAGCATCACATTGATGCAAGACACAGTTTAAGGTTATGAAAATGCCTAATTTTCCTGCTTATTGAAACTCGAGCCGTGCAGCACCGTCTCTTTTGCATCCATTTCAATGCACTTAAAATGTTTTGTCACAGCATCTCAAATAGCAGGGTAACAGGCTCATTTAGTAATTATTTTAAAGTGATTTAGCACAGAATTGACAGCCCTGCTGACACACCATGCTTACTGTCTGCTGGGTTCAGGGGCTCCCTGCCTGCCCCGGGATGCTGTGTTGGACTGCGGAGGGATCATGGTGGGAGCCTCCCCAGGCTCCTCATCCTTCCTGCAGCCAAAGGGACTCCCGGAGCTGGAGGTCTCTCAGCCTGCAAGCAGCGAATTGCACCTATTTTAGCTGTTGGGTGGTGGAGTGATGTGCGAGCGTTTGGCCTTCTCTTCAGGCACACTCATGCATCGCCTCTCTCCCCAGCCAAGGCACCCGTGCTCCGGTGCTCCATCGGCCCGTCCTCCCGCTCTACCGGGGATGCAGATGCCGGTGCCAGCCCAGGAGAGCTGCCCTGGCTCCTCTCACCAGGTCGGGTACAGACCGTGGTGGAGCGACGGGAGTCTGCTGTGGGCAGCGCCAGGCTCCTGCTGTCTCTTGGCATCACTCCGGCTCCCAAAAGTCTTCCTACGGCAAGCAAGTTTTCTGCTGATCTCTTAAGAAGCTTTGCTATAATAGTGCAGTCTTAGCACTTAAAAAGCAACTTTTTTCTGCTAACAGCCTGCCTTACCCGCTGGCTCCCGCTGGGCTCTGGAGCAAGCTGGGACCTGCGGGCTGGATGCGGCCAGGCAGGGTGGATCGGACCTGGTCAGATGGGCTGCTGGCACTAAGAAGTCTCAGGGCCTCCTCGTTCACCATCCTGCTGCTGAACGTGGAGCTGGGGGGGCTGCGGGGGGTGTGGGTGGGTCTGGTCACTCATCCTGGAGCTGTGGGTCTGGCAGCTTGGTCCTGGAGGGCCCAACATGGGGCTGTCGCGATGGGTGTCTCTGCTGCGGGCAGGCTTAAGTGAGCAGAGGCAGAACGTGGTCAGTACTTTGATTTGAACCCAAGAGGACCTCAGAGCTCTTGGCCCATGTGGGATACAGAGCCCCTGAAAGGCAAAGCGGTATTTGCTAATGCAGAACGAGGAGGGAAAGGGGGGGCTGTTGGGTGCTGGCCACCGGTGGAAGGAAATCAGATGTTCTCTGCAAGAAGAGGAGCGCTGGTAGGAGCAGCAGAAAGCCAGAGCTGATAGCAGTCCTTCCCCTGGAGGAAGCAGCTCCATGAAATATTGATGGGATTCGCACACAGCAGACAAACGGTGTGAGCTGCATTGCAGAGCTCGGAGCCGTGCAGCCGGGAAGGCAGCGGCTGCTGGGTAACGGGAAAAGCTCCTTTCCACAGCCCCTCTGTGCCGGTGGAGATTGGTACCAGCCCTGGCCCCGTAGTGGCGGTGCAAGGCCTCAGTGCCTGCACACCAGGTGATGCGTTGGGGTCTGAGCACCGGTGATCCCATTCTGGGGGCCACCAAAGGCCCTGGGTTGGCTTCTTACATCCCCGCTGCCTCCCCGTGGAAGTGGCCCAGTTTCCGGGGCCGCATGGCTGCAGCATCACGCTACCCAAGGTGGCTGCTGGCACTGGGCAGGCGCTGGCTCGTGCACGTCTCCAGCGAGGTCCTGCTCCCTCCCAAGCTGCCCGTCATGGCCAAAACCAGCACCAGGGTGCGGCAAATGCAGAGGCACCGAGCTCTGCCCTGCTGGAGCCTGGTCCAGGCAGGATGTCTGCGGGATGAGACTGGACCATCAGGGATGCCCTGGTGCTTGCCGTAGTGCCATGAGCCCTCGTCTGCCAGGCAGCTAACCCAGCAGGCTGGGCTTGGCGGGAGCTGGCCGTCCCCCAGCCACAGCCCCGCCGGGTGGCTTTTGCTCCTCTGATTCTTTTATGTTGCCTAGGAAACGACGGGATGCAGCACGGATCTGATTTAACCGAGCAGCAGACGTCATGCAGGGACATGGGGGAAAGGGAAGGTGTGGTCAGGGCACTGGTCCTGCGCTCCTGGCATCTCAGAGAGGGGGCTTAGCCCAAAATCGGGCCACCAGGCAGGGGCAGACATGGGTGCCCCCCCAACTCCCACACCCATCCTCCCACCCAGTGAAAGATGGCCACAAGGTGGGTGCGGGAAGATGCCGTGTTCCTGCCTGTCCCTCCTGGAGATACTCAATTCCCTGTCCCAGTGCTCCCAAATGGATTCTGCCTGCCAGGAGCATCACTTCTGCTGCAGCTGCGGCACCCGGACTGGCTGGAGGTGGAAATGTGCTTTGTGAGCGGGGGTGGCAGGTAAATCGCCACGGCTGAGGTGTGTTTGGACACAGCTGGGACTGGAGACACCGCACGGTCCATCACGGGACAGTCTGTTCTTCTGTGTCATTGCTGCGCTGGAGACCCCCCCGTGGGGCTGCGGCTCCTGTTCTCTCTTGCTCTGGGTCCCAGTGGTGCTCCCAGTCCGTCCCCGTGCACAGGAGCAGCGCGGAGGAGAGCACCCGGCATGGAAAGGCTGTTCAGACCCAACCTGCTCCCAGGCCTGAGGAATACCATCCCACTGCTTATCCCAGAGGAGATGCCATGCATTGCTTGTGTCGCTGGAAGAGCTGGTCTCCGTGAAGCCATTTCTCAGCCCTTGGGGACGTTCCCAGGCCACAGCATTGGCCGCTGTCACCGCCATTCCACCGGCAGGTCTGTGCAGGGGACCAAGCTCTTCACCCGCACCACGACCACCAGCCCTTCCCACCCCAGTGGAAAGCCTCCGGCTGCCGCAGACAGACCAGGCTGTGCAGTCGCCTTCTCGGCAAAGCCCCGTGCACCAGGGCACCGCCAACGCAAGCAGCTCCTGGTGCTGCTCTGCCATCCCTCCCGGAGAGCCGCTCCAACGCCAGATGGAGTGGCTGAGCAGCTCCAGTATTTCGTCCTGCTCCCACCCAAGCGCTGGCATCTGCCTTTTGGAGAATTGTCTGGACTGGAGCAACCCGGCAGGAGCACGCTGTGGGCTTTGCCACACGACCCTCCTCCTCTTCTTCCTCCCAGGCTCAGGCTTGCTAAACCTCGCTCACACAAGTCAGGTCTTTTTCCAGGTGCACAGGCAGGGCTGGAGCACCCTCAGGCAGGAGCTGCTCCCACAGGATCCCTGGGCACAGCCCCAGCTTGGCCCCATCCAAACTTCTCCCCTCTAAGCTCCACTTTTCTTACAAATGGAACACATTTGGACCCATCCTTTAATTTCGAGGTTTCTATTTCCCGTGGAGATTGTGCAGGAGGATTAATGCTGTGCCTGCAGCAAGTTTCAGTCAGAATATAACTTTTATAACCTGCCTGAGCGATGAGATGCTTAACTCCAGTCGCTGGAGTTACTTGCATGTTCTCAGCTCATGTGCACTGAATTATACCTCTTGCTGGGCAATTCAATTTATCTGAGCAACTGCCTATCAAACCTGAAGCAATTAATTAGAATTAAGTACTTTTAGGGGAAATAAGCCCTTGCTTTACTTCCGAATACAAGGAGGAGCATGTGCTTGTGAGCTGTGCTGCTGCGGCTCGCCCCAGCGCGTTGTGCCCTGCTCAGGACTGGCAGGACCTTGTAGCGGCAGCTCTAGTAGGCTTTTCTATCCCCAAAAGTGCTGATTTTAGGGCCTACCTGCTCCAGACGACAGCAGCATTTTGGTGCTCTCCCTCCAGGCTGGAGGCAGCCCCAGTGCAGGGGGCTGGGGGCTGCAGAGGCAGCCCAGGGGCAAGAGGAGCTGCCACTCCACTGCCGGGGCTTTCCAACCTCGTCTCTCCCTGGGGACACCCACCTTGAGGGCTTCAACGAAGCAGATGGCCCCCAAAATCCCTCTGCATCCTTCCCCAGCCAGGCGCATCCCAGCCAGCCCTACCATGCTCATTTATCACCTCCCTCCTCCTCCTCCTCCTCCTCCTCCTCCTCCTCTCCCCACCTGCCATCAGGTGTCCTTCTCCACCTGTGTGGAGGCACCCACTGGGCTCCTCCTTCCTTCCCACAGCCTTTGCCAGAACACCTCATTTTTCCCATCAATATTTTGCCCCTCATTTCTATTTCGGTGGGATATGTGGGGCCAGGGCTCCCTCACAGCCCCAGGTTGTTCCTCACCATATGCAGCCCCTGACCCTGGGATGCTGGGTCACTGGGATGCTGGGTCACCAGGATGCACCAGCAGTGGGGCTGTAGAGCCCCATCCGCTCCCTGGGGTCGCCTGTGACCCCCCACCTTCTGTGCTGCCTTGCTCCCCACTTTTCCCAGCTCCATCATCCCCTGGCAGGCCCGTGACACCCGGCTAGGGGGACCCAACAGGGTCTCATCGGGTGCCCAAAACCCGGCACAGGGATGCCCCCAGCCCCACCGAGGCACGTCCGACTCCGCTGGACCACTCTGCCCCTGCTTGGGGCTGGCAGGAGAACTGGGTCAGCGATGTAACCATGGAGATGCTGAAGGAGATGCTGAAGCAGCGCCGGCACAGCCCCGCTCTCCAGAACCCTTTAAAGATTAACCAGACCCGTCACCCTCCATCTCCAGCCGAGGATGGGGCTCGGGGGCTGAGCCTCCTCGGCGGGGAGAGCGCGGCGGACGGTGCCCAGTCCTCCTCCACCTGCGCAGGGCGGTAAGATGCCTCCGTCTCCTCTGTTCCTTCGGGGTGCCGGTGTGGGGAGGGCAGGGCTTGGCCCCAGCAGCATCACTGGGGCTCCTGCGCCGTGGCGGCGATCGAAATGCAACAGGGAACGCATTTTCCTGCCGGTCGTGTTTGTCTGCGCGTTGTGCATCGGCGTCCGGGCGCTGGCTGCGTGTCCGCCAAGCAGCGGAGCAGCCGGGGGGATGCTACAGCCATGACACTTCTCCCGGCTGCTCGGCTGGTGCCCGGCGGCTCCGTGAGCCCGCGGGGGAAGCGGGGCTGGCTCGCTGGAGAACTTCTTGGCGGTGGTGGTTGTCGTTTCCCGCAAGGACGGTGCGTGGTGGCGGTAAGCGCTGGCGGGGGCGGCGGGGGCTGCCCCCCACCCCGGCGGCGTGGGGACGTGTTTCCATGGCAGGGAAGGAGGGGGCTTGCATGTGATCCAGCCGCTGCTGGAGTGTCGCGGTCATTTGCTCTGAGAATCCCGGTGTTTTGCAATATAGAGAATAAAGAAAATACAGAGCTGGGGTTGTGTGTGTGTGTGGGGGGGTGTGTGAAGGGAAACCTGGTGCCATTCCCTGAACCCCCCACCTGCTGCTGGGGAAAGGGAGCGGGGGGGCAGAGGCAGCACCAGGGCTGCCTGTGCCGGCCGAGGATGCTGTCGCGGTGCCGAGGCCGGCTTGGTGGTGGGAGCTCTGGGCTCCCGTGCTTGGGCAGGGTCTCCGGCCAAGCTCGTCTCAGCAGGGAGCACTAGGCACCTCCCTGATCTCCCCCATCCCGCTCCCGCAGAGGCCAGAAGGGGTAAAATTAGGGGCAGGGTAAAGAAAATCCTTCCTTTGGGCTGAGGTGCGTGCGCTCCGCTTCCTTTGCGGTGGATTATCCTTGCGTGTGTTGCATTGGAAATGATCCCATTAGCGCTGTGCTCTCCTGATCTAATTTGCTTCCACCAGAGCCCGGTGCTCTCGTGGTGGCTGAAGCTCCGAGCGGGGAAAACAGCAGCAGGAGCCTTTTGTGTTTTCCTGGCCCTGGAAATAACGGGGCTCAGTTGTGCCACAGCTCTTCTCGCCCGTAACGCCGCGGGGAGAGGCCTGAGCTGGGCTGAGCCCTCATGCGAAGGGATGCATCGAACGTCAGGTTTGCAGGTGGGGAAACTGAGGCACAGGGAAGCGAAGTGGCGTGTGACCGAGGGTGCTGCGGTTGGGATTCATTCCTCGTGGCAGGTGCTTCCTAAGAGAAACCCCAGCCCTTGTGAGCAGCTGCAGAGGGTTTGGAGGCCAGAGGGTGCCTGGAGAGTGGCGGGTGGCATTGGAAAATGCTCATCCCAGGGGTCCCAAAGATCGCGGCTCAGCCCCGACCCCTCCTTGAGCAGATGCCAAGCAGAGGGCGAGTGCTGCTGGCTGCTCTTGCCCATCTCGGCTTCCCATCGGCACACGGCCAAGCCGGGGCGGCTCTGGGTTGTGGAGCTGGTGCTCGCCCGGTGCCGATGGCTTTATCCGAGGGGCTCAAGCCCTTGTGCGAGCGTCTGTTCAGCAGCGAGGGCAGAAAATCCCCCATGCACGTGTGTACACGAGGGGAACCATGTGCTACGGTCATGGCACACCCGAAATCTTGCTGGATGCAAGCGGCTGTGCCGGGGTCCCGCTTGGCCACGAGCACCGCTGTGTGTGAGGAGCGGAAGGTGAAAGCGGAGGGTCACTGCCATGCGCTTGCCCGAGGGAGCCTGGGCAAAGCAGGGGAGGAAAACACCAGCCAGAAGGGAAATGTGGGATGGCTGCTGCTCTCTGGGAGCTCATTAACGATGTTAATGACTAATCACCCACTTGCCCCTGTTTGTGTCTCTTCTGTAATTGATAAATCCGCGAGTTCAGCAGTGCTGGAGCCGAGCCCGTGGCTCCTGTCGGGTCTCAGCCCAACCGTTCCCCTGCAAAGCTCCTTCCCCTGATGGCAACCGGCAGCAGAAGCCCCCTGCCTTGCCCCGCTCCCCTGTTCGCAGCCGTAACTGATCATCTACGTTTGCTGCCGTCTCTCTTTCTTGAAAGAGAAATATTTTTCCAGGCGCTGCCTCCATCCATTATCATAAAGTGGCTTCACTTGGCCTGGAGTTAATAATTCACCTTTCCTTGGAAGATGGATGCTCCCATCCCGCTGGAATTTAAATATTCATGGGGAAGGGAAGGCAGCAACCGCTGCACCGCACGGGAGGTCTGGCAGCTGCATCGCAGCCCCTGCTGCCGGTGAACACCCTGGTCCCGGGCAGCGTGGCACCCTGGCACCCTCGGCACATCGGCGGGGCCCCTCCGGGCACCCTCTGCTGCCAGGGCATCGCGGTGGAGCCCAGCAGCAGCCCGGCATGGTTTGCTGGGCCGGGGCTGGATCCAGCCCCCGTGGCAGGCAGCCGTCTCGGGGTGGAGCAGAGGCACACCCGGAGCAGCACGTAGGGATGCTGCAGCTGTGGTTCAGAGGAGGAGACGCACGGGAGGGACTTTGCTGGTTGCAATTTTGGACACCTTCAGTGGGGGTGGACGGGGTTGTCCCTGAGTCTCAGGGTCTCCTCCTGCTCCCAAGCCAGGTGGGCTGGTGACACACGGAGCCCTCTGCCCACCGGTGGGTCTCTCCTGGATGTCAGGGGCTGCCCGGGTCCCACGGGGTGCTGGGGCAGGGACGGTGGGTCCACTCTATGACCTGGCTGCACAGAGGTCCTGCACCCCCTCCCTTGCCGCACCCTGCACCACCCCATGGGTGGGGAAAAATGATCATGATGGGTTGTGCCGCCTGAATTTCATAGGTTTGTAAGTGCCTTGGGGAACCGTCCACCCCTGCGTGGTCCCTCTGGGTGGGGGCACGGTGACACGGCCAGTGCCACCACCCAGCGTTGCTGGCCTTGACGCATCCCCTGGCTTCCCCCCGCAGCTGATCCCACCCAGCAGAGCCGGGGCCGGCGAGTGCGCGAGCGGCTGACCATGTTCAACGGAGATGCCAGCTCCTCGGCGGCCAGGAATGTCGTCCGCAGCTCCAGCATCAGCGGGGAGATGTACAACATCGAGAAGAGCGCGCGGGGCAGCGCCGACTCCGTCACCATCACCGCCAGCAAGAAGAGGCGCTCCAGCCTGGGTGCCAAGATGGTGGCCATCGTGGGGCTGTCCCAGTGGAGCAAGAGCACGCTGCAGCTCAACCAGACCGGTGAGCCACCGCGGACCCCCGGCGCTGCCAGGCCCCCCCAGCTCGTCCCTTTGCTTTTAGGAGAGGTGCACGCTCCTGGCTGCCCAAAGCAATGCTCCAGCCGCCCGTGTCTGATGAAGACACCTAAAAAAGCCCGTTGTAAATCCCCCCCCACCGGCACTTCTCCAAGTGCCCAAACCATTTGCAAACATGAAGTGGAGACGTTGCCGGAGCTCTGCCCATGCTGGGGGGTCCGGGCTCAGTGTCCCTGTCCCCCAAGCAACGGTCAGTCCCAGCTGCAGGGCTGCGGGCAGGGAGGGAGGGAGCTCGGAGAAAGGACTTGTCAAACGGTCTGGCTCTGGGAAATATTTAAATGCTTAAAATAGCTTTTTAAAGGGCAGGGGAAGCAAAAAGCTCATTTTAGTGCATGCTTTTTCTCTAGTTATTGCTTTTTTATTCCGGTTCTTGTTGGCATTTTGTGATTCGGGAGATGCTCTGTAAAGAGAGGAGTTAATCTGGAGCCCTCCAGCCCTGCACATCTGAGGTGTTTCTGAAGGGGTATAATTATCCCCAAAAGCCAAGTGAAAAGTGCCAGAGCCGGGCAGAACTGCACCTGGGGATGGCAGGACTGGGACCCTCCCAGCTGCCAGTGCCCAGGGGAGCAGTGCCCAGTCCAGGAGGGCTGCCAGGACCAGGCAAACGCCTCTATGGGGGCAGCCCTGAATTAGGAGGACAAACGTGACTCCCCGCAGGAGCAGCCGCGGCGCGGTGCCGACACACACATGCTCACGCGGCAGGAGTGGGGCTGTCGGCAGTGCCAGGGCTGGATGCTCGTGCCCACACTCCTCCTTCTGCCATCTGCCACCTGGGACACGTGGTGGCAGGGATGGTGTAACTGTGAGGAGAAAGGGAGACATCAGCCAGTGTCGGGGCTGTGCCCGCTTGCAGCACTGGGGGTGCCCGTCCCCTGCGGCATGGGGACATTGGTACGTGTCGATGGGGCCCAGGGGATTTTGGAGGTCAGGAGGTGGCTCTGCAGCAGCACAGGCCAGGCTGAGTCTGGCAGGTCTCAGCACGGCAGACTGAGGGGCAGGTGGGGTGCTCAGCCATGCGGAGGCACGATGGCATCGGGCTGCGGGGAGATGAGGCTGGGACAGGGGGGTTGGGGCGCAGACAGCCCGTGGCTCTCCAGCACAGGGTGCGTGGCACCGGGTGTGTGCCCCTGTGGGGTTCTGCAGGGTTTCGTCCCCAGGGAAAGGTTGCATAAATCACGATGAATAACGGACGGAAGGAAGGCAGGCAGCAGCACGTGGGGAGGCTCTGGCCGCCCTAGTTCTTCCGTCTGGTTTGATGCCCATCCCATAAGAGGGTCCAGGAAGTCCAGTGAGCGCTTCCCGGGCTCACCCCCTGTCTTGGCTTCCAGAGGGTGGCCCCAAAAAACTGCGCAGCAACATCCGGAGGAGCACGGAGACTGGCATCGCGGTGGAGATGAGGACCAGGGTCACCCGGCAAGGCAGCCGGGAGTCCACCGACGGCAGCACCAACAGCAACAGCTCCGACGGCACGTAAGGCGCCGTGGGGGGACGGGAGCTGGGGCTGGGCACCCTCCCTGTGCTCCCAGGGGATTTTCCTTGAGACCTGGCAGCCCGATGCTCCACGAAAGCCCTTTGCTCTCCCTGGTGCAGGTTCATCTTCCCCACGACCCGGCTGGGCGCCGAGAGCCAGTTCAGTGACTTCCTCGACGGGCTTGGGCCAGGGCAGCTGGTGGGGCGGCAGACGCTGGCCACCCCGCCGATGGGTGAGTGCTGGCTGAGGGGGCTCCCTGCCCGGGGAGGGGGGGTGCCATCTCCAGCCCTGCACAGCAAGGGCTGCGTCTTGGCTGATGCGGGGCTGGGCAGTGCAGGAGGATGCTCTAGCGAGAGGGAAGGGGCTGTGGTGGTGGGGGGGAAAGTGGCCGCTTGCTCCTCCACAAGGCACTGGCTTTGGGGGACAGGCTTGATCCCAGCAGCGTCCCTTGCTGCTGAGCACGTGCCGGGTCGGTGCATGGCTTGCAGATGCTCTGGCCTTCCCTGCTGCTCCCACTGCTGGCTCCGAGAAGGGAGGGAATGTCCTGTGCAGGGCTCAGGGCAGGACACCCGCCGGGGGGAAGCAGCAGCTCTGCCTTTTCCCGAGGCCTTTTCTGCCCCTCTGCTGTGCATCAGCTCCTCCGAGCATCCCGCTGCAGAGGGGACCCAACAAAACTGTGTTTTGTTCCATTTTTCCCTTTTACATCCAAAATGGCTATAGAAAGTCGTGCCCCAAGTCTGAACTTCCAGCCAGCAGCAGCGTCTCCGTGGCTGCTCCCAGGGCACACCAAGGTGGCTGCCCCATGTCCTGCTGAGGGGCCTGAGCTGCTGGGAACAGGGAGAGCTGCCCTGGGGGGCCCACAGTAACCAGGGTCCCCCACCCTGTCCCCCCCCAGCACAGGGACCTGGTCCTCCTGGCCCTGTATAAATTCCCAGTGGGAGGGAAGGGAAGGGAAAGGGGGGCAGTTGGACCCCTCTGGGTTTGCCCACCTTCCCCAGGAGGGGACACGTTGGCTTCCCTTGGGGCGAGGTCCCGCAGTGCCACAGCACGCCGAATCCCTACGGCTCCTGCTGTTCCCACGCTGCGGCACCAGCTCATTCCTCTCCCGCCGGCCGGTTCCTCGCGCAGCCCCCGGCGCTGGCCCTGACTTGCTGTTGAAATGCCAAGTGTGTTTTGAGAACATCCAGGTTCATCTCGCTCCTATTAAACCCCGCTGGGACGGCAGCTCGCCCCTTCCCCATCCCCACTCCCCCCCCCCGGGGCCACAAGGCAGCGAGCGACGGGGACCCGCCGGCCAAGGGACATACGTACGTATGATCGGGACAGCGTAAGTGGGAGAACAACTTCACACCGAGCTCAAGAGGCGCCTGGCCACATTTTTTCCTGCAGATGCTCCTCTGCAAGGAGCGGGGAAGAATCCCAGTGAAGCACCCAGGAGATGGGTACTGGCCCTGGTGGGGTGCTCAGCTACCGACCCCTCCTGCCCCAGCCTCTCCTTCTCTTGCCGGGGTCTCAACTCCCCCACCCTGGCTGAAGGCATTGCCTGGCCAAGGCACAGCCCTGGTTAATCCCAGCCCCTTCTGCCATCATGAGGGAAAAAAATATCGCCCAGCAAGGCTGCCGTGGGATGGAGCTGGCAGGGAGGGTGGGGAGGAGGGGGGCTCTCACCCGGTTCTCTCCTCGCTGCTCAAATCCAAGCGTCTTCACATCAGCTCGGCTTTGTCCTTCCTCCAAATTCACGATAAATCACGCACCCGGTGGTGGGATGCTCGGTGTGCTGGAGCGGTGGGTGCTGAGGATGAGGAGTGGGCAGTGGTGCTGGGGGCTGCCAGCCCTGGAGATGACACCTCCCACCTCCTTTGGGCAGCATCAAAAGGGGGAGCTGGTGGGGACCAGCCCAGGGTTGCGGCTGTCCCCGATGGGAGGTGGCCGTCGGGGAGGGTGCTGAGAGTGTCTTGTCCCTCCACCTAGGCGACGTCCACGTCGGCATGGCTGACCGGAACGGGCAGCTGGAGGTGGAGGTGATCCAGGCGAGGGGACTTATCCCGAAGATGGGCTCCAAGTCCATCCCTGGTAGGTGGCTGGGGAGGGAGGGGTTCAGGGATGGAGGGGGAGTGATGGAGCCTGCGCCGAGTCAGTGTTTTTCGCCCGTTCTTTCCAACGCAGCCACCTACGTGAAAGTTTACCTGTTGGAGAACGGTGTCTGCCTGGCCAAGAAGAAGACCAAGGCGGTGAAGAAAACCTGTGACCCGTCGTACCAGCAGCCTCTGCTCTTCGAGGAGAGCCCCCAGGG
Source organism: Leptosomus discolor (assembly GCF_034619465.1). Taxonomy (NCBI): domain Eukaryota; kingdom Metazoa; phylum Chordata; class Aves; order Leptosomiformes; family Leptosomidae; genus Leptosomus; species Leptosomus discolor. Next base: position 5,911,331 of record NC_141419.1, read on the forward strand.
CAAAGTCCTCCAGGTGACATCGTACTCCCCACACGGATACCTGGGGACAGGGAGGGATTAGGGGAGCAAGGACAGGGCAGAGAAACCCAGCGTCCTCACTGCTGTCCTTCAGACCGCAGCCTCCCCACCCCCATCGCAGTGGGTCCTTCCCAGCCAGGTGTGCTGGGTTTGCCGAGTTTTCCCCAAAATCCCAACCCGGTGAGCGGGGCAGCTCCCCTAACACCTTCTCTGCCCCGCAGGTGATCGTCTGGGGAGATTACGGGCGCATGGACCACAAGTGCTTCATGGGGATGGCCCAGATCGTCTTGGAGGAGCTCGATCTCTCCAGCGCGGTCATGGGCTGGTACAAACTCTTCCCCACCTCCTCGCTGGCCGACTCCAGCATCGGACCTCTGACGCGCCGCCTCTCCCAGTCCTCCCTGGAGAGCTCCACCAGCCCCTCCTGCCCGTAGGCGGCAGGTTGGTGGGAGAGGCTGGGAGGGGAAAGGAGACATCCTGACCTACCAAAACTGTTAGTGGATAGCTGTAAATATCCTGTCTTTTTTTTCTTTTTTTTTTTTTTTTTGGTCCTTTTTTTTTTCTTTTAAATTCTCCTTCCCAAAACAAATCTGCTCTCGACACGCTCCTCCCCAAGCACGCGTCCCGGCGTGCAGAGGGGGACGTCAGAGAGGCAGTGAGGGCTGTGTGTTTTGAGGCAGGGGGGAAGGAGAAGCAAAAAAAAAAAACCCACAAAACAACCCCCGCCGTGAGGCAGACCAAGGGCCACGACTGCCGACCGATCCCGAGACTGTTACCGCACCTCGTCCCGGCGGAAAGGAATCGAAGCGACACGTCTCTCTCCCGACCGCCCAGCGAGAGCATCTCGGTCTGAGTCGTTCAGCGCCGCTGAACAAGGACAAGGTTTCTTTTCCTTCGATTTCGTTTCCCTGCCTCTGAGGAAAAGGTAGCTTTTCAAAGAAAAGAAACCTCAGAAAAAAATCCAACTCAGCACTACTTTTTTTTTTTTTTTTCCAAGGAATGTAGCATCTTCTATTATGTAGCTTGCCACGTGCTAACAACACTCACTCTCTGCAATATCTAAGAGACTCCGGATTGACCGGAGACATCTGCCAGTCACTTCCTGTTTGTTCGTTTCCCAACACAAATCCTGCGACACTGAGCAAGCACTTCTGGGGGCCATTTTTCTTTTTTTTTTTTATTTTTTTTATTTTTTTTTTTTCCGGTAGCATGTAGCCTGTGACCAGTGACATTGCCAAAGCAAGAGAGAACAGAAAAAGGTGCACTCGCCTCACCTAAGCAGACGCTGGTCTTATCCTCGTGTTTCACCACTAACCACGGTCTTGTACGGCCAAAACAAGACCCAAAATCTAAACTCTGTGATGCCTCACGTGAAAATCCAAGTCAGGAGAAGGTGACCCGACGGAGCGGGAATACGTGATGCTGGTTGATCGTCTGCCTCCCAGCCCCTTCCTCTCGTGCGGGCCAGCTCGAGGTCTGGGGTGCTCCCCTCGGGTCCAGGGTGCTCTCCTCGATACTTGAATTTCAAGTAGGAGCAGAAGGTTTGCCAGACCCCGCAGCAGGACGCACCTTTCTCTAACTCTCGACTTGTTGGTACGCTACAGGGGAACATCTCAACAGCATCTTCTGCTGATCTGGAATTAGGGTGACTGAGAGGTTACGAACAAAGGACTAGATGCTTTGAATTTATTATCAGGATGAGTGTTTTGGGTTTTTTGTTTGTATGTTTTGTTTGTTTGTTTTTAAAGCAGCATTTTGGTTCCCCCCCGAGGGACCAGTTCTTGTAGCAAAACCGAGAATTACGGAAGCTTTTTTTGAAGGTGCCTAATGAAATTTGCTGAAAATACTCAGGGGAGACACCACTAGAAACTCTGGTTTCTTCATAAAATATACTTAACGCAATGACTGTCCTGAAGGATCAGTTTCCAAAAGAGAGAAAAAAAAAAACACAACACCACACACCAAAAGATGAACAGTCTTGAGACTGGAAGAGGACAAAAGGTTAATGGGGAATTTTTACCGACCAGATGGCTCTGACCTTCAGTCTTTAACACAAATCAACCCGCAGCACAGCTGGGATTTTTTACAATTATTTATTGGCAAAGCGGAGAATTTCACAATGCACAGAGCACAACAAAACCAACCTGTGGTTCTCCTGGCGATGCCGGGAACGACGAACCAGCTCGAATCTGTTGCCACAATGGAACAAAACCAAACCTGAAGGAAAAGACTGTTGCGATGAAGCTGTCCCCTTCACGAAGCCAAACCTGGGGCTCAGAAAAACCCCACTGCCCGGTGGCTGATCTACCAGACACCCCCATGCATTTAGTGACATCGTGTCAAGGAATTTCAGCTGCCATCGTGGACTTTGGATCTTTACCAAATCACAGTCACTGCAGACCTCTGAGAAGAGAGTAGGCTGGATGCTGCTGAGCGGGGACGGAGAGGGGTCTGCTTCAGGACCCCAGTGCCTGCCTTGTAAAGGATTAAATCCTCGTCTGCTGGAGCAGTAAGGGCTTTTTCAAGCAACACGTGCTGAATTCTGAGCTTGTGCTGAATGGCGACGCAAGGGCCGTGGGATGGCCTGGCAGTCTCAAGTGGTTTGAGGAAGCAAACTTGGTGCCCTGACTACTGAAACAGGAATAAACAAAGGTTTGAACATGATGTTCCTTCCAGAGACGAAGCAGTTATATGAGGTCAACAACGCTTGGATGAGGCTAAGCTTTCTCTGCCCTGACGTGCTGGATCTTTGAATATAAGTGAGGGAAGGTGTCTTGAGAGGAAAAGCTTCCTGCTCCTTCAAGCTAACATTATCTGCTTTTGCTTTACCCACTCGATTTTAACAGAAAAAATGAAAAATCTGCCTGTGGTGGGACAACAACCATGTCCATAGGGAAGAGGAACAGCAGCGTGGGCAGAGCAGGGAGCTCTGCAGGTATTTTCTGCTCACTGGTGTGGACGCAGCATCCCACCCCCTTCCCTTTCCAGCACAGAGCTCACTGCCAATGAATTTCTCCAGCAAGTTGCAGAGCTTTGCTGCTCCCCCTCTCCACGAGCAACACAAGGCTTTTCTTGAGATAGAGAACAGCAGTGGCTGAAGAGCAGCAGGAACACCAGGCCAGCCGGGCACGCACCCGCAGCAGCAGATCCCCAAGGTCCAGCAAAAGGCTCACTGGTTCTGCACCCATTGAAAAACCCGCCCTTGCTGGCACGTGGAAAATCCCGAGTAAAGAACCGTCACCTGGAAGGCACACTCTAGGGAACAGGGGAACCCCAAATACTTTGGTATCCTCGACAGACTGAGGATGCCCTGGAGGACGACAGCATCGCTAACGTCGGAACAAACTGCAGCCCGGTTTGTTCTCAGTTGGCTGCAACGTGATGGGTTCCTGGGGACGACTCCTCCTGTTTGTCGAGAGACCAGCAGGGTGAAGCCACTGTGCCAGTGACTTCAAGTGACTGTCACTGACTCACTAAAATCCATCAAGACCTTCTTCACTTTCAGCACTACGCGTCCAGTCCCCCAAGGGAGCCGGCATTCACTTCTCTGGGGAAGCAGCTGGGTCAGGACCCACATTACTCTTATGTGGAAAAACTAAAAGAGGGGGGGAGAGACCGAAGTGTGCCATGTTTATGTTGCACCATCAGCTCCTCCTCATCTCTGAACGCGTGAGACCACGTGTCAGATGCTTTCCCTCCTCGAACAACAAGAGCAAAAAGAAAAGCCAAGACACCCAATTGCTTTCTACATGGAACACACCAGAAAAACCACAAGCTTCTGGACTCCAGTTTTTTTTTTTTTTCTGGGGGGATGTTTTCTTGCGAAGGGCATTTTGTTTTTTATGTACTACATGATTTGCAAAAGGTGGCTGCTCAGACTAGATGTTCTGCATTAGATTATTTCCTCTCTTTCCTCCGCTTTCCATCAGAAAAGGAAATTCTAAACATTTGACTTTCCAGGTATTTTTCCCTAGAAAGAAGAATTAATATTAAACTAAAGCAGCTTTGCTGCCCATCTTATACCCAGCACCCCCAGCAGTAAGTGAGCAGCCAGTCGCACGCAGCACCCACCCAAGACACAGACGACCTTACCATAGCTCAGCTGACAGTAGACGCTGGTGTCAGAATCAGGGCACCCCACTTGAGTAACAAAGATGGATTTTGCCAAAATAGCCTTGAAACGATGCTTAAACATCCCCTACATGCTCGTAAAGCGAGTCACGGCCACGCAGCAAAGCACGGAAAACACTACACGATTTCATGCCCAGGCCTAAGCAATCCCAGGGTTTTCTACAAGCCTGGAGCGGGCTTTATTTGCCAAAGTTGAGTGAAAATTTTCTAGGGCACCAGAAGGTGGGCCAGGCTTCTGGGCTCAATCAGAAATTAGTTCCTGTTTCATCAACGCCATGGCATGTTGAAAGCATGGGGAGAGGATGCTTAGACATAGTTTTCCTGAAATCAAGTGAGATACGGAACCAATTACCTGGCCAGCAATCAGAAAACTAAAACTATTAAGTGGCTTCAGAAAATGCCACAGAGCAACTGGGACAGTGGGAAGTATTCCCTCCACGGCCTTTCCCAGCTCTTAAAACCTTTCCTCCAGCAGCAGTTATGGCCGTAGCTCTCGATTGCAAATACAAGACCAGAAATTCCTACAGGAGTGGGATCACGATTCCCTTCGCTGGTAGGGAGTCACTTCTGTTCAGTCTTACACGACCGCTCGAGCAGCGATGAGACTTGAGAAGTCAAGCCGGTATTTGTACGTGTTCGTGGACATCGGTGCGCGCGAGAGGAGTTAACGCATTTCAACACCTTCACTTGCTTCAGTGGGCTTGCAAACACCCAGCAGCAGTGAGTGCAATTTAAGGGTCTTTACTGATACGAGACCATTTATACGAACAGCACCGGGGATGCTTTTTCAGGCATAAAGAGTCCACCTTCTATTTTCTTCCAGTTGACTCAGACGCTTCTTCCCAGATTGATGTGAAACGCTTGGACAATGCACATCTGTAAACTTCCTTAAGGGTGTGCATTTGGTTATCGATTTGGAAAATAACTGCATTTTAAAGGTCAAGGAACAGTGTTCAGGCACCGTTCTTGATGGACGAATTCAAAGTCTAAATGTGTTTTGCGTCACAGATGGAAAAAGATATTAAGAGCTTTCCTTTGGGTTTTCACACCTCCAGACAGATCTGTAGAATTACCTTCAGTAAAAGCAAGGTTTGCAGCCTGAGATGTGCCAAAGGCATGATGGCCCGCTCCGGTGTTTCTCTAGCAAAGCTGTTTCAACTGGAAGTCTTCCTTCTACGTCATGTTCACAAGCACAGAAAACACCCCAACCCTTGGTTGGTTGTTAGAGGTGCAAAAGTCCCGTTTGTGAGCTAACAAGAAGGTTGAAGGGCTGCAGAAAAGACCTCCCATGGAAAAAGAAGTGTCTGCAATAAGCATGGATGGAACTGGTGGGGTAAAGATGTGCTACGTGTAACGCAGCTGAAGTTAAACAACCCAAACTCAGTGACCAGATGTGACAATAACACTCACCTTAACTGAGTATTTAGGGAAGATTTAGGTTTTAAAAGTAGACTTGGAAAAATGTACAGTAAAGGGCCTAAGTGTTTGTCTTGCTGTCCGAATAACCGCCACACTGTTCAACCCCGATCATCTGCCTCGGGCACAGACACCAGAACGGAGCGCAGCAGCATCCAGGAGAAAGCAGCTTGGTTAGGAGCTGCCACCGAGACCCAAGAGCTGGTGTGACCACTGTGCCTGTCTGGAGCTCCAATTATTGGTATACCTCATTCTTTTTTTTTTTTTTTTCCCCCTCCTTTTTCTCTTTTTTTAAGAACCAGAGCTTAGTGCACTCTTATCACATTCAGGTTATTTTTTGTTGTAACTGTGCAATGAAGAGCAATGATACAGGGTGTGCGTCTACCACCTGCTCCCACGCTGGCTCCTGCGAGCCCAACCTCTGCTTCATTTAGCACTTGCACTATTGAATGCTGAGCTAAAGGGCAAGGGAAGCAAGAGGCCAGGGTGCTTCTCTGGAGGGAGAGATGTTTCCGCTGGACAGCAGGTCCCCCCCTTTCATCTCTCCTGTTAAAAACCACGCGCTCCAAAGGCTGCCCCTTAGCTCGACCCAGGCGGGTGGCAGCAGTCCTGCTCCCCCAGCAGCCCTCCCCTCCCACAAAGGCCGGCGAGGAGGCGAGCGCCTCAGATGCAACAAGCCGAGGACAGTGCCGCTGCTTTCGGAGGGGCACTAAACCCTCACTAAAGCTTGTGCCTGGATGGAGAGGGAACCTCAAAAGGAGGCAGGAAGGGTGTTCCTGCAGCGGGAGGACAGGTATTGAACATTGATCCAATTTCCTAGCAGGGTCGCTGTCTGTATATATCTGCTAGATCCCAGTACTTGCTAAAAAAAATACAAAGGGAACTTTGTCCTAACGCTTGCAGTGAGAACCGTGAAGCGATGCTTGATGTCAGAGGGCCTCTGGACGGAGCAGCACTCCCCTCCTTGTACCCAACGGGCCAGGGACCCTGGCAGCGGATGCCTCTTGAATGTTAGCACTTTGAAGTTGGTGGCCTTGTTTTCTTATAAGGGCTTGATTTTTTCATGCAGTTAAAACTAAATAATCTTCCCCATCATGTTGTCCTACTCCCCACCTCAAAATTAAGCTATGAACAAGCACCTGGACCATTTAAGATGTTATCCAGGACTCGAGAATCTGTCATTAATCTCAGAAGTTTACACCTCAAATATAAAACCAGACATCTGTCTTTGTAACAACGCTTGGTAAAGTAGCGGCTCCAAGTCTGAATTTAAGTTTGCCCTTGAATTGGATTACTAACAGCACCAGGGAAAAAACCCCAAACCAAACCCACATAAGCACACAGACAAAAGCACCAAGGAGCTTTTAAGAAGCACCCAAGCTGAAGTATTCATCCTGTCAAAAAATTCAGAATTTATGTAGGGATTTTACCTGTACCTTACAAATCTTCAGACATAGCCTATGCCTTCTAAACTGCGTTAGCCCCCTAAAAAGTACGAGAGGGCGTAGAAGGGCCCTTAAAGGGACAAGGCAATAAGAGATGCACCCAGGACAACTCAGGCAGGCAGTCATTGCAAACCATAGCCCTTCTCCAGGCAGCTGCTTCAGAAGGCTAAACCGAGTATCTTGGCAGGGGTGCATCATAGGAAAGCGGTAAACCCAAGCAAGGACACAGAAATCTGTGCTACTTCACGTTTTCCATCCTAAAGTCTCCAACAAGTTGCACTGAAAAGAATTACCTAAACCAAGAGAGTCCCATTAGATCAGAACTCCATTAGCCACAAGTTAATTGCTACTACGAGCTCAGCCTTCAGCCTCTTAACAAAAAAGGCAGCAGACACCTCACCCTTCGAGCAGCACATGTCATCCTTACGTCTTTCCGTGTGCCTCTGTTACCTACGGGGAGAAGGAGAGTTAGGTGCAGAACTCGTACAGGACTGACACACTCACCCTCGGTAGCTTTGTACTTTTGGAAGCCAGGATGTAATCACATTAGCAAACAAATGTGGCTGCCTTCACCAGCCCACTCGTATTTGTGGTAAACTTTTTTGCTTTGATGACAGATTCTTAAGTTTAACAACTCCACCTTAAAAATAAATGCCACAGAGGGGTGAACTAGGGGGTCCTTTAAGCCCCAGTTCCACGTTCAAGACAAGGGGATGGGCTTGTGATGGATACTTGAGAATGGTAATAGATTTAAAAAAGCAAATGGCAATTTTATACCTGTGTTACGTAATGTTTTATATGTGTGTGGTCTTTCTTAATGTAAAACTCTTGTATTTTTGTGGTTTATATATGCAGCAGGACTGATGGCTGTGAGGGTGCACGCTATTTTGTAAAATATTCTTAGCCAGTTTTCCCAAGGAGGAAAAATCTGAAGTATTCACATTTTCATTGGCTTGTACCTGCATGTACAGTATCGGGGCAGCAAGTGAAGATGATTAAAGCCAGCTTGAAAACATTTTTGTTTTTTTCTGTGCTTGAGTTGAGCTTCTCAAAACGTCCAGCCCAAACCCAAAAAAGCACCAACCCTCCCCACCCCAAACAGAGATGCTGGGGAAGAGGAAGAAATCCTCTTTTCTCTGAAAAGAGCAGGTTTTGACTTGAGGGAAGAAGTACCATGATTAACACGCAAGCGGAGTACCATCAACTCAGGGCTCACACAACTAGCTGAGCTCTCTCCCCTGCAGCTGCACACAGCCACCCGCAAGCCTACGGAAAACTGGTCTTCATGTCTGTTCTTTAGGTGACCCCTAAAAACATCCCCCAGTCTTTCATATTCTCACTGTTAGGCTTTTTTTTTTTTTAGCAGCTTAAAATTTACCTTTTGGATAGGCCTTGGCCAGGTTTTGCTGAACATGAGTGTAAAGCCGCAGTCCGAATAATTTCGGTTCTCCCGCAGCCGCAGGAATGCTGCGTTCACCCACACCCCTGAGCTGCGAGTCTCTCTTGTATATAAAAGTGTCAACTGACCTGATTCTGCCTCTGCTGAGCCTGGTTCTTTGCATGCTGAGAGTCCTTAGCTTTCAGGCAAACACTGTTCCCGCTTGACATTTGGGACACAGCCCTGCTACAAAGCAGATGGAGTTGGTCTCATTTGGATGAAGGGCTCCCAATCCCCACACCTGAAGTGAACAACTCGCACCGCTGACAGCAGCGTTTCACACAATCTGTTACACTGTTTAAAAACAAGGTAAGTCAGTTGAGGTTTCACTGCAATATTTTATTCGGGAATTTACATATACACAGGATAAAGTAGACCGCAGAAGTCTGACTTCTTGCTCACGCCGATGAGTTAAAGCAGTTGTGTTCTACTGAAGATGAGAAAAGAAATCTGACCCACCCACTTCTTATGCCTAGATTAAAATGTCAAAAGCTAGCCAGGAAGGGGTACCAGGATTACACAGGAACAAAAAAAAATATGAAAAAAGTATAAATTAGGATGTCATCGTCATTTTAAAAGTGTAAGAAACCTTGCAGTGGGCTCTCAGCCCTTGATAAGTTAACTCTCAGTTAGATTGTTAAAAGTTAAATACATCAATACCACATATTAGACAGAAAAGCCACTCTGAAGTGCAAGTTTCACATTCCAAACAGCTTGCCCCCACACTGCGCGAGAATCCTGCTTGCTCACGGGGGGAGGGAGAGGGGTCTTCAAAATGACTTTGGTTCCAATGAGGGTTGGCGAGCCAAGCACAGCGAGGCCTCAGCTCCGGAGAACTCCACTCAAGGGAAGAGGTAGCAAGGCTTGCTTGCCCCTGGGCTTGGGTTAAAATCCAGTTCCTCAGCACCGAACAAGGTTTCCACCCCTCTGCTAACCAAAACCCCTACTAATACTGGAGTTGAAGTGATGCTTAAAAAGGCCTGACCTTACAGGCAGTATTAAGTACAGATTTCCCAAGTTCCTCAGTCACACCTCTGCTAAGACACCCAGCAGGACATTAAGTGCTACCCAGAAGCATTAGTGGAGGTTTGTGCAAGGAGGGGGTCCACCCCAGAAGTGTGCATTGACTGTGCTAAATACAGGGGAGCTCATGTTCTGATCACTGAGGTTTCACCGTGTCTGACAGTGAAAAGGCAGAGATGGGTCTTGGTTATGGAAAGAGGTTCAGGCTGGGCAGCCAGCCAGAAAGAAAAACCCTGAATGTCTCATGGAGCAGTTTCGAAGAACAGAACAGAAGGCAAAAATGGTCACAACGCAAGGGATCATTTCCACATCTGAGTGCTGAGGGACTGATTGCTTCCCTGGGCACCTCCTCCACCCATCGACTGTCCATATCCCATCATGCCATTAGCTCCATAGAAATTCATCCCAGCCATCTGCTGGGTCATCTGCAAAGGGGAAAGGAGAGAAGTCAAGGCTATGTCAAGGAGACTGCCAGCCCGCAGCAGTCAAAAGTAAAACTCTGGCTCCCCAACCTATTACAGGCTTAAGTTCTTCTAAAGAGTTATGGTGAAGAGAAGTCACTGGCTTCTCAGGTGCACGCCCATCTAGCCAGCTAAGGAAGTTTTCATTTTAGGCGACACTGCACCGATTTTTGTTCTCCACCAAGCACCAAGACCTCTGAACAAGTTACTCCTTTGGGATCCCTCAGTTTGTCTGCCCGGTCAGCAGACCTCACCCAACCCCAGGAGCCAGGCTACGAAAGCACTGAAGTCTCCAGGTAACAGGTTTAACTGCCCGGGCCTCCCCTGCCCTCCATCCACCTTTGGGTCAGCAGAAGGTCACACCTCACCTGAGCAATGTTCCACTGAAGCTGCTGTGCTGGTTGCACGCCGTAGACGGGCTGGGGAACTGCTGCCATGCCAGCTACGTAGCCAGCCTGCTGCGCAGCCATCATCCCGTTGGGGACGCCAATGACAGCTGCCTGCACGTTACCCACATATCCAGCTGGTATGGCCATGGGAGTCACCATCCCTGCAGCTCCAGGCTGGGCCATCATTCCCACTGATGGTGCCATCATGCCTCCCATCATGCTGCTGGAGGGGGCTACTCCTGGAAAGCTAGTATATGCTGCTGCAGGATATGCCATCTGAGCTGGGGCCATGAACATTGCTCCTAGAGAAAGGCAGAGAAGCGATGAAGGGGAGAACTGCTGCATCCATTGTTGGGGCTGAAATACCAACCTTTGAATTGGAGACTCTCACAACATTCACTTGGCCATGACATCCAGACTAAGCTGCTCAATTATGCTACTCACCAGTTCTCAAGAAGGACCACCTACATCCCCACATCTCTGTAGCTCTTGTCAGTGATCAGGACACCCCACCCACTCCGAATTAGTGTACTGCCGTTCGACAGCTCTATTCTGAGATCCGTTACCTTGCGCAGGCAGCTGAGGTGTTTGAGAGCCGTACAAGGAGAGGATAGAGTCTTTAGAGAGCTGCTTCTTCCCCACTTCCTCCCCTTTGCCTCCCAGCTCAGGGAAGAGATTCAGATTTTCGGGAACAGAACCGGCACTTCCAGATGTTGGCATAGAGCCGGTGACCTGCGACAGAGACAGCACAAGTGCAACAGCCACGTTCAGGGAAGACAGATCATCATCTCATTCAAGCATCTAACTCGGCTTTGTCGAGCACCAATGTTCCCCACTTACCTTCCTGGAGTCAGAGTTTGATCCCACCGATGCAAAAAGATCAAGATCCTTCTCTAAGCTGCTAGGCCTGCCGTTTGTAACCGTGGTCGTCACAGGAGCATCTGGGAGAGACAAAGCTGTGATGGATGTTCACACAGATGGCCTCAGGCCGAAGGGCAGCCTCCTTGCCAATTAAGCAGTTGGCGCATATGCCATCCAACCCAGTGACCCGGCCTGTAACCCACTTCAGCCAACATACTGCCAGCTCTTGGCTCGTCCTTCTGGTGCTGGGAAGGAACTGGCTCCGAGGACCAAGGAACAGCACCATATCTGTCCTATTAACCTCGGAGCAGCCAGGAGCCACGCTGTGTCTGGAGCCCACTACAGCAGCTCCTGTAATACTACAGGCACAGCCACTGCACCAGCATAAAGGAAAACAGACAGAAAACTTCCTGCTGCAGTGCTGAGCCCTGTGCTCGAGTTGCAGTGGAGGAGTTTAAGCAAAACACTCTAGTCTTCCTATCAGCTATTGTTCACCTGACATGGAAAACAAGTTCTGAAAGCTCACCAAATTCACAAGATCAAAGATGGGTGTAGGGTCACTGTCACACACGCAACGAGGCTGGAAAGGCTCTTACCAAGTCCTAGCAAGTCGATCACTGGTTCAGTAGATTTAGGAGAACTTTTTCTAGACTGCTGCGTTTCTTCTTTCTTTTGAGGCTAGGGAAAAAGGACACCAGAAGCCTCGTTCAAATTTTGGTTTTACTCTGATACACTAGAGGCTTTCATGAGAGATTAACCCTTAAAATCCCTTTTTTCCCAGGGGACATAAGTGCTTCCAAAGCAAACAATTGGAGCGTATGACATAGTTGTTTTACTGTCCCATTATGCTGGAACCCACTGCCAGATACAAGTATGCATGCTCTAAACTAGGAAAAAAGTAACCGCTCAAGCTGGACAGCTAAGCAGGGAGTAGCTGGATTCCAATCTGCTCTACACTGCAAGGCAGAGCACATCTGCTTAGTATCTGGTTGAGCAGAGGAAAACAAGCTACTACCATTAGTGTGACTCAATGCATCCACTGCTATGACTGAGGCCAGAAAAAATGCTTCCATATCAAGCTGGATTACCTCTGTTCTGCTTGAGAGAAGTCTTTACAATTGATCCATGACCATGCCTTTTGGTCTTACCATTTTCACCTTCTCAAAGATGATAGGTTCCAGTTTTCTTTCTGATACTGGCTCATTACTCCTTTTCCATTTGTCATCCTTTTCTTTCTGTAAGAAAAAAACCTCAACACTGACGTGAAGGTGAAAACTCATGTCACCATACCAAAAGAAAGTTCATACAGAGCTTTACAGGATGCTGTTACTAATCTAAAAAGCCTCAAAGATACAGCTAAAGACCTGTATTTGAAGCTAGTCCTGCTTTGAGCAAAGAGTTGGTCAAGATGGCCTCCAAAAGGTCCCCTCCAATTTAAATTCTTTCCATGGAATGACTGAATTCAGTCAGCCTTGGAGAAGAGATTAGTCACTAATACAGGAAACATTTAAACTGTCTATTTTCATAGAATCACTGCTTACTCATAAGACAGACATACACTTGTGTCTTAACATGCATTCAAGCTTCTGTAGAAGTGATGAGAAACTAACCCTAAATGCATTGATGTCAATACTTCGGTCCATGTATTTCTTCTTTTCATATTTATCCCGAATGAAGCTCTCCACAGCTCTGCAAGCAGCTTGTTAAAGACAAATGATTCAAGAATAGAAGACTTACGTAGTATTATTTGACATGTGGATACAAGGTACAGGCTGTAACTAAACTAATGACTGTTTAAAGAGCATTTCCAGCAGTAAGTTTCTTAAAATACAGTGTTGGATCCACCTACTTTAGCTACTCAGTTTCTGCCCTTAGGTTATTCCAAGCATGACTGTGCTATAAAAGGTACATCAAATTGGGGCTTAAATTCCTAGCATATTTTCTTCACTGATGCATATTTACTTCAACCATCACTTAAGGGCATACGTGTCATTAGCACGAATCACAGTGGTCAGAAAAATGGATCCTGCTCATACAAAAGCACCTCAGTCACCAGCTTAAGACAAAAACGATGGTAGAGAGGTGCTCCTATGTTTCTCTAGGTTCATATCACTATAACCCTGTTGTGCTCAGCGTCTACAAACCCTCCTGTAAGGTAAAAGTTACAGCTTAATTTTTTCAGAAGTGTTAAACCTTTTTATCTCTCTCCACCGAGAATTTTAAATGCTCAGCACTTGGCAAAGTCAGCCCTCCTAACTTGCCGCAGACTCTGAAGTGCATCTCATGCAACAGCTTCAGGTTGCAACACCCGTGTTCCTGTTCTCCACCCTCACAGCTCGGAAGCAATCCTTTCAGCTCTCTTCTGCTTCGGTCTGTAAGCAAGCAGCCTGCAGGTGAAGCAACGCCCAGAAGGTGCCTAGCTAGGAACTCCTTCTCACAGCTGATGCCCGGGCCCACGAAGTTAAGCCTCCCATGCAAGGAGCGCAGCTACAAAGCGACAAGATGAAAAGACTCCGTGTTTCCCCAGCAGCAAAGGAAGAAAGGATGCTGATCTGTTTGAGGTCGTCTGAAGTTCTCTGGCAGGTAGGCTTCATAAAGACGATTCGCTTTTCCATTTCCCATCTCTTGCATGCACTGCAATTCAAAAGAACTCTTGAGCCGTTTGTTTCACAGGCATTAAAGCTCTTACACATATTGGCAGGCCAGGCTACCAAGCAAGTGTCTGTGTTAACTAGGAGGCACGCGTAGACTTTTGAAGTCTGTTCTGTACCTGAAAGCTGCTCTTCAGGCTTTCGGTGCACACCTCCTAGCTAGGAATCCCTGATGCAGTTGCTATGATTCCCCCCGCCACCCCACCCCATACAATTAGCCAGTCCTAAGCACCACAGCACAATATTTATTCAAAGAAAAGATAAATATCACGTTAGTCTAAAGTCACTCTGGATGTCCAGGATTTGACTGCTGGAAACCTCAAGGAGAAGAGGTGGGCAGCAGCTCCAGACAACAGCAGCCTTTGGCAGTAATACAGAAACTTGCAGAGCATTTGTCTTTACCCTCTGACATTTCAGGCTCTGCAAACATCAGAGGGTAAAGACAAACGCTCTGCAAGTTTCTGTAAAAAGAAAAAAAAAGATACGTAGCTTGGTATCTTCTTCCTGCTTCACTTCCCACATCTTTGGCCTATTCAGACTTTGTTTACTTTCAAGTTTATGAAGCCCTGCTAATGGAACAACACTGTTCATGTTTTGCTCCCGTTACCTGTATCTGTTCTTGTGTCCACTGGTCAAGATTGACAGATTTTACCCTGGATATATGAACTCCTAAATTCCTGTGGATCCCAGCACAACGTATACAGATGAATACACCGATATTCCAGGATGCCCATCGTGGCCCTGCAAAGAGATACAAGAGTTTCATACCATCAAGTCAACCTGTAGTTGCCTTGAGCAACTGAGAAACTGTACCAAGTGAACTGGGACTGAGGCGTCTACATTTTCATCCAGATTAGAAACTGGAATTAGACCCCAACAGGATGTTTAAAGGTTGTCTCCCAAGCATTAAACTTAAAGCTAGTATTTTATTGCCTCCCTCTCCTATTTTGAGAGCTCTACACCAGACAAACTCTAAGAGAAGGAGGGAAGAAAACAGGCATTCAAACCACCCGAGACACTACAAACCCCTGATTTCATCTTGCTTAAACCAATGTAACAGTCATGTCAATATAAGTCTGTGTTCCTGCATTAGCAGTGGAGAATCTTTCTCAGATAACCTTATTGCAGTGGAATCAGTTCCAGAATATTCATTACTGCTCTAGGGAAAGCAGCATAAAATACTCAGCATTTGACACACAGACTGCATCATCCAATCTTCTTCTGCAGGAAGCTACAGCTGAGTAAGTAGCGCAGCACAGACAAAGCCCAGTATTTTGGCCACCAAAACCGTAGAGCCAGGGGCAGAACCCCAGGTTGCAACCCTGGCACAAGACCGATCAACAGTTCACCTCACAGTTTCTACAGCTCTAATCAGATTCATGGTTTGCATGCGGCTTTCAGACAGACAGGAGAGCTCCAAGGTGTAGAAGGGAGATCATGCCAGGGGAAAAAAGCCACAAGGGAAAGATTAACAAGCTTAGTTTTACTCACTGCAACCAGCTCTCTGAAGGAAACCCAGCAATGCATTACCCAGGGGATGGCAGAGGTCCACAGGCACTCCCACCACTCGCAGCCCCCCTCCCAGCCAGGACCAACAGACCCTGGCCATCGAAACCCCCAGTCCCACTGAAGGAAGACCAGCTTCAGAAGTAGTCCTCTGCAGTGCAAGACAAGCAGGTTTTAAAACTAAATCATCTGGCTAGAGCTGCCAGCCAGCCACGCAGTTCAGGTGGCCAGCTTCCATCACGGGTTGGATATCACTGTCCACAGGTACTGGCCAAACAGCCACAGCAAAGCCAGCCTGCAGCAGGGACCCAATGGCCTCCAATAAACCCTGCTAGCCCTTTTTATAGGCATTACAGGCATGATTGCAGATGAAAAGTTATTCTGTCTTTTCTTGCCATAGTTAAAATAGCAAGCCTCAAAGCTAATGAGACTGAGGTGGGAGGGGGAAGAGGGGGGAAGTGTAATTTCAAAGCCCTAAAAAAGCAGCACTGTATTTGACTCTCATAGCTATGCTCGATGGCTGTTAACAGTTTAATTCCTATTTACTGGGAAAGTCTAGAGTACCCTGAGGGATTCAATGCGGCTAATGCAATCATTGGCTCATGGTCCCTTCCAGGGCAAAGGAATGCAACCTCTAACTTACCTCCAGTACCTATTCCTGCTAATTCGTGCCATGAATTTTAAAAAAAAAGCCTTTTTATTAAGTCTTCTGGCCTGTCCTGCCATTGCTTTCTGCGTTATCACTAGAAGAGAGGCCCTCGAGGATGATACTAATTTGATGAAGCTGATGAAAGTCACTTTCCAGCTTAGGAACAGCTCCTGGTGAAGATCTTGAGAAGCATATTCTTGCCTATACCTCAGTTTCTTTATTATACCTACCAAAATCTAGGACTGAATGGATCAAAGCAGGGGCCAATACTCCTAGCAGCACGTAAGTACGCAGTTAAAAAGTAAGGCATGGGAATAAAAGGTTGTTTCTGTGTGATGCCTGTAGTACACCAAGGTGAAGCCAGGAACCCTGATCCTTCATCTGATTTATTTGCGGAGTTCTCTCCCAGATATACCCTGAAGGCTATAACGTGAGACTGCCAGCAGGATTAAGCATGAGATTCAAGGTTAGATTTAAACTCTAGATATATTTAGCCTTTATAGGACTAAAAGGATTAGCAGTCAGCTAGATACTACATCAGGGCTGTAGTAATCAGCTCACTGGTTTGTCACATGTGCTAGCTCAAGCCACTGCAACCTCCCACCCTGCGATACCACAGAAGAGAATGACTCAGTCTGTTATACCCGTCCCGCTTCAGCGTTACTTAATTTGTGATGCAGGATCTGAAACAGCAAGGGCTGAGTACAGGAATAACAGCTGACCATTGCTGCAACTCATAGACCCCAGCTCTGGAAGACCCCAGTACTGAAGCAGCTTCATTATGACAGTGCATATTAAAAAAAAATAAATAAGTAGGCTTTCAAAAATCCTCCTAGCAGCTAGCATTTGTTTTGGTGATAAATACTATTATACAACCAAGGGTAGCTCTCTTCACCAATGCTTAGCCCAGCCAGGGTTTGGGTGTCCTTGCAGTGCCAACAAGTGCCATAAGAAAGGCTTCAGATCTATGGACTAGAGGAACTGCCAGAAGCCTGGGGATGTGGGGTCACTTTTGTCCAGAGACAGGAGGAAGATGGTGATCCCAGAAGCTCAGCAGTCTGCTCTGACACGGTGGTGACTCTAGAGCCACACAAGCAGGGTATTTGGCCAGTTCTCTGAAACGCTGCCCAAGTTCTGCAAGGCACTTGAACTTGAACTCTAGATCTGAGCACCACATGCTTTTGGATATAACTAGTCATTTCTTTAGCCCAGTTACACAGCCCTGTATTCTATCAACATTGTGATGAAAAGATGAACAAGACATGGCTACAGCCCTCAAGAGTGAAAAGCTACTTTAAGATAAGCAACTGCACAAGAGAACCACTTGCCCTGACAGCAGCGAAGGGCTGACACAGCAAGGGGCAATGCAACAGGGAAAGAGGCACTGCTCGAATGATCAGCACTGAGCAGAACAGCTGTCTGTCTGCAGCAGTGAGGCAAGGGAAATTCGTCCAGCTGACTCAAACTCCAAATAACTTCACACTCATTAAAATTATCATTTGATGCCTTGGGCAGCGAGGAACATCACAGAGTTTTTCTGTTGCTGAAAGCAAGGGCATTCAAAGCAAGACGGCCTGTACTAAGCAAGCTGCCACCAAGGAAGCCGTGGGCCAAAGCCCAGATGTCCCAGCCAGGTTGGGTCAGATGCAACATGCAGAGGCACCAGCCCAAACACACACTCTTACTAGACCTTCAGCTTTGCCACCATCTAACGCCCCCATCCATTAACCTAAAACAACATTTTTACCGCTTCATCTCTTATAAAGCACTCAGGTTTTAGAGCAGGGGGGATGGGTTTTGATGCAAACATAAACAAGCCTCCCACTTCCCTCTTTTGAGGCCACAATGAAGGAGCTCGCACTAGAAATCACACAAGGAAGTGCCCAGTAACGATCTGGCTGGGGAGAACTTTGTACAGTCATTTCCCCACAGTTTCACATGCCATTTTCAAGGCGACTGACTTGCAGAAAGCCCCAGGTGATATTTACAGATGTGAGTTCAGTCACATGTTGCAGCATTTAACTTGCCCCAAGCTGAAGACTGTAGAGAAGCTACAGTGACCAAGCATTGACAGAAGGGGTAAAATGCCTTCGTAGAAGTTAGGGCAAATTTTTTGAGAGAAAATTATACTGGTAAGTCACTTCAGAGAACACCACAGCAGTGTTTATCAGCACTGTCAAGGCCACCATGGAGCACTATCTTCCCTCTCAGCCTCGGTGCACGCCCTGACACTTGCCACTAATTGCCTGCGTGAGGGAGCACTTTGCCCTCCAGGTTCAGTGAATCATGGAAACTTATATGGCAAAGGGTTTTAGGACAAGGCTAACAGAAGCTTGTTAAACCTCTAGAAAGAAACATGAAAGAAATTGGTCCTTGCATGAATACTCTCACTAATGTTATAGAACCAGTTCCCTTGAGGCTGGCATCCTCACAGCCACCAGATGGCTTTAGAGCTTAAGGCCTAAAGGAAAACTGACTTCCCGTATGCAAAACTGGGAGTTTGCTGCAATGACAACCAGTATCAGACATGCAAGCCTGATGCTGCAGTCACTTTTGTTTCAGTACTATGGCTAATTTTAACATCCATGGTAAGCAAGTTATTTGGCACTAACCCAGGCTGGGCATAGCTTGTTCTGATTAAGCATCTCGTGCCCCTGCACATCACCTCGCACGTGCACAGATCCTTCCTGGAGAATGCCAACCATCTGCAGGTGAATACAAGATTAAAGAAAATGATAGTTTTGAGTAAGAATCAAAACAGATTTAAGAACTCAGCTATACACTCCGTTCTAGCATGATATTAGGGCTAGATCAGACCACCTTGGGATATATTCCTAGCCTGGCAGTGGTTGCAGGAAGATCACGAGCTTAAAAAGCATCTATTGCTCAGTCAGTTTTCATTTTAGAAAGCTGCATTGAATACTTGAGTGTATTCCTGAGCGAGGATGCATCACCATCCAGCAGAGACTTGAGAGCTATGTGCGAGAAACCCAGCTGCCCAGTCAGTGCTTCCACGAGACAGTTTCACAGCCTGTTTTATATCCCAGCCTGTCAAAATAAACACCACATACCAAGCTGGTCATACCAGCTTAAGTTAGCATGTAAGCCGGAACCATTAATGCCTACAAGGACTGCTTGAATGATCTGCCCTTACTGAAAAGGCTCCTAATTCCCTTTAAAACCCCAGCACAGCCTGGCTAGTCCACTTCACATCATGTCTTAGACACTTGCTGAAAGTTCACGCCCTTGAGTGTTTTTAATCAAGGAATCCCAAAGGGATTCACTCCTCACCCTTTATTCAGACATCAGATTTTGGCTCAAGCTACTCATGCAAGTTTCTTCAGCAATAACCCTCCAGAAGGCATTTAAAAATAAAACAGAAGTTGGCTGCAAAGCCACTGCTCTTTTGAGAAGAGGGGGGTCAGGAAAAAATAGATGCTTTCATCGGCAGGAAGGAGAGAGCATCGCTATTCAAAGCCTAATGAAATATTCTTAGTGCAAACAATCGTTTGACTTGCAGGCTCCCTGCCTGCAAGCACTCCAGCAAAAGCCCAGCTGTAACAGGGAAATGTGCCTGCTCAGCCCATTGATCCCAGCTAACACTGCTGCATGTGTTGGCCTGCGGCACCGTACAACCGTCCCCTCTCAGCACTCGCAGGGGTAGTGGATGTGGGAAATTCTCCTTGGAGCCGGATAATCCCTGTGAGATGACACTCACATCCTCTCGTACAAGCCTTCACCAGTACTTGGAAATTTCTCATCGAGAGAAAGTTGAAAAGCCCTACTTTTTGCAGAGCCAAATGAGGAAATAGCCAAGTATCCAAGGGCTTCCTTTGACTTGTGGTTTCCTTATTCTGGAAAGAGATTGCTTAATGGCTTACTGAAATTCATTCCGCTCATAGAAAAGCTATGACAAAGGCTGTCTTACAAAACAACTTCCTCTGCTCTTTTTCGTAGATGTCTGTTCTACAGTCAAGTGTTCAATTAGTTTGGGGAAACGAGGTAAACTCCACTGGTGAGTAAAAAGCACAGAAACTCAACGTCAACTTCTCTAAATTACGCTATTTAGCTGTCAACACAGGCTAGTTAGTTACTGGCCTGGGCACACATCCTGATGCAGGGCTCTGCTCCACCCCCAGATTTAGTATCAGGCTAAGCTATTTGTGAAGTTTTCACAAAGCCATTGGAAGGAACCCAGTGAAACAGGGATGCTAAAGCCTAAAAGCTCTGTGGCAAGGGAGTTCGATAAAGATACATGCCTAGTTAAGCAGTTCAGTGGTTCAAAAATTCAACTTTATGCCATCCTTTGAAAAAGGAAAGGGCTGTTTGGGAGGGGGTGGTTCTTTGTCTTGGTTGTTTTGGGGTTGGTTTTTTTTTTTCAGTAAAAGATTGCTGCAGTAATTACAGGCTTTAACCACTCTTTGCAGGAAGAAGGAAGAGCCAGAGGCATCTACGGGGGTTGAGAATATTGCTTCCAACAACAGCTTGGAGCTTTGACCTAAAAATCTTCTTGGCTGTATTAGCAGCAACCAGTATACTGCCTCCTTCCCCAAACCATGTTTGTTACAGGTACCTCACTGGCTCCGTTTCCTCTCAAGAACAGGCTTTGAATCTTCTACAGTTTACCAGAAACACATAACATTTGAGTGCTCAGTGTCCTTGAAGCAGCTACGCAGCAACATTTGATCTAACTTTGAGTAGCAGTAAGCTTGCAGAAGCAGCCTTCAGCACACACCTTATCACTGTTACCATCTTGTTCTCTGAAGAAGCGCTGTGATGGTACAAACGCAGATGGAGCAAGGTGGAGGAAATTAAAATAGATGCTGTGAACAGCAGGGTGGGTCTTTCCTGCTGTTTAAGGAAGTGATGTTTATTACTTCAGTAAATAAACTGTGAAAGTGACAATTTCAAGCAGAGCCTATAATAAGAGCCCATGCAAGAGGACCAGCTAACTTTACCAATACTGATGGCAACACAGCCTACAGGTGTAAAAATCAGTCAAGTTCCACAATCCACCTGTTTCCTGTGGTCACTAGGTTTTGACTAAAACTACACACTAGTCAGTGCTAGAAGTTGCTAGGGTAAAGGCAGCAGACTTCAAGGAAGCCTGAATTTCCATGCAATGCAAAAAATTTACATACCTGTGCCCAAATGCACATGTAAACAGAGCAGCAGGATGGAAACTCACACTATCACTACTATTTTACACCATCAAAATTCAGCCTAGAATTTCTTCAGCACCAAATCCCTTACAAGATGTCTTTAGCTCTTCACTGCATGTTAAAAATATTTAGACCCTATTTTCCAATCTCATTTGAGTACTGGAGACATGTAGAAGTCACCAAGTCCTTAAAATAGCTCCTAAGAGAGGAAGGAGTCTCAGCTCCTGGGCCACTTTTTGCTTGATTGAGAATCTCTTCAGTATCTAGAGCTAGACATGAACTATTTTTCACTATCACAGTTACCAAAAAGGACTTGACATTCATAAGGAAAGGGCATAACCTGGCCAGTAAGGAATGGCATGTTTTGCCAAAAATAGAGGTAAGCAGTTTAACAAGGCACTGGAGGTCCGATCCTACCACAGGTAAATCCAGCTTCGCAGTCAGAGGAAGCTTTGCTCTAAGACAGTTTCTCTTAAAAGGTCAAAATTTGTCCTAGATTTCCTGGGACACATGAAGTAATCACTATTCTGGATCAACCTGAAGGAGACTAAAGCTATCCTTGATTCTCTAGTTGGTTTTGATAACCTACTTGCATTTTGAGAGACAAATTACCTTTAAACTGCAGAGGCATCTTCTGAAGAGGCTGGCACACCAGTTCCTGAGCGTGTTTGGTACCTTATGTAATTCCTCCAGCAGTTACTATAGGAACAAACTTTTACTAAAGTTGCAGCTAAGCTCTGAGGATCACATGGCATTTTTGGGCCCTTAATTTACACCCTCTGCTACACAGCCACTCAGCACAGGGGCTCACCATTTCACAGGTGGGTCAATATAGCTGGTACAGAAGAACAACGCTATTAAAGCTGACATGGTTTGCCAAGATGCCCTCTACTTGGAGGACTGTCTTTGTTACCTATTTCTGGCAGAGGCAGAGACACGCATCCACGTATGTGAGTCAGAGCTCTGCATATCTTTTCTTAAAGGAGGGTATCTTCCTACAACTCCAAGCACAAACCAATTCCAGAATAAGTCCCCACTGAAAAAGCTGATGCTTTTTTTCCCCCCCTCACTTTGTGCTTGAATGGGAAGTTACAACTTCAAGCAGATCTGCGTAGGGTCAGGCTCACAGCCAGACAGAGTTGTGTTCCCTCCCAGCCAGTCTTGCACCACAGCAGCACTGCTCAGACTCCTCAGATGAAGATCACTAAGGGATAAAGCCAGCCTCACAGACCAAGTTAGTTTCTGAACATTAACACTCACTTGAAGTTAATACTGCTTTATGCACAAGACTAGTCCTTTCAGACCTGACTTTAGAACAGTCGAGCAGTTCAAAAGCAGAAGAGACAATGTAGTGCTCATTAAGATAACTGCAGAATCGTGTGACTGCAGCTAAGAATTAAAATGAGTATACAAGCACATACACATCCCCCCTCTAACAAGCTTCCATTATGTAAGACTGAAATTTCTCCCAGTACAAGATTTTCCAAGACAAGCTGAGCAGCTTTAGTCCTACCGCTCCGGTTTCTGAAGCCCACTGCAGGCAAACAGTATGCATCACTACCCACTGCTCAGTTTTCCCATAATGATAATTTCTTCATCATATGCAGTTGTTCTAGGCAGCTATTTAAAAAGTTACTCTTCATGTTGCTTTCACTGAAAAGGAAATTCAGCTGCAATTCAATAGTCTGCTAATGGAGGAGTTGAGTCACAACGGATTTTTGTTGAATATTAGCAACGTGTTTTATATTAAATCTAGTCTGGCTGGACTAAACCAACTGTAATAAGCTAACTCCTCCATTTCCCTGGAAGTCACCCTTCCTTAACTGCACCTACTTCAGCCCCCAACTTTTTATCCTGCTCTTCCTGCTTCCTATCCAATATTGAACCACCTACTTTCAAAGTTCTACCCATCTTTCAGAAAAGGCTGCTTGAAGAATTAGATCTGGGTGAGTGTTGTGTTCAGCAACAAATAGTTTCCCATCTAACCACTAAAGTTCGAAGAAGGGGTTGATTTTGGCATGGAACCCACAGTTCTCTCAAGACACAAGGGACGAAGGGAAGAGTCAGACAAACCAGGAGGAGCACAGGGCAACCTTAACTGATGGACAGATACAGCAGTCCTCGTTGGTGCTCCCTGTGGAGGAACCTGCCGTTCCGACGTCAACGAAACTGGATCCAAGGAGCCTGTTGGATAGATAGGACTGGAAGAGCAGAGGGGAAGAGTTTGGGAGAAGGAGAGAATCAAATATAATTAGCTGTATGTTACACAAGTTCAGCACAGAGCTTGAGTCAGAAATACAGACAAGAACTCAGTTAACGTAAGTGCCTCTCAGCCCAAGATATTTTCCATTTACTGGAAGACATCTGAATACTTAGGTCAAGTCCAACTTGCCCAGATGACACCATATCCTTCTTTCATCTACATCGCAATTTCAGCCTCCAGACTGATTCTGATGGTCAGCAGCGTGACAGATACTCGATAGAGTCACACTGCTTCAGTTGCGCTATCTTACACACATGTGAAGCCACAGCAGCAACACAACTGCCCTCAAAGGCCCTTCACCATGAGAGATGCGCTGGTAGAAGGGATCCCACTCTCACTCATCAACAGCTTCTCTTTTAAGGTGTTTTGTTCAAGAGATTCATACAGCAAAGGCCTACAAAAGAGGATTATGATAATTCATCACTCCAGCTTTTAATGAAGACAGCCACTCTACTGCCTTAGCTGTGCTGGGGAGAGTTGTGCCACTGCAGGTGTGCAGTGCTGCTAGGACTGCACGCTGGACCATGGCATCTGATCGTTGATGTTAGTATCGTGACAGCATTCAGAGTTGCACGTGAAAACCGCCGAGGCGAGTAACCTTTGACAGCACTTGCAATGGGAAATCTGCTGTTCTGCGCCTAACTCTGCCAGATCACGTCCTGAAAGGCTGCCACAGAGCTCCCGAGTCCCTTCTTGATCGAGTAATGAAGACCCCTCTCACATGCACAGAAGTTTTCACTCCTAAGCTCGGCTGCCAGAAAGCCATCTAGCCACGCTCTGCTCCTGCACAGGCTGTACTACTTACTACCTGCCCACCCGCTTTCGATCCCATCACGCAGTTCACCCACAGTTACTCTGGACAGAAAGTCTGCAAGGCAAAGAGGAAGCAGCAGGCGAGAGATCTCGCCCAACTTCCTCCAAAATAAGAGCCTCTAACCACCGCAGTGTTTGTTGCTGCAGAAGCAAGAACGACCCTGAGCTTTCTTTCCCAGTTTCCTTGTCTTTTTTCCCCCCCACTCCAACCACTTAGACCCAGGACATTAACAGCTGTCTAGGGAAGCAGTTGGGCTCATGCTTCTGCAGTTCTCCTTTCAGGCTCATCTGTGTAACTCTCAGAGTTATGCAGACAAAGCACGTGAAGCCATCGCTGTCTCCAACAGCTTGTCAGAAGAAATGCATTGGGAAGAGCAACATGCCCCATAGAAGTTACTTGAATCCCAGACATATGAGACATATGAGGGAAGGAGAATATATTGGAGAAACTAGTTTTCCACCCTTTTATCACACTTACAGATGCAAGTTGGACTAGGAATCTCTTACACGCACTGCCTGCTGGAAAGCAAGCAATAGCAAGAACCCAGAAGACCACCTTCTCTCTCAGCAATCACTTTGACGAGGGCAGAAGAGATGGAAGATACCCATCTTTTTACCAGCATGGCATAGCAAACGAGATGGTGTTTGCTATACTGGTCCCAGAGTGCAGGGCCCAACCAGTGGCCAGCATCAGAGAGCTGATGTTCCTGAAAACCAGACTTTTACCCTAACACTGAGAGTTTCTATAGAGCACAAAATCAGGCAGGTACACACTAGCACCGCAGCTCACACTATCGGGTACTGTAATCTCATTTAGTTCTGTACATAGAAGTAGAAAAAAAATACAGTAACAAAACCCAGCAAGTAGCTAGGTCATTGGGAACATGCATAATGGAAGTGTGGGTGGCATCTGAACAGTCTCTACCTATGTGTCATGCTAGCTTTGAAACGCTCAGATCAAGCGCCAAACCACTACAAAATTCAGTAACTTCAGCATAAAAACAGATGGTCAAAAGCCAGTGTTTTGTTGTAAAAGCGTCTCGATAGGTGCTGTGTGAGCTGTCAGGTTCTCACTCTGCCTTCAGCTTTGTTGAAACGCCTGCAATAATCCATATGATGCTGAACGTGAGCTGACCAAGGAGGGAGCCGGCGTGAGGACCACCTGCCACCACCGACCAACCCCCCTAGCATCATTTCCTAAGAGCAATCAGATTTCAGCCATGACCTCGGCAAGCTACTACTCACAGAACTGTACACAAGCACGTTCTTCGTGTGCCTCAACTAGCGTAGCCAGACTTGCAATCGGCTGAAAAGAGCAACCATCAGCTGTACAGAAAAGCAGCTGTTCTTCCAGGTAGTGCTGGAAACGTTGAGGGAAGCCCTCCGGAGTTAGCAAATACCACGTGGTCTCATTTGCAGAGAGTTTTAGTTATTAAGCAGCCATACAGCAAACAAAATGAGCTCTTTACTCTGCACATGTGCACCTGGGGCTCAGCTCCATACCCAAAGCAGAATGTTGCAGTTCCTTTCAGTGGCAATAAGAACATCACGGTCCTACTCTGGCAGGGGGGGTTGGACTAGATGATCTCTCGAGGTCCCTTCCAACCCCTAACATTCTATGATCAGGCCTTTCTTGCTACAGCTGCAAGCCAGCTCCTGTGCTGGGAGGTCATGGTCATCAAGCCACAGTAACCGAAATGCAGCCCAGTACGATGCTTTGACTGGCACCACCTCCCCAGTCAGAGAGCTGGCTGGAGAGGTTACTGCACATACACCTCCTGTGGCCCCAGACTCCGTATGCTGCCCTCAAGAATGAGATTTCACATCTCCATGAATCTCATTAGCACAGTGGATAATTATTTTGCCAGATAACTCAGTACAACAGAACATTACTCTTCATCACGGATGCAACCTGCTTTCCCAGACACAAGCAGCTTCCAGCTTTAGCAGCAATGCTGAACTGTACACTTTGACTTCTATGCATAATTTACCACAAAACTGCGTTTCCAGGATGTATGATGAACAGGAGAAGCTATACAATCACACCAAAACAAGTAGCCTAGAACTGTGATAAGAATTTGTTTCTACAGTGTGTACATGACTGCCTCATGCCTCAAAATACAAGATAGCTATTTCTGCCCTTGGCACTGGCACTAGGAGCCAAGAGATAAGTGATTTGCAAGTGAGAGGAATATTCTGCTCTCTGCCAACAGCACCACGTTCAACCTGCATGGCCAACCAAAGCCAGGTGTGAAACATCACAAAATACGCCACCTCCAAGATAAGACAGGCTGTCACGCCATGGTTACTATGTTTTGAGATTTGTTTTTTTTCAGAGCAGGGCTGAAAGCAAACCTTAATAGCACCACTTTTAATGCTGTTCAGTGGTGCTCTCTGCAGTTTTTAGAGGTCATACTGAGGTGACTAAGTCTCCTACCTACAGATAGGCATCTAAAGACAACCCCTGATCCAAGTTCATTTATTGCAGCTATTGAGAAACAAGCCTCAGGTTCAAGTCTCCAAGTCATCATTACAGCTCATTAAAATAGGATTTCAGGTAGGCGTGGGCATAACCTTAAACCCTTTTGCTATAGAAAAGCAAAGCATTTCACAGTAGCAAGCTACAGAAAGACACCTGCACCACCACAGAACAAGTAACTGTCATTTTATCAATTTGTTTTGTCTTCTGGAATTCAAACATTTACATCTGACTTCCTCCCTACCCCCCTCCCACTCCTTTCTAAGAAAGGTAATGATCGCAACATGCCTCGAAATCAATATTAAGTGGAAAAGGAAACACAGGACAAAAATCTGAAATTCCTTCAGTGGTACATGGTTCCAGGGCTAGGTTAAAACTCCTTTCTTTTCCTTACACACTGTATCTTCAACTGCTGCTCCCATCAGATCCTCCAAAGATGACTCGCTGCTCACGTTACAGCTCCGATTTACAGGATATTACTCCTCAGCAGGAATGCCCTCCAAAATTACACAACACCAGCTTTCCAAGTTCCTCTTATTACAAGGCTTCTCCACAAGAGCAATCCCCACATGAGATTAGGTTTTTTCCCGCTGACATCCGAGATCAAGCCCCAGGAGGGTGAGAAAGCCGCTGAGGTTCATAAGCGGATCCTGGGCAGTCCGCTACTCAACTCACTTGCCGAACAAGCAAGAACAGCAGACGCGGGCTTAGAGGCACTGTGAGCCGTTTCTCCAACGGCAGCACAGCCGGCTACAACTAACTGTGAATTAAACTCGGCTGAAGCGAAATCTGGGTTTGTTTTTGGTTGGTTTTTGGTTTGTTCTTTTCACCCCACTCAACCAAAGGTGAAACCACTTGCCGTGCTACGAACCCCCAAACCACCCGGGCCCCCGCTACAGCGGCCTTAAGCAGCACCACTGCCCCTGCCCGCAGCCGGAGCGCTCCCTGCCCGCTCCCAGGGAGGCTGGAGCGCGGAGCCGTCACCCCCCAAGCCCCAGCCGGGCCTGTCCTCCCAGAGGAGGCCTCCCACCCCCCGCCGTTCCAGCGGACCCCAGGCAGGGGGGGACACCGGAGGGCCCCGACAGCCCACTGCCTCGGCAGCAAACCACGGGGAGGGAGAGGGGGGCAGCGCCCTGCCACACGCTGCCACCGAGGGGGTGACGACCGCGCGGGCCCACCGGTCCCACCAGGCCCCGCCGCCCCCTCAGCCGGCGCGGCCCACGGGGAGGCCGCCGGTACCTTTGGCCTGGCAGTCGGCGCAGTACTTGTTCTCCTCCTCCACCAGCAGGCTGGCCAGCACCGCCTGGTACCGGTCCACGTCGCGGACCGACTTGCCCGTCATGGTGCGGCCGGCGCAGCCCGCCCGCGGGTCACGGCGCCGCCGTCCCGGGCACCCGACGCTTCCTACTTCCGGCCGGCAGCGGAGGGGGGCGGAGCGACGAAGGGGAGGAGCCAATAGGCGGCAGCGCGCGCGCTTTAACGCCTTTCCCACCCCACCCTCCCCCCTCATGCCGCTCCCCTTCGCCGTTGATTCGCTGCGACGCGGGAGCCAATCGGAGGAGGCGGGGCGGGGGCGGGGGCGGGATGAATGGGCAGGGTCACGTGACGGGCTGAGCCGGGGGCGTGGGGCTGCGGCGGGAGGGGAGGGGCTGGGAGGGGGCGGGGCGGGGCGGGAGGTGTTGAGGGGTGTAAGGAGGTTGGGTGCGGGGTTCGGGGGGCTTGGGGGGGCTGGCTGGGGGTGCTGGCTGGGGGTTTGGGGGGCTTAGGGGTGGCTGGGCGTGCAGGGGTGCTGGCTGGGGGTTTGGGAGGCTGGGGTGCTTGAGGGGGCTGGGTAGGGGTACAGGGGTGCTGGCTGGAGGCTTGGTGGGGATGGCGGTAGGATGGAAGGGGTGCTGTGGGATGCGGGGGGCTGCTTGGGGGGGCTGGGGGTGCAGGGATGCTGGCTGGTGGTTTGGGGGTGCTGGTTGTGGGATTGGGGGTGTGGGGGGGGGCTGGCGGGGGGTTTGGGGGGGCTGGGGGGGGTGCTGGCTGGGGGTTTGGGGGGCTTAGGGGAGGCTGGGGGTGCAGGGGTGCTGGCTGGGGGTTTGGGAGGCTGGGGTGCTTGAGGGGGCTGGGTAGGGGTACAGGGGTGCTGGCTGGAGGCTTGGTGGGGATGGCGGTAGGATGGAAGGAGTGCTGTGGGATGCGGGGGGCTGCTTGGGGGGGCTGGGGGGGCTGGTTGTGGGACTGGGGGGGTGGGGGGGGGCTGGCGGGGGGTTTGGGGGGGCTGCACAGAGGGGTGCTCCCTGGAGAAGGTGAAGAGGGGAGGAGGAGGAGGACGTCCCTCCTCAGCACCTTCATACCTGCCCAGGAGAGCTCCAGGTCTCTGCCCCACAGAGGCACCCGTGACTTGGGGCCACCCCACAACTCTCCTGGGGTCCTGGCCTTCAGCAGCCTGTTGGGCCAGAGACATGCGGGGCCTGGCTCCTCCTAACCCCATTTCTCACCCTGTCCCCACAGTCTGGGACACGAATGTGCCTGGTGCAAGGTCACCGCGGGCCCGATCCTCCTGCAGCTCCTCTGGGGAGGTGAGGGGGACCCCAGGGGCAGCGGGTCAGACCCTGCAACACTTACCCCCAGGTATGCGGGGGGACCACTGCTCAAAGGCAAATGTTCTGGTTGGATTCCTCAGTAAAATTAATGGGAGAGGAAAAGATTTGAGTCTTTTAAACAAGATGGAGAGCAACCAAACCCCGGCATTCCTGCACCGAGGTGCTGGGGGGAGAATTTGAGAAATGGCAATACATGAAAAGCTGCAATCAAATGAGCAGTGGCATCAAAAGCAGAAAAAAATATGTTGCTATGTAGTAATCTGAGAGACACTTGAAATTACATAATTCTTCCAAAAGTGACACTCATGTCCCAGAAAGGCGTGGGGCTCGGTGGTGGCGCTGGGATACATCTGTCTCAGGCACAAGGAGAAATATGCCAGTGGCTCCATGAATGGTGAGGATCCAAATTTAGATGCTCTGAAAACAAGGTGCTCTCAGCCTAGAGCCGAAAGGATTTTTGTCTCAAAACACCAGGTTTTGGTGGAAGTGCTTCCCTGCTGCTGCCGAGGCTCGGAGAAGGTTTTGCTGCCCGTCAGGAGAGCGGGGAGGGCAGGACCCCACCGGTCTTCCCTGTAACAGGCTGGGACACGGGGAGGAAGAACTAGAGAGATACTAGCCCAGACCGTCTCAATGGGTCCCTGTGCTGGGATGGCCCCATGCCCACTGGAGAGGCAGCAGCCTCCTCGCTCTGGGGGGGTCACTGAGCCCCCCCAATACCAATGAATCAGTCTGCAGCGGCTCGTCGCGGAGCCTTCGAGCCCTATGTGAGGAGGAGGAAGAAATCACCAGGATGAATCATCCCCGCGTTCCCTGGGAGCTGGGGGGTGGCGAGTTTGGGGGGGTGGCTGCCAGCGAAGGCAGGAGCTGGGGGCGGGGGGAGCTGGGCATGGGGGGTGTTGAGTGGAGCATCTGTGTCCCCCCAGACATGGGTGACTTGTGACCCACCAGGGCTGTGGGGAGCAGCCAGGTCACCCCCTGGCACAGCCCCCCTTCCCCTCCCAGTGCCATACTGGGGCCACAGGGGCATTTTGCAGGGGTGTCCCAGGACCTGCAGTGGGATGGCCACCCTGCTGGGGGCTGCACGGGGGCTCACAGGGCAGAAATTGGGTCAGACACGTCAGAAATCCTCCAGCACCCTCCGCAGGATGGCAGGAACTGGCTCCCAGTGCTGACCCATCATGGGGTGTAGGGGCAACCACAACCCCAGCGCCGGGCAGTATGATGTCCCGTGGCACTGGCACAGGCATCTTGATGGGGACAACACAGGGGACACCCTAGCACTGCTGGGGCTGCCCATGCAGATGTCCTAGATGGGGTCTCACAATGCAGCTCCAACAGCAGCCCCCCAGCTCATCCCCCTCCTCTCCCAGCCACTTCTCTGCACCAAAGCCCCTTTGTGCCACTCATGCCAAATCCCCCCGTGCCATCGTGCCAAATCCTCCGCCACCATTGTGCCAAATGCTTTTGGCAGCGTCCAAGCCCAAAATAGCCACGGGCTCACCTGAGCAGGGGCGGGGGGGGGCTGGGGCTGCCCGCCTGCCCTCGTCCCACTGCTCCATATTAATGAGCCCCCTCCTCCTCCTCCGGTGTCCGGCTGTGCAGTCGCGGCTGCCGCCGTACCTGACCGCAGCGAGACGAGGCCATCGCTGCTTGGTGCCAGCCGCCCTCGCCATGGCCGGCTGCTCCCCCGTGCTCCAGCTCTGCCTCTTGCTCCAAGCTGCCTGCCTCTGCCTGGCCCAAATTGTAAGTTCTTTGCTTGGTCCCTGCTCTGCACCGGGCTGGGATGGGGGTCGGAGAGGGGGATAGAGAGGGGATGGTCCCCATCTCCCCCGTCGCAGATGCTCACTCGCAGTGCTGAGCACTCCTGGCACTTTCTACTTATTTTCCTAGCACCTTTTGCTCACTTTTCCCAGGAATGTCCCGTTGCGGGGGTGGCTGGGAGCAGCCACCAGCCGGGACCCACAGCCCCAACCCACCAGCGACCTCTCCGTGTCGAAAGCTGCCTCTGGCTCCGCAGGACAGGGACAGGGCTGGGCTGTTTGAAGTTTGGGACTTGTTGGCTGAACAAGTTTAGTTTTATTTTCCCCTTGGGGCAGCAATGGGGGACTCTCTGCTGTTTCTCTCCCCAGCAGCCGCCAGATCTTCTGCCTCCCATCACCTGGGAAAATGCTTATTTGCTTCTGCCTTGCTGGGACGCTCTGTGGAGCCGGGCTGAGGGGGGCTGAGTAGGGCTGAGGGGGGCTCTGAGCCTCCCAGGGCTGCCCCGGGGCTCTGCAGGGGCTTGCTGAGGGGCAGCAGGGAGGGACACCGGTGGCAGAGATGCTGGGGGCCAGGGGTACTGGTGGGTTCTCCAAACTCACCCAGGGGCAGGAAAAAATATGTCGGAAAAAGGCGAAGGGAAGGTATCCCTCTGTTCCTTGGGGCGAGTGCTGCGAGCGGGGCAGGCAGTGTTGCTCCTGGGATCCCACCTGAAAGGAGAAAAACTCTTCCTGCCTTGCAACCAGGAAAAAAATCAGATTTTTAGGAAAGATTTTGAAAAAATCTTCCCATGTGGCTCCTGAGCTGCCTGCCGGCACAGACAGCCTGGCTGCAGAGGGCTGGGGGGGCAGCTGCCTTCCTAAAACAGCCCCCCGGGATGCCCATGGGCTTGTGGTGGCCGAGGGAGCCAGCTTGGGTTGGAGCAAAGGTAACGTGGGAGCTCTTGGAACAAGGAACCGTTTGGAAATCATTCGGGCAGGACAAAGGTACCATTCACGGGTGCTCCCAGGGACCAGTGCTCGCTCCCACCCCAGCCGCGGGGTTTGCTTCCAAGGCAAAGCCAGGGCTCTCCTAGTTCTGTGAAGAAACCAGCAACACTTCTCATCCTTATATATTTCACTTTAACATAAATAAGCCTGGAAGGACGGAGAAGTCGCAGGCGTGCAGCCCCAGCCAGCCCATCTGGTTTTCATTTCCAGGAACACCAGAGGTTCGGTCTCCAGGACCAGAGTCTCTTCCCTGCAAACACACCGTTAGGATAACAGAGATTTCTTTGCAAAGCTGCTCCTGTGGAGTCCTGCGCAAACCTCAAAGCTGGGGCCAGGCTGCTCGGGGAGCTCCCCTGCTGCCAGCTGAATGGTGCTTTTGTGCGATGCTGCGGAGTGGTGCTGCGGGCAGCGAGCCAGCCCGGCGCAGGGGGGCAGCGCGCCCACAGAGGCGACTGGGGGTCCCCATTTCACACCAGGGCTTCAGGCACCTAAATCCTGCCTGTGCTCTTAGAAACCCCAGTGCTGAGCTTGCACCCCAAGCTGAGAGAGGTCTTTGCGAGTGCTGCCATCGCCCCATCGAGACCCTGCTCCAGCTGGGGCAGGAGCCCTGCTGGCACCAGTGCAGGAGGGGGCAGCAATGGGGTGGAAATTGGGCACGGGATGGGGAGCTGGCTGTGCCAGTGTGTGAGGAGATTTCCTAGATTTCTCCATCCATGCCTTTGCTGGGCAGCGGAGCACCCACGGAGAGGGGCAGAGCTCTGACACCTTGGGGTGCTCATTCCATCCCAGCTCTCTGGAGACAGGTCCTCAGCAGACACCGGCAACAAGTGCTGCACCCTGGGCTCCCTCTGGCCCCCAGCATCACTCGAGATCTGACTGCTCCTTCCTGATGTGGGTCCCATCCCCTTTTTCCCCTTAGCGAGGGCCACCAGGAGAACCTGGCCCACGAGGACCCCCCGGTCCCCCAGGAGTGCCGGGAGTGGATGGCATTGACGTGAGTACGGCGCGGCCGGGAACCTGTGCAGGCTGGAGGGAGGGAGGGAGGAGACCTGCAGCACAAAGAGGGACATTGTGCTGGGGCAGAGGCTCAGCAGAGGGCAGGGGATGCTGATGCCGTGTGATTCCCGCACTGTGCTGCTCCTGGGCTGGTGCAGATGGAGCACCCCCGGCTTTGCCAGTGGCCCTGGGCAGCAATGATGGCATGGGGGGAGCAGAGCTCCTGCACCGCAGCTCCATCCACCTCCCCAGGACAGCAGCCCGTGGCCCTCTGATTGAGAAACGGGACCTGAAATGCTTTTTGGGGAGCACAGCGGCAGGGAGGTTTGGGTGCTGGGTGCTCAGGGCACCCTCATCCAGGCAGCAGAGGGTGCTCGGAGGGGCTGGGTGCAGGGATCAGCCTAGAGATGCCCATTGAGGAGGAGGAGCTGGGGGGGGGGAGGGGGGGGGGCTGGTGGGGAGCAGGACACCCAGGTCGGGTACACGCAGAGCGGCGACGTGGCCGAGGGCTGTGGCTCCGGAGCCCCCCCAGGGCTGTGCAGAGGGAGCCTGAACAGAGGGGAGATCTGTGAGCCAAAAGAAAGTGCCCTTTCTCTGAGACTTGCCCTGGGGTGTGCTTTTAGTGTTATTTATACCCAGAACAGCCGCAGCCCTCCCACAACCCCTGCACAGCCCTCTCTTCTCTACGCCAGCCCCATCCTGACCTGGCTGCCACTCTGCAGGATCCAGCATCTCATTCTGGCTTGGGGAGGAACATGGGAGACACGGGTCCTGAGCCCCTGCACAGCTGGGCCTGGCTCCCTGGGGTGACAGACCCCTTTTTACAACCTCCTTCTCTTTCCCCAGGGTGACAAAGGCTCTGCTGGAGCTCCCGGGTCCCCGGTGAGTACCCGTGCCTCCCTGAATCTTGCTGACAGTCTCTCCCCTTCTGGAGGAGCTCCTTTCAATCTGACCCCATGTCTCTTCTCTTTTAAAGGGTGCCAAGGGGGAGCCTGGAGCCCCCGGTCCAGACGGGCCTCCAGGGAAGCCTGGCATCGATGTGAGTACCGACCCCCTGTCCCACCCTGCAGTGTCCCTGACCACAGCCCCCGGGGTCACAGCACGGTCTCAGCAAACTCCTCTTACCCCCGGCGCAGGGATCTTTTTCTGTCGCACATAAGAATGTGCCAAAACCCCTTCGTGCCGGAGCTGAAAGCACCTTTTGAACCACGGCAGGAAACACAGGCAGAGCTGGGGCAGGGCTGCTGCCACCCCATCCCGCTGCTCGGGCTCCAAAAGAGCATCCCCCTCCACCCCACACAGGCGAAAGCTGCGCCAGGAAAGCCACAGCACCAACACCCCTGAACACAAAAAGGCTTTTCCTTGCTCTTTACTGCAGCTGCTCTCCTGAGCCCTGGTTCAGCTCTCGTTTCCTCCAGAATAAATGTGGAGCAATCCCCTGGCCGCCCCCCAGAGTCACCCCTTGGCACCCACATAGGTGGCATTGGTGACTTCCCCACTGTCCCCTCCCCAGCAGAAGCACAGCCCGAGATAGGGGTGGCAGGCAGAAACGGGAGGGAGCTGCCTCCTTGCCCTGCCTTGATGCTGTGATGGGCCAGCTCCTGGCCCCATGGTCCCCTGGCTGGGGTACACAGAGGTGTGTGATGGGCGCCCAGGGAGGTTTGGGTTGGGTGCCTGCCCCCCATCCCCAGTGCAGCACTGAGGTAAGTGGTAACACAGGGTAAGCGCCTGTGAGCGTCAGGCATTTACTCACTCATGAGAAGGGAACCCAAACTACGGTGTCCTCTTTTGTGTCTCTGGACAGCAGTTCATAAATCTTTGGGGTTTTAGTTATTCTTCAATAATAAATGAATGGAATAATAACTGTCATTCTAAGCATGCATTATTCATCCAGGCTAATCTGCCTGCAAAAGAGTTTGGCTCCTTTGAATACAGATGCTGAGCAGAGCTGGGCTGAGCGAAGGGCCCTCCACCCGTGCCGTCCCCACATGCCCAGCGGCATGCAGGAATTAGCTCATGGGTGAAGCTCAAGCCATCAGCTGCAGGGATCCGAACCCTGGCACAGACACAGCCCTCACCTGCTCTGGAGTTGGGGATGGAGGAGCCAGAGTGTGACTTGGAGTTGCTGTAACAGGGATCACAGACGGGCTGAGCTTCCCACAAGCCTCCGCTGGAGCTGGGGCAGCCGTGCTGGATGTGCCTGGCAGTGAGAGGGTCCCTGCTGAGCCCCAGAGTGGGGTTTCGGAGCTGGGCAGCTCGCGGGGGCTCTGGAGCATCGCTGCAAGGCTCTCTGTGCCAGCGGGGCTTGGGGTCCAGGTGCCAGTTGCATCTCCAGGTTTGCTGCGTGACATGCACAGCAGTGACAAGCACAAATTCCCCACTAATAACCCTCAGACTCTCGTGATGGAAAGAGCCCCAGCAAAAACATCTGGCTGGAGAACAGAAGCGCTGGCAATAACCTCCCACCATCTCTCCTCTTGCAGGGCCTGACGGGAGCGAAAGGGGAGCCAGGGCCCATTGGCGGGCCAGGACTTAAAGTGAGTGAAGGGCTGCTCTGGGGCAGCCACTCTGGGCTCCCACCTTCTCCTCCTGGAGCCAGCGGGGCCTGGCCAGGCTGGGACCAGCCCCATCGCCGTGGAGGGGATGCACGGATGCAGGAATTGGGCGATGGAGTACTTGGCAACGAGGGGGCACTGAGGCTGGATTCAGGGAGAGGCGAATTTTAGCAGTTGACACAGCAGCGGAGCAGGGCTTGGTGGGGCCAGACCCTCCTGTTTCGGCTTCTGACTCTCCCCTTTCATCCTGGCAGGGCCAGCCTGGACTCCCAGGGCCACCGGGGCTCCCCGTGAGTATCTGCCTCTCCCGTGGGTGCTAGTGATGCACCCACTTTTGGCTCTGGTACCCATTCCCTGAGCACCCACAAGCGGGGTTGGAGCGGAGCGGGGATCCAGCCCCAGCTCCCCCAGCTGCATCCTTGGTGGCGGTGGGGGCATTGTCCTGCTCAGGGCAGGGTTGCTGGTGGTTTTGGGGGGTGTTGGAGAATTTGGACCAACCGTGTCTTTCTTCTTGTTGCAGGGTCCTTCTCTGCCAGGACCACCTGTAAGTGCCATGCTACTAGGGCTGGGGCAGGCAGCCAGGGACCCCACTTGGGGCTGTTCTGGAAGAGCTCAAATCTCAGCACCCCCAAAGCGGGGGTCTTGGGGCTCAGCCTCTCTCATTCAGTGAATGTCTCTCTTCTCCTCAAGGGGCTTCCAGGCCAGGTTGGGCTTCCTGGAGAGATCGGAGCGCTGGGACCCAAGGTGAGGGGTCAGGAGGGGGCACAGGAAAACCTCCCCTCCTTACACCAGCATCCACTTCACCACACTTCAGGGATCCTGGGATAAACAGGGATGATCCCGTAATGTGGGAGAGTGGGGTCCTGCAGTGAGTGATGGACTCTGTGCCAGCAGCCAGGTCCACTAGTGCCTTCCATCCCCGCCCAGCTCATGGCTGGGGGATGCCCCAGTTCCTGCTGTGACAGCCTGGGTCTCTGGTGCTTCATCACCCCTCTCTACCCTGGCTCCAGCAGTACCTGTCACCTCTCCACCCCTAAATCTCCTTTCCTGTGGTTCTTCTTTCTTAGGGTGACCCTGGACCCGATGGCCCGCGGGGTCCCCCAGGCCCTCCAGGGAAACCCGTGAGTATCTCCCCAGTCAACAGCATTTTTGTGCAAGAGGGAGGAGCTTCCACCTATGCTCAGCCCAGGATTTGGGGCTGGGATTTGGGCTCTGGCACACAACTCCGACCCCATGCCTTGCTCCCCTCCCTCCCAGGTGTAGTGTTAACCCCTCCTGTAAAATAGTGCTGATGATAAACTACAGATGCTGATAGTTTCCTTCCCTCCAGGGCCCCCCAGGACACATCCAAGGACTGGAGGAAGGCAGCGCTGATTTCTTGGTGAGAGCTGCCATTACCGTGTCCCTTCAGCAGGCCTTTGCAGGGTAACGGCCACTGGGAGACTGTGTGCAGCCCTGGCCTGAAATACAGCCACCAGTGTAATTTGGTAACTGGGGGCCGACGGAGCGGGGAGGAGCAGGGTCCTCAGCTGAAACCTTGCTGTGAGCGGTGAGCCCCCTGCATCATCACACGGACCGGCTTCACCGTGTGGTGCAGGAGCCCATCCTTCCCAGCACGGCTTCTCTGCAGCCTTTGGGTCCTTTCCCAACTCAACCTGTGCTTCTTCTTCCCCATCAGTGCCCGACCAGCTGCCCGCCGGGTCCCAAGGGCCCCCAGGGACTGCAGGGACTGAAGGTAAGGGAGCCATCAGGGAGAAAACAGGGACCATCACCTCCAGCATGATGTGCCTGAGTGGAGGAGCCTTCCCCAGTCAAGAGGCACAGGGAGCTTGGGAGCTGCTCTACTCCCCTGGGAGCACAAGGACATGCATGTACAGAGTCCTGGCGGCAAAGGTGTTATGGGAGAGGTCCCCCACGGCTCCCCAGCTTCTGCCAGCCCCTTCCTGGGGGCGAGACCCTGTGCTGAAGCCCCAGCTGTGCTGCTGCCTGGCTCCCTGCACTGCAAAGCCTGGAGGGTTAAACCCAGCGAGCATCCTCACTGCGTGCCCTCACGGCTGCGAGATGCTGAGCCCCTTCCATGTCACCAGCGGGCACGCTAGGGTGGGGCATCACGGGCAGGGTGGCTCTGGGTGATGCATCTGTGAGGATGCTGCCTCCACCCCGCTGCTCTGCCCTGGGATGCTCATGATCTTCCTCTTCACCCTTAGGGACACAGAGGCCGCCCCGGTGCCCTTGGGGAGCCCGGCAGGCAGGGCAGGCAGGTGAGTGACCTCTCTGGCAGCTTCCCAGCGTGCTTGCCTCTGGGGGAGCTGGGGCTGGACCGGAGGGCAGGGGGCTTTGGGGAGAGAAAGGAGGAAGGAAGGAAAGAGGTGGGAGAGGGAGGAGGGAGATCTGGGGCTGGGAGATGGAGGGTGGACAGGGTCTTCTTCCCACGGTGGCTCCCTGGGTGGGGGGACCTGTCCCCATCCCCTGCTGGGTCCCAGGTGAGGGGGTCTCGAGTCCCCAGGGCAGTTTATACCCCTGCTCCACCCCAACACTCATCTTGCTTTTCTCCACCCCTCAACAGGGCCCCAAGGGTGATGTCGGTGTCTCTGGAGAACAAGGTGTCCCAGGCCCTCCGGTAATATGTTTATTCCTCTTTGATGCTTTGCTCTTTGCTGCTCTGTCCCCCATGGGTGCCCCAGGGGTTGGGGGCAGCCCATTTGTGCTTGGCCCCAGACGCCGGGGACATGACACTGGTATGTCCCTGCTCCCAGGGACCCACTGCTGGGACCGGAGCAAAGCCTTCGTGCCATCCAACTCCCTCCTCCCAGCCATGAAGCCACCACCAGGAGGGTGGCAAAGCTGCATCCTGATGGAGACCTCCATGGTCAGGGCTGGCTCGGGCACCTCAGTTGTTAGCGCACGTTAACGTGGATAATTCACCAGCCAGGGACAAATTGCCCATGTACACCAAGCCCCCCCTTACCCCACCTGAACGGGGCGGGGGTGCAGTTCCCGACTCGCCGCTGGGACGTGGGGATTAAAGCTGTTTGAGCTCGCTGAGCACTTTGAAGATGAAAAGCAATTAATGGGCTGAGCCCTTCAGTCTGGGAAAGGGCAAAACCGCTTTGAAGCCAAGAGCTTTGGCGGGGGAAGCAGCACCAGTTTGGGCCCATTGCTGTTATGGAACCGACAGCTGGAAAGGCGCCTGGTGGGGGGGCTGCAGAATTAGGAGCGAGTGGCGGGACTGAAATACCTTGCATTTGGCAAAACCGGCTGATTTCCAGTACCGGCTTTGGCTTTAATTGCAGCTTCCCCCTGGGCTGCTCCTTGGGCCATTTCCAGCTAAGGCATCTGTTGTTTTCCTTCCCTGCAGGGGCCGCAGGGCCTGAGGGGTTACCCCGGGATGGCGGGACCCAAGGGCGAGACGGTAAGCACCGGCGGGACGCAGGGGCAGCTGGGCCCAGCTCCGGGGTCAGAGGGACCAGCTCCCATGGGGGTGCTTCCCAGGCTGGAGGCTGCTTCCCAGGAGCATCACTTACATGGCTGTTTGGCCATCTGGGGCAGCTAGACGCTGCTAGTGGGGTCAGACCTGGCTGGGGGCTGAGGTTGGGATGGGAGGAGTTGACCCTCTTGTCCTCTCTTTGCAGGGTCCTGCTGGTTACAAAGGGATGGTCGGGACCATCGGAGCGGCTGGGCGGCCGGTGAGTGCCCTCCCTTGTCCCCTGGGGGCTGCAGGGCAGGTGGGGGACCCTGCACTTCGCTGCTCAGCCCCCATCTTTCTCCCCTCCAGGGCAGAGAAGGCCCCAAGGGACCACCTGGGGACCCTGGTGAGAAGGGAGATCTGGTAGGTAACCTGCCCCATGGGGGAGGGCAGCGCTGTGCCCTGTGCGATGCCAATGCCCCCCATTCCCCAGCTTGGCCCTGCTCCCCGGCACAGACAGGGGCTCTGCCCGGGTGCCTCGGTGGGCATCTCCTCCTTCTCCCAGCGCTGCCCCCTGCACCGAGAGGGCAGCTGAAATAACACTTGCTCTCTCCTGCTCTAGGGTGGCCGTGGCATCAGGGGTCCCCAAGGAGATATTGGCCCCAAGGGGGAGAATGTAAGTACAGCCAGCAGCACCTGTGCCCACATCTAGGGCTGAGCCCCTCGCAAGGAGAAGTTCTCTCTGTCCCGTTTGGGGCCATCCTGCATCCTTGCACCCTGGCTCAGCTGAGGGCTGGAGCTTTGCTTTCCCTTCCCAGCCTTATTTTACCCCCACCGCGAGCCTTTCCGTCCCTCTCAGAGGTGTCAGACTGAGCAACTCTTCCCCCTTTTGCAGGGTCTCCCAGGCATCGACGGCAAAGATGGCACTCCGGGTATCCCGGGCGTGAAGGTGAGCTGCTGCGGGCAGGGCCTGCCTGGTGCTGCCTGCACCGGCAATGGGGAACGGACACATGCTGTTCCTTGTACCAGTGCTTGCTGGAAATAATGGGGACAGCAAGTGGCATATGGTCCTAGTCCTTGACGTGACATCTCCTGACTAGTGGAGTGTGGCTGTTCCCACAAGGTCAAGGGCAGCGTCCCCCTTTGGCCAGGAGTCCCTTGTCCCACCATGGCCACCTTGTTTCTGCATCTTTCTCCGTCACACCATAACATCCTCTCTGTCCCTCGCAGGGTGGCGTGGGACAGGCCGGCCGCCCAGGAACGCCGGGACACCGGGGACAAGCTGTGAGTACAGGAGTGTGGGAGCCCCATGCCCGGGCAGGTTACCCATGGGGTGGCACCCCTCCATCCCAGGGTGGTGCCAGGGTGCAGGGCCAGCACCCAGCAGAGATGCTGCCCCTGCGCACAGGGCACCGGGCAGGGTCGCTGCCTCCGATGCTGTGCACGGGGTTTGATCCTGGCTTGCTTTCTGCAGGGCTTGCCAGGCCAGCCGGGAAGTAAAGGTGGCCCAGGAGACAAGGTGGGTCTGGGGCAACCAGGGCTGTGGTCACCCCCTCGGGGGTCACCCCTGTCCCACGCAGTGCTGTGGCAGCCTCCACGTTTCATCCCTGAGCCCGCAGCATTGTCCCCATGCCATCCCCTCCCAGTCCTTGCCGTCCCTGAACAACCTCTGTCTCCCATTCGCAGGGTGAAGTGGGTGCTCGGGGCCAGCCCGGTGTCACCGGTGCCCCGGGGCAGATCGTAAGTATGGAGAGGTCACCATGTTCCAGCCTGCGCGTTGCTGTCTCTCTCTTTTGCTCTTCTTTCCCTATTTGCTGGCAAACAGAAAACAGAGTTGGGCACTTTACCCCCCCTGTAACCCTCCTCGACCCTCTGCCCCCGCAGCAGCTTCCTCATGGGGAAGCTCCTGGGGCCAGTTCTCCAGCCCTGTGTCCAGCACCTCCTTGGCCACCTGGGGCAGTGGCAGCTCTTTGCACGGCTGCAGGGGACAAGGACAGGGCCACACAACCCTTGGGGAAGGATGGAGGGCAGATGATGGCACGCGAATGCAAGAGAGGCAGCTGGTCTGGGTTTGGTGGTGTTTTTTTTTCCCCCCACATTTTAGGGTGAGCCTGGACCTCGGGGTGAGCAGGGACCGCCGGGTGTCCCTGGGATGAAGGTGAGTCTGGGGCATTGTGGGGGTTTGTGGTGGTGCTGGGAGCTGCCCCTGACTCTCATCTCTTCCTGGGTCTCCGCAGGGCGACCGGGGTGAACGTGGCCTCGTGGGCCCCCCCGGCGAGCAGGGGAAAGTGGTGAGTTGTGCCCACAGCCAAGCTGGGAAATGGTCTTCGCCTTGGGATTGCTTGGGATTGCCCAGCCCCGGGTGTGCAGGTGGGGAGGAGGGATGGGGGCAGCGGGGCATGGCTGGCACTGCCTGCCTGGACGTCTCGCTTTGATCACGGCTGGGGTCCATCACGCGCCCCATCCCGCTGTGCCTGGCTGCTGGGGTGAGGGATTAGCTGATGGGGCAAATAGCTTGGGGATTAGTGGTCCGGGGGCCACGCTGGGTTTGCAGCCCCAGCCGGGAGAGGAATTTCCTCCCAGCCTAGCGAGAGCTGCCTGGCCCCTCTTGGAGACTTTCCTGGGGTGGAAAAATGGCCAAAAAGTGACCTTTGTCCCTCTGGCTTCCTTGGGGACAGGGCTCCATCTCTGGCAGAGCCCCCTTCTCTCAGCATGGCTGGGAGGGAAGGCTCCTCCATCATTTTCTGCCCTGTTCACCCACAGAGGCTGGATTCAG
This sequence comes from Leptosomus discolor, assembly GCF_034619465.1. Classification (NCBI taxonomy): domain Eukaryota; kingdom Metazoa; phylum Chordata; class Aves; order Leptosomiformes; family Leptosomidae; genus Leptosomus; species Leptosomus discolor. Next base: position 5,953,107 of record NC_141419.1, read on the forward strand.
GGCAGGTTGGGATCCTGCGGGGCAGCCTGAGCTGCTGGAGGGGATGGGGTGCTGCCTGAGCATCTCATTGCCTTGGGGAGGATGCTCTGACGGGGGAGGAGGGTCCTCCCCACCACCTCTTCTTGCTCATTTTTCTCTTTTTCCTGTGTTATCTTGATTTCCAGGGGCCGAAGGGTGAGCAGGGCCCACCGGGGATCCCAGGACCCCAAGGCTTGCCAGGAGTCAAAGGAGACAAGGTGACTGCTCCTGGCTGCAGGGGATGGACTGCTCTGGGGTCCAGCTCAGGGAAGCTGCACTGAGCTGGGCTGACACTCCCCCTTCTCCTTTCTCCAGGGCTCCCCAGGGAAAACCGGCCCCAAAGGCAGTACTGTGAGTACATCACCCTCCTGCGCAGGCTGGGGAATCACTGACACCCCTGTTTAACAGGGCTGACACCCACTGACACCGAGTGCTTTCTCCATCAATACCTCTGGCATCCTGGTCGAGCGCAGTGGGTGGAAAACGGGGTTAAAGTGGCTGCAGAGGAGGTGGGTGCTGGTGGCGAAGGTTCACATTTCTCGTTGCCTTTCCTCTAGGGAGACCCCGGCGTTCACGGCCTTGCAGGGCTGAAGGGAGAGAAGGTGGGTCCTGGGGGTAGGGTTCCTGGGGTAGGGTGAAGGAACATGGATGGGATGTGGGTCCCTGCCCATGCTGGGGTCTTCTGCCCAGCATGGCCCTGGGCACTGCAGCATTACATCCCAGCACAACGGCAGTGCACTCTGGAGGGGAATACGTGTGCCCCTTCACCAGCTGCAGCTCCAAATTTGTGCTGTATCCCCACTGCATTTCTTGTGTCCTCTGTCCCCAGGGTGAATCAGGCGAGCCAGGACCAAAGGGACAGGTGAGTGACTGGGGGTTTGGGAACGAGAGACCCCCTGCATCTCCACGCTGGGTGGCTCTGCAGGACCCTCAGCTGGAGGTGATCCTCCTGACCAAGGCAGCAGCGCTTGGAGCTGGTGCACGCTGCACGCTGGTGGGACGAGAAAGTATTGTCACTGGAGATGTGCTTCAGTGACCACGTCCAGCCCTGGATTCAGGTTCAGACCCCATTCAGGGCTCAGACCTCAGCTGCAGCAGTTGACACTGGAAGCTCTCAGGGTCTCAGGGTGCAGCCCCTGCGCGCAGGACAGGGCTGAGCTCCCCTCTCCTGACACCACTCTCCATCCCCACCGCAGCAAGGCATCCAGGGCGAGCTCGGTTTCCCCGGCCCCTCAGGGGACGCAGGCGCACCCGGCGTGCGAGGCTACCCGGGACCCCCCGGCCCACGAGGACTCGTCGGGGAGCGCGGCGTGCCGGGGATGCCCGGCCAGCGGGGCGTAGCGGTGAGTACCCCCAGCGCCCCGCATCCCCTCCTCACCTCCTGCACCGTGCAGGGGGCTGCTGCCACCAGCTTGTTCAGCTCCGCAGGTGAATTGCCTCTGACCTTTTCTTACCAACCAGTTCCTCTGGGAAATGCCGCTGTTTGGCTCAGGAGCTGCCAGTGCTCCCCCATGAGCTCTCCAGGAGGGCCGAGCTGGGATCCCACCTTTCTAGAAAAGAGGAATTCTTTATTTCTCACCATATATAGCACCAGTAGCAGGCTTAGCTCCAATGTGTGGCTTTGCAGCCTGTCTGGGGGACAGAATTCTTCCATATAAGCCTCATTTTATACTTGCAACATGATGTTGCAGAAAGTTAACACTGTGAGCAGGTTGCAGCTTGGCTGGGCACGTGAACCAAGGCTAGAGCACTTGTACTGGGACCAAACAGAAAACAAAGAAGGGTGGGAAGGCGGCATGGGGTGCATGAAGGTGCTCTGGACTGGGGGGGTCAGGATGGCACTGGCTCTGCGAGAGCAGATGGGGCTGGAAAAAGCGATGTCGCTTTACAGCGTGTCCCTCTTGTCGCTGCTGGCAGGGCCGGGATGCTGGGGACCAGCACATCGTTGATGTGGTCCTGAAGATGCTGCAAGGTGAGCGGGCAAGCGGGGCACCGCTGGCTGGGCGGCTGTCACCGCATCCCATCCCACACCGGCCTCTCTCTGCCTTACAGAGCAGCTGGCAGAGGTGGCGGTCAGTGCCAAGAGAGCTGCCCTGGGTGGAGTTGGTGCCATGGGCCCCCCTGGACCCCCCGGTCCCCCAGGGCCACCCGGTGAGCAGGGCCCACATGGACCCATGGGACCCCGAGGCGTCCCTGGCATCCTGGGCGCTGCTGGGCAGATTGGCAACGTAGGACCTAAAGGTAGGTGGTGGGTGGCCGTACCCCCACCATACTGGACAAAAATCCTCCGAGGGGCTGACTTTGCCTCCTCCTGCCACACTTGTCCCCCACCTCAATCCCTGAGCAGGGTCTGTGTTTCCCGCTGAGGCTCCAGCGAGTCCTTCCCTCCCTGTTTCTTTCCCCACAGGGAAGCGAGGCGAGAAGGGCGAGCGGGGAGAAGCTGGCCGTGGCCACCCGGGCATGCCAGGTCCCCCGGGGATCCCAGGTAAGCCCTTCTCCCCCCCCAGCACAGAAGGGCAGGCAGTGGCGGGTCCCCACTGGGCAGCAGCAGCCCCTGTGTGCGATGACGAGCCCAGCAGGGTCTCGGGACCTTCTGGTCCATCCCTGCAAACTTGCACGGCTTCATCTGACACCTCTCCAACCTGTAGCACCCTTTGCTGCCTCCGGCTCTGCCAGCCGCTTTCCTGGCCCCTCGGTGTTGCTCGCTTGCTGTGCTGCTCTGCTAACCCATCCCCATCCTCACCAGCAGCTTTTCCCACACCCCAGCCCCTGCTCTGCTCCGGCAAAGGCTGGGCTCAGCACCCGCAAACGCGGCACGCACACACCCGCTGAGGGCCACGCTCCCGTTGCAGGTCTCCCTGGCATCCCCGGCCATGCACTTGATGGCAAGGCCGGTGAGCGAGGTTTGCCAGGCTCCCCGGGCGAGGCTGGCCGGCCGGGCTTGCCCGGTCCCGCTGGCCTGCCAGGGTTTTGCGAGCCGGCCGCCTGCCTGGGAGCCTCGGCATACGCCGCCGCACGCCTGACAGAGCCAGGGGCTGTCAAGGGACCCATCTACTGAGGAGGTACCGGCACCGCAGCAGACCTGGCCGCGGCAAACCCATGCCGGGGCTGGCAGCAAAGTGACCAGAAAACTGCAAATCCGTAGGGAGCAACCTCTGCCCATCCCAGCTGTGGGAGGGCGCTGGGCTCGGGGTTGCTGCTGGAGGGGAAACACAGCCTCGGGAATTTAATTTGGTGTAGGTGTCACCCCCCTCCCACAGCTCAGGGGACAGTGAAGAATAAGGAGAGGTCACCCCAAGGCCTGTCCTCATACTTGGGGTTCGCTAACTGCCCCCTCTGCCCATCCTCTGCTCCCTGTGCCCCTTCCCAAAGAAATAAATTGTCTTTTATACAAACCCTCTCACTCTGTTATGTCCTGCTTGGTGCTGAATTGGCTCTTTGCCAATCTCCTTTTTGTCCTTTTTTATAAAACAAAAACAAAATTGTGGTTTGATTATTTAAGAGACTTGCCAGACCCAGCCTTGCTCACTGCTGGGCACTCACAGAGCTGTAAATCTTTGTAAAATAGGATTGTTTTATAACTATGAATATAAAAACACCAACTTTTTAAAAAATGGACAATAAAAATGAGATGGACTGTTAATGAAGTGACATGTTGATTTCTTCAAATCAAACCAAGACTGTACTGGTGTGGGGGGGGGTGTTATTGAGGACTGAAGTTAGTTTTTTCTGTTATTTCGAGCCCCTCATTGGGAGTCTCAATTGCTCTTTTGCATTTTTGGGGACAATTTCAGCCTCTCAATAAGTTTATTGAGCAAAAGCTCCTTCTATTTTCCCCTCTACCACCACAAACGCGCAGAGGAATTCACCACCCCCGAGCCCCGCCGTGTCAGACCAAATTTGCCAGAAATGCATCAAGCACCTTCAACAAAGGCCAAGTCAGCCCGAGTCCCCCTGCAATCAAGTGGGCCAGAAAACTATTAGCAGCATTGCAAAGGGTATCGATCTCTTAATAGTTAAAAAGGAGGCCTGTGGCTCTAACAGGATCCGCAGGTGTCTTTCTCATTATTGCCATCGACAGCAGCAAGGATTAAAGCTGCGCGGCGGGAGCAATGGGGCTTCGCTTTGTAAGATAAATAAAAATCAATTTTTGTTTATTAGCAAAGCATGTTCGGCTTGGCAGGGTAACAAATCCCAGGGAGCGGTGGTGGGAGGGGCTGGCTGGGTCCCTCCTGCAGCACACACCATCGCTGCCACCAGCGCCAGGACCGCTGGCAAACCGCAGCCAACCCGGAGCTCAGCCCCACCGGAGGGGTCTAATCCTGGCAAGGACCAGATCCCACCCCGGCAGATCCAGCACCATGTGCTCTTCCCTCCCCCATGCACCTCGCTGTGCAGCAGTGCGTTTTCCCCTATGGATCCTTGTCTGTCGCTGTGTCCCCAGACCCTTCGGAAGTGTCCTGTACTCATCCTCCATTTAAATTACCTTCTCTGTGCCCTTTTGCAAACCGCTGCCTTGTCACTTAATGTGCAATCAGCTAACATTAAGGGGACAGTCTTTTATTAAAAAAAAATAATTTGGAAGTGAATTGCAAATGTTTTATTTGCAAGTTGGAATTTAATCAAGGAATTAAGAAGGCTGCATATTAATTAGGGGCCAGACTCTAGTTGTTTCCAATGAGTGGCAAACATGCTCCGAATCTGCCTCTTCATCAGAGCCCTCATAAATATTCATCCAATAAATAGCAGATTGGATGCCATTAAAGAGACAAGAGAGATTGAAACCCAAGTATCTGTGGAAATGAAACAGCTGGAAAGCGTCCAATCTCTGCCCCAAATAATAACAAATCATTATTAGGAGAGGTGAAGAAATAGCCCTGGTGAGCACTTGTTTCCATTTCTGGACAAATGGGGAGGTTCGACCTCATTCTTTTCAGGGGGGAATTCAGGTTATCAAACCCCTTCGGGGACAGCCCGAGGCTGGGCTTGCCCAGGGCTCCAGCTGTGCAGCACATCTGGGGCTGCACCCCAGCTCCGCTGCCCAAATCAGATCTTTAGCTTTTTTTTTCTTCCCCCACGAGAGGGAGCTGCCAGCCCGCTGAATCCCCCTCTTCCCAGGCAGCCCACGCTTGGGCTGTTACCACTAAAACCAGTTTTTACCCTTGGCAGAGGCTCGCTGCGGGGGGTGTGCGTGCATGTCCCCCTCCCCAGGCTGCGCCTTGCGAGGGCTGCGCTCTCCCCTTCTCTTTGGGGGGTGGAAAGGGTGAACCCCACCTTGCTCAGCCACTTCCCACCTCCAGGATGAACATGCTGGGAGAAGGGAACAGGTTTGCTGCAGGGACATCAGTACAAGGAGGGCTGGGAGCCGAAGCTGTGGTCCTGGAGCAGGGACAGGCCGTTTCCCAGGGAGTGCCCAAGGGCTGCTGGAGGCAGGAAAGGTGCCGCTGTGCCTGCAGAGGGTCCCGGCCTGCCCAGGAGGACGCAGGGTTCTTTGCAAGAAGCCCAGAGGTTCCTCACTCTTGCACCCAAGCACGCACATCCCCAGGCAGGGCTGGCTGGGAAAAGTGCTCCAGCAGAGTCAGGGACACTGGTCTTGCTGACCCACTGCTGTTCAGAGCCACACACGGCCTCCCAAATGTGCCGACTGTGGTGGTGGCTGAGCTCTCCCTGAGCAAGAGGCAGGTTTGACCTTCGGCGGGCTACCGTGCTCCCCGGCCACAGCCCGGGAGGTGCTGCAGGGCAGGCACAGCTACTGTTGGGTTCTGTGCAGCCTCACAAGTCGGAGGTTGGCCAGGCCAGTGTCTGGGAAGATCAACAAGTTCAGGTTTTAATTAAAGTGCCAAGAAAGCAGCTGTCCGGAGCTCTTCCTCTTTTCTCTCCCACCTCCCAAGTTTGACATGGTGGGTTGTGCTGCAGGTGGGGCTGCAAGGAGCCAGCCCAAGTCCTCGCCACCTCGCCTATCTCACCAGCCTTGGTGATACACAGCAGCTGAGAGCAGCCCAATCTGTTTACTGTCCCCAGTTGTTCAAACATCAGGGACTGGGCCACAGCCAGTCACGCCTTATTTTCAAAGCAAATATATGTGTAATCTTTTAAAATTATTTCAAGGGGTTTAAGAAACTGCTCCCAAGCTTGTCCCTGCAGCTACAAAGGCTCCAGAAACACAAAGGCGTGGAAACAAGCATCATCATGTGGTTTTCATGTGATGTGAGAGACAAAAGGGAAGAAATAAAAGGAAATCAAGGTGGATCCCTTCGGGGTCGTACCAACTGCCCCGCTGGGCCTGCTGAGACCTCCTGCAAGAGTCACAGCTTTCATCCTCTTCCCCTCTCCTCAGAAAGCCGTGGGAAAACAATAAATGGAAGTCCAATTTCTGTAGCCTGGAGTAATTAGGGGGCCTCTGATTACTACCATTCAAAGCTGACGAGGCTGGCGTTGGCTGCAGTTCGCATTTGGACAAGCACCACTTGTTCCACTCCGGGGCCACGTGCACCACTGCTGCAGCTGAATGTGCTATTCGTGCTCCGACACGGCCCTGGCAGGAGGCAGCCACAGCTCCCTTCCATCCCAGCGGAGCCCTGAGCAGCAGAGACTCTTCCCACGCATGCCGTCAGGAGAGGAGAAACCCACCTGCACGGCTCAGGAGAGGGGACATCCAGCAGAGAGGGTGGGATCCACCATCTCATGGGCCACCCTTGCCCATGGGAAGGGCTTTTCATCCCTAGCAGAGCATTGCCAAGAGGAGGCATTGCTGCCTGCTTGGTTATCCCCAGTCACTTTACCAGCATCATCCTCGCATCCCACCCCGGTGACATTTCTGCGGCACAGGGGCCACCGCATGTGCCCATGGCGAGGGGCGGCCCTGCCGCATGAATAATTCAGGGCAATGAGAAAAAAGTTGCCTTGAGCAAGCTAATGCATTGATTAGACCAAATTGCCTCCCTCACTCTCGAGGAGGTAAAAATGAGCTAATCACCGTTTGTTCTCTCTTGATAGATGATTAACCACAAATTAGAATATTAAACAGAGGACTTTGGGTACGTAAATTAACAGCTGAGAACTAAGTTAATTATTGGAGGAGCCATAAAACTGCTTATTTTTATTCTTGGATTATTGTTTGATGTTTTTGCCTTTTATAAAGAGGCAGTTATTTTTAAAATGGCTTGCTCTGCTGCTTGTGGCCAGGAGTGCTGGGCCAGCCAGGACACACAGGGTAAATGAATCTCACGCTCCATCAGCAGTATACAGGGGAAATTAATCTCCCCTCTACTCCAGGGAAGGGTGCTGCTAGCCCCATCCATGCTCCACGGGCAGGATGCCCTACGCTGGGACAAGCAGGGTGCCCCAGGGCCATGCAGCCAGCTGCAGAAGCTGGTCCTGCTTCTCCAAAGAAAAGGTCAAATTTGGATACCGGCTCTACCCAAAGAAGTGACAAGACTCCTCCAGAGCAGGGACACAGCAATATGGTGTGCAGGGAATTAACTTTGTTAATAGCCCATTCATTTAAATGTAAATGGTGAGCCTGGCTTATATAATGAGGCTGGGAAATCTTATTAGAGACCAAATTAAAGGTTTGTGGGTGAGTACACGCAGGAGCGGGCCTGAATGTGAGATAGGGGCTGCCAGGGGGAGAACATGGGCATGGGTTTGCACCCCGTCAGAAAGCAAACATCCTGGGAGGGAAGGGTGGATTTGGGGTTAGATGGATGCTGGAGGCAAGACATGGGGCATTAATGCCTGCCCTTACAGCTCTGTGCCTGTCCCATGGCTGGTGCCTGCAGCATCTGGGGCAGACAGGGCAGGAAGGGGCTGGGGGGTTGTGCCACTGACCCCTTAGGGGCAAAGCAAGAGCCCTACATGTAACTGGGGCCAGCCCATAGGCCCTCTTGTGCAGAGCAGGGCAAGGTCTCCCGTCCTCAGAAGGGGTGGGCACCGCCTGAGCCCACACCGGGGGGATTTCAGGGCTGGCAAGAACCTCGAGCGAGATGCTGCTGCAACGAGCCCCTTGCGAGCAGCCCCGTTCCTCTCTGATTTCAATTAGCGGTGCCAACCGTGGCAGCGGGCCACCGGCACAGCGAGTGCTCTCCGGGGCGCATGCTCCTCCTTTGGAGGGGTCCTGCCACGCTGCTCCCGCACCCAGCAAAGGGGGAAGGAGCGTGCTGACAAAAGGCTGATTTAATTACTAGAATTGTTCTGATTACAGCCTGCAAACACTGTTATCTTGTAATTATTGCCAAGAACATGCCATTAGTACATGATTAAACACAACGTCTTGTGGGCTGCTAGCTGATTGTCTGATGCCTTATGAACTTAATTACTTCACGCTGATAGAAAGCGACTGGAAGGATGGAGCGGGGCAATGGCTCCGGAGGGCAGCTGGGTCTGGGGCTCTGCTGGGGCACCCCACAATGAAGGGGCCCTCAGCCCCCTTCCCAGATGCTTGGTCTGTGTCCACAGATGGACTCGCGATCCCAGTCCCTAAAGAGCCACAGCCAGGGTGGGTTGGGTGGATGGATAGATGCAGGAAGCGAATCCTCTTCCAAGCACTGCTGCTCCGGGACGCTGGGGTCTGAGTCCCAGCAGGCAAAGTGAGAGAAGATCCTGCTGCTGCTGGGTGAAGGTCCTGCCTGCAGCCCTTGGCTCCCCCGTCCCTGGGAGCCCTCAAGGACGAGCTCAGCAGTGCCTCGCAGCCCACAACAGCGCCAGCCGTGAGCGGTTTGGTTTCCTTCCAGAAAAAAATCAAGTAGCCGCCTGCCTCAGGGACCCTTCAGCACCTCTCACACGCTGTCACCCTGCCCTGGTGACAAGGACATACAAACTAATCCTGACATCTCATTAGCAGGATTAATTCTCAACCTCATTCTCCTCTCGGCTGAGAAATTGGCACTTCCACTTGCCACCGCACTGAGCCCTGCTCCCTTGGCCAGGGATGCAGCTCCAGCTGAGCAAACAGCAAGGAGCAGGAAAATACACTTCTCTCCCACTTCCCTTCTGCCTCCTGCCCTGGCACCCAGTGCTCAGGTGGCCTCTGGCTGGTCACCTGCATTCCCTGTCCCCCTCTGTGCACCCACGCTGTGTTACCTGCTTGCAGAGGAGTCTCCACCTTCCTGTGGGAACTGCATCCCCTCAGCAGCTGGGACACGCCAGTCTCAGGCTTCCCAGGCACCGAACTCACATAACTTTTAAACAAAGATGATGGGAGTCCTCAGTGCAGGCTCTGTCAGCATGGGACAGACCCACAACCTCCCAAAGGGTCAAGGCTACCTGGCTGAGTGCATTTATAGCAGAGGAGGCATGCAGCTGGGATGGGGAGGCAGCAGGAGCAGGTGCCGCAGGGAAACCCGTCAGCCCCAGTAATTGCTTTCAGGCTGATCATCTGCTGGATTTTTTCATGCTTGCTTTGTAAACAGGGAGTGTGTCCTCCCAGGGAAGGGAAAGTCATGGAGAAAACTCAAAGTTTCTCTTCTCTGCAAGAAGTTTTCTCCATGTTTCCTCATCCTCTGCCTGTGGCATCAGAGTTATATGGATATACCATCCCCTGTACCTTGCGTGGCACGAGAAAAAACTCCTTGTGTGAGCGACAAATTAGGCCCATGAAAGGCAATGGAAAAGAGGGAAACATGTTGGGAATGGGTCTATTAGCCCAGCCCGAGCTTAGTAAAGGATCTATGAATAAAATATGAAAAGCACGAATTTATAATGGCTCATAAACATTTAATCCCCTTATGCAGAACATACATATTTTTATATCCAGACGTATGGGCTGCAGAGCCCTCTATTTATGGAAGCGCAGTCTGGGTAAACAGCCTGCTGCTGGGCGAGTGGAAATCGCTGGGTACGGGCCCACTCAGCCCCTTCCCCTGCTCGCCCTCCCACGGAGCCCACCGGCGCATGGATGAGGACGTTTGCCCATCCCTGTGCCCCTGCCTGCTCCGCCGGGATGCTGCCGGGATAAGGCTTTGCACGGTACCGGGAAAAACCCTCAGACACCCGGCTGCGGTGCTGGCTCTCGCCTCGCTGCAATGGGGAAAACTGTGTCTGTTCAGATCTTTTGCCTTCCTCTTAAAAGATGATTTCCATTCCAACAGCTTTGCTCCTGTCAGGAGGCAGCCTGGTGTCAGATCCAGTTTTATGGCCCGCTGAGAATGCCTTTTCTGTGCCGGCTCCTTCCCGTCCTTTCTCTTCTACCCTTTATTTCCTGTCTTGCAGGAAAAGAAGAGAAAATCCCCAGCAGATTTGCTGATTATAGAGTCGTGTTCAACATGAGCAAATCAATACAACAAACTGTACAGTGTGATTCTGGGCCTTGAATAAACAAGGTCCCAGGCAATTTAGCCAGGTGCCTGTCATGTTCAGGCATCCTCCGGATCGCAGCCTGAAATGAAACCAAAACATCTCTTTGCAGGAGTTAATTACAGCTCTAAATTTCTCATCTCTCTTCACCACCGGCGCTATATTGTGTGGCTTTAGGTCACAGGCAATTTCAGCTGGGCTGGAGGAGGCTCCTGCATCTTGTATACCCAGGCAGTGAATTTTGGTGACGGCAGTGGGGACATAGAGGCAAGGACAGGGGAAAGAGGGCAGGGCTGAGCCTGGCTGGGCTCAGGAGACATTTTGTGGGGAGAAATGCTGCCCGGTCAGGAGTGACTGGGGTCCTGGTCTGGGTGCTGCCACTGAGCTTCTTTACCTTCTGTGCCCAAATCTCTCGTTGGCAGAGAAAGAGGGCTCTCTGTGCTCCTTGAGCACGTTGAGACTGGGGTGACCGAAGCTGGGGTGGGATTTGGTGTGGGGCTGCTACTATCCGTCACGTGCAAAGACGGCTGGACCTGAGCTTTCGATAGAGGCACTTCGCAGAATCAGATTTTGCTTCTTTGAAGTCAGACCCCACCAAAAGCTCCTGCAGAGATGCCGTCGGTGGTGTCGTGCTCGCAGAGGACTCAAGGCCACGTGCTGGCTTTGCTCCAGCCACACACGCTGTACAAGCCAGCAATCAATGCAATGGGCACAACCACGAACTACACCAGCGAAGGGGGATTTTCATTAAATGGGAACAGTTCTCACTAGTCACCAGCTTATAACAGGCAAAAGCAGCTTTTAGCTGCCTCTTGCTCCGCTCTCCAGCAGGAGCGGTGCCCATGGCAGCAGATCCATCAACATCCTTTGGGACTGGTGCTGGGCCCATCACCTTGGGGCTGCAAGCACCTATTCACTAACATTACTGAAGCACCTTGAGATCCACAGAGAGTGCCATAGAGATGCAAAGTGTTATTAAACCCATAGACAAGCCATCAATCATCCGGCCTGACTGTTGCAATACCATATTTCTTATTGATGGAATTAGCAACACTGAGCTCCCAGCCCAATCAATAGCCTTAATAATTCCATCAAGGTCATGTCAGCTTTCACTTCCCTCGCTATGTTTTCCAAAAGACACTCATTTCTAAAACCCAGAAGTAAAGGTGTTGCCTACCTCTTACACAGCTACTGCTCCAAGGGGAAGCCTGGGGCAGTCTCGGGTGGTGGGACCCCCTGCAGCCTTGCTGTGCTGTGCAATAAATGGGGAGGCATCACCCATCAGATGCAGAAACCTGCCTGAGCTCGGTGTTTAGGTCCCCCAGTGAGGACTGGCTTAGCAATAGCTTTGATGGACAGACAGGTAGTGACTGCACAATTAATACAATCCCCTTGTCATGTCCCTCACTGCCGGACAGCTTCTGTTGTCCTTCAGAATATATTTCCATCCCAAACACACCCAGATTTCCAGTTTCTTCGCACTAGTAAATCTTTCTCTTGCTTCTTGTGCTGCCCTTTGCTGAGGAAGGACAAGCTGTTCTCCAGCTGCGGGGCAAGCCCTGGCCCTCTGCATCCCACAGACCAGCGCTTTCTGCAGCCTCGAGCTGTGGTGGAGCCTCAGGGCCGTAGCCGTGCCGTGCCGGCCAGTGCCACAGCTGGGAGGGTGACTTTTCTGCGGGGAAGGGTACGCCACCAGTTGAGAGCAGCTGTCAGCAGAGAGAGGGTATTACGGAAACACAGGACTTTCAGATGAAATGGTCATTACATTTCAAAGCTACAAACAGCAGCTGTAAGCAGCTCAAGCCTCAGAGGTCTGATGCCTCAAAGAATTCCTGTATTTACCAGTCACACTTCAAATTGCCGTCTGAACGAAAAGATTTGATTGCAGTTTAAAAGTAAAATTACTGTCTGTTAAGAGCGTGTTGGGAAGTTATTAGAGACCTGTTTACTGGGGTTTTGGAAACATCTTCTGCTAAAATCTCTCTGCAGGAGCTTTGCAGGTGACTGCCACGGGTTTACTACAGGTGCGACAGTAAATGAGCAATAATTAGGGTGCAATAATAATAGGGGTGCAATGGGAGAGCGCTTTCCCCGTGGCACACAAGCAGGCAGTGGCCATGGCTGGGTGCTGGGGACCAAAACACACTCCAACAGAGGTGGAGCCTCCCCCAGCTCCTCAGGAAAGGCAAACTGCTGCCCCCAGGTTTTCCTGCACAATGGTGGGATTAGGGAGGCGAATGAACAGCTCGGCCGTAGGCAGCAGCTTTGCTTCCCGTTCTCCTTGGAAGGACTCGGGGCTGCAGGAGTCCTCTTAGAGGCTGTTCTGCGCTCTGCTGACGACCCTAATCCTCCCTCGCATCAGGGCCCTGCCATTGTCTGAGCTTTACAGGCCCTGAATCTGTGCTCGAATCTTTTCGTGTGTATTATTAATCCTGTGTCTTCATTCCTGTGGAGATGGATTTAATGAGCATAATTACGATTTCCAAGAGAAAAACCGCTCAAGCTGCAAATAGGGCCAGCAATTCACCTTTTTCTCTCTCTGCAACAGTAACTCTCAAAGCACCAAGAAACCCTGTGTTCCCTGCTTAGCTGGAAAACAAGGTCCCACAGCTTTACTCTGGCAAGGAGGCCCCTGTTGCTGCTTGCTAAACGTGCTGCCCTGGTCTCTGTCTGCTGGGAGAAATGCTCCCCATTACGCTGTTAAAGCAAGCTGCAGCGCCTGCTGATGGGGCAGGAGCAGCTCCCCAGAGCCAGCACTCTGCTGTGGATACACCCAGGGACCTGCTGCAGCCTGCCAAGACTCTGAGTCCACGCTGGAAATATCCTTGGAAGCAAGAAATTCCTAAGCTGGAGCCCACCTGCCCCAGCCTAGTGCTTGCCAGCATCCCGCTGGCTGCTGAGAAATGAAAGGACCAGGGGCACTTGACGAGGGTTCGTCTGCAGCATCCAGGGTCTTGGTGGCTGCTCTGGAGCTCATAGGCTGTTGGAAGCTCCTGTAGATTCCCCCGTTAAAGAGAAGGATGCTTTAGCCTTGTTTTTCCTGATGGATTAGTTCCGCAAGAACAGCCTCGATTCTCCCAGGGATTTCAACCATATCTGATTTTCTCATTTCTTCTTTCTCTGTGCCTGTGTGCCCCAGGGGGTCGCTTTGAAACCCCAGAGTCTGCTGCTAGAGGCTGTGCTGGGAGAGAGGTTGGGGAGGGGGGGGGGGAACATGCTGGTGGAGGGAGTAATGAGTACCCAGGGACGCTGCAAAAAGTTTGATTTCAGTGGTCAAGATTACAGGTACAAAATATTAGGGAAGTCCAAACTAACAGATGCCTCGCCTCGTTTATTCTTCTCTGCCTGCTGATGGCAGCTCATCGATCTGTTAGCCCACTCCTCCATCTAGGCTGACCAGTGCATTCCAGGTTGCTGAACTTCTATTGCAAAGAGAGTGTCTTCAAAGACACCAGATCATCTCTGCCCACTCTTCAGCCAGCTCTTCTTCCAAGCCCAGCTCTGTATCTCTCTTCCTTATCTCAAGTCAATACTTTTCCCTTTGTAGCTTGAGAAACACTAAGTTTTGTATTAACTCCCGTTCTCTCTGCCTTATTTACTTATTTACTGCCTGCATTGCATTAAATCTTGGATGTGTCAGCTGCAAAGCCCGTATTTCAGACACCCAACGGCCCAAGGTGCTTGGGAGGAGGACTCTGGGATGTGTAAGAGTAAATTTTTTCTAAGGATTTAGCTCAAAATGGAGACAGATTTTCATGGCTTGCCTCAACGTGAAGAGATTTGCATGTTCTTAAATACTGGTGCAAACTCAGTGCTTGTAGTGCCTGTGTCTGCACCGCTGCACGTTGGTGTGGGTAAGGCAAGTCAAAATCGACACAAACTGTGTCAACAGCATTATAAGAAAGGAGAAACATAAGACTTACCATAAAAATCCATCTTTCCATAAAGATGGATTGAAAGGTGCTCTGCTTCTCCTGGGATAAACTCACTCCCTATCTCTAGGGAGCAGGCACAGGGTTTCATGGCACTGTAAATCCAGCTTCAGGGCTTCTAGCACCAGATAAAAAGCCTCTGTGGCTGTATGACATAACACACTGATCGAGTATAAATTCCCTCTGCCAGTTCGTATTTGCTCAGGCAGTTTTGATAGGCTCTGTCTGTCTGACAGCTTTATGCTAGATCAGGTATCATCTGTCCTCCTGCAAGCTGCAGAAAACCGGACTAAATTTCTCATTGTCTGCTCAGGGTGAGTTTGGGCTGTGCTGATCCGCCTTTCGGCTGCGCTGCCGTGGCACCCAGTGTTGCACCCCCCCCAGTACCAGGGACTGCATCACCGCTGCGGAAAACTCAGCTACTGACTTTTTCCCAGGGCTGGGGGAATGTTCCTAGTTGGGAAGAGGAGAAACAGGGCAGTTTTGGTTTGCAAAAGTTTCCTACCTTGCTTGCTTTACCTCCCCCTCCGGCTCTCAAACATTACCACACGGATTAAGCACACACGCCCCCTCCACCCCAGCTACTTCTGATGCGGCAGGTGATGGGAGCCGAGAGGGACGAAGCCTGGAGCATCCTCGCCCAGGGCTCCCCGCTCCCCCCTCGCTCCGACACTAGGGGGGGGCAGAGCCCCGCGGATGCGGCCACGCGTGGGGCTGCGCGCACCGCGCTCCCCCCGCAGCTCCTGGGCGAGGGGCGGTGAAACGGGCGGAATCCCTTTGCAGGGTGGTTCTCTCGCTTCCAGCCTAAACCCAGCTAAATTAATCTCCCTTAAAATCAAACTGGTTTTTTTTTTTCCTTTTTTTTTTTTTCCTTTTATTTTTTTTCCCCCCTAGTTGCAGCATCCTGTTCATTGCTGTGTAGACCAGCCCTGAGATGGTAGGGGGTCTAGCCTTCAGAGCAGCCTCACTCTTCCCTCAGCCCAAAGTTTTTACTTACTACGCTCCCTGACGTACCTCTGCTGCGATTTCCCCCCACCCAGCAGCTCCCTCTGAGCTTTGCAGTGGCCCTTTAGGTCTCCTGCCTGACCCCCCGGGCCTCTCCTCTTCAAGCTAAACCTCATATCCCCCAGGTTTCTTTGGACATCAGTGGAGGGATAGCAGGGCTGTCTCAGCGCCCCTGCTTTTTTGGGGAAATAGTAACAATTGAGATAAGAAGGCGCTTGCAGCCGACCGACACCCCAGCCTGCTGCTGCGGAGGGCTCCAGTCTGTCCAGAGGTGCCCGTTACGGGAGGTGTTTGGCAGCCTCTGCTCCCCTTCCCTGGTAAGATGTGACTGACTGAGCCAAGGCACTGCAGGTGCCAGTCTGATACCACTTGTAGCAGGTCACTGAACAGGTGGGAAACACCCGTCTCCTTCTTAATGTATGACTTGAGAGAAAAATACACAAAACGGGAGAGGTGCAGAGCCCGTTCGCATGTATATGAATTGCTCTGACTGCCCTGTATTGATCTTGCTCTACTTTATCTTTCCCCACCTGCTTACCCCACTTCTTCAGGTACCTGCGAAATCCCAATGCAGAGAGCGAGGCAGAAAACAAATGGGTTTTTTCCCTAAAGCTGTGGGATTTTTGGTGGACTTGGGTGAGGAACACTATTTGTTAGCATCTTCCTCTTCCAAACACCGCCCAGAATGTCGTAACATCAGCTGTGCAAGAGCTGTAAGCCTCCAGTCCTTTTGGACACTAAAAGTGTGCATGATTGTATAGAGGAATGCACATCTCTGCAAACGTGCACCTGTGTCTGCAGCAACTTTTCTCAGCTGTGCACTCACACAAGCCTACAGGTCCCTGGGAAACATTCAGACTAACTCCTATATATGTCCCTGCATGCATTAGGTACGTATCTGCTTGTCTATCCATATGCATGAATTGAAATGAATATGGATTGGTGTTTGCAGGCTGTGCGTTATTACATGATGGAGGATGAGCACAGTGTCTTGGATCCTGTTTCTGTAGGTGCTGTTAAAACCACAGAACAAAGAGGGGGGTAACCTGCGAATGGGGGATGCTCGACATGCGGGGAAACACGATGGTTTAGACGGCAGTTCATGAGCTCGGCAAACAGAGGGGCTGTGTGCTGCCCTGGAGCTGTCACAGCCAGAGAGAGCTTTGGGCAGGGTCTGGGCAATGGTGATGAACACCAACGTTAGCAAACGCGGGGCAGTCTTGTTTGAAAAGGCATGAGACAGCAACAGTTTGGCATCTCCTGCGTCAGGCGGTGTGAGGCTGAGGCAGGGTACGTGTGTGTGCACGCGCGACGTGCAGATCTGCAACCAGGAATGGGGGCTGTGGGGAGGGTAACCCCCTTCCCAAATTAACGGTGCCCCGTGGAGGAAGAGGGGCTGCGCCTCCTGGTGAGGAAAACACAGCTTTCCCCATGAACATTACAACTATATTCATCCCCCAAACTTATGGTTGTACATTAATGCTAAGTGCATCCTGAAATAAATGCATCCATGGCATATATCTCTGCACATACTTCACACTCCCACGTCTGCTGCGATTCAGGACCCAGGTCTGCTCAGCCATAAAGAGCTGTGAGGTGTTTTAAACTATTTCCTTCTCTTTACAAATCCTCCTCCTATTTTCTAATACACTGAACTATGAAATTAGGAGCCTACATGGCAGGCGCGTGAGCCCTTGTCGTCAGAATCTTTCCCAAGTGATGGGGGATGTTTGGCAAAATTCAGAACCAGAAGAACACCCCCAACTGCATTTTTAACTTATTAAACAAAGGTTGTCAGCAGCTTTGTAAAATTGCTGTATTTTCATGTTTACTTTCAAGCCAAGCTGCGTATTGCCCGTGCCTGCTGCTGGGCCGGTGACTTGCCCTTGTGCAGTGTCCCCAGTGCTGCCCACGCTCTCTCCAGGGTATATTTTACTCCCCAGCACAACACAAGGTGCAAGGAAGTCAAGCTGAGCTAATGGCAGGTTAGGGACTAAGGGAAGCATTAATATGCACCTCCCTGTAAGCCTTAAACAGTAGGGCCCCAAAATTTAAATCTCTTCTGCTTCAGGAATTTTAATGAGCAAAGGATGAGGCTTGAACCTGAAGCTCTCCAGAGCTCAAGCCATGACCTCCTACTGTTTGTCAAAACAAGTAACATCGTTGCCTGGCTCCCGGGAAGGGAAAATCAGCAATTAGAGGGCAAATGTTGGTTGCTGGGACCATGGTCTGGATGTTGGGGTGAAAACCTCTGTGTTTGCACCTCAAGGTCTATCTTGGTGCTTCTTTCAGTCCTGGTTCACGCACTGCAGTTTAAATAATGTTCCCTGAGCCCCAGGAGAGCGGTCAAGGACACCCCGGGCTCCCCCAGCACACCTGGTTTCTCCCTCAGCTTTGCTCTCATGACTGCCTTGCCTTTTGCTTTTGACAGAAAGCAGCTCAGAGTGGACAAAACGATGAATCTGAAACTTTTAAAAGGAGCCAAAATAAATGAATCTATAAATATCTTTGTCCCTAACTATTCATCTCACTGTTGCAGATGTTGTTTGGAATTAGAAATCCCCTTGGCCCTTTTTAGCTTGTATGTATTTAATGGGAAATTAGGTCTTAAATCCTCCGTCTCCTCGCCGGCTGCAGGAGCCCTTGCTGAGGTTAGGCAAAGGTTTGGTCCAAGGCCAAGTGCAGGATCAGGACTCAGCACTTCTGCAGTGAATCTGAGTCTTGGTGTCTTCCTTTGGGAACTCTGGCTCTGCTTTTTTGCCCACCCTTGCCATAACCAGAGGCTGTAGAGAGCCAGAGCCACCAGAGACACACTCAGTACCCAAGTGGGGAGAATAGGGCATTACCTGCTCGTTTTACCCCCCGCTGTTGACCAGCCCTGCCAGAAAGGCTTAATTTTGTAATTATTTCCCTTTCATTAGCCCCAGCTGCAGCTCATCAGGAGGGTCCCCAGCCACAGGTAGATGCTGCCACTCAGCTTTTCCCCCTTTCCTCCTTTTTTCCAGCTTTGAGACCCGGAGAACAGCTGCACAGTTGGATTCATTTACTTACTCGGAGCCACCAGCAGCCAAGGAGAACTGGAATCCAACAGAAATATTTTAGTGGTGCTAATTATGGCAACACCATCAATAGCAAGCCGGGGTTTGTACCTATGGCAGAGGCGCTTTCTCTCCCTGGTGCGCAACTAGGAATTGACTGTGAGGGACTCAGAACAACAATTAAAATGCAACTTAAGCTGGAAGTGACCCACAGGGAATTAGAGTGCAAGCGGAGAATCAGCTCTTTGAGCAGGTTTTGTGATGCTTTTGGTGAGGCAGGTAAGGTCTCAGCTGCTGTCCCCAGTATAGCCCAGAGGGTCGCTCCTGGGTCTCTGGGACGTCCTCCAAAGGAACCAGGCCACCCAAACATCCCCTTGCCTCCATTAACCTGCTCTGCAGGGAGAGTTATCGGTGCCTCTGCGTTTATTACAGGTCAGGCTTTCCCAGCCACCGGCTCGTGGCTGAGAGGGCCCTGAATCGACGGGTAATTTATGGAGGTGAGTGGGAAAAGGAGTGTTTTTCTAGCTTGCTTTTTTGTCTCAGTTCAGGGAAATCTGTAGGCGGTTCAGCCCGCTAAATTGGGGAACAAACCAGACCCCTCTGCAGCCCTACCTGCTTTGCCCCATCACCGATCCTTGCTGGGCACTGAGGTGGGCTCAGCACAGGAGGAGAGGCAGAAGCTGGAGCATCTCTGAGCCCAGCAAGGGGCTCACCGAGACCCACACGCTGCGCCGCCAGCCCCAGGGTTGCTGCACAGCCCTGCCGTGGCAACGTCCCCAGGCGCTTGCCGGGGGGGGATGAAGCAAACCCCTGCTGCTGGAGCAGAAAGGCAAGGAGAGGGGAGCGATTGTCAGACAGCGGGGAGCAGATCCCAGCCCCTCTCCCGCAGACCTCAAGGTGAGGTTGAGGCAGACATTACCTACTGCCTGTACCAGCCTTCGGGCTGAGGAGGACATCAGCAGCAGCTCATCTCTTGGCTGCAGCCCTGCTAGCCCAAGCTTTCCCCCATCCCTATGGTGGCCCTTTTCCCACCTTTAGAGGAAAGAGCTGCAGGTTCATCTCCCTCCCCAGGTAGAAGCTGTAAACTATTTTCCTTTTAAAGCATCGCTAATGAGCATCGATGGGGCTCAGCCTCTTCCCTGCCGAGCCAGCGCCGCTGCCAAAGGGCTGTGGGAAGATGGATCCACAGCATTCACCTGCACCGCTCCCCAGAGCCTTCCTCTGTCTCTTTTCTCAAAAAAAAAAAGATAAAGGTTTCTTCAATACCTGATGGGGGGATGTTCATCAGCATAGCAAGCCCAGCCGGCCTCGTGGCAAATGGTGCCGGGCTGCTGGTGGGATCCTGCAGCCGCCCCTTGCTCTGCGCTGGTTCCCTGCTGCGGACCGAGGGCTGGATGCCTGGCTCTGGTGCTGAGGCACAGACCTTTCCCTCCTCTGTATCCCACTGTCATTAGACCGGGATGCTGCAAAAGGCTAATGAAGGAAGAGGCATTTAGAAAAGAAAGTAGTATTTAATAAGACTAAAGTAAAAAAGAAGTATTTTTAAAAAATAATGACGAAAAGAAGGGTTCAAAAGTCAAGGTTTGTGCGATGGTAACGGATGGGGGAAGCTCGTTTCCGTCTCTCCCACTCTCCCTGCTGCGTGGGAGGGAGGTGACTACCAGCACTTCAAAATTCAGTATCTCCTCCAGGCAAACTCTAACTGTACACGGAGAGCTGCCCCATTTCCATTTCAACGTGCTGGGTTGTCACAAACCCCGAAGCTCACAAGGAACTATTTTGCAACCGGTTTGTCCCCATCCTGCATCGCAGCTCCAGGTGTTTCCCAGCGCAGAGCCCGCGGGTGCAGGATGGGGCGAGCCCCCTGGCAGCCGGGGAGCGCCCACGGCGCAGTTATTCCAGCCGCAGCCCGGCGAGGAAATGCCAACGCACCGCAGGGCCGAGTCGTTTTTAAGGCTGGCTTATTTGCTGCAAATTCCTGGCAGTAAACAACATCAAGGAATGAATTGATTCTGTGCAATCTCTACATTAGATGCGATTATATCTTATGATCTGGTAAAAGCCAGGATTTATCTCCTGCTTTGATAGGCAGCCCTTTTCGTCCTCCAGTGTTTTAGCCATAAATCTCTCTCCCTCTCGTTATACTTTATCACCATGCAAACGGTTTGGGGAGAAAGATATTTTAAATGTTGAATTAACATACAAATGTAAAAAAAAAAAAAAAATAACAACCAAAACCCATGCCCTGCAAGAGCAGCATAAATATGGAGAAAAATAATTGTGCATTAATGCTAATTGAAACAGTGAGGGCCCCACTTATACCATTTTGAATATGCATCAAGTGAATGAAGAATTAATGGAACTTAAAATAAAATAATTCTGACAATAGATCCACCATTTCTTTTTCACCATTAATATTGTTAAAATGTTTTACATTCTGTGAATAATTGTCTGTTTGTGAGTGAGAATTAACCCGTGAGTCATCAGGTCATTGCATATTATTATCTTTAATAGTTATTATTATTTTCACATTTCCCAGAATCAGGCTAAACACACCATAAAAACAAACCAGACCCAGCACTCAGGGGTCTTTAGAGAAAAATATAGCGGCCACAGCTAGGCAGTCTGTGCTAAGTTGCTTCCTTGCCTCAGTTTCCCCAGTGCAGCTGGAGATCTCCGCTTCCTTGCCTCAGTTTCCCCAGTGCAGCTCCCTCCTCTTTCACCTTCTTGGCCGGGAGCTGCCCCATCGTGGGCAGCGAGCTCACTTGTGACCCTCACGGGCACCTTTCTTCTTCCTAAAGCCACCAGCATCTTCCTTGGGTCGAGGCGACCCCCTGCTCACCCGCGGCGCTGTGCTCGTGTGCAGGTCTGCACCCGCTCCCAGGCATTTCAGTAGCTGAAGCCGCTCCTGGTATTGTTCGATTTCTTTATGTGACCCCGAGGTCTGAGGATTCAATTAAAACCACTGTATAAATTACTGCATATGCTAATGGCGGTGGAAGAAGTTCAGTGCAACACCAAAGCCTCTGAAAGCGTCAACGGCAGAGTTCAAACGGCCTCGCTGCAAGGAATGAAACACCAGCCAGGATCCGGAGTTTAGGTGATAATTAAGATTTAAAGCAGAGCACCTTTCGAGGGGGTGAAAGCGGAGGGATTTCAAAAATAATGAGCGATGCATGAATAAACTATGAGTGACTGGGAAGAAAGTTGGTTATTGCTTTATAGAGAGCCTTAGTTTAATTAAGGTGTGCAGAGGCTCTGCCGAAGCCAGCCCCGGGACAGTGATCTCCACCACCTCTGTGTCTTTCCCTTCCCCATCCCTAAATTCTTGATTCTGCAAATTATAGTTCCATTTAATTTTTTCTTTGCTGCTGTTCAAATAAGATGTCCCACCTCTCTCCAGCATTTCCCATTGCAGGTGTGATTAAATCCTGGCATCCCTGCTGCTCTCCATGAACTGGGCTCCTCTCGAAGCCCAGCCCGGTCGTTCCTCCTTGAGTCTCACCAAGCTGGGAGTTTGAAGGCTGCATTGCCACTCACTACATCTTTAATACCTCGAGGCCAGACTACATTTATGGGAATGTAACTAGGTTAGAGGAGAGAAAAAAAAAAAAAAAAGAAAGAAAAAAATCCTGGCATGTGAATGTAGGCTAAGGAGGCCACAAGCTTTAATCTTCTTCAGGGTGATAAATGGGAAAGAGATGGAAAAATTTTTCCTGTCCGATGTTCCCTATATATATACAAAAATTAATTTTTTTTCCTTTTCCCCAAAAAGTGCCTTTGTGAAGCTGGGAGAATACCTCAAATGTGACGTAAAAATGAATTTTCTCAGGCTGGGCACCAATGCCAAAGCCTTTCAGCTAAATCTGAGCAGCCCCTGCGACACCAGCGATGAAGGAGCAACCAGTGTGCAGCGTGGTCCAGCACACCAGACCCTGCGACAGCATCTGCAGGGGCTCAGGGCTCCCAGCTCCCTCTATCCCCTCCATTCACTCCCCGTTTCTCTTTGTCTGGCTGGTTTCCCGACAGCATGGCAGCACCCATCCCCGTCTCTGAGCTGGCCCAGGGGTGGCGGGCCAGGATTTCAAGGGCATCGTCCACGTCGTGAGCTCCTCCGAGCAGCTGCTGCATCCTGTGCGAGGTGCTGGGCCCCCCTCCGAGGGCACAGATGGTGTTTATGGGTTAGGAACAACCTGAGCTCACTACAGCTGCCTGAGCTCCTGAATGGTTATCGTGGCACCAGCAAGCTGCCGAATTTCCCCGTGCGGGATCCAAAAAGGAAAGCAGCCGAGGTGTGCTCCCAGGTGTGTTCCCAGCCCTGGAGGACAGGCCAGGAGCCTGTTTTATGCAGCTCATTGCAGGGCTGTAATAGTCTTCAGGTGCCTTAAACCCAACCAGCCACTGAGGGTGGTGGGTATAAACTGTATGATGAAGCCAATTTCTCTCTGCTGTAAGCATGGGGTACAGAAAATCAGGCACTGAGGACGCTGGAGAAGCTTCCAGCTGAGCTGCAGTGTGACAACAGTCAATTCCCTTCCTTTCAGAGGAGGCAAAATGCCACGCTCCAGCCACCTCCTCTGCACATCTCACCTTCCCCGTCATCTGGGAGGTGCTGGCTATCCACAGGAGGATGTCTGAGCAGCCCAAGCCTTCTCCAGCTGGCGCTTGGTCGCAAGGCTTCCATCCAGGCAGCTCCAAGGGCGCTCACGGCACTGTGCATCCAGCCAGCTCCACCCTTCCTGCGGGTGGGCTCAGCGCAGGGCAAAGCACCGCAGGAGAGATTTCCATCTCTGTGGGCAGCAGATCCCAAACTAAGGCAAAATCAGCCATGATGCCAAGGTATGCAAAGAAAACCTGGATCTTTGCCCTTCTGGGGCATCCGTAATGTGCTCTGGAAAGCAATGGCAGGCTTATTCCTGATGTCCTTTCTGCTTGGCAGGCACCAGCAGTACATTGGCTGGTGAGCTGCAGGAGCCGATGAGGTCTGCGACAGCTCTGAGACGTAGGACAAATTGCTGGAGACAGTGATGGATGGCTCGCTGCAGCTTGTGCCGTGCCTCTGCCGCTGCTCTCTCGGCTGCTCGGCGTCCCTTGGAGTTAACTCCAGGACAGCTTCGGTGCAGGGGCAGTCACTTCTCCTCTCCATCTTCTCTGGGAAGCCAGTGCCCTCACCCTGGATAATTCTTACCCAAAAGGTCACTCTCTACACTAATGCTGCAGTATGGAGAAGTTTTTAAGGGCCAGAAACAGCCACCTTGAAAATAGCCTCTGCTTTGTAACACTTCTTTGACGATACAGAGCTGGGGAAGGTTCAAGGGTTCCTCCCTGTTCCCCCACCCAGCTGGTGTGCATCCCACCACCGGATCCAGGCGGTGATGTGCTGCACCGGAACGGGAAAGCTCTTGGAGCCTCTTGACGGGAATGAGCTTAACCCAGCTCCTCCATGCCTGAGGTTACACGGCAGACCGCCCCCTCTCCAGGCAGCCTTGCAGGGAGGGGTTAATGCATTTTCAAATTAGCTCTGTATGCAAAGAAGGGGACAGCTGTTTCCTGTTTATAAATGAAATAATGTTGATTGGGTCTCCTAATGCCGGCCGGCTGTAGAGCTAATTAGCTACCAGACTCTGAGCCTCAGCAGATGCTGGAAGGGGTCCGATCCTGGAGAGGTGGCTGTCACACTGATGAGGGGAGGCAGAGGAGGGTCTGGGATGCTGCAAGACAGCCCAGCACTTGGGATGGGTTCCCAAGAAACCCGATTCCTGGGGTATAAGATTTCTGGGCTTTACTCTGTTGTCATTAACCCCACATTGACCTCAAATCCTGGCAGCCCTGTCACTTGCTGTAGTCATCTCTTTGGGCCGGAGCCAAATTTGAATGTGGTATCTTTAAACCATTCTATGCTGCCAACATAATTTTGTTCCCATCAGCTTACCGGGGGGAGGGGGGGCAGTTTCCAAAGGAGGTCACTGCAGCCCAGCTCCGACTTGGCAGCACCATCCTGCTCCGAAAGCTGGTCTCCCCATTAGTTCGGCGCAGCATCGTTAGGTTAACGAGCCGCCGGCGGAGGGAACGGCAGCACCAGCCAGGCTGCTGCGCTGCTGCCGCACGTGCCACCGCTGAGAAGCATGTAGGAAAAAATAACGAAACCCAGCAGGGAGCAGATTTTCGAAGCCAATACCATCTGGGGTTTCAGCGCCAGTAGGCGAGAGCTGTTTCCCAGCAGAAGCGGGCAGTTCAGAGCCAAGATCAAGGTGCAAGGCTTTGCCAGGCTGCCCATCGGAACGCTTCAGCTCCTGGCAGATGTGGCACGGGGCAGGTTATTTGTGCACTTGTGCCCTCTCTCCATGCGCCTTGGCCCATTTTGCATTGCCTGGGCGGGTCATGGAGCAGGTTCCTGAGCTGTTCCTGTGGGAGAGCTGAGCCTGGCAGCTCTTAGCTGATGCTGTGTCCCAGAGCACTCCAGGTTAAAGCAAGCTCAACCCTGTCTGTCTGCATCACAGTTACATTTCTTCCTGGGCATACAGATGTGACCCCAGGGATTATACCCCTGACTCCCTGGGCTGGCTACGTTTGTCTGCCTCTTGCTTAAAACCCATGGGGAAGGGACGGCTTCATCATTCTTGACCTGTACAGCATCAAACAGAGCACAGGCCTGTGCGGGGCCAGCAGGCTCTTTTGTGGTGTCTGTACACATATTTTAAATAGTTTCTTTCAGTTTTTTGAAAAATTTGCTGGTAGGACAATGAGGCTGCATGCAGGTAAACTGTCTGCTGAACTCCTGCAATTACATGGCTGCCCCAAAGCGACTATCATTTGCTACAGCAATGTTTTCTAGGCAGCCAAATAGTGGTAGAAGTAGGAAAAAATCAATAGCTACAATCCCATTGGCTTGATTTTACCGATGAGCCATGCTTTCTGCTGCAAAAGCTTCTCTAACAGAAAATTACTTCATGTAGCTGAAGGTTTTCAGTTGGCCAGAAACAATTCAGCGCGTGCACAGGGAGAGGTTCAACGTAAAAAAGCCCCGCTGAATTTCTGAGGCTTTAAACAGCAAATCCGGTCAAAACAATCTGATTAAATGCATAGGGCTGCAGACTGTCTGCTTAAACCAGCTCCAGCGCCGGGCTGGAGTAATCAGCAGAGAGATTATGGGCAGCGAGAGCAGGAGATTTACCAACTCAGAGGAAAGTTTGGCGTCTAAATCTTCAGCAGAGCTGCGGCAGATGGCGATGCCTCGTGTTTCATGGGGAAGGGGTGTTTCTTCTGCTTGTCAGCCCGGTGGTGAGCAAGGTGTCACCTCCTGCATTGGCTTTGGATGCTAAATTAGCACTGCTGCTGTTTTAGGTTACCCCTTTCATAGCTCTGTGCCTCAGTTTCCCTTCTTCTTCTGTCTTGCCTATCTAAAATGTGAGTTCTCTGGTGATGGGCAATCCCTAGCTGTGTGTATGAGCCATGCCTCCATTGCATAATCCAGCAAGCAAAAGTGGTCTCTAGTAATAACCATGTAGTTGAGAAATTGTGGGCTATATCACAGGCACTGAGATACAGCAGAATGGGATGGGTGGATTTGATAATGCAGTGGGGCAAGGCAAGGCAGGGCACCTCCTCTGCAGAGGCTCAGTTAGTTATTAAGTCTCTTTAGGGTCTGAACTAAAAGAGAGTTATTCCCTCACAGGTTGGACTTTGGGGTAGTCAATCATTTCCACGCTGCAGTGCCCAGACACCGAGCCAGGGAAGCAGTCCCAGCTCTTCCAAGGAGGCTCATCAATAATGCACCAGTAATACAACCTTCAGCTTAGTCAGATGCTCCAGTCATTCACCTATCAGGGGGGACCCATTCATCCCCCAAAGCACACGCTCGTCGGGAGCCTGGGCCTGGCTTTTCGTTACGGGCTTTGAGCAAACTTTCAGGGTCCTGAAAGAGCCCGAAGGTTAGGGGCACCGGGGCAGGACCAGCCCAGGAGCTCGTGGTCTTCAGTTCCTGGGGATGGGGAAGGGGCTGAATACTTTTCAGTTCCTCTGGGGAGAAACACAGACTCTGCTGCTCCAGTCTTCCCATCTTCCAGGCTATCCATGCAGCATGCATCACTGGTAGAGAAATGGTGGACCTGGTGACACTGATGGCTATAAATCCCAGGGATTTTTGTAAAGACGAGCCAGCACTGCTCCCTTCCCCGTTGTAAAGGAGGCACAGGAGGGTGAAAGCGAGCTCGTGGCAGGGCTTCAGCAGAGGAACTGGGGCACGGCGGAGACAGCAGAGAGAGGAGGCAGAGATGGCTTTTATGGAGAATAAATCACTGTCACAACATGTAAATGAAGATCACTCAGCGCGGGTGGCTTTTCCCAGGCAGTGCAGACAGCGTTATGGGATCAAGACCCAGACATTTAAAAATCAAAGGGATTTGACTCTTCTTTTAGTATCTGTCAAATGCTCTGTGCTGGGAAGCCTGCCTCTGCTCAGGCTGAGCCCAGCAAATGCCTCCTGTAACGGCCTCAGCGGCGTGGGGAATGGATTGCATTGCTCGCCCTTTCTCTCCCCACAAAATCTATTCCCACTACACTGCTGACTAATTTCCTGCCTGTTTCTTCTCTGCAGCTGGAAAATGGCTGAGAATGACCTGGGAAGGCTGGCTCGCCTTTCCGACAGAGACCTTGACTAGCCAAGAAGGCATCCTGGGGACAAACCTATTTAGAGCCACTCAGTGCCATCAGATTCTCAGCAGTGGGTAGAAATTGCTGGTCAGGGGAAGCAGAGGCCAAAATACAGCTCGCATGTGCATTTGTGCACAGTCACAGTACAAGCCTCAAGAAGTGGACGAGTGTCTCTGTTTCCCTATGCGGCAGTGGAGGAGCAGGAGCCAAAGAAATAATGACAGCTCCCATCCCTCACCGTGGTTAACGCTCTCCTGGGATGGCTATGCCAACACTGCAGCCAGGGTAAGAGGAGGGTTGGATATTGGAATCATAAACCCCGTCTGACCTCATGCTTCAGGGCATCTGCAAGGGGTCAGGAAGGGGATCGTTATGCTTGGTATGTGTTAGGAAATTATTATTGATACTGATCCACGTCTGGGTTGGGGTCACTGGAATTACTTTCCTAGGGTTGTGAAAAGGTATTATACCTTCTTTGCAGTATTGAAATAAAACGCTCCTACCCCATGAAAGAATTGGCCTTGCTAAGCTGCTTAATGGCAGATTTGCCTCCTGTAGACTTGAAGCATCAGGAAAACCCAGCTTGCCTCCTACACCAACACCACGGGCAGCCGCGCCTGAGCTCGGCATTACCGGAGCCTAGCACCATGAGCCTGCAAGACAGTGTCCTCTCCCCAAGAGCTCTGCCCCAGCACAGTCCAGCTCCTTTTCTTCTGTTTTCTTAAGGGAGGGACTGGTTTCATTCCTGCATAGACAACCCCTCTGGCCTTCCAGGCTGGTCCCCTGCAGCACACTGGGTGCCCAAACCAGGCAGCTATGTATAGTAAGGTAATCTGCGCTGTTTAAAATTTTCATGAGGATATTACAGGAATGGAGCAGAGCCCATCCATCACCTAAATTACATTTCTTACTATGACGGTGCCATGCATGTTGGGAGCTGAGGCAGCAGGACAGGGCAGGGGATGGAAATATTACAGGCGGTTTTTGTCATCATTCCGTTTTCAAGAAAAAGCTGCAGTGACAAGGCAGCTGCGGGGAAACCATCAGGTTCCCTGGACCTACACTCAGATGAGACTGCAGGACTCCCCAGCCCCCGGGATAGAAGGGACTGAAGAGACTTTTGGGGACCTAAGAAGCGGT
Source organism: Leptosomus discolor (assembly GCF_034619465.1). Lineage (NCBI taxonomy): Eukaryota > Metazoa > Chordata > Aves > Leptosomiformes > Leptosomidae > Leptosomus > Leptosomus discolor. The sequence goes on from NC_141419.1 coordinate 5,981,185, forward strand.
AGATGATGCTCCTTGAGCTGTCCCAGGGGGTCTGACTGGAGCACAGGGCTCACCTCTGGTGTCCTCTCGCTGCCTCTTACACTTAACCTTCTGCTAACCTTATTTCTCTGAAAGGTGCAAACACGCCCCTCCAATTTTTGAGGCTTAATTTAATAACCCTGCTGATGTGCACTGAAATCCTTTAATGGGAGAGAGGCCAAGGATTGCTGCATAGGTGAAGGATTTCGAAGAAGCCACAGAGATGTGTTCGGTAATAAGCTGAAATGACTGTTTAAAAGGGCAAATGGAGCAATATTTCCTGAGAGTAATTCTCGGGCGCAGCATGATCCTGCCTGTACACACCCTTATCTCTCCATCTTTAGGCTGAAGGGCTAACATACAGTTGTATTTAATTTATAGAAAGAGTGGTATTAAATAACAGCTGGGAGAAACCACTGTTTCAGTCTTCTTTCCTGCTTGTACTTTACTGTACACAGAGTCTTTACTCAGGGAGTTTTCCATGGCTTGTTTTAACTGTAGCTTGCATTATTTTAGGACAGCAGACAGTTGTTTTCTGAGTAAGCTCTAGCTTTTGGGGATTTATTTTAAAATACAAAAATTCTAATTAAAAACATCTCATGAATTTTTGGAACAAGCCAGCTATTGACAGCAGGGCATGGATTCCACAGCGCCCATTACTGCGGGCAGCAAAAGCAGCTGGGGCACAGCTCATGTCACTGCAACGATGCAGGAGCCAGGGGTCCCATGCGATGCTCATGGTGAAGTCCTCTGCTGTCCTTCATCTAGTTCCCGGGGCCCTTTAACCCACAGCTCCTACCCAAGAGTGTCTGAAAGAGCCTTTTGTGGAGGCAGGGATTTTCCCAGAGCTCCCGCCACCCACGAGCAGCCCCCAGCATTGACGGGGCTGGGGGATGTGGAGCGGTGACACCTGGAGCCACTAACCAGGAGATAAACCTGCCGAGCTCTTGTCTACATCCTTGTCTGCTTCACCTTGTGCTCACATCTGCCCTCCCCACCACCGCGGCTCTGCTCCCAGGTCTCCACGGCTGGTGGTGGAGGCAGAGCAGGTTACGTTGAGCTGCACCAACTATTCTCGTAAAAATCCAGGAGAGAGTCAGGGCCACGTGGCACGTGCATTTTAAATTGCCTTAAAAATGACTTGGCTACAGACTTAATGAAGTGTTAATATATGAAAATATCTCATTAAAAAGCCAAACTGCAGAGGCTTTTAATGACTGGCTGGCCAGACTCTGAACTGAGACCAATTAGATATGCAAAGTTTTTCCAGAGACCTTTGCTTCCGTACCTGCCAGCTTGCTCTCCCAGCTGCTGCGCCGCTGCTATTTTTTTTTTTTCCCCCCAGAAGGTGCCGGGTTGAATCTCCAGCTTCAAGCACAGGGCAAGCACTGGGGCTTGTGCTGCGGCTGCAGACGGCGCTGGGCTGAGCTGCGCCTCGCTCTGCTCTTTCAGGAGCGAGCTGGTGGGAACCTCTGTCCCACGGGCACACTGTGGAGGGGAAAAAAGAGCAGCTGGGGACACGTCTTCCTGCTTCTTGGGGATGGACAGGGGCAGCACAAAAGGATGCTTTCTGCCTGCTGTTTCTGTGCTGTGGTGGTTTTATTAAATGGCTCCAGCAGGGATGGAGCAACCAAGGAGGGTGGGCAGCAGAGCCCAGGCTCGCAGGCACGGCTGGGGCCATGCAGCTGCCTCCAGCACTTGGCGGCTGTGCTGGGCGAAAGCTTGACCCAAAGGGATGGGGTACAACCGACCACGCTGGGGGACACCTGGGATCTTGTCCTCTTCTGCCATCATCCTTTCATGCTTCATGTCACCGTGGTCCCTGCGGTGCTCAGCTCCTCATCGCCATGTGCCTGTTGAATAATTCATTCCCACTGCCCCCATAGAAGATGAAATAGTAAACACTGTTATTCAGCTCGTTTTTTATGTTCTGTTTCCCAGGGAGGGAAATGGCACATTTACTTTTAGTAGCCGCCATAAAACACACTCTGAAACCCTCCCTTGTGGCTGCTGGAGGTGGGCAGGTGGGGCGAGGGCACGGCTGGCCAGGTTCCTCGCATGGGGCACTCGGGATGCTCCTGCTCGTGGCCGAGACAGCCTCCTCCCCCTCCTCCTCCTCCTCCTCCTCAGCCTCATGCTCGGTGTGCAGAGGGACGCCCTGGCTGGGGCAGCAGCAGTAAATGTGCAGCGGGAGCCGTGAATGCAGCCGGTGCCATAAATGTAAATGAAAGAGTTTGGGAACAGAAGGATGGAAAACAACCCAGTGAGGCTTCTCCAGAGAATGCCACTCGGCTGGCACCCCAAAACATTCCCAGCCTTGGGATTATTTGTTATCAAGACCACAGTGCTTGGCTGCGGGGTCTGACAGACCCCCCTTGTGTTGGCAAGGCAAGACCCTGCTGTGACGGGCAGGTGATCTGAACAACCCCCATGTTGGAGGAGGGAAACCAAGGGACAGGGAGCTCGTGGGCAGGATTCCTACGGCTGCGCAGGTCTGGGGTGAGCACGCGGGATGCTGGGCAGGAATGCACATGGGTGACCTGGAGCCACCACCACCAACTGCTCCTGGAAGCATCTCAAATGATGCTGCAAAGAGCCAGCGGCAGGAAGCAAAGCCGCTTCTGCTGAGCCCCAGGCCCAGCATTTTTGCCTAAGGCCATCTTCATGCTCTTCCCTTAGGGCAAGCCAGTCCAGGCTCCTCATGTCAGCACTCAAACCGCCCGCAGCTGCAGAACAGCAATGCCCACTTCTTATCCAGCACCCGTCATTTATAGATGGCAGAGAGCTTTACAGAGGAGACCGGGCTTTGGTAATAGGATGGCAGAAGCTATCAAGCGGTTGATTTCTGCCCTGCAGACTGCATACCCCTCACCATATGTGAGTTACTTTTATACCCTTTACCACATGTGAATAACTTTTTTAAAGCACATGAACTATAGCTAAGAAAAGAAATATTATTGCTGAGCTCACATTTACTGTCCAAGATCCTGCACCCCATTAAGATGAATAAAGGCTGAATATCACCCTTGTGGAAACATATGGCTATCTAGATACTGTACTGTAGGACTACGAAGTACATGAATCTTAAGGATTTTTTTTTCTCATTTCCTGAACGAAACTTTTAAACCAAATATATAACAAATAATGAGCAAAACTGCTGCAAGGGTGGAGAACTGGATGAACTATGGTGCTCTCTCAGGATACAGGATCTCAGATGAATAGCAAGCAAGCAGAGCACAGGAGTACAGCCTCGCATTCCCCCAGCCATCCCTGGACTGTGCCTGCTGCTCCTGGAGCCTCTGGGCAGGGCTGGCTCAACAGCTGAGCATCACTCCAGCACCCTCTTCAGTCATCCAGCTCTTCCAGGCTTCCTTCTTTTGTTTTCTTAAATTAAAGAAGGAAAAAAAAAAAGATGCAGGCAATTAAATAGCCTCTTCTTTTCAAATGACTTTTCCCTTCTCTTGCTTTTAATTACTCAGGCAGGTCTTTGCCTTGGTAGTGAATGCATTTGCATAATGCTTGTTTTGTAGGAATTGCTTTGTTTTGGGAAGA